>NW_025724972.1:1328522-2657045 GCF_021155765.1 Diprion similis
AATTTGACGCGCTGAATGCGATAAAACAAGTTTTAGGTCGCTAGCATGTATAGAAAAAAAGTTACCAACCGAAATCTGAAAAACAAACAAACGGACTTCGACTTCGTGTTTCGAGCAATATCAAAACAAAGACGACCGTTTCCGGCGTAGTTTGACGCGCTGAATGCGATAAAACAAGTTTTAGGTCGCTAGCATGTATAGAAAAAAAGTTACCAACCGATATCTGGAAAACAAACAAACGGACTTCGACTTCGTGTTTCGAGCAATATCAAAACAAAGACGACCGTTTCCGGCGTAATTTGACGCGCTGAATGCGATAAAACAAGTTTTAGGTCGCGAGCATGTATAGAAAAAAAGTTACCAACCGATATCTGGAAAACAAACAAACGGACTTCGACTTCGTGTTTCGAGCAATATCAAAACAAAGACGACCGTTTCCGGCGTAATTTGACGCGCTGAATGCGATAAAACAAGTTTTAGGTCGCTAGCATGTATAGAAAAAAAGTTACCAACTGAAATCTGAAAAACAAAAAAACGGACTTCGACTTCGTGTTTCGAGCAATATCAAAACAAAGACGACCGTTTCCGGCGTAATTTGACGCGCTGAATGCGATAAAACAAGTTTTAGGTCGCTAGCATGTATAGAAAAAAAGTTACCAACCGATATCTGGAAAACAAACAAACGGACTTCGACTTCGTGTTTCGAGCAATATCAAAACAAAGACGACCGTTTCCGGCGTAATTTGACGCGCTGAATGCGATAAAACAAGTTTTAGGTCGCTAGCATGTATAGAAAAAAAGTTACCAACCGAAATCTGAAAAACAAACAAACGGACTTCGACTTCGTGTTTCGAGCAATATCAAAACAAAGACGACCGTTTCCGGCGTAATTTGACGCGCTGAATGCGATGAAACAAGTTTTAGGTCGCTAGCATGTATAGAAAAAAAGTTACCAACCGATATCTGAAAAACAAACAAACGGACTTCGACTTCGTGTTTCGAGCAATATCAAAACAAAGACGACCGTTTCCGGCGTAATTTGACGCGCTGAATGCGATAAAACAAGTTTTAGGTCGCTAGCATGTATAGAAAAAAAGTTACCAACCGATATCTGAAAAACAAACAAACGGACTTCGACTTCGTGTTTTGAGCAATATCAAAACAAAGACGGCCGTTTTCGGCGTAATTTGACGCGCTGAATGCGATAAAACAAGTTTTAGGTCGCTAGCATGTATAGAAAAAAAGTTACCAACCGATATCTGAAAAACAAACAAACGGACTTCGACTTCGTGTTTCGAGCAATATCAAAACAAAGACGGCCGTTTCCGGCGTAATTTGACGCGCTGAATGCGATAAAACAAGTTTTAGGTCGCGAGCATGTATAGAAAAAAAGTTACCAACCGAAATCTGAAAAACAAACAAACGGACTTCGACTTCGTGTTTCGAGCAATATCAAAACAAAGACGACCGTTTCCGGCGTAATTTGACGCGCTGAATGCGATGAAACAAGTTTTAGGTCGCTAGCATGTATAGAAAAAAAGTTACCAACCGATATCTGAAAAACAAACAAACGGACTTCGACTTCGTGTTTCGAGCAATATCAAAACAAAGACGGCCGTTTCCGGCGTAATTTGACGCGCTGAATGCGATAAAACAAGTTTTAGGTCGCGAGCATGTATAGAAAAAAAGTTACCAACCGATATCTGGAAAACAAACAAACGGACTTCGACTTCGTGTTTCGAGCAATATCAAAACAAAGACGACCGTTTCCGGCGTAATTTGACGCGCTGAATGCGATAAAACAAGTTTTAGGTCGCTAGCATGTATAGAAAAAAAGTTACCAACCGAAATCTGAAAAACAAACAAACGGACTTCGACTTCGTGTTTCGAGCAATATCAAAACAAAGACGACCGTTTCCGGCGTAGTTTGACGCGCTGAATGCGATAAAACAAGTTTTAGGTCGCTAGCATGTATAGAAAAAAAGTTACTCACCGATATCCACGAAACAAACAAACGGAATTCGACTTCGTGTTTCGAGCAATATCAAGACAAAGACGGCCGTTTCCGGCGTAATTTGACGCGCTGAATGCGATAAAACAAGTTCTAGGTCGCTAGCATGTATAGAAAAAAAGTTACCAACCGATATCTGAAAAACAAACAAACGGACTTCGACTTCGTGTTTCGAGCAATATCAAAACAAAGACGGCCGTTTCCGGCGTAATTTGACTCGCTGAATGCGATAAAACAAGTTTTAGGTCGCGAGCATGTATAGAAAAAAAGTTACCAACCGATATCTGGAAAACAAACAAACGGACTTCGACTTCGTGTTTCAAGCAATATCAAAACAAAGACGACCGTTTCCGGCGTAATTTGACGCGCTGAATGCGATAAAACAAGTTTTAGGTCGCTAGCATGTATAGAAAAAAAGTTACCAACCGAAATCTGAAAAACAAACAAACGGACTTCGACTTCGTGTTTCGAGCAATATCAAAACAGAGACGACCGTTTCCGGCGTAGTTTGACGCGCTGAATGCGATAAAACAAGTTTTAGGTCGCTAGCATGTATAGAAAAAAAGTTACCAACCGATATCTGGAAAACAAACAAACGGACTTCGACTTCGTGTTTCGAGCAATATCAAAACAAAGACGACCGTTTCCGGCGTAATTTGACGCGCTGAATGCGATAAAACAAGTTTTAGGTCGCGAGCATGTATAGAAAAAAAGTTACCAACCGATATCTGGAAAACAAACAAACGGACTTCGACTTCGTGTTTCGAGCAATATCAAAACAAAGACGACCGTTTCCGGCGTAATTTGACGCGCTGAATGCGATAAAACAAGTTTTAGGTCGCTAGCATGTATAGAAAAAAAGTTACCAACCGATATCTGAAAAACAAACAAACGGACTTCGACTTCGTGTTTCGAGCAATATCAAAACAAAGACGGCCGTTTCCGGCGTAATTTGACGCGCTGAATGCGATAAAACAAGTTTTAGGTCGCGAGCATGTATAGAAAAAAAGTTACCAACCGAAATCTGAAAAACAAACAAACGGACTTCGACTTCGTGTTTCGAGCAATATCAAAACAAAGACGACCGTTTCCGGCGTAATTTGACGCGCTGAATGCGATGAAACAAGTTTTAGGTCGCTAGCATGTATAGAAAAAAAGTTACCAACCGATATCTGAAAAACAAACAAACGGACTTCGACTTCGTGTTTCGAGCAATATCAAAACAAAGACGACCGTTTCCGGCGTAATTTGACTCGCTGAATGCGATAAAACAAGTTTTAGGTCGCGAGCATGTATAGAAAAAAAGTTACCAACCGATATCTGGAAAACAAACAAACGGACTTCGACTTCGTGTTTCAAGCAATATCAAAACAAAGACGACCGTTTCCGGCGTAATTTGACGCGCTGAATGCGATAAAACAAGTTTTAGGTCGCTAGCATGTATAGAAAAAAAGTTACCAACCGAAATCTGAAAAACAAACAAACGGACTTCGACTTCGTGTTTCGAGCAATATCAAAACAAAGACGACCGTTTCCGGCGTAGTTTGACGCGCTGAATGCGATAAAACAAGTTTTAGGTCGCTAGCATGTATAGAAAAAAAGTTACCAACCGATATCTGGAAAACAAACAAACGGACTTCGACTTCGTGTTTCGAGCAATATCAAAACAAAGACGACCGTTTCCGGCGTAATTTGACGCGCTGAATGCGATAAAACAAGTTTTAGGTCGCGAGCATGTATAGAAAAAAAGTTACCAACCGATATCTGGAAAACAAACAAACGGACTTCGACTTCGTGTTTCGAGCAATATCAAAACAAAGACGACCGTTTCCGGCGTAATTTGACGCGCTGAATGCGATAAAACAAGTTTTAGGTCGCTAGCATGTATAGAAAAAAAGTTACCAACCGATATCTGAAAAACAAACAAACGGACTTCGACTTCGTGTTTCGAGCAATATCAAAACAAAGACGGCCGTTTCCGGCGTAATTTGACGCGCTGAATGCGATAAAACAAGTTTTAGGTCGCGAGCATGTATAGAAAAAAAGTTACCAACCGAAATCTGAAAAACAAACAAACGGACTTCGACTTCGTGTTTCGAGCAATATCAAAACAAAGACGACCGTTTCCGGCGTAATTTGACGCGCTGAATGCGATGAAACAAGTTTTAGGTCGCTAGCATGTATAGAAAAAAAGTTACCAACCGATATCTGAAAAACAAACAAACGGACTTCGACTTCGTGTTTCGAGCAATATCAAAACAAAGACGACCGTTTCCGGCGTAATTTGACGCGCTGAATGCGATAAAACAAGTTTTAGGTCGCTAGCATGTATAGAAAAAAAGTTACCAACCGATATCTGAAAAACAAACAAACGGACTTCGACTTCGTGTTTTGAGCAATATCAAAACAAAGACGGCCGTTTTCGGCGTAATTTGACGCGCTGAATGCGATAAAACAAGTTTTAGGTCGCTAGCATGTATAGAAAAAAAGTTACCAACCGATATCTGAAAAACAAACAAACGGACTTCGACTTCGTGTTTCGAGCAATATCAAAACAAAGACGGCCGTTTCCGGCGTAATTTGACGCGCTGAATGCGATAAAACAAGTTTTAGGTCGCGAGCATGTATAGAAAAAAAGTTACCAACCGAAATCTGAAAAACAAACAAACGGACTTCGACTTCGTGTTTCGAGCAATATCAAAACAAAGACGACCGTTTCCGGCGTAATTTGACGCGCTGAATGCGATGAAACAAGTTTTAGGTCGCTAGCATGTATAGAAAAAAAGTTACCAACCGATATCTGAAAAACAAACAAACGGACTTCGACTTCGTGTTTCGAGCAATATCAAAACAAAGACGACCGTTTCCGGCGTAATTTGACGCGCTGAATGCGATAAAACAAGTTTTAGGTCGCTAGCATGTATAGAAAAAAAGTTACCAACCGATATCTGAAAAACAAACAAACGGACTTCGACTTCGTGTTTTGAGCAATATCAAAACAAAGACGGCCGTTTTCGGCGTAATTTGACGCGCTGAATGCGATAAAACAAGTTTTAGGTCGCTAGCATGTATAGAAAAAAAGTTACCAACCGATATCTGAAAAACAAACAAACGGACTTCGACTTCGTGTTTCGAGCAATATCAAAACAAAGACGGCCGTTTCCGGCGTAATTTGACGCGCTGAATGCGATAAAACAAGTTTTAGGTCGCAAGCATGTATAGAAAAAAAGTTACCAACCGATATCTGGAAAACAAACAAACGGACTTCGACTTCGTGTTTCGAGCAATATCAAAACAAAGACGACCGTTTCCGGCGTAATTTGACGCGCTGAATGCGATAAAACAAGTTTTAGGTCGCTAGCATGTATAGAAAAAAAGTTACCAACCGAAATCTGAAAAACAAACAAACGGACTTCGACTTCGTGTTTCGAGCAATATCAAAACAAAGACGACCGTTTCCGGCGTAGTTTGACGCGCTGAATGCGATAAAACAAGTTTTAGGTCGCTAGCATGTATAGAAAAAAAGTTACTCACCGATATCCACGAAACAAACAAACGGAATTCGACTTCGTGTTTCGAGCAATATCAAGACAAAGACGGCCGTTTCCGGCGTAATTTGACGCGCTGAATGCGATAAAACAAGTTTTAGGTCGCTAGCATGTATAGAAAAAAAGTTACCAACCGATATCTGAAAAACAAACAAACGGACTTCGACTTCGTGTTTCGAGCAATATCAAAACAAAGACGGCCGTTTCCGGCGTAATTTGACGCGCTGAATGCGATAAAACAAGTTTTAGGTCGCGAGCATGTATAGAAAAAAAGTTACCAACCGATATCTGGAAAACAAACAAACGGACTTCGACTTCGTGTTTCGAGCAATATCAAAACAAAGACGACCGTTTCCGGCGTAATTTGACGCGCTGAATGCGATAAAACAAGTTTTAGGTCGCTAGCATGTATAGAAAAAAAGTTACCAACCGATATCTGAAAAACAAACAAACGGACTTCGACTTCGTGTTTCGAGCAATATCAAAACAAAGACGGCCGTTTCCGGCGTAATTTGACGCGCTGAATGCGATAAAACAAGTTTTTGGTCGCGAGCATGTATAGAAAAAAAGTTACCAACCGATATCTGGAAAACAAACAAACGGACTTCGACTTCGTGTTTCGAGCAATATCAAAACAAAGACGACCGTTTCCGGCGTAATTTGACGCGCTGAATGCGATAAAACAAGTTTTAGGTCGCTAGCATGTATAGAAAAAAAGTTACCAACCGATATCTGAAAAACAAACAAACGGACTTCGACTCCGTGTTTCGAGCAATATCAAAACAAAGACGACCGTTACCGGCGTAATTTGACGCCGTGAATGCGATAAAACAAGTTTTAGGTCGCTAGCATGTATAGAAAAAAAGTTACCAACCGATATCTGAAAAACAAACAAACGGACTTCGACTTCGTGTTTCGAGCAATATCAAAACAAAGACGACCGTTTCCGGCGTAATTTGACGCGCTGAATGCGATAAAACAAGTTTTAGGTCGCTAGCATGTATAGAAAAAAAGTTACCAACCGATATCTGAAAAACAAACAAACGGACTTCGACTTCGTGTTTCGAGCAATATCAAAACAAAGACGACCGTTTCCGGCGTAATTTGACGCGCTGAATGCGATAAAACAAGTTCTAGGTCGCTAGCATGTATAGAAAAGAAGTTACCAACCGAAATCTGAAAAACAAACAAACGGACTTCGACTTCGTGTTTCGAGCAATATCAAAACAAAGACGACCGCTTCCGGCGTAATTTGACGCGCTGAATGCGATAAAACAAGTTTTAGGTCGCTAGCATGTATAGAAAAAAAGTTACCAACCGATATCTGAAAAACAAACAAACGGACTACGACTTCGTGTTTCGAGCAATATCAAAACAAAGACGACCGTTTCCGGCGTAATTTGACGCGCTGAATGCGATAAAACAAGTTTTAGGTCGCTAGCATGTATAGAAAAAAAGTTACCAACCGATATCTGAAAAACAAACAAACGGACTTCGACTTCGTGTTTCGAGCAATATCAAAACAAAGACGACCGTTTCCGGCGTAATTTGACGCGGTGAATGCGATAAAACAAGTTTTAGGTCGCTAGCATGTATAAAAAAAAGTTACCAACCGATATCTGAAAAACAAACAAACGGACTTCGACTTCGTGTTTCGAGCAATATCAAAACAAAGACGGCCGTTTCCGGCGTAATTTGACGCGCTGAATGCGATAAAACAAGTTTTAGGTCGCGAGCATGTATAGAAAAAAAGTTACCAACCGATATCTGAAAAACAAACAAACGGACTTCGACTTCGTGTTTCGAGCAATATCGAAACAAAGACGACCGTTTCCGGCGTAATTTGACGCGCTGAATGCGATGAAACAAGTTTTAGGTCGCTAGCATGTATAGAGAAAAAGTTACCAACCGATATCTGAAAAACAAACAAACGGACTTCGACTTCGTGTTTCGAGCAATATCAAAACAAAGACGACCGTTTCCGGCGTAATTTGACGCGCTGAATGCGATGAAACAAGTTTTAGGTCGCTAGCATGTATAGAAAAAAAGTTACCAACCGATATCTGAAAAACAAACAAACGGACTTCGACTTCGTGTTTCGAGCAATATCAAAACAAAGACGACCGTTTCCGGCGTAATTTGACGCGCTGAATGCGATAAAACAAGTTTTAGGTCGCTAGCATGTATAGAAAAAAAGTTACCAACCGATATCTGAAAAACAAACAAACGGACTTCGACTTCGTGTTTCGAGCAATATCAAAACAAAGACGACCGTTTCTTGCGTAATTTGACGCGCTGAATGCGATAAAACAAGTTTTAGGTCGCTAGCATGTATAGAAAAAAAGTTACCAACCGATATCTGAAAAACAAACAAACGGACTTCGACTTCGTGTTTCGAGCAATATCGAAACAAAGACGACCGTTTCCGGCGTAATTCGACGCGCTGAATGCGATGAAACAAGTTTTAGGTCGCTAGCATGTATAGAAAAAAAGTTACCAACCGATATCTGAAAAACAAACAAACGGACTTCGACTTCGTGTTTCGAGCAATATCAAAACAAAGACGACCGTTTCCGGCGTAATTTGACGCGCTGAATGCGATAAAACAAGTTTTAGGTCGCTAGCATGTATAGAAAAAAAGTTACCAACCGATATCTGAAAAACAATCAAACGGACTTCGACTTCGTGTTTCGAGCAATATCAAAACAAAGACGACTGTTTCCGGCGTAATTTGACGCGCTGAATGCGATAAAACAAGTTTTAGGTCGCGATCATGTATAGAAAAAAAGTTACCAACCGATATCTGAAAAACAAAAAAACGGACTTCGACGACGTGTTTCGTGCAATATCAAAACAAAGACGGCCGTTTCCGGCGTAATTTGACGCGCTGAATGCGATAAAACAAGTTTTAGGTCGCGAGCATGTATAGAAAAAAAGTTACCAACCGATATCTGAAAAACAAACAAACGGACTTCGACTTCGTGTTTCGAGCAATATCAAAACAAAGACGACCGTTTCCGGCGCAATTTGACGCGCTGAATGCGATAAAACAAGTTCTAGGTCGCTAGCATGTATAGAAAAGAAGTTACCAACCGAAATCTGAAAAACAAACAAACGGACTTCGACTTCGTGTTTCGAGCAATATCAAAACAAAGACGACCGCTTCCGGCGTAATTTGACGCGCTGAATGCGATAAAACAAGTTTTAGGTCGCTAGCATGTATAGAAAAAAAGTTACCAACCGATATCTGAAAAACAAACAAACGGACTACGACTTCGTGTTTCGAGCAATATCAAAACAAAGACGACCGTTTCCGGCGTAATTTGACGCGCTGAATGCGATAAAACAAGTTTTAGGTCGCTAGCATGTATAGAAAAAAAGTTACCAACCGATATCTGAAAAACAAACAAACGGACTTCGACTTCGTGTTTCGAGCAATATCAAAACAAAGACGACCGTTTCCGGCGTAATTTGACGCGGTGAATGCGATAAAACAAGTTTTAGGTCGCTAGCATGTATAAAAAAAAGTTACCAACCGATATCTGAAAAACAAACAAACGGACTTCGACTTCGTGTTTCGAGCAATATCAAAACAAAGACGACCGTTTCCGGCGTAATTTGACGCGCTGAATGCGATGAAACAAGTTTTAGGTCGCTAGCATGTATAGAAAAAAAGTTACCAACCGATATCTGAAAAACAAACAAACGGACTTCGACTTCGTGTTTCGAGCAATATCAGAACAAAGACGACCGTTTCCGGCGTAATTTGACGCGCTGAATGCGATAAAACAAGTTTTAGGTCGCTAGCATGTATAGAAAAAAAGTTACCAACCGATATCTGAAAAACAAACAAACGGACTTCGACTTCGTGTTTCGAGCAATATCAAAACAAAGACGACCGTTTCCGGCGTAATTTGACGCGCTGAATGCGATAAAACAAGTTTCAGATCGCTAGCATGTATAGAAAAAAAGTTACCAACCGATATCTGAAAAACAAACAAACGGACTTCGACTTCGTGTTTCGTGCAATATCAAAACAAAGACGGACGTTGCCGGCGTAATTTGACGCGCTGAATGCGATAAAACAAGTTTTAGGTCGCGAGCATGTATAGAAAAAAAGTTACCAACCGATATCTGGAAAACAAACAAACGGACTTCGACTTCGTGTTTCGAGCAATATCAAAACAAAGACGACCGTTTCCGGCGTAATTTGACGCGCTGAATGCGATAAACCAAGTTTTAGGTCGCTAGCATGTATAGAAAAAAAGTTACCAACCGATATCTGAAAAACAAACAAACGGACTTCGACTTCGTGTTTCGAGCAATATCAAAACAAAGACGGCCGTTTCCGGCGTAATTTGACGCGCTGAATGCGATAAAACAAGTTTTAGGTCGCTAGCATGTATAGAAAAAAAGTTACCAACCGATATCTGAAAAACAAACAAACGGACTTCGACTTCGTGTTTCGAGCAATATCAAAACAAAGACGACCGTTTCCGGCGTAATTTGACGCGGTGAATGCGATAAAACAAGTTTTAGGTCGCTAGCATGTATAAAAAAAAGTTACCAACCGATATCTGAAAAACAAACAAACGGACTTCGACTTCGTGTTTCGAGCAATATCAAAACAAAGACGGCCGTTTCCGGCGTAATTTGACGCGCTGAATGCGATAAAACAAGTTTTAGGTCGCGAGCATGTATAGAAAAAAAGTTACCAACCGATATCTGAAAAACAAACAAACGGACTTCGACTTCGTGTTTCGAGCAATATCGAAACAAAGACGACCGTTTCCGGCGTAATTTGACGCGCTGAATGCGATGAAACAAGTTTTAGGTCGCTAGCATGTATAGAGAAAAAGTTACCAACCGATATCTGAAAAACAAACAAACGGACTTCGACTTCGTGTTTCGAGCAATATCAAAACAAAGACGACCGTTTCCGGCGTAATTTGACGCGCTGAATGCGATGAAACAAGTTTTAGGTCGCTAGCATGTATAGAAAAAAAGTTACCAACCGATATCTGAAAAACAAACAAACGGACTTCGACTTCGTGTTTCGAGCAATATCAAAACAAAAACGACCGTTTCCGGCGTAATTTGACGCGCTGAATGCGATGAAACAAGTTTTAGGTCGCTAGCATGTATAGAAAAAAAGTTACCAACCGATATCTGAAAAACAAACAAACGGACTTCGACTTCGTGTTTCGAGCAATATCGAAACAAAGACGACCGTTTCCGGCGTAATTTGACGCGCTGAATGCGATAAAACAAGTTTTAGGTCGCTAGCATGTATAGAAAAAAAGTTACCAACCGATATCTGAAAAACAAACAAACGGACTTCGACTTCGTGTTTCGAGCAATATCGAAACAAAGACGACCGTTTCCGGCGTAATTTGACGCGCTGAATGCGATGAAACAAGTTTTAGGTCGCTAGCATGTATAGAAAAAAAGTTACCAACCGATATCTGAAAAACAAACAAACGGACTTCGACTTCGTGTTTCGAGCAATATCAAAACAAAGACGACCGTTTCCGGCGTCATTTGACGCGCTGAATGCGATAAAACAAGTTTTAGGTCGCTAGCATGTATAGAAAAAAAGTTACCAACCGATATCTGAAAAACAATCAAACGGACTTCGACTTCGTGTTTCGAGCAATATCAAAACAAAGACGACTGTTTCCGGCGTAATTTGACGCGCTGAATGCGATAAAACAAGTTTTAGGTCGCGAGCATGTATAGAAAAAAAGGTACCAACCGATATCTGAAAAACAAAAAAACGGACTTCGACGACGTGTTTCGTGCAATATCAAAACAAAGACGGCCGTTTCCGGCGTAATTTGACGCGCTGAATGCGATAAAACAAGTTTTAGGTCGCGAGCATGTATAGAAAAAAAGTTACCAACCGATATCTGAAAAACAAACAAACGGACTTCGACTTCGTGTTTCGAGCAATATCAAAACAAAGACGACCGTTTCCGGCGTAATTTGACGCGCTGAATGCGATGAAACAAGTTTTAGGTCGCTAGCGTGTATAGAAAAAAAGTTACCAACCGATATCTGAAAAACAAACAAACGGACTTCGACTTCGTGTTTCGAGCAATATCAAAACAAAGACGACCGTTTCCCGCGTAATTTGACGCGCTGAATGCGATAAAACAAGTTTTAGGTCGCTAGCATGTATAGAAAAAAAGTTACCAACCGATATCTGAAAAACAAACAAACGGACTTCGACTTCGTGTTTCGAGCAATATCGAAACAAAGACGACCGTTTCCGGCGTAATTCGACGCGCTGAATGCGATGAAACAAGTTTTAGGTCGCTAGCATGTATAGAAAAAAAGTTACCAACCGATATCTGAAAAACAAACAAACGGACTTCGACTTCGTGTTTCGAGCAATATCAAAACAAAGACGACCGTTTCCGGCGTAATTTGACGCGCTGAATGCGATAAAACAAGTTTTAGGTCGCTAGCATGTATAGAAAAAAAGTTACCAACCGATATCTGAAAAACAATCAAACGGACTTCGACTTCGTGTTTCGAGCAATATCAAAACAAAGACGACTGTTTCCGGCGTAATTTGACGCGCTGAATGCGATAAAACAAGTTTTAGGTCGCGATCATGTATAGAAAAAAAGTTACCAACCGATATCTGAAAAACAAAAAAACGGACTTCGACGACGTGTTTCGTGCAATATCAAAACAAAGACGGCCGTTTCCGGCGTAATTTGACGCGCTGAATGCGATAAAACAAGTTTTAGGTCGCGATTATGTATAGAAAAAAAGTTACCAACCGATATCTGAAAAACAAACAAACGGACTTCGACTTCGTGTTTCGAGCACTATCAAAACAAAGACGACCGTTTCCGGCGTAATTTGACGCGCTGAATGCGATAAAACAAGTTCTAGGTCGCTAGCATGTATAGAAAAGAAGTTACCAACCGAAATCTGAAAAACAAACAAACGGACTTCGACTTCGTGTTTCGAGCAATATCAAAACAAAGACGACCGCTTCCGGCGTAATTTGACGCGCTGAATGCGATAAAACAAGTTTTAGGTCGCTAGCATGTATAGAAAAAAAGTTACCAACCGATATCTGAAAAACAAACAAACGGACTACGACTTCGTGTTTCGAGCAAAATCAAAACAAAGACGACCGTTTCCGGCGTAATTTGACGCGCTGAATGCGATAAAACAAGTTTTAGGTCGCTAGCATGTATAGAAAAAAAGTTACCAACCGATATCTGAAAAACAAACAAACGGACTTCGACTTCGTGTTTCGAGCAATATCAAAACAAAGACGACCGTTTCCGGCGTAATTTGACGCGGTGAATGCGATAAAACAAGTTTTAGGTCGCTAGCATGTATAAAAAAAAGTTACCAACCGATATCTGAAAAACAAACAAACGGACTTCGACTTCGTGTTTCGAGCAATATCAAAACAAAGACGACCGTTTCCGGCGTAATTTGACGCGCTGAATGCGATGAAACAAGTTTTAGGTCGCTAGCATGTATAGAAAAAAAGTTACCAACCGATATCTGAAAAACAAACAAACGGACTTCGACTTCGTGTTTCGAGCAATATCAGAACAAAGACGACCGTTTCCGGCGTAATTTGACGCGCTGAATGCGATAAAACAAGTTTTAGGTCGCTAGCATGTATAGAAAAAAAGTTACCAGCCGATATCTGAAAAACAAACAAACGGACTTCGACTTCGTGTTTCGAGCAATATCAAAACAAAGACGACCGTTTCCGGCGTAATTTGACGCGCTGAATGCGATAAAACAAGTTTCAGATCGCTAGCATGTATAGAAAAAAAGTTACCGACCGATATCTGAAAAACAAACAAACGGACTTCGACTTCGTGTTTCGTGCAATATCAAAACAAAGACGGACGTTGCCGGCGTAATTTGACGCGCTGAATGCGATAAAACAAGTTTTAGGTCGCGAGCATGTATAGAAAAAAAGTTACCAACCGATATCTGGAAAACAAACAAACGGACTTCGACTTCGTGTTTCGAGCAATATCAAAACAAAGACGACCGTTTCCGGCGTAATTTGACGCGCTGAATGCGATAAACCAAGTTTTAGGTCGCTAGCATGTATAGAAAAAAAGTTACCAACCGATATCTGAAAAACAAACAAACGGACTTCGACTTCGTGTTTCGAGCAATATCAAAACAAAGACGGCCGTTTCCGGCGTAATTTGACGCGCTGAATGCGATAAAACAAGTTTTAGGTCGCGAGCATGTATAGAAAAAAAGTTACCAACCGATATCTGGAAAACAAACAAACGGACTTCGACTTCGTGTTTCGAGCAATATCAAAACAAAGACGACCGTTTCCGGCGTAATTTGAGGCGCTGAATGCGATAAAACAAGTTTTAGGTCGCGAGCATGTATAGAAAAAAAGTTACCAACCGATATCTGGAAAACAAACAAACGGACTTCGACTTCGTGTTTCGAGCAATATCAAAACAAAGACGACCGTTTCCGGCGTAATTTGAGGCGCTGAATGCGATAAAACAAGTTTTAGGTCGCGAGCATGTATAGAAAAAAAGTTACCAACCGATATCTGAAAAACAAACAAACGGACTTCGACTTCGTGTTTCGAGCAATATCGAAACAAAGACGACCGTTTCCGGCGTACTTTGACGCGCTGAATGCGATGAAACAAGTTTTAGGTCGCTAGCATGTATAGAGAAAAAGTTACCAACCGATATCTGAAAAACAAACAAACGGACTTCGACTTCGTGTTTCGAGCAATATCAAAACAAAGACGACCGTTTCCGGCGTAATTTGACGCGGTGAATGCGATAAAACAAGTTTTAGGTCGCTAGCATGTATAAAAAAAAGTTACCAACCGATATCTGAAAAACAAACAAACGGACTTCGACTTCGTGTTTCGAGCAATATCAAAACAAAGACGGCCGTTTCCGGCGTAATTTGACGCGCTGAATGCGATAAAACAAGTTTTAGGTCGCAAGCATGTATAGAAAAAAAGTTACCAACCGATATCTGAAAAACAAACAAACGGACTTCGACTTCGTGTTTCGAGCAATATCGAAACAAAGACGACCGTTTCCGGCGTAATTTAACGCGCTGAATGCGATGAAACAAGTTTTAGGTCGCTAGCACGTATAGAGAAAAAGTTACCAACCGATATCTGAAAAACAAACAAACGGACTTCGACTTCGTGTTTCGAGCAATATCAAAACAAAGACGACCGTTTCCGGCGTAATTTGACGCGCTGAATGCGATAAAACAAGTTTTAGGTCGCTAGCATGTATAGAAAAAAAGTTACCAACCGATATCTGAAAAACAAACAAACGGACTTCGACTTCGTGTTTTGAGCAATATCAAAACAAAGACGACCGTTTCCGGCGTAATTTGACGCGCTGAATGCGATAAAACAAGTTTTAGGTCGCTAGCATGTATAGAAAAAAAGTTACCAACCGATATCTGAAAAACAAACAAACGGACTTCGACTTCGTGTTTCGAGCAATATCGAAACAAAGACGACCGTTTCCGGCGTAATTTGACGCGCTGAATGCGATGAAACAAGTTTTAGGTCGCTAGCATGTATAGAAAAAAAGTTACCAACCGATATCTGAAAAACAAACAAACGGAATTCGACTTCGTGTTTCGAGCAATATCAAAACAAAGACGACCGTTTACGGCGTAATTTGACGCGGTGAATGCGATAAAACAAGTTTTAGGTCGCTAGCATGTATAAAAAAAAGTTACCAACCGATATCTGAAAAACAAACAAACGGACTTCGACTTCGTGTTTCGAGCAATATCAAAACAAAGACGACCGTTTCCGGCGTAATTTGACGCGCTGAATGCGATGAAACAAGTTTTAGGTCGCTAGCATGTATAGAAAAAAAGTTACCAACCGATATCTGAAAAACAAACAAACGGACTTCGACTTCGTGTTTCGAGCAATATCAGAACAAAGACGACCGTTTCCGGCGTAATTTGACGCGCTGAATGCGATAAAACAAGTTTTAGGTCGCTAGCATGTATAGAAAAAAAGTTACCAACCGATATCTGAAAAACAAACAAACGGACTTCGACTTCGTGTTTCGAGCAATATCAAAACAAAGACGACCGTTTCCGGCGTAATTTGACGCGCTGAATGCGATAAAACAAGTTTCAGATCGCTAGCATGTATAGAAAAAAAGTTACCAACCGATATCTGAAAAACAAACAAACGGACTTCGACTTCGTGTTTCGTGCAATATCAAAACAAAGACGGACGTTGCCGGCGTAATTTGACGCGCTGAATGCGATAAAACAAGTTTTAGGTCGCGAGCATGTATAGAAAAAAAGTTACCAACCGATATCTGGAAAACAAACAAACGGACTTCGACTTCGTGTTTCGAGCAATATCAAAACAAAGACGACCGTTTCCGGCGTAATTCGACGCGCTGAATGCGATAAAACAAGTTTTAGGTCGCTAGCATGTATAGAAAAAAAGTTACCAATCGATATCTGAAAAACAAACAAACGGACTTCGACTTCGTGTTTCGAGCAATATCAAAACAAAGACGGCCGTTTCCGGCGTAATTTGACGCGCTGAATGCGATAAAACAAGTTTTAGGTCGCGAGCATGTATAGAAAAAAAGTTACCAACCGATATCTGGAAAACAAACAAACGGACTTCGACTTCGTGTTTCGAGCAATATCAAAACAAAGACGACCGTTCCCGGCGTAATTTGAGGCGCTGAATGCGATAAAACAAGTTTCAGGTCGCGAGCATGTATAGAAAAAAAGTTACCAACCGATATCTGAAAAACAAACAAACGGACTTCGACTTCGTGTTTCGAGCAATATCGAAACAAAGACGACCGTTTCCGGCGTAATTTGACGCGCTGAATGCGATGAAACAAGTTTTAGGTCGCTAGCATGTATAGAGAAAAAGTTACCAACCGATATCTGAAAAACAAACAAACGGACTTCGACTTCGTGTTTCGAGCAATATCAAAACAAAGACGACCGTTTCCGGCGTAATTTGACGCGGTGAATGCGATAAAACAAGTTTTAGGTCGCTAGCATGTATAAAAAAAAGTTACCAACCGATATCTGAAAAACAAACAAACGGACTTCGACTTCGTGTTTCGAGCAATATCAAAACAAAGACGGCCGTTTCCGGCGTAATTTGACGCGCTGAATGCGATAAAACAAGTTTTAGGTCGCAAGCATGTATAGAAAAAAAGTTACCAACCGATATCTGAAAAACAAACAAACGGACTTCGACTTCGTGTTTCGAGCAATATCGAAACAAAGACGACCGTTTCCGGCGTAATTTAACGCGCTGAATGCGATAAAACAAGTTTTAGGTCGCTAGCATGTATAGAGAAAAAGTTACCAACCGATATCTGAAAAACAAACAAACGGACTTCGACTTCGTGTTTCGAGCAATATCAAAACAAAGACGACCGTTTCCGGCGTAATTTGACGCGCTGAATGCGATAAAACAAGTTTTAGGTCGCTAGCATGTATAGAAAAAAAGTTACCAACCGATATCTGAAAAACAAACAAACGGACTTCGACTTCGTGTTTTGAGCAATATCAAAACAAAGACGACCGTTTCCGGCGTAATTTGACGCGCTGAATGCGATAAAACAAGTTTTAGGTCGCTAGCATGTATAGAAAAAAAGTTACCAACCGATATCTGAAAAACAAACAAACGGACTTCGACTTCGTGTTTCGAGCAATATCGAAACAAAGACGACCGTTTCCGGCGTAATTTGACGCGCTGAATGCGATGAAACAAGTTTTAGGTCGCTAGCATGTATAGAAAGAAAGTTACCAACCGATATCTGAAAAACAAACAAACGGACTTCGACTTCGTGTTTCGAGCAATATCAAAACAAAGACGACCGTTTCCGGCGTAATTTGACGCGCTGAATGCGATAAAACAAGTTTCAGATCGCTAGCATGTATAGAAAAAAAGTTACCAACCGATATCTGAAAAACAAACAAACGGACTTCGACTTCGTGTTTCGTGCAATATCAAAACAAAGACGGACGTTGCCGGCGTAATTTGACGCGCTGAATGCGATAAAACAAGTTTTAGGTCGCGAGCATGTATAGAAAAAAAGTTACCAACCGATATCTGGAAAACAAACAAACGGACTTCGACTTCGTGTTTCGAGCAATATCAAAACAAAGACGACCGTTTCCGGCGTAATTCGACGCGCTGAATGCGATAAAACAAGTTTTAGGTCGCTAGCATGTATAGAAAAAAAGTTACCAATCGATATCTGAAAAACAAACAAACGGACTTCGACTTCGTGTTTCGAGCAATATCAAAACAAAGACGGCCGTTTCCGGCGTAATTTGACGCGCTGAATGCGATAAAACAAGTTTTAGGTCGCAAGCATGTATAGAAAAAAAGTTACCAACCGATATCTGGAAAACAAACAAACGGACTTCGACTTCGTGTTTCGAGCAATATCGAAACAAAGACGACCGTTTCCGGCGTAATTTGACGCGCTGAATGCGATAAAACAAGTTTTAGGTCGCTAGCATGTATAGAAAAAAAGTTACCAACCGATATCTGAAAAACAAACAAACGGACTTCGACTTCGTGTTTCGAGCAATATCGAAACAAAGACGACCGTTTCCGGCGTAATTTGACGCGCTGAATGCGATGAAACAAGTTTTAGGTCGCTAGCATGTATAGAAAGAAAGTTACCAACCGATATCTGAAAAACAAACAAACGGACTTCGACTTCGTGTTTCGAGCAATATCAAAACAAAGACGACCGTTTCCGGCGTAATTTGACGCGCTGAATGCGATAAAACAAGTTTCAGATCGCTAGCATGTATAGAAAAAAAGTTACCAACCGATATCTGAAAAACAAACAAACGGACTTCGACTTCGTGTTTCGTGCAATATCAAAACAAAGACGGACGTTGCCGGCGTAATTTGACGCGCTGAATGCGATAAAACAAGTTTTAGGTCGCGAGCATGTATAGAAAAAAAGTTACCAACCGATATCTGGAAAACAAACAAACGGACTTCGACTTCGTGTTTCGAGCAATATCAAAACAAAGACGACCGTTTCCGGCGTAATTCGACGCGCTGAATGCGATAAAACAAGTTTTAGGTCGCTAGCATGTATAGAAAAAAAGTTACCAATCGATATCTGAAAAACAAACAAACGGACTTCGACTTCGTGTTTCGAGCAATATCAAAACAAAGACGGCCGTTTCCGGCGTAATTTGACGCGCTGAATGCGATAAAACAAGTTTTAGGTCGCAAGCATGTATAGAAAAAAAGTTACCAACCGATATCTGGAAAACAAACAAACGGACTTCGACTTCGTGTTTCGAGCAATATCGAAACAAAGACGACCGTTTCCGGCGTAATTTAACGCGCTGAATGCGATAAAACAAGTTTTAGGTCGCTAGCATGTATAGAGAAAAAGTTACCAACCGATATCTGAAAAACAAACAAACGGACTTCGACTTCGTGTTTCGAGCAATATCAAAACAAAGACGACCGTTTCCGGCGTAATTTGACGCGCTGAATGCGATAAAACAAGTTTTAGGTCGCTAGCATGTATAGAAAAAAAGTTACCAACCGATATCTGAAAAACAAACAAACGGACTTCGACTTCGTGTTTTGAGCAATATCAAAACAAAGACGACCGTTTCCGGCGTAATTTGACGCGCTGAATGCGATAAAACAAGTTTTAGGTCGCTAGCATGTATAGAAAAAAAGTTACCAACCGATATCTGAAAAACAAACAAACGGACTTCGACTTCGTGTTTCGAGCAATATCGAAACAAAGACGACCGTTTCCGGCGTAATTTGACGCGCTGAATGCGATGAAACAAGTTTTAGGTCGCTAGCATGTATAGAAAGAAAGTTACCAACCGATATCTGAAAAACAAACAAACGGACTTCGACTTCGTGTTTCGAGCAATATCAAAACAAAGACGACCGTTTCCGGCGTAATTTGACGCGCTGAATGCGATAAAACAAGTTTCAGATCGCTAGCATGTATAGAAAAAAAGTTACCAACCGATATCTGAAAAACAAACAAACGGACTTCGACTTCGTGTTTCGTGCAATATCAAAACAAAGACGGACGTTGCCGGCGTAATTTGACGCGCTGAATGCGATAAAACAAGTTTTAGGTCGCGAGCATGTATAGAAAAAAAGTTACCAACCGATATCTGGAAAACAAACAAACGGACTTCGACTTCGTGTTTCGAGCAATATCAAAACAAAGACGACCGTTTCCGGCGTAATTCGACGCGCTGAATGCGATAAAACAAGTTTTGGGTCGCTAGCATGTATAGAAAAAAAGTTACCAATCGATATCTGAAAAACAAACAAACGGACTTCGACTTCGTGTTTCGAGCAATATCAAAACAAAGACGGCCGTTTCCGGCGTAATTTGACGCGCTGAATGCGATAAAACAAGTTTTAGGTCGCGAGCATGTATAGAAAAAAAGTTACCAACCGATATCTGGAAAACAAACAAACGGACTTCGACTTCGTGTTTCGAGCAATATCAAAACAAAGACGACCGTTCCCGGCGTAATTTGAGGCGCTGAATGCGATAAAACAAGTTTTAGGTCGCGAGCATGTATAGAAAAAAAGTTACCAACCGATATCTGAAAAACAAACAAACGGACTTCGACTTCGTGTTTCGAGCAATATCGAAACAAAGACGACCGTTTCCGGCGTAATTTGACGCGCTGAATGCGATGAAACAAGTTTTAGGTCGCTAGCATGTATAGAGAAAAAGTTACCAACCGATATCTGAAAAACAAACAAACGGACTTCGACTTCGTGTTTCGAGCAATATCAAAACAATGACGACCGTTTCCGGCGTAATTTGACGCGGTGAATGCGATAAAACAAGTTTTAGGTCGCTAGCATGTATAAAAAAAAGTTACCAACCGATATCTGAAAAACAAACAAACGGACTTCGACTTCGTGTTTCGAGCAATATCAAAACAAAGACGGCCGTTTCCGGCGTAATTTGACGCGCTGAATGCGATAAAACAAGTTTTAGGTCGCAAGCATGTATAGAAAAAAAGTTACCAACCGATATCTGAAAAACAAACAAACGGACTTCGACTTCGTGTTTCGAGCAATATCGAAACAAAGACGACCGTTTCCGGCGTAATTTAACGCGCTGAATGCGATAAAACAAGTTTTAGGTCGCTAGCATGTATAGAGAAAAAGTTACCAACCGATATCTGAAAAACAAACAAACGGACTTCGACTTCGTGTTTCGAGCAATATCAAAACAAAGACGACCGTTTCCGGCGTAATTTGACGCGCTGAATGCGATAAAACAAGTTTCAGGTCGCTAGCATGTATAGAAAAAAAGTTACCAACCGATATCTGAAAAACAAACAAACGGACTTCGACTTCGTGTTTTGAGCAATATCAAAACAAAGACGACCGTTTCCGGCGTAATTAGACGCGCTGAATGCGATAAAACAAGTTTTAGGTCGCTAGCATGTATAGAAAAAAAGTTACCAACCGATATCTGAAAAACAAACAAACGGACTTCGACTTCGTGTTTCGAGCAATATCGAAACAAAGACGACCGTTTCCGGCGTAATTTGACGCGCTGAATGCGATGAAACAAGTTTTAGGTCGCTAGCATGTATAGAAAGAAAGTTACCAACCGATATCTGAAAAACAAACAAACGGACTTCGACTTCGTGTTTCGAGCAATATCAAAACAAAGACGACCGTTTCCGGCGTAATTAGACGCGCTGAATGCGATAAAACAAGTTTTAGGTCGCTAGCATGTATAGAAAAAAAGTTACCAACCGATATCTGAAAAACAAACAAACGGACTTCGACTTCGTGTTTCGAGCAATATCGAAACAAAGACGACCGTTTCCGGCGTAATTTGACGCGCTGAATGCGATGAAACAAGTTTTAGGTCGCTAGCATGTATAGAAAGAAAGTTACCAACCGATATCTGAAAAACAAACAAACGGACTTCGACTTCGTGTTTCGAGCAATATCAAAACAAAGACGACCGTTTCCGGCGTAATTTGACGCGCTGAATGCGATAAAACAAGTTTTAGGTCGCTAGCATGTATAGAAAAAAAGTTACCAACCGATATCTGAAAAACAAACAAACGGACTTCGACTTCGTGTTTCGAGCAATATCAAAACAAAGACGACTGTTTCCGGCGTAATTTGACGCGCTGAATGCGATAAAACAAGTTTTAGGTCGCGAGCATGTATAGAAAAAAAGTTACCAACCGATATCTGAAAAACAAAAAAACGCACTTCGACGACGTGTTTCGTGCAATATCAAAACAAAGACGGCCGTTTCCGGCGTAATTTGACGCGCTGAATGCGATAAAACAAGTTTTAGGTCGCGAGCATGTATAGAAAAAAAGTTACCAACCGATATCTGAAAAACAAACAAACGGACTTCGACTTCGTGTTTCGAGCAATACCAAAACAAAGACGACCGTTTCCGGCGTAATTTGACGCGCTGAATGCGATAAAACAAGTTCTAGGTCGCTAGCATGTATAGAAAAGAAGTTACCAACCGATATCTGAAAAACAAACAAACGGACTTCGACTTCGTGTTTCGAGCAATATCAAAGCAAAGACGACCGTTTCCGGCGTAATTTGACGCGGTGAATGCGATAAAACAAGTTTTAGGTCGCTAGCATGTATAAAAAAAAGTTACCAACCGATATCTGAAAAACAAACAAACGGACTTCGACTTCGTGTTTCGAGCAATATCAAAACAAAGACGACCGTTTCCGGCGTAATTTGACGCGCTGAATGCGATAAAACAAGTTTTAGGTCGCTAGCATGTATAGAAAAAAAGTTACCAACCGATATCTGAAAAACAAACAAACGGACTTCGACTTCGTGTTTCGAGCAATATCAAAACAAAGACGACTGTTTCCGGCGTAATTTGACGCGCTGAATGCGATAAAACAAGTTTTAGGTCGCGAGCATGTATAGAGAAAAAGTTACCAACCGATATCTGAAAAACAAACAAACGGACTTCGACTTCGTGTTTCGAGCAATATCAAAACAAAGACGACCGTTTCCGGCGTAATTTGACGCGCTGAATGCGATAAAACAAGTTTTAGGTCGCTAGCATGTATCGAAAAAAAGTTACCAACCGATATCTGAAAAACAAACAAACGGACTTCGACTTCGTGTTTCGAGCAATATCAAAACAAAGACGACCGTTTCCGGCGTAATTTGACGCGCTGAATGCGATCAAACAAGTTTTAGGTCGCTAGCATGTATAGAAAAAAAGTTACCAACCGATATCTGAAAAACAAACTAACGGACTTCGACTTCGTGTTTCGAGCAATATCAAAACAAAGACGACTGTTTCCGGCGTAATTTGACGCGCTGAATGTGATAAAACAAGTTTTAGGTCGCGAGCATGTATAGAAAAAAAGTTACCAACCGATATCTGAAAAACAAAAAAACGGACTTCGACGACGTGTTTCGTGCAATATCAAAACAAAGACGGCCGTTTCCGGCGTAATTTGACGCGCTGAATGCGATAAAACAAGTTTTAGGTCGCGAGCATGTATAGAAAAAAAGTTACCAACCGATATCTGAAAAACAAACAAACGGACTTCGACTTCGTGTTTCGAGCAATATCAAAACAAAGACGACCGTTTCCGGCGTAATTTGACGCGCTGAATGCGATAAAACAAGTTCTAGGTCGCTAGCATGTATAGAAAAAAAGTTACCAACCGATATCTGAAAAACAAACAAACGGACTTCGACTTCGTGTTTCGAGCAATATCAAAACAAAGACGACTGTTTCCGGCGTAATTTGACGCGCTGAATGCGATAAAACAAGTTTTAGGTCGCGAGCATGTATAGAAAAAAAGTTACCAACCGATATCTGAAAAACAAACAAACGGACTTCGACTTCGTGTTTCGAGCAATACCAAAACAAAGACGACCGTTTCCGGCGTAATTTGACGCGCTGAATGCGATAAAACAAGTTCTAGGTCGCTAGCATGTATAGAAAAGAAGTTACCAACCGAAATCTGAAAAACAAACAAACGGACTTCGACTTCGTGTTTCGAGCAATATCAAAACAAAGACGACCGCTTCGGGCGTAATTTGACGCGCTGAATGCGATAAAACAAGTTTTAGGTCGCTAGCATGTATAGAAAAAAAGTTACCAACCGATATCTGAAAAACAAACAAACGGACTTCGACTTCGTGTTTCGAGCAATATCGAAACAAAGACGACCGTTTCCGGCGTAATTTGACGCGCTGAATGCGATGAAACAAGTTTTAGGTCGCTAGCATGTATAGAGAAAAAGTTACCAACCGATATCTGAAAAACAAACAAACGGACTTCGACTTCGTGTTTCGAGCAATATCAAAGCAAAGACGACCGTTTCCGGCGTAATTTGACGCGGTGAATGCGATAAAACAAGTTTTAGGTCGCTAGCATGTATAAAAAAAAGTTACCAACCGATATCTGAAAAACAAACAAACGGACTTCGACTTCGTGTTTCGAGCAATATCAAAACAAAGACGACCGTTTCCGGCGTAATTTGACGCGCTGAATGCGATAAAACAAGTTTTAGGTCGCTAGCATGTATAGAAAAAAAGTTACCAACCGATATCTGAAAAACAAACAAACGGACTTCGACTTCGTGTTTCGAGCAATATCAAAACAAAGACGACTGTTTCCGGCGTAATTTGACGCGCTGAATGCGATAAAACAAGTTTTAGGTCGCGAGCATGTATAGAGAAAAAGTTACCAACCGATATCTGAAAAACAAACAAACGGACTTCGACTTCGTGTTTCGAGCAATATCAAAACAAAGACGACCGTTTCCGGCGTAATTTGACGCGCTGAATGCGATAAAACAAGTTCTAGGTCGCTAGCATGTATCGAAAAAAAGTTACCAACCGATATCTGAAAAACAAACAAACGGACTTCGACTTCGTGTTTCGAGCAATATCAAAACAAAGACGACCGTTTCCGGCGTAATTTGACGCGCTGAATGCGATCAAACAAGTTTTAGGTCGCTAGCATGTATAGAAAAAAAGTTACCAACCGATATCTGAAAAACAAACAAACGGACTTCGACTTCGTGTTTCGAGCAATATCAAAACAAAGACGACTGTTTCCGGCGTAATTTGACGCGCTGAATGTGATAAAACAAGTTTTAGGTCGCGAGCATGTATAGAAAAAAAGTTACCAACCGATATCTGAAAAACAAAAAAACGGACTTCGACGACGTGTTTCGTGCAATATCAAAACAAAGACGGCCGTTTCCGGCGTAATTTGACGCGCTGAATGCGATAAAACAAGTTTTAGGTCGCGAGCATGTATAGAAAAAAAGTTACCAACCGATATCTGAAAAACAAACAAACGGACTTCGACTTCGTGTTTCGAGCAATATCAAAACAAAGACGACCGTTTCCGGCGTAATTTGACGCGCTGAATGCGATAAAACAAGTTCTAGGTCGCTAGCATGTATAGAAAAGAAGTTACCAACCGAAATCTGAAAAACAAACAAACGGACTTCGACTTCGTGTTTCGAGCAATATCAAAACAAAGACGACCGCTTCCGGCGTAATTTGACGCGCTGAATGCGATAAAACAAGTTTTAGGTCGCTAGCATGTATAGAAAAAAAGTTACCAACCGATATCTGAAAAACAAACAAACGGACTTCGACTTTGTGTTTCGAGCAATATCAAAACAAAGACGACCGTTTCCGGCGTAATTTGACGCGCTGAATGCGATAAAACAAGTTTTAGGTCGCTAGCATGTATAGAAAAAAAGTTACCAACCGATATCTGAAAAACAAACAAACGGACTTCGACTTCGTGTTTCGAGCAATATCAAAACAAAGACGACCGTTTCCGGCGTAATTTGACGCGGTGAATGCGATAAAACAAGTTTTAGGTCGCTAGCATGTATAAAAAAAAGTTACCAACCGATATCTGAAAAACAAACAAACGGACTTCGACTTCGTGTTTCGAGCAATATCAAAACAAAGACGACCGTTTCCGGCGTAATTTGACGCGCTGAATGCGATGAAACAAGTTTTAGGTCGCGAGCATGTATAGAAAAAAAGTTACCAACCGATATCTGAAAAACAAACAAACGGACTTCGACTTCGTGTTTCGAGCAATATCAAAACAAAGACGACCGTTTCCGGCGTAATTTGACGCGCTGAATGCGATGAAACAAGTTTTAGGTCGCGAGCATGTATAGAAAAAAAGTTACCAACCGATATCTGAAAAACAAACAAACGGACTTCGACTTCGTGTTTCGAGCAATATCGAAACAAAGACGACCGTTTCCGGCGTAATTTGACGCGCTGAATGCGATGAAACAAGTTTTAGGTCGCGAGCATGTATAGAAAAAAAGTTACCAACCGATATCTGAAAAACAAACAAACGGACTTCGACTTCGTGTTTCGAGCAATATCGAAACAAAGACGACCGTTTCCGGCGTAATTTGACGCGCTGAATGCGATGAAACAAGTTTTAGGTCGCTAGCATGTATAGAGAAAAAGTTACCAACCGATATCTGAAAAACAAACAAACGGACTTCGACTTCGTGTTTCGAGCAATATCAAAACAAAGACGACCGTTTCCGGCGTAATTTGACGCGCTGAATGCGATAAAACAAGTTTTAGGTCGCTAGCATGTATAGAAAAAAAGTTACCAACCGATATCTGAAAAACAAACAAACGGACTTCGACTTCGTGTTTCGAGCAATATCGAAACAAAGACGACCGTTTCCGGCGTAATTTGACGCGCTGAATGCGATGAAACAAGTTTTAGGTCGCTAGCATGTATGGAAAAAAAGTTACCAACCGATATCTGAAAAACAAACAAACGGACTTCGACTTCGTGTTTCGAGCAATATCAAAACAAAGACGACCGTTTCCGGCGTAATTTGACGCGCTGAATGCGATCAAACAAGTTTTAGGTCGCTAGCATGTATAGAAAAAAAGTTACCAACCGATATCTGAAAAACAAACAAACGGACTTCGACTTCGTGTTTCGAGCAATATCAAAACAAAGACGACTGTTTCCGGCGTAATTTGACGCGCTGAATGCGATAAAACAAGTTTTAGGTCGCGAGCATGTATAGAAAAAAAGTTACCAACCGATATCTGAAAAACAAAAAAACGGACTTCGACGACGTGTTTCGTGCAATATCAAAACAAAGACGGCCGTTTCCGGCGTAATTTGACGCGCTGAATGCGATAAAACAAGTTTTAGGTCGCGAGCATGTATAGAAAAAAAGTTACCAACCGATATCTGAAAAACAAACAAACGGACTTCGACTTCGTGTTTCGAGCAATATCAAAACAAAGACGACCGTTTCCGGCGTAATTTGACGCGCTGAATGCGATAAAACAAGTTCTAGGTCGCTAGCATGTATAGAAAAGAAGTTACCAACCGAAATCTGAAAAACAAACAAACGGACTTCGACTTCGTGTTTCGAGCAATATCAAAACAAAGACGACCGCTTTCGGCGTAATTTGACGCGCTGAATGCGATAAAACAAGTTTTAGGTCGCTAGCATGTATAGAAAAAAAGTTACCAACCGATATCTGAAAAACAAACAAACGGACTTCGACTTCGTGTTTCGAGCAATATCAAAACAAAGACGACCGTTTCCGGCGTAATTTGACGCGCTGAATGCGACAAAACAAGTTTTAGGTCGCTAGCATGTATAGAAAAAAAGTTACCAACCGATATCTGAAAAACAAACAAACGGACTTCGACTTCGTGTTTCGAGCAATATCAAAACAAAGACGACCGTTTCCGGCGTAATTTGACGCGCTGAATGCGATAAAACAAGTTCTAGGTCGCTAGCATGTATAGAAAAGAAGTTACCAACCGAAATCTGAAAAACAAACAAACGGACTTCGACTTCGTGTTTCGAGCAATATCAAAACAAAGACGACCGCTTCCGGCGTAATTTGACGCGCTGAATGCGATAAAACAAGTTTTAGGTCGCTAGCATGTATAGAAAAAAAGTTACCAACCGATATCTGAAAAACAAACAAACGGACTTCGACTTCGTGTTTCGAGCAATATCAAAACAAAGACGACCGTTTCCGGCGTAATTTGACGCGCTGAATGCGATAAAACAAGTTTTAGGTCGCTAGCATGTATAGAAAAAAAATTACCAACCGATATCTGAAAAACAAACAAACGGACTTCGACTTCGTGTTTCGAGCAATATCAAAACAAAGACGACCGTTTCCGGCGTAATTTGACGCGGTGAATGCGATAAAACAAGTTTTAGGTCGCTAGCATGTATAAAAAAAAGTTACCAACCGATATCTGAAAAACAAACAAACGGACTTCGACTTCGTGTTTCGAGCAATATCAAAACAAAGACGACCGTTTCCGGCGTAATTTGACGCGCTGAATGCGATGAAACAAGTTTTAGGTCGCGAGCATGTATAGAAAAAAAGTTACCAACCGATATCTGAAAAACAAACAAACGGACTTCGACTTCGTGTTTCGAGCAATATCGAAACAAAGACGACCGTTTCCGGCGTAATTTGACGCGCTGAATGCGATGAAACAAGTTTTAGGTCGCTAGCATGTATAGAGAAAAAGTTACCAACCGATATCTGAAAAACAAACAAACGGACTTCGACTTCGTGTTTCGAGCAATATCAAAACAAAGACGACCGTTTCCGGCGTAATTTGACGCGCTGAATGCGATGAAACAAGTTTTAGGTCGCGAGCATGTATAGAAAAAAAGTTACCAACCGATATCTGAAAAACAAACAAACGGACTTCGACTTCGTGTTTCGAGCAATATCAAAACAAAGACGACCGTTTCCGGCGTAATTTGACGCGCTGAATGCGATGAAACAAGTTTTAGGTCGCGAGCATGTATAGAAAAAAAGTTACCAACCGATATCTGAAAAACAAACAAACGGACTTCGACTTCGTGTTTCGAGCAATATCGAAACAAAGACGACCGTTTCCGGCGTAATTTGACGCGCTGAATGCGATGAAACAAGTTTTAGGTCGCGAGCATGTATAGAAAAAAAGTTACCAACCGATATCTGAAAAACAAACAAACGGACTTCGACTTCGTGTTTCGAGCAATATCGAAACAAAGACGACCGTTTCCGGCGTAATTTGACGCGCTGAATGCGATGAAACAAGTTTTAGGTCGCTAGCATGTATAGAGAAAAAGTTACCAACCGATATCTGAAAAACAAACAAACGGACTTCGACTTCGTGTTTCGAGCAATATCAAAACAAAGACGACCGTTTCCGGCGTAATTTGACGCGCTGAATGCGATAAAACAAGTTTTAGGTCGCTAGCATGTATAGAAAAAAAGTTACCAACCGATATCTGAAAAACAAACAAACGGACTTCGACTTCGTGTTTCGAGCAATATCGAAACAAAGACGACCGTTTCCGGCGTAATTTGACGCGCTGAATGCGATGAAACAAGTTTTAGGTCGCTAGCATGTATGGAAAAAAAGTTACCAACCGATATCTGAAAAACAAACAAACGGACTTCGACTTCGTGTTTCGAGCAATATCAAAACAAAGACGACCGTTTCCGGCGTAATTTGACGCGCTGAATGCGATAAAACAAGTTTTAGGTCGCTAGCATGTATAGAAAAAAAGTTACCAACCGATATCTGAAAAACAAACAAACGGACTTCGACTTCGTGTTTCGAGCAATATCAAAACAAAGACGACTGTTTCCGGCGTAATTTGACGCGCTGAATGCGATAAAACAAGTTTTAGGTCGCGAGCATGTATAGAAAAAAAGTTACCAACCGATATCTGAAAAACAAAAAAACGGACTTCGACGACGTGTTTCGTGCAATATCAAAACAAAGACGGCCGTTTCCGGCGTAATTTGACGCGCTGAATGCGATAAAACAAGTTTTAGGTCGCGAGCATGTATAGAAAAAAAGTTACCAACCGATATCTGAAAAACAAACAAACGGACTTCGACTTCGTGTTTCGAGCAATATCAAAACAAAGACGACCGTTTCCGGCGTAATTTGACGCGCTGAATGCGATAAAACAAGTTCTAGGTCGCTAGCATGTATAGAAAAGAAGTTACCAACCGAAATCTGAAAAACAAACAAACGGACTTCGACTTCGTGTTTCGAGCAATATCAAAACAAAGACGACCGCTTTCGGCGTAATTTGACGCGCTGAATGCGATAAAACAAGTTTTAGGTCGCTAGCATGTATAGAAAAAAAGTTACCAACCGATATCTGAAAAACAAACAAACGGACTTCGACTTCGTGTTTCGAGCAATATCAAAACAAAGACGACCGTTTCCGGCGTAATTTGACGCGCTGAATGCGATAAAACAAGTTTTAGGTCGCTAGCATGTATAGAAAAAAAGTTACCAACCGATATCTGAAAAACAAACAAACGGACTTCGACTTCGTGTTTCGAGCAATATCAAAACAAAGACGACCGTTTCCGGCGTAATTTGACGCGCTGAATGCGATAAAACAAGTTCTAGGTCGCTAGCATGTATAGAAAAGAAGTTACCAACCGAAATCTGAAAAACAAACAAACGGACTTCGACTTCGTGTTTCGAGCAATATCAAAACAAAGACGACCGCTTCCGGCGTAATTTGACGCGCTGAATGCGATAAAACAAGTTTTAGGTCGCTAGCATGTATAGAAAAAAAGTTACCAACCGATATCTGAAAAACAAACAAACGGACTTCGACTTCGTGTTTCGAGCAATATCAAAACAAAGACGACCGTTTCCGGCGTAATTTGACGCGCTGAATGCGATAAAACAAGTTTTAGGTCGCTAGCATGTATAGAAAAAAAATTACCAACCGATATCTGAAAAACAAACAAACGGACTTCGACTTCGTGTTTCGAGCAATATCAAAACAAAGACGACCGTTTCCGGCGTAATTTGACGCGGTGAATGCGATAAAACAAGTTTTAGGTCGCTAGCATGTATAAAAAAAAGTTACCAACCGATATCTGAAAAACAAACAAACGGACTTCGACTTCGTGTTTCGAGCAATATCAAAACAAAGACGACCGTTTCCGGCGTAATTTGACGCGCTGAATGCGATGAAACAAGTTTTAGGTCGCGAGCATGTATAGAAAAAAAGTTACCAACCGATATCTGAAAAACAAACAAACGGACTTCGACTTCGTGTTTCGAGCAATATCGAAACAAAGACGACCGTTTCCGGCGTAATTTGACGCGCTGAATGCGATGAAACAAGTTTTAGGTCGCTAGCATGTATAGAGAAAAAGTTACCAACCGATATCTGAAAAACAAACAAACGGACTTCGACTTCGTGTTTCGAGCAATATCAAAACAAAGACGACCGTTTCCGGCGTAATTTGACGCGCTGAATGCGATAAAACAAGTTTTAGGTCGCTAGCATGTATAGAAAAAAAGTTACCAACCGATATCTGAAAAACAAACAAACGGACTTCGACTTCGTGTTTCGAGCAATATCAAAACAAAGACGACCGTTTCCGGCGTAATTTGGCGCGCTGAATGCGATAAAACAAGTTTTAGGTCGCTAGCATGTATAGAAAAAAAGTTACCAACCGATATCTGAAAAACAAACAAACGGACTTCGACTTTGTGTTTCGAGCAATATCAAAACAAAGACGACCGTTTCCGGCGTAATTTGACGCGCTGAATGCGATAAAACAAGTTTCAGATCGCTAGCATGTATAGAAAAAAAGTTACCAACCGATATCTGAAAAACAAACAAACGGACTTCGACTTCGTGTTTCGTGCAATATCAAAACAAAGACGGACGTTGCCGGCGTAATTTGACGCGCTGAATGCAATAAAACAAGTTTTAGGTCGCGAGCATGTATAGAAAAAAAGTTACCAACCGATATCTGGAAAACAAACAAACGGACTTCGACTTCGTGTTTCGAGCAATATCAAAACAAAGACGACCGTTTCCGGCGTAATTTGACGCGCTGAATGCGATAAAACAAGTTTTAGGTCGCGAGCATGTATAGAAAAAAAGTTACCAACCGATATCTGAAAAACAAACAAACGGACTTCGACTTCGTGTTTCGTGCAATATCAAAACAAAGACGGCCGTTTCCGGCGTAATTTGACGCGCTGAATGCGATAAAACAAGTTTTAGGTCGCGAGCATGTATAGAAAAAAAGTTACCAACCGATATCTGAAAAACAAACAAACGGACTTCGACTTCGTGTTTCGAGCAATATCGAAACAAAGACGACCGTTTCCGGCGTAATTTGACGCGCTGAATGCGATGAAACAAGTTTTAGGTCGCTAGCATGTATAGAAAAAAAGTTACCAACCGATATCTGAAAAACAAACAAACGGACTTCGACTTCGTGTTTCGAGCAATATCAAAACAAAGACGACCGTATCCGGCGTAATTTGGCGCGCTGAATGCGATAAAACAAGTTTTAGGTCGCTAGCATGTATAGAAAAAAAGTTACCAACCGATATCTGAAAAACAAACAAACGGACTTCGACTTTGTGTTTCAAGCAATATCAAAACAAAGACGACCGTTTCCGGCGTAATTTGACGCGCTGAATGCGATAAAACAAGTTTCAGATCGCTAGCATGTATAGAAAAAAAGTTACCAACCGATATCTGAAAAACAAACAAACGGACTTCGACTTCGTGTTTCGTGCAATATCAAAACAAAGACGGACGTTGCCGGCGTAATTTGACGCGCTGAATGCGATAAAACAAGTTTTAGGTCGCGAGCATGTATAGAAAAAAAGTTACCAACCGATATCTGGAAAACAAACAAACGGACTTCGACTTCGTGTTTCGAGCAATATCAAAACAAAGACGACCGTTTCCGGCGTAATTTGACGCGCTGAATGCGATAAAACAAGTTTTAGGTCGCTAGCATGTATAGAAAAAAAGTTACCAACCGATATCTGAAAAACAAACAAACGGACTTCGACTTCGTGTTTCGAGCAATATCAAAACAAAGACGACCGTTTCCGGCGTAATTTGACGCGCTGAATGCGATAAAACAAGTTCTAGTTCGCTAGCATGTATAGAAAAGAAGTTACCAACCGAAATCTGAAAAACAAACAAACGGACTTCGACTTCGTGTTTCGAGCAATATCAAAACAAAGACGACCGCTTCCGGCGTAATTTGACGCGCTGAATGCGATAAAACAAGTTTTAGGTCGCTAGCATGTATAGAAAAAAAGTTACCAACCGATATCTGAAAAACAAACAAACGGACTTCGACTTCGTGTTTCGAGCAATATCAAAACAAAGACGACCGTTTCCGGCGTAATTTGACGCGCTGAATGCGATAAAACAAGTTTTAGGTCGCTAGCATGTATAGAAAAAAAATTACCAACCGATATCTGAAAAACAAACAAACGGACTTCGACTTCGTGTTTCGAGCAATATCAAAACAAAGACGACCGTTTCCGGCGTAATTTGACGCGGTGAATGCGATAAAACAAGTTTTAGGTCGCTAGCATGTATAAAAAAAAGTTACCAACCGATATCTGAAAAACAAACAAACGGACTTCGACTTCGTGTTTCGAGCAATATCAAAACAAAGACGACCGTTTCCGGCGTAATTTGACGCGCTGAATGCGATGAAACAAGTTTTAGGTCGCGAGCATGTATAGAAAAAAAGTTACCAACCGATATCTGAAAAACAAACAAACGGACTTCGACTTCGTGTTTCGAGCAATATCGAAACAAAGACGACCGTTTCCGGCGTAATTTGACGCGCTGAATGCGATGAAACAAGTTTTAGGTCGCTAGCATGTATAGAGAAAAAGTTACCAACCGATATCTGAAAAACAAACAAACGGACTTCGACTTCGTGTTTCGAGCAATATCAAAACAAAGACGACCGTTTCCGGCGTAATTTGACGCGCTGAATGCGATAAAACAAGTTTTAGGTCGCTAGCATGTATAGAAAAAAAGTTACCAACCGATATCTGAAAAACAAACAAACGGACTTCGACTTCGTGTTTCGAGCAATATCAAAACAAAGACGACCGTTTCCGGCGTAATTTGGCGCGCTGAATGCGATAAAACAAGTTTTAGGTCGCTAGCATGTATAGAAAAAAAGTTACCAACCGATATCTGAAAAACAAACAAACGGACTTCGACTTTGTGTTTCGAGCAATATCAAAACAAAGACGACCGTTTCCGGCGTAATTTGACGCGCTGAATGCGATAAAACAAGTTTCAGATCGCTAGCATGTATAGAAAAAAAGTTACCAACCGATATCTGAAAAACAAACAAACGGACTTCGACTTCGTGTTTCGTGCAATATCAAAACAAAGACGGACGTTGCCGGCGTAATTTGACGCGCTGAATGCGATAAAACAAGTTTTAGGTCGCGAGCATGTATAGAAAAAAAGTTACCAACCGATATCTGGAAAACAAACAAACGGACTTCGACTTCGTGTTTCGAGCAATATCAAAACAAAGACGACCGTTTCCGGCGTAATTTGACGCGCTGAATGCGATAAAACAAGTTTTAGGTCGCGAGCATGTATAGAAAAAAAGTTACCAACCGATATCTGAAAAACAAACAAACGGACTTCGACTTCGTGTTTCGTGCAATATCAAAACAAAGACGGCCGTTTCCGGCGTAATTTGACGCGCTGAATGCGATAAAACAAGTTTTAGGTCGCGAGCATGTATAGAAAAAAAGTTACCAACCGATATCTGAAAAACAAACAAACGGACTTCGACTTCGTGTTTCGAGCAATATCGAAACAAAGACGACCGTTTCCGGCGTAATTTGACGCGCTGAATGCGATGAAACAAGTTTTAGGTCGCTAGCATGTATAGAAAAAAAGTTACCAACCGATATCTGAAAAACAAACAAACGGACTTCGACTTCGTGTTTCGAGCAATATCAAAACAAAGACGACCGTTTCCGGCGTAATTTGGCGCGCTGAATGCGATAAAACAAGTTTTAGGTCGCTAGCATGTATAGAAAAAAAGTTACCAACCGATATCTGAAAAACAAACAAACGGACTTCGACTTCGTGTTTCAAGCAATATCAAAACAAAGACGACCGTTTCCGGCGTAATTTGACGCGCTGAATGCGATAAAACAAGTTTCAGATCGCTAGCATGTATAGAAAAAAAGTTACCAACCGATATCTGAAAAACAAACAAACGGACTTCGACTTCGTGTTTCGTGCAATATCAAAACAAAGACGGACGTTGCCGGCGTAATTTGACGCGCTGAATGCGATAAAACAAGTTTTAGGTCGCGAGCATGTATAGAAAAAAAGTTACCAACCGATATCTGGAAAACAAACAAACGGACTTCGACTTCGTGTTTCGAGCAATATCAAAACAAAGACGACCGTTTCCGGCGTAATTTGACGCGCTGAATGCGATAAAACAAGTTTTAGGTCGCTAGCATGTATAGAAAAAAAGTTACCAACCGATATCTGAAAAACAAACAAACGGACTTCGACTTCGTGTTTCGAGCAATATCAAAACAAAGACGGCCGTTTCCGGCGTAATTTGACGCGCTAAATGCGATGAAACAAGTTGTAGGTCGCGAGCATGTATAGAAAAAAAGTTACTCACCGATATCTGGAAAACAAACAAACGGACTTCGACTTCGTGTTTCGAGCAATATCAAAACAAAGACGACCGTTTCCGGCGTAATTTGACGCGCTGAATGCGATAAAACAAGTTTTAGGTCGCTAGCATGTATAGAAAAAAAATTACCAACCGATATCTGAAAAACAAACAAACGGACTTCGACTTCGTGTTTCGAGCAATATCAAAACAAAGACGACCGTTTCCGGCGTAATTTGACGCGGTGAATGCGATAAAACAAGTTTTAGGTCGCTAGCATGTATAAAAAAAAGTTACCAACCGATATCTGAAAAACAAACAAACGGACTTCGACTTCGTGTTTCGAGCAATATCAAAACAAAGACGACCGTTTCCGGCGTAATTTGACGCGCTGAATGCGATGAAACAAGTTTTAGGTCGCGAGCATGTATAGAAAAAAAGTTACCAACCGATATCTGAAAAACAAACAAACGGACTTCGACTTCGTGTTTCGAGCAATATCGAAACAAAGACGACCGTTTCCGGCGTAATTTGACGCGCTGAATGCGATGAAACAAGTTTTAGGTCGCTAGCATGTATAGAGAAAAAGTTACCAACCGATATCTGAAAAACAAACAAACGGACTTCGACTTCGTGTTTCGAGCAATATCAAAACAAAGACGACCGTTTCCGGCGTAATTTGACGCGCTGAATGCGATAAAACAAGTTTTAGGTCGCTAGCATGTATAGAAAAAAAGTTACCAACCGATATCTGAAAAACAAACAAACGGACTTCGACTTCGTGTTTCGAGCAATATCAAAACAAAGACGACCGTTTCCGGCGTAATTTGGCGCGCTGAATGCGATAAAACAAGTTTTAGGTCGCTAGCATGTATAGAAAAAAAGTTACCAACCGATATCTGAAAAACAAACAAACGGACTTCGACTTTGTGTTTCGAGCAATATCAAAACAAAGACGACCGTTTCCGGCGTAATTTGACGCGCTGAATGCGATAAAACAAGTTTCAGATCGCTAGCATGTATAGAAAAAAAGTTACCAACCGATATCTGAAAAACAAACAAACGGACTTCGACTTCGTGTTTCGTGCAATATCAAAACAAAGACGGACGTTGCCGGCGTAATTTGACGCGCTGAATGCGATAAAACAAGTTTTAGGTCGCGAGCATGTATAGAAAAAAAGTTACCAACCGATATCTGGAAAACAAACAAACGGACTTCGACTTCGTGTTTCGAGCAATATCAAAACAAAGACGACCGTTTCCGGCGTAATTTGACGCGCTGAATGCGATAAAACAAGTTTTAGGTCGCGAGCATGTATAGAAAAAAAGTTACCAACCGATATCTGAAAAACAAACAAACGGACTTCGACTTCGTGTTTCGTGCAATATCAAAACAAAGACGGCCGTTTCCGGCGTAATTTGACGCGCTGAATGCGATAAAACAAGTTTTAGGTCGCGAGCATGTATAGAAAAAAAGTTACCAACCGATATCTGAAAAACAAACAAACGGACTTCGACTTCGTGTTTCGAGCAATATCGAAACAAAGACGACCGTTTCCGGCGTAATTTGACGCGCTGAATGCGATGAAACAAGTTTTAGGTCGCTAGCATGTATAGAAAAAAAGTTACCAACCGATATCTGAAAAACAAACAAACGGACTTCGACTTCGTGTTTCGAGCAATATCAAAACAAAGACGACCGTTTCCGGCGTAATTTGGCGCGCTGAATGCGATAAAACAAGTTTTAGGTCGCTAGCATGTATAGAAAAAAAGTTACCAACCGATATCTGAAAAACAAACAAACGGACTTCGACTTCGTGTTTCAAGCAATATCAAAACAAAGACGACCGTTTCCGGCGTAATTTGACGCGCTGAATGCGATAAAACAAGTTTCAGATCGCTAGCATGTATAGAAAAAAAGTTACCAACCGATATCTGAAAAACAAACAAACGGACTTTGACTTCGTGTTTCGTGCAATATCAAAACAAAGACGGACGTTGCCGGCGTAATTTGACGCGCTGAATGCGATAAAACAAGTTTTAGGTCGCGAGCATGTATAGAAAAAAAGTTACCAACCGATATCTGGAAAACAAACGAACGGACTTCGACTTCGTGTTTCGAGCAATATCAAAACAAAGACGACCGTTTCCGGCGTAATTTGACGCGCTGAATGCGATAAAACAAGTTTTAGGTCGCTAGCATGTATAGAAAAAAACTTACCAACCGATATCTGAAAAACAAACAAACGGACTTCGACTTCGTGTTTCGAGCAATATCAAAACAAAGACGGCCGTTTCCGGCGTAATTTGACGCGCTAAATGCGATGAAACAAGTTGTAGGTCGCGAGCATGTATAGAAAAAAAGTTACTCACCGATATCTGGAAAACAAACAAACGGACTTCGACTTCGTGTTTCGAGCAATATCAAAACAAAGACGACCGTTTCCGGCGTAATTTGACGCGCTGAATGCGATAAAACAAGTTTTAGGTCGCGAGCATGTATAGAAAAAAAGTTACCAACCGATATCTGAAAAACAAACAAACGGACTTCGACTTCGTGTTTCGTGCAATATCAAAACAAAGACGGCCGTTTCCGGCGTAATTTGACGCGCTGAATGCGATAAAACAAGTTTTAGGTCGCGAGCATGTATAGAAAAAAAGTTACCAACCGATATCTGAAAAACAAACAAACGGACTTCGACTTCGTGTTTCGAGCAATATCGAAACAAAGACGACCGTTTCCGGCGTAATTTGACGCGCTGAATGCGATGAAACAAGTTTTAGGTCGCTAGCATGTATAGAAAAAAAGTTACCAACCGATATCTGAAAAACAAACAAACGGACTTCGACTTCGTGTTTCGAGCAATATCAAAACAAAGACGACCGTTTCCGGCGTAATTTGACGCGCTGAATGCGATAAAACAAGTTTTAGGTCGCTAGCATGTATAGAAAAAAAGTTACCAACCGATATCTGAAAAACAAACAAACGGACTTCGACTTCGTGTTTCGAGCAATATCGAAACAAAGACGACCGTTTCCGGCGTAATTTGACGCGCTGAATGCGATGAAACAAGTTTTAGGTCGCTAGCATGTATAGAGAAAAAGTTACCAACCGATATCTGAAAAACAAACAAACGGACTTCGACTTCGTGTTTCAAGCAATATCAAAACAAAGACGACCGTTTCCGGCGTAATTTGACGCGCTGAATGCGATAAAACAAGTTTCAGATCGCTAGCATGTATAGAAAAAAAGTTACCAACCGATATCTGAAAAACAAACAAACGGACTTTGACTTCGTGTTTCGTGCAATATCAAAACAAAGACGGACGTTGCCGGCGTAATTTGACGCGCTGAATGCGATAAAACAAGTTTTAGGTCGCGAGCATGTATAGAAAAAAAGTTACCAACCGATATCTGGAAAACAAACGAACGGACTTCGACTTCGTGTTTCGAGCAATATCAAAACAAAGACGACCGTTTCCGGCGTAATTTGACGCGCTGAATGCGATAAAACAAGTTTTAGGTCGCTAGCATGTATAGAAAAAAACTTACCAACCGATATCTGAAAAACAAACAAACGGACTTCGACTTCGTGTTTCGAGCAATATCAAAACAAAGACGGCCGTTTCCGGCGTAATTTGACGCGCTAAATGCGATGAAACAAGTTGTAGGTCGCGAGCATGTATAGAAAAAAAGTTACTCACCGATATCTGGAAAACAAACAAACGGACTTCGACTTCGTGTTTCGAGCAATATCAAAACAAAGACGACCGTTTCCGGCGTAATTTGACGCGCTGAATGCGATAAAACAAGTTTTAGGTCGCGAGCATGTATAGAAAAAAAGTTACCAACCGATATCTGAAAAACAAACAAACGGACTCCGACTTCGTGTTTCGTGCAATATCAAAACAAAGACGGCCGTTTCCGGCGTAATTTGACGCGCTGAATGCGATAAAACAAGTTTTAGGTCGCGAGCATGTATAGAAAAAAAGTTACCAACCGATATCTGAAAAACAAACAAACGGACTTCGACTTCGTGTTTCGAGCAATATCGAAACAAAGACGACCGTTTCCGGCGTAATTTGACGCGCTGAATGCGATGAAACAAGTTTTAGGTCGCTAGCATGTATAGAAAAAAAGTTACCAACCGATATCTGAAAAACAAACAAACGGACTTCGACTTCGTGTTTCGAGCAATATCAAAACAAAGACGACCGTTTCCGGCGTAATTTGACGCGCTGAATGCGATAAAACAAGTTTTAGGTCGCTAGCATGTATAGAAAAAAAGTTACCAACCGATATCTGAAAAACAAACAAACGGACTTCGACTTCGTGTTTCGAGCAATATCGAAACAAAGACGACCGTTTCCGGCGTAATTTGACGCGCTGAATGCGATGAAACAAGTTTTAGGTCGCTAGCATGTATAGAGAAAAAGTTACCAACCGATATCTGAAAAACAAACAAACGGACTTCGACTTCGTGTTTCGAGCAATATCAAAACAAAGACGACCGTTTCCGGCGTAATTTGACGCGCTGAATGCGATAAAACAAGTTTTAGGTCGCTAGCATGTATAGAAAAAAAGTTACCAACCGATATCTGAAAAACAAACAAACGGACTTCGACTTCGTGTTTCGAGCAATATCAAAACAAAGACGACCGTTTCCGGCGTAATTTGACGCGCTGAATGCGATAAAACAAGTTTTAGGTCGCTAGCATGTATAGAAAAAAAGTTACCAACCGATATCTGAAAAACAAACAAACGGACTTCGACTTCGTGTTTCGAGCAATATCGAAACAAAGACGACCGTTTCCGGCGTAATTTGACGCGCTGAATGCGATGAAACAAGTTTTAGGTCGCTAGCATGTATAGAAAAAAAGTTACCAACCGATATCTGAAAAACAAACAAACGGACTTCGACTTCGTGTTTCGAGCAATATCAAAACAAAGACGACCGTTTCCGGCGTAATTTGACGCGCTGAATGCGATAAAACAAGTTTTAGGTCGCTAGCATGTATAGAAAAAAAGTTACCAACCGATATCTGAAAAACAAACAAACGGACTTCGACTTCGTGTTTCGAGCAATATCAAAACAAAGACGACTGTTTCCGGCGTAATTTGACGCGCTGAATGCGATAAAACAAGTTTTAGGTCGCTAGCATGTATAGAAAAAAAGTTACCAACCGATATCTGAAAAACAAACAAACGGACTTCGACTTCGTGTTTCGAGCAATATCGAAACAAAGACGACCGTTTCCGGCGTAATTTAACGCGCTGAATGCGATGAAACAAGTTTTAGGTCGCTAGCATCTATAGAAAAAAAGTTACCAACCGATATCTGAAAAACAAACAAACGGACTTCGACTTCGTGTTTCGAGCAATATCGAAACAAAGACGACCGTTTCCGGCGTAATTTGACGCGCTGAATGCGATGAAACAAGTTTTAGGTCGCTAGCATGTATAGAAAAAAAGTTACCAACCGATATCTGAAAAACAAACAAACGGACTTCGACTTCGTGTTTCAAGCAATATCGAAACAAAGACGACCGTTTCCGGCGTAATTTGACGCGCTGAATGCGATGAAACAAGTTTTAGGTCGCGAGCATGTATAGAAAAAAAATTACCAACCGATATCTGAAAAACAAACAAACGGACTTCGACTTCGTGTTTCGAGCAATATCAAAACAAAGACGACCGTTTCCGGCGTAATTTGACGCGCTGAATGCGATAAAACAAGTTTTAGGTCGCTAGCATGTATAGAAAAAAAGTTACCAACCGATATCTGAAAAACAAACAAACGGACTTCGACTTCGTGTTTCGAGCAATATCGAAACAAAGACGACCGTATCCGGCGTAATTTGACGCGCTGAATGCGATGAAACAAGTTTTAGGTCGCTAGCATGTATAGAGAAAAAGTTACCAACCGATATCTGAAAAACAAACAAACGGACTTCGACTTCGTGTTTCGAGCAATATCAAAACAAAGACGACCGTTTCCGGCGTAATTTGACGCGCTGAATGCGATAAAACAAGTTTTAGGTCGCTAGCATGTATAGAAAAAAAGTTACCAACCGATATCTGAAAAACAAACAAACGGACTTCGACTTCGTGTTTCGAGCAATATCAAAACAAAGACGACCGTTTCCGGCGTAATTTGACGCGCTGAATGCGATAAAACAAGTTTTAGGTCGCTAGCATGTATAGAAAAAAAGTTACCAACCGATATCTGAAAAACAAACAAACGGACTTCGACTTCGTGTTTCGAGCAATATCGAAACAAAGACGACCGTTTCCGGCGTAATTTGACGCGCTGAATGCGATGAAACAAGTTTTAGGTCGCTAGCATGTATAGAAAAAAAGTTACCAACCGATATCTGAAAAACAAACAAACGGACTTCGACTTCGTGTTTCGAGCAATATCGAAACAAAGACGACCGTTTCCGGCGTAATTTGACGCGCTGAATGCGATGAAACAAGTTTTTGGTCGCGAGCATGTATAGAAAAAAAATTACCAACCGATATCTGAAAAACAAACAAACGGACTTCGACTTCGTGTTTCGAGCAATATCGAAACAAAGACGACCGTTTCCGGCGTAATTTGACGCGCTGAATGCGATGAAACAAGTTTTAGGTCGCTAGCATGTATAGAAAAAAAGTTACCAACCGATATCTGAAAAACAAACAAACGGACTTCGACTTCGTGTTTCGAGCAATATCAAAACAAAGACGACCGTTTCCGGCGTAATTTGACGCGCTGAATGCGATAAAACAAGTTTTAGGTCGCTAGCATGTATAGAAAAAAAGTTACCAACCGATATCTGAAAAACAAACAAACGGACTTCGACTTCGTGTTTCGAGCAATATCGAAACAAAGACGACCGTTTCCGGCGTAATTTGACGCGCTGAATGCGATGAAACAAGTTTTAGGTCGCTAGCATGTATAGAGAAAAAGTTACCAACCGATATCTGAAAAACAAACAAACGGACTTCGACTTCGTGTTTCGAGCAATATCAAAACAAAGACGACCGTTTCCGGCGTAATTTGACGCGCTGAATGCGATAAAACAAGTTTTAGGTCGCTAGCATGTATAGAAAAAAAGTTACCAACCGATATCTGAAAAACAAACAAACGGACTTCGACTTCGTGTTTCGAGCAATATCAAAACAAAGACGACCGTTTCCGGCGTAATTTGACGCGCTGAATGCGATAAAACAAGTTTTAGGTCGCTAGCATGTATAGAAAAAAAGTTACCAACCGATATCTGAAAAACAAACAAACGGACTTCGACTTCGTGTTTCGAGCAATATCGAAACAAAGACGACCGTTTCCGGCGTAATTTGACGCGCTGAATGCGATGAAACAAGTTTTAGGTCGCTAGCATGTATAGAAAAAAAGTTACCAACCGATATCTGAAAAACAAACAAACGGACTTCGACTTCGTGTTTCGAGCAATATCAAAACAAAGACGACCGTTTCCGGCGTAATTTGACGCGCTGAATGCGATAAAACAAGTTTTAGGTCGCTAGCATGTATAGAAAAAAAGTTACCAACCGATATCTGAAAAACAAACAAACGGACTTCGACTTCGTGTTTCGAGCAATATCAAAACAAAGACGACTGTTTCCGGCGTAATTTGACGCGCTGAATGCGATAAAACAAGTTTTAGGTCGCTAGCATGTATAGAAAAAAAGTTACCAACCGATATCTGAAAAACAAACAAACGGACTTCGACTTCGTGTTTCGAGCAATATCAAAACAAAGACGACCGTTTCCGGCGTAATTTGACGCGCTGAATGCGATAAAACAAGTTTTAGGTCGCTAGCATGTATAGAAAAAAAGTTACCAACCGATATCTGAAAAACAAACAAACGGACTTCGACTTCGTGTTTCGAGCAATATCGAAACAAAGACGACCGTTTCCGGCGTAATTTGACGCGCTGAATGCGATGAAACAAGTTTTAGGTCGCTAGCATGTATAGAAAAAAAGTTACCAACCGATATCTGAAAAACAAACAAACGGACTTCGACTTCGTGTTTCGAGCAATATCAAAACAAAGACGACCGTTTCCGGCGTAATTTGACGCGCTGAATGCGATAAAACAAGTTTTAGGTCGCTAGCATGTATAGAAAAAAAGTTACCAACCGATATCTGAAAAACAAACAAACGGACTTCGACTTCGTGTTTCGAGCAATATCAAAACAAAGACGACTGTTTCCGGCGTAATTTGACGCGCTGAATGCGATAAAACAAGTTTTAGGTCGCTAGCATGTATAGAAAAAAAGTTACCAACCGATATCTGAAAAACAAACAAACGGACTTCGACTTCGTGTTTCGAGCAATATCAAAACAAAGACGACCGTTTCCGGCGTAATTTGACGCGCTGAATGCGATAAAACAAGTTTTAGGTCGCTAGCATGTATAGAAAAAAAGTTACCAACCGATATCTGAAAAACAAACAAACGGACTTCGACTTCGTGTTTCGAGCAATATCAAAACAAAGACGACCGTTTCCGGCGTAATTTGACGCGCTGAATGCGATAAAACAAGTTTTAGGTCGCTAGCATGTGTAGAAAAAAAGTTACCAACCGATATCTGAAAAACAAACAAACGGACTTCGACTTCGTGTTTCGAGCAATATCAAAACAAAGACGACCGCTTCCGGCGTAATTTGACGCGCTGAATGCGATAAAACAAGTTTTAGGTCGCTAGCATGTATAGAAAAAAAGTTACCAACCGATATCTGAAAAACAAACAAACGGACTTCGACTTCGTGTTTCGAGCAATATCAAAACAAAGACGACCGTTTCCGGAGTAATGCGACGCGCTGAATGCGATAAAACAAGTTTTAGGTCGCTAGCATGTATAGAAAAAAAGTTACCAACCGATATCTGAAAAACAAACAAACGGACTTCGACTTCGTGTTTCGAGCAATATCAAAACAAAGACGACCGTTTCTGGCGTAATTTGACGCGCTGAATGCGATAAAACAAGTTTTAGGTCGCGAGCATGTATAGAAAAAAAGTTACCAACCGATATCTGAAAAACAAACAAACGGACTTCGACTTCGTGTTTCGTGCAATATCAAAACGAAGACGGCCGTTTCCGGCGTAATTTGACGCGCTGAATGCGATAAAACAAGTTTTAGGTCGCGAGCATGTATAGAAAAAAAGTTACCAACCGATATCTGAAAAACAAACAAACGGACTTCGACTTCGTGTTTCGAGCAATATCGAAACAAAGACGACCGTTTCCGGCGTAATTTGACGCGCTGAATGCGATGAAACAAGTTTTGGGTCGCTAGCATGTATAGAAAAAAAGTTACCAACCGATATCTGAGAAACAAACAAACGGACTTCGACTTCGTGTTTCGAGCAATATCAAAACAAAGACGACCGTTTCCGGCGTAATTTGACGCGCTGAATGCGATAAAACAAGTTTTAGGTCGCTAGCATGTATAGAAAAAAAGTTACCAACCGATATCTGAAAAACAAACAAACGGACTTCGACTTCGTGTTTCGAGCAATATCAAAACAAAGACGACCGTTTCCGGCGTAATTTGACGCGCTGAATGCGATAAAACAAGTTTTAGGTCGCTAGCATGTGTAGAAAAAAAGTTACCAACCGATATCTGAAAAACAAACAAACGGACTTCGACTTCGTGTTTCGAGCAATATCAAAACAAAGACGACCGCTTCCGGCGTAATTTGACGCGCTGAATGCGATAAAACAAGTTTTAGGTCGCTAGCATGTATAGAAAAAAAGTTACCAACCGATATCTGAAAAACAAACAAACGGACTTCGACTTCGTGTTTCGAGCAATATCAAAACAAAGACGACCGTTTCCGGAGTAATGCGACGCGCTGAATGCGATAAAACAAGTTTTAGGTCGCTAGCATGTATAGAAAAAAAGTTACCAACCGATATCTGAAAAACAAACAAACGGACTTCGACTTCGTGTTTCGAGCAATATCAAAACAAAGACGACCGTTTCTGGCGTAATTTGACGCGCTGAATGCGATAAAACAAGTTTTAGGTCGCGAGCATGTATAGAAAAAAAGTTACCAACCGATATCTGAAAAACAAACAAACGGACTTCGACTTCGTGTTTCGTGCAATATCAAAACGAAGACGGCCGTTTCCGGCGTAATTTGACGCGCTGAATGCGATAAAACAAGTTTTAGGTCGCGAGCATGTATAGAAAAAAAGTTACCAACCGATATCTGAAAAACAAACAAACGGACTTCGACTTCGTGTTTCGAGCAATATCGAAACAAAGACGACCGTTTCCGGCGTAATTTGACGCGCTGAATGCGATGAAACAAGTTTTGGGTCGCTAGCATGTATAGAAAAAAAGTTACCTACCGATATCTGAAAAACAAACAAACGGACTTCGACTTCGTGTTTCGAGCAATATCGAAACAAAGACGACCGTTTCCGGCGTAATTTGACGCGCTGAATGCGATAAAACAAGTTTTAGGTCGCTAGCATGTATAGAAAAAAAGTTACCAACCGATATCTGAAAAACAAACAAACGGACTTCGACTTCGTGTTTCGAGCAATATCAAAACAAAGACGACCGTTTCCGGCGTAATTTGACGCGCTGAATGCGATAAAACAAGTTTTAGGTCGCTAGCATGTATAGAAAAAAAGTTACCAACCGATATCTGAAAAACAAACAAACGGACTTCGACTTCGTGTTTCGAGCAATATCAAAACAAAGACGACCGCTTCCGGCGTAATTTGACGCGCTAAATGCGATAAAACAAGTTTTAGGTCGCTAGCATGTGTAGAAAAAAAGTTACCAACCGATATCTGAAAAACAAACAAACGGACTTCGACTTCGTGTTTCGAGCAATATCAAAACAAAGACGACCGTTTCCGGCGTAATTTGACGCGCTGAATGCGATAAAACAAGTTTTAGGTCGCTAGCATGTATAGAAAAGAAGTTACCAACCGAAATCTGAAAAACAAACAAACGGACTTCGACTTCGTGTTTCGAGCAATATCAAAACAAAGACGACCGCTTCCGGCGTAATTTGACGCGCTGAATGCGATAAAACAAGTTTTAGGTCGCTAGCATGTATAGAAAAAAAGTTACCAACCGATATCTGAAAAACAAACAAACGGACTTCGACTTCGTGTTTCGAGCAATATCAAAACAAAGACGACCGTTTCCGGAGTAATGCGACGCGCTGAATGCGATAAAACAAGTTTTAGGTCGCTAGCATGTATAGAAAAAAAGTTACCAACCGATATCTGAAAAACAAACAAACGGACTTCGACTTCGTGTTTCGAGCAATATCGAAACAAAGACGACCGTTTCCGGCGTAATTTGACGCGCTGAATGCGATGAAACAAGTTTTGGGTCGCTAGCATGTATAGAAAAAAAGTTACCTACCGATATCTGAAAAACAAACAAACGGACTTCGACTTCGTGTTTCGAGCAATATCGAAACAAAGACGACCGTTTCCGGCGTAATTTGACGCGCTGAATGCGATAAAACAAGTTTTAGGTCGCTAGCATGTATAGAAAAAAAGTTACCAACCGATATCTGAAAAACAAACAAACGGACTTCGACTTCGTGTTTCGAGCAATATCAAAACAAAGACGACCGTTTCCGGCGTAATTTGACGCGCTGAATGCGATAAAACAAGTTTTAGGTCGCTAGCATGTATAGAAAAAAAGTTACCAACCGATATCTGAAAAACAAACAAACGGACTTCGACTTCGTGTTTCGAGCAATATCAAAACAAAGACGACCGCTTCCGGCGTAATTTGACGCGCTAAATGCGATAAAACAAGTTTTAGGTCGCTAGCATGTATAGAAAAAAAGTTACCAACCGATATCTGAAAAACAAACAAACGGACTTCGACTTCGTGTTTCGAGCAATATCAAAACAAAGACGACCGTTTCCGGCGTAATTTGACGCGCTGAATGCGATAAAACAAGTTTCAGGTCGCTAGCATGTATAGAAAAGAAGTTACCAACCGAAATCTGAAAAACAAACAAACGGACTTCGACTTCGTGTTTCGAGCAATATCAAAACAAAGACGACCGCTTCCGGCGTAATTTGACGCGCTGAATGCGATAAAACAAGTTTTAGGTCGCTAGCATGTATAGAAAAAAAGTTACCAACCGATATCTGAAAAACAAACAAACGGACTTCGACTTCGTGTTTCGAGCAATATCAAAACAAAGACGACCGTTTCCGGAGTAATGCGACGCGCTGAATGCGATAAAACAAGTTTTAGGTCGCTAGCATGTATAGAAAAAAAGTTACCAACCGATATCTGAAAAACAAACAAACGGACTTCGACTTCGTGTTTCGAGCAATATCAAAACAAAGACGACCGTTTCTGGCGTAATTTGACGCGCTGAATGCGATAAAACAAGTTTTAGGTCGCGAGCATGTATAGAAAAAAAGTTACCAACCGATATCTGAAAAACAAACAAACGGACTTCGACTTCGTGTTTCGTGCAATATCAAAACGAAGACGGCCGTTTCCGGCGTAATTTGACGCGCTGAATGCGATAAAACAAGTTTTAGGTCGCGAGCATGTATAGAAAAAAAGTTACCAACCGATATCTGAAAAACAAACAAACGGACTTCGACTTCGTGTTTTGAGCAATATCGAAACAAAGACGACCGTTTCCGGCGTAATTTGACGCGCTGAATGCGATGAAACAAGTTTTAGGTCGCTAGCATGTATAGAAAAAAAGTTACCAACCGATATCTGAAAAACAAACAAACGGACTTCGACTTCGTGTTTCGAGCAATATCAAAACAAAGACGACCGTTTCCGGCGTAATTTGACGCGCTGAATGCGATAAAACAAGTTTTAGGTCGCTAGCATGTATAGAAAAAAAGTTATCAACCGATATCTGAAAAACAAACAAACGGACTTCGACTTCGTGTTTCGAGCAATATCAAAACAAAGACGACCGTTTCCGGCGTAATTTGACGCGCTGAATGCGATAAAACAAGTTTTAGGTCGCTAGCATGTATAGAAAAAAAGTTACCAACCGATATCTGAAAAACAAACAAACGGACTTCGACTTCGTGTTTCGAGCAATATCAAAACAAAGACGGCCGTTTCCGGCGTAATTTGACGCGCTGAATGCGATAAAACAAGTTTTAGGTCGCTAGCATGTATAGAAAAGAAGTTACCAACCGAAATCTGAAAAACAAACAAACGGACTTCGACTTCGTGTTTCGAGCAATATCAAAACAAAGACGACCGCTTCCGGCGTAATTTGACGCGCTGAATGCGATAAAACAAGTTTTAGGTCGCTAGCATGTATAGAAAAAAAGTTACCAACCGATATCTGAAAAACAAACAAACGGACTTCGACTTCGTGTTTCGAGCAATATCAAAACAAAGACGACCGTTTCCGGCGTAATTTGACGCGCTGAATGCGATAAAACAAGTTTTAGGTCGCTAGCATGTATAGAAAAAAAGTTACCAACCGATATCTGAAAAACAAACAAACGGACTTCGACTTCGTGTTTCGAGCAATATCAAAACAAAGACGACCGTTTCTGGCGTAATTTGACGCGCTGAATGCGATAAAACAAGTTTTAGGTCGCGAGCATGTATAGAAAAAAAGTTACCAACCGCTATCTGAAAAACAAACAAACGGACTTCGACTTCGTGTTTCGTGCAATATCAAAACGAAGACGGCCGTTTCCGGCGTAATTTGACGCGCTGAATGCGATAAAACAAGTTTTAGGTCGCGAGCATGTATAGAAAAAAAGTTACCAACCGATATCTGAAAAACAAACAAACGGACTTCGACTTCGTGTTTCGAGCAATATCGAAACAAAGACGACCGTTTCCGGCGTAATTTGACGCGCTGAATGCGATGAAACAAGTTTTAGGTCGCTAGCATGTATAGAAAAAAAGTTACCAACCGATATCTGAAAAACAAACAAACGGACTTCGACTTCGTGTTTCGAGCAATATCAAAACAAAGACGACCGTTTCCGGCGTAATTTGACGCGCTGAATGCGATAAAACAAGTTTTAGGTCGCTAGCATGTATAGAAAAAAAGTTACCAACCGATATCTGAAAAACAAACAAACGGACTTCGACTTCGTGTTTCGAGCAATATCAAAACAAAGACGACCGTTTCCGGCGTAATTTGACGCGCTGAATGCGATAAAACAAGTTTTAGGTCGCTAGCATGTATAGAAAAAAAGTTACCAACCGATATCTGAAAAACAAACAAACGGACTTCGACTTCGTGTTTCGAGCAATATCAAAACAAAGACGACCGTTTCTGGCGTAATTTGACGCGCTGAATGCGATAAAACAAGTTTTAGGTCGCGAGCATGTATAGAAAAAAAGTTACCAACCGCTATCTGAAAAACAAACAAACGGACTTCGACTCCGTGTTTCGTGCAATATCAAAACGAAGACGGCCGTTTCCGGCGTAATTTGACGCGCTGAATGCGATAAAACAAGTTTTAGGTCGCGAGCATGTATAGAAAAAAAGTTACCAACCGATATCTGAAAAACAAACAAACGGACTTCGACTTCGTGTTTCGAGCAATATCGAAACAAAGACGACCGTTTCCGGCGTAATTTGACGCGCTGAATGCGATGAAACAAGTTTTAGGTCGCTAGCATGTATAGAAAAAAAGTTACCAACCGATATCTGAAAAACAAACAAACGGACTTCGACTTCGTGTTTCGAGCAATATCAAAACAAAGACGACCGTTTCCGGCGTAATTTGACGCGCTGAATGCGATAAAACAAGTTTTAGGTCGCTAGCATGTATAGAAAAAAAGTTACCAACCGATATCTGAAAAACAAACAAACGGACTTCGACTTCGTGTTTCGAGCAATATCAAAACAAAGACGACCGTTTCCGGCGTAATTTGACGCGCTGAATGCGATAAAACAAGTTTTAGGTCGCTAGCATGTATAGAAAAAAAGTTACCAACCGATATCTGAAAAACAAACAAACGGACTTCGACTTCGTGTTTCGAGCAATATCAAAACAAAGACGACCGTTTCCGGCGTAATTTGACGCGCTGAATGCGATAAAACAAGTTTTAGGTCGCTAGCATGTATAGAAAAAAAGTTACCAACCGATATCTGAAAAACAAACAAACGGACTTCGACTTCGTGTTTCGAGCAATATCGAAACAAAGACGACCGTTTCCGGCGTAATTTGACGCGCTGAATGCGATGAAACAAGTTTTAGGTCGCTAGCATGTATAGAAAAAAAGTTACCAACCGATATCTGAAAAACAAACAAACGGACTTCGACTTCGTGTTTCGAGCAATATCAAAACAAAGACGACCGTTTCCGGCGTAATTTGACGCGCTGAATGCGATAAAACAAGTTTTAGGTCGCTAGCATGTCTAGAAAAAAAGTTACCAACCGATATCTGAAAAACAAACAAACGGACTTCGACTTCGTGTTTCGAGCAATATCAAAACAAAGACGACTGTTTCCGGCGTAATTTGACGCGCTGAATGCGATAAAACAAGTTTTAGGTCGCTAGCATGTATAGAAAAAAAGTTACCAACCGATATCTGAAAAACAAACAAACGGACTTCGACTTCGTGTTTCGAGCAATATCGAAACAAAGACGACCGTTTCCAGCGTAATTTGACGCGCTGAATGCGATAAAACAAGTTTTAGGTCGCTAGCATGTGTAGAAAAGAAGTTACCAACCGAAATCTGAAAAACAAACAAACGGACTTCGACTTCGTGTTTCGAGCAATATCAAAACAAAGACGACCGCTTCCGGCGTAATTTGACGCGCTGAATGCGATAAAACAAGTTTTAGGTCGCTAGCATGTATAGAAAAAAAGTTACCAACCGATATCTGAAAAACAAACAAACGGACTTCGACTTCGTGTTTCGAGCAATATCAAAACAAAGACGACCGTTTCCGGCGTAATTTGACGCGCTGAATGCGATAAAACAAGTTTTAGGTCGCTAGCATGTATAGAAAAAAAGTTACCAACCGATATCTGAAAAACAAACAAACGGACTTCGACTTCGTGTTTCGAGCAATATCAAAACAAAGACGACCGTTTCTGGCGTAATTTGACGCGCTGAATGCGATAAAACAAGTTTTAGGTCGCGAGCATGTATAGAAAAAAAGTTACCAACCGCTATCTGAAAAACAAACAAACGGACTTCGACTTCGTGTTTCGTGCAATATCAAAACGAAGACGGCCGTTTCCGGCGTAATTTGACGCGCTGAATGCGATAAAACAAGTTTTAGGTCGCGAGCATGTATAGAAAAAAAGTTACCAACCGATATCTGAAAAACAAACAAACGGACTTCGACTTCGTGTTTCGAGCAATATCGAAACAAAGACGACCGTTTCCGGCGTAATTTGACGCGCTGAATGCGATGAAACAAGTTTTAGGTCGCTAGCATGTATAGAAAAAAAGTTACCAACCGATATCTGAAAAACAAACAAACGGACTTCGACTTCGTGTTTCGAGCAATATCAAAACAAAGACGACCGTTTCCGGCGTAATTTGACGCGCTGAATGCGATAAAACAAGTTTTAGGTCGCTAGCATGTATAGAAAAAAAGTTACCAACCGATATCTGAAAAACAAACAAACGGACTTCGACTTCGTGTTTCGAGCAATATCAAAACAAAGACGACCGTTTCCGGCGTAATTTGACGCGCTGAATGCGATAAAACAAGTTTTAGGTCGCTAGCATGTATAGAAAAAAAGTTACCAACCGATATCTGAAAAACAAACAAACGGACTTCGACTTCGTGTTTCGAGCAATATCAAAACAAAGACGACCGTTTCTGGCGTAATTTGACGCGCTGAATGCGATAAAACAAGTTTTAGGTCGCGAGCATGTATAGAAAAAAAGTTACCAACCGCTATCTGAAAAACAAACAAACGGACTTCGACTTCGTGTTTCGTGCAATATCAAAACGAAGACGGCCGTTTCCGGCGTAATTTGACGCGCTGAATGCGATAAAACAAGTTTTAGGTCGCGAGCATGTATAGAAAAAAAGTTACCAACCGATATCTGAAAAACAAACAAACGGACTTCGACTTCGTGTTTCGAGCAATATCGAAACAAAGACGACCGTTTCCGGCGTAATTTGACGCGCTGAATGCGATGAAACAAGTTTTAGGTCGCTAGCATGTATAGAAAAAAAGTTACCAACCGATATCTGAAAAACAAACAAACGGACTTCGACTTCGTGTTTCGAGCAATATCAAAACAAAGACGACCGTTTCCGGCGTAATTTGACGCGCTGAATGCGATAAAACAAGTTTTAGGTCGCTAGCATGTATAGAAAAAAAGTTACCAACCGATATCTGAAAAACAAACAAACGGACTTCGACTTCGTGTTTCGAGCAATATCAAAACAAAGACGACCGTTTCTGGCGTAATTTGACGCGCTGAATGCGATAAAACAAGTTTTAGGTCGCGAGCATGTATAGAAAAAAAGTTACCAACCGCTATCTGAAAAACAAACAAACGGACTTCGACTTCGTGTTTCGTGCAATATCAAAACGAAGACGGCCGTTTCCGGCGTAATTTGACGCGCTGAATGCGATAAAACAAGTTTTAGGTCGCGAGCATGTATAGAAAAAAAGTTACCAACCGATATCTGAAAAACAAACAAACGGACTTCGACTTCGTGTTTCGAGCAATATCGAAACAAAGACGACCGTTTCCGGCGTAATTTGACGCGCTGAATGCGATGAAACAAGTTTTAGGTCGCTAGCATGTATAGAAAAAAAGTTACCAACCGATATCTGAAAAACAAACAAACGGACTTCGACTTCGTGTTTCGAGCAATATCAAAACAAAGACGACCGTTTCCGGCGTAATTTGACGCGCTGAATGCGATAAAACAAGTTTTAGGTCGCTAGCATGTATAGAAAAAAAGTTACCAACCGATATCTGAAAAACAAACAAACGGACTTCGACTTCGTGTTTCGAGCAATATCAAAACAAAGACGACCGTTTCCGGCGTAATTTGACGCGCTGAATGCGATAAAACAAGTTTTAGGTCGCTAGCATGTATAGAAAAAAAGTTACCAACCGATATCTGAAAAACAAACAAACGGACTTCGACTTCGTGTTTCGAGCAATATCAAAACAAAGACGACCGTTTCCGGCGTAATTTGACGCGCTGAATGCGATAAAACAAGTTTTAGGTCGCTAGCATGTATAGAAAAAAAGTTACCAACCGATATCTGAAAAACAAACAAACGGACTTCGACTTCGTGTTTCGAGCAATATCGAAACAAAGACGACCGTTTCCGGCGTAATTTGACGCGCTGAATGCGATGAAACAAGTTTTAGGTCGCTAGCATGTATAGAAAAAAAGTTACCAACCGATATCTGAAAAACAAACAAACGGACTTCGACTTCGTGTTTCGAGCAATATCAAAACAAAGACGACCGTTTCCGGCGTAATTTGACGCGCTGAATGCGATAAAACAAGTTTTAGGTCGCTAGCATGTCTAGAAAAAAAGTTACCAACCGATATCTGAAAAACAAACAAACGGACTTCGACTTCGTGTTTCGAGCAATATCAAAACAAAGACGACTGTTTCCGGCGTAATTTGACGCGCTGAATGCGATAAAACAAGTTTTAGGTCGCTAGCATGTATAGAAAAAAAGTTACCAACCGATATCTGAAAAACAAACAAACGGACTTCGACTTCGTGTTTCGAGCAATATCGAAACAAAGACGACCGTTTCCAGCGTAATTTGACGCGCTGAATGCGATGAAACAAGTTTTAGGTCGCTAGCATGTATAGAAAAAAAGTTACCAACCGATATCTGAAAAACAAACAAACGGACTTCGACTTCGTGTTTCGAGCAATATCAAAACGAAGACGACCGTTTCCGGCGTAATTTGACGCGGTGAATGCGATAAAACAAGTTTTAGGTCGCTAGCATGTATAAAAAAGTTACCAACCGATATCTGAAAAACAAACAAACGGACTTCGACTTCGTGTTTCGAGCAATATCAAAACAAAGACGGCCGTTTCCGGCGTAATTTGACGCGCTGAATGCGATAAAACAAGTTTTAGGTCGCGAGCATGTATAGAAGAAAAGTTACCAACCGATATCTGAAAAACAAACAAACGGACTTCGACTTTGTGTTTCGAGCAATATCGAAACAAAGACGACCGTTTCCGGCGTAATTTGACGCGCTGAATGCGATGAAACAAGTTTTAGGTCGCTAGCATGTATAGAAAAAAAGTTACCAACCGATATCTGAAAAACAAACAAACGGACTTCGACTTCGTGTTTCGAGCAATATCAAAACAAAGACGACCGTTTCCGGCGTAATTTGACGCGCTGAATGCGATAAAACAAGTTTTAGGTCGCGAGCATGTATAGAAAAAAAGTTACCAACCGATATCTGAAAAACAAACAAACGGACTTCGACTTCGTGTTTCGTGCAATATCAAAACAAAGACGGCCGTTTCCGGCGTAATTTGACGCGCTGAATGCGATAAAACAAGTTTTAGGTCGCGAGCATGTATAGAAAAAAAGTTACCAACCGATATCTGAAAAACAAACAAACGGACTTCGACTTCGTGTTTCGAGCAATATCGAAACAAAGACGACCGTTTCCGGCGTAATTTGACGCGCTGAATGCGATGAAACAAGTTTTAGGTCGCTAGCATGTATAGAAAAAAAGTTACCAACCGATATCTGAAAAACAAACAAACGGACTTCGACTTCGTGTTTCGAGCAATATCAAAACAAAGACGACCGTTTTCGGCGTAATTTTACGCGCTGAATGCGATAAAACAAGTTTTAGGTCGCTAGCATGTGTAGAAAAAAAGTTACCAACCGATATCTGAAAAACAAACAAATGGACTTCGACTTCGTGTTTCGAGCAATATCAAAACAAAGACGACCGTTTCCGGCGTAATTTGACGCGGTGAATGCGATAAAACAAGTTTTAGGTCGCTAGCATGTATAAAAAAAAGTTACCAACCGATATCTGAAAAACAAACAAACGGACTTCGACTTCGTGTTTCGAGCAATATCAAAACAAAGACGGCCGTTTCCGGCGTAATTTGACGCGCTGAATGCGATAAAACGAGTTTTAGGTCGCTAGCATGTATAGAAAAAAATTTACCAACCGATATCTGAAAAACAAACAAACGGACTTCGACTTCGTGTTTCGAGCAATATCAAAACAAAGACGACCGTTTCTGGCGTAATTTGACGCGCTGAATGCGATAAAACAAGTTTTAGGTCGCGAGCATGTATAGAAAAAAAGTTACCAACCGATATCTGAAAAACAAACAAACGGACTTCGACTTCGTGTTTCGTGCAATATCAAAACGAAGACGGCCGTTTCCGGCGTAATTTGACGCGCTGAATGCGATAAAACAAGTTTTAGGTCGCGAGCATGTATAGAAAAAAAGTTACCAACCGATATCTGAAAAACAAACAAACGGACTTCGACTTCGTGTTTCGAGCAATATCGAAACAAAGACGACCGTTTCCGGCGTAATTTGACGCGCTGAATGCGATGAAACAAGTTTTAGGTCGCTAGCATGTATAGAAAAAAAGTTACCAACCGATATCTGAAAAACAAACAAACGGACTTCGACTTCGTGTTTCGAGCAATATCAAAACAAAGACGACCGTTTCCGGCGTAATTTGACGCGCTGAATGCGATAAAACAAGTTTTAGGTCGCTAGCATGTATAGAAAAAAAGTTACCAACCGATATCTGAAAAACAAACAAACGGACTTCGACTTCGTGTTTCGAGCAATATCGAAACAAAGACGACCGTTTCCGGCGTAATTTGACGCGCTGAATGCGATGAAACAAGTTTTAGGTCGCTAGCATGTATAGAAAAAAAGTTACCAACCGATATCTGAAAAACAACCAAACGGACTTCGACTTCGTGTTTCGAGCAATATCAAAACAAAGACGACCGTTTCCGGCGTAATTTGACGCGCTGAATGCGATAAAACAAGTTTTAGGTCGCTAGCATGTGTAGAAAAAAAGTTACCAACCGATATCTGAAAAACAAACAAACGGACTTCGACTTCGTGTTTCGAGCAATATCAAAACAAAGACGACTGTTTCCGGCGTAATTTGACGCGCTGAATGCGATAAAACAAGTTTTAGGTCGCTAGCATGTATAGAAAAAAAGTTACCAAACGATATCTGAAAAACAAACAAACGGACTTCGACTTCGTGTTTCGAGCAATATCGAAACAAAGACGACCGTTTCCGGCGTAATTTGACGCGCTGAATGCGATGAAACAAGTTTTAGGTCGCTAGCATGTATAGAAAAAAAGTTACCAACCGATATCTGAAAAACAAACAAACGGACTTCGACTTCGTGTTTCGAGCAATATCGAAACAAAGACGACCGTTTCCGGCGTAATTTGACGCGCTGAATGCGATAAAACAAGTTTTAGGTCGCTAGCATGTATAGAAAAAAAGTTACCAACCGATATCTGAAAAACAAACAAACGGACTTCGACTTCGTGTTTCGAGCAATATCAAAACAAAGACGACCGTTTCCGGCGTAATTTTACGCGCTGAATGCGATAAAACAAGTTTTAGGTCGCTAGCATGTATAGAAAAAAAGTTACCAACCGATATCTGAAAAACAAACAAACGGACTTCGACTTCGTGTTTCGAGCAATATCGAAACAAAGACGACCGTTTCCGGCGTAATTTGACGCGCTGAATGCGATGAAACAAGTTTTAGGTCGCTAGCATGTATAGAAAAAAAGTTACCAACCGATATCTGAAAAACAAACAAACGGACTTCGACTTCGTGTTTCGAGCAATATCGAAACAAAGACGACCGTTTCCGGCGTAATTTGACGCGCTGAATGCGATAAAACAAGTTTTAGGTCGCTAGCATGTATAGAAAAAAAGTTACCAACCGATATCTGAAAAACAAACAAACGGACTTCGACTTCGTGTTTCGAGCAATATCAAAACAAAGACGACCGTTTCCGGCGTAATTTTACGCGCTGAATGCGATAAAACAAGTTTTAGGTCGCTAGCATGTGTAGAAAAAAAGTTACCAACCGATATCTGAAAAACAAACAAACGGACTTCGACTTCGTGTTTCGAGCAATATCAAAACAAAGACGACCGTTTCCGGCGTAATTTGACGCGGTGAATGCGATAAAACAAGTTTTAGGTCGCTAGCATGTATAAAAAAAAGTTACCAACCGATATCTGAAAAACAAACAAACGGACTTCGACTTCGTGTTTCGAGCAATATCAAAACAAAGACGGCCGTTTCCGGCGTAATTTGACGCGCTGAATGCGATAAAACAAGTTTTAGATCGCTAGCATGTATAGAAAAAAAGTTACAAACCGATATCTGAAAAACGAACAAACGGACTTCGACTTCGTGTTTCGAGCAATATCAAAACAAAGACGACCGTTTCCGGCGTAATTTGACGCGCTGAATGCGATAAAACAAGTTTTAGGTCGCTAGCATGTATAGAAAAAAAGTTACCAACCGATATCTGAAAAACAAACAAACGGACTTCGACTTCGTGTTTCGTGCAATATCAAAACGAAGACGGCCGTTTCCGGCGTAATTTGACGCGCTGAATGCGATAAAACAAGTTTTAGGTCGCGAGCATGTATAGAAAAAAAGTTACCAACCGATATCTGAAAAACAAACAAACGGACTTCGACTTCGTGTTTCGAGCAATATCGAAACAAAGACGACCGTTTCCGGCGTAATTTGACGCGCTGAATGCGATGAAACAAGTTTTAGGTCGCTAGCATGTATAGAAAAAAAGTTACCAACCGATATCTGAAAAACAAACAAACGGACTTCGACTTCGTGTTTCGAGCAATATCAAAACAAAGACGACCGTTTCCGGCGTAATTTGACGCGCTGAATGCGATAAAACAAGTTTTAGGTCGCTAGCATGTATAGAAAAAAAGTTACCAACCGATATCTGAAAAACAAACAAACGGACTTCGACTTCGTGTTTCGAGCAATATCGAAACAAAGACGACCGTTTCCGGCGTAATTTGACGCGCTGAATGCGATGAAACAAGTTTTAGGTCGCTAGCATGTATAGAAAAAAAGTTACCAACCGATATCTGAAAAACAACCAAACGGACTTCGACTTCGTGTTTCGAGCAATATCAAAACAAAGACGACCGTTTCCGGCGTAATTTGACGCGCTGAATGCGATAAAACAAGTTTTAGGTCGCTAGCATGTGTAGAAAAAAAGTTACCAACCGATATCTGAAAAACAAACAAACGGACTTCGACTTCGTGTTTCGAGCAATATCAAAACAAAGACGACTGTTTCCGGCGTAATTTGACGCGCTGAATGCGATAAAACAAGTTTTAGGTCGCTAGCATGTATAGAAAAAAAGTTACCAACCGATATCTGAAAAACAAACAAACGGACTTCGACTTCGTGTTTCGAGCAATATCAAAACAAAGACGACCGTTTCCGGCGTAATTTGACGCGCTGAATGCGATAAAACAAGTTTTAGGTCGCTAGCATGTATAGAAAAAAAGTTACCAACCGATATCTGAAAAACAAACAAACGGACTTCGACTTCGTGTTTCGAGCAATATCAAAACAAAGACGGCCGTTTCCGGCGTAATTTGACGCGCTGAATGCGATAAAACAAGTTTTAGGTCGCTAGCATGTATAGAAAAGAAGTTACCAACCGAAATCTGAAAAACAAACAAACGGACTTCGACTTCGTGTTTCGAGCAATATCAAAACAAAGACGACCGCTTCCGGCGTAATTTGACGCGCTGAATGCGATAAAACAAGTTTTAGGTCGCTAGCATGTATAGAAAAAAAGTTACCAACCGATATCTGAAAAACAAACAAACGGACTTCGACTTCGTGTTTCGAGCAATATCAAAACAAAGACGACCGTTTCCGGCGTAATTTGACGCGCTGAATGCGATAAAACAAGTTTTAGGTCGCTAGCATGTATAGAAAAAAAGTTACCAACCGATATCTGAAAAACAAACAAACGGACTTCGACTTCGTGTTTCGAGCAATATCAAAACAAAGACGACCGTTTCTGGCGTAATTTGACGCGCTGAATGCGATAAAACAAGTTTTAGGTCGCGAGCATGTATAGAAAAAAAGTTACCAACCGCTATCTGAAAAACAAACAAACGGACTTCGACTTCGTGTTTCGTGCAATATCAAAACGAAGACGGCCGTTTCCGGCGTAATTTGACGCGCTGAATGCGATAAAACAAGTTTTAGGTCGCGAGCATGTATAGAAAAAAAGTTACCAACCGATATCTGAAAAACAAACAGACGGACTTCGACTTCGTGTTTCGAGCAATATCGAAACAAAGACGACCGTTTCCGGCGTAATTTGACGCGCTGAATGCGATAAAACAAGTTTTAGGTCGCTAGCATGTATAGAAAAAAAGTTACCAACCGATATCTGAAAAACAAACAAACGGACTTCGACTTCGTGTTTCGAGCAATATCAAAACAAAGACGACCGTTTCCGGCGTAATTTGACGCGCTGAATGCGATAAAACAAGTTTTAGGTCGCTAGCATGTATAGAAAAAAAGTTACCAACCGATATCTGAAAAACAAACAAACGGACTTCGACTTCGTGTTTCGAGCAATATCAAAACAAAGACGACCGTTTCTGGCGTAATTTGACGCGCTGAATGCGATAAAACAAGTTTTAGGTCGCGAGCATGTATAGAAAAAAAGTTACCAACCGCTATCTGAAAAACAAACAAACGGACTTCGACTTCGTGTTTCGTGCAATATCAAAACGAAGACGGCCGTTTCCGGCGTAATTTGACGCGCTGAATGCGATAAAACAAGTTTTAGGTCGCGAGCATGTATAGAAAAAAAGTTACCAACCGATATCTGAAAAACAAACAAACGGACTTCGACTTCGTGTTTCGAGCAATATCAAAACAAAGACGACCGTTTCTGGCGTAATTTGACGCGCTGAATGCGATAAAACAAGTTTTAGGTCGCGAGCATGTATAGAAAAAAAGTTACCAACCGATATCTGAAAAACAAACAAACGGACTTCGACTTCGTGTTTCGTGCAATATCAAAACGAAGACGGCCGTTTCCGGCGTAATTTGACGCGCTGAATGCGATAAAACAAGTTTTAGGTCGCGAGCATGTATAGAAAAAAAGTTACCAACCGATATCTGAAAAACAAACAAACGGACTTCGACTTCGTGTTTCGAGCAATATCGAAACAAAGACGACCGTTTCCGGCGTAATTTGACGCGCTGAATGCGATGAAACAAGTTTTAGGTCGCTAGCATGTATAGAAAAAAAGTTACCAACCGATATCTGAAAAACAAACAAACGGACTTCGACTTCGTGTTTCGAGCAATATCAAAACAAAGACGACCGTTTCCGGCGTAATTTGACGCGCTGAATGCGATAAAACAAGTTTTAGGTCGCTAGCATGTATAGAAAAAAAGTTACCAACCGATATCTGAAAAACAAACAAACGGACTTCGACTTCGTGTTTCGAGCAATATCGAAACAAAGACGACCGTTTCCGGCGTAATTTGACGCGCTGAATGCGATGAAACAAGTTTTAGGTCGCTAGCATGTATAGAAAAAAAGTCACCAACCGATATCTGAAAAACAACCAAACGGACTTCGACTTCGTGTTTCGAGCAATATCAAAACAAAGACGACCGTTACCGGCGTAATTTGACGCGCTGAATGCGATAAAACAAGTTTTAGGTCGCTAGCATGTGTAGAAAAAAAGTTACCAACCGATATCTGAAAAACAAACAAACGGACTTCGACTTCGTGTTTCGAGCAATATCAAAACAAAGACGACTGTTTCCGGCGTAATTTGACGCGCCGAATGCGATAAAACAAGTTTTAGGTCGCGAGCATGTATAGAAAAAAAGTTACCAACCGATATCTGAAAAACAAACAAACGGACTTCGACTTCGTGTTTCGAGCAATATCGAAACAAAGACGACCGTTTCCGGCGTAATTTGACGCGCTGAATGCGATGAAACAAGTTTTAGGTCGCGAGCATGTATAGAAAAAAAGTTACCAACCGATATCTGAAAAACAAACAAACGGACTTCGACTTCGTGTTTCGAGCAATATCGAAACAAAGACGACCGTTTCCGGCGTAATTTGACGCGCTGAATGCGATGAAACAAGTTTTAGGTCGCTAGCATGTATAGAAAAAAAGTTACCAACCGATATCTGAAAAACAAACAAACGGACTTCGACTTCGTGTTTCGAGCAATATCAAAACAAAGACGACCGTTTCCGGCGTAATTTGACGCGCTGAATGCGATAAAACAAGTTTTAGGTCGCTAGCATGTATAGAAAAAAAGTTACCAACCGATATCTGAAAAACAAACAAACGGACTTCGACTTCGTGTTTCGAGCAATATCGAAACAAAGACGACCGTTTCCGGCGTAATTTGACGCGCTGAATGCGATGAAACAAGTTTTAGGTCGCTAGCATGTATAGAAAAAAAGTTACCAACCGATATCTGAAAAACAACCAAACGGACTTCGACTTCGTGTTTCGAGCAATATCAAAACAAAGACGACCGTTTCCGGCGTAATTTGACGCGCTGAATGCGATAAAACAAGTTTTAGGTCGCTAGCATGTGTAGAAAAAAAGTTACCAACCGATATCTGAAAAACAAACAAACGGACTTCGACTTCGTGTTTCGAGCAATATCAAAACAAAGACGACTGTTTCCGGCGTAATTTGACGCGCTGAATGCGATAAAACAAGTTTTAGGTCGCTAGCATGTATAGAAAAAAAGTTACCAACCGATATCTGAAAAACAAACAAACGGACTTCGACTTCGTGTTTCGAGCAATATCGAAACAAAGACGACCGTTTCCGGCGTAATTTGACGCGCTGAATGCGATGAAACAAGTTTTAGGTCGCTAGCATGTATAGAAAAAAAGTTACCAACCGATATCTGAAAAACAAACAAACGGACTTCGACTTCGTGTTTCGAGCAATATCAAAACAAAGACGACCGTTTCCGGCGTAATTTGACGCGCTGAATGCGATAAAACAAGTTTTAGGTCGCTAGCATGTATAGAAAAAAAGTTACCAACCGATATCTGAAAAACAAACAAACGGACTTCGACTTCGTGTTTCGAGCAATATCGAAACAAAGACGACCGTTTCCGGCGTAATTTGACGCGCTGAATGCGATGAAACAAGTTTTAGGTCGCTAGCATGTATAGAAAAAAAGTTACCAACCGATATCTGAAAAACAACCAAACGGACTTCGACTTCGTGTTTCGAGCAATATCAAAACAAAGACGACCGTTTCCGGCGTAATTTGACGCGCTGAATGCGATAAAACAAGTTTTAGGTCGCTAGCATGTGTAGAAAAAAAGTTACCAACCGATATCTGAAAAACAAACAAACGGACTTCGACTTCGTGTTTCGAGCAATATCAAAACAAAGACGACTGTTTCCGGCGTAATTTGACGCGCTGAATGCGATAAAACAAGTTTTAGGTCGCTAGCATGTATAGAAAAAAAGTTACCAACCGATATCTGAAAAACAAACAAACGGACTTCGACTTCGTGTTTCGAGCAATATCGAAACAAAGACGACCGTTTCCGGCGTAATTTGACGCGCTGAATGCGATGAAACAAGTTTTAGGTCGCTAGCATGTATAGAAAAAAAGTTACCAACCGATATCTGAAAAACAAACAAACGGACTTCGACTTCGTGTTTCGAGCAATATCAAAACAAAGACGACCGTTTCCGGCGTAATTTGACGCGCTGAATGCGATAAAACAAGTTTTAGGTCGCTAGCATGTATAGAAAAAAAGTTACCAACCGATATCTGAAAAACAAACAAACGGACTTCGACTTCGTGTTTCGAGCAATATCAAAACAAAGACCACTGTTTCCGGCGTAATTTGACGCGCTGAATGCGATAAAACAAGTTTCAGGTCGCGAGCATGTATAGAAAAAAAGTTACCAACCGATATCTGAAAAACAAACAAACGGACTTCGACTTCGTGTTTCGTGCAATATCAAAACAAAGACGGCCGTTTCCGGCGTAATTTGACGCGCTGAATGCGATAAAACAAGTTTTAGGTCGCGAGCATGTATAGAAAAAAAGTTACCAACCGATATCTGAAAAACAAACAAACGGACTTCGACTTCGTGTTTCGAGCAATATCAAAACAAAGACGACCGTTTCCGGCGTAATTTGACGCGGTGAATGCGATAAAACAAGTTTTAGGTCGCTAGCATGTATAAAAAAAAGTTACCAACCGATATCTGAAAAACAAACAAACGGACTTCGACTTCGTGCTTCGAGCAATATCAAAACAAAGACGGCCGTTTCCGGCGTAATTTGACGCGCTGAATGCGATAAAACAAGTTTTAGGTCGCGAGCATGTATAGAAAAAAAGTTACCAACCGATATCTGAAAAACAAACAAACGGACTTCGACTTCGTGTTTCGAGCAATATCGAAACAAAGACGACCGTTTCCGGCGTAATTTGACGCGCTGAATGCGATGAAACAAGTTTTAGGTCGCTAGCATGTATAGAGAAAAAGTTACCAACCGATATCTGAAAAACAAACAAACGGACTTCGACTTCGTGTTTCGAGCAATATCAAAACAAAGACGACCGTTTCCGGCGTAATTTGACGCGCTGAATGCGATAAAACAAGTTTTAGGTCGCTAGCATGTATAGAAAAAAAGTTACCAACCGATATCTGAGAAACAAACAAACGGGCTTCGACTTCGTGTTTCGTGCAATATCAAAACAAAGACGGCCGTTTCCGGCGTAATTTGACGCGCTGAATGCGATAAAACAAGTTTTAGGTCGCGAGCATGTATAGAAAAAAAGTTACCAACCGATATCTGAAAAACAAACAAACGGACTTCGACTTCGTGTTTCGTGCAATATCAAAACAAAGACGGCCGTTTCCGGCGTAATTTGACGCGCTGAATGCGATAAAACAAGTTTTAGGTCGCGAGCATGTATAGAAAAAAAGTTACCAACCGATATCTGAAAAACAAACAAACGGACTTCGACTTCGTGTTTCGAGCAATATCAAAACAAAGACGACCGTTTCCGGCGTAATTTGACGCGGTGAATGCGATAAAACAAGTTTTAGGTCGCTAGCATGTATAAAAAAAAGTTACCAACCGATATCTGAAAAACAAACAAACGGACTTCGACTTCGTGCTTCGAGCAATATCAAAACAAAGACGGCCGTTTCCGGCGTAATTTGACGCGCTGAATGCGATAAAACAAGTTTTAGGTCGCGAGCATGTATAGAAAAAAAGTTACCAACCGATATCTGAAAAACAAACAAACGGACTTCGACTTCGTGTTTCGAGCAATATCGAAACAAAGACGACCGTTTCCGGCGTAATTTGACGCGCTGAATGCGATGAAACAAGTTTTAGGTCGCTAGCATGTATAGAGAAAAAGTTACCAACCGATATCTGAAAAACAAACAAACGGACTTCGACTTCGTGTTTCGAGCAATATCAAAACAAAGACGACCGTTTCCGGCGTAATTTGACGCGCTGAATGCGATAAAACAAGTTTTAGGTCGCTAGCATGTATAGAAAAAAAGTTACCAACCGATATCTGAGAAACAAACAAACGGGCTTCGACTTCGTGTTTCGTGCAATATCAAAACAAAGACGGCCGTTTCCGGCGTAATTTGACGCGCTGAATGCGATAAAACAAGTTTTAGGTCGCGAGCATGTATAGAAAAAAAGTTACCAACCGATATCTGAAAAACAAACAAACGGACTTCGACTTCGTGTTTCGAGCAATATCAAAACAAAGACGACCGTTTCCGGCGTAATTTGACGCGCTGAATGCGATAAAACAAGTTTTAGGTCGCTAGCATATATAGAAAAAAAGTTACCAACCGATATCTGAAAAACAAACAAACGGACTTCGACTTCGTGTTTCGAGCAATATCAAAACAAAGACGACCGTTTCCGGCGTAATTTGACGCGCTGAATGCGATAAAACAAGTTTTAGGTCGCTAGCATGTATAGAAAAAAAGTTACCAACCGATATCTGAAAAACAAACAAACGGACTTCGACTTCGTGTTTCGAGCAATATCAAAACAAAGACGGCCGTTTCCGGCGTAATTTGACGCGCTGAATGCGATAAAACAAGTTTTAGGTCGCGAGCATGTATAGAAAAAAAGTTACCAACCGATATCTGGAAAACAAACAAACGGACTTCGACTTCGTGTTTCGAGCAATATCAAAACAAAGACGACCGTTTCCGGCGTAATTTGACGCGCTGAATGCGATAAAACAAGTTTTATGTCGCGAGCATGTATAGAAAAAAAGTTACCAACCGATATCTGAAAAACAAACGAACGGACTTCGACTTCGTGTTTCGTGCAATATCAAAACAAAGACGGCCGTTTCCGGCGTAATTTGACGCGCTGAATGCGATAAAACAAGTTTTAGGTCGCGAGCATGTATAGAAAAAAAGTTACCAACCGATATCTGAAAAACAAACAAACGGACTTCGACTTCGTGTTTCGAGCAATATCAAAACAAAGACGACCGTTTCCGGCGTAATTTGACGCGGTGAATGCGATAAAACAAGTTTTAGGTCGCTAGCATGTATAAAAAAAAGTTACCAACCGATATCTGAAAAACAAACAAACGGACTTCGACTTCGTGCTTCGAGCAATATCAAAACAAAGACGGCCGTTTCCGGCGTAATTTGACGCGCTGAATGCGATAAAACAAGTTTTAGGTCGCGAGCATGTATAGAAAAAAAGTTACCAACCGATATCTGAAAAACAAACAAACGGACTTCGACTTCGTGTTTCGAGCAATATCGAAACAAAGACGACCGTTTCCGGCGTAATTTGACGCGCTGAATGCGATGAAACAAGTTTTAGGTCGCTAGCATGTATAGAGAAAAAGTTACCAACCGATATCTGAAAAACAAACAAACGGACTTCGACTTCGTGTTTCGAGCAATATCAAAACAAAGACGACCGTTTCCGGCGTAATTTGACGCGCTGAATGCGATAAAACAAGTTTTAGGTCGCTAGCATGTATAGAAAAAAAGTTACCAACCGATATCTGAGAAACAAACAAACGGGCTTCGACTTCGTGTTTCGTGCAATATCAAAACAAAGACGGCCGTTTCCGGCGTAATTTGACGCGCTGAATGCGATAAAACAAGTTTTAGGTCGCGAGCATGTATAGAAAAAAAGTTACCAACCGATATCTGAAAAACAAACAAACGGACTTCGACTTCGTGTTTCGTGCAATATCAAAACAAAGACGGCCGTTTCCGGCGTAATTTGACGCGCTGAATGCGATAAAACAAGTTTTAGGTCGCGAGCATGTATAGAAAAAAAGTTACCAACCGATATCTGAAAAACAAACAAACGGACTTCGACTTCGTGTTTCGAGCAATATCAAAACAAAGACGACCGTTTCCGGCGTAATTTGACGCGGTGAATGCGATAAAACAAGTTTTAGGTCGCTAGCATGTATAAAAAAAAGTTACCAACCGATATCTGAAAAACAAACAAACGGACTTCGACTTCGTGCTTCGAGCAATATCAAAACAAAGACGGCCGTTTCCGGCGTAATTTGACGCGCTGAATGCGATAAAACAAGTTTTAGGTCGCGAGCATGTATAGAAAAAAAGTTACCAACCGATATCTGGAAAACAAACAAACGGACTTCGACTTCGTGTTTCGAGCAATATCAAAACAAAGACGACCGTTTCCGGCGTAATTTGACGCGCTGAATGCGATAAAACAAGTTTTATGTCGCGAGCATGTATAGAAAAAAAGTTACCAACCGATATCTGAAAAACAAACGAACGGACTTCGACTTCGTGTTTCGTGCAATATCAAAACAAAGACGGCCGTTTCCGGCGTAATTTGACGCGCTGAATGCGATAAAACAAGTTTTAGGTCGCGAGCATGTATAGAAAAAAAGTTACCAACCGATATCTGAAAAACAAACAAACGGACTTCGACTTCGTGTTTCGAGCAATATCAAAACAAAGACGACCGTTTCCGGCGTAATTTGACGCGGTGAATGCGATAAAACAAGTTTTAGGTCGCTAGCATGTATAAAAAAAAGTTACCAACCGATATCTGAAAAACAAACAAACGGACTTCGACTTCGTGCTTCGAGCAATATCAAAACAAAGACGGCCGTTTCCGGCGTAATTTGACGCGCTGAATGCGATAAAACAAGTTTTAGGTCGCGAGCATGTATAGAAAAAAAGTTACCAACCGATATCTGAAAAACAAACAAACGGACTTCGACTTCGTGTTTCGAGCAATATCGAAACAAAGACGACCGTTTCCGGCGTAATTTGACGCGCTGAATGCGATGAAACAAGTTTTAGGTCGCTAGCATGTATAGAGAAAAAGTTACCAACCGATATCTGAAAAACAAACAAACGGACTTCGACTTCGTGTTTCGAGCAATATCAAAACAAAGACGACCGTTTCCGGCGTAATTTGACGCGCTGAATGCGATAAAACAAGTTTTAGGTCGCTAGCATGTATAGAAAAAAAGTTACCAACCGATATCTGAGAAACAAACAAACGGGCTTCGACTTCGTGTTTCGTGCAATATCAAAACAAAGACGGCCGTTTCCGGCGTAATTTGACGCGCTGAATGCGATAAAACAAGTTTTAGGTCGCGAGCATGTATAGAAAAAAAGTTACCAACCGATATCTGAAAAACAAACAAACGGACTTCGACTTCGTGTTTCGTGCAATATCAAAACAAAGACGGCCGTTTCCGGCGTAATTTGACGCGCTGAATGCGATAAAACAAGTTTTAGGTCGCGAGCATGTATAGAAAAAAAGTTACCAACCGATATCTGAAAAACAAACAAACGGACTTCGACTTCGTGTTTCGAGCAATATCAAAACAAAGACGACCGTTTCCGGCGTAATTTGACGCGGTGAATGCGATAAAACAAGTTTTAGGTCGCTAGCATGTATAAAAAAAAGTTACCAACCGATATCTGAAAAACAAACAAACGGACTTCGACTTCGTGCTTCGAGCAATATCAAAACAAAGACGGCCGTTTCCGGCGTAATTTGACGCGCTGAATGCGATAAAACAAGTTTTAGGTCGCGAGCATGTATAGAAAAAAAGTTACCAACCGATATCTGAAAAACAAACAAACGGACTTCGACTTCGTGTTTCGAGCAATATCGAAACAAAGACGACCGTTTCCGGCGTAATTTGACGCGCTGAATGCGATGAAACAAGTTTTAGGTCGCTAGCATGTATAGAGAAAAAGTTACCAACCGATATCTGAAAAACAAACAAACGGACTTCGACTTCGTGTTTCGAGCAATATCAAAACAAAGACGACCGTTTCCGGCGTAATTTGACGCGCTGAATGCGATAAAACAAGTTTTAGGTCGCTAGCATGTATAGAAAAAAAGTTACCAACCGATATCTGAGAAACAAACAAACGGGCTTCGACTTCGTGTTTCGTGCAATATCAAAACAAAGACGGCCGTTTCCGGCGTAATTTGACGCGCTGAATGCGATAAAACAAGTTTTAGGTCGCGAGCATGTATAGAAAAAAAGTTACCAACCGATATCTGAAAAACAAACAAACGGACTTCGACTTCGTGTTTCGAGCAATATCAAAACAAAGACGACCGTTTCCGGCGTAATTTGACGCGCTGAATGCGATAAAACAAGTTTTAGGTCGCTAGCATATATAGAAAAAAAGTTACCAACCGATATCTGAAAAACAAACAAACGGACTTCGACTTCGTGTTTCGAGCAATATCAAAACAAAGACGACCGTTTCCGGCGTAATTTGACGCGCTGAATGCGATAAAACAAGTTTTAGGTCGCTAGCATGTATAGAAAAAAAGTTACCAACCGATATCTGAAAAACAAACAAACGGACTTCGACTTCGTGTTTCGAGCAATATCAAAACAAAGACGGCCGTTTCCGGCGTAATTTGACGCGCTGAATGCGATAAAACAAGTTTTAGGTCGCGAGCATGTATAGAAAAAAAGTTACCAACCGATATCTGGAAAACAAACAAACGGACTTCGACTTCGTGTTTCGAGCAATATCAAAACAAAGACGACCGTTTCCGGCGTAATTTGACGCGCTGAATGCGATAAAACAAGTTTTATGTCGCGAGCATGTATAGAAAAAAAGTTACCAACCGATATCTGAAAAACAAACGAACGGACTTCGACTTCGTGTTTCGTGCAATATCAAAACAAAGACGGCCGTTTCCGGCGTAATTTGACGCGCTGAATGCGATAAAACAAGTTTTAGGTCGCGAGCATGTATAGAAAAAAAGTTACCAACCGATATCTGAAAAACAAACAAACGGACTTCGACTTCGTGTTTCGTGCAATATCAAAACAAAGACGGCCGTTTCCGGCGTAATTTGACGCGCTGAATGCGATAAAACAAGTTTTAGGTCGCGAGCATGTATAGAAAAAGAGTTACCAACCGATATCTGAAAAACAAACAAACGGACTTCGACTTCGTGTTTCGTGCAATATCAAAACAAAGACGGCCGTTTCCGGCGTAATTTGACGCGCTGAATGCGATAAAACAAGTTTTAGGTCGCGAGCATGTATAGAAAAAAAGTTACCAACCGATATCTGAAAAACAAACAAACGGACTTCGACTTCGTGTTTCGTGCAATATCAAAACAAAGACGGCCGTTTCCGGCGTAATTTGACGCGCTGAATGCGATAAAACAAGTTTTAGGTCGCGAGCATGTATAGAAAAAAAGTTACCAACCGATATCTGAAAAACAAACAAACGGACTTCGACTTCGTGTTTCGAGCAATATCAAAACAAAGACGACCGTTTCCGGCGTAATTTGACGCGCTGAATGCGATAAAACAAGTTTTAGGTCGCTAGCATGTATAGAATAAAAGTTACCAACCGATATCTGAAAAACAAACAAACGGACTTCGACTTCGTGTTTCGTGCAATATCAAAACAAAGACGGCCGTTTCCGGCGTAATTTGACGCGCTGAATGCGATAAAACAAGTTTTAGGTCGCGAGCATGTATAGAAAAAAAGTTACCAACCGATATCTGAAAAACAAACAAACGGACTTCGACTTCGTGTTTCGAGCAATATCGAAACAAAGACGGCCGTTTCCGGCGTAATTTGACGCGCTGAATGCGATAAAACAAGTTTTAGGTCGCGAGCATGTATAGAAAAAAAGTTACCAACCGATATCTGAAAAACAAACAAACGGACTTCGACTTCGTGTTTCGAGCAATATCGAAACAAAGACGACCGTTTCCGGCGTAATTTGACGCGCTGAATGCGATGAAACAAGTTTTAGGTCGCTAGCATGTATAGAAAAAAAGTTACCAACCGATATCTGAAAAACAAACAAACGGACTTCGACTTCGTGTTTCGAGCAATATCAAAACAAAGACGGCCGTTTCCGGCGTAATTTGACGCGCTGAATGCGATAAAACAAGTTTTAGGTCGCGAGCATGTATAGAAAAAAAGTTACCAACCGATATCTGAAAAACAAACAAACGGACTTCGACTTCGTGTTTCGAGCAATATCGAAACAAAGACGACCGTTTCCGGCGTAATTTGACGCGCTGAATGCGATGAAACAAGTTTTAGGTCGCTAGCATGTATAGAAAAAAAGTTACCAACCGATATCTGAAAAACAAACAAACGGACTTCGACTTCGTGTTTCGAGCAATATCAAAACAAAGACGACCGTTTCCGGCGTAATTTGACGCGGTGAATGCGATAAAACAAGTTTTAGGTCGCTAGCATGTATAGAAAAAAAGTTACCAACCGATATCTGAAAAACAAACAAACGGACTTCGACTTCGTGTTTCGAGCAATATCAAAACAAAGACGGCCGTTTCCGGCGTAATTTGACGCGCTGAATGCGATAAATTAAGTTTTAGGTCGCGAGCATGTATAGAAAAAAAGTTACCAACCGATATCTGAAAAACAAACAAACGGACTTCGACTTCGTGTTTCGAGCAATATCGAAACAAAGACGACCGTTTCCGGCGTAATTTGACGCGCTGAATGCGATGAAACAAGTTTTAGGTCGCTAGCATGTATAGAAAAAAAGTTACCAACCGATATCTGAAAAACAAACAAACGGACTTCGACTTCGTGTTTCGAGCAATATCAAAACAAAGACGACCGTTTCCGGCGTAATTTGACGCGCTGAATGCGATAAAACAAGTTTTAGGTCGCTAGCATGTATAGAAAAAAAGTTACCAACCGATATCTGAAAAACAAACAAACGGACTTCGACTTCGTGTTTCGAGCAATATCAAAACAAAGACGACCGTTTCCGGCGTAATTTGACGCGCTGAATGCGATCAAACAAGTTTTAGGTCGCTAGCATGTATAGAAAAAAAGTTACCAACCGATATCTGAAAAACAAACAAACGGACTTCGACTTCGTGTTTCGAGCAATATCGAAACAAAGACGACCGTTTTCGGCGTAATTTGACGCGCTGAATGCGATAAAACAAGTTTTAGGTCGCTAGCATGTATAGAAAAAAAGTTACCAACCGATATCTGAAAAACAAACAAACGGACTTCGACTTCGTGTTTCGAGCAATATCGAAACAAAGACGACCGTTTCCGGCGTAATTTGACGCGCTGAATGCGATAAAACAAGTTTAAGGTCGCTAGCATGTATAGAAAAAAAGTTACCAACCGATATCTGAAAAACAAACAAACGGACTTCGACTTCGTGTTTCGAGCAATATCAAAACAAAGACGACTGTTTCCGGCGTAATTTGACGCGCTGAATGCGATAAAAGAAGTTTTAGGTCGCTAGCATGTATAGAAAAAAAGTTACCAACCGATATCTGAAAAACAAACAAACGGACTTCGACTTCGTGTTTCGTGCAATATCAAAACAAAGACGGCCGTTTCCGGCGTAATTTGACGCGCTGAATGCGATAAAACAAGTTTTAGGTCGCGAGCATGTATAGAAAAAAAGTTACCAACCGATATCTGAAAAACAAACAAACGGACTTCGACTTCGTGTTTCGTGCAATATCAAAACAAAGACGGCCGTTTCCGGCGTAATTTGACGCGCTGAATGCGATAAAACAAGTTTCAGGTCGCGAGCATGTATAGGAAAAAAGTTACCAACCGATATCTGAAAAACAAACAAACGGACTTCGACTTCGTGTTTCGAGCAATATCAAAACAAAGACGACCGTTTCCGGCGTAATTTGACGCGCTGAATGCGATAAAACAAGTTTTAGGTCGCTAGCATGTATAGAAAAGAAGTTACCAACCGAAATCTGAAAAACAAACAAACGGACTTCGACTTCGTGTTTCGAGCAATATCAAAACAAAGACGACCGCTTCCAGCGTAATTTGACGCGCTGAATGCGATAAAACAAGTTTTAGGTCGCGAGCATGTATAGAAAAAAAGTTACCAACCGATATCTGAAAAACAAAAAAACGGACTTCGACTTCGTGTTTCGTGCAATATCAAAACAAAGACGGCCGTTTCCGGCGTAATTTGACGCGCTGAATGCGATAAAACAAGTTTTAGGTCGCTAGCATGTATAGAAAAAAAGTTACCAACCGATATCTGAAAAACAAACAAACGGACTTCGACTTCGTGTTTCGAGCAATATCAAAACAAAGACGACCGTTTCCGGCGTAATTTGACGCGCTGAATGCGATAAAACAAGTTTCAGGTCGCGAGCATGTATAGAAAAAAAGTTACCAACCGATATCTGGAAAACAAACAAACGGACTTCGACTTCGTGTTTCGTGCAATATCAAAACAAAGACGGCCGTTTCCGGCGTAATTTGACGCGCTGAATGCGATAAAACAAGTTTTAGGTCGCGAGCATGTATAGAAAAAAAGTTACCAACCGATATCTGAAAAACAAACAAACGGACTTCGACTTCGTGTTTCGAGCAATATCGAAACAAAGACGACCGTTTCCGGCGTAATTTGACGCGCTGAATGCGATGAAACAAGTTTTAGGTCGCTAGCATGTATAGAAAAAAAGTTACCAACCGATATCTGAAAAACAAACAAACGGACTTCGACTTCGTGTTTCGAGCAATATCAAAACAAAGACGACCGTTTCCGGCGTAATTTGACGCGCTGAATGCGATAAAACAAGTTTTAGGTCGCGAGCATGTATAGAAAAAAAGTTACCAACCGATATCTGAAAAACAAACAAACGGACTTCGACTTCGTGTTTCGAGCAATATCAAAACAAAGACGACCGTTTCCGGCGTAATTTGACGCGCTGAATGCGATCAAACAAGTTTTAGGTCGCTAGCATGTATAGAAAAAAAGTTACCAACCGATATCTGAAAAACAAACAAACGGACTTCGACTTCGTGTTTCGAGCAATATCGAAACAAAGACGACCGTTTTCGGCGTAATTTGACGCGCTGAATGCGATAAAACAAGTTTTAGGTCGCTAGCATGTATAGAAAAAAAGTTACCAACCGATATCTGAAAAACAAACAAACGGACTTCGACTTCGTGTTTCGAGCAATATCGAAACAAAGACGACCGTTTCCGGCGTAATTTGACGCGCTGAATGCGATAAAACAAGTTTAAGGTCGCTAGCATGTATAGAAAAAAAGTTACCAACCGATATCTGAAAAACAAACAAACGGACTTCGACTTCGTGTTTCGAGCAATATCAAAACAAAGACGACTGTTTCCGGCGTAATTTGACGCGCTGAATGCGATAAAAGAAGTTTTAGGTCGCTAGCATGTATAGAAAAAAAGTTACCAACCGATATCTGAAAAACAAACAAACGGACTTCGACTTCGTGTTTCGTGCAATATCAAAACAAAGACGGCCGTTTCCGGCGTAATTTGACGCGCTGAATGCGATAAAACAAGTTTTAGGTCGCGAGCATGTATAGAAAAAAAGTTACCAACCGATATCTGAAAAACAAACAAACGGACTTCGACTTCGTGTTTCGTGCAATATCAAAACAAAGACGGCCGTTTCCGGCGTAATTTGACGCGCTGAATGCGATAAAACAAGTTTCAGGTCGCGAGCATGTATAGGAAAAAAGTTACCAACCGATATCTGAAAAACAAACAAACGGACTTCGACTTCGTGTTTCGAGCAATATCAAAACAAAGACGACCGTTTCCGGCGTAATTTGACGCGCTGAATGCGATAAAACAAGTTTTAGGTCGCTAGCATGTATAGAAAAGAAGTTACCAACCGAAATCTGAAAAACAAACAAACGGACTTCGACTTCGTGTTTCGAGCAATATCAAAACAAAGACGACCGCTTCCAGCGTAATTTGACGCGCTGAATGCGATAAAACAAGTTTTAGGTCGCTAGCATGTATAGAAAAAAAGTTACCAACCGATATCTGAAAAACAAACAAACGGAGTTCGACTTCGTGTTTCGAGCAATATCAAAACAAAGACGACCGTGTCCGGCGTAATTTGACGCGCTGAATGCGATAAAACAAGTTTTAGGTCGCTAGCATGTATAGAAAAAAAGTTACCAACCGATATCTGAAAAACAAACAAACGGACTTCGACTTCGAGTTTCGTGCAATATCAAAACAAAGACGGCCGTTTCCGGCGTAATTTGACGCGCTGAATGCGATAAAACAAGTTTTAGGTCGCGAGCATGTATAGAAAAAAAGTTACCAACCGATATCTGAAAAACAAACAAACGGACTTCGACTTCGTGTTTCGAGCAATATCGAAACAAAGACGACCGTTTCCGGCGTAATTTGACGCGCTGAATGCGATGAAACAAGTTTTAGGTCGCTAGCATGTATAGAAAAAAAGTTACCAACCGATATCTGAAAAACAAACAAACGGAGTTCGACTTCGTGTTTCGAGCAATATCAAAACAAAGACGACCGTGTCCGGCGTAATTTGACGCGCTGAATGCGATAAAACAAGTTTTAGGTCGCTAGCATGTATAGAAAAAAAGTTACCAACCGATATCTGAAAAACAAACAAACGGACTTCGACTTCGAGTTTCGTGCAATATCAAAACAAAGACGGCCGTTTCCGGCGTAATTTGACGCGCTGAATGCGATAAAACAAGTTTTAGGTCGCGAGCATGTATAGAAAAAAAGTTACCAACCGATATCTGAAAAACAAACAAACGGACTTCGACTTCGTGTTTCGAGCAATATCGAAACAAAGACGACCGTTTCCGGCGTAATTTGACGCGCTGAATGCGATGAAACAAGTTTTAGGTCGCTAGCATGTATAGAAAAAAAGTTACCAACCGATATCTGAAAAACAAACAAACGGACTTCGACTTCGTGTTTCGAGCAATATCAAAACAAAGACGACCGTTTCCGGCGTAATTTGACGCGCTGAATGCGATAAAACAAGTTTTAGGTCGCTAGCATGTATAGAAAAAAAGTTACCAACCGATATCTGAAAAACAAACAAACGGACTTCGACTTCGTGTTTCGAGCAATATCAAAACAAAGACGACTGTTTCCGGCGTAATTTGACGCGCTGAATGCGATAAAACAAGTTTTAGGTCGCTAGCATGTATAGAAAAAAAGTTACCAACCGATATCTGAAAAACAAACAAACGGACTTCGACTTCGTGTTTCGTGCAATATCAAAACAAAGACGACCGTTTCCGGCGTAATTTGACGCGCTGAATGCGATAAAACAAGTTTCAGGTCGCGAGCATGTATAGAAAAAAAGTTACCAACCGATATCTGGAAAACAAACAAACGGACTTCGACTTCGTGTTTCGTGCAATATCAAAACAAAGACGGCCGTTTCCGGCGTAATTTGACGCGCTGAATGCGATAAAACAAGTTTTAGGTCGCGAGCATGTATAGAAAAAAAGTTACCAACCGATATCTGAAAAACAAACAAACGGACTTCGACTTCGTGTTTCGAGCAATATCGAAACAAAGACGACCGTTTCCGGCGTAATTTGACGCGCTGAATGCGATGAAACAAGTTTTAGGTCGCTAGCATGTATAGAAAAAAAGTTACCAACCGATATCTGAAAAACAAACAAACGGACTTCGACTTCGTGTTTCGAGCAATATCAAAACAAAGACGACCGTTTCCGGCGTAATTTGACGCGCTGAATGCGATAAAACAAGTTTTAGGTCGCTAGCATGTATAGAAAAAAAGTTACCAACCGATATCTGAAAAACAAACAAACGGACTTCGACTTCGTGTTTCGAGCAATATCAAAACAAAGACGACCGTTTCCGGCGTAATTTGACGCGGTGAATGCGATAAAACAAGTTTTAGGTCGCTAGCATGTATAAAAAAAAGTTACCAACCGATATCTGAAAAACAAACAAACGGACTTCGACTTCGTGCTTCGAGCAATATCAAAACAAAGACGGCCGTTTCCGGCGTAATTTGACGCGCTGAATGCGATAAAACAAGTTTTAGGTCGCGAGCATGTATAGAAAAAAAGTTACCAACCGATATCTGAAAAACAAACGAACGGACTTCGACTTCGTGTTTCGAGCAATATCGAAACAAAGACGACCGTTTCCGGCGTAATTTGACGCGCTGAATGCGATGAAACAAGTTTTAGGTCGCTAGCATGTATAGAGAAAAAGTTACCAACCGATATCTGAAAAACAAACAAACGGACTTCGACTTCGTGTTTCGAGCAATATCGAAACAAAGACGACCGTTTCCGGCGTAATTTGACGCGCTGAATGCGATAAAACAAGTTTTAGGTCGCTAGCATGTATAGAAAAAAAGTTACCAACCGATATCTGAAAAACAAACAAACGGACTTCGACTTCGTGTTTCGAGCAATATCAAAACAAAGACGACCGTTTCCGGCGTAATTTGACGCGGTGAATGCGATAAAACAAGTTTTAGGTCGCTAGCATGTATAAAAAAAAGTTACCAACCGATATCTGAAAAACAAACAAACGGACTTCGACTTCGTGCTTCGAGCAATATCAAAACAAAGACGGCCGTTTCCGGCGTAATTTGACGCGCTGAATGCGATAAAACAAGTTTTAGGTCGCGAGCATGTATAGAAAAAAAGTTACCAACCGATATCTGAAAAACGAACAAACGGACTTCGACTTCGTGTTTCGAGCAATATCGAAACAAAGACGACCGTTTCCGGCGTAATTTGACGCGCTGAATGCGATGAAACAAGTTTTAGGTCGCTAGCATGTATAGAGAAAAAGTTACCAACCGATATCTGAAAAACAAACAAACGGACTTCGACTTCGTGTTTCGAGCAATATCAAAACAAAGACGACCGTTTCCGGCGTAATTTGACGCGCTGAATGCGATAAAACAAGTTTTAGGTCGCTAGCATGTATAGAAAAAAAGTTACCAACCGATATCTGAGAAACAAACAAACGGGCTTCGACTTCGTGTTTCGTGCAATATCAAAACAAAGACGGCCGTTTCCGGCGTAATTTGACGCGCTGAATGCGATAAAACAAGTTTTAGGTCGCGAGCATGTATAGAAAAAAAGTTACCAACCGATATCTGAAAAACAAACAAACGGACTTCGACTTCGTGTTTCGAGCAATATCAAAACAAAGACGACCGTTTCCGGCGTAATTTGACGCGCTGAATGCGATAAAACAAGTTTTAGGTCGCTAGCATGTATAGAAAAAAAGTTACCAACCGATATCTGAAAAACAAACAAACGGACTTCGACTTCGTGTTTCGAGCAATATCAAAACAAAGACGGCCGTTTCCGGCGTAATTTGACGCGCTGAATGCGATAAAACAAGTTTTAGGTCGCGAGCATGTATAGAAAAAAAGTTACCAACCGATATCTGGAAAACAAACAAATGGACTTCGACTTCGTGTTTCGAGCAATATCAAAACAAAGACGACCGTTTCCGGCGTAATTTGACGCGCTGAATGCGATAAAACAAGTTTCAGGTCGCGAGCATGTATAGAAAAAAAGTTACCAACCGATATCTGAAAAACAAACAAACGGACTTCGACTTCGTGTTTCGTGCAATATCAAAACAAAGACGGCCGTTTCCGGCGTAATTTGACGCGCTGAATGCGATAAAACAAGTTTTAGGTCGCGAGCATGTATAGAAAAAAAGTTACCAACCGATATCTGAAAAACAAACAAACGGACTTCGACTTCGTGTTTCGTGCAATATCAAAACAAAGACGGCCGTTTCCGGCGTAATTTGACGCGCTGAATGCGATAAAACAAGTTTTAGGTCGCGAGCATGTATAAAAAAAAGTTACCAACCGATATCTGAAAAACAAACAAACGGACTTCGACTTCGTGTTTCGAGCTATATCAAAACAAAGACGACCGTTTCCGGCGTAATTTGACGCGCTGAATGCGATAAAACAAGTTTTAGGTCGCTAGCATGTATAGAAAAAAAGTTACCAACCGATATCTGAAAAACAAACAAACGGACTTCGACTTCGTGTTTCGAGCAATATCAAAACAAAGACGACCGTTTCCGGCGTAATTTGACGCGGTGAATGCGATAAAACAAGTTTTAGGTCGCTAGCATGTATAAAAAAAAGTTACCAACCGATATCTGAAAAACAAACAAACGGACTTCGACTTCGTGCTTCGAGCAATATCAAAACAAAGACGGCCGTTTCCGGCGTAATTTGACGCGCTGAATGCGATAAAACAAGTTTTAGGTCGCGAGCATGTATAGAAAAAAAGTTACCAACCGATATCTGAAAAACGAACAAACGGACTTCGACTTCGTGTTTCGAGCAATATCGAAACAAAGACGACCGTTTCCGGCGTAATTTGACGCGCTGAATGCGATGAAACAAGTTTTAGGTCGCTAGCATGTATAGAGAAAAAGTTACCAACCGATATCTGAAAAACAAACAAACGGACTTCGACTTCGTGTTTCGAGCAATATCAAAACAAAGACGACCGTTTCCGGCGTAATTTGACGCGCTGAATGCGATAAAACAAGTTTTAGGTCGCTAGCATGTATAGAAAAAAAGTTACCAACCGATATCTGAGAAACAAACAAACGGGCTTCGACTTCGTGTTTCGTGCAATATCAAAACAAAGACGGCCGTTTCCGGCGTAATTTGACGCGCTGAATGCGATAAAACAAGTTTTAGGTCGCGAGCATGTATAGAAAAAAAGTTACCAACCGATATCTGAAAAACAAACAAACGGACTTCGACTTCGTGTTTCGAGCAATATCAAAACAAAGACGACCGTTTCCGGCGTAATTTGACGCGCTGAATGCGATAAAACAAGTTTTAGGTCGCTAGCATGTATAGAAAAAAAGTTACCAACCGATATCTGAAAAACAAACAAACGGACTTCGACTTCGTGTTTCGAGCAATATCAAAACAAAGACGGCCGTTTCCGGCGTAATTTGACGCGCTGAATGCGATAAAACAAGTTTTAGGTCGCGAGCATGTATAGAAAAAAAGTTACCAACCGATATCTGGAAAACAAACAAACGGACTTCGACTTCGTGTTTCGAGCAATATCAAAACAAAGACGACCGTTTCCGGCGTAATTTGACGCGCTGAATGCGATAAAACAAGTTTTAGGTCGCGAGCATGTATGGAAAAAAAGTTACCAACCGATATCTGAAAAACAAACGAACGGACTTCGACTTCGTGTTTCGTGCAATATCAAAACAAAGACGGCCGTTTCCGGCGTAATTTGACGCGCTGAATGCGATAAAACAAGCTTCAGGTCGCGAGCATGTATTGAAAAAAAGTTACCAACCGATATCTGAAAAACAAACAAACGGACTTCGACTTCGTGTTTCGTGCAATATCAAAACAAAGACGGCCGTTTCCGGCGTAATTTGACGCGCTGAATGCGATAAAACAAGTTTTAGGTCGCGAGCATGTATAGAAAAAAAGTTACCAACCGATATCTGAAAAACAAACAAACGGACTTCGACTTCGTGTTTCGTGCAATATCAAAACAAAGACGGCCGTTTCCGGCGTAATTTGACGCGCTGAATGCGATAAAACAAGTTTTAGGTCGCGAGCATGTATAGAAAAAAAGTTACCAACCGATATCTGAAAAACAAACAAACGGACTTCGACTTCGTGTTTCGTGCAATATCAAAACAAAGACGGCCGTTTCCGGCGTAATTTGACGCGCTGAATGCGATAAAACAAGTTTTAGGTCGCGAGCATGTATAGAAAAAAAGTTACCAACCGATATCTGAAAAACAAACAAACGGACTTCGACTTCGTGTTTCGTGCAATATCAAAACAAAGACGGCCGTTTCCGGCGTAATTTGACGCGCTGAATGCGATAAAACAAGTTTTAGGTCGCGAGCATGTATAGAAAAAAAGTTACCAACCGATATCTGAAAAACAAACAAACGGACTTCGACTTCGTGTTTCGTGCAATATCAAAACAAAGACGGCCGTTTCCGGCGTAATTTGACGCGCTGAATGCGATAAAACAAGTTTTAGGTCGCGAGCATGTATAGAAAAAAAGTTACCAACCGATATCTGAAAAACAAACAAACGGACTTCGACTTCGTGTTTCGAGCAATATCAAAACAAAGACGGCCGTTTCCGGCGTAATTTGACGCGCTGAATGCGATAAAACAAGTTTTAGGTCGCGAGCATGTATAGAAAAAAAGTTACCAACCGATATCTGAAAAACAAACAAACGGACTTCGACTTCGTGTTTCGTGCAATATCAAAACAAAGACGGCCGTTTCCGGCGTAATTTGACGCGCTGAATGCGATAAAACAAGTTTCAGGTCGCGAGCATGTATAGAAAAAAAGTTACCAACCGATATCTGAAAAACAAACAAACGGACTTCGACTTCGTGTTTCGAGCAATATCAAAACAAAGACGACCGTTTCCGGCGTAATTTGACGCGCTGAATGCGATAAAACAAGTTTTAGGTCGCTAGCATGTATAGAAAAGAAGTTACCAACCGAAATCTGAAAAACAAACAAACGGACTTCGACTTCGTGTTTCGAGCAATATCAAAACAAAGACGACCGCTTCCAGCGTAATTTGACGCGCTGAATGCGATGAAACAAGTTTTAGGTCGCTAGCATGTATAGAAAAAAAGTTACCAACCGATATCTGAAAAACAAACAAACGGACTTCGACTTCGTGTTTCGAGCAATATCAAAACAAAGACGACCGTGTCCGGCGTAATTTGACGCGCTGAATGCGATAAAACAAGTTTTAGGTCGCTAGCATGTATAGAAAAAAAGTTACCAACCGATATCTGAAAAACAAACAAACGGACTTCGACTTCGTGTTTCGTGCAATATCAAAACAAAGACGGCCGTTTCCGGCGTAATTTGACGCGCTGAATGCGATAAAACAAGTTTTAGGTCGCGAGCATGTATAGAAAAAAAGTTACCAACCGATATCTGAAAAACAAACAAACGGACTTCGACTTCGTGTTTCGAGCAATATCAAAACAAAGACGACCGTTTCCGGCGTAATTTGACGCGCTGAATGCGATAAAACAAGTTTTAGGTCGCTAGCATGTATATAAAAAAAGTTACCAACCGATATCTGAAAAACAAACAAACGGACTTCGACTTCGTGTTTCGTGCAATATCAAAACAAAGACGGCCGTTTCCGGCGTAATTTGACGCGCTGAATGCGATAAAACAAGTTTTAGGTCGCGAGCATGTATAGAAAAAAAGTTACCAACCGATATCTGAAAAACAAACAAACGGACTTCGACTTCGTGTTTCGTGCAATATCAAAACAAAGACGGCCGTTTCCGGCGTCATTTGACGCGCTGAATGCGATAAAACAAGTTTTAGGTCGCGAGCATGTATAGAAAAAAAGTTACCAACCGATATCTGAAAAACGAACATACGGACTTCGACTTCGTGTTTCGAGCAATATCAAAACAAAGACGACCGTTTCCGGCGTAATTTGACGCGCTGAATGCGATGAAACAAGTTTTAGGTCGCTAGCATGTATAGAAAAAAAGTTACCAACCGATATCTGAAAAACAAACAAACGGACTTCGACTTCGTGTTTCGAGCAATATCGAAACAAAGACGACCGTTTCCGGCGTAATTTGACGCGCTGAATGCGATGAAACAAGTTTTAGGTCGCGAGCATGTATAGAAAAAAAGTTACCAACCGATATCTGAAAAACAAACAAACGGACTTCGACTTCGTGTTTCGTGCAATATCAAAACAAAGACGGCCGTTTCCGGCGTAATTTGACGCGCTGAATGCGATGAAACAAGTTTTAGGTCGCGAGCATGTATAGAAAAAAAGTTACCAACCGATATCTGAAAAACAAACAAACGGACTTCGACTTCGTGTTTCGTGCAATATCAAAACAAAGACGGCCGTTTCCGGCGTAATTTGACGCGCTGAATGCGATAAAACAAGTTTTAGGTCGCGAGCATGTATAGAAAAAAAGTTACCAACCGATATCTGAAAAACAAACAAACGGACTTCGACTTCGTGTTTCGTGCAATATCAAAACAAAGACGGCCGTTTCCGGCGTAATTTGACGCGCTGAATGCGATAAAACAAGTTTTAGGTCGCGAGCATGTATAGAAAAAAAGTTACCAACCGATATCTGAAAAACAAACAAACGGACTTCGACTTTGTGTTTCGTGCAATATCAAAACAAAGACGGCCGTTTCCGGCGTAATTTGACGCGCTGAATGCGATAAAACAAGTTTTAGGTCGCGAGCATGTATAGAAAAAAAGTTACCAACCGATATCTGAAAAACAAACAAACGGACTTCGACTTCGTGTTTCGAGCAATATCAAAACAAAGACGGCCGTTTCCGGCGTAATTTGACGCGCTGAATGCGATAAAACAAGTTTTAGGTCGCGAGCATGTATAGAAAAAAAGTTACCAACCGATATCTGAAAAACAAACAAACGGACTTCGACTTCGTGTTTCGTGCAATATCAAAACAAAGACGGCCGTTTCCGGCGTAATTTGACGCGCTGAATGCGATAAAACAAGTTTCAGGTCGCGAGCATGTATAGAAAAAAAGTTACCAACCGATATCTGAAAAACAAACAAACGGACTTCGACTTCGTGTTTCGAGCAATATCAAAACAAAGACGACCGTTTCCGGCGTAATTTGACGCGCTGAATGCGATAAAACAAGTTTTAGGTCGCTAGCATGTATAGAAAAGAAGTTACCAACCGAAATCTGAAAAACAAACAAACGGACTTCGACTTCGTGTTTCGAGCAATATCAAAACAAAGACGACCGCTTCCAGCGTAATTTGACGCGCTGAATGCGATAAAACAAGTTTTAGGTCGCTAGCATGTATAGAAAAAAAGTTACCAACCGATATCTGAAAAACAAACAAACGGACTTCGACTTCGTGTTTCGAGCAATATCAAAACAAAGACGACCGTGTCCGGCGTAATTTGACGCGCTGAATGCGATAAAACAAGTTTTAGGTCGCTAGCATGTATAGAAAAAAAGTTACCAACCGATATCTGAAAAACAAACAAACGGACTTCGACTTCGTGTTTCGTGCAATATCAAAACAAAGACGGCCGTTTCCGGCGTAATTTGACGCGCTGAATGCGATAAAACAAGTTTTAGGTCGCGAGCATGTATAGAAAAAAAGTTACCAACCGATATCTGAAAAACAAACAAACGGACTTCGACTTCGTGTTTCGAGCAATATCGAAACAAAGACGACCGTTTCCGGCGTAATTTGACGCGCTGAATGCGATGAAACAAGTTTTAGGTCGCTAGCATGTATAGAAAAAAAGTTACCAACCGATATCTGAAAAACAAACAAACGGACTTCGACTTCGTGTTTTGAGCAATATCAAAACAAAGACGACTGTTTCCGGCGTAATTTGACGCGCTGAATGCGATAAAACAAGTTTTAGGTCGCTAGCATGTATAGAAAAAAAGTTACCAACCGATATCTGAAAAACAAACAAACGGACTTCGACTTCGTGTTTCGTGCAATATCAAAACAAAGACGGCCGTTTCCGGCGTAATTTGACGCGCTGAATGCGATAAAACAAGTTTTAGGTCGCGAGCATGTATAGAAAAAACGTTACCAACCGATATCTGAAAAACAAACAAACGGACTTCGACTTCGTGTTTCGTGCAATATCAAAACAAAGACGGCCGTTTCCGGCGTAATTTGACGCGCTGAATGCGATAAAACAAGTTTCAGGTCGCGAGCATGTATAGAAAAAAAGTTACCAACCGATATCTGAAAAACAAACAAACGGACTTCGACTTCGTGTTTCGAGCAATATCAAAACAAAGACGACCGTTTCCGGCGTAATTTGACGCGCTGAATGCGATAAAACAAGTTTTAGGTCGCTAGCATGTATAGAAAAGAAGTTACCAACCGAAATCTGAAAAACAAACAAACGGACTTCGACTTCGTGTTTCGAGCAATATCAAAACAAAGACGACCGCTTCCAGCGTAATTTGACGCGCTGAATGCGATAAAACAAGTTTTAGGTCGCTAGCATGTATAGAAAAAAAGTTACCAACCGATATCTGAAAAACAAACAAACGGACTTCGACTTCGTGTTTCGAGCAATATCAAAACAAAGACGACCGTGTCCGGCGTAATTTGACGCGCTGAATGCGATAAAACAAGTTTTAGGTCGCTAGCATGTATAGAAAAAAAGTTACCAACCGATATCTGAAAAACAAACAAACGGACTTCGACTTCGTGTTTCGTGCAATATCAAAACAAAGACGGCCGTTTCCGGCGTAATTTGACGCGCTGAATGCGATAAAACAAGTTTTAGGTCGCGAGCATGTATAGAAAAAAAGTTACCAACCGATATCTGAAAAACAAACAAACGGACTTCGACTTCGTGTTTCGAGCAATATCAAAACAAAGACGGCCGTTTCCGGCGTAATTTGACGCGCTGAATGCGATAAAACAAGTTTTAGGTCGCGAGCATGTATAGAAAAAAAGTTACCAACCGATATCTGAAAAACAAACAAACGGACTTCGACTTCGTGTTTCGTGCAATATCAAAACAAAGACGGCCGTTTCCGGCGTAATTTGACGCGCTGAATGCGATAAAACAAGTTTCAGGTCGCGAGCATGTATAGAAAAAAAGTTACCAACCGATATCTGAAAAACAAACAAACGGACTTCGACTTCGTGTTTCGAGCAATATCAAAACAAAGACGACCGTTTCCGGCGTAATTTGACGCGCTGAATGCGATAAAACAAGTTTTAGGTCGCGAGCATGTATAGAAAAAAAGTTACCAACCGATATCTGAAAAACAAACAAACGGACTTCGACTTCGTGTTTCGAGCAATATCGAAACAAAGACGACCGTTTTCGGCGTAATTTGACGCGCTGAATGCGATAAAACAAGTTTTAGGTCGCTAGCATGTATAGAAAAAAAGTTACCAACCGATATCTGAAAAACAAACAAACGGACTTCGACTTCGTGTTTCGAGCAATATCAAAACAAAGACGGCCGTTTCCGGCGTAATTTGACGCGCTGAATGCGATAAAACAAGTTTCAGGTCGCGAGCATGTATAGAAAAAAAGTTACCAACCGATATCTGAAAAACAAACAAACGGACTTCGACTTCGTGTTTCGAGCAATATCAAAACAAAGACGACCGTTTCCGGCGTAATTTGACGCGCTGAATGCGATAAAACAAGTTTTAGGTCGCTAGCATGTATAGAAAAGAAGTTACCAACCGAAATCTGAAAAACAAACAAACGGACTTCGACTTCGTGTTTCGAGCAATATCAAAACAAAGACGACCGCTTCCAGCGTAATTTGACGCGCTGAATGCGATAAAACAAGTTTTAGGTCGCTAGCATGTATAGAAAAAAAGTTACCAACCGATATCTGAAAAACAAACAAACGGACTTCGACTTCGTGTTTCGAGCAATATCAAAACAAAGACGACCGTGTCCGGCGTAATTTGACGCGCTGAATGCGATAAAACAAGTTTTAGGTCGCTAGCATGTATAGAAAAAAAGTTACCAACCGATATCTGAAAAACAAACAAACGGACTTCGACTTCGTGTTTCGTGCAATATCAAAACAAAGACGGCCGTTTCCGGCGTAATTTGACGCGCTGAATGCGATAAAACAAGTTTTAGGTCGCGAGCATGTATAGAAAAAAAGTTACCAACCGATATCTGAAAAACAAACAAACGGACTTCGACTTCGTGTTTCGAGCAATATCGAAACAAAGACGACCGTTTCCGGCGTAATTTGACGCGCTGAATGCGATGAAACAAGTTTTAGGTCGCTAGCATGTATAGAAAAAAAGTTACCAACCGATATCTGAAAAACAAACAAACGGACTTCGACTTCGTGTTTCGAGCAATATCAAAACAAAGACGACTGTTTCCGGCGTAATTTGACGCGCTGAATGCGATAAAACAAGTTTTAGGTCGCTAGCATGTATAGAAAAAAAGTTACCAACCGATATCTGAAAAACAAACAAACGGACTTCGACTTCGTGTTTCGTGCAATATCAAAACAAAGACGGCCGTTTCCGGCGTAATTTGACGCGCTGAATGCGATAAAACAAGTTTTAGGTCGCGAGCATGTATAGAAAAAACGTTACCAACCGATATCTGAAAAACAAACAAACGGACTTCGACTTCGTGTTTCGTGCAATATCAAAACAAAGACGGCCGTTTCCGGCGTAATTTGACGCGCTGAATGCGATAAAACAAGTTTCAGGTCGCGAGCATGTATAGAAAAAAAGTTACCAACCGATATCTGAAAAACAAACAAACGGACTTCGACTTCGTGTTTCGAGCAATATCAAAACAAAGACGACCGTTTCCGGCGTAATTTGACGCGCTGAATGCGATAAAACAAGTTTTAGGTCGCTAGCATGTATAGAAAAGAAGTTACCAACCGAAATCTGAAAAACAAACAAACGGACTTCGACTTCGTGTTTCGAGCAATATCAAAACAAAGACGACCGCTTCCAGCGTAATTTGACGCGCTGAATGCGATAAAACAAGTTTTAGGTCGCTAGCATGTATAGAAAAAAAGTTACCAACCGATATCTGAAAAACAAACAAACGGACTTCGACTTCGTGTTTCGAGCAATATCAAAACAAAGACGACCGTGTCCGGCGTAATTTGACGCGCTGAATGCGATAAAACAAGTTTTAGGTCGCTAGCATGTATAGAAAAAAAGTTACCAACCGATATCTGAAAAACAAACAAACGGACTTCGACTTCGTGTTTCGTGCAATATCAAAACAAAGACGGCCGTTTCCGGCGTAATTTGACGCGCTGAATGCGATAAAACAAGTTTTAGGTCGCGAGCATGTATAGAAAAAAAGTTACCAACCGATATCTGAAAAACAAACAAACGGACTTCGACTTCGTGTTTCGAGCAATATCAAAACAAAGACGGCCGTTTCCGGCGTAATTTGACGCGCTGAATGCGATAAAACAAGTTTTAGGTCGCGAGCATGTATAGAAAAAAAGTTACCAACCGATATCTGAAAAACAAACAAACGGACTTCGACTTCGTGTTTCGTGCAATATCAAAACAAAGACGGCCGTTTCCGGCGTAATTTGACGCGCTGAATGCGATAAAACAAGTTTCAGGTCGCGAGCATGTATAGAAAAAAAGTTACCAACCGATATCTGAAAAACAAACAAACGGACTTCGACTTCGTGTTTCGAGCAATATCAAAACAAAGACGACCGTTTCCGGCGTAATTTGACGCGCTGAATGCGATAAAACAAGTTTTAGGTCGCGAGCATGTATAGAAAAAAAGTTACCAACCGATATCTGAAAAACAAACAAACGGACTTCGACTTCGTGTTTCGAGCAATATCGAAACAAAGACGACCGTTTCCGGCGTAATTTGACGCGCTGAATGCGATAAAACAAGTTTTAGGTCGCTAGCATGTATAGAAAAAAAGTTACCAACCGATATCTGAAAAACAAACAAACGGACTTCGACTTCGTGTTTCGAGCAATATCAAAACAAAGACGACTGTTTCCGGCGTAATTTGACGCGCTGAATGCGATAAACTAAGTTTTAGGTCGCTAGCATGTATAGAAAAAAAGTTACCAACCGATATCTGAAAAACAAACAAACGGACTTCGACTTCGTGTTTCGTGCAATATCAAAACAAAGACGGCCGTTTCCGGCGTAATTTGACGCGCTGAATGCGATAAAACAAGTTTTAGGTCGCGAGCATGTATAGAAAAAAAGTTACCAACCGATATCTGAAAAACAAACAAACGGACTTCGACTTCGTGTTTCGAGCAATATCAAAACAAAGACGGCCGTTTCCGGCGTAATTTGACGCGCTGAATGCGATAAAACAAGTTTTAGGTCGCGAGCATGTATAGAAAAAAAGTTACCAACCGATATCTGAAAAACAAACAAACGGACTTCGACTTCGTGTTTCGTGCAATATCAAAACAAAGACGGCCGTTTCCGGCGTAATTTGACGCGCTGAATGCGATAAAACAAGTTTCAGGTCGCGAGCATGTATAGAAAAAAAGTTACCAACCGATATCTGAAAAACAAACAAACGGACTTCGACTTCGTGTTTCGAGCAATATCAAAACAAAGACGACCGTTTCCGGCGTAATTTGACGCGCTGAATGCGATAAAACAAGTTTTAGGTCGCTAGCATGTATAGAAAAAAAGTTACCAACCGATATCTGAAAAACAAACAAACGGACTTCGACTTCGTGTTTCGTGCAATATCAAAACAAAGACGGCCGTTTCCGGCGTAATTTGACGCGCTGAATGCGATAAAACAAGTTTTAGGTCGCGAGCATGTATAGAAAAAAAGTTACCAACCGATATCTGAAAAACAAACAAACGGACTTCGACTTCGTGTTTCGAGCAATATCGAAACAAAGACGACCGTTTCCGGCGTAATTTGACGCGCTGAATGCGATAAAACAAGTTTTAGGTCGCTAGCATGTATAGAAAAAAAGTGACCAACCGATATCTGAAAAACAAACAAACGGACTTCGACTTCGTGTTTCGAGCAATATCAAAACAAAGACGACTGTTTCCGGCGTAATTTGACGCGCTGAATGCGATAAACTAAGTTTTAGGTCGCTAGCATGTATAGAAAAAAAGTTACCAACCGATATCTGAAAAACAAACAAACGGACTTCGACTTCGTGTTTCGTGCAATATCAAAACAAAGACGGCCGTTTCCGGCGTAATTTGACGCGCTGAATGCGATAAAACAAGTTTTAGGTCGCGAGCATGTATAGAAAAAAAGTTACCAACCGATATCTGAAAAACAAACAAACGGACTTCGACTTCGTGTTTCGAGCAATATCAAAACAAAGACGACCGTTTCCGGCGTAATTTGACGCGCTGAATGCGATAAAACAAGTTTTAGGTCGCGAGCATGTATAGAAAAAAAGTTACCAACCGATATCTGAAAAACAAACAAACGGACTTCGACTTCGTGTTTCGAGCAATATCGAAACAAAGACGACCGTTTCCGGCGTAATTTGACGCGCTGAATGCGATAAAACAAGTTTTAGGTCGCTAGCATGTATAGAAAAAAAGTTACCAACCGATATCTGAAAAACAAACAAACGGACTTCGACTTCGTGTTTCGAGCAATATCAAAACAAAGACGACTGTTTCCGGCGTAATTTGACGCGCTGAATGCGATAAACTAAGTTTTAGGTCGCTAGCATGTATAGAAAAAAAGTTACCAACCGATATCTGAAAAACAAACAAACGGACTTCGACTTCGTGTTTCGTGCAATATCAAAACAAAGACGGCCGTTTCCGGCGTAATTTGACGCGCTGAATGCGATAAAACAAGTTTTAGGTCGCGAGCATGTATAGAAAAAAAGTTACCAACCGATATCTGAAAAACAAACAAACGGACTTCGACTTCGTGTTTCGAGCAATATCAAAACAAAGACGGCCGTTTCCGGCGTAATTTGACGCGCTGAATGCGATAAAACAAGTTTTAGGTCGCGAGCATGTATAGAAAAAAAGTTACCAACCGATATCTGAAAAACAAACAAACGGACTTCGACTTCGTGTTTCGTGCAATATCAAAACAAAGACGGCCGTTTCCGGCGTAATTTGACGCGCTGAATGCGATAAAACAAGTTTCAGGTCGCGAGCATGTATAGAAAAAAAGTTACCAACCGATATCTGAAAAACAAACAAACGGACTTCGACTTCGTGTTTCGAGCAATATCAAAACAAAGACGACCGTTTCCGGCGTAATTTGACGCGCTGAATGCGATAAAACAAGTTTTAGGTCGCTAGCATGTATAGAAAAAAAGTTACCAACCGATATCTGAAAAACAAACAAACGGACTTCGACTTCGTGTTTCGTGCAATATCAAAACAAAGACGGCCGTTTCCGGCGTAATTTGACGCGCTGAATGCGATAAAACAAGTTTTAGGTCGCGAGCATGTATAGAAAAAAAGTTACCAACCGATATCTGAAAAACAAACAAACGGACTTCGACTTCGTGTTTCGAGCAATATCGAAACAAAGACGACCGTTTCCGGCGTAATTTGACGCGCTGAATGCGATAAAACAAGTTTTAGGTCGCTAGCATGTATAGAAAAAAAGTGACCAACCGATATCTGAAAAACAAACAAACGGACTTCGACTTCGTGTTTCGAGCAATATCAAAACAAAGACGACTGTTTCCGGCGTAATTTGACGCGCTGAATGCGATAAACTAAGTTTTAGGTCGCTAGCATGTATAGAAAAAAAGTTACCAACCGATATCTGAAAAACAAACAAACGGACTTCGACTTCGTGTTTCGTGCAATATCAAAACAAAGACGGCCGTTTCCGGCGTAATTTGACGCGCTGAATGCGATAAAACAAGTTTTAGGTCGCGAGCATGTATAGAAAAAAAGTTACCAACCGATATCTGAAAAACAAACAAACGGACTTCGACTTCGTGTTTCGTGCAATATCAAAACAAAGACGGCCGTTTCCGGCGTAATTTGACGCGCTGAATGCGAGAAAACAAGTTTCAGGTCGCGAGCATGTATAGAAAAAAAGTTACCAACCGATATCTGAAAAACAAACAAACGGACTTCGACTTCGTGTTTCGTGCAATATCAAAACAAAGACGGCCGTTTCCGGCGTAATTTGACGCGCTGAATGCGATAAAACAAGTTTTAGGTCGCGAGCATGTATAGAAAAAAAGTTACCAACCGATATCTGAAAAACAAACAAACGGACTTCGACTTCGTGTTTCGTGCAATATCAAAACAAAGACGGCCGTTTCCGGCGTAATTTGACGCGCTGAATGCGATAAAACAAGTTTCAGGTCGCGAGCATGTATAGAAAAAAAGTTACCAACCGATATCTGAAAAACAAACAAACGGACTTCGACTTCGTGTTTCGAGCAATATCAAAACAAAGACGACCGTTTCCGGCGTAATTTGACGCGCTGAATGCGATAAAACAAGTTTTAGGTCGCTAGCATGTATAGAAAAGAAGTTACCAACCGAAATCTGAAAAACAAACAAACGGACTTCGACTTCGTGTTTCGAGCAATATCAAAACAAAGACGACCGCTTCCAGCGTAATTTGACGCGCTGAATGCGATAAAACAAGTTTTAGGTCGCTAGCATGTATAGAAAAAAAGTTACCAACCGATATCTGAAAAACAAACAAACGGACTTCGACTTCGTGTTTCGAGCAATATCAAAACAAAGACGACCGTGTCCGGCGTAATTTGACGCGCTGAATGCGATAAAACAAGTTTTAGGTCGCTAGCATGTATAGAAAAAAAGTTACCAACCGATATCTGAAAAACAAACAAACGGATTTCGACTTCGTGTTTCGTGCAATATCAAAACAAAGACGGCCGTTTCCGGCGTAATTTGACGCGCTGAATGCGATAAAACAAGTTTCAGGTCGCGAGCATGTATAGAAAAAAAGTTACCAACCGATATCTGAAAAACAAACAAACGGACTTCGACTTCGTGTTTCGTGCAATATCAAAACAAAGACGGCCGTTTCCGGCGTAATTTGACGCGCTGAATGCGATAAAACAAGTTTTAGGTCGCGAGCATGTATAGAAAAAAAGTTACCAACCGATATCTGAAAAACAAACAAACGGACTTCGACTTCGTGTTTCGTGCAATATCAAAACAAAGACGGCCGTTTCCGGCGTAATTTGACGCGCTGAATGCGATAAAACAAGTTTCAGGTCGCGAGCATGTATAGAAAAAAAGTTACCAACCGATATCTGAAAAACAAACAAACGGACTTCGACTTCGTGTTTCGAGCAATATCAAAACAAAGACGACCGTTTCCGGCGTAATTTGACGCGCTGAATGCGATAAAACAAGTTTTAGGTCGCTAGCATGTATAGAAAAGAAGTTACCAACCGAAATCTGAAAAACAAACAAACGGACTTCGACTTCGTGTTTCGAGCAATATCAAAACAAAGACGACCGCTTCCAGCGTAATTTGACGCGCTGAATGCGATAAAACAAGTTTTAGGTCGCTAGCATGTATAGAAAAAAAGTTACCAACCGATATCTGAAAAACAAACAAACGGACTTCGACTTCGTGTTTCGAGCAATATCAAAACAAAGACGACCGTGTCCGGCGTAATTTGACGCGCTGAATGCGATAAAACAAGTTTTAGGTCGCTAGCATGTATAGAAAAAAAGTTACCAACCGATATCTGAAAAACAAACAAACGGACTTCGACTTCGTGTTTCGTGCAATATCAAAACAAAGACGGCCGTTTCCGGCGTAATTTGACGCGCTGAATGCGATAAAACAAGTTTTAGGTCGCGAGCATGTATAGAAAAAAAGTTACCAACCGATATCTGAAAAACAAACAAACGGACTTCGACTTCGTGTTTCGAGCAATATCAAAACAAAGACGGCCGTTTCCGGCGTAATTTGACGCGCTGAATGCGATAAAACAAGTTTTAGGTCGCGAGCATGTATAGAAAAAAAGTTACCAACCGATATCTGAAAAACAAACAAACGGACTTCGACTTCGTGTTTCGTGCAATATCAAAACAAAGACGGCCGTTTCCGGCGTAATTTGACGCGCTGAATGCGATAAAACAAGTTTCAGGTCGCGAGCATGTATAGAAAAAAAGTTACCAACCGATATCTGAAAAACAAACAAACGGACTTCGACTTCGTGTTTCGAGCAATATCAAAACAAAGACGACCGTTTCCGGCGTAATTTGACGCGCTGAATGCGATATAACAAGTTTTAGGTCGCGAGCATGTATAGAAAAAAAGTTACCAACCGATATCTGAAAAACAAACAAACGGACTTCGACTTCGTGTTTCGAGCAATATCAAAACAAAGACGACCGTTTCCGGCGTAATTTGACGCGCTGAATGCGATAAAACAAGTTTTAGGTCGCTAGCATGTATAGAAAAAAAGTTACCAACCGATATCTGAAAAACAAACAAACGGACTTCGACTTCGTGTTTCGAGCAATATCAAAACAAAGACGACCGTGTCCGGCGTAATTTGACGCGCTGAATGCGATAAAACAAGTTTTAGGTCGCTAGCATGTATAGAAAAAAAGTTACCAACCGATATCTGAAAAACAAACAAACGGACTTCGACTTCGTGTTTCGTGCAATATCAAAACAAAGACGGCCGTTTCCGGCGTAATTTGACGCGCTGAATGCGATAAAACAAGTTTTAGGTCGCGAGCATGTATAGAAAAAAAGTTACCAACCGATATCTGAAAAACAAACAAACGGACTTCGACTTCGTGTTTCGAGCAATATCAAAACAAAGACGGCCGTTTCCGGCGTAATTTGACGCGCTGAATGCGATAAAACAAGTTTTAGGTCGCGAGCATGTATAGAAAAAAAGTTACCAACCGATATCTGAAAAACAAACAAACGGACTTCGAATTCGTGTTTCGTGCAATATCAAAACAAAGACGGCCGTTTCCGGCGTAATTTGACGCGCTGAATGCGATAAAACAAGTTTCAGGTCGCGAGCATGTATAGAAAAAAAGTTACCAACCGATATCTGAAAAACAAACAAACGGACTTCGACTTCGTGTTTCGAGCAATATCAAAACAAAGACGACCGTTTCCGGCGTAATTTGACGCGCTGAATGCGATAAAACAAGTTTTAGGTCGCTAGCATGTATAGAAAAAAAGTTACCAACCGATATCTGAAAAACAAACAAACGGACTTCGACTTCGTGTTTCGTGCAATATCAAAACAAAGACGGCCGTTTCCGGCGTAATTTGACGCGCTGAATGCGATCAAACAAGTTTTAGGTCGCGAGCATGTATAGAAAGAAAGTTACCAACCGATATCTGAAAAACAAACAAACGGACTTCGACTTCGTGTTTCGAGCAATATCAAAACAAAGACGACCGTGTCCGGCGTAATTTGACGCGCTGAATGCGATAAAACAAGTTTTAGGTCGCTAGCATGTATAGAAAAAAAGTTACCAACCGATATCTGAAAAACAAACAAACGGACTTCGACTTCGTGTTTCGTGCAATATCAAAACAAAGACGGCCGTTTCCGGCGTAATTTGACGCGCTGAATGCGATAAAACAAGTTTTAGGTCGCGAGCATGTATAGAAAAAAAGTTACCAACCGATATCTGAAAAACAAACAAACGGACTTCGACTTCGTGTTTCGAGCAATATCAAAACAAAGACGGCCGTTTCCGGCGTAATTTGACGCGCTGAATGCGATAAAACAAGTTTTAGGTCGCGAGCATGTATAGAAAAAAAGTTACCAACCGATATCTGAAAAACAAACAAACGGACTTCGACTTCGTGTTTCGTGCAATATCAAAACAAAGACGGCCGTTTCCGGCGTAATTTGACGCGCTGAATGCGATAAAACAAGTTTCAGGTCGCGAGCATGTATAGAAAAAAAGTTACCAACCGATATCTGAAAAACAAACAAACGGACTTCGACTTCGTGTTTCGTGCAATATCAAAACAAAGACGGCCGTTTCCGGCGTAATTTGACGCGCTGAATGCGATAAAACAAGTTTCAGGTCGCGAGCATGTATAGAAAAAAAGTTACCAACCGATATCTGAAAAACAAACAAACGGACTTCGACTTCGTGTTTCGAGCAATATCAAAACAAAGACGACCGTTTCCGGCGTAATTTGACGCGCTGAATGCGATAAAACAAGTTTTAGGTCGCGAGCATGTATAGAAAAAAAGTTACCAACCGATATCTGAAAAACAAACAAACGGACTTCGACTTCGTGTTTCGAGCAATATCAAAACAAAGACGACCGTTTCCGGCGTAATTTGACGCGCTGAATGCGATAAAACAAGTTTTAGGTCGCTAGCATGTATAGAAAAAAAGTTACCAACCGATATCTGAAAAACAAACAAACGGACTTCGACTTCGTGTTTCGAGCAATATCAAAACAAAGACGACCGTGTCCGGCGTAATTTGACGCGCTGAATGCGATAAAACAAGTTTTAGGTCGCTAGCATGTATAGAAAAAAAGTTACCAACCGATATCTGAAAAACAAACAAACGGACTTCGACTTCGTGTTTCGTGCAATATCAAAACAAAGACGGCCGTTTCCGGCGTAATTTGACGCGCTGAATGCGATAAAACAAGTTTTAGGTCGCGAGCATGTATAGAAAAAAAGTTACCAACCGATATCTGAAAAACAAACAAACGGACTTCGACTTCGTGTTTCGAGCAATATCAAAACAAAGACGGCCGTTTCCGGCGTAATTTGACGCGCTGAATGCGATAAAACAAGTTTTAGGTCGCGAGCATGTATAGAAAAAAAGTTACCAACCGATATCTGAAAAACAAACAAACGGACTTCGACTTCGTGTTTCGTGCAATATCAAAACAAAGACGGCCGTTTCCGGCGTAATTTGACGCGCTGAATGCGATAAAACAAGTTTCAGGTCGCGAGCATGTATAGAAAAAAAGTTACCAACCGATATCTGAAAAACAAACAAACGGACTTCGACTTCGTGTTTCGAGCAATATCAAAACAAAGACGACCGTTTCCGGCGTAATTTGACGCGCTGAATGCGATAAAACAAGTTTTAGGTCGCTAGCATGTATAGAAAAAAAGTTACTCACCGATATCCACGAAACAAACGAACGGAATTCGACTTCGTGTTTTGAGCAATATCAAAACAAAGACGACCGTTTTCGGCGTAATTTGACGCGCTGGATGCGATAAAACAAGTTTTAGGTCGCTAGCATGTATAGAAAAAAAGTTACTCACCGATATCCACGAAACAAACGAACGGAATTCGACTTCGTGTTTTGAGCAATATCAAAACAAAGACGACCGTTTTCGGCGTAATTTGACGCGCTGGATGCGATAAAACAAGTTTTAGGTCGCTAGCATGTATAGAAAAAAAGTTACTCACCGATATCCACGAAACAAACAAACGGAATTCGACTCCGTGTTTTGAGCAATATCAAAACAGAGATGGCCGTTTCCGGTGTAATTTGATGCGCTGAATGCGATGAAACAAGTTTTAGGTCGCTAGCATGTATAGAAAAAAAGTTATCAACCGATATCTGAAAAACAAACAAACGGACTCCGACTTCGTCTATCGAGCAATATCAAAACAAAGACGGCCGTTTCCGGCGTAATTTGATGCGCTGAATGCAATGAAACAAGTTTTAGGTCGCTAGCATGTATAGAAAAAAAGTTACCAACCGATATCTGAAAAACAAACAAACGGACTTCGACTTCGTGTTTCAAGCAATATCAAAACAAAGACCGCCGTTTCCGGCGTAATTTGTCGTGCTGGATGCGATAAAACAAGTTTTAGGTCGCTAGCATGTATAGAAAAAAAGTTACTAACCGATATCTGAACAACAAACAAACGGACTCCGACTTCGTCTATCGAGCAATATCAAAACAAAGACGGCCGTTTCCGGCGTAATTTGACGCGCTGAATGCGATGAAACAAGTTTCAGGTCGCTAGCATGTATAGAAAAAAAGTTACTCACCGATATCCACGAAACAAACGAACGGAATTCGACTTCGTGTTTTGAGCAATATCAAAACAAAGACGACCGTTTCCGGCGTAATTTGACGCGCTGAATGCGATAAAACAAGTTTTAGGTCGCTAGCATGTATAGAAAAAAAGTTACCAACCGATATCTGAAAAACAAACAAACGGACTCCGACTTCGTCTATCGAGCAATATCAAAACAAAGACGGCCGTTTCCGGCGTAATTTGACGCGCTGAATGCGATGAAACAAGTTTTAGGTCGCTAGCATGTATAGAAAAAAAGTTACTCACCGATATCCACGAAACAAACAAACGGAATTCGACTCCGTGTTTTGAGCAATATCAAAACAGAGATGGCCGTTTCCGGTGTAATTTGATGCGCTGAATGCGATGAAACAAGTTTTAGGTCGCTAGCATGTATAGAAAAAAAGTTATCAACCGATATCTGAAAAACAAACAAACGGACTCCGACTTCGTCTATCGAGCAATATCAAAACAAAGACGGCCGTTTCCGGCGTAATTTGATGCGCTGAATGCAATGAAACAAGTTTTAGGTCGCTAGCATGTATAGAAAAAAAGTTACCAACCGATATCTGAAAAACAAACAAACGGACTTCGACTTCGTGTTTCAAGCAATATCAAAACAAAGACCGCCGTTTCCGGCGTAATTTGTCGTGCTGGATGCGATAAAACAAGTTTTAGGTCGCTAGCATGTATAGAAAAAAAGTTACTAACCGATATCTGAACAACAAACAAACGGACTCCGACTTCGTCTATCGAGCAATATCAAAACAAAGACGGCCGTTTCCGGCGTAATTTGACGCGCTGAATGCGATGAAACAAGTTTCAGGTCGCTAGCATGTATAGAAAAAAAGTTACTCACCGATATCCACGAAACAAACGAACGGAATTCGACTTCGTGTTTTGAGCAATATCAAAACAAAGACGACGGTTTCCGGCGTAATTTGACGCGCTAAATGCGATGAAACAAGTTTTAGGTCGCTAGCATGTATAGAAAAAAAGTTACTCACCGATATCCACGAAACAAACGAACGGAATTCGACTCCGTGTTTTGAGCAATATCAAAACAGAGACGGACGTTTCCGGCGTAATTTGACGCGCTGAATGCGATAAAACAAGTTTCAGGTCGCTTGCATGTATAGAAAAAAAGTTACTCACCGATATCCACGAAACAAACGAACGGAATTCGACTTCGTGTTTTGAGCAATATCAAAACAAAGACGACCGTTTCCGGCGTAATTTGACGCGCTGAATGCGATGAAACAAGTTTTAGGTCGCTAGCATGTATAGAAAAAAAGTTACCAACCGATATCTGAAAAACAAACAAACGGACTCCGACTTCGTCTATCGAGCAATATCAAAACAAAGACGGCCGTTTGCGGCGTAATTTGACGCGCTGAATGCGATGAAACAAGTTTCAGGTCGCTAGCATGTATAGAAAAAAAGTTACTCACCGATATCCACGAAACAAACGAACGGAATTCGACTTCGTGTTTTGAGCAATATCAAAACAGAGACGGCCGTTTCCGGCGTAATTTGACGCGCTGAATGCGATAAAACAAGTTTCAGGTCGCTAGCATGTATAGAAAAGAAGTTACTCACCGATATCCACGAAACAAACGAACGGAATTCGACTTCGTGTTTCGAGCAATATCAAAACAAAGACGGCCGTTTCCGGCGTAATTTGACGCGCTGAATGCGATAAAACAAGTTTTAGGTCGCGAGCATGTATAGAAAAAAAGTTACCAACCGATATCTGAAAAACAAACAAACGGACTTCGACTTCGTGTTTCGTGCAATATCAAAACAAAGACGGCCGTTTCCGGCGTAATTTGACGCGCTGAATGCGATAAAACAAGTTTCAGGTCGCGAGCATGTATAGAAAAAAAGTTACCAACCGATATCTGAAAAACAAACAAACGGACTTCGACTTCGTGTTTCGAGCAATATCAAAACAAAGACGACCGTTTCCGGCGTAATTTGACGCGCTGAATGCGATAAAACAAGTTTTAGGTCGCTAGCATGTATAGAAAAGAAGTTACCAACCGAAATCTGAAAAACAAACAAACGGACTTCGACTTCGTGTTTCGAGCAATATCAAAACAAAGACGACCGCTTCCAGCGTAATTTGACGCGCTGAATGCGATAAAACAAGTTTTAGGTCGCTACCATGTATAGAAAAAAAGTTACCAACCGATATCTGAAAAACAAACAAACGGACTTCGACTTCGTGTTTCGAGCAATATCAAAACAAAGACGACCGTGTCCGGCGTAATTTGACGCGCTGAATGCGATAAAACAAGTTTTAGGTCGCTAGCATGTATAGAAAAAAAGTTACCAACCGATATCTGAAAAACAAACAAACGGACTTCGACTTCGTGTTTCGTGCAATATCAAAACAAAGACGGCCGTTTCCGGCGTAATTTGACGCGCTGAATGCGATAAAACAAGTTTTAGGTCGCGAGCATGTATAGAAAAAAAGTTACCAACCGATATCTGAAAAACAAACAAACGGACTTCGACTTCGTGTTTCGAGCAATATCAAAACAAAGACGGCCGTTTCCGGCGTAATTTGACGCGCTGAATGCGATAAAACAAGTTTTAGGTCGCGAGCATGTATAGAAAAAAAGTTACCAACCGATATCTGAAAAACAAACAAACGGACTTCGACTTCGTGTTTCGTGCAATATCAAAACAAAGACGGCCGTTTCCGGCGTAATTTGACGCGCTGAATGCGATAAAACAAGTTTCAGGTCGCGAGCATGTATAGAAAAAAAGTTACCAACCGATATCTGAAAAACAAACAAACGGACTTCGACTTCGTGTTTCGAGCAATATCAAAACAAAGACGACCGTTTCCGGCGTAATTTGACGCGCTGAATGCGATAAAACAAGTTTTAGGTCGCGAGCATGTATAGAAAAAAAGTTACCAACCGATATCTGAAAAACAAACAAACGGACTTCGACTTCGTGTTTCGAGCAATATCAAAACAAAGACGACCGTTTCCGGCGTAATTTGACGCGCTGAATGCGATAAAACAAGTTTTAGGTCGCTAGCATGTATAGAAAAAAAGTTACCAACCGATATCTGAAAAACAAACAAACGGACTTCGACTTCGTGTTTCGAGCAATATCAAAACAAAGACGACCGTGTCCGGCGTAATTTGACGCGCTGAATGCGATAAAACAAGTTTTAGGTCGCTAGCATGTATAGAAAAAAAGTTACCAACCGATATCTGAAAAACAAACAAACGGACTTCGACTTCGTGTTTCGTGCAATATCAAAACAAAGACGGCCGTTTCCGGCGTAATTTGACGCGCTGAATGCGATAAAACAAGTTTTAGGTCGCGAGCATGTATAGAAAAAAAGTTACCAACCGATATCTGAAAAACAAACAAACGGACTTCGACTTCGTGTTTCGAGCAATATCAAAACAAAGACGGCCGTTTCCGGCGTAATTTGACGCGCTGAATGCGATAAAACAAGTTTTAGGTCGCGAGCATGTATAGAAAAAAAGTTACCAACCGATATCTGAAAAACAAACAAACGGACTTCGACTTCGTGTTTCGTGCAATATCAAAACAAAGACGGCCGTTTCCGGCGTAATTTGACGCGCTGAATGCGATAAAACAAGTTTCAGGTCGCGAGCATGTATAGAAAAAAAGTTACCAACCGATATCTGAAAAACAAACAAACGGACTTCGACTTCGTGTTTCGAGCAATATCAAAACAAAGACGACCGTTTCCGGCGTAATTTGACGCGCTGAATGCGATAAAACAAGTTTTAGGTCGCGAGCATGTATAGAAAAAAAGTTACCAACCGATATCTGAAAAACAAACAAACGGACTTCGACTTCGTGTTTCGAGCAATATCAAAACAAAGACGACCGTTTCCGGCGTAATTTGACGCGCTGAATGCGATAAAACAAGTTTTAGGTCGCTAGCATGTATAGAAAAAAAGTTACCAACCGATATCTGAAAAACAAACAAACGGACTTCGACTTCGTGTTTCGAGCAATATCAAAACGAAGACGACCGTTTCCGGCGTAATTTGACGCGCTGAATGCGATAAAACAAGTTTTAGGTCGCTAGCATGTATAGAAAAAAAGTTACCAACCGATATCTGAAAAACAAACAAACGGACTTCGACTTCGTGTTTCGTACAATATCAAAACGAAGACGGCCGTTTCCGGCGTAATTTGACGCGCTGAATGCGATAAAACAAGTTTTAGGTCGCGAGCATGTATAGAAAAAAAGTTACCAACCGATATCTGAAAAACAAACAAACGGACTTCGACTTCGTGTTTCGAGCAATATCAAAACAAAGACGACCGTTTCCGGCGTAATTTGACGCGCTAAATGCGATAAAACGAGTTTTAGGTCGCTAGCATGTATAGAAAGAAAGTTACCAACCGATATCTGGAAAACAAAAAAACGGACTTCGACTTCGTGTTTCGAGCAATATCAAAACAAAGACGGCCGTTTCCGGCGTAATTTGACGCGCTGAATGCGATAAAACAAGTTTTAGGTCGCGAGCATGTATAGAAAAAAAGTTACCAACCGATATCTGGAAAACAAACAAACGGACTTCGACTTCGTGTTTCGAGCAATATCAAAACGAAGACGGCCGTTTCCGGCGTAATTTGACGCGCTGAATGCGATAAAACAAGTTTTAGGTCGCTAGCATGTATAGAAAAAAAGTTACCAACCGATATCTGAAAAACAAACAAACGGACTTCGACTTCGTGTTTCGTACAATATCAAAACGAAGACGGCCGTTTCCGGCGTAATTTGACGCGCTGAATGCGATAAAACAAGTTTTAGGTCGCGAGCATGTATAGAAAAAAAGTTACCAACCGATATCTGAAAAACAAACAAACGGACTTCGACTTCGTGTTTCGAGCAATATCAAAACAAAGACGACCGTTTCCGGCGTAATTTGACGCGCTAAATGCGATAAAACGAGTTTTAGGTCGCTAGCATGTATAGAAAAAAAGTTACCAACCGATATCTGAAAAACAAAAAAACGGACTTCGACTTCGTGTTTCGAGCAATATCAAAACAAAGACGGCCGTTTCCGGCGTAATTTGACGCGCTGAATGCGATAAAACAAGTTTTAGGTCGCGAGCATGTATAGAAAAAAAGTTACCAACCGATATCTGGAAAACAAACAAACGGACTTCGACTTCGTGTTTCGAGCAATATCAAAACAAAGACGACCGTTTCCGGCGTAATTTGACGCGCTGAATGCGATAAAACAAGTTTTAGGTCGCGAGCATGTATAGAAAAAAAGTTACCAACCGATATCTGAAAAACAAACAAACGGACTTCGACTTCGTGTTTCGAGCAATATCAAAACAAAAACGACCGTTTCCGGCGTAATTTGACGCGCTGAATGCGATAAAACAAGTTTCAGGTTGCTAGCATGTATAGAAAAAAAGTTACCAACCGATATCTGAAAAACAAACAAACGGACTTCGACTTCGTGTTTCGAGCAATATCAAAACAAAGACGGCCGTTTCCGGCGTAATTTGACGCGCCGAATGCGATAAAACAAGTTTTAGGTCGCTAGCATGTATAGAAAAAAAGTTACCAACCGATATCTGAAAAACAAAAAAACGGACTTCGACTTCGTGTTTCGAGCAATATCAAAACAAAGACGGCCGTTTCCGGCGTAATTTGACGCGCTGAATGCGATAAAACAAGTTTTAGGTCGCGAGCATGTATAGAAAAAAAGTTACCAACCGATATCTGGAAAACAAACAAACGGACTTCGACTTCGTGTTTCGAGCAATATCAAAACAAAGACGACCGTTTCCGGCGTAATTTGACGCGCTGAATGCGATAAAACAAGTTTTAGGTCGCGAGCATGTATAGAAAAAAAGTTACCAACCGATATCTGAAAAACAAACAAACGGACTTCGACTTCGTGTTTCGAGCAATATCAAAACAAAAACGACCGTTTCCGGCGTAATTTGACGCGCTGAATGCGATAAAACAAGTTTTAGGTTGCTAGCATGTATAGAAAAAAAGTTACCAACCGATATCTGAAAAACAAACAAACGGACTTCGACTTCGTGTTTCGAGCAATATCAAAACAAAGACGGCCGTTTCCGGCGTAATTTGACGCGCCGAATGCGATAAAACAAGTTTTAGGTCGCTAGCATGTATAGAAAAAAAGTTACCAACCGATATCTGAAAAACAAACAAACGGACTTCGACTTTGTGTTTCGTGCAATATCAAAACAAAGACGGCCGTTTCCGGCGTAATTTGACGCGCTGAATGCGATAAAACAAGTTTTAGGTCGCTAGCATGTATAGAAAAAAAGTTACCAACCGATATCTGAAAAACAAACAAACGGACTTCGACTTCGTGTTTCGAGCAATATTAAAACAAAAACGACCGTTTCCGGCGTAATTTGACGCGCTGAATGCGATAAAACAAGTTTTAGGTCGCTAGCATGTATAGAAAAAAAGTTACCAACCGATATCTGAAAAACAAACAAACGGACTTCGACTTCGTGTTTCGAGCAATATCAAAACAAAGACGACCGTTTCCGGCGTAATTTGACGCGCTGAATGCGATAAAACAAGTTTTAGGTCGCTAGCATGTATAGAAAAAAAGTTACCAACCGATATCTGAAAAACAAACAAACGGACTTCGACTTCGTGTTTCGTGCAATATCAAAACGAAGACGGCCGTTTCCGGCGTAATTTGACGCGCTGAATGCGATAAAACAAGTTTTAGGTCGCGAGCATGTATAGAAAAAAAGTTACCAACCGATATCTGAAAAACAAACAAACGGACTTCGACTTCGTGTTTCGAGCAATATCAAAACAAAGACGACCGTTTCCGGCGTAAATTGACGCGCTAAATGCGATAAAACGAGTTTTAGGTCGCTAGCATGTATAGAAAAAAAGTTACCAACCGATATCTGAAAAACAAGAAAACGGACTTCGACTTCGTGTTTCGAGCAATATCAAAACAAAGACGGTCGTTTCCGGCGTAATTTGACGCGCTGAATGCGATAAAACAAGTTTTAGGTCGCGAGCATGTATAGAAAAAAAGTTACCAACCGATATCTGGAAAACAAACAAACGGACTTCGACTTCGTGTTTCGAGCAATATCAAAACAAAGACGACCGTTTCCGGCGTAATTTGACGCGCTGAATGCGATAAAACAAGTTTTAGGTCGCGAGCATGTATAGAAAAAAAGTTACCAACCGATATCTGGAAAACAAACAAACGGACTTCGACTTCGTGTTTCGAGCAATATCAAAACAAAAACGACCGTTTCCGGCGTAATTTGACGCGCTGAATGCGATAAAACAAGTTTTAGGTTGCTAGCATGTATAGAAAAAAAGCTACCAACCGATATCTGAAAAACAAACAAACGGACTTCGACTTCGTGTTTCGAGCAATATCAAAACAAAGACGGCCGTTTCCGGCGTAATTTGACGCGCCGAATGCGATAAAACAAGTTTTAGGTCGCTAGCATGTATAGAAAAAAAGTTACCAACCGATATCTGAAAAACAAACAAACGGACTTCGACTTCGTGTTTCGAGCAATATCAAAACAAAGACGGCCGTTTCCGGCGTAATTTGACGCGCTGAATGCGATGAAACAAGTTTTAGGTCGCTAGCATGTATAGAAAAAAAGTTACCAACCGATATCTGGAAAACAAACAAACGGACTTCGACTTCGTGTTTCAAGCAATATCAAAACAAAGACGACCGTTTCCGGCGTAATTTGACGCGCCGAATGCGATAAAACAAGTTTTAGGTCGCTAGCATGTATAGAAAAAAAGTTACCAACCGATATCTGAAAAACAAACAAACGGACTTCGACTTCGTGTTTCGAGCAATATCAAAACAAAGACGGCCGTTTCCGGCGTAATTTGACGCGCTGAATGCGATAAAACAAGTTTTAGGTCGCTAGCATGTATAGAAAAAAAGTTACCAACCGATATCTGGAAAACAAACAAACGGACTTCGACTTCGTGTTTCAAGCAATATCAAAACAAAGACGACCGTTTCCGGCGTAATTTGACGCGCTAAATGCGATAAAACAAGTTTTAGGTCGCTAGCATGTATAGAAAAAAAGTTACCAACCGATATCTGAAAAACAAACAAACGGACTTCGACTTCGTGTTTCGTACAATATCAAAACGAAGACGGCCGTTTCCGGCGTAATTTGACGCGCTGAATGCGATAAAACAAGTTTTAGGTCGCGAGCATGTATAGAAAAAAAGTTACCAACCGATATCTGAAAAACAAACAAACGGACTTCGACTTCGTGTTTCGAGCAATATCAAAACAAAGACGACCGTTTCCGGCGTAATTTGACGCGCTAAATGCGATAAAACGAGTTTTAGGTCGCTAGCATGTATAGAAAGAAAGTTACCAACCGATATCTGAAAAACAAAAAAACGGACTTCGACTTCGTGTTTCGAGCAATATCAAAACAAAGACGGCCGTTTCCGGCGTAATTTGACGCGCTGAATGCGATAAAACAAGTTTTAGGTCGCGAGCATGTATAGAAAAAAAGTTACCAACCGATATCTGGAAAACAAACAAACGGACTTCGACTTCGTGTTTCGAGCAATATCAAAACGAAGACGGCCGTTTCCGGCGTAATTTGACGCGCTGAATGCGATAAAACAAGTTTTAGGTCGCTAGCATGTATAGAAAAAAAGTTACCAACCGATATCTGAAAAACAAACAAACGGACTTCGACTTCGTGTTTCGTACAATATCAAAACGAAGACGGCCGTTTCCGGCGTAATTTGACGCGCTGAATGCGATAAAACAAGTTTTAGGTCGCGAGCATGTATAGAAAAAAAGTTACCAACCGATATCTGAAAAACAAACAAACGGACTTCGACTTCGTGTTTCGAGCAATATCAAAACAAAGACGACCGTTTCCGGCGTAATTTGACGCGCTGAATGCGATAAAACAAGTTTTAGGTCGCTAGCATGTATAGAAAAAAAGTTACCAACCGATATCTGAAAAACAAACAAACGGACTTCGACTTCGTGTTTCGAGCAATATCAAAACAAAGACGGCCGTTTCCGGCGTAATTTGACGCGCTGAATGCGATAAAACAAGTTTTAGGTCGCTAGCATGTATAGAAAAAAAGTTACCAACCGATATCTGGAAAACAAACAAACGGACTTCGACTTCGTGTTTCGTACAATATCAAAACGAAGACGGCCGTTTCCGGCGTAATTTGACGCGCTGAATGCGATAAAACAAGTTTTAGGTCGCGAGCATGTATAGAAAAAAAGTTACCAACCGATATCTGAAAAACAAACAAACGGACTTCGACTTCGTGTTTCGTACAATATCAAAACGAAGACGGCCGTTTCCGGCGTAATTTGACGCGCTGAATGCGATAAAACAAGTTTTAGGTCGCGAGCATGTATAGAAAAAAAGTTACCAACCGATATCTGAAAAACAAACAAACGGACTTCGACTTCGTGTTTCGAGCAATATCAAAACAAAGACGACCGTTTCCGGCGTAATTTGACGCGCTGAATGCGATAAAACAAGTTTTAGGTCGCTAGCATGTATAGAAAAAAAGTTACCAACCGATATCTGAAAAACAAACAAACGGACTTCGACTTCGTGTTTCGAGCAATATCAAAACAAAGACGGCCGTTTCCGGCGTAATTTGACGCGCTGAATGCGATAAAACAAGTTTTAGGTCGCTAGCATGTATAGAAAAAAAGTTACCAACCGATATCTGGAAAACAAACAAACGGACTTCGACTTCGTGTTTCAAGCAATATCAAAACAAAGACGACCGTTTCCGGCGTAATTTGACGCGCTAAATGCGATAAAACAAGTTTTAGGTCGCTAGCATGTATAGAAAAAAAGTTACCAACCGATATCTGAAAAACAAACAAACGGACTTCGACTTCGTGTTTCGTACAATATCAAAACGAAGACGGCCGTTTCCGGCGTAATTTGACGCGCTGAATGCGATAAAACAAGTTTTAGGTCGCGAGCATGTATAGAAAAAAAGTTACCAACCGATATCTGAAAAACAAACAAACGGACTTCGACTTCGTGTTTCGAGCAATATCAAAACAAAGACGACCGTTTCCGGCGTAATTTGACGCGCTAAATGCGATAAAACGAGTTTTAGGTCGCTAGCATGTATAGAAAGAAAGTTACCAACCGATATCTGAAAAACAAAAAAACGGACTTCGACTTCGTGTTTCGAGCAATATCAAAACAAAGACGGCCGTTTCCGGCGTAATTTGACGCGCTGAATGCGATAAAACAAGTTTTAGGTCGCGAGCATGTATAGAAAAAAAGTTACCAACCGATATCTGGAAAACAAACAAACGGACTTCGACTTCGTGTTTCGAGCAATATCAAAACGAAGACGGCCGTTTCCGGCGTAATTTGACGCGCTGAATGCGATAAAACAAGTTTTAGGTCGCTAGCATGTATAGAAAAAAAGTTACCAACCGATATCTGAAAAACAAACAAACGGACTTCGACTTCGTGTTTCGTACAATATCAAAACGAAGACGGCCGTTTCCGGCGTAATTTGACGCGCTGAATGCGATAAAACAAGTTTTAGGTCGCGAGCATGTATAGAAAAAAAGTTACCAACCGATATCTGAAAAACAAACAAACGGACTTCGACTTCGTGTTTCGAGCAATATCAAAACAAAGACGACCGTTTCCGGCGTAATTTGACGCGCTAAATGCGATAAAACGAGTTTTAGGTCGCTAGCATGTATAGAAAAAAAGTTACCAACCGATATCTGAAAAACAAAAAAACGGACTTCGACTTCGTGTTTCGAGCAATATCAAAACAAAGACGGCCGTTTCCGGCGTAATTTGACGCGCTGAATGCGATAAAACAAGTTTTAGGTCGCGAGCATGTATAGAAAAAAAGTTACCAACCGATATCTGGAAAACAAACAAACGGACTTCGACTTCGTGTTTCGAGCAATATCAAAACAAAGACGACCGTTTCCGGCGTAATTTGACGCGCTGAATGCGATAAAACAAGTTTTAGGTCGCGAGCATGTATAGAAAAAAAGTTACCAACCGATATCTGAAAAACAAACAAACGGACTTCGACTTCGTGTTTCGAGCAATATCAAAACAAAAACGACCGTTTCCGGCGTAATTTGACGCGCTGAATGCGATAAAACAAGTTTTAGGTTGCTAGCATGTATAGAAAAAAAGTTACCAACCGATATCTGAAAAACAAACAAACGGACTTCGACTTCGTGTTTCGAGCAATATCAAAACAAAGACGGCCGTTTCCGGCGTAATTTGACGCGCCGAATGCGATAAAACAAGTTTTAGGTCGCTAGCATGTATAGAAAAAAAGTTACCAACCGATATCTGAAAAACAAACAAACGGACTTCGACTTCGTGTTTCGAGCAATATCGAAACAAAGACGACCGTTTCCGGCGTAATTTGACGCGCTGAATGCGATAAAACAAGTTTCAGGTCGCTAGCATGTATAGAAAAAAAGTTACCAACCGATATCTGAAAAACAAACAAACGGACTTCGACTTTGTGTTTCGTGCAATATCAAAACAAAGACGGCCGTTTCCGGCGTAATTTGACGCGCTGAATGCGATAAAACAAGTTTTAGGTCGCTAGCATGTATAGAAAAAAAGTTACCAACCGATATCTGAAAAACAAACAAACGGACTTCGACTTCGTGTTTTGAGCAATATCAAAACAAAAACGACCGTTTCCGGCGTAATTTGACGCGCTGAATGCGATGAAACAAGTTTTAGGTCGCTAGCATGTATAGAAAAAAAGTTACCAACCGATATCTGAAAAACAAACAAACGGACTTCGACTTCGTGTTTCGAGCAATATCAAAACAAAGACGACCGTTTCCGGCGTAATTTGACGCGCTGAATGCGATAAAACAAGTTTCAGGTCGCTAGCATGTATAGAAAAAAAGTTACCAACCGATATCTGAAAAACAAACAAACGGACTTCGACTTCGTGTTTCGTGCAATATCAAAACGAAGACGGCCGTTTCCGGCGTAATTTGACGCGCTGAATGCGATAAAACAAGTTTTAGGTCGCGAGCATGTATAGAAAAAAAGTTACCAACCGATATCTGAAAAACAAACAAACGGACTTCGACTTCGTGTTTCGAGCAATATCAAAACAAAGACGACCGTTTCCGGCGTAATTTGACGCGCTAAATGCGATAAAACAAGTTTTAGGTCGCTAGCATGTATAGAAAAAAAGTTACCAACCGATATCTGAAAAACAAACAAACGGACTTCGACTTCGTGTTTCGAGCAATATCAAAACAAAGACGGCCGTTTCCGGCGTAATTTGACGCGCTGAATGCGATGAAACAAGTTTTAGGTCGCTAGCATGTATAGAAAAAAAGTTACCAACCGATATCTGGAAAACAAACAAACGGACTTCGACTTCGTGTTTCAAGCAATATCAAAACAAAGACGACCGTTTCCGGCGTAATTTGACGCGCCGAATGCGATAAAACAAGTTTTAGGTCGCTAGCATGTATAGAAAAAAAGTTACCAACCGATATCTGAAAAACAAACAAACGGACTTCGACTTCGTGTTTCGAGCAATATCAAAACAAAGACGGCCGTTTTCGGCGTAATTTGACGCGCTGAATGCGATAAAACAAGTTTTAGGTCGCTAGCATGTATAGAAAAAAAGTTACCAACCGATATCTGGAAAACAAACAAACGGACTTCGACTTCGTGTTTCAAGCAATATCAAAACAAAGACGACCGTTTCCGGCGTAATTTGACGCGCTAAATGCGATAAAACAAGTTTTAGGTCGCTAGCATGTATAGAAAAAAAGTTACCAACCGATATCTGAAAAACAAACAAACGGACTTCGACTTCGTGTTTCGTACAATATCAAAACGAAGACGGCCGTTTCCGGCGTAATTTGACGCGCTGAATGCGATAAAACAAGTTTTAGGTCGCGAGCATGTATAGAAAAAAAGTTACCAACCGATATCTGAAAAACAAACAAACGGACTTCGACTTCGTGTTTCGAGCAATATCAAAACAAAGACGACCGTTTCCGGCGTAATGTGACGCGCTAAATGCGATAAAACGAGTTTTAGGTCGCTAGCATGTATAGAAAGAAAGTTACCAACCGATATCTGAAAAACAAAAAAACGGACTTCGACTTCGTGTTTCGAGCAATATCAAAACAAAGACGGCCGTTTCCGGCGTAATTTGACGCGCTGAATGCGATAAAACAAGTTTTAGGTCGCGAGCATGTATAGAAAAAAAGTTACCAACCGATATCTGGAAAACAAACAAACGGACTTCGACTTCGTGTTTCGAGCAATATCAAAACGAAGACGGCCGTTTCCGGCGTAATTTGACGCGCTGAATGCGATAAAACAAGTTTTAGGTCGCTAGCGTGTATAGAAAAAAAGTTACCAACCGATATCTGAAAAACAAACAAACGGACTTCGACTTCGTGTTTCGTACAATATCAAAACGAAGACGGCCGTTTCCGGCGTAATTTGACGCGCTGAATGCGATAAAACAAGTTTTAGGTCGCTAGCATGTATAGAAAAAAAGTTACCAACCGATATCTGAAAAACAAACAAACGGACTTCGACTTTGTGTTTCGTGCAATATCAAAACAAAGACGGCCGTTTCCGGCGTAATTTGACGCGCTGAATGCGATAAAACAAGTTTCAGGTCGCTAGCATGTATAGAAAAAAAGTTACCAACCGATATCTGAAAAACAAACAAACGGACTTCGACTTCGTGTTTCGAGCAATATCAAAACAAAAACGACCGTTTCCGGCGTAATTTGACGCGCTGAATGCGATAAAACAAGTTTTAGGTCGCTAGCATGTATAGAAAAAAAGTTACCAACCGATATCTGAAAAACAAACAAACGGACTTCGACTTCGTGTTTCGTGCAATATCAAAACAAAGACGGCCGTTTCCGGCGTAATTTGACGCGCTGAATGCGATGAAACAAGTTTTAGGTCGCTAGCATGTATAGAAAAAAAGTTACCAACCGATATCTGAAAAACAAACAAACGGACTTCGACTTCGTGTTTCGAGCAATATCAAAACAAAAACGGCCGTTACCGGCGTAATTTGACGCGCTGAATGCGATAAAACAAGTTTTAGGTCGCTAGCATGTATAGAAAAAAAGTTACCAACCGATATCTGAAAAACAAACAAACGGACTTCGACTTCATGTTTCGAGCAATATCAAAACAAAGACGGCCGTTTCCGGCGTAATTTGACGCGCCGAATGCGATAAAACAAGTTTTAGGTCGCTAGCATGTATAGAAAAAAAGTTACTCACCGATATCTGAAAAACAAACAAACGGACTTCGACTTCGTGTTTCGAGCAATATCAAAACAAAGACGACCGTTTCCGGCGTAATCTGACGCGCGGAATGCGATAAAACAAGTTTTAGGTCGCTAGCATGTATAGAAAAAAAGTTACCAACCGATATCTGAAAAACAAACAAACGGACTTCGACTTCGTGTTTTGAGCAATATCAAAACAAAAACGACCGTTTCCGGCGTAATTTGACGCGCTGAATGCGATGAAACAAGTTTTAGGTCGCTAGCATGTATAGAAAAAAAGTTACCAACCGATATCTGAAAAACAAACAAACGGACTTCGACTTCGTGTTTCGAGCAATATCAAAACAAAGACGACCGTTTCCGGCGTAATTTGACGCGCTGAATGCGATAAAACAAGTTTCAGGTCGCTAGCATGTATAGAAAAAAAGTTACCAACCGATATCTGAAAAACAAACAAACGGACTTCGACTTCGTGTTTCGTGCAATATCAAAACGAAGACGGCCGTTTCCGGCGTAATTTGACGCGCTGAATGCGATAAAACAAGTTTTAGGTCGCGAGCATGTATAGAAAAAAAGTTACCAACCGATATCTGAAAAACAAACAAACGGACTTCGACTTCGTGTTTCGAGCAATATCAAAACAAAGACGACCGTTTCCGGCGTAATTTGACGCGCTAAATGCGATAAAACAAGTTTTAGGTCGCTAGCATGTATAGAAAAAAAGTTACCAACCGATATCTGAAAAACAAACAAACGGACTTCGACTTCGTGTTTCGAGCAATATCAAAACAAAGACGGCCGTTTCCGGCGTAATTTGACGCGCTGAATGCGATGAAACAAGTTTTAGGTCGCTAGCGTGTATAGAAAAAAAGTTACCAACCGATATCTGAAAAACAAACAAACGGACTTCGACTTCGTGTTTCGAGCAATATCAAAACAAAAACGGCCGTTACCGGCGTAATTTGACGCGCTGAATGCGATAAAACAAGTTTTAGGTCGCTAGCATGTATAGAAAAAAAGTTACCAACCGATATCTGAAAAACAAACAAACGGACTTCGACTTCATGTTTCGAGCAATATCAAAACAAAGACGGCCGTTTCCGGCGTAATTTGACGCGCCGAATGCGATAAAACAAGTTTTAGGTCGCTAGCATGTATAGAAAAAAAGTTACTCACCGATATCTGAAAAACAAACAAACGGACTTCGACTTCGTGTTTCGAGCAATATCAAAACAAAGACGACCGTTTCCGGCGTAATCTGACGCGCGGAATGCGATAAAACAAGTTTTAGGTCGCTAGCATGTATAGAAAAAAAGTTACCAACCGATATCTGGAAAACAAACAAACGGACTTCGACTTCGTGTTTCGAGCAATATCAAAACAAAGACGACCGTTTCCGGCGTAATTTGACGCGCTGAATGCGATAAAACAAGTTTTAGGTCGCTAGCATGTATAGAAAAAAAGTTACCAACCGATATCTGAAAAACAAACAAACGGACTTCGACTTTGTGTTTCGTGCAATATCAAAACAAAGACGGCCGTTTCCGGCGTAATTTGACGCGCTGAATGCGATGAAACAAGTTTCAGGTCGCTAGCATGTATAGAAAAAAAGTTACCAACCGATATCTGAAAAACAAACAAACGGACTTCGACTTCGTGTTTCGAGCAATATCAAAACAAAAACGACCGTTTCCGGCGTAATTTGACGCGCTGAATGCGATAAAACAAGTTTTAGGTCGCTAGCATGTATAGAAAAAAAGTTACCAACCGATATCTGAAAAAAAAACAAACGGACTTCGACTTCGTGTTCCGAGCAATATCAAAACAAAAACGACCGTTTCCGGCGTAATTTGACGCGCTGAATGCGATAAAACAAGTTTTAGGTCGCTAGCATGTATAGAAAAAAAGTTACCAACCGATATCTGAAAAACAAACAAACGGACTTCGACTTCGTGTTTCGAGCAATATCGAAACAAAGACGACCGTTTTCGGCGTAATTTGACGCGCTGAATGCGATAAAACAAGTTTTAGGTCGCTAGCATGTATAGAAAAAAAGTTACCAACCGATATCTGAAAAACAAACAAACGGACTTCGACTTCATGTTTCGAGCAATATCAAAACAAAGACGGCCGTTTCCGGCGTAATTTGACGCGCCGAATGCGATAAAACAAGTTTTAGGTCGCTAGCATGTATAGAAAAAAAGTTACTCACCGATATCTGAAAAACAAACAAACGGACTTCGACTTCGTGTTTCGAGCAATATCAAAACAAAGACGACCGTTTCCGGCGTAATCTGACGCGCGGAATGCGATAAAACAAGTTTTAGGTCGCTAGCATGTATAGAAAAAAAGTTACCAACCGATATCTGGAAAACAAACAAACGGACTTCGACTTCGTGTTTCGAGCAATATCAAAACAAAGACGACCGTTTCCGGCGTAATTTGACGCGCTGAATGCGATAAAACAAGTTTTAGGTCGCTAGCATGTATAGAAAAAAAGTTACCAACCGATATCTGGAAAACAAACAAACGGACTTTGACTTCGTGTTTCGAGCAATATCAAAACAAAGACGACAGTTTCCGGCGTAATTTGACGCGCTGAATGCGATAAAACAAGTTTTAGGTCGCTAGCATGTATAGAAAAAAAGTTACCAACCGATATCTGAAAAACAAACAAACGGACTTCGACTTTGTGTTTCGTGCAATATCAAAACAAAGACGGCCGTTTCCGGCGTAATTTGACGCGCTGAATGCGATAAAACAAGTTTTAGGTCGCTAGCATGTATAGAAAAAAAGTTACCAACCGATATCTGAAAAACAAACAAACGGACTTCGACTTCGTGTTTCGAGCAATATCAAAACAAAAACGACCGTTTCCGGCGTAATTTGACGCGCTGAATGCGATAAAACAAGTTTTAGGTCGCTAGCATGTATAGAAAAAAAGTTACCAACCGATATCTGAAAAACAAACAAACGGACTTCGACTTCGTGTTTCGAGCAATATCAAAACAAAAACGACCGTTTCCGGCGTAATTTGACGCGCTGAATGCGATAAAACAAGTTTTAGGTCGCTAGCATGTATAGAAAAAAAGTTACCAACCGATATCTGAAAAACAAACAAACGGACTTCGACTTCATGTTTCGAGCAATATCAAAACAAAGACGGCCGTTTCCGGCGTAATTTGACGCGCCAAATGCGATAAAACAAGTTTTAGGTCGCTAGCATGTATAGAAAAAAAGTTACTCACCGATATCTGAAAAACAAACAAACGGACTTCGACTTCGTGTTTCGAGCAATATCAAAACAAAGACGACCGTTTCCGGCGTAATCTGACGCGCGGAATGCGATAAAACAAGTTTTAGGTCGCTAGCATGTATAGAAAAAAAGTTACCAACCGATATCTGGAAAACAAACAAACGGACTTCGACTTCGTGTTTCGAGCAATATCAAAACAAAGACGACCGTTTCCGGCGTAATTTGACGCGCTGAATGCGATAAAACAAGTTTTAGGTCGCTAGCATGTATAGAAAAAAAGTTACCAACCGATATCTGGAAAACAAACAAACGGACTTTGACTTCGTGTTTCGAGCAATATCAAAACAAAGACGACAGTTTCCGGCGTAATTTGACGCGCTGAATGCGATAAAACAAGTTTTAGGTCGCTAGCATGTATAGAAAAAAAGTTACCAACCGATATCTGAAAAACAAACAAACGGACTTCGACTTCGTGTTCCGAGCAATATCAAAACAAAAACGACCGTTTCCGGCGTAATTTGACGCGCTGAATGCGATAAAACAAGTTTGAGGTCGCTAGCATGTATAGAAAAAAAGTTACCAACCGATATCTGGAAAACAAACAAACGGACTTCGACTTCGTGTTTCGAGCAATATCAAAACAAAGACGACCGTTTCCGGCGTAATTAGACGCGCTGAATGCGATAAAACAAGTTTTAGGTCGCTAGCATGTATAGAAAAAAAGTTACCAACCGATATCTGAAAAACAAACAAACGGACTTCGACTTCGTGTTTCGAGCAATATCAAAACAAAGACGACCGTTTCCGGCGTAATTTGACGCGCTGAATGCGATAAAACAAGTTTTAGGTCGCTAGCATGTATAGAAAAAAAGTTACCAACCGATATCTGAAAAACAAACAAACGGACTTCGACTTCGTGTTTCGAGCAATATCAAAACAAAAACGACCGTTTCCGGCGTAATTTGACGCGCTGAATGCGATAAAACAAGTTTTAGGTCGCTAGCATGTATAGAAAAAAAGTTACCAACCGATATCTGAAAAACAAACAAACGGACTTCGACTTCATGTTTCGAGCAATATCAAAACAAAGACGGCCGTTTCCGGCGTAATTTGACGCGCCGAATGCGATAAAACAAGTTTTAGGTCGCTAGCATGTATAGAAAAAAAGTTACTCACCGATATCTGAAAAACAAACAAACGGACTTCGACTTCGTGTTTCGAGCAATATCAGAACAAAAACGACCGTTTCCGGCGTAATTTGACGCGCTGAATGCGATAAAACAAGTTTTAGGTCGCTAGCATGTATAGAAAAAAAGTTACCAACCGATATCTGAAAAACAAACAAACGGACTTCGACTTCGTGTTTCGTGCAATATCAAAACAAAGACGGCCGTTTCCGGCGTAATTTGACGCGCTGAATGCGATAAAACAAGTTTTAGGTCGCTAGCATGTATAGAAAAAAAGTTACCAACCGATATCTGAAAAACAAACAAACGGACTTCGACTTCGTGTTCCGAGCAATATCAAAACAAAAACGATCGTTTCCGGCGTAATTTGACGCGCTGAATGCGATAAAACAAGTTTGAGGTCGCTAGCATGTATAGAAAAAAAGTTACCAACCGATATCTGGAAAACAAACAAACGGACTTCGACTTCGTGTTTCGAGCAATATCAAAACAAAGACGACCGTTTCCGGCGTAATTAGACGCGCTGAATGCGATAAAACAAGTTTTAGGTCGCTAGCATGTATAGAAAAAAAGTTACCAACCGATATCTGAAAAACAAACAAACGGACTTCGACTTCGTGTTTCGAGCAATATCAAAACAAAGACGACCGTTTCCGGCGTAATTTGACGCGCTGAATGCGATAAAACAAGTTTTAGGTCGCTAGCATGTATAGAAAAAAAGTTACCAACCGATATCTGAAAAACAAACAAACGGACTTCGACTTCGTGTTTCGAGCAATATCAAAACAAAAACGACCGTTTCCGGCGTAATTTGACGCGCTGAATGCGATAAAACAAGTTTTAGGTCGCTAGCATGTATAGAAAAAAAGTTACCAACCGATATCTGAAAAACAAACAAACGGACTTCGACTTCATGTTTCGAGCAATATCAAAACAAAGACGGCCGTTTCCGGCGTAATTTGACGCGCCGAATGCGATAAAACAAGTTTTAGGTCGCTAGCATGTATAGAAAAAAAGTTACTCACCGATATCTGAAAAACAAACAAACGGACTTCGACTTCGTGTTTCGAGCAATATCAGAACAAAAACGACCGTTTCCGGCGTAATTTGACGCGCTGAATGCGATAAAACAAGTTTTAGGTCGCTAGCATGTATAGAAAAAAAGTTACCAACCGATATCTGAAAAACAAACAAACGGACTTCGACTTCGTGTTTCGTGCAATATCAAAACAAAGACGGCCGTTTCCGGCGTAATTTGACGCGCTGAATGCGATAAAACAAGTTTTAGGTCGCTAGCATGTATAGAAAAAAAGTTACCAACCGATATCTGAAAAACAAACAAACGAACTTCGACTTCGTGTTTCGAGCAATATCAAAACAAAAACGACCGTTTCCGGCGTAATTTGACGCGCTGAATGCGATAAAACAAGTTTTAGGTCGCTAGCATGTATAGAAAAAAAGTTACCAACCGATATCTGAAAAACAAACAAACGGACTTCGACTTCGTGTTTCGAGCAATATCAAAACAAAAACGACCGTTTCCGGCGTAATTTGACGCGCCGAATGCGATAAAACAAGTTTTAGGTGGCTAGCATGTATAGAAAAAAAGTTACTCACCGATATCTAAAAAACAAACAAACGGACTTCGACTTCGTGTTTCGAGCAATATCAAAACAAAGACGACCGTTTCCGGCGTAATCTGACGCGCGGAATGCGATAAAACAAGTTTTAGGTCGCTAGCATGTATAGAAAAAAAGTTACCAACCGATATCTGGAAAACAAACAAACGGACTTTGACTTCGTGTTTCGAGCAATATCAAAACAAAAACGATCGTTTCCGGCGTAATTTGACGCGCTGAATGCGATAAAACAAGTTTTAGGTCGCTAGCATGTATAGAAAAAAAGTTACCAACCGATATCTGAAAAACAAACAAACGGACTTCGACTTCGTGTTTCGTGCAATATCAAAACAAAGACGGCCGTTTCCGGCGTAATTTAACGCGCTGAATGCGATAAAACAAGTTTTAGGTCGCTAGCATGTATAGAAAAAAAGTTACCAACCGATATCTGAAAAACAAACAAACGGACTTCGACTTCGTGTTTCGAGCAATATCAAAACAAAAACGACCGTTTCCGGCGTAATTTGACGCGCTGAATGCGATAAAACAAGTTTTAGGTCGCTAGCATGTATAGAAAAAAAGTTACCAACCGATATCTGAAAAACAAACAAACGGACTTCGACTTCGTGTTTCGAGCAATATCAAAACAAAAACGACCGTTTCCGGCGTAATTTGACGCGCCGAATGCGATAAAACAAGTTTTAGGTCGCTAGCATGTATAGAAAAAAAGTTACTCACCGATATCTGAAAAACAAACAAACGGACTTCGACTTCGTGTTTCGAGCAATATCAAAACAAAGACGACCGTTTCCGGCGTAATCTAACGCGCGGAATGCGATAAAACAAGTTTTAGGTCGCTAGCATGTATAGAAAAAAAGTTACCAACCGATATCTGGAAAACAAACAAACGGACTTTGACTCCGTGTTTCAAGCAATATCAAAACAAAGACGACAGTTTCCGGCGTAATTTGACGCGCTGAATGCGATAAAACAAGTTTTAGGTCGCTAGCATGTATAGAAAAAAAGTTACCAACCGAAATCTGAAAAACAAACAAACGGACTTCGACTTCGTGTTTCGAGCAATATCAAAACAAAGACGGCCGTTTCCGGCGTAATTTGACGACCGAATGCGATAAAACAAGTTTTAGGTCGCTAGCATGTATAGAAAAAAAGTTACTCACCGATATCCACGAAACAAACAAACGGAATTCGACTCCGTGTTTTGAGCAATATCAGAACATAGACGACCGTTTCCGGCGTAATTTGACGCGCTGAATGCGATAAAACAAGTTTTAGGTCGCGAGCATGTATAGAAAAAAAGTTACCAACCGATATCTGAAAAACAGACAAACGGACTTCGACTTCCTGTTTCGAGCAATATCAAAACAAAAACGACAGTTTCCGGCGTAATTTGACGCGCTGAATGCGATAAAACAAGTTTTAGGTCGCTAGCATGTATAGAAAAAAAGTTACCAACCGATATCTGAAAAACAAACAAACGGACTTCGACTTCGTGTTTCGAGCAATATCAAAACAAAGACGACCGTTTCCGGCGTAATTTGACGCGCTGAATGCGATAAAACAAGTTTTAGGTCGCTAGCATGTATAGAAAAAAAGTTACCAACCGATATCTGAAAAACAAACAAACGGACTTCGACTTCGTGTTTCGTGCAATATCAAAACAAAGACGGCCGTTTCCGGCGTAATTTGACGCGCTGAATGCGATAAAACAAGTTTTAGGTCGCTAGCATGTATAGAAAAAAAGTTACCAACCGATATCTGGAAAACAAACAAACGGACTTTGACTTCGTGTTTCGAGCAATATCAAAACAAAGACGACAGTTTCCGGCGTAATTTGACGCGCTGAATGCGATAAAACAAGTTTTAGGTCGCTAGCATGTATAGAAAAAAAGTAACCAACCGATATCTGAAAAACAAACAAACGGACTTCGACTTCGTGTTCCGAGCAATATCAAAACAAAAACGACCGTTTCCGGCGTAATTTGACGCGCTGAATGCGATAAAACAAGTTTTAGGTCGCTAGCATGTATAGAAAAAAAGTTACCAAACGATATCTGAAAAACAAACAAACGGACTTCGACTTCGTGTTTCGAGCAATATCGAAACAAAGACGACCGTTTCCGGCGTAATTTGACGCGCTGAATGCGATAAAACAAGTTTTAGGTCGCTAGCATGTATAGAAAAAAAGTTACCAACCGATATCTGAAAAACAAACAAACGGACTTCGACTTCGTGTTTCGAGCAATATCAAAACAAAAACGACCGTTACCGGCGTAATTTGACGCGCTGAATGCGATAAAACAAGTTTCAGGTCGCTAGCATGTATAGAAAAAAAGTTACCAAGCGATATCTGAAAAACAAACAAACGGACTTCGACTTCGTGTTTCGAGCAATATCAAAACAAAAACGACCGTTTCCGGCGTAATTTGACGCGCTGAATGCGATAAAACAAGTTTTAGGTCGCTAGCATGTATAGAAAAAAAGTTACCAACCGATATCTGAAAAACAAACAAACGGACTTCGACTTCATGTTTCGAGCAATATCAAAACAAAGACGGCCGTTTCCGGCGTAATTTGACGCGCCGAATGCGATAAAACAAGTTTTAGGTCGCTAGCATGTATAGAAAAAAAGTTACTCACCGATATCTGAAAAACAAACAAACGGACTTCGACTTCGTGTTTCGAGCAATATCAAAACAAAGACGACCGTTTCCGGCGTAATCTGACGCGCGGAATGCGATAAAACAAGTTTTAGGTCGCTAGCATGTATAGAAAAAAAGTTACCAACCGATATCTGGAAAACAAACAAACGGACTTCGACTTCGTGTTTCGAGCAATATCAAAACAAGAACGACCGTTTCCGGCGCAATTTGACGCGCTGAATGCGATAAAACAAGTTTCAGGTCGCTAGCATGTATAGAAAAAAAGTTACCAACCGATATCTGAAAAACAAACAAACGGACTTCGACTTCGTGTTTCGAGCAATATCAAAACAAAAACGACCGTTTCCGGCGTAATTTGACGCGCTGAATGCGATAAAACAAGTTTTAGGTCGCTAGCATGTATAGAAAAAAAGTTACCAACCGATATCTGAAAAACAAACAAACGGACTTCGACTTCATGTTTCGAGCAATATCAAAACAAAGACGGCCGTTTCCGGCGTAATTTGACGCGCCGAATGCGATAAAACAAGTTTTAGGTCGCTAGCATGTATAGAAAAAAAGTTACTCACCGATATCTGAAAAACAAACAAACGGACTTCGACTTCGTGTTTCGAGCAATATCAAAACAAAGACGACCGTTTCCGGCGTAATCTGACGCGCGGAATGCGATAAAACAAGTTTTAGGTCGCTAGCATGTATAGAAAAAAAGTTACCAACCGATATCTGAAAAACAAACAAACGGACTTCGACTTCGTGTTTCGAGCAATATCAAAACAAAGACGACCGTTTCCGGCGTAATCTGACGCGCGGAATGCGATAAAACAAGTTTTAGGTCGCTAGCATGTATAGAAAAAAAGTTACCAACCGATATCTGAAAAACAAACAAACGGACTTCGACTTCGTGTTTCGAGCAATATCAAAACAAAAACGACCGTTTCCGGCGTAATTTGACGCGCCGAATGCGATAAAACAAGTTTTAGGTCGCTAGCATGTATAGAAAAAAAGTTACTCACCGATATCTGAAAAACAAACAAACGGACTTCGACTTCGTGTTTCGAGCAATATCAAAACAAAGACGACAGTTCCCGGCGTAATTTGACGCGCTGAATGCGATAAAACAAGTTTTAGGTCGCTAGCATGTATAGAAAAAAAGTTACCAACCGAAATCTGAAAAACAAACAAACGGACTTCGACTTCGTGTTTCGAGCAATATCAAAACAAAGACGGCCGTTTCCGGCGTAATTTGACGACCGAATGCGATAAAACAAGTTTTAGGTCGCTAGCATGTATAGAAAAAAAGTTACTCACCGATATCCACGAAACAAACAAACGGAATTCGACTCCGTGTTTTGAGCAATATCAGAACATAGACGACCGTTTCCGGCGTAATTTGACGCGCTGAATGCGATAAAACAAGTTTTAGGTCGCGAGCATGTATAGAAAAAAAGTTACCAACCGATATCTGAAAAACAGACAAACGGACTTCGACTTCCTGTTTCGAGCAATATCAAAACAAAAACGACCGTTTCCGGCGTAATTTGACGCGCTGAATGCGATAAAACAAGTTTTAGGTCGCTAGCATGTATAGAAAAAAAGTTACCAACCGATATCTGAAAAACAAACAAACGGACTTCGACTTCGTGTTTCGTGCAATATCAAAACAAAGACGGCCGTTTCCGGCGTAATTTGACGCGCTGAATGCGATAAAACAAGTTTTAGGTCGCTAGCATGTATAGAAAAAAAGTTACCAACCGATATCTGGAAAACAAACAAACGGACTTTGACTTCGTGTTTCGAGCAATATCAAAACAAAGACGACAGTTTCCGGCGTAATTTGACGCGCTGAATGCGATAAAACAAGTTTTAGGTCGCTAGCATGTATAGAAAAAAAGTAACCAACCGATATCTGAAAAACAAACAAACGGACTTCGACTTCGTGTTCCGAGCAATATCAAAACAAAAACGACCGTTTCCGGCGTAATTTGACGCGCTGAATGCGATAAAACAAGTTTTAGGTCGCTAGCATGTATAGAAAAAAAGTTACCAACCGATATCTGAAAAACAAACAAACGGACTTCGACTTCGTGTTTCGAGCAATATCGAAACAAAGACGACCGTTTCCGGCGTAATTTGACGCGCTGAATGCGATAAAACAAGTTTTAGGTCGCTAGCATGTATAGAAAAAAAGTTACCAACCGATATCTGAAAAACAAACAAACGGACTTCGACTTCGTGTTTCGAGCAATATCAAAACAAAAACGACCGTTTCCGGCGTAATTTGACGCGCTGAATGCGATAAAACAAGTTTCAGGTCGCGAGCATGTATAGAAAAAAAGTTACCAACCGATATCTGAAAAACAAACAAACGGACTTCGACTTCGTGTTTCGAGCAATATCAAAACAAAAACGACCGTTTCCGGCGTAATTTGACGCGCTGAATGCGATAAAACAAGTTTTAGGTCGCTAGCATGTATAGAAAAAAAGTTACCAACCGATATCTGAAAAACAAACAAACGGACTTCGACTTCATGTTTCGAGCAATATCAAAACAAAGACGGCCGTTTCCGGCGTAATTTGACGCGCCGAATGCGATAAAACAAGTTTTAGGTCGCTAGCATGTATAGAAAAAAAGTTACTCACCGATATCTGAAAAACAAACAAACGGACTTCGACTTCGTGTTTCGAGCAATATCAAAACAAAGACGACCGTTTCCGGCGTAATCTGACGCGCGGAATGCGATAAAACAAGTTTTAGGTCGCTAGCATGTATAGAAAAAAAGTTACCAACCGATATCTGGAAAACAAACAAACGGACTTCGACTTCGTGTTTCGAGCAATATCAAAACAAAAACGACCGTTTCCGGCGTAATTTGACGCGCTGAATGCGATAAAACAAGTTTCAGGTCGCTAGCATGTATAGAAAAAAAGTTACCAACCGATATCTGAAAAACAAACAAACGGACTTCGACTTCGTGTTTCGAGCAATATCAAAACAAAAACGACCGTTTCCGGCGTAATTTGACGCGCTGAATGCGATAAAACAAGTTTTAGGTCGCTAGCATGTATAGAAAAAAAGTTACCAACCGATATCTGAAAAACAAACAAACGGACTTCGACTTCATGTTTCGAGCAATATCAAAACGAAGACGGCCGTTTCCGGCGTAATTTGACGCGCCGAATGCGATAAAACAAGTTTTAGGTCGCTAGCATGTATAGAAAAAAAGTTACTCACCGATATCTGAAAAACAAACAAACGGACTTCGACTTCGTGTTTCGAGCAATATCAAAACAAAGACGACCGTTTCCGGCGTAATCTGACGCGCGGAATGCGATAAAACAAGTTTTAGGTCGCTAGCATGTATAGAAAAAAAGTTACCAACCGATATCTGAAAAACAAACAAACGGACTTCGACTTCGTGTTTCGAGCAATATCAAAACAAAAACGACCGTTTCCGGCGTAATTTGACGCGCCGAATGCGATAAAACAAGTTTTAGGTCGCTAGCATGTATAGAAAAAAAGTTACTCACCGATATCTGGAAAACAAACAAACGGACTTCGACTTCGTGTTTCGAGCAATATCAAAACAAAGACGACCGTTTCCGGCGTAATCTGACGCGCGGAATGCGATAAAACAAGTTTTAGGTCGCTAGCATGTATAGAAAAAAAGTTACCAACCGATATCTGGAAAACAAACAAACGGACTTTGACTTCGTGTTTCGAGCAATATCAAAACAAAGACGACAGTTCCCGGCGTAATTTGACGCGCTGAATGCGATAAAACAAGTTTTAGGTCGCTAGCATGTATAGAAAAAAAGTTACCAACCGAAATCTGAAAAACAAACAAACGGACTTCGACTTCGTGTTTCGAGCAATATCAAAACAAAGACGGCCGTTTCCGGCGTAATTTGACGACCGAATGCGATAAAACAAGTTTTAGGTCGCTAGCATGTATAGAAAAAAAGTTACTCACCGATATCCACGAAACAAACAAACGGAATTCGACTCCGTGTTTTGAGCAATATCAGAACATAGACGACCGTTTCCGGCGTAATTTGACGCGCTGAATGCGATAAAACAAGTTTTAGGTCGCGAGCATGTATAGAAAAAAAGTTACCAACCGATATCTGAAAAACAGACAAACGGACTTCGACTTCCTGTTTCGAGCAATATCAAAACAAAAACGACCGTTTCCGGCGTAATTTGACGCGCTGAATGCGATAAAATAAGTTTTAGGTCGCTAGCATGTATAGAAAAAAAGTTACCAACCGATATCTGAAAAACAAACAAACGGACTTCGACTTCATGTTTCGAGCAATATCAAAACAAAGACGGCCGTTTCCGGCGTAATTTGACGCGCCGAATGCGATAAAACAAGTTTTAGGTCGCTAGCATGTATAGAAAAAAAGTTACTCACCGATATCTGAAAAACAAACAAACGGACTTCGACTTCGTGTTTCGAGCAATATCAAAACAAAGACGACCGTTTCCGGCGTAATTTGACGCGCGGAATGCGATAAAACAAGTTTTAGGTCGCTAGCATGTATAGAAAAAAAGTTACCAACCGATATCTGGAAAACAAACAAACGGACTTTGACTTCGTGTTTCGAGCAATATCAAAACAAAGACGACAGTTTCCGGCGTAATTTGACGCGCTGAATGCGATAAAACAAGTTTTAGGTCGCTAGCATGTATAGAAAAAAAGTTACCAACCGAAATCTGAAAAACAAACAAACGGACTTCGACTTCGTGTTTCGAGCAATATCAAAACAAAAACGACCGTTTCCGGCGTAATTTGACGCGCTGAATGCGATAAAACAAGTTTTAGGTCGCTAGCATGTATAGAAAAAAAGTTACCAACCGAAATCTGAAAAACAAACAAACGGACTTCGACTTCGTGTTTCGAGCAATATCAAAACAAAGACGGCCGTTTCCGGCGTAATTTGACGACCGAATGCGATAAAACAAGTTTTAGGTCGCTAGCATGTATAGAAAAAAAGTTACTCACCGATATCCACGAAACAAACAAACGGAATTCGACTCCGTGTTTTGAGCAATATCAGAACATAGACGACCGTTTCCGGCGTAATTTGACGCGCTGAATGCGATAAAACAAGTTTTAGGTCGCGAGCATGTATAGAAAAAAAGTTACCAACCGATATCTGAAAAACAGACAAACGGACTTCGACTTCCTGTTTCGAGCAATATCAAAACAAAAACGACCGTTTCCGGCGTAATTTGACGCGCTGAATGCGATAAAATAAGTTTTAGGTCGCTAGCATGTATAGAAAAAAAGTTACCAACCGATATCTGAAAAACAAACAAACGGACTTCGACTTCATGTTTCGAGCAATATCAAAACAAAGACGGCCGTTTCCGGCGTAATTTGACGCGCCGAATGCGATAAAACAAGTTTTAGGTCGCTAGCATGTATAGAAAAAAAGTTACTCACCGATATCTGAAAAACAAACAAACGGACTTCGACTTCGTGTTTCGAGCAATATCAAAACAAAGACGACCGTTTCCGGCGTAATTTGACGCGCGGAATGCGATAAAACAAGTTTTAGGTCGCTAGCATGTATAGAAAAAAAGTTACCAACCGATATCTGGAAAACAAACAAACGGACTTTGACTTCGTGTTTCGAGCAATATCAAAACAAAGACGACAGTTTCCGGCGTAATTTGACGCGCTGAATGCGATAAAACAAGTTTTAGGTCGCTAGCATGTATAGAAAAAAAGTTACCAACCGAAATCTGAAAAACAAACAAACGGACTTCGACTTCGTGTTTCGAGCAATATCAAAACAAAAACGACCGTTTCCGGCGTAATTTGACGCGCTGAATGCGATAAAACAAGTTTTAGGTCGCTAGCATGTATAGAAAAAAAGTTACCAACCGATATCTGAAAAACAAACAAACGGACTTCGACTTCGTGTTTCGAGCAATATCAAAACAAAAACGACCGTTTCCGGCGTAATTTGACGCGCCGAATGCGATAAAACAAGTTTTAGGTCGCTAGCATGTATAGAAAAAAAGTTACTCACCGATATCTGAAAAACAAACAAACGGACTTCGACTTCGTGTTTCGAGCAATATCAAAACAAAGACGACCGTTTCCGGCGTAATCTGACGCGCGGAATGCGATAAAACAAGTTTTAGGTCGCTAGCATGTATAGAAAAAAAGTTACCAACCGATATCTGGAAAACAAACAAACGGACTTTGACTTCGTGTTTCGAGCAATATCAAAACAAAGACGACAGTTCCCGGCGTAATTTGACGCGCTGAATGCGATAAAACAAGTTTTAGGTCGCTAGCATGTATAGAAAAAAAGTTACCAACCGAAATCTGAAAAACAAACAAACGGACTTCGACTTCGTGTTTCGAGCAATATCAAAACAAAGACGGCCGTTTCCGGCGTAATTTGACGACCGAATGCGATAAAACAAGTTTTAGGTCGCTAGCATGTATAGAAAAAAAGTTACTCACCGATATCCACGAAACAAACAAACGGAATTCGACTCCGTGTTTTGAGCAATATCAGAACATAGACGACCGTTTCCGGCGTAATTTGACGCGCTGAATGCGATAAAACAAGTTTTAGGTGGCGAGCATGTATAGAAAAAAAGTTACCAACCGATATCTGAAAAACAGACAAACGGACTTCGACTTCCTGTTTCGAGCAATATCAAAACAAAAACGACCGTTTCCGGCGTAATTTGACGCGCTGAATGCGATAAAATAAGTTTTAGGTCGCTAGCATGTATAGAAAAAAAGTTACCAACCGATATCTGAAAAACAAACAAACGGACTTCGACTTCATGTTTCGAGCAATATCAAAACAAAGACGGCCGTTTCCGGCGTAATTTGACGCGCCGAATGCGATAAAACAAGTTTTAGGTCGCTAGCATGTATAGAAAAAAAGTTACTCACCGATATCTGAAAAACAAACAAACGGACTTCGACTTCGTGTTTCGAGCAATATCAAAACAAAGACGACCGTTTCCGGCGTAATTTGACGCGCGGAATGCGATAAAACAAGTTTTAGGTCGCTAGCATGTATAGAAAAAAAGTTACCAACCGATATCTGGAAAACAAACAAACGGACTTTGACTTCGTGTTTCGAGCAATATCAAAACAAAGACGACAGTTTCCGGCGTAATTTGACGCGCTGAATGCGATAAAACAAGTTTTAGGTCGCTAGCATGTATAGAAAAAAAGTTACCAACCGAAATCTGAAAAACAAACAAACGGACTTCGACTTCGTGTTTCGAGCAATATCAAAACAAAAACGACCGTTTCCGGCGTAATTTGACGCGCTGAATGCGATAAAACAAGTTTTAGGTCGCTAGCATGTATAGAAAAAAAGTTACCAACCGATATCTGAAAAACAAACAAACGGACTTCGACTTCGTGTTTCGAGCAATATCAAAACAAAAACGACCGTTTCCGGCGTAATTTGACGCGCCGAATGCGATAAAACAAGTTTTAGGTCGCTAGCATGTATAGAAAAAAAGTTACTCACCGATATCTGAAAAACAAACAAACGGACTTCGACTTCGTGTTTCGAGCAATATCAAAACAAAGACGACCGTTTCCGGCGTAATCTGACGCGCGGAATGCGATAAAACAAGTTTTAGGTCGCTAGCATGTATAGAAAAAAAGTTACCAACCGATATCTGGAAAACAAACAAACGGACTTTGACTTCGTGTTTCGAGCAATATCAAAACAAAGACGACAGTTCCCGGCGTAATTTGACGCGCTGAATGCGATAAAACAAGTTTTAGGTCGCTAGCATGTATAGAAAAAAAGTTACCAACCGAAATCTGAAAAACAAACAAACGGACTTCGACTTCGTGTTTCGAGCAATATCAAAACAAAGACGGCCGTTTCCGGCGTAATTTGACGACCGAATGCGATAAAACAAGTTTTAGGTCGCTAGCATGTATAGAAAAAAAGTTACTCACCGATATCCACGAAACAAACAAACGGAATTCGACTCCGTGTTTTGAGCAATATCAGAACATAGACGACCGTTTCCGGCGTAATTTGACGCGCTGAATGCGATAAAACAAGTTTTAGGTCGCGAGCATGTATAGAAAAAAAGTTACCAACCGATATCTGAAAAACAGACAAACGGACTTCGACTTCCTGTTTCGAGCAATATCAAAACAAAAACGACCGTTTCCGGCGTAATTTGACGCGCTGAATGCGATAAAATAAGTTTTAGGTCGCTAGCATGTATAGAAAAAAAGTTACCAACCGATATCTGAAAAACAAACAAACGGACTTCGACTTCGTGTTTCGAGCAATATCAAAACAAAAACGACCGTTTCCGGCGTAATTTGACGCGCTGAATGCGATAAAACAAGTTTTAGGTCGCTAGCATGTATAGAAAAAAAGTTACCAACCGATATCTGAAAAACAAACAAACGGACTTCGACTTCATGTTTCGAGCAATATCAAAACAAAGACGGCCGTTTCCGGCGTAATTTGACGCGCCGAATGCGATAAAACAAGTTTTAGGTCGCTAGCATGTATAGAAAAAAAGTTACTCACCGATATCTGAAAAACAAACAAACGGACTTCGACTTCGTGTTTCGAGCAATATCAAAACAAAGACGACCGTTTCCGGCGTAATTTGACGTGCGGAATGCGATAAAACAAGTTTTAGGTCGCTAGCATGTATAGAAAAAAAGTTACCAACCGATATCTGGAAAACAAACAAACGGACTTTGACTTCGTGTTTCGAGCAATATCAAAACAAAGACGACAGTTTCCGGCGTAATTTGACGCGCTGAATGCGATAAAACAAGTTTTAGGTCGCTAGCATGTATAGAAAAAAAGTTACCAACCGAAATCTGAAAAACAAACAAACGGACTTCGACTTCGTGTTTCGAGCAATATCAAAACAAAGACGACCGTTTCCGGCGTAATTTGACGCGCTGAATGCGATAAAACAAGTTTTAGGTCGCTAGCATGTATAGAAAAAAAGTTACCAACCGAAATCTGAAAAACAAACAAACGGACTTCGACTTCGTGTTTCGAGCATTATCAAAACAAAGACGGCCGTTTCCGGCGTAATTTGACGACCGAATGCGATAAAACAAGTTTTAGGTCGCTAGCATGTATAGAAAAAAAGTTACTCACCGATATCCACGAAACAAACAAACGGAATTCGACTCCGTGTTTTGAGCAATATCAGAACATAGACGACCGTTTCCAGCGTAATTTGACGCGCTGAATGCGATAAAACAAGTTTTAGGTCGCGAGCATGTATAGAAAAAAAGTTACCAACCGATATCTGAAAAACAGACAAACGGACTTCGACTTCCTTTTTCGAGCAATATCAAAACAAAAACGACCGTCTCCGGCGTAATTTGACGCGCTGAATGCGATAAAATAAGTTTTAGGTCGCTAGCATGTATAGAAAAAAAGTTACCAACCGATATCTGAAAAACAAACAAACGGACTTCGACTTCGTGTTTCGAGCAATATCAAAACAAAAACGACCGTTTCCGGCGTAATTTGACGCGCTGAATGCGATAAAACAAGTTTTAGGTCGCTAGCATGTATAGAAAAAAAGTTACCAACCGATATCTGAAAAACAAACAAACGGACTTCGACTTCATGTTTCGAGCAATATCAAAACAAAGACGGCCGTTTCCGGCGTAATTTGACGCGCCGAATGCGATAAAACAAGTTTTAGGTCGCTAGCATGTATAGAAAAAAAGTTACTCACCGATATCTGAAAAACAAACAAACGGACTTCGACTTCGTGTTTCGAGCAATATCAAAACAGAGACGACCGTTTCCGGCGTAATTTGACGCGCGGAATGCGATAAAACAAGTTTTAGGTCGCTAGCATGTATAGAAAAAAAGTTACCAACCGATATCTGGAAAACAAACAAACGGACTTTGACTTCGTGTTTCGAGCAATATCAAAACAAAGACGACAGTTTCCGGCGTAATTTGACGCGCCGAATGCGATAAAACAAGTTTTAGGTCGCTAGCATGTATAGAAAAAAAGTTACTCACCGATATCTGAAAAACAAACAAACGGACTTCGACTTCGTGTTTCGAGCAATATCAAAACAAAGACGACCGTTTCCGGCGTAATTTGACGCGCGGAATGCGATAAAACAAGTTTTAGGTCGCTAGCATGTATAGAAAAAAAGTTACCCACCGATATCTGGAAAACAAACAAACGGACTTTGACTTCGTGTTTCGAGCAATATCAAAACAAAGACGACAGTTTCCGGCGTAATTTGACGCGCTGAATGCGATAAAACAAGTTTTAGGTCGCTAGCATGTATAGAAAAAAAGTTACCAACCGAAATCTGAAAAACAAACAAACGGACTTCGACTTCGTGTTTCAAGCAATATCAAAACAAAGACGACCGTTTCCGGCGTAATTTGACGCGCTGAATGCGATAAAACAAGTTTTAGGTCGCTCGCATGTATAGAAAAAAAGTTACCAACCGATATCTGAAAAACAAACAAACGGACTTCGACTTCGTGTTTCGAGCAATATCAAAACAAAAACGACCGTTTCTGGCGTAATTTGACGCGCTGAATGCGATAAAACAAGTTTTAGGTCGCTAGCATGTACAGAAAAAAAGTTACAACCGATATCTGAAAAACAAACAAACGGACTTCGACTTCATGTTTTGAGCAATATCAGAACATAGACGACCGTTTCCGGCGTAATTTGACGCGCTGAATGCGATAAAACAAGTTTTAGGTCGCGAGCATGTATAGAAAAAAAGTTACCAACCGATATCTGAAAAACAGACAAACGGACTTCGACTTCCTTTTTCGAGCAATATCAAAACAAAAACGACCGTTTCCGGCGTAATTTGACGCGCTGAATGCGATAAAATAAGTTTTAGGTCGCTAGCATGTATAGAAAAAAAGTTACCAACCGATATCTGAAAAACAAACAAACGGACTTCGACTTCGTGTTTCGAGCAATATCAAAACAAAAACGACCGTTTCCGGCGTAATTTGACGCGCTGAATGCGATAAAACAAGTTTTAGGTCGCTAGCATGTATAGAAAAAAAGTGACCAACCGATATCTGAAAAACAAACAAACGGACTTCGACTTCATGTTTCGAGCAATATCAAAACAAAGACGGCCGTTTCCGGCGTAATTTGACGCGCCGAATGCGATAAAACAAGTTTTAGGTCGCTAGCATGTATAGAAAAAAAGTTACTCACCGATATCTGAAAAACAAACAAACGGACTTCGACTTCGTGTTTCGAGCAATATCAAAACAGAGACGACCGTTTCCGGCGTAATTTGACGCGCGGAATGCGATAAAACAAGTTTTAGGTCGCTAGCATGTATAGAAAAAAAGTTACCAACCGATATCTGGAAAACAAACAAACGGACTTTGACTTCGTGTTTCGAGCAATATCAAAACAAAGACGACAGTTTCCGGCGTAATTTGACGCGCCGAATGCGATAAAACAAGTTTTAGGTCGCTAGCATGTATAGAAAAAAAGTTACTCACCGATATCTGAAAAACAAACAAACGGACTTCGACTTCGTGTTTCGAGCAATATCAAAACAAAGACGACCGTTTCCGGCGTAATTTGACGCGCGGAATGCGATAAAACAAGTTTTAGGTCGCTAGCATGTATAGAAAAAAAGTTACCAACCGATATCTGGAAAACAAACAAACGGACTTTGACTTCGTGTTTCGAGCAATATCAAAACAAAGACGACAGTTTCCGGCGTAATTTGACGCGCTGAATGCGATGAAACAAGTTTTAGGTCGCTAGCATGTATAGAAAAAAAGTTACCAACCGAAATCTGAAAAACAAACAAACGGACTTCGACTTCGTGTTTCCAGCAATATCAAAACAAAGACGACCGTTTCCGGCGTAATTTGACGCGCTGAATGCGATAAAACAAGTTTTAGGTCGCTAGCATGTATAGAAAAAAAGTTACCAACCGATATCTGAAAAACAAACAAACGGACTTCGACTTCGTGTTTCGAGCAATATCAAAACAAAAACGACCGTTTCCGGCGTAATTTGACGCGCTGAATGCGATAAAACAAGTTTTAGGTCGCTAGCATGTATAGAAAAAAAGTTACCAACCGAAATCTGAAAAACAAACAAACGGACTTCGACTTCGTGTTTCGAGCATTATCAAAACAAAGACGGCCGTTTCCGGCGTAATTTGACGACCGAATGCGATAAAACAAGTTTTAGGTCGCTAGCATGTATAGAAAAAAAGTTACTCACCGATATCCACGAAACAAACAAACGGAATTCGACTCCGTGTTTTGAGCAATATCAGAACATAGACGACCGTTTCCGGCGTAATTTGACGCGCTGAATGCGATAAAACAAGTTTTAGGTCGCGAGCATGTATAGAAAAAAAGTTACCAACCGATATCTGAAAAACAGACAAACGGACTTCGACTTCCTTTTTCGAGCAATATCAAAACAAAAACGACCGTTTCCGGCGTAATTTGACGCGCTGAATGCGATAAAATAAGTTTTAGGTCGCTAGCATGTATAGAAAAAAAGTTACCAACCGATATCTGAAAAACAAACAAACGGACTTCGACTTCGTGTTTCGAGCAATATCAAAACAAAAACGACCGTTTCCGGCGTAATTTGACGCGCTGAATGCGATAAAACAAGTTTTAGGTCGCTAGCATGTATAGAAAAAAAGTTACCAACCGATATCTGAAAAACAAACAAACGGACTTCGACTTCATGTTTCGAGCAATATCAAAACAAAGACGGCCGTTTCCGGCGTAATTTGACGCGCCGAATGCGATAAAACAAGTTTTAGGTCGCTAGCATGTATAGAAAAAAAGTTACTCACCGATATCTGAAAAACAAACAAACGGACTTCGACTTCGTGTTTCGAGCAATATCAAAACAGAGACGACCGTTTCCGGCGTAATTTGACGCGCGGAATGCGATAAAACAAGTTTTAGGTCGCTAGCATGTATAGAAAAAAAGTTACCAACCGATATCTGGAAAACAAACAAACGGACTTTGACTTCGTGTTTCGAGCAATATCAAAACAAAGACGACAGTTTCCGGCGTAATTTGACGCGCCGAATGCGATAAAACAAGTTTTAGGTCGCTAGCATGTATAGAAAAAAAGTTACTCACCGATATCTGAAAAACAAACAAACGGACTTCGACTTCGTGTTTCGAGCAATATCAAAACAAAGACGACCGTTTCCGGCGTAATTTGACGCGCGGAATGCGATAAAACAAGTTTTAGGTCGCTAGCATGTATAGAAAAAAAGTTACCCACCGATATCTGGAAAACAAACAAACGGACTTTGACTTCGTGTTTCGAGCAATATCAAAACAAAGACGACAGTTTCCGGCGTAATTTGACGCGCTGAATGCGATAAAACAAGTTTTAGGTCGCTAGCATGTATAGAAAAAAAGTTACCAACCGAAATCTGAAAAACAAACAAACGGACTTCGACTTCGTGTTTCAAGCAATATCAAAACAAAGACGACCGTTTCCGGCGTAATTTGACGCGCTGAATGCGATAAAACAAGTTTTAGGTCGCTCGCATGTATAGAAAAAAAGTTACCAACCGATATCTGAAAAACAAACAAACGGACTTCGACTTCGTGTTTCGAGCAATATCAAAACAAAAACGACCGTTTCTGGCGTAATTTGACGCGCTGAATGCGATAAAACAAGTTTTAGGTCGCTAGCATGTATAGAAAAAAAGTTACAACCGATATCTGAAAAACAAACAAACGGACTTCGACTTCATGTTTTGAGCAATATCAGAACATAGACGACCGTTTCCGGCGTAATTTGACGCGCTGAATGCGATAAAACAAGTTTTAGGTCGCGAGCATGTATAGAAAAAAAGTTACCAACCGATATCTGAAAAACAGACAAACGGACTTCGACTTCCTTTTTCGAGCAATATCAAAACAAAAACGACCGTTTCCGGCGTAATTTGACGCGCTGAATGCGATAAAATAAGTTTTAGGTCGCTAGCATGTATAGAAAAAAAGTTACCAACCGATATCTGAAAAACAAACAAACGGACTTCGACTTCGTGTTTCGAGCAATATCAAAACAAAAACGACCGTTTCCGGCGTAATTTGACGCGCTGAATGCGATAAAACAAGTTTTAGGTCGCTAGCATGTATAGAAAAAAAGTGACCAACCGATATCTGAAAAACAAACAAACGGACTTCGACTTCATGTTTCGAGCAATATCAAAACAAAGACGGCCGTTTCCGGCGTAATTTGACGCGCCGAATGCGATAAAACAAGTTTTAGGTCGCTAGCATGTATAGAAAAAAAGTTACTCACCGATATCTGAAAAACAAACAAACGGACTTCGACTTCGTGTTTCGAGCAATATCAAAACAGAGACGACCGTTTCCGGCGTAATTTGACGCGCGGAATGCGATAAAACAAGTTTTAGGTCGCTAGCATGTATAGAAAAAAAGTTACCAACCGATATCTGGAAAACAAACAAACGGACTTTGACTTCGTGTTTCGAGCAATATCAAAACAAAGACGACAGTTTCCGGCGTAATTTGACGCGCCGAATGCGATAAAACAAGTTTTAGGTCGCTAGCATGTATAGAAAAAAAGTTACTCACCGATATCTGAAAAACAAACAAACGGACTTCGACTTCGTGTTTCGAGCAATATCAAAACAAAGACGACCGTTTCCGGCGTAATTTGACGCGCGGAATGCGATAAAACAAGTTTTAGGTCGCTAGCATGTATAGAAAAAAAGTTACCAACCGATATCTGGAAAACAAACAAACGGACTTTGACTTCGTGTTTCGAGCAATATCAAAACAAAGACGACAGTTTCCGGCGTAATTTGACGCGCTGAATGCGATAAAACAAGTTTTAGGTCGCTAGCATGTATAGAAAAAAAGTTACCAACCGAAATCTGAAAAACAAACAAACGGACTTCGACTTCGTGTTTCCAGCAATATCAAAACAAAGACGACCGTTTCCGGCGTAATTTGACGCGCTGAATGCGATAAAACAAGTTTTAGGTCGCTAGCATGTATAGAAAAAAAGTTACCAACCGATATCTGAAAAACAAACAAACGGACTTCGACTTCGTGTTTCGAGCAATATCAAAACAAAAACGACCGTTTCCGGCGTAATTTGACGCGCTGAATGCGATAAAACAAGTTTTAGGTCGCTAGCATGTATAGAAAAAAAGTTACAACCGATATCTGAAAAACAAACAAACGGACTTCGACTTCATGTTTCGAGCAATATCAAAACAAAGACGGCCGTTTCCGGCGTAATTTGACGCGCCGAATGCGATAGAACAAGTTTTAGGTCGCTAGCATGTATAGAAAAAAAGTTACTCACCGATATCTGAAAAACAAACAAACGGACTTCGACTTCGTGTTTCGAGCAATATCGAAACAAAGACGACCGTTTCCGGCGTAATCTGACGCGCGGAATGCGATAAAACAAGTTTTAGGTCGCTAGCATGTATAGAAAAAAAGTTACCAACCGATATCTGGAAAACAAACAAACGGACTTTGACTTCGTGTTTCGAGCAATATCAAAACAAAGACGACAGTTTCCGGCGTAATTTGACGCGCTGAATGCGATAAAACAAGTTTTAGGTCGCTAGCATGTATAGAAAAAAAGTTACCAACCGAAATCTGAAAAACAAACAAACGGACTTCGACTTCGTGTTTCGAGCAATATCAAAACAAAGACGGCCGTTTCCGGCGTAATTTGACGACCGAATGCGATAAAACAAGTTTTAGGTCGCTAGCATGTATAGAAAAAAAGTTACCAACCGATATCTGAAAAACAAACAAACGGACTTCGACTTCATGTTTCGAGCAATATCAAAACAAAGACGGCCGTTTCCGGCGTAATTTGACGCGCCGAATGCGATAAAACAAGTTTTAGGTCGCTAGCATGTATAGAAAAAAAGTTACCAACCGAAATCTGAAAAACAAACAAACGGACTTCGAATTCGTGTTTCCAGCAATATCAAAACAAAGACGACCGTTTCCGGCGTAATTTGACGCGCTGAATGCGATAAAACAAGTTTTAGGTCGCTAGCATGTATAGAAAAAAAGTTACCAACCGATATCTGAAAAACAAACAAACGGACTTCGACTTCGTGTTTCGAGCAATATCAAAACAAAAACGACCGTTTCCGGCGTAATTTGACGCGCTGAATGCGATAAAACAAGTTTTAGGTCGCTAGCATGTATAGAAAAAAAGTTACAACCGATATCTGAAAAACAAACAAACGGACTTCGACTTCATGTTTCGAGCAATATCAAAACAAAGACGGCCGTTTCCGGCGTAATTTGACGCGCCGAATGCGATAGAACAAGTTTTAGGTCGCTAGCATGTATAGAAAAAAAGTTACTCACCGATATCTGAAAAACAAACAAACGGACTTCGACTTCGTGTTTCGAGCAATATCGAAACAAAGACGACCGTTTCCGGCGTAATCTGACGCGCGGAATGCGATAAAACAAGTTTTAGGTCGCTAGCATGTATAGAAAAAAAGTTACCAACCGATATCTGGAAAACAAACAAACGGACTTTGACTTCGTGTTTCGAGCAATATCAAAACAAAGACGACAGTTTCCGGCGTAATTTGACGCGCTGAATGCGATAAAACAAGTTTTAGGTCGCTAGCATGTATAGAAAAAAAGTTACCAACCGAAATCTGAAAAACAAACAAACGGACTTCGACTTCGTGTTTCGAGCAATATCAAAACAAAGACGGCCGTTTCCGGCGTAATTTGACGACCGAATGCGATAAAACAAGTTTTAGGTCGCTAGCATGTATAGAAAAAAAGTTACCAACCGATATCTGAAAAACAAACAAACGGACTTCGACTTCATGTTTCGAGCAATATCAAAACAAAGACGGCCGTTTCCGGCGTAATTTGACGCGCCGAATGCGATAAAACAAGTTTTAGGTCGCTAGCATGTATAGAAAAAAAGTTACCAACCGAAATCTGAAAAACAAACAAACGGACTTCGACTTCGTGTTTCGAGCAATATCAAAACAAAGACGGCCGTTTCCGGCGTAATTTGACGACCGAATGCGATAAAACAAGTTTTAGGTCGCTAGCATGTATAGAAAAAAAGTTACCAACCGATATCTGAAAAACAAACAAACGGACTTCGACTTCATGTTTCGAGCAATATCAAAACAAAGACGGCCGTTTCCGGCGTAATTTGACGCGCCGAATGCGATAAAACAAGTTTTAGGTCGCTAGCATGTATAGAAAAAAAGTTACTCACCGATATCTGAAAAACAAACAAACGGACTTCGACTTCGTGTTTCGAGCAATATCAAAACAAAGACGACCGTTTCCGGCGTAATTTGACGCGCGGAATGCGATAAAACAAGTTTTAGGTCGCTAGCATGTATAGAAAAAAAGTTACCAACCGATATCTGGAAAACAAACAAACGGACTTTGACTTCGTGTTTCGAGCAATATCAAAACAAAGACGACAGTTTCCGGCGTAATTTGACGCGCTGAATGCGATAAGACAAGTTTTAGGTCGCTAGCATGTATAGAAAAAAAATTACCAACCGAAATCTGAAAAACAAACAAACGGACTTCGACTTCGTGTTTCGAGCAATATCAAAACAAAGACGACCGTTTCCGGCGTAATTTGACGCGCTGAATGCGATAAAACAAGTTTTAGGTCGCTAGCATGTATAGAAAAAAAGTTACCAACCGATATCTGAAAAACAAACAAACGGACTTCGACTTCGTGTTTCGAGCAATATCAAAACAAAAACGACCGTTTCCGGCGTAATTTGACGCGCCGAATGCGATAAAACAAGTTTTAGGTCGCTAGCATGTATAGAAAAAAAGTTACTCACCGATATCTGAAAAACAAACAAACGGACTTCGACTTCGTGTTTCGAGCAATATCAAAACAAAGACGACCGTTTCCGGCGTAATTTGACGCGCGGAATGCGATAAAACAAGTTTTAGGTCGCTAGCATGTATAGAAAAAAAGTTACCAACCGATATCTGGAAAACAAACAAACGGACTTTGACTTCGTGTTTCGAGCAATATCGAAACAAAGACGACAGTTTCCGGCGTAATTTGACGCGCTGAATGCGATAAGACAAGTTTTAGGTCGCTAGCATGTATAGAAAAAAAGTTACCAACCGAAATCTGAAAAACAAACAAACGGACTTCGACTTCGTGTTTCGAGCAATATCAAAACAAAGACGACCGTTTCCGGCGTAATTTGACGCGCTGAATGCGATAAAACAAGTTTTAGGTCGCTAGCATGTATAGAAAAAAAGTTACCAACCGATATCTGAAAAACAAACAAACGGACTTCGACTTCGTGTTTCGAGCAATATCAAAACAAAAACGACCGTTTCCGGCGTAATTTGACGCGCTGAATGCGATAAAACAAGTTTTAGGTCGCTAGCATGTATAGAAAAAAAGTTACCAACCGATATCTGAAAAACAAACAAACGGACTTCGACTTCGTGTTTCGAGCAATATCAAAACAAAAACGACCGTTTCCGGCGTAATTTGACGCGCTGAATGCGATAAAACAAGTTTTAGGTCGCTAGCATGTATAGAAAAAAAGTTACAACCGATATCTGAAAAACAAACAAACGGACTTCGACTTCATGTTTCGAGCAATATCAAAACAAAGACGGCCGTTTCCGGCGTAATTTGACGCGCCGAATGCGATAGAACAAGTTTTAGGTCGCTAGCATGTATAGAAAAAAAGTTACTCACCGATATCTGAAAAACAAACAAACGGACTTCGACTTCGTGTTTCCAGCAATATCAAAACAAAGACGACCGTTTCCGGCGTAATTTGACGCGCTGAATGCGATAAAACAAGTTTTAGGTCGCTAGCATGTATAGAAAAAAAGTTACCAACCGATATCTGAAAAACAAACAAACGGACTTCGACTTCGTGTTTCGAGCAATATCAAAACAAAAACGACCGTTTCCGGCGTAATTTGACGCGCTGAATGCGATAAAACAAGTTTTAGGTCGCTAGCATGTATAGAAAAAAAGTTACAACCGATATCTGAAAAACAAACAAACGGACTTCGACTTCATGTTTCGAGCAATATCAAAACAAAGACGGCCGTTTCCGGCGTAATTTGACGCGCCGAATGCGATAGAACAAGTTTTAGGTCGCTAGCATGTATAGAAAAAAAGTTACTCACCGATATCTGAAAAACAAACAAACGGACTTCGACTTCGTGTTTCGAGCAATATCGAAACAAAGACGACCGTTTCCGGCGTAATCTGACGCGCGGAATGCGATAAAACAAGTTTTAGGTCGCTAGCATGTATAGAAAAAAAGTTACCAACCGATATCTGGAAAACAAACAAACGGACTTTGACTTCGTGTTTCGAGCAATATCAAAACAAAGACGACAGTTTCCGGCGTAATTTGACGCGCTGAATGCGATAAAACAAGTTTTAGGTCGCTAGCATGTATAGAAAAAAAGTTACCAACCGAAATCTGAAAAACAAACAAACGGACTTCGACTTCGTGTTTCGAGCAATATCAAAACAAAGACGGCCGTTTCCGGCGTAATTTGACGACCGAATGCGATAAAACAAGTTTTAGGTCGCTAGCATGTATAGAAAAAAAGTTACCAACCGATATCTGAAAAACAAACAAACGGACTTCGACTTCATGTTTCGAGCAATATCAAAACAAAGACGGCCGTTTCCGGCGTAATTTGACGCGCCGAATGCGATAAAACAAGTTTTAGGTCGCTAGCATGTATAGAAAAAAAGTTACCAACCGAAATCTGAAAAACAAACAAACGGACTTCGACTTCGTGTTTCGAGCAATATCAAAACAAAGACGGCCGTTTCCGGCGTAATTTGACGACCGAATGCGATAAAACAAGTTTTAGGTCGCTAGCATGTATAGAAAAAAAGTTACCAACCGATATCTGAAAAACAAACAAACGGACTTCGACTTCATGTTTCGAGCAATATCAAAACAAAGACGGCCGTTTCCGGCGTAATTTGACGCGCCGAATGCGATAAAACAAGTTTTAGGTCGCTAGCATGTATAGAAAAAAAGTTACTCACCGATATCTGAAAAACGAACAAACGGACTTCGACTTCGTGTTTCGAGCAATATCAAAACAAAGACGACCGTTTCCGGCGTAATTTGACGCGCGGAATGCGATAAAACAAGTTTTAGGTCGCTAGCATGTATAGAAAAAAAGTTACCAACCGATATCTGGAAAACAAACAAACGGACTTTGACTTCGTGTTTCGAGCAATATCAAAACAAAGACGACAGTTTCCGGCGTAATTTGACGCGCTGAATGCGATAAGACAAGTTTTAGGTCGCTAGCATGTATAGAAAAAAAGTTACCAACCGAAATCTGAAAAACAAACAAACGGACTTCGACTTCGTGTTTCGAGCAATATCAAAACAAAGACGACCGTTTCCGGCGTAATTTGACGCGCTGAATGCGATAAAACAAGTTTTAGGTCGCTAGCATGTATAGAAAAAAAGTTACCAACCGATATCTGAAAAACAAACAAACGGACTTCGACTTCGTGTTTCGAGCAATATCAAAACAAAAACGACCGTTTCCGGCGTAATTTGACGCGCCGAATGCGATAAAACAAGTTTTAGGTCGCTAGCATGTATAGAAAAAAAGTTACTCACCGATATCTGAAAAACAAACAAACGGACTTCGACTTCGTGTTTCGAGCAATATCAAAACAAAGACGACCGTTTCCGGCGTAATTTGACGCGCGGAATGCGATAAAACAAGTTTTAGGTCGCTAGCATGTATAGAAAAAAAGTTACCAACCGATATCTGGAAAACAAACAAACGGACTTTGACTTCGTGTTTCGAGCAATATCAAAACAAAGACGACAGTTTCCGGCGTAATTTGACGCGCTGAATGCGATAAGACAAGTTTTAGGTCGCTAGCATGTATAGAAAAAAAGTTACCAACCGAAATCTGAAAAACAAACAAACGGACTTCGACTTCGTGTTTCGAGCAATATCAAAACAAAGACGACCGTTTCCGGCGTAATTTGACGCGCTGAATGCGATAAAACAAGTTTTAGGTCGCTAGCATGTATAGAAAAAAAGTTACCAACCGATATCTGAAAAACAAACAAACGGACTTCGACTTCGTGTTTCGAGCAATATCAAAACAAAAACGACCGTTTCCGGCGTAATTTGACGCGCTGAATGCGATAAAACAAGTTTTAGGTCGCTAGCATGTATAGAAAAAAAGTTACCAACCGATATCTGAAAAACAAACAAACGGACTTCGACTTCGTGTTTCGAGCAATATCAAAACAAAAACGACCGTTTCCGGCGTAATTTGACGCGCTGAATGCGATAAAACAAGTTTTAGGTCGCTAGCATGTATAGAAAAAAAGTTACAACCGATATCTGAAAAACAAACAAACGGACTTCGACTTCATGTTTCGAGCAATATCAAAACAAAGACGGCCGTTTCCGGCGTAATTTGACGCGCCGAATGCGATAGAACAAGTTTTAGGTCGCTAGCATGTATAGAAAAAAAGTTACTCACCGATATCTGAAAAACAAACAAACGGACTTCGACTTCGTGTTTCGAGCAATATCGAAACAAAGACGACCGTTTCCGGCGTAATCTGACGCGCGGAATGCGATAAAACAAGTTTTAGGTCGCTAGCATGTATAGAAAAAAAGTTACCAACCGATATCTGGAAAACAAACAAACGGACTTTGACTTCGTGTTTCGAGCAATATCAAAACAAAGACGACAGTTTCCGGCGTAATTTGACGCGCTGAATGCGATAAAACAAGTTTTAGGTCGCTAGCATGTATAGAAAAAAAGTTACAACCGATATCTGAAAAACAAACAAACGGACTTCGACTTCATGTTTCGAGCAATATCAAAACAAAGACGGCCGTTTCCGGCGTAATTTGACGCGCCGAATGCGATAGAACAAGTTTTAGGTCGCTAGCATGTATAGAAAAAAAGTTACTCACCGATATCTGAAAAACAAACAAACGGACTTCGACTTCGTGTTTCGAGCAATATCGAAACAAAGACGACCGTTTCCGGCGTAATCTGACGCGCGGAATGCGATAAAACAAGTTTTAGGTCGCTAGCATGTATAGAAAAAAAGTTACCAACCGATATCTGGAAAACAAACAAACGGACTTTGACTTCGTGTTTCGAGCAATATCAAAACAAAGACGACAGTTTCCGGCGTAATTTGACGCGCTGAATGCGATAAAACAAGTTTTAGGTCGCTAGCATGTATAGAAAAAAAGTTACCAACCGAAATCTGAAAAACAAACAAACGGACTTCGACTTCGTGTTTCGAGCAATATCAAAACAAAGACGGCCGTTTCCGGCGTAATTTGACGACCGAATGCGATAAAACAAGTTTTAGGTCGCTAGCATGTATAGAAAAAAAGTTACCAACCGATATCTGAAAAACAAACAAACGGACTTCGACTTCATGTTTCGAGCAATATCAAAACAAAGACGGCCGTTTCCGGCGTAATTTGACGCGCCGAATGCGATAAAACAAGTTTTAGGTCGCTAGCATGTATAGAAAAAAAGTTACCAACCGAAATCTGAAAAACAAACAAACGGACTTCGACTTCGTGTTTCGAGCAATATCAAACCAAAGACGGCCGTTTCCGGCGTAATTTGACGACCGAATGCGATAAAACAAGTTTTAGGTCGCTAGCATGTATAGAAAAAAAGTTACCAACCGATATCTGAAAAACAGACAAACGGACTTTGACTTCCTGTTTCGAGCAATATCAAAACAAAAACGACCGTTTCCGGCGTAATTTGACGCGCTGAATGCGATAAAACAAGTTTTAGGTCGCTAGCATGTATAGAAAAAAAGTTACCAACCGATATCTGAAAAACAAACAAACGGACTTCGACTTCGTGTTTCAAGCAATATCAAAACAAAAACGACCGTTTCCGGCGTAATTTGACGCGCTGAATGCGATAAAACAAGTTTTAGGTCGCTAGCATGTATAGAAAAAAAGTTACCAACCGATATCTGAAAAACAAACAAACGGACTTCAAATTCATGTTTCGAGCAATATCAAAACAAAGACGGCCGTTTCCGGCGTAATTTGACGCGCCGAATGCGATAAAACAAGTTTTAGGTCGCTAGCATGTATAGAAAAAAAGTTACTCACCGATATCTGAAAAACAAACAAACGGACTTCGACTTCGTGTTTCGAGCAATATCAAAACAAAAACGACCGTTTCCGGCGTAATTTGACGCGCTGAATGCGATAAAACAAGTTTTAGGTCGCTAGCATGTATAGAAAAAAAGTTACTCACCGATATCTGAAAAACAAACAAACGGACTTCGACTTCGTGTTTCGAGCAATATCAAAACAAAAACGACCGTTTCCGGCGTAATTTGACGCGCTGAATGCGATAAAACAAGTTTTAGGTCGCTAGCATGTATAGAAAAAAAGTTACCAACCGATATCTGAAAAACAAACAAACGGACTTCGACTTCGTGTTTCGTGCAATATCAAAACAAAGACGGCCGTTTCCGGCGTAATTTGACGCGCTGAATGCGATAAAACAAGTTTTAGGTCGCTAGCATGTATAGAAAAAAAGTTACCAACCGATATCTGAAAAACAAACAAACGGACTTCGACTTCGTGTTTCGAGCAATATCAAAACAAAAACGACCGTTTCCGGCGTAATTTGACGCGCTGAATGCGATAAAACAAGTTTTAGGTCGCTAGCATGTATAGAAAAAAAGTTACCAACCGATATCTGAAAAACAAACAAACGGACTTCGACTTCGTGTTTCGAGCAATATCAAAACAAAAACGACCGTTTCCGGCGTAATTTGACGCGCTGAATGCGATAAAACAAGTTTTAGGTCGCTAGCATGTATAGAAAAAAAGTTACAACCGATATCTGAAAAACAAACAAACGGACTTCGACTTCATGTTTCGAGCAATATCAAAACAAAGACGGCCGTTTCCGGCGTAATTTGACGCGCCGAATGCGATAGAACAAGTTTTAGGTCGCTAGCATGTATAGAAAAAAAGTTACTCACCGATATCTGAAAAACAAACAAACGGACTTCGACTTCGTGTTTCGAGCAATATCGAAACAAAGACGACCGTTTCCGGCGTAATCTGACGCGCGGAATGCGATAAAACAAGTTTTAGGTCGCTAGCATGTATAGAAAAAAAGTTACCAACCGATATCTGGAAAACAAACAAACGGACTTTGACTTCGTGTTTCGAGCAATATCAAAACAAAGACGACAGTTTCCGGCGTAATTTGACGCGCTGAATGCGATAAAACAAGTTTTAGGTCGCTAGCATGTATAGAAAAAAAGTTACCAACCGATATCTGAAAAACAAACAAACGGACTTCGACTTCATGTTTCGAGCAATATCAAAACAAAGACGGCCGTTTCCGGCGTAATTTGACGCGCCGAATGCGATAGAACAAGTTTTAGGTCGCTAGCATGTATAGAAAAAAAGTTACTCACCGATATCTGAAAAACAAACAAACGGACTTCGACTTCGTGTTTCGAGCAATATCGAAACAAAGACGACCGTTTCCGGCGTAGTCTGACGCGCGGAATGCGATAAAACAAGTTTTAGGTCGCTAGCATGTATAGAAAAAAAGTTACCAACCGATATCTGGAAAACAAACAAACGGACTTTGACTTCGTGTTTCGAGCAATATCAAAACAAAGACGACAGTTTCCGGCGTAATTTGACGCGCTGAATGCGATAAAACAAGTTTTAGGTCGCTAGCATGTATAGAAAAAAAGTTACCAACCGAAATCTGAAAAACAAACAAACGGACTTCGACTTCGTGTTTCGAGCAATATCAAAACAAAGACGGCCGTTTCCGGCGTAATTTGACGACCGAATGCGATAAAACAAGTTTTAGGTCGCTAGCATGTATAGAAAAAAAGTTACCAACCGATATCTGAAAAACAAACAAACGGACTTCGACTTCATGTTTCGAGCAATATCAAAACAAAGACGGCCGTTTCCGGCGTAATTTGACGCGCCGAATGCGATAAAACAAGTTTTAGGTCGCTAGCATGTATAGAAAAAAAGTTACCAACCGAAATCTGAAAAACAAACAAACGGACTTCGACTTCGTGTTTCGAGCAATATCAAACCAAAGACGGCCGTTTCCGGCGTAATTTGACGACCGAATGCGATAAAACAAGTTTTAGGTCGCTAGCATGTATAGAAAAAAAGTTACCAACCGATATCTGAAAAACAGACAAACGGACTTTGACTTCCTGTTTCGAGCAATATCAAAACAAAAACGACCGTTTCCGGCGTAATTTGACGCGCTGAATGCGATAAAACAAGTTTTAGGTCGCTAGCATGTATAGAAAAAAAGTTACCAACCGATATCTGAAAAACAAACAAACGGACTTCGACTTCGTGTTTCAAGCAATATCAAAACAAAAACGACCGTTTCCGGCGTAATTTGACGCGCTGAATGCGATAAAACAAGTTTTAGGTCGCTAGCATGTATAGAAAAAAAGTTACCAACCGATATCTGAAAAACAAACAAACGGACTTCAAATTCATGTTTCGAGCAATATCAAAACAAAGACGGCCGTTTCCGGCGTAATTTGACGCGCCGAATGCGATAAAACAAGTTTTAGGTCGCTAGCATGTATAGAAAAAAAGTTACTCACCGATATCTGAAAAACAAACAAACGGACTTCGACTTCGTGTTTCGAGCAATATCAAAACAAAAACGACCGTTTCCGGCGTAATTTGACGCGCTGAATGCGATAAAACAAGTTTTAGGTCGCTAGCATGTATAGAAAAAAAGTTACTCACCGATATCTGAAAAACAAACAAACGGACTTCGACTTCGTGTTTCGAGCAATATCAAAACAAAAACGACCGTTTCCGGCGTAATTTGACGCGCTGAATGCGATAAAACAAGTTTTAGGTCGCTAGCATGTATAGAAAAAAAGTTACCAACCGATATCTGAAAAACAAACAAACGGACTTCGACTTCGTGTTTCGTGCAATATCAAAACAAAGACGGCCGTTTCCGGCGTAATTTGACGCGCTGAATGCGATAAAACAAGTTTTAGGTCGCTAGCATGTATAGAAAAAAAGTTACCAACCGATATCTGAAAAACAAACAAACGGACTTCGACTTCGTGTTTCGAGCAATATCAAAACAAAGACGACCGTTTCCGGCGTAATCTGACGCGCGGAATGCGATAAAACAAGTTTTAGGTCGCTAGCATGTATAGAAAAAAAGTTACCAACCGATATCTGGAAAACAAACAAACGGACTTTGACTTCGTGTTTCGAGCAATATCAAAACAAAGACGACAGTTTCCGGCGTAATTTGACGCGCTGAATGCGATAAAACAAGTTTTAGGTCGCTAGCATGTATAGAAAAAAAGTTACTCACCGATATCTGAAAAACAAACAAACGGACTTCGACTTCGTGTTTCGAGCAATATCAAAACAAAGACGACCGTTTCCGGCGTAATCTGACGCGCGGAATGCGATAAAACAAGTTTTAGGTCGCTAGCATGTATAGAAAAAAAGTTACCAACCGAAATCTGAAAAACAAACAAACGGACTTCGACTTCGTGTTTCGAGCAATATCAAAACAAAGACGACAGTTTCCGGCGTAATTTGACGACCGAATGCGATAAAACAAGTTTAAGGTCGCTAGCATGTATAGAAAAAAAGTTACTCACCGATATCCACGAAACAAACAAACGGAATTCGACTCCGTGTTTTGAGCAATATCAGAACATAGACGACCGTTTCCGGCGTAATTTGACGCGCTGAATGCGATAAAACAAGTTTTAGGTCGCGAGCATGTATAGAAAAAAAGTTACCAACCGATATCTGAAAAACAGACAAACGGACTTCGACTTCCTGTTTCGAGCAATATCAAAACAAAAACGACCGTTTCCGGCGTAATTTGACGCGCTGAATGCGATAAAATAAGTTTTAGGTCGCTAGCATGTATAGAAAAAAAGTTACCAACCGATATCTGAAAAACAAACAAACGGACTTCGACTTCGTGTTTCGAGCAATATCAAAACAAAAACGACCGTTTCCGGCGTAATTTGACGCGCTGAATGCGATAAAACAAGTTTTAGGTCGCTAGCATGTATAGAAAAAAAGTTACCAACCGATATCTGGAAAACAAACAAACGGACTTTGACTTCGTGTTTCGAGCAATATCAAAACAAAGACGACAGTTTCCGGCGTAATTTGACGCGCTGAATGCGATAAAACAAGTTTTAGGTCGCTAGCATGTATAGAAAAAAAGTTACCAACCGAAATCTGAAAAACAAACAAACGGACTTCGACTTCGTGTTTCGAGCAATATCAAAACAAAGACGGCCGTTTCCGGCGTAATTTGACGACCGAATGCGATGAAACAAGTTTTAGGTCGCTAGCATGTATAGAAAAAAAGTTACTCACCGATATCCACGAAACAAACAAACGGAATTCGACTCCGTGTTTTGAGCAATATCAGAACAAAGACGACCGTTTCCGGCGTAATTTGACGCGCTGAATGCGATAAAACAAGTTTTAGGTCGCGAGCATGTATAGAAAAAAAGTTACCAACCGATATCTGAAAAACAGACAAACGGACTTTGACTTCCTGTTTCGAGCAATATCAAAACAAAAACGACCGTTTCCGGCGTAATTCGACGCGCTGAATGCGATAAAACAAGTTTTAGGTCGCTAGCATGTATAGAAAAAAAGTTACCAACCGATATCTGAAAAACAAACAAACGGACTTCGACTTCGTGTTTCAAGCAATATCAAAACAAAAACGACCGTTTCCGGCGTAATTTGACGCGCTGAATGCGATAAAACAAGTTTTAGGTCGCTAGCATGTATAGAAAAAAAGTTACCAACCGATATCTGAAAAACAAACAAACGGACTTCGACTTCATGTTTCGAGCAATATCAAAACAAAGACGGCCGTTTCCGGCGTAATTTGACGCGCCGAATGCGATAAAACAAGTTTTAGGTCGCTAGCATGTATAGAAAAAAAGTTACTCACCGATATCTGAAAAACAAACAAACGGACTTCGACTTCGTGTTTCGAGCAATATCAAAACAAAGACGACCGTTTCCGGCGTAATTTGACGCGCGGAATGCGATAAAACAAGTTTTAGGTCGCTAGCATGTATAGAAAAAAAGTTACCAACCGATATCTGGAAAACAAACAAACGGACTTTGACTTCGTGTTTCGAGCAATATCAAAACAAAGACGACAGTTTCCGGCGTAATTTGACGCGCTGAATGCGATAAAACAAGTTTTAGGTCGCTAGCATGTATAGAAAAAAAGTTACCAACCGAAATCTGAAAAACAAACAAACGGACTTCGACTTCGTGTTTCGAGCAATATCAAAACAAAGACGGCCGTTTCCGGCGTAATTTGACGACCGAATGCGATAAAACAAGTTTTAGGTCGCTAGCATGTATAGAAAAAAAGTTACTCACCGATATCCACGAAACAAACAAACGGAATTCGACTCCGTGTTTTGAGCAATATCAGAACAAAGACGACCGTTTCCGGCGTAATTTGACGCGCTGAATGCGATATAACAAGTTTTAGGTCGCTAGCATGTATAGAAAAAAAGTTACCAACCGATATCTGAAAAACAAACAAACGGACTTCGACTTCGTGTTTCGAGCAATATCAAAACAAAAACGACCGTTTCCGGCGTAATTTGACGCGCTGAATGCGATAAAACAAGTTTTAGGTCGCTAGCATGTATAGAAAAAATGTTACCAACCGATATCTGAAAAACAAACAAACGGACTTTGACTTCGTGTTTCGAGCAATATCAAAACAAAGACGGCCGTTTCCGGCGTAATTTGACGCGCCGAATGCGATAAAACAAGTTTTAGGTCGCTAGCATGTATAGAAAAAAAGTTACTCACCGATATCTGAAAAACAAACAAACGGACTTCGACTTCGTGTTTCGAGCAATATCAAAACAAAGACGACCGTTTCCGGCGTAATTTGACGCGCGGAATGCGATAAAACAAGTTTTAGGTCGCTAGCATGTATAGAAAAAAAGTTACCAACCGATATCTGGAAAACAAACAAACGGACTTTGACTTCGTGTTTCGAGCAATATCAAAACAAAGACGACAGTTTCCGGCGTAATTTGACGCGCTGAATGCGATAAAACAAGTTTTAGGTCGCTAGCATGTATAGAAAAAAAGTTACCAACCGAAATCTGAAAAACAAACAAACGGACTTCGACTTCGTGTTTCGAGCAATATCAAAACAAAGACGACCGTTTCCGGCGTAATTTGACGCGCTGAATGCGATCAAACAAGTTTTAGGTCGCTAGCATGTATAGAAAAAAGTTACTCACCGATATCCACGAAACAAACAAACGGAATTCGACTCCGTGTTTTGAGCAATATCAGAACAAAGACGACCGTTTCCGGCGTAATTTGACGCGCTGAATGCGATAACACAAGTTTTAGGTCGCGAGCATGTATAGAAAAAAAGTTACCAACCGATATCTGAAAAACAAACAAACGGACTTCGACTTCGTGTTTCGAGCAATATCAAAACAAAGACGGCCGTTTCCGGCGTAATTTGACGCGCCGAATGCGATAAAACAAGTTTTAGGTCGCTAGCATGTATAGAAAAAAAGTTACTCACCGATATCTGAAAAACAAACAAACGGAATTCGACTCCGTGTTTTGAGCAATATCAGAACAAAGACGACCGTTTCCGGCGTAATTTGACGCGCTGAATGCGATAAAACAAGTTTTAGGTCGCTAGCATGTATAGAAAAAAAGTTACCAACCGATATCTGAAAAACAAACAAACGGACTTCGACTTCGTGTTTCGAGCAATATCAAAACAAAAACGACCGTTTCCGGCGTAATTTGACGCGCTGAATGCGATAAAACAAGTTTTAGGTCGCTAGCATGTATAGAAAAAATGTTACCAACCGATATCTGAAAAACAAACAAACGGACTTTGACTTCGTGTTTCGAGCAATATCAAAACAAAGACGGCCGTTTCCGGCGTAATTTGACGCGCCGAATGCGATAAAACAAGTTTTAGGTCGCTAGCATGTATAGAAAAAAAGTTACTCACCGATATCTGAAAAACAAACAAACGGACTTCGACTTCGTGTTTCGAGCAATATCAAAACAAAGACGACCGTTTCCGGCGTAATTTGACGCGCGGAATGCGATAAAACAAGTTTTAGGTCGCTAGCATGTATAGAAAAAAAGTTACCAACCGATATCTGGAAAACAAACAAACGGACTTTGACTTCGTGTTTCGAGCAATATCAAAACAAAGACGACAGTTTCCGGCGTAATTTGACGCGCTGAATGCGATAAAACAAGTTTTAGGTCGCTAGCATGTATAGAAAAAAAGTTACCAACCGAAATCTGAAAAACAAACAAACGGACTTCGACTTCGTGTTTCGAGCAATATCAAAACAAAGACGACCGTTTCCGGCGTAATTTGACGCGCTGAATGCGATAAAACAAGTTTTAGGTCGCTAGCATGTATAGAAAAAAGTTACTCACCGATATCCACGAAACAAACAAACGGAATTCGACTCCGTGTTTTGAGCAATATCAGAACAAAGACGACCGTTTCCGGCGTAATTTGACGCGCTGAATGCGATAACACAAGTTTTAGGTCGCGAGCATGTATAGAAAAAAAGTTACCAACCGATATCTGAAAAACAAACAAACGGACTTCGACTTCGTGTTTCGAGCAATATCAAAACAAAGACGGCCGTTTCCGGCGTAATTTGACGCGCCGAATGCGATAAAACAAGTTTTAGGTCGCTAGCATGTATAGAAAAAAAGTTACTCACCGATATCTGAAAAACAAACAAACGGACTTCGACTTCGTGTTTCGAGCAATATCAGAACAAAGACGACCGTTTCCGGCGTAATTTGACGCGCTGAATGCGATAAAACAAGTTTTAGGTCGCTAGCATGTATAGAAAAAATGTTACCAACCGATATCTGAAAAACAAACAAACGGACTTTGACTTCGTGTTTCGAGCAATATCAAAACAAAGACGGCCGTTTCCGGCGTAATTTGACGCGCCGAATGCGATAAAACAAGTTTTAGGTCGCTAGCATGTATAGAAAAAAAGTTACTCACCGATATCTGAAAAACAAACAAACGGACTTCGACTTCGTGTTTCGAGCAATATCAAAACAAAGACGACCGTTTCCGGCGTAATTTGACGCGCGGAATGCGATAAAACAAGTTTTAGGTCGCTAGCATGTATAGAAAAAAAGTTACCAACCGATATCTGGAAAACAAACAAACGGACTTTGACTTCGTGTTTCGAGCAATATCAAAACAAAGACGACAGTTTCCGGCGTAATTTGACGCGCTGAATGCGATAAAACAAGTTTTAGGTCGCTAGCATGTATAGAAAAAAAGTTACTCACCGATATCTGAAAAACAAACAAACGGACTTCGACTTCGTGTTTCGAGCAATATCAGAACAAAGACGACCGTTTCCGGCGTAATTTGACGCGCTGAATGCGATAAAACAAGTTTTAGGTCGCTAGCATGTATAGAAAAAAAGTTACCAACCGATATCTGAAAAACAAACAAACGGACTTCGACTTCGTGTTTCGAGCAATATCAAAACAAAGACGGCCGTTTCCGGCGTAATTTGACGCGCTGAATGCGATAAAACAAGTTTTAGGTCGCTAGCATGTATAGAAAAAAAGTTACCAACCGATATCTGGAAAACAAACAAACGGACTTCGACTTCGTGTTTCGAGCAATATCAAAACAAAGACGACCGTTTCCGGCGTAATTTGACGCGCGGAATGCGATAAAACAAGTTTTAGGTCGCTAGCATGTATAGAAAAAAAGTTACCAACCGATATCTGGAAAACAAACAAACGGACTTTGACTTCGTGTTTCGAGCAATATCAAAACAAAGACGACAGTTTCCGGCGTAATTTGACGCGCTGAATGCGATAAAACAAGTTTTAGGTCGCTAGCATGTATAGAAAAAAAGTTAGCAACCGAAATCTGAAAAACAAACAAACGGACTTCGACTTCGTGTTTCGAGCAATATCAAAACAAAGACGACCGTTTCCGGCGTAATTTGACGCGCGGAATGCGATAAAACAAGTTTTAGGTCGCTAGCATGTATAGAAAAAAAGTTACTCACCGATATCCACGAAACAAACAAACGGAATTCGACTCCGTGTTTTGAGCAATATCAGAACAAAGACGACCGTTTCCGGCGTAATTTGACGCGCTGAATGCGATAAAACAAGTTTCAGGTCGCTAGCATGTATAGAAAGAAAGTTACCAACCGATATCTGAAAAACAAACAAACGGACTTCGACTTCGTGTTTCGAGCAATATCAAAACAAAGACGACCGTTTCCGGCGTAATTTGACGCGCTGAATGCGATAAAACAAGTTTTAGGTCGCTAGCATGTATAGAAAAAAAGTTACCAACCGAAATCTGAAAAACAAACAAACGGACTTCGACTTCGTGTTTCGAGCAATATCAAAACAAAGACGACAGTTTCCGGCGTAATTTGACGCGCTGAATGCGATAAAACAAGTTTTAGGTCGCTAGCATGTATAGAAAAAAAGTTACCAACCGATATCTGGAAAACAAACAAACGGACTTTGACTTCGTGTTTCGAGCAATATCAAAACAAAGACGACAGTTTCCGGCGTAATTTGACGCGCTGAATGCGATAAAACAAGTTTTAGGTCGCTAGCATGTATAGAAAAAAAGTTACCAACCGAAATCTGAAAAACAAACAAACGGACTTCGACTTCGTGTTTCGAGCAATATCAAAACAAAGACGGCCGTTTCCGGCGTAATTTGACGACCGAATGCGATAAAACAAGTTTTAGGTCGCTAGCATGTATAGAAAAAAAGTTACTCACCGACATCCACGAAACAAACAAACGGAATTCGACTCCGTGTTTTGAGCAATATCAGAACAAAGACGACCGTTTCCGGCGTAATTTGACGCGCTGAATGCGATAAAACAAGTTTTAGGTCGCTAGCATGTATAGAAAAAAAGTTACCAACCGATATCTGAAAAACAAACAAACGGACTTCGACTTCGTGTTTCGAGCAATATCAAAACAAAAACGACCGTTTCCGGCGTAATTTGACGCGCTGAATGCGATAAAACAAGTTTTAGGTCGCTAGCATGTATAGAAAAAATGTTACCAACCGATATCTGAAAAACAAACAAACGGACTTTGACTTCGTGTTTCGAGCAATATCAAAACAAAGACGGCCGTTTCCGGCGTAATTTGACGCGCCGAATGCGATAAAACAAGTTTTAGGTCGCTAGCATGTATAGAAAAAAAGTTACTCACCGATATCTGAAAAACAAACAAACGGACTTCGACTTCGTGTTTCGAGCAATATCAAAACAAAGACGACCGTTTCCGGCGTAATTTGACGCGCGGAATGCGATAAAACAAGTTTTAGGTCGCTAGCATGTATAGAAAAAAAGTTACCAACCGATATCTGGAAAACAAACAAACGGACTTTGACTTCGTGTTTCGAGCAATATCAAAACAAAGACGACAGTTTCCGGCGTAATTTGACGCGCTGAATGCGATAAAACAAGTTTTAGGTCGCTAGCATGTATAGAAAAAAAGTTACCAACCGAAATCTGAAAAACAAACAAACGGACTTCGACTTCGTGTTTCGAGCAATATCAAAACAAAGACGACCGTTTCCGGCGTAATTTGACGCGCTGAATGCGATAAAACAAGTTTTAGGTCGCTAGCATGTATAGAAAAAAGTTACTCACCGATATCCACGAAACAAACAAACGGAATTCGACTCCGTGTTTTGAGCAATATCAGAACAAAGACGACCGTTTCCGGCGTAATTTGACGCGCTGAATGCGATAACACAAGTTTTAGGTCGCGAGCATGTATAGAAAAAAAGTTACCAACCGATATCTGAAAAACAAACAAACGGACTTCGACTTCGTGTTTCGAGCAATATCAAAACAAAGACGGCCGTTTCCGGCGTAATTTGACGCGCCGAATGCGATAAAACAAGTTTTAGGTCGCTAGCATGTATAGAAAAAAAGTTACTCACCGATATCTGAAAAACAAACAAACGGACTTCGACTTCGTGTTTCGAGCAATATCAGAACAAAGACGACCGTTTCCGGCGTAATTTGACGCGCTGAATGCGATAAAACAAGTTTTAGGTCGCTAGCATGTATAGAAAAAAAGTTACCAACCGATATCTGAAAAACAAACAAACGGACTTCGACTTCGTGTTTCGAGCAGTATCAAAACAAAGACGGCCGTTTCCGGCGTAATTTGACGCGCTGAATGCGATAAAACAAGTTTTAGGTCGCTAGCATGTATAAAAAAAAAGTTACCAACCGATATCTGGAAAACAAACAAACGGACTTCGACTTCGTGTTTCGAGCAATATCAAAACAAAGACGACCGTTTCCGGCGTAATTTGACGCGCGGAATGCGATAAAACAAGTTTTAGGTCGCTAGCATGTATAGAAAAAAAGTTACCAACCGATATCTGGAAAACAAACAAACGGACTTTGACTTCGTGTTTCGAGCAATATCAAAACAAAGACGACAGTTTCCGGCGTAATTTGACGCGCTGAATGCGATAAAACAAGTTTTAGGTCGCTAGCATGTATAGAAAAAAAGTTACCAACCGAAATCTGAAAAACAAACAAACGGACTTCGACTTCGTGTTTCGAGCAATATCAAAACAAAGACGACCGTTTCCGGCGTAATTTGACGCGCGGAATGCGATAAAACAAGTTTTAGGTCGCTAGCATGTATAGAAAAAAAGTTACTCACCGATATCCACGAAACAAACAAACGGAATTCGACTCCGTGTTTTGAGCAATATCAGAACAAAGACGACCGTTTCCGGCGTAATTTGACGCGCTGAATGCGATAAAACAAGTTTCAGGTCGCTAGCATGTATAGAAAGAAAGTTACCAACCGATATCTGAAAAACAAACAAACGGACTTCGACTTCGTGTTTCGAGCAATATCAAAACAAAGACGACCGTTTCCGGCGTAATTTGACGCGCTGAATGCGATAAAACAAGTTTTAGGTCGCTAGCATGTATAGAAAAAAAGTTACCAACCGAAATCTGAAAAACAAACAAACGGACTTCGACTTCGTGTTTCGAGCAATATCAAAACAAAGACGACCGTTTCCGGCGTAATTTGACGCGCTGAATGCGATAAAACAAGTTTCAGGTCGCTAGCATGTATAGAAAAAAAGTTACTCACCGATATCTGAAAAACAAACAAACGGACTTCGACTTCGTGTTTCGAGCAATATCAAAACAAAGACGACCGTTTCCGGCGTAATTTGACGCGCGGAATGCGATAAAACAAGTTTTAGGTCGCTAGCATGTATAGAAAAAAAGTTACCAACCGATATCTGGAAAACAAACAAACGGACTTTGACTTCGTGTTTCGAGCAATATCAAAACAAAGACGACAGTTTCCGGCGTAATTTGACGCGCTGAATGCGATAAAACAAGTTTTAGGTCGCTAGCATGTATAGAAAAAAAGTTACTCACCGATATCTGAAAAACAAACAAACGGACTTCGACTTCGTGTTTCGAGCAATATCAGAACAAAGACGACCGTTTCCGGCGTAATTTGACGCGCTGAATGCGATAAAACAAGTTTTAGGTCGCTAGCATGTATAGAAAAAAAGTTACCAACCGATATCTGAAAAACAAACAAACGGACTTCGACTTCGTGTTTCGAGCAATATCAAAACAAAGACGGCCGTTTCCGGCGTAATTTGACGCGCTGAATGCGATAAAACAAGTTTTAGGTCGCTAGCATGTATAGAAAAAAAGTTACCAACCGATATCTGGAAAACAAACAAACGGACTTCGACTTCGTGTTTCGAGCAATATCAAAACAAAGACGACCGTTTCCGGCGTAATTTGACGCGCGGAATGCGATAAAACAAGTTTTAGGTCGCTAGCATGTATAGAAAAGAAGTTACCAACCGATATCTGGAAAACAAACAAACGGACTTTGACTTCGTGTTTCGAGCAATATCAAAACAAAGACGACAGTTTCCGGCGTAATTTGACGCGCTGAATGCGATAAAACAAGTTTTAGGTCGCTAGCATGTATAGAAAAAAAGTTAGCAACCGAAATCTGAAAAACAAACAAACGGACTTCGACTTCGTGTTTCGAGCAATATCAAAACAAAGACGACCGTTTCCGGCGTAATTTGACGCGCGGAATGCGATAAAACAAGTTTTAGGTCGCTAGCATGTATAGAAAAAAAGTTACTCACCGATATCCACGAAACAAACAAACGGAATTCGACTCCGTGTTTTGAGCAATATCAAAACAAAGACGACAGTTTCCGGCGTAATTTGACGCGCTGAATGCGATAAAACAAGTTTTAGGTCGCTAGCATGTATAGAAAAAAAGTTACTCACCGATATCTGAAAAACAAACAAACGGACTTCGACTTCGTGTTTCGAGCAATATCAGAACAAAGACGACCGTTTCCGGCGTAATTTGACGCGCTGAATGCGATAAAACAAGTTTTAGGTCGCTAGCATGTATAGAAAAAAAGTTACCAACCGATATCTGAAAAACAAACAAACGGACTTCGACTTCGTGTTTCGAGCAATATCAAAACAAAGACGGCCGTTTCCGGCGTAATTTGACGCGCTGAATGCGATAAAACAAGTTTTAGGTCGCTAGCATGTATAGAAAAAAAGTTACCAACCGATATCTGGAAAACAAACAAACGGACTTCGACTTCGTGTTTCGAGCAATATCAAAACAAAGACGACCGTTTCCGGCGTAATTTGACGCGCGGAATGCGATAAAACAAGTTTTAGGTCGCTAGCATGTATAGAAAAGAAGTTACCAACCGATATCTGGAAAACAAACAAACGGACTTTGACTTCGTGTTTCGAGCAATATCAAAACAAAGACGACAGTTTCCGGCGTAATTTGACGCGCTGAATGCGATAAAACAAGTTTTAGGTCGCTAGCATGTATAGAAAAAAAGTTAGCAACCGAAATCTGAAAAACAAACAAACGGACTTCGACTTCGTGTTTCGAGCAATATCAAAACAAAGACGACCGTTTCCGGCGTAATTTGACGCGCGGAATGCGATAAAACAAGTTTTAGGTCGCTAGCATGTATAGAAAAAAAGTTACTCACCGATATCCACGAAACAAACAAACGGAATTCGACTCCGTGTTTTGAGCAATATCAGAACAAAGACGACCGTTTCCGGCGTAATTTGACGCGCTGAATGCGATAAAACAAGTTTCAGGTCGCTAGCATGTATAGAAAGAAAGTTACCAACCGATATCTGAAAAACAAACAAACGGACTTCGACTTCGTGTTTCGAGCAATATCAAAACAAAGACGACCGTTTCCGGCGTAATTTGACGCGCTGAATGCGATAAAACAAGTTTTAGGTCGCTAGCATGTATAGAAAAAAAGTTACCAACCGAAATCTGAAAAACAAACAAACGGACTTCGACTTCGTGTTTCGAGCAATATCAAAACAAAGACGACAGTTTCCGGCGTAATTTGACGCGCTGAATGCGATAAAACAAGTTTTAGGTCGCTAGCATGTATAGAAAAAAAGTTACCAACCGATATCTGGAAAACAAACAAACGGACTTTGACTTCGTGTTTCGAGCAATATCAAAACAAAGACGACAGTTTCCGGCGTAATTTGACGCGCTGAATGCGATAAAACAAGTTTTAGGTCGCTAGCATGTATAGAAAAAAAGTTACCAACCGAAATCTGAAAAACAAACAAACGGACTTCGACTTCGTGTTTCGAGCAATATCAAAACAAAGACGGCCGTTTCCGGCGTAATTTGACGACCGAATGCGATAAAACAAGTTCTAGGTCGCTAGCATGTATAGAAAAAAAGTTACTCACCGACATCCACGAAACAAACAAACGGAATTCGACTCCGTGTTTTGAGCAATATCAGAACAAAGACGACCGTTTCCGGCGTAATTTGACGCGCTGAATGCGATAAAACAAGTTTTAGGTCGCTAGCATGTATAGAAAAAAAGTTACCAACCGATATCTGAAAAACAAACAAACGGACTTCGACTTCGTGTTTCGAGCAATATCAAAACAAAAACGACCGTTTCCGGCGTAATTTGACGCGCTGAATGCGATAAAACAAGTTTTAGGTCGCTAGCATGTATAGAAAAAATGTTACCAACCGATATCTGAAAAACAAACAAACGGACTTTGACTTCGTGTTTCGAGCAATATCAAAACAAAGACGGCCGTTTCCGGCGTAATTTGACGCGCCGAATGCGATAAAACAAGTTTTAGGTCGCTAGCATGTATAGAAAAAAAGTTACTCACCGATATCTGAAAAACAAACAAACGGACTTCGACTTCGTGTTTCGAGCAATATCAAAACAAAGACGACCGTTTCCGGCGTAATTTGACGCGCGGAATGCGATAAAACAAGTTTTAGGTCGCTAGCATGTATAGAAAAAAAGTTACCAACCGATATCTGGAAAACAAACAAACGGACTTTGACTTCGTGTTTCGAGCAATATCAAAACAAAGACGACAGTTTCCGGCGTAATTTGACGCGCTGAATGCGATAAAACAAGTTTTAGGTCGCTAGCATGTATAGAAAAAAAGTTACCAACCGAAATCTGAAAAACAAACAAACGGACTTCGACTTCGTGTTTCGAGCAATATCAAAACAAAGACGACCGTTTCCGGCGTAATTTGACGCGCTGAATGCGATAAAACAAGTTTTAGGTCGCTAGCATGTATAGAAAAAAGTTACTCACCGATATCCACGAAACAAACAAACGGAATTCGACTCCGTGTTTTGAGCAATATCAGAACAAAGACGACCGTTTCCGGCGTAATTTGACGCGCTGAATGCGATAACACAAGTTTTAGGTCGCGAGCATGTATAGAAAAAAAGTTACCAACCGATATCTGAAAAACAAACAAACGGACTTCGACTTCGTGTTTCGAGCAATATCAAAACAAAGACGGCCGTTTCCGGCGTAATTTGACGCGCCGAATGCGATAAAACAAGTTTTAGGTCGCTAGCATGTATAGAAAAAAAGTTACTCACCGATATCTGAAAAACAAACAAACGGACTTCGACTTCGTGTTTCGAGCAATATCAGAACAAAGACGACCGTTTCCGGCGTAATTTGACGCGCTGAATGCGATAAAACAAGTTTTAGGTCGCTAGCATGTATAGAAAAAAAGTTACCAACCGATATCTGAAAAACAAACAAACGGACTTCGACTTCGTGTTTCGAGCAGTATCAAAACAAAGACGGCCGTTTCCGGCGTAATTTGACGCGCTGAATGCGATAAAACAAGTTTTAGGTCGCTAGCATGTATAAAAAAAAAGTTACCAACCGATATCTGGAAAACAAACAAACGGACTTCGACTTCGTGTTTCGAGCAATATCAAAACAAAGACGACCGTTTCCGGCGTAATTTGACGCGCGGAATGCGATAAAACAAGTTTTAGGTCGCTAGCATGTATAGAAAAAAAGTTACCAACCGATATCTGGAAAACAAACAAACGGACTTTGACTTCGTGTTTCGAGCAATATCAAAACAAAGACGACAGTTTCCGGCGTAATTTGACGCGCTGAATGCGATAAAACAAGTTTTAGGTCGCTAGCATGTATAGAAAAAAAGTTAGCAACCGAAATCTGAAAAACAAACAAACGGACTTCGACTTCGTGTTTCGAGCAATATCAAAACAAAGACGACCGTTTCCGGCGTAATTTGACGCGCGGAATGCGATAAAACAAGTTTTAGGTCGCTAGCATGTATAGAAAAAAAGTTACTCACCGATATCCACGAAACAAACAAACGGAATTCGACTCCGTGTTTTGAGCAATATCAGAACAAAGACGACCGTTTCCGGCGTAATTTGACGCGCTGAATGCGATAAAACAAGTTTCAGGTCGCTAGCATGTATAGAAAGAAAGTTACCAACCGATATCTGAAAAACAAACAAACGGACTTCGACTTCGTGTTTCGAGCAATATCAAAACAAAGACGACCGTTTCCGGCGTAATTTGACGCGCTGAATGCGATAAAACAAGTTTTAGGTCGCTAGCATGTATAGAAAAAAAGTTACCAACCGAAATCTGAAAATCAAACAAACGGACTACGACTTCGTGTTTCGAGCAATATCAAAACAAAGACGGCCGTTTCCGGCGTAATTTGACGCGCTGAATGCGATAGAACAAGTTTTAGGTCGCTAGCATGTATAGAAAAAAAGTTACCAACCGATATCTGAAAAACAAACAAACGGACTTCGACTTCGTGTTTCGAGCAATATCAAAACAAAGACGACCGTTTCCGGCGTAATTTGACGCGCTGAATGCGATAAAACAAGTTTTAGGTCGCTAGCATGTATAGAAAAAAAGTTACCAACCGAAATCTGAAAATCAAACAAACGGACTTCGACTTCGTGTTTCGAGCAATATCAAAACAAAGACGACAGTTTCCGGCGTAATTTGACGCGCTGAATGCGATAAAACAAGTTTTAGGTCGCTAGCATGTATAGAAAAAAAGTTAGCAACCGAAATCTGAAAAACAAACAAACGGACTTCGACTTCGTGTTTCGAGCAATATCAAAACAAAAACGACCGTTTCCGGCGTAATTTGACGCGCTGAATGCGATAAAACAAGTTTTAGGTCGCTAGCATGTATAGAAAAAAAGTTACCAACCGAAATCTGAAAATCAAACAAACATACTTCGACTTCGTGTTTCGAGCAATATCAAAACAAAGACGGCCGTTTCCGGCGTAATTTGACGCGCTGAATGCGATAAAACAAGTTTTAGGTCGCTAGCATGTATAGAAAAAAAGTTACCAACCGATATCTGAAAAACAAACAAACGGACTTCGACTTCGAGTTTCGAGCAATATCAAAACAAAGACGACCGTTTCCGGCGTAATTTGACGCGCTGAATGCGATAAAACAAGTTTTAGGTCGCTAGCATGTATAGAAAAAAAGTTACCAACCGAAATCTGAAAATCAAACAAACGAACTTCGACTTCGTGTTTCGAGCAATATCAAAACAAAGACGACCGTTTCCGGCGTAATTTGACGCGCTGAATGCGATAAAACAAGTTTTAGGTCGCTAGCATGTATAGAAAGAAAGTTACCAACCGGTATCTGAAAAACAAACAAACGGACTTCGACTTCGTGTTTCGAGCAATATCAAAACAAAGACGACCGTTTCCGGCGTAATTTGACGCGCTGAATGCGATAAAACAAGTTTTAGGTCGCTAGCATGTATAGAAAAAAAGTTACCAACCGAAATCTGAAAATCAAACAAACGGACTTCGACTTCGTGTTTCGAGCAATATCAAAACAAAGACGACAGTTTCCGGCGTAATTTGACGCGCTGAATGCGATAAAACAAGTTTTAGGTCGCTAGCATGTATAGAAAAAAAGTTAGCAACCGAAATCTGAAAAACAAACAAACGGACTTCGACTTCGTGTTTCGAGCAATATCAAAACAAAAACGACCGTTTCCGGCGTAATTTGACGCGCTGAATGCGATAAAACAAGTTTTAGGTCGCTAGCATGTATAGAAAAAAAGTTACCAACCGAAATCTGAAAATCAAACAAACGGACTTCGACTTCGTGTTTCGAGCAATATCAAAACAAAGACGACAGTTTCCGGCGTAATTTGACGCGCTGAATGCGATAAAACAAGTTTTAGGTCGCTAGCATGTATAGAAAAAAAGTTACCAACCGATATCTGAAAAACAAACAAACGGACTTCGACTTCGTGTTTCGAGCAATATCAAAACAAAGACGACCGTTTCCGGCGTAATTTGACGCGCTGAATGCGATAAAACAAGTTTCAGGTCGCTAGCATGTATAGAAAAAAAGTTACCAACCGATATCTGGAAAACAAACAAACGGACTTCGACTTCGTGTTTCGAGCAATATCAAAACAAAGACGACCGTTTCCGGCGTAATTTGACGCGCTGAATGCGATAAAACAAGTTTTAGGTCGCTAGCATGTATAGAAAAAAAGTTACCAACCGAAATCTGAAAATCAAACAAACGGACTTCGACTTCGTGTTTCGAGCAATATCAAAACAAAGACGACAGTTTCCGGCGTAATTTGACGCGCTGAATGCGATAAAACAAGTTTTAGGTCGCTAGCATGTATAGAAAAAAAGTTACCAACCGATATCTGAAAAACAAACAAACGGACTTCGACTTCGTGTTTCGAGCAATATCAAAACAAAGACGACCGTTTCCGGCGTAATTTGACGCGCTGAATGCGATAAAACAAGTTTCAGGTCGCTAGCATGTATAGAAAAAAAGTTACCAACCGATATCTGGAAAACAAACAAACGGACTTCGACTTCGTGTTTCGAGCAATATCAAAACAAAGACGACCGTTTCCGGCGTAATTTGACGCGCTGAATGCGATAAAACAAGTTTTAGGTCGCTAGCATGTATAGAAAAAAAGTTACCAACCGAAATCTGAAAATCAAACAAACGGACTTCGACTTCGTGTTTCGAGCAATATCAAAACAAAGACGACAGTTTCCGGCGTAATTTGACGCGCTGAATGCGATAAAACAAGTTTTAGGTCGCTAGCATGTATAGAAAAAAAGTTAGCAACCGAAATCTGAAAAACAAACAAACGGACTTCGACTTCGTGTTTCGAGCAATATCAAAACAAAAACGACCGTTTCCGGCGTAATTTGACGCGCTGAATGCGATAAAACAAGTTTTAGGTCGCTAGCATGTATAGAAAAAAAGTTACCAACCGAAATCTGAAAATCAAACAAACATACTTCGACTTCGTGTTTCGAGCAATATCAAAACAAAGACGACAGTTTCCGGCGTAATTTGACGCGCTGAATGCGATAAAACAAGTTTTAGGTCGCTAGCATGTATAGAAAAAAAGTTAGCAACCGAAATCTGAAAAACAAACAAACGGACTTCGACTTCGTGTTTCGAGCAATATCAAAACAAAGACGACCGTTTCCGGCGTAATTTGACGCGCTGAATGCGATAAAACAAGTTTTAGGTCGCTAGCATGTATAGAAAAAAAGTTACTCACCGATATCCACGAAACAAACAAACGGAATTCGACTCCGTGTTTTGAGCAATATCAGAACAAAGACGACCGTTTCCGGCGTAATTTGACGCGCTGAATGCGATAAAACAAGTTTCAGGTCGCTAGCATGTATAGAAAGAAAGTTACCAACCGATATCTGAAAAACAAACAAACGGACTTCGACTTCGTGTTTCGAGCAATATCAAAACAAAGACGACCGTTTCCGGCGTAATTTGACGCGCTGAATGCGATAAAACAAGTTTTAGGTCGCTAGCATGTATAGAAAAAAAGTTACCAACCGAAATCTGAAAATCAAACAAACGGACTACGACTTCGTGTTTCGAGCAATATCAAAACAAAGACGGCCGTTTCCGGCGTAATTTGACGCGCTGAATGCGATAGAACAAGTTTTAGGTCGCTAGCATGTATAGAAAAAAAGTTACCAACCGATATCTGAAAAACAAACAAACGGACTTCGACTTCGTGTTTCGAGCAATATCAAAACAAAGACGACCGTTTCCGGCGTAATTTGACGCGCTGAATGCGATAAAACAAGTTTTAGGTCGCTAGCATGTATAGAAAAAAAGTTACCAACCGAAATCTGAAAATCAAACAAACGGACTTCGACTTCGTGTTTCGAGCAATATCAAAACAAAGACGACAGTTTCCGGCGTAATTTGACGCGCTGAATGCGATAAAACAAGTTTTAGGTCGCTAGCATGTATAGAAAAAAAGTTAGCAACCGAAATCTGAAAAACAAACAAACGGACTTCGACTTCGTGTTTCGAGCAATATCAAAACAAAAACGACCGTTTCCGGCGTAATTTGACGCGCTGAATGCGATAAAACAAGTTTTAGGTCGCTAGCATGTATAGAAAAAAAGTTACCAACCGAAATCTGAAAATCAAACAAACATACTTCGACTTCGTGTTTCGAGCAATATCAAAACAAAGACGACAGTTTCCGGCGTAATTTGACGCGCTGAATGCGATAAAACAAGTTTTAGGTCGCTAGCATGTATAGAAAAAAAGTTAGCAACCGAAATCTGAAAAACAAACAAACGGACTTCGACTTCGTGTTTCGAGCAATATCAAAACAAAGACGGCCGTTTCCGGCGTAATTTGACGCGCTGAATGCGATAGAACAAGTTTTAGGTCGCTAGCATGTATAGAAAAAAAGTTACCAACCGATATCTGAAAAACAAACAAACGGACTTCGACTTCGTGTTTCGAGCAATATCAAAACAAAGACGACCGTTTCCGGCGTAATTTGACGCGCTGAATGCGATAAAACAAGTTTTAGGTCGCTAGCATGTATAGAAAAAAAGTTACCAACCGAAATCTGAAAATCAAACAAACGGACTTCGACTTCGTGTTTCGAGCAATATCAAAACAAAGACGACAGTTTCCGGCGTAATTTGACGCGCTGAATGCGATAAAACAAGTTTTAGGTCGCTAGCATGTATAGAAAAAAAGTTAGCAACCGAAATCTGAAAAACAAACAAACGGACTTCGACTTCGTGTTTCGAGCAATATCAAAACAAAAACGACCGTTTCCGGCGTAATTTGACGCGCTGAATGCGATAAAACAAGTTTTAGGTCGCTAGCATGTATAGAAAAAAAGTTACCAACCGAAATCTGAAAATCAAACAAACATACTTCGACTTCGTGTTTCGAGCAATATCAAAACAAAGACGACAGTTTCCGGCGTAATTTGACGCGCTGAATGCGATAAAACAAGTTTTAGGTCGCTAGCATGTATAGAAAAAAAGTTAGCAACCGAAATCTGAAAAACAAACAAACGGACTTCGACTTCGTGTTTCGAGCAATATCAAAACAAAGACGACCGTTTCCGGCGTAATTTGACGCGCTGAATGCGATAAAACAAGTTTTAGGTCGCTAGCATGTATAGAAAAAAAGTTACTCACCGATATCCACGAAACAAACAAACGGAATTCGACTCCGTGTTTTGAGCAATATCAGAACAAAGACGACCGTTTCCGGCGTAATTTGACGCGCTGAATGCGATAAAACAAGTTTCAGGTCGCTAGCATGTATAGAAAGAAAGTTACCAACCGATATCTGAAAAACAAACAAACGGACTTCGACTTCGTGTTTCGAGCAATATCAAAACAAAGACGACCGTTTCCGGCGTAATTTGACGCGCTGAATGCGATAAAACAAGTTTTAGGTCGCTAGCATGTATAGAAAAAAAGTTACCAACCGAAATCTGAAAATCAAACAAACGGACTACGACTTCGTGTTTCGAGCAATATCAAAACAAAGACGGCCGTTTCCGGCGTAATTTGACGCGCTGAATGCGATAGAACAAGTTTTAGGTCGCTAGCATGTATAGAAAAAAAGTTACCAACCGATATCTGAAAAACAAACAAACGGACTTCGACTTCGAGTTTCGAGCAATATCAAAACAAAGACGACCGTTTCCGGCGTAATTTGACGCGCTGAATGCGATAAAACAAGTTTTAGGTCGCTAGCATGTATAGAAAAAAAGTTACCAACCGAAATCTGAAAATCAAACAAACGAACTTCGACTTCGTGTTTCGAGCAATATCAAAACAAAGACGACCGTTTCCGGCGTAATTTGACGCGCTGAATGCGATAAAACAAGTTTTAGGTCGCTAGCATGTATAGAAAGAAAGTTACCAACCGGTATCTGAAAAACAAACAAACGGACTTCGACTTCGTGTTTCGAGCAATATCAAAACAAAGACGACCGTTTCCGGCGTAGTTTGACGCGCTGAATGCGATAAAACAAGTTTTAGGTCGCTAGCATGTATAGAAAAAAAGTTACCAACCGAAATCTGAAAATCAAACAAACGGACTTCGACTTCGTGTTTCGAGCAATATCAAAACAAAGACGACAGTTTCCGGCGTAATTTGACGCGCTGAATGCGATAAAACAAGTTTTAGGTCGCTAGCATGTATAGAAAAAAAGTTACCAACCGAAATCTGAAAAACAAACAAACGGACTTCGACTTCGTGTTTCGAGCAATATCAAAACAAAGACGACCGTTTCCGGCGTAATTTGACGCGCTGAATGCGATAAAACAAGTTTTAGGTCGCTAGCATGTATAGAAAAAAAGTTACTCACCGATATCCACGAATCAAACAAACGGACTTCGACTTCGTGTTTCGAGCAATATCAAAACAAAGACGGCCGTTTCCGGCGAAATTTGACGCGCCGAATGCGATAAAACAAGTTTTAGGTCGCTAGCATGTATAGAAAAAAAGTTACTCACCGATATCTGAAAAACAAACAAACGGACTTCGACTTCGTGTTTCGAGCAATATCAAAACAAAGACGACCGTTTCCGGCGTAATTTGACGCGCTGAATGCGATAAAACAAGTTTTAGGTCGCTAGCATGTATAGAAAAAAAGTTAGCAACCGAAATCTGAAAAACAAACAAACGGACTTCGACTTCGTGTTTCGAGCAATATCAAAACAAAGACGACCGTTTCCGGCGTAATTTGACGCGCTGAATGCGATAAAACAAGTTTTAGGTCGCTAGCATGTATAGAAAAAAAGTTACCAACCGAAATCTGAAAATCAAACAAACGGACTTCGACTTCGTGTTTCGAGCAATATCAAAACAAAGACGACAGTTTCCGGCGTAATTTGACGCGCTGAATGCGATAAAACAAGTTTTAGGTCGCTAGCATGTATAGAAAAAAAGTTAGCAACCGAAATCTGAAAAACAAACAAACGGACTTCGACTTCGTGTTTCGAGCAATATCAAAACAAAGACGACCGTTTCCGGCGTAATTTGACGCGCTGAATGCGATAAAACAAGTTTTAGGTCGCTAGCATGTATAGAAAAAAAGTTACTCACCGATATCCACGAAACAAACAAACGGAATTCGACTCCGTGTTTTGAGCAATATCAGAACAAAGACGACCGTTTCCGGCGTAATTTGACGCGCTGAATGCGATAAAACAAGTTTCAGGTCGCTAGCATGTATAGAAAGAAAGTTACCAACCGATATCTGAAAAACAAACAAACGGACTTCGACTTCGTGTTTCGAGCAATATCAAAACAAAGACGACCGTTTCCGGCGTAATTTGACGCGCTGAATGCGATAAAACAAGTTTTAGGTCGCTAGCATGTATAGAAAAAAAGTTACCAACCGAAATCTGAAAAACAAACAAACGGACTTCGACTTCGTGTTTCGAGCAATATCAAAACAAAGACGACCGTTTCCGGCGTAATTTGACGCGCTGAATGCGATAAAACAAGTTTCAGGTCGCTAGCATGTATAGAAAAAAAGTTACCAACCGATATCTGAAAAACAAACAAACGGACTTCGACTTCGTGTTTCGAGCAATATCGAAACAAAGACGACCGTTTCCGGCGTAATTTGACGCGCTGAATGCGATAAAACAAGTTTCAGGTCGCTAGCATGTATAGAAAAAAAGTTACCAACCGATATCTGAAAAACAAACAAACGGACTTCGACTTCGTGTTTCGAGCAATATCAAAACAAAGACGACCGTTTCCGGCGTAATTTGACGCGCTGAATGCGATAAAACAAGTTTCAGGTCGCTAGCATGTATAGAAAAAAAGTTACCAACCGATATCTGGAAAACAAACAAACGGACTTCGACTTCGTGTTTCGAGCAATATCAAAACAAAGACGACCGTTTCCGGCGTAATTTGACGCGCTGAATGCGATAAATCAAGTTTTAGGTCACTAGCATGTATAGAAAAAAAGTTACCAACCGAAATCTGAAAATCAAACAAACGGACTTCGACTTCGTGTTTCGAGCAATATCAAAACAAAGACGACCGTTTCCGGCGTAATTTGACGCGCTGAATGCGATAAAACAAGTTTTAGGTCGCTAGCATGTATAGAAAAAAAGTTACTCACCGATATCCACGAAACAAACAAACGGAATTCGACTCCGTGTTTTGAGCAATATCAGAACAAAGACGACCGTTTCCGGCGTAATTTGACGCGCTGAATGCGATAACACAAGTTTTAGGTCGCGAGCATGTATAGAAAAAAAGTTACCAACCGATATCTGAAAAACAAACAAACGGACTTCGACTTCGTGTTTCGAGCAATATCAAAACAAAGACGGCCGTTTCCGGCGTAATTTGACGCGCCGATTGCGATAAAACAAGTTTTAGGTCGCTAGCATGTATAGAAAAAAAGTTACTCACCGATATCTGAAAAACAAACAAACGGACTTCGACTTCGTGTTTCGAGCAATATCAAAACAAAGACGACCGTTTCCGGCGTAATTTGACGCGCTGAATGCGATAAAACAAGTTTTAGGTCGCTAGCATGTATAGAAAAAAAGTTACCAACCGATATCTGAAAAACAAACAAACGGACTTCGACTTCGTGTTTCGAGCAATATCAAAACAAAGACGGCCGTTTCCGGCGTAATTTGACGCGCTGAATGCGATAAAACAAGTTTTAGGTCGCTAGCATGTATAGAAAAAAAGTTACCAACCGATATCTGGAAAACAAACAAACGGACTTCGACTTCGTGTTTCGAGCAATATCAAAACAAAGACGACCGTTTCCGGCGTAATTTGACGCGCGGAATGCGATAAAACAAGTTTTAGGTCGCTAGCATGTATAGAAAAAAAGTTACCAACCGATATCTGGAAAACAAACAAACGGACTTTGACTTCGTGTTTCGAGCAATATCAAAACAAAGACGACAGTTTCCGGCGTAATTTGACGCGCTGAATGCGATAAAACAAGTTTTAGCTCGCTAGCATGTATAGAAAAAAAGTTAGCAACCGAAATCTGAAAAACAAACAAACGGACTTCGACTTCGTGTTTCGAGCAATATCAAAACAAAGACGACCGTTTCCGGCGTAATTTGACGCGCTGAATGCGATAAAACAAGTTTTAGGTCGCTAGCATGTATAGAAAAAAAGTTACCAACCGATATCTGGAAAACAAACAAACGGACTTCGACTTCGTGTTTCGAGCAATATCAAAACAAAGACGACCGTTTCCGGCGTAATTTGACGCGCTGAATGCGATAAAACAAGTTTTAGGTCGCTAGCATGTATAGAAAAAAAGTTACTCACCGATATCCACGAAACAAACAAACGGAATTCGACTCCGTGTTTTGAGCAATATCAGAACAAAGACGACCGTTTCCGGCGTAATTTGACGCGCTGAATGCGATAAAACAAGTTTCAGGTCGCTAGCATGTATAGAAAGAAAGTTACCAACCGATATCTGAAAAACAAACAAACGGACTTCGACTTCGTGTTTCGAGCAATATCAAAACAAAGACGACCGTTTCCGGCGTAATTTGACGCGCTGAATGCGATAAAACAAGTTTTAGGTCGCTAGCATGTATAGAAAAAAAGTTACCAACCGAAATCTGAAAAACAAACAAACGGACTTCGACTTCGTGTTTCGAGCAATATCAAAACAAAGACGACCGTTTCCGGCGTAATTTGACGCGCTGAATGCGATAAAACAAGTTTCAGGTCGCTAGCATGTATAGAAAGAAAGTTACCAACCGGTATCTGAAAAACAAACAAACGGACTTCGACTTCGTGTTTCGAGCAATATCAAAACAAAGACGACCGTTTCCGGCGTAGTTTGACGCGCTGAATGCGATAAAACAAGTTTTAGGTCGCTAGCATGTATAGAAAAAAAGTTACCAACCGAAATCTGAAAATCAAACAAACGGACTTCGACTTCGTGTTTCGAGCAATATCAAAACAAAGACGACAGTTTCCGGCGTAATTTGACGCGCTGAATGCGATAAAACAAGTTTTAGGTCGCTAGCATGTATAGAAAAAAAGTTACCAACCGAAATCTGAAAAACAAACAAACGGACTTCGACTTCGTGTTTCGAGCAATATCAAAACAAAGACGACCGTTTCCGGCGTAATTTGACGCGCTGAATGCGATAAAACAAGTTTTAGGTCGCTAGCATGTATAGAAAAAAAGTTCCTCACCGATATCCACGAAACAAACAAACGGACTTCGACTTCGTGTTTCGAGCAATATCAAAACAAAGACGGCCGTTTCCGGCGAAATTTGACGCGCCGAATGCGATAAAACAAGTTTTAGGTCGCTAGCATGTATAGAAAAAAAGTTACCAACCGAAATCTGAAAAACAAACAAACGGACTTCGACTTCGTGTTTCGAGCAATATCAAAACAAAGACGACCGTTTCCGGCGTAATTTGACGCGCTGAATGCGATAAAACAAGTTTCAGGTCGCTAGCATGTATAGAAAAAAAGTTACCAACCGATATCTGAAAAACAAACAAACGGACTTCGACTTCGTGTTTCGAGCAATATCGAAACAAAGACGACCGTTTCCGGCGTAATTTGACGCGCTGAATGCGATAAAACAAGTTTCAGGTCGCTAGCATGTATAGAAAAAAAGTTACCAACCGATATCTGAAAAACAAACAAACGGACTTCGACTTCGTGTTTCGAGCAATATCAAAACAAAGACGACCGTTTCCGGCGTAATTTGACGCGCTGAATGCGATAAAACAAGTTTCAGGTCGCTAGCATGTATAGAAAAAAAGTTACCAACCGATATCTGGAAAACAAACAAACGGACTTCGACTTCGTGTTTCGAGCAATATCAAAACAAAGACGACCGTTTCCGGCGTAATTTGACGCGCTGAATGCGATAAATCAAGTTTTAGGTCACTAGCATGTATAGAAAAAAAGTTACCAACCGAAATCTGAAAATCAAACAAACGGACTTCGACTTCGTGTTTCGAGCAATATCAAAACAAAGACGACCGTTTCCGGCGTAATTTGACGCGCTGAATGCGATAAAACAAGTTTTAGGTCGCTAGCATGTATAGAAAAAAAGTTACTCACCGATATCCACGAAACAAACAAACGGAATTCGACTCCGTGTTTTGAGCAATATCAGAACAAAGACGACCGTTTCCGGCGTAATTTGACGCGCTGAATGCGATAACACAAGTTTTAGGTCGCGAGCATGTATAGAAAAAAAGTTACCAACCGATATCTGAAAAACAAACAAACGGACTTCGACTTCGTGTTTCGAGCAATATCAAAACAAAGACGGCCGTTTCCGGCGTAATTTGACGCGCCGATTGCGATAAAACAAGTTTTAGGTCGCTAGCATGTATAGAAAAAAAGTTACCAACCGATATCTGGAAAACAAACAAACGGACTTCGACTTCGTGTTTCGAGCAATATCAAAACAAAGACGACCGTTTCCGGCGTAATTTGACGCGCGGAATGCGATAAAACAAGTTTTAGGTCGCTAGCATGTATAGAAAAAAAGTTACCAACCGATATCTGGAAAACAAACAAACGGACTTTGACTTCGTGTTTCGAGCAATATCAAAACAAAGACGACAGTTTCCGGCGTAATTTGACGCGCTGAATGCGATAAAACAAGTTTTAGGTCGCTAGCATGTATAGAAAAAAAGTTAGCAACCGAAATCTGAAAAACAAACAAACGGACTTCGACTTCGTGTTTCGAGCAATATCAAAACAAAGACGACCGTTTCCGGCGTAATTTGACGCGCTGAATGCGATAAAACAAGTTTTAGGTCGCTAGCATGTATAGAAAAAAAGTTACCAACCGATATCTGGAAAACAAACAAACGGACTTCGACTTCGTGTTTCGAGCAATATCAAAACAAAGACGACCGTCTCCGGCGTAATTTGACGCGCTGAATGCGATAAAACAAGTTTTAGGTCGCTAGCATGTATAGAAAAAAAGTTATCAACCGATATCTGAAAAACAAACAAACGGACTTCGACTTCGTGTTTCGAGCAATATCAAAACAAAGACGACCGTTTCCGGCGTAATTTGACGCGCTGAATGCGATAAAACAAGTTTCAGGTCGCTAGCATGTATAGAAAAAAAGTTACCAACCGATATCTGGAAAACAAACAAACGGACTTCGACTTCGTGTTTCGAGCAATATCAAAACAAAGACGACCGTTTCCGGCGTAATTTGACGCGCTGAATGCGATAAAACAAGTTTTAGGTCGCTAGCATGTATAGAAAAAAAGTTACCAACCGAAATCTGAAAATCAAACAAACGGACTACGACTTCGTGTTTCGAGCAATATCAAAACAAAGACGGCCGTTTCCGGCGTAATTTGACGCGCTGAATGCGATAGAACAAGTTTTAGGTCGCTAGCATGTATAGAAAAAAAGTTACCAACCGATATCTGAAAAACAAACAAACGGACTTCGACTTCGAGTTTCGAGCAATATCAAAACAAAGACGACCGTTTCCGGCGTAATTTGACGCGCTGAATGCGATAAAACAAGTTTTAGGTCGCTAGCATGTATAGAAAAAAAGTTACCAACCGAAATCTGAAAATCAAACAAACGAACTTCGACTTCGTGTTTCGAGCAATATCAAAACAAAGACGACCGTTTCCGGCGTAATTTGACGCGCTGAATGCGATAAAACAAGTTTTAGGTCGCTAGCATGTATAGAAAGAAAGTTACCAACCGGTATCTGAAAAACAAACAAACGGACTTCGACTTCGTGTTCCGAGCAATATCAAAACAAAGACGACCGTTTCCGGCGTAATTTGACGCGCTGAATGCGATAAAACAAGTTTTAGGTCGCTAGCATGTATAGAAAAAAAGTTACTCACCGATATCCACGAAACAAACAAACGGACTTCGACTTCGTGTTTCGAGCAATATCAAAACAAAGACGGCCGTTTCCGGCGAAATTTGACGCGCCGAATGCGACAAAACAAGTTTTAGGTCGCTAGCATGTATAGAAAAAAAGTTACTCACCGATATCTGAAAAACAAACAAACGGACTTCGACTTCGTGTTTCGAGCAATATCAAAACAAAGACGACCGTTTCCGGCGTAATTTGACGCGCTGAATGCGATAAAACAAGTTTTAGGTCGCTAGCATGTATAGAAAAAAAGTTACCAACCGATATCTGAAAAACAAACAAACGGACTTCGACTTCGTGTTTCGAGCAATATCAAAACAAAGACGGCCGTTTCCGGCGTAATTTGACGCGCTGAATGCGATCAAACAAGTTTTAGGTCGCTAGCATGTATAGAAAAAAAGTTACCAACCGAAATCTGAAAAACAAACAAACGGACTTCGACTTCGTGTTTCGAGCAATATCAAAACAAAGACGACCGTTTCCGGCGTAATTTGACGCGCTGAATGCGATAAAACAAGTTTCAGGTCGCTAGCATGTATAGAAAAAAAGTTACCAACCGATATCTGAAAAACAAACAAACGGACTTCGACTTCGTGTTTCGAGCAATATCGAAACAAAGACGACCGTTTCCGGCGTAATTTGACGCGCTGAATGCGATAAAACAAGTTTCAGGTCGCTAGCATGTATAGAAAAAAAGTTACCAACCGATATCTGAAAAACAAACAAACGGACTTCGACTTCGTGTTTCGAGCAATATCAAAACAAAGACGACCGTTTCCGGCGTAATTTGACGCGCTGAATGCGATAAAACAAGTTTCAGGTCGCTAGCATGTATAGAAAAAAAGTTACCAACCGATATCTGGAAAACAAACAAACGGACTTCGACTTCGTGTTTCGAGCAATATCAAAACAAAGACGACCGTTTCCGGCGTAATTTGACGCGCTGAATGCGATAAATCAAGTTTTAGGTCACTAGCATGTATAGAAAAAAAGTTACCAACCGAAATCTGAAAATCAAACAAACGGACTTCGACTTCGTGTTTCGAGCAATATCAAAACAAAGACGACCGTTTCCGGCGTAATTTGACGCGCTGAATGCGATAAAACAAGTTTTAGGTCGCTAGCATGTATAGAAAAAAAGTTACTCACCGATATCCACGAAACAAACAAACGGAATTCGACTCCGTGTTTTGAGCAATATCAGAACAAAGACGACCGTTTCCGGCGTAATTTGACGCGCTGAATGCGATAACACAAGTTTTAGGTCGCGAGCATGTATAGAAAAAAAGTTACCAACCGATATCTGAAAAACAAACAAACGGACTTCGACTTCGTGTTTCGAGCAATATCAAAACAAAGACGGCCGTTTCCGGCGTAATTTGACGCGCCGATTGCGATAAAACAAGTTTTAGGTCGCTAGCATGTATAGAAAAAAAGTTACCAACCGATATCTGGAAAACAAACAAACGGACTTCGACTTCGTGTTTCGAGCAATATCAAAACAAAGACGACCGTTTCCGGCGTAATTTGACGCGCGGAATGCGATAAAACAAGTTTTAGGTCGCTAGCATGTATAGAAAAAAAGTTACCAACCGATATCTGGAAAACAAACAAACGGACTTTGACTTCGTGTTTCGAGCAATATCAAAACAAAGACGACAGTTTCCGGCGTAATTTGACGCGCTGAATGCGATAAAACAAGTTTTAGGTCGCTAGCATGTATAGAAAAAAAGTTAGCAACCGAAATCTGAAAAACAAACAAACGGACTTCGACTTCGTGTTTCGAGCAATATCAAAACAAAGACGACCGTTTCCGGCGTAATTTGACGCGCTGAATGCGATAAAACAAGTTTTAGGTCGCTAGCATGTATAGAAAAAAAGTTACCAACCGATATCTGGAAAACAAACAAACGGACTTCGACTTCGTGTTTCGAGCAATATCAAAACAAAGACGACCGTCTCCGGCGTAATTTGACGCGCTGAATGCGATAAAACAAGTTTTAGGTCGCTAGCATGTATAGAAAAAAAGTTATCAACCGATATCTGAAAAACAAACAAACGGACTTCGACTTCGTGTTTCGAGCAATATCAAAACAAAGACGACCGTTTCCGGCGTAATTTGACGCGCTGAATGCGATAAAACAAGTTTCAGGTCGCTAGCATGTATAGAAAAAAAGTTACCAACCGATATCTGGAAAACAAACAAACGGACTTCGACTTCGTGTTTCGAGCAATATCAAAACAAAGACGACCGTTTCCGGCGTAATTTGACGCGCTGAATGCGATAAAACAAGTTTTAGGTCGCTAGCATGTATAGAAAAAAAGTTACCAACCGAAATCTGAAAATCAAACAAACGGACTACGACTTCGTGTTTCGAGCAATATCAAAACAAAGACGGCCGTTTCCGGCGTAATTTGACGCGCTGAATGCGATAGAACAAGTTTTAGGTCGCTAGCATGTATAGAAAAAAAGTTACCAACCGATATCTGAAAAACAAACAAACGGACTTCGACTTCGAGTTTCGAGCAATATCAAAACAAAGACGACCGTTTCCGGCGTAATTTGACGCGCTGAATGCGATAAAACAAGTTTTAGGTCGCTAGCATGTATAGAAAAAAAGTTACCAACCGAAATCTGAAAATCAAACAAACGAACTTCGACTTCGTGTTTCGAGCAATATCAAAACAAAGACGACCGTTTCCGGCGTAATTTGACGCGCTGAATGCGATAAAACAAGTTTTAGGTCGCTAGCATGTATAGAAAGAAAGTTACCAACCGGTATCTGAAAAACAAACAAACGGACTTCGACTTCGTGTTCCGAGCAATATCAAAACAAAGACGACCGTTTCCGGCGTAATTTGACGCGCTGAATGCGATAAAACAAGTTTTAGGTCGCTAGCATGTATAGAAAAAAAGTTACTCACCGATATCCACGAAACAAACAAACGGACTTCGACTTCGTGTTTCGAGCAATATCAAAACAAAGACGGCCGTTTCCGGCGAAATTTGACGCGCCGAATGCGACAAAACAAGTTTTAGGTCGCTAGCATGTATAGAAAAAAAGTTACTCACCGATATCTGAAAAACAAACAAACGGACTTCGACTTCGTGTTTCGAGCAATATCAAAACAAAGACGACCGTTTCCGGCGTAATTTGACGCGCTGAATGCGATAAAACAAGTTTTAGGTCGCTAGCATGTATAGAAAAAAAGTTACCAACCGATATCTGAAAAACAAACAAACGGACTTCGACTTCGTGTTTCGAGCAATATCAAAACAAAGACGGCCGTTTCCGGCGTAATTTGACGCGCTGAATGCGATCAAACAAGTTTTAGGTCGCTAGCATGTATAGAAAAAAAGTTACCAACCGATATCTGAAAAACAAACAAACGGACTTCGACTTCGTGTTTCGAGCAATATCAAAACAAAGACGACCGTTTCCGGCGTAATTTGACGCGCTGAATGCGATAAAACAAGTTTCAGGTCGCTAGCATGTATAGAAAAAAAGTTACCAACCGATATCTGGAAAACAAACAAACGGACTTCGACTTCGTGTTTCGAGCAATATCAAAACAAAGACGACCGTTTCCGGCGTAATTTGACGCGCTGAATGCGATAAAACAAGTTTTAGGTCGCTAGCATGTATAGAAAAAAAGTTACCAACCGAAATCTGAAAATCAAACAAACGGACTACGACTTCGTGTTTCGAGCAATATCAAAACAAAGACGGCCGTTTCCGGCGTAATTTGACGCGCTGAATGCGATAGAACAAGTTTTAGGTCGCTAGCATGTATAGAAAAAAAGTTACCAACCGATATCTGAAAAACAAACAAACGGACTTCGACTTCGAGTTTCGAGCAATATCAAAACAAAGACGACCGTTTCCGGCGTAATTTGACGCGCTGAATGCGATAAAACAAGTTTTAGGTCGCTAGCATGTATAGAAAAAAAGTTACCAACCGAAATCTGAAAATCAAACAAACGAACTTCGACTTCGTGTTTCGAGCAATATCAAAACAAAGACGACCGTTTCCGGCGTAATTTGACGCGCTGAATGCGATAAAACAAGTTTTAGGTCGCTAGCATGTATAGAAAGAAAGTTACCAACCGGTATCTGAAAAACAAACAAACGGACTTCGACTTCGTGTTCCGAGCAATATCAAAACAAAGACGACCGTTTCCGGCGTAATTTGACGCGCTGAATGCGATAAAACAAGTTTTAGGTCGCTAGCATGTATAGAAAAAAAGTTACTCACCGATATCCACGAAACAAACAAACGGACTTCGACTTCGTGTTTCGAGCAATATCAAAACAAAGACGGCCGTTTCCGGCGAAATTTGACGCGCCGAATGCGACAAAACAAGTTTTAGGTCGCTAGCATGTATAGAAAAAAAGTTACTCACCGATATCTGAAAAACAAACAAACGGACTTCGACTTCGTGTTTCGAGCAATATCAAAACAAAGACGACCGTTTCCGGCGTAATTTGACGCGCTGAATGCGATAAAACAAGTTTTAGGTCGCTAGCATGTATAGAAAAAAAGTTACCAACCGATATCTGAAAAACAAACAAACGGACTTCGACTTCGTGTTTCGAGCAATATCAAAACAAAGACGGCCGTTTCCGGCGTAATTTGACGCGCTGAATGCGATCAAACAAGTTTTAGGTCGCTAGCATGTATAGAAAAAAAGTTACCAACCGATATCTGGAAAACAAACAAACGGACTTCGACTTCGTGTTTCGAGCAATATCAAAACAAAGACGACCGTTTCCGGCGTAATTTGACGCGCTGAATGCGATAAAACAAGTTTTAGGTCGCTAGCATGTATAGAAAAAAAGTTACCAACCGAAATCTGAAAATCAAACAAACGGACTTCGACTTCGTGTTTCGAGCAATATCAAAACAAAGACGACAGTTTCCGGCGTAATTTGACGCGCTGAATGCGATAAAACAAGTTTTAGGTCGCTAGCATGTATAGAAAAAAAGTTAGCAACCGAAATCTGAAAAACAAACAAACGGACTTCGACTTCGTGTTTCGAGCAATATCAAAACAAAGACGACCGTTTCCGGCGTAATTTGACGCGCTGAATGCGATAAAACAAGTTTTAGGTCGCTAGCATGTATAGAAAAAAAGTTACTCACCGATATCCACGAAACAAACAAACGGAATTCGACTCCGTGTTTTGAGCAATATCAGAACAAAGACGACCGTTTCCGGCGTAATTTGACGCGCTGAATGCGATAAAACAAGTTTCAGGTCGCTAGCATGTATAGAAAGAAAGTTACCAACCGATATCTGAAAAACAAACAAACGGACTTCGACTTCGTGTTTCGAGCAATATCAAAACAAAGACGACCGTTTCCGGCGTAATTTGACGCGCTGAATGCGATAAAACAAGTTTTAGGTCGCTAGCATGTATAGAAAAAAAGTTACCAACCGAAATCTGAAAAACAAACAAACGGACTTCGACTTCGTGTTTCGAGCAATATCAAAACAAAGACGACCGTTTCCGGCGTAATTTGACGCGCTGAATGCGATAAAACAAGTTTCAGGTCGCTAGCATGTATAGAAAAAAAGTTACCAACCGATATCTGAAAAACAAACAAACGGACTTCGACTTCGTGTTTCGAGCAATATCGAAACAAAGACGACCGTTTCCGGCGTAATTTGACGCGCTGAATGCGATAAAACAAGTTTTAGGTCGCTAGCATGTATAGAAAAAAAGTTACCAACCGATATCTGAAAAACAAACAAACGGACTTCGACTTCGTGTTTCGAGCAATATCAAAACAAAGACGACCGTTTCCGGCGTAATTTGACGCGCTGAATGCGATAAAACAAGTTTCAGGTCGCTAGCATGTATAGAAAAAAAGTTACCAACCGATATCTGGAAAACAAACAAACGGACTTCGACTTCGTGTTTCGAGCAATATCAAAACAAAGACGACCGTTTCCGGCGTAATTTGACGCGCTGAATGCGATAAATCAAGTTTTAGGTCACTAGCATGTATAGAAAAAAAGTTACCAACCGAAATCTGAAAATCAAACAAACGGACTTCGACTTCGTGTTTCGAGCAATATCAAAACAAAGACGACAGTTTCCGGCGTAATTTGACGCGCTGAATGCGATAAAACAAGTTTTAGGTCGCTAGCATGTATAGAAAAAAAGTTACCAACCGAAATCTGAAAAACAAACAAACGGACTTCGACTTCGTGTTTCGAGCAATATCAAAACAAAGACGACCGTTTCCGGCGTAATTTGACGCGCTGAATGCGATAAAACAAGTTTTAGGTCGCTAGCATGTATAGAAAAAAAGTTACTCACCGATATCCACGAAACAAACAAACGGAATTCGACTCCGTGTTTTGAGCAATATCAGAACAAAGACGACCGTTTCCGGCGTAATCTGACGCGCTGAATGCGATAACACAAGTTTTAGGTCGCGAGCATGTATAGAAAAAAAGTTACCAACCGATATCTGAAAAACAAACAAACGGACTTCGACTTCGTGTTTCGAGCAATATCAAAACAAAGACGGCCGTTTCCGGCGTAATTTGACGCGCCGAATGCGATAAAACAAGTTTTAGGTCGCTAGCATGTATAGAAAAAAAGTTACTCACCGATATCTGAAAAACAAACAAACGGACTTCGACTTCGTGTTTCGAGCAATATCAAAACAAAGACGACCGTTTCCGGCGTAATTTGACGCGCTGAATGCGATAAAACAAGTTTTAGGTCGCTAGCATGTATAGAAAAAAAGTTACCAACCGATATCTGAAAAACAAACAAACGGACTTCGACTTCGTGTTTCGAGCAATATCAAAACAAAGACGGCCGTTTCCGGCGTAATTTGACGCGCTGAATGCGATAAAACAAGTTTTAGGTCGCTAGCATGTATAGAAAAAAAGTTACCAACCGATATCTGGAAAACAAACAAACGGACTTCGACTTCGTGTTTCGAGCAATATCAAAACAAAGACGACCGTTTCCGGCGTAATTTGACGCGCGGAATGCGATAAAACAAGTTTTAGGTCGCTAGCATGTATAGAAAAAAAGTTACCAACCGATATCTGGAAAACAAACAAACGGACTTTGACTTCGTGTTTCGAGCAATATCAAAACAAAGACGACAGTTTCCGGCGTAATTTGACGCGCTGAATGCGATAAAACAAGTTTTAGGTCGCTAGCATGTATAGAAAAAAAGTTAGCAACCGAAATCTGAAAAACAAACAAACGGACTTCGACTTCGTGTTTCGAGCAATATCAAAACAAAGACGACCGTTTCCGGCGTAATTTGACGCGCTGAATGCGATAAAACAAGTTTTAGGTCGCTAGCATGTATAGAAAAAAAGTTACTAACCGATATCTGGAAAACAAACAAACGGACTTCGACTTCGTGTTTCGAGCAATATCAAAACAAAGACGACCGTTTCCGGCGTAATTTGACGCGCTGAATGCGATAAAACAAGTTTTAGGTCGCTAGCATGTATAGAAAAAAAGTTACCAACCGATATCTGAAAAACAAACAAACGGACTTCGACTTCGTGTTTCGAGCAATATCAAAACAAAGACGACCGTTTCCGGCGTAATTTGACGCGCTGAATGCGATAAAACAAGTTTCAGGTCGCTAGCATGTATAGAAAAAAAGTTACCAACCGATATCTGGAAAACAAACAAACGGACTTCGACTTCGTGTTTCGAGCAATATCAAAACAAAGACGACCGTTTCCGGCGTAATTTGACGCGCTGAATGCGATAAAACAAGTTTTAGGTCGCTAGCATGTATAGAAAAAAAGTTACCAACCGAAATCTGAAAATCAAACAAACGGACTACGACTTCGTGTTTCGAGCAATATCAAAACAAAGACGGCCGTTTCCGGCGTAATTTGACGCGCTGAATGCGATAGAACAAGTTTTAGGTCGCTAGCATGTATAGAAAAAAAGTTACCAACCGATATCTGAAAAACAAACAAACGGACTTCGACTTCGAGTTTCGAGCAATATCAAAACAAAGACGACCGTTTCCGGCGTAATTTGACGCGCTGAATGCGATAAAACAAGTTTTAGGTCGCTAGCATGTATAGAAAAAAAGTTACCAACCGAAATCTGAAAATCAAACAAACGAACTTCGACTTCGTGTTTCGAGCAATATCAAAACAAAGACGACCGTTTCCGGCGTAATTTGACGCGCTGAATGCGATAAAACAAGTTTTAGGTCGCTAGCATGTATAGAAAGAAAGTTACCAACCGGTATCTGAAAAACAAACAAACGGACTTCGACTTCGTGTTTCGAGCAATATCAAAACAAAGACGACCGTTTCCGGCGTAATTTGACGCGCTGAATGCGATAAAACAAGTTTTAGGTCGCTAGCATGTATAGAAAAAAAGTTACTCACCGATATCCACGAAACAAACAAACGGACTTCGACTTCGTGTTTCGAGCAATATCAAAACAAAGACGGCCGTTTCCGGCGAAATTTGACGCGCCGAATGCGATAAAACAAGTTTTAGGTCGCTAGCATGTATAGAAAAAAAGTTACTCACCGATATCTGAAAAACAAACAAACGGACTTCGACTTCGTGTTTCGAGCAATATCAAAACAAAGACGACCGTTTCCGGCGTAATTTGACGCGCTGAATGCGATAAAACAAGTTTTAGGTCGCTAGCATGTATAGAAAAAAAGTTAGCAACCGAAATCTGAAAAACAAACAAACGGACTTCGACTTCGTGTTTCGAGCAATATCAAAACAAAGACGACCGTTTCCGGCGTAATTTGACGCGCTGAATGCGATAAAACAAGTTTTAGGTCGCTAGCATGTATAGAAAAAAAGTTACCAACCGAAATCTGAAAATCAAACAAACGGACTTCGACTTCGTGTTTCGAGCAATGTCAGAACAAAGACGACAGTTTCCGGCGTAATTTGACGCGCTGAATGCGATAAAACAAGTTTTAGGTCGCTAGCATGTATAGAAAAAAAGTTAGCAACCGAAATCTGAAAAACAAACAAACGGACTTCGACTTCGTGTTTCGAGCAATATCAAAACAAAGACGACCGTTTCCGGCGTAATTTGACGCGCTGAATGCAATAAAACAAGTTTTAGGTCGCTAGCATGTATAGAAAAAAAGTTACTCACCGATATCCACGAAACAAACAAACGGAATTCGACTCCGTGTTTTGAGCAATATCAGAACAAAGACGACCGTTTCCGGCGTAATTTGACGCGCTGAATGCGATAACACAAGTTTTAGGTCGCGAGCATGTATAGAAAAAAAGTTACCAACCGATATCTGAAAAACAAACAAACGGACTTCGACTTCGTGTTTCGAGCAATATCAAAACAAAGACGGCCGTTTCCGGCGTAATTTGACGCGCCGAATGCGATAAAACAAGTTTTAGGTCGCTAGCATGTATAGAAAAAAAGTTACTCACCGATATCTGAAAAACAAACAAACGGACTTCGACTTCGTGTTTCGAGCAATATCAAAACAAAGACGACCGTTTCCGGCGTAATTTGACGCGCTGAATGCGATAAAACAAGTTTTAGGTCGCTAGCATGTATAGAAAAAAAGTTACCAACCGATATCTGAAAAACAAACAAACGGACTTCGACTTCGTGTTTCGAGCAATATCAAAACAAAGACGGCCGTTTCCGGCGTAATTTGACGCGCTGAATGCGATAAAACAAGTTTTAGGTCGCTAGCATGTATAGAAAAAAAGTTACAAACCGATATCTGGAAAACAAACAAACGGACTTCGACTTCGTGTTTCGAGCAATATCAAAACAAAGACGACCGTTTCCGGCGTAATTTGACGCGCGGAATGCGATAAAACAAGTTTTAGGTCGCTAGCATGTATAGAAAAAAAGTTACCAACCGATATCTGGAAAACAAACAAACGGACTTTGACTTCGTGTTTCGAGCAATATCAAAACAAAGACGACAGTTTCCGGCGTAATTTGACGCGCTGAATGCGATAAAACAAGTTTTAGGTCGCTAGCATGTATAGAAAAAAAGTTAGCAACCGAAATCTGAAAAACAAACAAACGGACTTCGACTTCGTGTTTCGAGCAATATCAAAACAAAGACGACCGTTTCCGGCGTAATTTGACGCGCTGAATGCGATAAAACAAGTTTTAGGTCGCTAGCATGTATAGAAAAAAAGTTACTAACCGATATCTGGAAAACAAACAAACGGACTTCGACTTCGTGTTTCGAGCAATATCAAAACAAAGACGACCGTTTCCGGCGTAATTTGACGCGCTGAATGCGATAAAACAAGTTTTAGGTCGCTAGCATGTATAGAAAAAAAGTTACCAACCGATATCTGAAAAACAAACAAACGGACTTCGACTTCGTGTTTCGAGCAATATCAAAACAAAGACGACCGTTTCCGGCGTAATTTGACGCGCTGAATGCGATAAAACAAGTTTCAGGTCGCTAGCATGTATAGAAAAAAAGTTACCAACCGATATCTGGAAAACAAACAAACGGACTTCGACTTCGTGTTTCGAGCAATATCAAAACAAAGACGACCGTTTCCGGCGTAATTTGACGCGCTGAATGCGATAAAACAAGTTTTAGGTCGCTAGCATGTATAGAAAAAAAGTTACCAACCGAAATCTGAAAATCAAACAAACGGACTACGACTTCGTGTTTCGAGCAATATCAAAACAAAGACGGCCGTTTCCGGCGTAATTTGACGCGCTGAATGCGATAGAACAAGTTTTAGGTCGCTAGCATGTATAGAAAAAAAGTTACCAACCGATATCTGAAAAACAAACAAACGGACTTCGACTTCGAGTTTCGAGCAATATCAAAACAAAGACGACCGTTTCCGGCGTAATTTGACGCGCTGAATGCGATAAAACAAGTTTTAGGTCGCTAGCATGTATAGAAAAAAAGTTACCAACCGAAATCTGAAAATCAAACAAACGAACTTCGACTTCGTGTTTCGAGCAATATCAAAACAAAGACGACCGTTTCCGGCGTAATTTGACGCGCTGAATGCGATAAAACAAGTTTTAGGTCGCTAGCATGTATAGAAAGAAAGTTACCAACCGGTATCTGAAAAACAAACAAACGGACTTCGACTTCGTGTTTCGAGCAATATCAAAACAAAGACGACCGTTTCCGGCGTAATTTGACGCGCTGAATGCGATAAAACAAGTTTTAGGTCGCTAGCATGTATAGAAAAAAAGTTACCAACCGAAATCTGAAAATCAAACAAACGGACTTCGACTTCGTGTTTCGAGCAATATCAAAACAAAGACGACAGTTTCCGGCGTAATTTGACGCGCTGAATGCGATAAAACAAGTTTTAGGTCGCTAGCATGTATAGAAAAAAAGTTACCAACCGAAATCTGAAAAACAAACAAACGGACTTCGACTTCGTGTTTCGAGCAATATCAAAACAAAGACGACCGTTTCCGGCGTAATTTGACGCGCTGAATGCGATAAAACAAGTTTTAGGTCGCTAGCATGTATAGAAAAAAAGTTACTCACCGATATCCACGAAACAAACAAACGGACTTCGACTTCGTGTTTCGAGCAATATCAAAACAAAGACGGCCGTTTCCGGCGAAATTTGACGCGCCGAATGCGATAAAACAAGTTTTAGGTCGCTAGCATGTATAGAAAAAAAGTTACTCACCGATATCTGAAAAACAAACAAACGGACTTCGACTTCGTGTTTCGAGCAATATCAAAACAAAGACGACCGTTTCCGGCGTAATTTGACGCGCTGAATGCGATAAAACAAGTTTTAGGTCGCTAGCATGTATAGAAAAAAAGTTAGCAACCGAAATCTGAAAAACAAACAAACGGACTTCGACTTCGTGTTTCGAGCAATATCAAAACAAAGACGACCGTTTCCGGCGTAATTTGACGCGCTGAATGCGATAAAACAAGTTTTAGGTCGCTAGCATGTATAGAAAAAAAGTGACCAACCGAAATCTGAAAATCAAACAAACGGACTTCGACTTCGTGTTTCGAGCAATGTCAAAACAAAGACGACAGTTTCCGGCGTAATTTGACGCGCTGAATGCGATAAAACAAGTTTTAGGTCGCTAGCATGTATAGAAAAAAAGTTACCAACCGAAATCTGAAAATCAAACAAACGGACTTCGACTTCGTGTTTCGAGCAATATCAAAACAAAGACGACAGTTTTCGGCGTAATTTGACGCGCTGAATGCGATAAAACAAGTTTTAGGTCGCTAGCATGTATAGAAAAAAAGTTACCAACCGAAATCTGAAAAACAAACAAACGGACTTCGACTTCGTGTTTCGAGCAATATCAAAACAAAGACGACCGTTTCCGGCGTAATTTGACGCGCTGAATGCGATAAAACAAGTTTTAGGTCGCTAGCATGTATAGAAAAAAAGTTACTCACCGATATCCACGAAACAAACAAACGGACTTCGACTTCGTGTTTCGAGCAATATCAAAACAAAGACGGCCGTTTCCGGCGAAATTTGACGCGCCGAATGCGATAAAACAAGTTTTAGGTCGCTAGCATGTATAGAAAAAAAGTTACTCACCGATATCTGAAAAACAAACAAACGGACTTCGACTTCGTGTTTCGAGCAATATCAAAACAAAGACGACCGTTTCCGGCGTAATTTGACGCGCTGAATGCGATAAAACAAGTTTTAGGTCGCTAGCATGTATAGAAAAAAAGTTAGCAACCGAAATCTGAAAAACAAACAAACGGACTTCGACTTCGTGTTTCGAGCAATATCAAAACAAAGACGACAGTTTCCGGCGTAATTTGACGCGCTGAATGCGATAAAACAAGTTTTAGGTCGCTAGCATGTATAGAAAAAAAGTTAGCAACCGAAATCTGAAAAACAAACAAACGGACTTCGACTTCGTGTTTCGAGCAATATCAAAACAAAGACGACCGTTTCCGGCGTAATTTGACGCGCTGAATGCGATAAAACAAGTTTTAGGTCGCTAGCATGTATAGAAAAAAAGTTACCAACCGATATCTGAAAAACAAACAAACGGACTTCGACTTCGTGTTTCGAGCAATATCAAAACAAAGACGACCGTTTCCGGCGTAATTTGACGCGCTGAATGCGATAAAACAAGTTTCAGGTCGCTAGCATGTATAGAAAAAAAGTTACCAACCGATATCTGGAAAACAAACAAACGGACTTCGACTTCGTGTTTCGAGCAATATCAAAACAAAGACGACCGTTTCCGGCGTAATTTGACGCGCTGAATGCGATAAAACAAGTTTTAGGTCGCTAGCATGTATAGAAAAAAAGTTACCAACCGAAATCTGAAAATCAAACAAACGGACTACGACTTCGTGTTTCGAGCAATATCAAAACAAAGACGGCCGTTTCCGGCGTAATTTGACGCGCTGAATGCGATAGAACAAGTTTGAGGTCGCTAGCATGTATAGAAAAAAAGTTACCAACCGATATCTGAAAAACAAACAAACGGACTTCGACTTCGAGTTTCGAGCAATATCAAAACAAAGACGACCGTTTCCGGCGTAATTTGACGCGCTGAATGCGATAAAACAAGTTTTAGGTCGCTAGCATGTATAGAAAAAAAGTTACCAACCGAAATCTGAAAATCAAACAAACGAACTTCGACTTCGTGTTTCGAGCAATATCAAAACAAAGACGACCGTTTCCGGCGTAATTTGACGCGCTGAATGCGATAAAACAAGTTTTAGGTCGCTAGCATGTATAGAAAGAAAGTTACCAACCGGTATCTGAAAAACAAACAAACGGACTTCGACTTCGTGTTTCGAGCAATATCAAAACAAAGACGACCGTTTCCGGCGTAATTTGACGCGCTGAATGCGATAAAACAAGTTTTAGGTCGCTAGCATGTATAGAAAAAAAGTTACCAACCGAAATCTGAAAATCAAACAAACGGACTTCGACTTCGTGTTTCGAGCAATATCAAAACAAAGACGACAGTTTCCGGCGTAATTTGACGCGCTGAATGCGATAAAACAAGTTTTAGGTCGCTAGCATGTATAGAAAAAAAGTTACCAACCGAAATCTGAAAAACAAACAAACGGACTTCGACTTCGTGTTTCGAGCAATATCAAAACAAAGACGACCGTTTCCGGCGTAATTTGACGCGCTGAATGCGATAAAACAAGTTTTAGGTCGCTAGCATGTATAGAAAAAAAGTTACTCACCGATATCCACGAAACAAACAAACGGACTTCGACTTCGTGTTTCGAGCAATATCAAAACAAAGACGGCCGTTTCCGGCGAAATTTGACGCGCCGAATGCGATAAAACAAGTTTTAGGTCGCTAGCATGTATAGAAAAAAAGTTACTCACCGATATCTGAAAAACAAACAAACGGACTTCGACTTCGTGTTTCGAGCAATATCAAAACAAAGACGACCGTTTCCGGCGTAATTTGACGCGCTGAATGCGATAAAACAAGTTTTAGGTCGCTAGCATGTATAGAAAAAAAGTTAGCAACCGAAATCTGAAAAACAAACAAACGGACTTCGACTTCGTGTTTCGAGCAATATCAAAACAAAGACGACCGTTTCCGGCGTAATTTGACGCGCTGAATGCGATAAAACAAGTTTTAGGTCGCTAGCATGTATAGAAAAAAAGTTACCAACCGAAATCTGAAAATCAAACAAACGGACTTCGACTTCGTGTTTCGAGCAATGTCAAAACAAAGACGACAGTTTCCGGCGTAATTTGACGCGCTGAATGCGATAAAACAAGTTTTAGGTCGCTAGCATGTATAGAAAAAAAGTTAGCAACCGAAATCTGAAAAACAAACAAACGGACTTCGACTTCGTGTTTCGAGCAATATCAAAACAAAGACGACCGTTTCCGGCGTAATTTGACGCGCTGAATGCGATAAAACAAGTTTTAGGTCGCTAGCATGTATAGAAAAAAAGTTACTCACCGATATCCACGAAACAAACAAACGGAATTCGACTCCGTGTTTTGAGCAATATCAGAACAAAGACGACCGTTTCCGGCGTAATTTGACGCGCTGAATGCGATAAAACAAGTTTCAGGTCGCTAGCATGTGTAGAAAGAAAGTTACCAACCGATATCTGAAAAACAAACAAACGGACTTCGACTTCGTGTTTCGAGCAATATCAAAACAAAGACGACCGTTTCCGGCGTAATTTGACGCGCTGAATGCGATGAAACAAGTTTTAGGTCGCTAGCATGTATAGAAAAAAAGTTACCAACCGAAATCTGAAAAACAAACAAACGGACTTCGACTTCGTGTTTCGAGCAATATCAAAACAAAGACGGCCGTTTCCGGCGTAATTTGACGCGCTGAATGCGATAAAACAAGTTTCAGGTCGCTAGCATGTATAGAAAAAAAGTTACCAACCGATATCTGAAAAACAAACAAACGGACTTCGACTTCGTGTTTCGAGCAATATCGAAACAAAGACGACCGTTTCCGGCGTAATTTGACGCGCTGAATGCGATAAAACAAGTTTTAGGTCGCTAGCATGTATAGAAAAAAAGTTACCAACCGATATCTGAAAAACAAACAAACGGACTTCGACTTCGTGTTTCGAGCAATATCAAAACAAAGACGACCGTTTCCGGCGTAATTTGACGCGCTGAATGCGATAAAACAAGTTTCAGGTCGCTAGCATGTATAGAAAAAAAGTTACCAACCGATATCTGGAAAACAAACAAACGGACTTCGACTTCGTGTTTCGAGCAATATCAAAACAAAGACGACCGTTTCCGGCGTAATTTGACGCGCTGAATGCGATAAATCAAGTTTTAGGTCACTAGCATGTATAGAAAAAAAGTTACCAACCGAAATCTGAAAATCAAACAAACGGACTTCGACTTCGTGTTTCGAGCAATATCAAAACAAAGACGACAGTTTCCGGCGTAATTTGACGCGCTGAATGCGATAAAACAAGTTTTAGGTCGCTAGCATGTATAGAAAAAAAGTTACCAACCGAAATCTGAAAAACAAACAAACGGACTTCGACTTCGTGTTTCGAGCAATATCAAAACAAAGACGACCGTTTCCGGCGTAATTTGACGCGCTGAATGCGATAAAACAAGTTTTAGGTCGCTAGCATGTATAGAAAAAAAGTTACTCACCGATATCCACGAAACAAACAAACGGAATTCGACTCCGTGTTTTGAGCAATATCAGAACAAAGACGACCGTTTCCGGCGTAATTTGACGCGCTGAATGCGATAACACAAGTTTTAGGTCGCGAGCATGTATAGAAAAAAAGTTACCAACCGATATCTGAAAAACAAACAAACGGACTTCGACTTCGTGTTTCGAGCAATATCAAAACAAAGACGGCCGTTTCCGGCGTAATTTGACGCGCCGATTGCGATAAAACAAGTTTTAGGTCGCTAGCATGTATAGAAAAAAAGTTACTCACCGATATCTGAAAAACAAACAAACGGACTTCGACTTCGTGTTTCGAGCAATATCAAAACAAAGACGACCGTTTCCGGCGTAATTTGACGCGCTGAATGCGATAAAACAAGTTTTAGGTCGCTAGCATGTATAGAAAAAAAGTTACCAACCGATATCTGAAAAACAAACAAACGGACTTCGACTTCGTGTTTCGAGCAATATCAAAACAAAGACGGCCGTTTCCGGCGTAATTTGACGCGCTGAATGCGATAAAACAAGTTTCAGGTCGCTAGCATGTATAGAAAAAAAGTTACCAACCGATATCTGAAAAACAAACAAACGGACTTCGACTTCGTGTTTCGAGCAATATCGAAACAAAGACGACCGTTTCCGGCGTAATTTGACGCGCTGAATGCGATAAAACAAGTTTTAGGTCGCTAGCATGTATAGAAAAAAAGTTACCAACCGATATCTGAAAAACAAACAAACGGACTTCGACTTCGTGTTTCGAGCAATATCAAAACAAAGACGACCGTTTCCGGCGTAATTTGACGCGCTGAATGCGATAAAACAAGTTTCAGGTCGCTAGCATGTATAGAAAAAAAGTTACCAACCGATATCTGGAAAACAAACAAACGGACTTCGACTTCGTGTTTCGAGCAATATCAAAACAAAGACGACCGTTTCCGGCGTAATTTGACGCGCTGAATGCGATAAATCAAGTTTTAGGTCACTAGCATGTATAGAAAAAAAGTTACCAACCGAAATCTGAAAATCAAACAAACGGACTTCGACTTCGTGTTTCGAGCAATATCAAAACAAAGACGACAGTTTCCGGCGTAATTTGACGCGCTGAATGCGATAAAACAAGTTTTAGGTCGCTAGCATGTATAGAAAAAAAGTTACCAACCGAAATCTGAAAAACAAACAAACGGACTTCGACTTCGTGTTTCGAGCAATATCAAAACAAAGACGACCGTTTCCGGCGTAATTTGACGCGCTGAATGCGATAAAACAAGTTTTAGGTCGCTAGCATGTATAGAAAAAAAGTTACTCACCGATATCCACGAAACAAACAAACGGAATTCGACTCCGTGTTTTGAGCAATATCAGAACAAAGACGACCGTTTCCGGCGTAATTTGACGCGCTGAATGCGATAACACAAGTTTTAGGTCGCGAGCATGTATAGAAAAAAAGTTACCAACCGATATCTGAAAAACAAACAAACGGACTTCGACTTCGTGTTTCGAGCAATATCAAAACAAAGACGGCCGTTTCCGGCGTAATTTGACGCGCCGATTGCGATAAAACAAGTTTTAGGTCGCTAGCATGTATAGAAAAAAAGTTACTCACCGATATCTGAAAAACAAACAAACGGACTTCGACTTCGTGTTTCGAGCAATATCAAAACAAAGACGACCGTTTCCGGCGTAATTTGACGCGCTGAATGCGATAAAACAAGTTTTAGGTCGCTAGCATGTATAGAAAAAAAGTTACCAACCGATATCTGAAAAACAAACAAACGGACTTCGACTTCGTGTTTCGAGCAATATCAAAACAAAGACGGCCGTTTCCGGCGTAATTTGACGCGCTGAATGCGATAAAACAAGTTTTAGGTCGCTAGCATGTATAGAAAAAAAGTTACCAACCGATATCTGGAAAACAAACAAACGGACTTCGACTTCGTGTTTCGAGCAATATCAAAACAAAGACGACCGTTTCCGGCGTAATTTGACGCGCGGAATGCGATAAAACAAGTTTTAGGTCGCTAGCATGTATAGAAAAAAAGTTACCAACCGATATCTGGAAAACAAACAAACGGACTTTGACTTCGTGTTTCGAGCAATATCAAAACAAAGACGACAGTTTCCGGCGTAATTTGACGCGCTGAATGCGATAAAACAAGTTTTAGGTCGCTAGCATGTATAGAAAAAAAGTTAGCAACCGAAATCTGAAAAACAAACAAACGGACTTCGACTTCGTGTTTCGAGCAATATCAAAACAAAGACGACCGTTTCCGGCGTAATTTGACGCGCTGAATGCGATAAAACAAGTTTTAGGTCGCTAGCATGTATAGAAAAAAAGTTACTCACCGATATCCACGAAACAAACAAACGGAATTCGACTCCGTGTTTTGAGCAATATCAGAACAAAGACGACCGTTTCCGGCGTAATTTGACGCGCTGAATGCGATAAAACAAGTTTCAGGTCGCTAGCATGTGTAGAAAGAAAGTTACCAACCGATATCTGAAAAACAAACAAACGGACTTCGACTTCGTGTTTCGAGCAATATCAAAACAAAGACGACCGTTTCCGGCGTAATTTGACGCGCTGAATGCGATGAAACAAGTTTTAGGTCGCTAGCATGTATAGAAAAAAAGTTACCAACCGAAATCTGAAAAACAAACAAACGGACTTCGACTTCGTGTTTCGAGCAATATCAAAACAAAGACGGCCGTTTCCGGCGTAATTTGACGCGCTGAATGCGATAAAACAAGTTTCAGGTCGCTAGCATGTATAGAAAAAAAGTTACCAACCGATATCTGAAAAACAAACAAACGGACTTCGACTTCGTGTTTCGAGCAATATCGAAACAAAGACGACCGTTTCCGGCGTAATTTGACGCGCTGAATGCGATAAAACAAGTTTTAGGTCGCTAGCATGTATAGAAAAAAAGTTACCAACCGATATCTGAAAAACAAACAAACGGACTTCGACTTCGTGTTTCGAGCAATATCAAAACAAAGACGACCGTTTCCGGCGTAATTTGACGCGCTGAATGCGATAAAACAAGTTTCAGGTCGCTAGCATGTATAGAAAAAAAGTTACCAACCGATATCTGGAAAACAAACAAACGGACTTCGACTTCGTGTTTCGAGCAATATCAAAACAAAGACGACCGTTTCCGGCGTAATTTGACGCGCTGAATGCGATAAATCAAGTTTTAGGTCACTAGCATGTATAGAAAAAAAGTTACCAACCGAAATCTGAAAATCAAACAAACGGACTTCGACTTCGTGTTTCGAGCAATATCAAAACAAAGACGACAGTTTCCGGCGTAATTTGACGCGCTGAATGCGATAAAACAAGTTTTAGGTCGCTAGCATGTATAGAAAAAAAGTTACCAACCGAAATCTGAAAAACAAACAAACGGACTTCGACTTCGTGTTTCGAGCAATATCAAAACAAAGACGACAGTTTCCGGCGTAATTTGACGCGCTGAATGCGATAAAACAAGTTTTAGGTCGCTAGCATGTATAGAAAAAAAGTTACTCACCGATATCCACGAAACAAACAAACGGAATTCGACTCCGTGTTTTGAGCAATATCAGAACAAAGACGACCGTTTCCGGCGTAATTTGACGCGCTGAATGCGATAACACAAGTTTTAGGTCGCGAGCATGTATAGAAAAAAAGTTACCAACCGATATCTGAAAAACAAACAAACGGACTTCGACTTCGTGTTTCGAGCAATATCAAAACAAAGACGGCCGTTTCCGGCGTAATTTGACGCGCCGATTGCGATAAAACAAGTTTTAGGTCGCTAGCATGTATAGAAAAAAAGTTACTCACCGATATCTGAAAAACAAACAAACGGACTTCGACTTCGTGTTTCGAGCAATATCAAAACAAAGACGACCGTTTCCGGCGTAATTTGACGCGCTGAATGCGATAAAACAAGTTTTAGGTCGCTAGCATGTATAGAAAAAAAGTTACCAACCGATATCTGAAAAACAAACAAACGGACTTCGACTTCGTGTTTCGAGCAATATCAAAACAAAGACGGCCGTTTCCGGCGTAATTTGACGCGCTGAATGCGATAAAACAAGTTTTAGGTCGCTAGCATGTATAGAAAAAAAGTTACCAACCGATATCTGGAAAACAAACAAACGGACTTCGACTTCGTGTTTCGAGCAATATCAAAACAAAGACGACCGTTTCCGGCGTAATTTGACGCGCGGAATGCGATAAAACAAGTTTTAGGTCGCTAGCATGTATAGAAAAAAAGTTACCAACCGATATCTGGAAAACAAACAAACGGACTTTGACTTCGTGTTTCGAGCAATATCAAAACAAAGACGACAGTTTCCGGCGTAATTTGACGCGCTGAATGCGATAAAACAAGTTTTAGGTCGCTAGCATGTATAGAAAAAAAGTTAGCAACCGAAATCTGAAAAACAAACAAACGGACTTCGACTTCGTGTTTCGAGCAATATCAAAACAAAGACGACCGTTTCCGGCGTAATTTGACGCGCTGAATGCGATAAAACAAGTTTTAGGTCGCTAGCATGTATAGAAAAAAAGTTACCAACCGATATCTGGAAAACAAACAAACGGACTTCGACTTCGTGTTTCGAGCAATATCAAAACAAAGACGACCGTTTCCGGCGTAATTTGACGCGCTGAATGCGATAAAACAAGTTTTAGGTCGCTAGCATGTATAGAAAAAAAGTTACCAACCGATATCTGAAAAACAAACAAACGGACTTCGACTTCGTGTTTCGAGCAATATCAAAACAAAGACGACCGTTTCCGGCGTAATTTGACGCGCTGAATGCGATAAAACAAGTTTCAGGTCGCTAGCATGTATAGAAAAAAAGTTACCAACCGATATCTGGAAAACAAACAAACGGACTTCGACTTCGTGTTTCGAGCAATATCAAAACAAAGACGACCGTTTCCGGCGTAATTTGACGCGCTGAATGCGATAAAACAAGTTTTAGGTCGCTAGCATGTATAGAAAAAAAGTTACCAACCGAAATCTGAAAATCAAACAAACGGACTACGACTTCGTGTTTCGAGCAATATCAAAACAAAGACGGCCGTTTCCGGCGTAATTTGACGCGCTGAATGCGATAGAACAAGTTTTAGGTCGCTAGCATGTATAGAAAAAAAGTTACCAACCGATATCTGAAAAACAAACAAACGGACTTCGACTTCGAGTTTCGAGCAATATCAAAACAAAGACGACCGTTTCCGGCGTAATTTGACGCGCTGAATGCGATAAAACAAGTTTTAGGTCGCTAGCATGTATAGAAAAAAAGTTACCAACCGAAATCTGAAAATCAAACAAACGAACTTCGACTTCGTGTTTCGAGCAATATCAAAACAAAGACGACCGTTTCCGGCGTAATTTGACGCGCTGAATGCGATAAAACAAGTTTTAGGTCGCTAGCATGTATAGAAAGAAAGTTACCAACCGGTATCTGAAAAACAAACAAACGGACTTCGACTTCGTGTTTCGAGCAATATCAAAACAAAGACGACCGTTTCCGGCGTAATTTGACGCGCTGAATGCGATAAAACAAGTTTTAGGTCGCTAGCATGTATAGAAAAAAAGTTACCAACCGAAATCTGAAAATCAAACAAACGGACTTCGACTTCGTGTTTCGAGCAATATCAAAACAAAGACGACAGTTTCCGGCGTAATTTGACGCGCTGAATGCGATAAAACAAGTTTTAGGTCGCTAGCATGTATAGAAAAAAAGTTACCAACCGAAATCTGAAAAACAAACAAACGGACTTCGACTTCGTGTTTCGAGCAATATCAAAACAAAGACGACCGTTTCCGGCGTAATTTGACGCGCTGAATGCGATAAAACAAGTTTTAGGTCGCTAGCATGTATAGAAAAAAAGTTACTCACCGATATCCACGAAACAAACAAACGGACTTCAAATTCGTGTTTCGAGCAATATCAAAACAAAGACGGCCGTTTCCGGCGAAATTTGACGCGCCGAATGCGATAAAACAAGTTTTAGGTCGCTAGCATGTATAGAAAAAAAGTTACCAACCGAAATCTGAAAATCAAACAAACGGACTTCGACTTCGTGTTTCGAGCAATATCAAAACAAAGACGACAGTTTCCGGCGTAATTTGACGCGCTGAATGCGATAAAACAAGTTTTAGGTCGCTAGCATGTATAGAAAAAAAGTTACCAACCGAAATCTGAAAAACAAACAAACGGACTTCGACTTCGTGTTTCGAGCAATATCAAAACAAAGACGACCGTTTCCGGCGTAATTTGACGCGCTGAATGCGATAAAACAAGTTTTAGGTCGCTAGCATGTATAGAAAAAAAGTTACTCACCGATATCCACGAAACAAACAAACGGAATTCGACTCCGTGTTTTGAGCAATATCAGAACAAAGACGACCGTTTCCGGCGTAATTTGACGCGCTGAATGCGATAACACAAGTTTTAGGTCGCGAGCATGTATAGAAAAAAAGTTACCAACCGATATCTGAAAAACAAACAAACGGACTTCGACTTCGTGTTTCGAGCAATATCAAAACAAAGACGGCCGTTTCCGGCGTAATTTGACGCGCCGATTGCGATAAAACAAGTTTTAGGTCGCTAGCATGTATAGAAAAAAAGTTACTCACCGATATCTGAAAAACAAACAAACGGACTTCGACTTCGTGTTTCGAGCAATATCAAAACAAAGACGACCGTTTCCGGCGTAATTTGACGCGCTGAATGCGATAAAACAAGTTTTAGGTCGCTAGCATGTATAGAAAAAAAGTTACCAACCGATATCTGAAAAACAAACAAACGGACTTCGACTTCGTGTTTCGAGCAATATCAAAACAAAGACGGCCGTTTCCGGCGTAATTTGACGCGCTGAATGCGATAAAACAAGTTTTAGGTCGCTAGCATGTATAGAAAAAAAGTTACCAACCGATATCTGGAAAACAAACAAACGGACTTCGACTTCGTGTTTCGAGCAATATCAAAACAAAGACGACCGTTTCCGGCGTAATTTGACGCGCGGAATGCGATAAAACAAGTTTTAGGTCGCTAGCATGTATAGAAAAAAAGTTACCAACCGATATCTGGAAAACAAACAAACGGACTTTGACTTCGTGTTTCGAGCAATATCAAAACAAAGACGACAGTTTCCGGCGTAATTTGACGCGCTGAATGCGATAAAACAAGTTTTAGGTCGCTAGCATGTATAGAAAAAAAGTTAGCAACCGAAATCTGAAAAACAAACAAACGGACTTCGACTTCGTGTTTCGAGCAATATCAAAACAAAGACGACCGTTTCCGGCGTAATTTGACGCGCTGAATGCGATAAAACAAGTTTTAGGTCGCTAGCATGTATAGAAAAAAAGTTACCAACCGATATCTGGAAAACAAACAAACGGACTTCGACTTCGTGTTTCGAGCAATATCAAAACAAAGACGACCGTTTCCGGCGTAATTTGACGCGCTGAATGCGATAAAACAAGTTTTAGGTCGCTAGCATGTATAGAAAAAAAGTTACCAACCGATATCTGAAAAACAAACAAACGGACTTCGACTTCGTGTTTCGAGCAATATCAAAACAAAGACGACCGTTTCCGGCGTAATTTGACGCGCTGAATGCGATAAAACAAGTTTCAGGTCGCTAGCATGTATAGAAAAAAAGTTACCAACCGATATCTGGAAAACAAACAAACGGACTTCGACTTCGTGTTTCGAGCAATATCAAAACAAAGACGACCGTTTCCGGCGTAATTTGACGCGCTGAATGCGATAAAACAAGTTTTAGGTCGCTAGCATGTATAGAAAAAAAGTTACCAACCGAAATCTGAAAATCAAACAAACGGACTACGACTTCGTGTTTCGAGCAATATCAAAACAAAGACGGCCGTTTCCGGCGTAATTTGACGCGCTGAATGCGATAGAACAAGTTTTAGGTCGCTAGCATGTATAGAAAAAAAGTTACCAACCGATATCTGAAAAACAAACAAACGGACTTCGACTTCGAGTTTCGAGCAATATCAAAACAAAGACGACCGTTTCCGGCGTAATTTGACGCGCTGAATGCGATAAAACAAGTTTTAGGTCGCTAGCATGTATAGAAAAAAAGTTACCAACCGAAATCTGAAAATCAAACAAACGAACTTCGACTTCGTGTTTCGAGCAATATCAAAACAAAGACGACCGTTTCCGGCGTAATTTGACGCGCTGAATGCGATAAAACAAGTTTTAGGTCGCTAGCATGTATAGAAAGAAAGTTACCAACCGGTATCTGAAAAACAAACAAACGGACTTCGACTTCGTGTTTCGAGCAATATCAAAACAAAGACGACCGTTTCCGGCGTAATTTGACGCGCTGAATGCGATAAAACAAGTTTTAGGTCGCTAGCATGTATAGAAAAAAAGTTACCAACCGAAATCTGAAAATCAAACAAACGGACTTCGACTTCGTGTTTCGAGCAATATCAAAACAAAGACGACAGTTTCCGGCGTAATTTGACGCGCTGAATGCGATAAAACAAGTTTTAGGTCGCTAGCATGTATAGAAAAAAAGTTACCAACCGAAATCTGAAAAACAAACAAACGGACTTCGACTTCGTGTTTCGAGCAATATCAAAACAAAGACGACCGTTTCCGGCGTAATTTGACGCGCTGAATGCGATAAAACAAGTTTTAGGTCGCTAGCATGTATAGAAAAAAAGTTACTCACCGATATCCACGAAACAAACAAACGGACTTCGACTTCGTGTTTCGAGCAATATCAAAACAAAGACGACCGTTTCCGGCGTAATTTGACGCGCTGAATGCGATAAAACAAGTTTTAGGTCGCTAGCATGTATAGAAAAAAAGTTACCAACCGATATCTGAAAAACAAACAAACGGACTTCGACTTCGTGTTTCGAGCAATATCAAAACAAAGACGACCGTTTCCGGCGTAATTTGACGCGCTGAATGCGATAAAACAAGTTTCAGGTCGCTAGCATGTATAGAAAAAAAGTTACCAACCGATATCTGGAAAACAAACAAACGGACTTCGACTTCGTGTTTCGAGCAATATCAAAACAAAGACGACCGTTTCCGGCGTAATTTGACGCGCTGAATGCGATAAAACAAGTTTTAGGTCGCTAGCATGTATAGAAAAAAAGTTACCAACCGAAATCTGAAAATCAAACAAACGGACTACGACTTCGTGTTTCGAGCAATATCAAAACAAAGACGGCCGTTTCCGGCGTAATTTGACGCGCTGAATGCGATAGAACAAGTTTTAGGTCGCTAGCATGTATAGAAAAAAAGTTACCAACCGATATCTGAAAAACAAACAAACGGACTTCGACTTCGAGTTTCGAGCAATATCAAAACAAAGACGACCGTTTCCGGCGTAATTTGACGCGCTGAATGCGATAAAACAAGTTTTAGGTCGCTAGCATGTATAGAAAAAAAGTTACCAACCGAAATCTGAAAATCAAACAAACGAACTTCGACTTCGTGTTTCGAGCAATATCAAAACAAAGACGACCGTTTCCGGCGTAATTTGACGCGCTGAATGCGATAAAACAAGTTTTAGGTCGCTAGCATGTATAGAAAGAAAGTTACCAACCGGTATCTGAAAAACAAACAAACGGACTTCGACTTCGTGTTTCGAGCAATATCAAAACAAAGACGACCGTTTCCGGCGTAATTTGACGCGCTGAATGCGATAAAACAAGTTTTAGGTCGCTAGCATGTATAGAAAAAAAGTTACCAACCGAAATCTGAAAATCAAACAAACGGACTTCGACTTCGTGTTTCGAGCAATATCAAAACAAAGACGACAGTTTCCGGCGTAATTTGACGCGCTGAATGCGATAAAACAAGTTTTAGGTCGCTAGCATGTATAGAAAAAAAGTTACCAACCGAAATCTGAAAAACAAACAAACGGACTTCGACTTCGTGTTTCGAGCAATATCAAAACAAAGACGACCGTTTCCGGCGTAATTTGACGCGCTGAATGCGATAAAACAAGTTTTAGGTCGCTAGCATGTATAGAAAAAAAGTTACTCACCGATATCCACGAAACAAACAAACGGACTTCAAATTCGTGTTTCGAGCAATATCAAAACAAAGACGGCCGTTTCCGGCGAAATTTGACGCGCCGAATGCGATAAAACAAGTTTTAGGTCGCTAGCATGTATAGAAAAAAAGTTACCAACCGATATCTGAAAAACAAACAAACGGACTTCGACTTCGTGTTTCGAGCAATATCAAAACAAAGACGACCGTTTCCGGCGTAATTTGACGCGCTGAATGCGATAAAACAAGTTTTAGGTCGCTAGCATGTATAGAAAAAAAGTTACCAACCGATATCTGAAAAACAAACAAACGGACTTCGACTTCGTGTTTCGAGCAATATCAAAACAAAGACGGCCGTTTCCGGCGTAATTTGACGCGCTGAATGCGATCAAACAAGTTTTAGGTCGCTAGCATGTATAGAAAAAAAGTTACCAACCGATATCTGGAAAACAAACAAACGGACTTCGACTTCGTGTTTCGAGCAATATCAAAACAAAGACGACCGTTTCCGGCGTAATTTGACGCGCGGAATGCGATAAAACAAGTTTTAGGTCGCTAGCATGTATAGAAAAAAAGTTACCAACCGATATCTGGAAAACAAACAAACGGACTTTGACTTCGTGTTTCGAGCAATATCAAAACAAAGACGACAGTTTCCGGCGTAATTTGACGCGCTGAATGCGATAAAACAAGTTTTAGGTCGCTAGCATGTATAGAAAAAAAGTTAGCAACCGAAAATTGAAAAACAAACAAACGGACTTCGACTTCGTGTTTCGAGCAATATCAAAACAAAGACGACCGTTTCCGGCGTAATTTGACGCGCTGAATGCGATAAAACAAGTTTTAGGTCGCTAGCATGTATAGAAAAAAAGTTACCAACCGATATCTGGAAAACAAACAAACGGACTTCGACTTCGTGTTTCGAGCAATATCAAAACAAAGACGACCGTTTCCGGCGTAATTTGACGCGCTGAATGCGATAAAACAAGTTTTAGGTCGCTAGCATGTATAGAAAAAAAGTTACCAACCGATATCTGAAAAACAAACAAACGGACTTCGACTTCGTGTTTCGAGCAATATCAAAACAAAGACGACCGTTTCCGGCGTAATTTGACGCGCTGAATGCGATAAAACAAGTTTTAGGTCGCTAGCATGTATAGAAAAAAAGTTACTCACCGATATCCACGAAACAAACAAACGGACTTCGACTTCGTGTTTCGAGCAATATCAAAACAAAGACGGCCGTTTCCGGCGAAATTGGACGCGCCGAATGCGATAAAACAAGTTTTAGGTCGCTAGCATGTATAGAAAAAAAGTTACCAACCGATATCTGAAAAACAAACAAACGGACTTCGACTTCGTGTTTCGAGCAATATCAAAACAAAGACGACCGTTTCCGGCGTAATTTGACGCGCTGAATGCGATAAAACAAGTTTTAGGTCGCTAGCATGTATAGAAAAAAAGTTACCAACCGATATCTGGAAAACAAACAAACGGACTTCGACTTCGTGTTTCGAGCAATATCAAAACAAAGACGACCGTTTCCGGCGTAATTTGACGCGCTGAATGCGATAAAACAAGTTTTAGGTCGCTAGCATGTATAGAAAAAAAGTTACCAACCGAAATCTGAAAATCAAACAAACGGACTACGACTTCGTGTTTCGAGCAATATCAAAACAAAGACGGCCGTTTCCGGCGTAATTTGACGCGCTGAATGCGATAGAACAAGTTTTAGGTCGCTAGCATGTATAGAAAAAAAGTTACCAACCGATATCTGAAAAACAAACAAACGGACTTCGACTTCGAGTTTCGAGCAATATCAAAACAAAGACGACCGTTTCCGGCGTAATTTGACGCGCTGAATGCGATAAAACAAGTTTTAGGTCGCTAGCATGTATAGAAAAAAAGTTACCAACCGAAATCTGAAAATCAAACAAACGAACTTCGACTTCGTGTTTCGAGCAATATCAAAACAAAGACGACCGTTTCCGGCGTAATTTGACGCGCTGAATGCGATAAAACAAGTTTTAGGTCGCTAGCATGTATAGAAAGAAAGTTACCAACCGGTATCTGAAAAACAAACAAACGGACTTCGACTTCGTGTTTCGAGCAATATCAAAACAAAGACGACCGTTTCCGGCGTAATTTGACGCGCTGAATGCGATAAAACAAGTTTTAGGTCGCTAGCATGTATAGAAAAAAAGTTACCAACCGAAATCTGAAAATCAAACAAACGAACTTCGACTTCGTGTTTCGAGCAATATCAAAACAAAGACGACAGTTTCCGGCGTAATTTGACGCGCTGAATGCGATAAAACAAGTTTTAGGTCGCTAGCATGTATAGAAAAAAAGTTACCAACCGAAATCTGAAAAACAAACAAACGGACTTCGACTTCGTGTTTCGAGCAATATCAAAACAAAGACGACCGTTTCCGGCGTAATTTGACGCGCTGAATGCGATAAAACAAGTTTTAGGTCGCTAGCATGTATAGAAAAAAAGTTACCAACCGATATCTGGAAAACAAACAAACGGACTTTGACTTCGTGTTTCGAGCAATATCAAAACAAAGACGACAGTTTCCGGCGTAATTTGACGCGCTGAATGCGATAAAACAAGTTTTAGGTCGCTAGCATGTATAGAAAAAAAGTTAGCAACCGAAAATTGAAAAACAAACAAACGGACTTCGACTTCGTGTTTCGAGCAATATCAAAACAAAGACGACCGTTTCCGGCGTAATTTGACGCGCTGAATGCGATAAAACAAGTTTTAGGTCGCTAGCATGTATAGAAAAAAAGTTACCAACCGATATCTGGAAAACAAACAAACGGACTTCGACTTCGTGTTTCGAGCAATATCAAAACAAAGACGACCGTTTCCGGCGTAATTTGACGCGCTGAATGCGATAAAACAAGTTTTAGGTCGCTAGCATGTATAGAAAAAAAGTTACCAACCGATATCTGAAAAACAAACAAACGGACTTCGACTTCGTGTTTCGAGCAATATCAAAACAAAGACGACCGTTTCCGGCGTAATTTGACGCGCTGAATGCGATAAAACAAGTTTTAGGTCGCTAGCATGTATAGAAAAAAAGTTACTCACCGATATCCACGAAACAAACAAACGGACTTCGACTTCGTGTTTCGAGCAATATCAAAACAAAGACGGCCGTTTCCGGCGAAATTTGACGCGCCGAATGCGATAAAACAAGTTTTAGGTCGCTAGCATGTATAGAAAAAAAGTTACCAACCGATATCTGAAAAACAAACAAACGGACTTCGACTTCGTGTTTCGAGCAATATCAAAACAAAGACGACCGTTTCCGGCGTAATTTGACGCGCTGAATGCGATAAAACAAGTTTTAGGTCGCTAGCATGTATAGAAAAAAAGTTACCAACCGATATCTGAAAAACAAACAAACGGACTTCGACTTCGTGTTTCGAGCAATATCAAAACAAAGACGGCCGTTTCCGGCGTAATTTGACGCGCTGAATGCGATCAAACAAGTTTTAGGTCGCTAGCATGTATAGAAAAAAAGTTACCAACCGATATCTGGAAAACAAACAAACGGACTTCGACTTCGTGTTTCGAGCAATATCAAAACAAAGACGACCGTTTCCGGCGTAATTTGACGCGCGGAATGCGATAAAACAAGTTTTAGGTCGCTAGCATGTATAGAAAAAAAGTTACCAACCGATATCTGAAAAACAAACAAACGGACTTCGACTTCGTGTTTCGAGCAATATCAAAACAAAGACGACCGTTTCCGGCGTAATTTGACGCGCTGAATGCGATAAAACAAGTTTTAGGTCGCTAGCATGTATAGAAAAAAAGTTACCAACCGATATCTGGAAAACAAACAAACGGACTTCGACTTCGTGTTTCGAGCAATATCGAAACAAAGACGACCGTTTCCGGCGTAATTTGACGCGCTGAATGCGATAAAACAAGTTTTAGGTCGCTAGCATGTATAGAAAAAAAGTTACCAACCGATATCTGAAAAACAAACAAACGGACTTCGACTTCGTGTTTCGAGCAATATCAAAACAAAGACGACCGTTTCCGGCGTAATTTGACGCGCTGAATGCGATAAAACAAGTTTCAGGTCGCTAGCATGTATAGAAAAAAAGTTACCAACCGATATCTGGAAAACAAACAAACGGACTTCGACTTCGTGTTTCGAGCAATATCAAAACAAAGACGACCGTTTCCGGCGTAATTTGACGCGCTGAATGCGATAAAACAAGTTTTAGGTCGCTAGCATGTATAGAAAAAAAGTTACCAACCGAAATCTGAAAATCAAACAAACGGACTACGACTTCGTGTTTCGAGCAATATCAAAACAAAGACGGCCGTTTCCGGCGTAATTTGACGCGCTGAATGCGATAGAACAAGTTTTAGGTCGCTAGCATGTATAGAAAAAAAGTTACCAACCGATATCTGAAAAACAAACAAACGGACTTCGACTTCGAGTTTCGAGCAATATCAAAACAAAGACGACCGTTTCCGGCGTAATTTGACGCGCTGAATGCGATAAAACAAGTTTTAGGTCGCTAGCATGTATAGAAAGAAAGTTACCAACCGGTATCTGAAAAACAAACAAACGGACTTCGACTTCGTGTTTCGAGCAATATCAAAACAAAGACGACCGTTTCCGGCGTAATTTGACGCGCTGAATGCGATAAAACAAGTTTTAGGTCGCTAGCATGTATAGAAAAAAAGTTACCAACCGAAATCTGAAAATCAAACAAACGAACTTCGACTTCGTGTTTCGAGCAATATCAAAACAAAGACGACAGTTTCCGGCGTAATTTGACGCGCTGAATGCGATAAAACAAGTTTTAGGTCGCTAGCATGTATAGAAAAAAAGTTACCAACCGAAATCTGAAAAACAAACAAACGGACTTCGACTTCGTGTTTCGAGCAATATCAAAACAAAGACGACCGTTTCCGGCGTAATTTGACGCGCTAAATGCGATAAAACAAGTTTTAGGTCGCTAGCATGTATAGAAAAAAAGTTACTCACCGATATCTGAAAAACAAACAAACGGACTTCGACTTCGTGTTTCGAGCAATATCAAAACAAAGACGACCGTTTCCGGCGTAATTTGACGCGCTGAATGCGATAAAACAAGTTTTAGGTCGCTAGCATGTATAGAAAAAAAGTTACCAACCGATATCTGAAAAACAAACAAACGGACTTCGACTTCGTGTTTCGAGCAATATCAAAACAAAGACGGCCGTTTCCGGCGTAATTTGACGCGCTGAATGCGATCAAACAAGTTTTAGGTCGCTAGCATGTATAGAAAAAAAGTTACCAACCGATATCTGGAAAACAAACAAACGGACTTCGACTTCGTGTTTCGAGCAATATCAAAACAAAGACGACCGTTTCCGGCGTAATTTGACGCGCGGAATGCGATAAAACAAGTTTTAGGTCGCTAGCATGTATAGAAAAAAAGTTACCAACCGATATCTGGAAAACAAACAAACGGACTTTGACTTCGTGTTTCGAGCAATATCAAAACAAAGACGACAGTTTCCGGCGTAATTTGACGCGCTGAATGCGATAAAACAAGTTTTAGGTCGCTAGCATGTATAGAAAAAAAGTTAGCAACCGAAATCTGAAAAACAAACAAACGGACTTCGACTTCGTGTTTCGAGCAATATCAAAACAAAGACGACCGTTTCCGGCGTAATTTGACGCGCTGAATGCGATAAAACAAGTTTTAGGTCGCTAGCATGTATAGAAAAAAAGTTACCAACCGATATCTGGAAAACAAACAAACGGACTTCGACTTCGTGTTTCGAGCAATATCAAAACAAAGACGACCGTTTCCGGCGTAATTTGACGCGCTGAATGCGATAAAACAAGTTTTAGGTCGCTAGCATGTATAGAAAAAAAGTTACCAACCGATATCTGAAAAACAAACAAACGGACTTCGACTTCGTGTTTCGAGCAATATCAAAACAAAGACGACCGTTTCCGGCGTAATTTGACGCGCTGAATGCGATAAAACAAGTTTCAGGTCGCTAGCATGTATAGAAAAAAAGTTACTAACCGATATCTGGAAAACAAACAAACGGACTTCGACTTCGTGTTTCGAGCAATATCAAAACAAAGACGACCGTTTCCGGCGTAATTTGACGCGCTGAATGCGATAAAACAAGTTTTAGGTCGCTAGCATGTATAGAAAAAAAGTTACCAACCGATATCTGAAAAACAAACAAACGGACTTCGACTTCGTGTTTCGAGCAATATCAAAACAAAGACGGCCGTTTCCGGCGTAATTTGACGCGCTGAATGCGATCAAACAAGTTTTAGGTCGCTAGCATGTATAGAAAAAAAGTTACCAACCGATATCTGGAAAACAAACAAACGGACTTCGACTTCGTGTTTCGAGCAATATCAAAACAAAGACGACCGTTTCCGGCGTAATTTGACGCGCGGAATGCGATAAAACAAGTTTTAGGTCGCTAGCATGTATAGAAAAAAAGTTACCAACCGATATCTGGAAAACAAACAAACGGACTTTGACTTCGTGTTTCGAGCAATATCAAAACAAAGACGACAGTTTCCGGCGTAATTTGACGCGCTGAATGCGATAAAACAAGTTTTAGGTCGCTAGCATGTATAGAAAAAAAGTTAGCAACCGAAATCTGAAAAACAAACAAACGGACTTCGACTTCGTGTTTCGAGCAATATCAAAACAAAGACGACCGTTTCCGGCGTAATTTGACGCGCTGAATGCGATAAAACAAGTTTTAGGTCGCTAGCATGTATAGAAAAAAAGTTACCAACCGATATCTGGAAAACAAACAAACGGACTTCGACTTCGTGTTTCGAGCAATATCAAAACAAAGACGACCGTTTCCGGCGTAATTTGACGCGCTGAATGCGATAAAACAAGTTTTAGGTCGCTAGCATGTATAGAAAAAAAGTTACCAACCGATATCTGAAAAACAAACAAACGGACTTCGACTTCGTGTTTCGAGCAATATCAAAACAAAGACGACCGTTTCCGGCGTAATTTGACGCGCTGAATGCGATAAAACAAGTTTCAGGTCGCTAGCATGTATAGAAAAAAAGTTACTAACCGATATCTGGAAAACAAACAAACGGACTTCGACTTCGTGTTTCGAGCAATATCAAAACAAAGACGACCGTTTCCGGCGTAATTTGACGCGCTGAATGCGATAAAACAAGTTTTAGGTCGCTAGCATGTATAGAAAAAAAGTTACCAACCGAAATCTGAAAATCAAACAAACGGACTACGACTTCGTGTTTCGAGCAATATCAAAACAAAGACGGCCGTTTCCGGCGTAATTTGACGCGCTGAATGCGATAAAACAAGTTTTAGGTCGCTAGCATGTATAGAAAAAAAGTTACCAACCGATATCTGAAAAACAAACAAACGGACTTCGACTTCGAGTTTCGAGCAATATCAAAACAAAGACGACCGTTTCCGGCGTAATTTGACGCGCTGAATGCGATAAAACAAGTTTTAGGTCGCTAGCATGTATAGAAAAAAAGTTACCAACCGAAATCTGAAAATCAAACAAACGAACTTCGACTTCGTGTTTCGAGCAATATCAAAACAAAGAGGACCGTTTCCGGCGTAATTTGACGCGCTGAATGCGATAAAACAAGTTTTAGGTCGCTAGCATGTATAGAAAGAAAGTTACCAACCGGTATCTGAAAAACAAACAAACGGACTTCGACTTCGTGTTTCGTGCAATATCAAAACAAAGACGGCCGTTTCCGGCGTAATTTGACGCGCTGAATGCGATAAAACAAGTTTTAGGTCGCTAGCATGTATAGAAAAAAAGTTACCAACCGATATCTGAAAAACAAACAAACGGACTTCGACTTCGTGTTTCGAGCAATATCAAAACAAAAACGACCGTTTCCGGCGTAATTTGACGCGCTGAATGCGATAAAACAAGTTTTAGGTCGCTAGCATGTATAGAAAAAAAGTTACCAACCGATATCTGAAAAACAAACAAACGGACTTCGACTTCGTGTTTCGAGCAATATCAAAACAAAGACGGCCGTTTCCGGCGTAATTTGACGCGCTGAATGCGATAAAACAAGTTTCAGGTCGCTAGCATGTATAGAAAAAAAGTTACCAACCGATATCTGGAAAACAAACAAACGGACTTCGACTTCGTGTTTCGAGCAATATCAAAACAAAGACGACCGTTTCCGGCGTAATTTGACGCGCTGAATGCGATAAAACAAGTTTTAGGTCGCTAGCATGTATAGAAAAAAAGTTACCAACCGAAATCTGAAAATCAAACAAACGGACTTCGACTTCGTGTTTCGAGCAATATCAAAACAAAGACGACCGTTTCCGGCGTAATTTGACGCGCTGAATGCGATAAAACAAGTTTTAGGTCGCTAGCATGTATAGAAAAAAAGTTACCAACCGAAATCTGAAAATCAAACAAACGGACTACGACTTCGTGTTTCGAGCAATATCAAAACAAAGACGGCCGTTTCCGGCGTAATTTGACGCGCTGAATGCGATAGAACAAGTTTTAGGTCGCTAGCATGTATAGAAAAAAAGTTACCAACCGATATCTGAAAAACAAACAAACGGACTTCGACTTCGAGTTTCGAGCAATATCAAAACAAAGACGACCGTTTCCGGCGTAATTTGACGCGCTGAATGCGATAAAACAAGTTTTAGGTCGCTAGCATGTATAGAAAAAAAGTTACCAACCGAAATCTGAAAATCAAACAAACGAACTTCGACTTCGTGTTTCGAGCAATATCAAAACAAAGGCGACCGTTTCCGGCGTAATTTGACGCGCTGAATGCGATAAAACAAGTTTTAGGTCGCTAGCATGTATAGAAAGAAAGTTACCAACCGGTATCTGAAAAACAAACAAACGGACTTCGACTTCGTGTTTCGAGCAATATCAAAACAAAGACGACCGTTTCCGGCGTAATTTGACGCGCTGAATGCGATAAAACAAGTTTTAGGTCGCTAGCATGTATAGAAAAAAAGTTACCAACCGAAATCTGAAAATCAAACAAACGGACTTCGACTTCGTGTTTCGAGCAATATCAAAACAAAGACGACAGTTTCCGGCGTAATTTGACGCGCTGAATGCGATAAAACAAGTTTTAGGTCGCTAGCATGTATAGAAAAAAAGTTACCAACCGAAATCTGAAAAACAAACAAACGGACTTCGACTTCGTGTTTCGAGCAATATCAAAACAAAGACGACCGTTTCCGGCGTAATTTGACGCGCTGAATGCGATAAAACAAGTTTTAGGTCGCTAGCATGTATAGAAAAAAAGTTACTCACCGATATCCACGAAACAAACAAACGGACTTCGACTTCGTGTTTCGAGCAATATCAAAACAAAGACGGCTGTTTCCGGCGTAATTTGACGCGCCGAATGCGATAAAACAAGTTTTGGGTCGCTAGCATGTATAGAAAAAAAGTTACTCACCGATATCTGAAAAACAAACAAACGGACTTCGACTTCGTGTTTCGAGCAATATCAAAACAAAGACGACCGTTTCCGGCGTAATTTGACGCGCTGAATGCGATAAAACAAGTTTTAGGTCGCTAGCATGTATAGAAAAAAAGTTACCAACCGATATCTGAAAAACAAACAAACGGACTTCGACTTCGTGTTTCGAGCAATATCAAAACAAAGACGGCCGTTTCCGGCGTAATTTGACGCGCTGAATGCGATCAAACAAGTTTTAGGTCGCTAGCATGTATAGAAAAAAAGTTACCAACCGATATCTGGAAAACAAACAAACGGACTTCGACTTCGTGTTTCGAGCAATATCAAAACAAAGACGACCGTTTCCGGCGTAATTTGACGCGCGGAATGCGATAAAACAAGTTTTAGGTCGCTAGCATGTATAGAAAAAAAGTTACCAACCGATATCTGGAAAACAAACAAACGGACTTTGACTTCGTGTTTCGAGCAATATCAAAACAAAGACGACAGTTTCCGGCGTAATTTGACGCGCTGAATGCGATAAAACAAGTTTTAGGTCGCTAGCATGTATAGAAAAAAAGTTAGCAACCGAAATCTGAAAAACAAACAAACGGACTTCGACTTCGTGTTTCGAGCAATATCAAAACAAAGACGACCGTTTCCGGCGTAATTTGACGCGCTGAATGCGATAAAACAAGTTTTAGGTCGCTAGCATGTATAGAAAAAAAGTTACCAACCGATATCTGGAAAACAAACAAACGGACTTCGACTTCGTGTTTCGAGCAATATCAAAACAAAGACGACCGTTTCCGGCGTAATTTGACGCGCTGAATGCGATAAAACAAGTTTTAGGTCGCTAGCATGTATAGAAAAAAAGTTACCAACCGATATCTGAAAAACAAACAAACGGACTTCGACTTCGTGTTTCGAGCAATATCAAAACAAAGACGACCGTTTCCGGCGTAATTTGACGCGCTGAATGCGATAAAACAAGTTTCAGGTCGCTAGCATGTATAGAAAAAAAGTTACCAACCGATATCTGGAAAACAAACAAACGGACTTCGACTTCGTGTTTCGAGCAATATCAAAACAAAGACGACCGTTTCCGGCGTAATTTGACGCGCTGAATGCGATAAAACAAGTTTTAGGTCGCTAGCATGTATAGAAAAAAAGTTACCAACCGAAATCTGAAAATCAAACAAACGGACTACGACTTCGTGTTTCGAGCAATATCAAAACAAAGACGGCCGTTTCCGGCGTAATTTGACGCGCTGAATGCGATAGAACAAGTTTTAGGTCGCTAGCATGTATAGAAAAAAAGTTACCAACCGATATCTGAAAAACAAACAAACGGACTTCGACTTCGAGTTTCGAGCAATATCAAAACAAAGACGACCGTTTCCGGCGTAATTTGACGCGCTGAATGCGATAAAACAAGTTTTAGGTCGCTAGCATGTATAGAAAAAAAGTTACCAACCGAAATCTGAAAATCAAACAAACGAACTTCGACTTCGAGTTTCGAGCAATATCAAAACAAAGACGACCGTTTCCGGCGTAATTTGACGCGCTGAATGCGATAAAACAAGTTTTAGGTCGCTAGCATGTATAGAAAAAAAGTTACCAACCGAAATCTGAAAAACAAACAAACGGACTTCGACTTCGTGTTTCGAGCAATATCAAAACAAAGACGACCGTTTCCGGCGTAATTTGACGCGCTGAATGCGATAAAACAAGTTTTAGGTCGCTAGCATGTATAGAAAAAAAGTTACTCACCGATATCCACGAAACAAACAAACGGACTTCGACTTCGTGTTTCGAGCAATATCAAAACAAAGACGACCGTTTCCGGCGTAATTTGACGCGCTGAATGCGATAAAACAAGTTTTAGGTCGCTAGCATGTATAGAAAAAAAGTTACCAACCGATATCTGGAAAACAAACAAACGGACTTCGACTTCGTGTTTCGAGCAATATCAAAACAAAGACGACCGTTTCCGGCGTAATTTGACGCGCTGAATGCGATAAAACAAGTTTTAGGTCGCTAGCATGTATAGAAAAAAAGTTACCAACCGATATCTGAAAAACAAACAAACGGACTTCGACTTCGTGTTTCGAGCAATATCAAAACAAAGACGACCGTTTCCGGCGTAATTTGACGCGCTGAATGCGATAAAACAAGTTTCAGGTCGCTAGCATGTATAGAAAAAAAGTTACCAACCGATATCTGGAAAACAAACAAACGGACTTCGACTTCGTGTTTCGAGCAATATCAAAACAAAGACGACCGTTTCCGGCGTAATTTGACGCGCTGAATGCGATAAAACAAGTTTTAGGTCGCTAGCATGTATAGAAAAAAAGTTACCAACCGAAATCTGAAAATCAAACAAACGGACTACGACTTCGTGTTTCGAGCAATATCAAAACAAAGACGGCCGTTTCCGGCGTAATTTGACGCGCTGAATGCGATAGAACAAGTTTTAGGTCGCTAGCATGTATAGAAAAAAAGTTACCAACCGATATCTGAAAAACAAACAAACGGACTTCGACTTCGAGTTTCGAGCAATATCAAAACAAAGACGACCGTTTCCGGCGTAATTTGACGCGCTGAATGCGATAAAACAAGTTTTAGGTCGCTAGCATGTATAGAAAAAAAGTTACCAACCGAAATCTGAAAATCAAACAAACGAACTTCGACTTCGTGTTTCGAGCAATATCAAAACAAAGACGACCGTTTCCGGCGTAATTTGACGCGCTGAATGCGATAAAACAAGTTTTAGGTCGCTAGCATGTATAGAAAGAAAGTTACCAACCGGTATCTGAAAAACAAACAAACGGACTTCGACTTCGTGTTTCGAGCAATATCAAAACAAAGACGACCGTTTCCGGCGTAATTTGACGCGCTGAATGCGATAAAACAAGTTTTAGGTCGCTAGCATGTATAGAAAAAAAGTTACCAACCGAAATCTGAAAATCAAACAAACGAACTTCGACTTCGTGTTTCGAGCAATATCAAAACAAAGACGACAGTTTCCGGCGTAATTTGACGCGCTGAATGCGATAAAACAAGTTTTAGGTCGCTAGCATGTATAGAAAAAAAGTTACCAACCGAAATCTGAAAAACAAACAAACGGACTTCGACTTCGTGTTTCGAGCAATATCAAAACAAAGACGACCGTTTCCGGCGTAATTTGACGCGCTGAATGCGATAAAACAAGTTTTAGGTCGCTAGCATGTATAGAAAAAAAGTTACTCACCGATATCCACGAAACAAACAAACGGACTTCGACTTCGTGTTTCGAGCAATATCAAAACAAAGACGACCGTTTCCGGCGTAATTTGACGCGCTGAATGCGATAAAACAAGTTTTAGGTCGCTAGCATGTATAGAAAAAAAGTTACCAACCGATATCTGAAAAACAAACAAACGGACTTCGACTTCGTGTTTCGAGCAATATCAAAACAAAGACGACCGTTTCCGGCGTAATTTGACGCGCTGAATGCGATAAAACAAGTTTCAGGTCGCTAGCATGTATAGAAAAAAAGTTACCAACCGATATCTGGAAAACAAACAAACGGACTTCGACTTCGTGTTTCGAGCAATATCAAAACAAAGACGACCGTTTCCGGCGTAATTTGACGCGCTGAATGCGATAAAACAAGTTTTAGGTCGCTAGCATGTATAGAAAAAAAGTTACCAACCGAAATCTGAAAATCAAACAAACGGACTACGACTTCGTGTTTCGAGCAATATCAAAACAAAGACGGCCGTTTCCGGCGTAATTTGACGCGCTGAATGCGATAGAACAAGTTTTAGGTCGCTAGCATGTATAGAAAAAAAGTTACCAACCGATATCTGAAAAACAAACAAACGGACTTCGACTTCGAGTTTCGAGCAATATCAAAACAAAGACGACCGTTTCCGGCGTAATTTGACGCGCTGAATGCGATAAAACAAGTTTTAGGTCGCTAGCATGTATAGAAAAAAAGTTACCAACCGAAATCTGAAAATCAAACAAACGAACTTCGACTTCGTGTTTCGAGCAATATCAAAACAAAGACGACCGTTTCCGGCGTAATTTGACGCGCTGAATGCGATAAAACAAGTTTTAGGTCGCTAGCATGTATAGAAAGAAAGTTACCAACCGGTATCTGAAAAACAAACAAACGGACTTCGACTTCGTGTTTCGAGCAATATCAAAACAAAGACGACCGTTTCCGGCGTAATTTGACGCGCTGAATGCGATAAAACAAGTTTTAGGTCGCTAGCATGTATAGAAAAAAAGTTACCAACCGAAATCTGAAAATCAAACAAACGAACTTCGACTTCGTGTTTCGAGCAATATCAAAACAAAGACGACAGTTTCCGGCGTAATTTGACGCGCTGAATGCGATAAAACAAGTTTTAGGTCGCTAGCATGTATAGAAAAAAAGTTACCAACCGAAATCTGAAAAACAAACAAACGGACTTCGACTTCGTGTTTCGAGCAATATCAAAACAAAGACGACCGTTTCCGGCGTAATTTGACGCGCTGAATGCGATAAAACAAGTTTTAGGTCGCTAGCATGTATAGAAAAAAAGTTACTCACCGATATCCACGAAACAAACAAACGGAATTCGACTCCGTGTTTTGAGCAATATCAGAACAAAGACGACCGTTTCCGGCGTAATTTGACGCGCTGAATGCGATAACACAAGTTTTAGGTCGCGAGCATGTATAGAAAAAAAGTTACCAACCGATATCTGAAAAACAAACAAACGGACTTCGACTTCGTGTTTCGAGCAATATCAAAACAAAGACGGCCGTTTCCGGCGTAATTTGACGCGCCGAATGCGATAAAACAAGTTTTAGGTCGCTAGCATGTATAGAAAAAAAGTTACTCACCGATATCTGAAAAACAAACAAACGGACTTCGACTTCGTGTTTCGAGCAATATCAAAACAAAGACGACCGTTTCCGGCGTAATTTGACGCGCTGAATGCGATAAAACAAGTTTTAGGTCGCTAGCATGTATAGAAAAAAAGTTACCAACCGATATCTGAAAAACAAACAAACGGACTTCGACTTCGTGTTTCGAGCAATATCAAAACAAAGACGGCCGTTTCCGGCGTAATTTGACGCGCCGAATGCGATAAAACAAGTTTTAGGTCGCTAGCATGTATAGAAAAAAAGTTACTCACCGATATCTGAAAAACAAACAAACGGACTTCGACTTCGTGTTTCGAGCAATATCAAAACAAAGACGACCGTTCCCGGCGTAATTTGACGCGCTGAATGCGATAAAACAAGTATCAGGTCGCTAGCATGTATAGAAAAAAAGTTACCAACCGATATCTGAAAAACAAACAAACGGACTTCGACTTCGTGTTTCGAGCAATATCAAAACAAAGACGGCCGTTTCCGGCGTAATTTGACGCGCTGAATGCGATAAAACAAGTTTTAGGTCGCTAGCATGTATAGAAAAAAAGTTACCAACCGATATCTGAAAAACAAACAAACGGACTTCGACTTCGTGTTTCGAGCAATATCAAAACAAAGACGGCCGTTTCCGGCGTAATTTGACGCGCCGAATGCGATAAAACAAGTTTTAGGTCGCTAGCATGTATAGAAAAAAAGTTACGCACCGATATCTGAAAAACAAACAAACGGACTTCGACTTCGTGTTTCGAGCAATATCAAAACAAAAACGACCGTTTCCGGCGTAATTTGACGCGCTGAATGCGATAAAACAAGTTTTAGGTCGCTAGCATGTATAGAAAAAAAGTTACCAACCGATATCTGAAAAACAAACAAACGGACTTCGACTCCGTGTTTCGAGCAATATCAAAACAAAGACGGCCGTTTCCGGCGTAATTTGACGCGCCGAATGCGATAAAACAAGTTTTAGGTCGCTAGCATGTATAGAAAAAAAGTTACTCACCGATATCTGAAAAACAAACAAACGGACTTCGACTTCGTGTTTCGAGCAATATCAAAACAAAAACGACCGTTTCCGGCGTAATTTGACGCGCTGAATGCGATAAAACAAGTTTTAGGTCGCTAGCATGTATAGAAAAAAAGTGACCAACCGATATCTGAAAAACAAACAAACGGACTTCGACTCCGTGTTTCGAGCAATATCAAAACATAGACGGCCGTTTCCGGCGTAATTTGACGCGCCGAATGCGATAAAACAAGTTTTAGGTCGCTAGCATGTATAGAAAAAAAGTTACTCACCGATATCTGAAAAACAAACAAACGGACTTCGACTTCGTGTTTCGAGCAATATCAAAACAAAGACGACCGTTTCCGGCGTAATTTGACGCGCGGAATGCGATGAAACAAGTTTTAGGTCGCTAGCATGTATAGAAAAAAAGTTACCAACCGATATCTGAAAAACAAACAAACGGACTTCGACTTCGTGTTTCGTGCAATATCAAAACAAAGACGGCCGTTTCCGGCGTAATTTGACGCGCTGAATGCGATTAAACAAGTTTTAGGTCGCGAGCATGTATAGAAAAAAAGTTACCAACCGATATCTGAAAAACAAACAAACGGACTTCGACTTCGTGTTTCGAGCAATATCAAAACAAAGACGACCGTTTCCGGCGTAATTTGACGCGCTAAATGCGATAAAACAAGTTTTAGGTCGCTAGCATGTATAGAAAAAAAGTTACCAACCGATATCTGAAAAACAAACAAACGGACTTCGACTTCGTGTTTCGAGCAATATCAAAACAAAGACGACCGTTTCCGGCGTAATTTGACGCGCTAAATGCGATAAAACAAGTTTTAGGTCGCTAGCATGTATAGAAAAAAAGTTACTAACCGATATCTGAAAAACAAACAAACGGACTTCGACTTCGTGTTTCGAGCAATATCAAAACAAAGACGGCCGTTTCCGGCGTAATTTGACGCGCTTAATGCGATAAAACAAGTTTCAGGTCGCGAGCATGTATAGAAAAAAAGTTACCAACCGATATCTGAAAAACAAACAAACGGACTTCGACTTCGTGTTTCGAGCAATATCGAAACAAAGACGACCGTTTCCGGCGTAATTTGACGCGCCGAATGCGATGAAACAAGTTTTAGGTCGCTAGCATGTATAGAAATGAAGTTACCAACCGATATCTGAAAAACAAACAAACGGACTTCGACTTCGTGTTTCGAGCAATATCAAAACAAAGACGACCGTTTCCGGCGTAATTTGACGCGCTGAATGCGATAAAACAAGTTTTAGGTCGCTAGCATGTATAGAAAAAAAGTTACCAACCGATATCTGAAAAACAAACAAACGGACTTCGACTTCGTGTTTCGAGCAATATCGAAACAAAGACGACCGTTTCCGGCGTAATTTGACGCGCTGAATGCGATAAAACAAGTTTTAGGTCGCTAGCATGTATAGAAAAAAAGTTACCAACCGATATCTGAAAAACAAACAAACGGACTTCGACTTCGTGTTTCGAGCAATATCGAAACAAAGACGACCGTTTCCGGCGTAATTTGACGCGCTGAATGCGATGAAACAAGTTTTAGGTCGCTAGCATGTATAGAAAAAAGTTACCAACCGATATCTGAAAAACAAACAAACGGACTTCGACTTCGTGTTTCGAGCAATATCAAAACAAAGACGACCGTTTCCGGCGTAATTTGACGCGCTGAATGCGATAAAACAAGTTTTAGGTCGCTAGCATGTATAAAAAAAAAGTTACCAACCGATATCTGAAAAACAAACAAACGGACTTCGACTTCGTGTTTCGAGCAATATCAAAACAAAGACGACCGTTTCCGGCGTAATTTGACGCGCTGAATGCGATCAAACAAGTTTTAGGTCGCTTGCATGTATAGAAAAAAAGTTACCAACCGATATCTGAAAAACAAACAAACGGACTTCGACTTCGTGTTTCGAGCAATATCAAAACGTAGACGGCCGTTTCCGGCGTAATTTGACGCGCTGAATGCGATAAAACAAGTTTCAGGTCGCTAGCATGTATAGAAAAAAAGTTACCAACCGATATCTGGAAAACAAACAAACGGACTTCGACTTCGTGTTTCGAGCAATATCAAAACAAAGACGACCGTTTCCGGCGTAATTTGACGCGCTGAATGCGATAAAACAAGTTTTAGGTCGCTAGCATGTATAGAAATAAAGTTACCAACCGATATCTGAAAAACAAACAAACGGACTTCGACTTCGTGTTTCGAGCAATATCAAAACAAAGACGACCGTTTCCGGCGTAATTTGACGCGCTGAATGCGATAAAACAAGTTTTAGGTCGCTAGCATGTATAGAAAAAAAGTTACCAACCGATATCTGAAAAACAAACAAACGGACTTCGACTTCGTGTTTCAAGCAATATCGAAACAAAGACGACCGTTTCCGGCGTAATTTGACGCGCTGAATGCGATAAAACAAGTTTTAGGTCGCTAGCATGTATAGAAAAAAAGTTACCAACCGATATCTGAAAAACAAACAAACGGACTTCGACTTCGTGTTTCGAGCAATATCGAAACAAAGACGACCGTTTCCGGCGTAATTTGACGCGCTGAATGCGATGAAACAAGTTCTAGGTCGCTAGCATGTATAGAAAAAAAGTTACCAACCGATATCTGAAAAACAAACAAACGGACTTCGACTTCGTGTTTCGAGCAATATCAAAACAAAGACGACCGTTTCCGGCGTAATTTGACGCGCTGAATGCGATAAAACAAGTTTTAGGTCGCTAGCATGTATAGAAAAAAAGTTACCAACCGATATCTGAAAAACAAACAAACGGACTTCGACTTCGTGTTTCGAGCAATATCAAAACAAAGACGGCCGTTTCCGGCGTAATTTGACGCGCCGAATGCGATAAAACAAGTTTTAGGTCGCTAGCATGTATAGAAAAAAAGTTACTCACCGATATCTGAAAAACAAACAAACGGACTTCGACTTCGTGTTTCGAGCAATATCAAAACAAAGACGACCGTTCCCGGCGTAATTTGACGCGCTGAATGCGATAAAACAAGTATCAGGTCGCTAGCATGTATAGAAAAGAAGTTACCAACCGATATCTGAAAAACAAACAAACGGACTTCGACTTCGTGTTTCGTGCAATATCAAAACAAAGACGGCCGTTTCCGGCGTAATTTGACGCGCTGAATGCGATAAAACAAGTTTTAGGTCGCTAGCATGTATAGAAAAAAAGTTACCAACCGATATCTGAAAAACAAACAAACGGACTTCGACTTCGTGTTTCGTGCAATATCAAAACAAAGACGGCCGTTTCCGGCGTAATTTGACGCGCTGAATGCGATAAAACAAGTTTTAGGTCGCTAGCATGTATAGAAAAAAAGTTACCAACCGATATCTGAAAAACAAACAAACGGACTTCGACTTCGTGTTTCGAGCAATATCAAAAGAAAAACGACCGTTTCCGGCGTAATTTGACGCGCTGAATGCGATCAAACAAGTTTTAGGTCGCTAGCATGTATAGAAAAAAAGTTACCAACCGATATCTGAAAAACAAACAAACGGACTTTGACTTCGTGTTTCGAGCAATATCAAAACGTAGACGGCCGTTTCCGGCGTAATTTGACGCGCTGAATGCGATAAAACAAGTTTCAGGTCGCTAGCATGTATAGAAAAAAAGTTACCAACCGATATCTGGAAAACAAACAAACGGACTTCGACTTCGTGTTTCGAGCAATATCAAAACAAAGACGACCGTTTCCGGCGTAATTTGACGCGCTGAATGCGATAAAACAAGTTTTAGGTCGCTAGCATGTATAGAAAAAAAGTTACCAACCGATATCTGAAAAACAAACAAACGGACTTCGACTTCGTGTTTCGAGCAATATCTAAACAAAGACGGCCGTTTCCGGCGTAATTTGACGCGCTGAATGCGATAAAACAAGTTTTAGGTCGCTAGCATGTATAGAAAAAAAGTTACCAACCGATATCTGAAAAACAAACAAACGGACTTCGACTTCGTGTTTCGTGCAATATCAAAACAAAGACGGCCGTTTCCGGCGTAATTTGACGCGCTGAATGCGATAAAACAAGTTTTAGGTCGCTAGCATGTATAGAAAAAAAGTTACCAACCGATATCTGAAAAACAAACAAACGGACTTCGACATCGTGTTTCGTGCAATATCAAAACAAAGACGGCCGTTTCCGGCGTAATTTGACGCGCTGAATGCGATAAAACAAGTTTTAGGTCGCTAGCATGTATAGAAAAAAAGTTACCAACCGATATCTGAAAAACAAACAAACGGACTTCGACTTCGTGTTTCGAGCAATATCAAAACAAAAACGACCGTTTCCGGCGTAATTTGACGCGCTGAATGCGATAAAACAAGTTTTAGGTCGCTAGCATGTATAGAAAAAAAGTTACCAACCGATATCTGAAAAACAAACAAACGGACTTCGACTTCGAGTTTCGAGCAATATCAAAACAAAGACGACCGTTTCCGGCGTAATTTGACGCGCTGAATGCGATAAAACAAGTTTTAGGTCGCTAGCATGTATAGAAAAAAAGTTACCAACCGATATCTGAAAAACAAACAAACGGACTTCGACTTCGTGTTTCGTGCAATATCAAAACAAAGACGGCCGTTTCCGGCGTAATTTGACGCGCTGAATGCGATAAAACAAGTTTTAGGTCGCTAGCATGTATAGAAAAAAAGTTACCAACCGATATCTGAAAAACAAACAAACGGACTTCGACTTCGTGTTTCGTGCAATATCAAAACAAAGACGGCCGTTTCCGGCGTAATTTGACGCGCTGAATGCGATAAAACAAGTTTTAGGTCGCTAGCATGTATAGAAAAAAAGTTACCAACCGATATCTGAAAAACAAACAAACGGACTTCGACTTCGTGTTTCGAGCAATATCAAAAGAAAAACGACCGTTTCCGGCGTAATTTGACGCGCTGAATGCGATCAAACAAGTTTTAGGTCGCTAGCATGTATAGAAAAAAAGTTACCAACCGATATCTGAAAAACAAACAAACGGACTTCGACTTCGTGTTTCGAGCAATATCAAAACGTAGACGGCCGTTTCCGGCGTAATTTGACGCGCTGAATGCGATAAAACAAGTTTCAGGTCGCTAGCATGTATAGAAAAAAAGTTACCAACCGATATCTGGAAAACAAACAAACGGACTTCGACTTCGTGTTTCGAGCAATATCAAAACAAAGACGACCGTTTCCGGCGTAATTTGACGCGCTGAATGCGATAAAACAAGTTTTAGGTCGCTAGCATGTATAGAAAAAAAGTTACCAACCGATATCTGAAAAACAAACAAACGGACTTCGACTTCGTGTTTCGAGCAATATCTAAACAAAGACGGCCGTTTCCGGCGTAATTTGACGCGCTAAATGCGATAAAACAAGTTTTAGGTCGCTAGCATGTATAGAAAAAAAGTTACCAACCGATATCTGAAAAACAAACAAACGGACTTCGACTTCGTGTTTCGTGCAATATCAAAACAAAGACGGCCGTTTCCGGCGTAATTTGACGCGCTGAATGCGATAAAACAAGTTTTAGGTCGCTAGCATGTATAGAAAAAAAGTTACCAACCGATATCTGAAAAACAAACAAACGGACTTCGACTTCGTGTTTCGTGCAATATCAAAACAAAGACGGCCGTTTCCGGCGTAATTTGACGCGCTGAATGCGATAAAACAAGTTTTAGGTCGCTAGCATGTATAGAAAAAAAGTTACCAACCGATATCTGAAAAACAAACAAACGGACTTCGACTTCGTGTTTCGAGCAATATCAAAAGAAAAACGACCGTTTCCGGCGTAATTTGACGCGCTGAATGCGATCAAACAAGTTTTAGGTCGCTAGCATGTATAGAAAAAAAGTTACCAACCGATATCTGAAAAACAAACAAACGGACTTCGACTTCGTGTTTCGAGCAATATCAAAACGTAGACGGCCGTTTCCGGCGTAATTTGACGCGCTGAATGCGATAAAACAAGTTTCAGGTCGCTAGCATGTATAGAAAAAAAGTTACCAACCGATATCTGGAAAACAAACAAACGGACTTCGACTTCGTGTTTCGAGCAATATCAAAACAAAGACGACCGTTTCCGGCGTAATTTGACGCGCTGAATGCGATAAAACAAGTTTTAGGTCGCTAGCATGTATAGAAAAAAAGTTACCAACCGATATCTGAAAAACAAACAAACGGACTTCGACTTCGTGTTTCGAGCAATATCTAAACAAAGACGGCCGTTTCCGGCGTAATTTGACGCGCTGAATGCGATAAAACAAGTTTTAGGTCGCTAGCATGTATAGAAAAAAAGTTACCAACCGATATCTGAAAAACAAACAAACGGACTTCGACTTCGTGTTTCGTGCAATATCAAAACAAAGACGGCCGTTTCCGGCGTAATTTGACGCGCTGAATGCGATAAAACAAGTTTTAGGTCGCTAGCATGTATAGAAAAAAAGTTACCAACCGATATCTGAAAAACAAACAAACGGACTTCGACTTCGTGTTTCGTGCAATATCAAAACAAAGACGGCCGTTTCCGGCGTAATTTGACGCGCTGAATGCGATAAAACAAGTTTTAGGTCGCTAGCATGTATAGAAAAAAAGTTACCAACCGATATCTGAAAAACAAACAAACGGACTTCGACTTCGTGTTTCGAGCAATATCAAAACAAAAACGACCGTTTCCGGCGTAATTTGACGCGCTGAATGCGATAAAACAAGTTTTAGGTCGCTAGCATGTATAGAAAAAAAGTTACCAACCGATATCTGAAAAACAAACAAACGGACTTCGACTTCGAGTTTCGAGCAATATCAAAACAAAGACGACCGTTTCCGGCGTAATTTGACGCGCTGAATGCGATAAAACAAGTTTTAGGTCGCTAGCATGTATAGAAAAAAAGTCACCAACCGATATCTGGAAAACAAACAAACGGACTTCGACTTCGTGTTTCGAGCAATATCAAAACAAAGACGACCGTTTCCGGCGTAATTTGACGCGCTGAATGCGATAAAACAAGTTTTAGGTCGCTAGCATGTATAGAAAAAAAGTTACCAACCGATATCTGGAAAACAAACAAACGGACTTCGACTTCGTGTTTCGAGCAATATCAGAACAAAGACGGCCGTTTTCGGCGTAATTTGACGCGCTGAATGCGATGAAACAAGTTTTAGGTCGCTAGCATGTATAGAAAAAAAGTTACCAACCGATATCTGGAAAACAAACAAACGGACTTCGACTTCGTGTTTCGAGCAATATCAAAACAAAGACGACCGTTTCCGGCGTAATTTGACGCGCTGAATGCGATAAAACAAGTTTTCGGCCGCTAGCATGTATAGAAAAGAAGTGACCAACCGATATCTGAAAAACAAACAAACGGACTTCGACTTCGTGTTTCGAGCAATATCAAAACAAAGACGACCGTTTCCGGCGTAATTTGACGCGCTGAATGCGATAAAACAAGTTTCAGGTCGCTAGCATGTATAGAAAAAAAGTCACCAACCGATATCTGGAAAACAAACAAACGGACTTCGACTTCGTGTTTCGAGCAATATCAAAACAAAGACGACCGTTTCCGGCGTAATTTGACGCGCTGAATGCGATAAAACAAGTTTTAGGTCGCTAGCATGTATAGAAAAAAAGTTACCAACCGATATCTGGAAAACAAACAAACGGACTTCGACTTCGTGTTTCGAGCAATATCAAAACAAAGACGACCGTTTCCGGCGTAATTTGACGCGCTGAATGCGATGAAACAAGTTTTAGGTCGCTAGCATGTATAGAAAAAAAGTTACCAACCGATATCTGGAAAACAAACAAACGGACTTCGACTTCGTGTTTCAAGCAATATCAAAACAAAGACGACCGTTTCCGGCGTAATTTGACGCGCTAAATGCGATAAAACAAGTTTTAGGTCGCTAGCATGTATAGAAAAAAAGTCACCAACCGATATCTGGAAAACAAACAAACGGACTTCGACTTCGTGTTTCGAGCAATATCAGAACAAAGACGGCCGTTTTCGGCGTAATTTGACGCGCTGAATGCGATGAAACAAGTTTTAGGTCGCTAGCATGTATAGAAAAAAAGTTACCAACCGATATCTGGAAAACAAACAAACGGACTTCGACTTCGTGTTTCGAGCAATATCAAAACAAAGACGACCGTTTCCGGCGTAATTTGACGCGCTGAATGCGATAAAACAAGTTTTAGGCCGCTAGCATGTATAGAAAAGAAGTGACCAACCGATATCTGAAAAACAAACAAACGGACTTCGACTTCGTGTTTCGAGCAATATCAAAACAAAGACGACCGTTTCCGGCGTAATTTGACGCGCTGAATGCGATAAAACAAGTTTCAGGTCGCTAGCATGTATAGAAAAAAAGTCACCAACCGATATCTGGAAAACAAACAAACGGACTTCGACTTCGTGTTTCGAGCAATATCAAAACAAAGACGACCGTTTCCGGCGTAATTTGACGCGCTGAATGCGATAAAACAAGTTTTAGGTCGCTAGCATGTATAGAAAAAAAGTCACCAACCGATATCTGGAAAACAAACAAACGGACTTCGACTTCGTGTTTCGAGCAATATCAAAACAAAGACGACCGTTTCCGGCGTAATTTGACGCGCTGAATGCGAAAAAACAAGTTTTAGGTCGCTAGCATGTATAGAAAAAAAGTTACCAACCGATATCTGAAAAACAAACAAACGGACTTCGACTTCGTGTTTCGTGCAATATCAAAACAAAGACGGCCGTTTCCGGCGTAATTTGACGCGCTGAATGCGATAAAACAAGTTTTAGGTCGCTAGCATGTATAGAAAAAAAGTTACCAACCGATATCTGAAAAACAAACAAACGGACTTCGACTTCGTGTTTCGTGCAATATCAAAACAAAGACGGCGGTTTCCGGCGTAATTTGACGCGCTGAATGCGATAAAACAAGTTTTAGGTCGCTAGCATGTATAGAAAAAAAGTTACCAACCGATATCTGAAAAACAAACAAACGGACTTCGACTTCGTGTTTCGAGCAATATCAAAACAAAAACGACCGTTTCCGGCGTAATTTGACGCGCTGAATGCGATAAAACAAGTTTTAGGTCGCTAGCATGTATAGAAAAAAAGTTACCAACCGATATCTGAAAAACAAACAAACGGACTTCGACTTCGAGTTTCGAGCAATATCAAAACAAAGACGACCGTTTCCGGCGTAATTTGACGCGCTGAATGCGATAAAACAAGTTTTAGGTCGCTAGCATGTATAGAAAAAAAGTCACCAACCGATATCTGGAAAACAAACAAACGGACTTCGACTTCGTGTTTCGAGCAATATCAAAACAAAGACGACCGTTTCCGGCGTAATTTGACGCGCTGAATGCGATAAAACAAGTTTTAGGTCGCTAGCATGTATAGAAAAAAAGTTACCAACCGATATCTGGAAAACAAACAAACGGACTTCGACTTCGTGTTTCGAGCAATATCAGAACAAAGACGGCCGTTTTCGGCGTAATTTGACGCGCTGAATGCGATGAAACAAGTTTTAGGTCGCTAGCATGTATAGAAAAAAAGTTACCAACCGATATCTGGAAAACAAACAAACGGACTTCGACTTCGTGTTTCGAGCAATATCAAAACAAAGACGACCGTTTCCGGCGTAATTTGACGCGCTGAATGCGATAAAACAAGTTTTAGGCCGCTAGCATGTATAGAAAAGAAGTGACCAACCGATATCTGAAAAACAAACAAACGGACTTCGACTTCGTGTTTCGAGCAATATCAAAACAAAGACGACCGTTTCCGGCGTAATTTGACGCGCTGAATGCGATAAAACAAGTTTCAGGTCGCTAGCATGTATAGAAAAAAAGTCACCAACCGATATCTGGAAAACAAACAAACAGACTTCGACTTCGTGTTTCGAGCAATATCAAAACAAAGACGACCGTTTCCGGCGTAATTTGACGCGCTGAATGCGATAAAACAAGTTTTAGGTCGCTAGCATGTATAGAAAAAAAGTTACCAACCGATATCTGGAAAACAAACAAACGGACTTCGACTTCGTGTTTCGAGCAATATCAAAACAAAGACGACCGTTTCCGGCGTAATTTGACGCGCTGAATGCGATGAAACAAGTTTTAGGTCGCTAGCATGTATAGAAAAAAAGTTACCAACCGATATCTGGAAAACAAACAAACGGACTTCGACTTCGTGTTTCAAGCAATATCAAAACAAAGACGACCGTTTCCGGCGTAATTTGACGCGCTAAATGCGATAAAACAAGTTTTAGGTCGCTAGCATGTATAGAAAAAAAGTCACCAACCGATATCTGGAAAACAAACAAACGGACTTCGACTTCGTGTTTCGAGCAATATCAGAACAAAGACGGCCGTTTTCGGCGTAATTTGACGCGCTGAATGCGATGAAACAAGTTTTAGGTCGCTAGCATGTATAGAAAAAAAGTTACCAACCGATATCTGGAAAACAAACAAACGGACTTCGACTTCGTGTTTCGAGCAATATCAAAACAAAGACGACCGTTTCCGGCGTAATTTGACGCGCTGAATGCGATAAAACAAGTTTTAGGCCGCTAGCATGTATAGAAAAGAAGTGACCAACCGATATCTGAAAAACAAACAAACGGACTTCGACTTCGTGTTTCGAGCAATATCAAAACAAAGACGACCGTTTCCGGCGTAATTTGACGCGCTGAATGCGATAAAACAAGTTTCAGGTCGCTAGCATGTATAGAAAAAAAGTCACCAACCGATATCTGGAAAACAAACAAACGGACTTCGACTTCGTGTTTCGAGCAATATCAAAACAAAGACGACCGTTTCCGGCGTAATTTGACGCGCTGAATGCGATAAAACAAGTTTTAGGTCGCTAGCATGTATAGAAAAAAAGTCACCAACCGATATCTGGAAAACAAACAAACGGACTTCGACTTCGTGTTTCGAGCAATATCAAAACAAAGACGAACGTTTCCGGCGTAATTTGACGCGCTGAATGCGATAAAACAAGTTTTAGGTCGCTAGCATGTATAGAAAAAAAGTTACCAACCGATATCTGGAAAACAAACAAACGGACTTCGACTTCGTGTTTCGAGCAATATCAAAACAAAGACGACCGTTTCCGGCGTAATTTGACGCGCTGAATGCGATAAAACAAGTTTTAGGTCGCTAGCATGTATAGAAAAAAAGTCACCAACCGATATCTGGAAAACAAACAAACGGACTTCGACTTCGTGTTTCGAGCAATATCAAAACAAAGACGACCGTTTCCGGCGTAATTTGACGCGCTGAATGCGATGAAACAAGTTTTAGGTCGCTAGCATGTATAGAAAAAAAGTTACCGACCGATATCTGGAAAACAAACAAACGGACTTCGACTTCGTGTTTCGAGCAATATCAAAACAAAGACGACCGTTTCCGGCGTAATTTGACGCGCTGAATGCGATAAAACAAGTTTTAGGCCGCTAGCATGTATAGAAAAGAAGTGACCAACCGATATCTGAAAAACAAACAAACGGACTTCGACTTCGTGTTTCGAGCAATATCAAAACAAAGACGATCGTTTCCGGCGTAATTTGACGCGCTGAATGCGATAAAACAAGTTTTAGGTCGCTAGCATGTATAGAAAAAAAGTCACCAACCGATATCTGGAAAACAAACAAACGGACTTCGACTTCGTGTTTCGAGCAATATCAAAACAAAGACGACCGTTTCCGGCGTAATTTGACGCGCTGAATGCGATAAAACAAGTTTTAGGCCGCTAGCATGTATAGAAAAGAAGTGACCAACCGATATCTGAAAAACAAACAAACGGACTTCGACTTCGTGTTTCGAGCAATATCAAAACAAAGACGACCGTTTCCGGCGTAATTTGACGCGTTGAATGCGATAAAACAAGTTTTAGGTCGCTAGCATGTATAGAAAAAAAGTCACCAACCGATATCTGGAAAACAAACAAACGGACTTCGACTTCGTGTTTCGAGCAATATCAAAACAAAGACGACCGTTTCCGGCGTAATTTGACGCGCTGAATGCGATAAAACAAGTTTTAGGTCGCTAGCATGTATAGAAAAAAAGTTACCAACCGATATCTGGAAAACAAACAAACGGACTTCGACTTCGTGTTTCGAGCAATATCAAAACAAAGACGGCCGTTTTCGGCGTAATTTGACGCGCTGAATGCGAAGAAACAAGTTTTAGGTCGCTAGCATGTATAGAAAAAAAGTTACCAACCGATATCTGGAAAACAAACAAACGGACTTCGACTTCGTGTTTCGAGCAATATCAAAACAAAGACGACCGTTTCCGGCGTAATTTGACGCGCTGAATGCGATAAAACAAGTTTTAGGTCGCTAGCATGTAAAGAAAAAAAGTTACCAACCGATATCTGGAAAACAAACAAACGGACTTCGACTTCGTGTTTCGAGCAATATCAAAACAAAGACGGCCGTTTTCGGCGTAATTTGACGCGCTGAATGCGATGAAACAAGTTTTAGGTCGCTAGCATGTATAGAAAAAAAGTTACCAACCGATATCTGGAAAACAAACAAACGGACTTCGACTTCGTGTTTCGAGCAATATCAAAACAAAGACGACCGTTTCCGGCGTAATTTGACGCGCTGAATGCGATAAAACAAGTTTTAGGCCGCTAGCATGTATAGAAAAGAAGTGACCAACCGATATCTGAAAAACAAACAAACGGACTTCGACTTCGTGTTTCGAGCAATATCAAAACAAAGACGACCGTTTCCGGCGTAATTTGACGCGCTGAATGCGATGAAACAAGTTTTAGGTCGCTAGCATGTATAGAAAAAAAGTCACCAACCGATATCTGGAAAACAAACAAACGGACTTCGACTTCGTGTTTCGAGCAATATCAAAACAAAGACGACCGTTTCCGGCGTAATTTGACGCGCTGATTGCGATCAAACAAGTTTTAGGCCGCTAGCATGTATAGAAAAGAAGTGACCAACCGATATCTGAAAAACAAACAAACGGACTTCGACTTCGTGTTTCGAGCAATATCAAAACAAAGACGACCGTTTCCGGCGTAATTTGACGCGCTGAATGCGATAAAACAAGTTTTAGGTCGCTAGCATGTATAGAAAAAAAGTCACCAACCGATATCTGGAAAACAAACAAACGGACTTCGACTTCGTGTTTCGAGCAATATCAAAACAAAGACGACCGTTTCCGGCGTAATTTGACGCGCTGAATGCGATAAAACAAGTTTTAGGTCGCTAGCATGTATAGAAAAAAAGTCACCAACCGATATCTGGAAAACAAACAAACGGACTTCGACTTCGTGTTTCGAGCAATATCAAAACAAAGACGACCGTTTCCGGCGTAATTTGACGCGCTGAATGCGATAAAACAAGTTTTAGGTTGCTAGCATGTATAGAAAAAAAGTCACCAACCGATATCTGGAAAACAAACAAACGGACTTCGACTTCGTGTTTCGAGCAATATCAAAACAAAGACGACCGTTTCCGGCGTAATTTGACGCGCTGATTGCGATCAAACAAGTTTTAGGCCGCTAGCATGTATAGAAAAGAAGTGACCAACCGATATCTGAAAAACAAACAAACGGACTTCGACTTCGTGTTTCGAGCAATATCAAAACAAAGACGACCGTTTCCGGCGTAATTTGACGCGCTGAATGCGATAAAACAAGTTTTAGGTCGCTAGCATGTATAGAAAAAAAGTCACCAACCGATATCTGGAAAACAAACAAACGGACTTCGACTTCGTGTTTCGAGCAATATCAAAACAAAGACGACCGTTTCCGGCGTAATTTGACGCGCTGAATGCGATAAAACAAGTTTTAGGTCGCTAGCATGTATAGAAAAAAAGTCACCAACCGATATCTGGAAAACAAACAAACGGACTTCGACTTCGTGTTTCGAGCAATATCAAAACAAAGACGACCGTTTCCGGCGTAATTTGACGCGCTGAATGCGATGAAACAAGTTTTAGGTCGCTAGCATGTATAGAAAAAAAGTCACCAACCGATATCTGGAAAACAAACAAACGGACTTCGACTTCGTGTTTCGAGCAATATCAAAACAAAGACGACCGTTTCCGGCGTAATTTGACGCGCTGATTGCGATCAAACAAGTTTTAGGCCGCTAGCATGTATAGAAAAGAAGTGACCAACCGATATCTGAAAAACAAACAAACGGACTTCGACTTCGTGTTTCGAGCAATATCAAAACAAAGACGACCGTTTCCGGCGTAATTTGACGCGCTGAATGCGATAAAACAAGTTTTAGGTCGCTAGCATGTATAGAAAAAAAGTCACCAACCGATATCTGGAAAACAAACAAACGGACTTCGACTTCGTGTTTCGAGCAATATCAAAACAAAGACGACCGTTTCCGGCGTAATTTGACGCGCTGAATGCGATAAAACAAGTTTTAGGTCGCTAGCATGTATAGAAAAAAAGTCACCAACCGATATCTGGAAAACAAACAAACGGACTTCGACTTCGTGTTTCGAGCAATATCAAAACAAAGACGACCGTTTCCGGCGTAATTTGACGCGCTGAATGCGATAAAACAAGTTTTAGGTTGCTAGCATGTATAGAAAAAAAGTCACCAACCGATATCTGGAAAACAAACAAACGGACTTCGACTTCGTGTTTCGAGCAATATCAAAACAAAGACGACCGTTTCCGGCGTAATTTGACGCGCTGATTGCGATCAAACAAGTTTTAGGCCGCTAGCATGTATAGAAAAGAAGTGACCAACCGATATCTGAAAAACAAACAAACGGACTTCGACTTCGTGTTTCGAGCAATATCAAAACAAAGACGACCGTTTCCGGCGTAATTTGACGCGCTGAATGCGATAAAACAAGTTTTAGGTCGCTAGCATGTATAGAAAAAAAGTCACCAACCGATATCTGGAAAACAAACAAACGGACTTCGACTTCGTGTTTCGAGCAATATCAAAACAAAGACGACCGTTTCCGGCGTAATTTGACGCGCTGAATGCGATAAAACAAGTTTTAGGTCGCTAGCATGTATAGAAAAAAAGTCACCAACCGATATCTGGAAAACAAACAAACGGACTTCGACTTCGTGTTTCGAGCAATATCAAAACAAAGACGACCGTTTCCGGCGTAATTTGACGCGCTGAATGCGATAAAACAAGTTTTAGGTTGCTAGCATGTATAGAAAAAAAGTCACCAACCGATATCTGGAAAACAAACAAACGGACTTCGACTTCGTGTTTCGAGCAATATCAAAACAAAGACGACCGTTTCCGGCGTAATTTGACGCGCTGAATGCGATAAAACAAGTTTTAGGCCGCTAGCATGTATAGAAAAGAAGTGACCAACCGATATCTGAAAAACAAACAAACGGACTTCGACTTCGTGTTTCGAGCAATATCAAAACAAAGACGACCGTTTCCGGCGTAATTTGACGCGCTGAATGCGATAAAACAAGTTTCAGGTCGCTAGCATGTATAGAAAAAAAGTCACCAACCGATATCTGGAAAACAAACAAACGGACTTCGACTTCGTGTTTCGAGCAATATCAAAACAAAGACGACCGTTTCCGGCGTAATTTGACGCGCTGAATGCGATAAAACAAGTTTTAGGTCGCTAGCATGTATAGAAAAAAAGTTACCAACCGATATCTGGAAAACAAACAAACGGACTTCGACTTCGTGTTTCGAGCAATATCAAAACAAAGACGGCCGTTTTCGGCGTAATTTGACGCGCTGAATGCGATGAAACAAGTTTTAGGTCGCTAGCATGTATAGAAAAAAAGTTACCAACCGATATCTGGAAAACAAACAAACGGACTTCGACTTCGTGTTTCGAGCAATATCGAAACAAAGACGACCGTTTCCGGCGTAATTTGACGCGCTGAATGCGATAAAACAAGTTTTGGGTCGCTAGCATGTATAGAAAAAAAGTCACCAACCGATATCTGGAAAACAAACAAACGGACTTCGACTTCGTGTTTCGAGCAATATCAAAACAAAGACGACCGTTTCCGGCGTAATTTGACGCGCTGAATGCGATGAAACAAGTTTTAGGTCGCTAGCATGTATAGAAAAAAAGTCACCAACCGATATCTGGAAAACAAACAAACGGACTTCGACTTCGTGTTTCGAGCAATATCAAAACAAAGACGACCGTTTCCGGCGTAATTTGACGCGCTGAATGCGATAAAACAAGTTTTAGGTCGCTAGCATGTATAGAAAAAAAGTCACCAACCGATATCTGGAAAACAAACAAACGGACTTCGACTTCGTGTTTCGAGCAATATCAAAACAAAGACGACCGTTTCCGGCGTAATTTGACGCGCTGAATGCGATAAAACAAGTTTTAGGTCGCTAGCATGTATAGAAAAAAAGTCACCAACCGATATCTGGAAAACAAACAAACGGACTTCGACTTCGTGTTTCGAGCAATATCAAAACAAAGACGACCGTTTCCGGCGTAATTTGACGCGCTGAATGCGATAAAACAAGTTTTAGGCCGCTAGCATGTATAGAAAAGAAGTGACCAACCGATATCTGAAAAACAAACAAACGGACTTCGACTTCGTGTTTCGAGCAATATCAAAACAAAGACGACCGTTTCCGGCGTAATTTGACGCGCTGAATGCGATAAAACAAGTTTTAGGTCGCTAGCATGTATAGAAAAAAAGTCACCAACCGATATCTGGAAAACAAACAAACGGACTTCGACTTCGTGTTTCGAGCAATATCGAAACAAAGACGACCGTTTCCGGCGTAATTTGACGCGCTGAATGCGATAAAACAAGTTTTAGGTCGCTAGCATGTATAGAAAAAAAGTTACCAACCGATATCTGGAAAACAAACAAACGGACTTCGACTTCGTGTTTCGAGCAATATCAAAACAAAGACGGCCGTTTTCGGCGTAATTTGACGCGCTGAATGCGATGAAACAAGTTTTAGGTCGCTAGCATGTATAGAAAAAAAGTTACCAACCGATATCTGGAAAACAAACAAACGGACTTCGACTTCGTGTTTCGAGCAATATCAAAACAAAGACGACCGTTTCCGGCGTAATTTGACGCGCTGAATGCGATAAAACAAGTTTTGGGTCGCTAGCATGTATAGAAAAAAAGTCACCAACCGATATCTGGAAAACAAACAAACGGACTTCGACTTCGTGTTTCGAGCAATATCAAAACAAAGACGTCCGTTTCCGGCGTAATTTGACGCGCTGAATGCGATGAAACAAGTTTTAGGTCGCTAGCATGTATAGAAAAAAAGTTACCAACCGATATCTGGAAAACAAACAAACGGACTTCGACTTCGTGTTTCGAGCAATATCAAAACAAAGACGACCGTTTCCGGCGTAATTTGACGCGCTGAATGCGATAAAACAAGTTTTAGGCCGCTAGCATGTATAGAAAAGAAGTGACCAACCGATATCTGAAAAACAAACAAACGGACTTCGACTTCGTGTTTCGAGCAATATCAAAACAAAGACGACCGTTTCCGGCGTAATTTGACGCGCTGAATGCGATAAAACAAGTTTTAGGTCGCTAGCATGTATAGAAAAAAAGTCACCAACCGATATCTGGAAAACAAACAAACGGACTTCGACTTCGTGTTTCGAGCAATATCAAAACAAAGACGACCGTTTCCGGCGTAATTTGACGCGCTGAATGCGATAAAACAAGTTTTAGGTCGCTAGCATGTAAAGAAAAAAAGTTACCAACCGATATCTGGAAAACAAACAAACGGACTTCGACTTCGTGTTTCGAGCAATATCAAAACAAAGACGGCCGTTTTCGGCGTAATTTGACGCGCTGAATGCGATGAAACAAGTTTCAGGTCGCTAGCATGTATAGAAAAAAAGTTACCAACCGATATCTGGAAAACAAACAAACGGACTTCGACTTCGTGTTTCGAGCAATATCAAAACAAAGACGACCGTTTCCGGCGTAATTTGACGCGCTGAATGCGATAAAACAAGTTTTAGGCCGCTAGCATGTATAGAAAAGAAGTGACCAACCGATATCTGAAAAACAAACAAACGGACTTCGACTTCGTGTTTCGAGCAATATCAAAACAAAGACGACCGTTTCCGGCGTAATTTGACGCGCTGAATGCGATAAAACAAGTTTTAGGTCGCTAGCATGTAAAGAAAAAAAGTTACCAACCGATATCTGGAAAACAAACAAACGGACTTCGACTTCGTGTTTCGAGCAATATCAAAACAAAGACGGCCGTTTTCGGCGTAATTTGACGCGCTGAATGCGATGAAACAAGTTTCAGGTCGCTAGCATGTATAGAAAAAAAGTTACCAACCGATATCTGGAAAACAAACAAACGGACTTCGACTTCGTGTTTCGAGCAATATCAAAACAAAGACGATCGTTTCCGGCGTAATTTGACGCGCTGAATGCGATAAAACAAGTTTTAGGTCGCTAGCATGTATAGAAAAAAAGTTACCAACCGATATCTGGAAAACAAACAAACGGACTTCGACTTCGTGTTTCGAGCAATATCAAAACAAAGACGACCGTTTCCGGCGTAATTTGACGCGCTGAATGCGATAAAACAAGTTTTAGGCCGCTAGCATGTATAGAAAAGAAGTGACCAACCGATATCTGAAAAACAAACAAACGGACTTCGACTTCGTGTTTCGAGCAATATCAAAACAAAGACGACCGTTTCCGGCGTAATTTGACGCGCTGAATGCGATAAAACAAGTTTTAGGTCGCTAGCATGTATAGAAAAAAAGTCACCAACCGATATCTGGAAAACAAACAAACGGACTTCGACTTCGTGTTTCGAGCAATATCAAAACAAAGACGACCGTTTCCGGCGTAATTTGACGCGCTGAATGCGATAAAACAAGTTTTAGGTCGCTAGCATGTAAAGAAAAAAAGTTACCAACCGATATCTGGAAAACAAACAAACGGACTTCGACTTCGTGTTTCGAGCAATATCAAAACAAAGACGGCCGTTTTCGGCGTAATTTGACGCGCTGAATGCGATGAAACAAGTTTCAGGTCGCTAGCATGTATAGAAAAAAAGTTACCAACCGATATCTGGAAAACAAACAAACGGACTTCGACTTCGTGTTTCGAGCAATATCAAAACAAAGACGACCGTTTCCGGCGTAATTTGACGCGCTGAATGCGATAAAACAAGTTTTAGGCCGCTAGCATGTATAGAAAAGAAGTGACCAACCGATATCTGAAAAACAAACAAACGGACTTCGACTTCGTGTTTCGAGCAATATCAAAACAAAGACGACCGTTTCCGGCGTAATTTGACGCGCTGAATGCGATAAAACAAGTTTTAGGTCGCTAGCATGTAAAGAAAAAAAGTTACCAACCGATATCTGGAAAACAAACAAACGGACTTCGACTTCGTGTTTCGAGCAATATCAAAACAAAGACGGCCGTTTTCGGCGTAATTTGACGCGCTGAATGCGATGAAACAAGTTTCAGGTCGCTAGCATGTATAGAAAAAAAGTTACCAACCGATATCTGGAAAACAAACAAACGGACTTCGACTTCGTGTTTCGAGCAATATCAAAACAAAGACGACCGTTTCCGGCGTAATTTGACGCGCTGAATGCGATAAAACAAGTTTTAGGCCGCTAGCATGTATAGAAAAGAAGTGACCAACCGATATCTGAAAAACAAACAAACGGACTTCGACTTCGTGTTTCGAGCAATATCAAAACAAAGACGACCGTTTCCGGCGTAATTTGACGCGCTGAATGCGATGAAACAAGTTTTAGGTCGCTAGCATGTATAGAAAAAAAGTCACCAACCGATATCTGGAAAACAAACAAACGGACTTCGACTTCGTGTTTCGAGCAATATCAAAACAAAGACGACCGTTTCCGGCGTAATTTGACGCGCTGAATGCGATCAAACAAGTTTTAGGCCGCTAGCATGTATAGAAAAGAAGTGACCAACCGATATCTGAAAAACAAACAAACGGACTTCGACTCCGTGTTTCGAGCAATATCAAAACAAAGACGACCGTTTCCGGCGTAATTTGACGCGCTGAATGCGATAAAACAAGTTTTAGGTCGCTAGCATGTATAGAAAAAAAGTCACCAACCGATATCTGGAAAACAAACAAACGGACTTCGACTTCGTGTTTCGAGCAATATCAAAACAAAGACGACCGTTTCCGGCGTAATTTGACGCGCTGAATGCGATAAAACAAGTTTTAGGTCGCTAGCATGTATGGAAAAAAAGTTACCAACCGATATCTGGAAAACAAACAAACGGACTTCGACTTCGTGTTTCGAGCAATATCAAAACAAAGACGACCGTTTCCGGCGTAATTTGACGCGCTGAATGCGATAAAACAAGTTTTAGGCCGCTAGCATGTATAGAAAAGAAGTGACCAACCGATATCTGAAAAACAAACAAACGGACTTCGACTTCGTGTTTCGAGCAATATCAAAACAAAGACGACCGTTTCCGGCGTAATTTGACGCGCTGAATGCGATAAAACAAGTTTTAGGTCGCTAGCATGTATAGAAAAAAAGTCACCAACCGATATCTGGAAAACAAACAAACGGACTTCGACTTCGTGTTTCGAGCAATATCAAAACAAAGACGACCGTTTCCGGCGTAATTTGACGCGCTGAATGCGATAAAACAAGTTTTAGGTCGCTAGCATGTATAGAAAAAAAGTTACCAACCGATATCTGGAAAACAAACAAACGGACTTCGACTTCGTGTTTCGAGCAATATCAAAACAAAGACAACCGTTTCCGGCGTAATTTGACGCGCTGAATGCGATGAAACAAGTTTTAGGTCGCTAGCATGTATAGAAAAAAAGTTACTAACCGATATCTGGAAAACAAACAAACGGACTTCGACTCCGTGTTTCGAGCAATATCAAAACAAAGACGACCGTTTCCGGCGTAATTTGACGCGCTGAATGCGATAAAACAAGTTTTAGGTCGCTAGCATGTATAGAAAAAAAGTTAACAACCGATATCTGGAAAACAAACAAACGGACTTCGACTTCGTGTTTCGAGCAATATCAAAACAAAGACGGCCGTTTTCGGCGTAATTTGACGCGCTGAATGCGATGAAACAAGTTTTAGGTCGCTAGCATGTATAGAAAAAAAGTTACCAATCGATATCTGGAAAACAAACAAACGGACTTCGACTCCGTGTTTCGAGCAATATCAAAACAAAGACGACCGTTTCCGGCGTAATTTGACGCGCTGAATGCGATAAAACAAGTTTTAGGCCGCTAGCATGTATAGAAAAGAAGTGACCAACCGATATCTGAAAAACAAACAAACGGACTTCGACTTCGTGTTTCGAGCAATATCAAAACAAAGACGACCGTTTCCGGCGTAATTTGACGCGCTGAATGCGATAAAACAAGTTTTAGGTCGCTAGCATGTATAGAAAAAAAGTCACCAACCGATATCTGGAAAACAAACAAACGGACTTCGACTTCGTGTTTCGAGCAATATCAGAACAAAGACGACCGTTTCCGGCGTAATTTGACGCGCTGAATGCGATAAAACAAGTTTTAGGTCGCTAGCATGTATAGAAAAAAAGTGACCAACCGATATCTGGAAAACAAACAAACGGACTTCGACTTCGTGTTTCGAGCAATATCAAAACAAAGACGACCGTTTCCGGCGTAATTTGACGCGCTGAATGCGATAAAACAAGTTTTAGGTCGCTAGCATGTATAGAAAAAAAGTTACCAACCGATATCTGAAAAACAAACAAACGGACTTCGACTTCGTGTTTCGAGCAATATCAAAACAAAGACGGCCGTTTTCGGCGTAATTTGACGCGCTGAATGCGATGAAACAAGTTTTAGGCCGCTAGCATGTATAGAAAAGAAGTGACCAACCGATATCTGAAAAACAAACAAACGGACTTCGACTTCGTGTTTCGAGCAATATCAAAACAAAGACGACCGTTTCCGGCGTAATTTGACGCGCTGAATGCGATAAAACAAGTTTTAGGTCGCTAGCATGTATAGAAAAAAAGTCACCAACCGATATCTGGAAAACAAACAAACGGACTTCGACTTCGTGTTTCGAGCAATATCAAAACAAAGACGACCGTTTCCGGCGTAATTTGACGCGCTGAATGCGATAAAACAAGTTTTAGGTCGCTAGCATGTAAAGAAAAAAAGTTACCAACCGATATCTGGAAAACAAACAAACGGACTTCGACTTCGTGTTTCGAGCAATATCAAAACAAAGACGGCCGTTTTCGGCGTAATTTGACGCGCTGAATGCGATGAAACAAGTTTCAGGTCGCTAGCATGTATAGAAAAAAAGTTACCAACCGATATCTGGAAAACAAACAAACGGACTTCGACTTCGTGTTTCGAGCAATATCAAAACAAAGACGACCGTTTCCGGCGTAATTTGACGCGCTGAATGCGATAAAACAAGTTTTAGGCCGCTAGCATGTATAGAAAAGAAGTGACCAACCGATATCTGAAAAACAAACAAACGGACTTCGACTTCGTGTTTCGAGCAATATCAAAACAAAGACGACCGTTTCCGGCGTAATTTGACGCGCTGAATGCGATGAAACAAGTTTTAGGTCGCTAGCATGTATAGAAAAAAAGTCACCAACCGATATCTGGAAAACAAACAAACGGACTTCGACTTCGTGTTTCGAGCAATATCAAAACAAAGACGACCGTTTCCGGCGTAATTTGACGCGCTGAATGCGATCAAACAAGTTTTAGGCCGCTAGCATGTATAGAAAAGAAGTGACCAACCGATATCTGAAAAACAAACAAACGGACTTCGACTTCGTGTTTCGAGCAATATCAAAACAAAGACGACCGTTTCCGGCGTAATTTGACGCGCTGAATGCGATAAAACAAGTTTTAGGTCGCTAGCATGTATAGAAAAAAAGTCACCAACCGATATCTGGAAAACAAACAAACGGACTTCGACTTCGTGTTTCGAGCAATATCAAAACAAAGACGACCGTTTCCGGCGTAATTTGACGCGCTGAATGCGATAAAACAAGTTTTAGGTCGCTAGCATGTATAGAAAAAAAGTCACCAACCGATATCTGGAAAACAAACAAACGGACTTCGACTTCGTGTTTCAAGCAATATCAAAACAAAGACGACCGTTTCCGGCGTAATTTGACGCGCTGAATGCGATAAAACAAGTTTTAGGTCGCTAGCATGTATAGAAAAAAAGTTACCAACCGATATCTGGAAAACAAACAAACGGACTTCGACTTCGTGTTTCGAGCAATATCAAAACAAAGACGACCGTTTCCGGCGTAATTTGACGCGCTGAATGCGATAAAACAAGTTTTAGGTCGCTAGCATGTATAGAAAAAAAGTTACCAACCGATATCTGAAAAACAAACAAACGGACTTCGACTTCGTGTTTCGAGCAATATCAAAACAAAGACGACCGTTTCCGGCGTAATTTGACGCGCTGAATGCGATAAAACAAGTTTTAGGTCGCTAGCATGTATAGAAAAAAAGTTACCAACCGATATCTGGAAAACAGACAAACGGACTTCGACTTCGTGTTTCGAGCAATATCAAAACAAAGACGACCGTTTCCGGCGTAATTTGACGCGCTGAATGCGATAAAACAAGTTTTAGGTCGCTAGCATGTATAGAAAAAAAGTTACCAACCGATATCTGAAAAACAAACAAACGGACTTCGACTTCGTGTTTCGAGCAGTATCAAAACAAAGACGGCCGTTTTCGGCGTAATTTAACGCGCTGAATGCGATAAAACAAGTTTCAGGTCGCTAGCATGTATAGAAAGAAAGTTACCAACCGATATCTGAAAAACAAACAAACGGACTTCGACTTCGTGTTTCGAGCAATATCAAAACAAAGACGACCGTTTCCGGCGTAATTTGACGCGCTGAATGCGATAAAACAAGTTTTAGGTCGCTAGCATGTATAGAAAAAAAGTTACCAACCGATATCTGAAAAACAAACAAACGGACTTCGACTTCGTGTTTCGAGCAATATCAAAACAAAGACGGCCGTTTTCGGCGTAATTTGACGCGCTGAATGCGATAAAACAAGTTTTAGGTCGCTAGCATGTATAGAAAAAAAGTTACCAACCGATATCTGGAAAACACACAAACGGACTTCGACTTCGTGTTTCGAGCAATATCAAAACAAAGACGGCCGTTTCCGGCGTAATTCGACGCGCTAAATGCGATAAAACAAGTTTTAGGTCGCTAGCATGTATAGAAAAAAAGTTACCAACCGATATCCACCAAACAAACGAACGGAATTCGACTTCGTGTTTTAAGCAATATCAAAACAAAGACGACCGTTTCCGGCGTAATTTGACGCGCTGAATGCGATAAAACAAGTTTTAGGTCGCTAGCATGTATAGAAAAAAAGTTACCAACCGATATCTGAAAAACAAACAAACGGACTTCGACTTCGTGTTTCGAGCAATATCAAAACAAAGACGGCCGTTTCCGGCGTAATTTGACGCGCCGAATGCGATAAAACAAGTTTTAGGTCGCTAGCATGTATAGAAAAAAAGTTACTCACCGATATCCACGAAACAAACGAACGGAATTCGACTTCGTGTTTTGAGCAATATCAAAACAAAGACGACCGTTCCCAGCGTAATTAAACGCGCTGAATGCGATGAAACAAGTTTCAGGTCGCTAGCATGTATAGAAAAAAGTTACCAACCGATATCTGAAAAACAAACAAACGGACTTCGACTTCGTGTTTCAAGCAATATCAAAACAAAGACCGCCGTTTCCGGCGTAATTTGACGCGCTGAATGCGATAAAACAAGTTTTAGGTCTCTAGCATGTATAGAAAAAAAGTTACTCACCGATATCCACGAAACAAACGAACGGAATTCGACTCCGTGTTTTGAGCAATATCAGAACAAAGACGACCGTTTCCGGCGTAATTTGACGCGCTGAATGCGATAAAACAAGTTTTAGGTCGCTAGCATGTATAGAAAAAAAGTTACTCACCGATATCCACGAAACAAACAAACGGAATTCGACTCCGTGTTTGAAGCAATATCAAAACAAAGACGACCGTTTCCGGCGTAATTTGACAGGCTGAATGCGATAAAACAAGTTTTAGGTCGCTAGCATGTATCAAAAAAAAGTTACTAACCGATATCTGAAAAACAAACAAACGGACTCCGACTCGTCTATCGAGCAATATCAAAACAGGGACGGCCGTTTCCGGCGTAATTTGACGCGCTGAATGCGATGAAACAAGTTTCAGGTCGCTAGCATGTATAGAAAAAAAGTTACTCACCGATATCCACGAAACAAACGAACGGAATTCGACTTCGTGTTTTGAGCAATATCAAAACAAAGACGACTGTTTCCGGCGTAATTTGACGCGCTGAATGCGATGAAACAAGTTTTAGGTCGCTAGCATGTATAGAAAAAAAGTTACCAACCGATATCTGAAAAACAAACAAACGGACTTCGACTTCGTGTTTCGAGCAATATCAAAACAAAGACGGCCGTTTCCGGCGTAATTTGACGCGCTGAATGCGATAAAACAAGTTTTAGGTCGCTAGCATGTATAGAAAAAAAGTTACTCACCGATATCCACGAAACAAACGAACGGAATTCGACTTCGTGTTTTGAGCAATATCAAAACAAAGACGACCGTTTCCAGCGTAATTAAACGCGCTGAATGCGATGAAACAAGTTTCAGGTCGCTAGCATGTATAGAAAAAAGTTACCAACCGATATCTGAAAAACAAACAAACGGACTTCGACTTCGTGTTTCAAGCAATATCAAAACAAAGACCGCCGTTTCCGGCGTAATTTGACGCGCTGAATGCGATAAAACAAGTTTTAGGTCTCTAGCATGTATAGAAAAAAAGTTACTCACCGATATCCACGAAACAAACGAACGGAATTCGACTCCGTGTTTTGAGCAATATCAGAACAAAGACGACCGTTTCCGGCGTAATTTGACGCGCTGAATGCGATAAAACAAGTTTTAGGTCGCTAGCATGTATAGAAAAAAAGTTACTCACCGATATCCACGAAACAAACAAACGGAATTCGACTCCGTGTTTGAAGCAATATCAAAACAAAGACGACCGTTTCCGGCGTAATTTGACAGGCTGAATGCGATAAAACAAGTTTTAGGTCGCTAGCATGTATCAAAAAAAAGTTACTAACCGATATCTGAAAAACAAACAAACGGACTCCGACTCGTCTATCGAGCAATATCAAAACAGGGACGGCCGTTTCCGGCGTAATTTGACGCGCTGAATGCGATGAAACAAGTTTCAGGTCGCTAGCATGTATAGAAAAAAAGTTACTCACCGATATCCACGAAACAAACGAACGGAATTCGACTTCGTGTTTTGAGCAATATCAAAACAAAGACGACTGTTTCCGGCGTAATTTGACGCGCTGAATGCGATGAAACAAGTTTTAGGTCTCTAGCATGTATAGAAAAAAAGTTACTCACCGATATCCACGAAACAAACGAACGGAATTCGACTCCGTGTTTTGAGCAATATCAGAACAAAGACGACCGTTTCCGGCGTAATTTGACGCGCTGAATGCGATAAAACAAGTTTTAGGTCGCTAGCATGTATAGAAAGAAAGTTACTCACCGATATCCACGAAACAAACAAACGGAATCCGACTCCGTGTTTTGAGCAATATCAGAACAAAGACGACCGTTTCCGGCGTAATTTGACGCGCTGAATGCGATAAAACAAGTTTTAGGTCGCTAGCATGTATAGAAAAAAAGTTACTCACCGATATCCACGAAACAAACAAACGGAATTCGACTTCGTGTTTTGAGCAATATCAAAACAGAGACGGCCGCTTCCGGCGTAATTTGACGCGCTGAATGCAATAAAACAAGCTTCAGGTCGCTAGCATGTATAGAAAAAAAGTTACTCACCGATATCCACGAAACAAACGAACGGAATTCGACTTCGTGTTTTGAGCAATATCAAAACAAAGACAACCGTTTCCGGCGTAATTTGACGCGCTGAATGCGATGAAACAAGTTTCAGGTCGCTAGCATGTATAGAAAAAAAGTTACTCACCGATATCCACGAAACAAACAAACGGAATTCGACTTCGTGTTTTGAGCAATATCAAAACAGAGACGGCCGCTTCCGGCGTAATTTGACGCGCTGAATGCAATAAAACAAGCTTCAGGTCGCTAGCATGTATAGAAAAAAAGTTACTCACCGATATCCACGAAACAAACGAACGGAATTCGACTTCGTGTTTTGAGCAATATCAAAACAAAGACAACCGTTTCCGGCGTCATTTGACGCGCTGAATGCGATGAAACAAGTTTTAGGTCGCTAGCATGTATAGAAAAAAAGTTACCAACCGATATCTGAAAAACAAACAAACGGACTCCGACTTCGTCCATCGAGCAATATCAAAACAAAGACGGCCGTTTCCGGCGTAATTTGACGCGCTGAATGCGATGAAACAAGTTTTAGGTCGCTAGCATGTATAGAAAAAAAGTTACCAACCGATATCTGAAAAACAAACAAACGGACTTCGACTTCGTGTTTCAAGCAATATCAAAACAAAGACGGCCGTTCCCGGCGTAATTTGACGCGCTGAATGCGATAAAACAAGTTTTAGGTCGCTAGCATGTATAGAAAAAAAGTTACTCACCGATATCCACGAAACAAACAAACGGAATTCGACTCCGTGTTTTGAGCAATATCAGAACAAAGACGACCGTTTCCGGCGTAATTTGACGCGCTGAATGCGATAAAACAAGTTTTAGGTCGCTAGCATGTATAGAAAAAAAGTTACTCACCGATATCTGAAAAACAAACAAACGGACTCCGACTTCGTCTATCGAGCAATATCAAAACGAAGACGGCCGTTTCCGGCGTAATTTGACGCGCTGAATGCGATGAAACAAGTTTCAGGTCACTAGCATGTATAGAAAAAAAGTTACTCACCGATATCCACGAAACAAACGAACGGAATTCGACTTCGTGTTTTAAGCAATATCAAAACAAAGACGACCGTTTCCGGCGTAATTTGACGGGCTGAATGCGATAAAACAAGTTTTAGGTCGCTAGCATGTATCGAAAAAAAGTTACTCACCGATATCCACGAAACAAACAAACGAAATTCGACTCCGTGTTTCGAGCAATATCAGAACAAAGACGACCGTTTCCGGCGTAATTTGACGTGCTGAATGCGATAGAACAAGTTTTAGGTCGCTAGCACATATAGAAAAAAAGTTACTCACCGATATCCACGAAACAAACAAACGAAATTCGACTCCGTGTTTTGAGCAATATCAGAACAAAGACGACCGTTTCCGGCGTAATTTGACGCGCTGAATGCGATAAAACAAGTTTTAGGTGGCTAGCATGTATAGAAAAAAAGTCACCAACCGATATCTGAAAAACAAACAAACGGACTCCGACTTCGTCTATCGAGCAATATTAAAAACCAAGACGGCCGTTTTCGGCGTAATTTGACGCGCTGAATGCGATGAAACAAGTTTCAGGTCGCTAGCATGTATAGAAAAAAAGTTACTCACCGATATCCACGAAACGAACGAACGTAATTCGACTTCGTGTTTTGAGCAATATCAAAACAAAGACGGCCGTTTCCGGCGTAATTTGACGCGCTGAATGCGATGAAACAAGTTTCAGGTCGCTAGCATGTATAGAAAAAAAGTTACCCACCGATATCCACGAAACAAACGAACGGAATTCGACTCCGTGTTTTGAGCAATATCAAAACAAAGACGACCGATTCCAGCGTAATTAAACGCGCTGAATGCGATGAAACAAGTTTTAGGTCTCTAGCATGTATAGAAAAAAAGTTACTCACCGATATCCACGAAACAAACAAACGAAATTCGACTCTGTGTTTTGAGCAATATCAGAACAAAGACGACCGTTTCCGGCGTAATTTGACGCGCTGAATGCGATAAAACAAGTTTTAGGTCGCTAGCATGTATAGAAAAAAAGTTACTCACCGATATCCACGAAACAAACAAACGGACTTCGACTTCGTGTTTCGTGCAATATCAAAACAAAGACGGCCGTTTCCGGCGTAATTTGACGCGCTGAATGCGATAAAACAAGTTTTAGGTCGCTAGCATGTATAGAAAGAAAGTTACCAACCGATATCTGAAAAACAAACAAACGGACTTCGACTTCGTGTTTCGAGCAATATCAAAACAAAGACGACCGTTTCCGGCGTAATTTGACGCGCTGAATGCGATAAAACAAGTTTCAGGTCGCTAGCATGTATAGAAAAAAAGTTACCAACCGATATCTGAAAAACAAACAAACGGACTTCGACTTCGTGTTTCGAGCAATATCAAAACAAAGACGGCCGTTTTCGGCGTAATTTGACGCGCTGAATGCGATAAAACAAGTTTTAGGTCGCTAGCATGTATAGAAAAAAAGTTACCAACCGATATCTGGAAAACACACAAACGGACTTCGACTTCGTGTTTCGAGCAATATCAAAACAAAGACGGCCGTTTTCGGCGTAATTTGACGCGCTGAATGCGATAAAACAAGTTTTAGGTCGCTAGCATGTATAGAAAAAAAGTTACCAACCGATATCTGGAAAACAAACAAACGGACTTCGACTTCGTGTTTCGTGCAATATCAAAACAAAGACGGCCGTTTCCGGCGTAATTCGACGCGCTAAATGCGATAAAACAAGTTTTAGGTCGCTAGCATGTATAGAAAAAAAGTTACCAACCGATATCCACAAAACAAACGAACGGAATTCGACTTCGTGTTTTAAGCAATATCAAAACAAAGACGACCGTTTCCGGCGTAATTTGACGCGCTGAATGCGATAAAACAAGTTTTAGGTCGCTAGCATGTATAGAAAAAAAGTGACCAACCGATATCTGAAAAACAAACAAACGGACTTCGACTTCGTGTTTCGAGCAATATCAAAACAAAGACGGCCGTTTTCGGCGTAATTTGACGCGCTGAATGCGATAAAACAAGTTTCAGGTCGCTAGCATGTATAGAAAGAAAGTTACCAACCGATATCTGAAAAACAAACAAACGGACTTCGACTTCGTGTTTCGAGCAATATCAAAACAAAGACGACCGTTTCCGGCGTAATTTGACGCGCTGAATGCGATAAAACAAGTTTTAGGTCGCTAGCATGTATAGAAAAAAAGTTACCAACCGATATCTGAAAAACAAACAAACGGACTTCGACTTCGTGTTTCGAGCAATATCAAAACAAAGACGGCCGTTTTCGGCGTAATTTGACGCGCTGAATGCGATAAAACAAGTTTTAGGTCGCTAGCATGTATAGAAAAAAAGTTACCAACCGATATCTGGAAAACACACAAACGGACTTCGACTTCGTGTTTCGAGCAATATCAAAACAAAGACGGCCGTTTCCGGCGTAATTCGACGCGCTAAATGCGATAAAACAAGTTTTAGGTCGCTAGCATGTATAGAAAAAAAGTTACCAACCGATATCTGGAAAACACACAAACGGACTTCGACTTCGTGTTTCGAGCAATATCAAAACAAAGACGGCCGTTTCCGGCGTAATTCGACGCGCTAAATGCGATAAAACAAGTTTTAGGTCGCTAGCATGTATAGAAAAAAAGTTACCAACCGATATCCACAAAACAAACGAACGGAATTCGACTTCGTGTTTTAAGCAATATCAAAACAAAGACGACCGTTTCCGGCGTAATTTGACGCGCTGAATGCGATAAAACAAGTTTTAGGTCGCTAGCATGTATAGAAAAAAAGTTACCAACCGATATCTGAAAAACAAACAAACGGACTTCGACTTCGTGTTTCGAGCAATATCAAAACAAAGACGGCCGTTTCCGGCGTAATTTGACGCGCCGAATGCGATAAAACAAGTTTTAGGTCGCTAGCATGTATAGAAAAAAAGTTACTCACCGATATCTGAAAAACAAACAAACGGACTTCGACTTCGTGTTTCGAGCAATATCAAAACAAAGACGACCGTTTCCGGCGTAATTTGACGCGCTGAATGCGATAAAACAAGTTTCAGGTCGCTAGCATGTATAGAAAGAAAGTTACCAACCGATATCTGAAAAACAAACAAACGGACTTCGACTTCGTGTTTCGAGCAATATCAAAACAAAGACGACCGTTTCCGGCGTAATTTGACGCGCTGAATGCGATAAAACAAGTTTTAGGTCGCTAGCATGTATAGAAAAGAAGTTATCAACCGATACCTGAAAAACAAACAAACGGACTTCGACTTCGTGTTTCGAGCAATATCGAAACAAAGACGACCGTTTCCGGCGTAATTTGACGCGCTGAATGCGATAAAACAAGTTTCAGGTCGCTAGCATGTATAGAAAGAAAGTTACCAACCGATATCTGAAAAACAAACAAACGGACTTCGACTTCGTGTTTCGAGCAATATCAAAACAAAGACGACCGTTTCCGGCGTAATTTGACGCGCTGAATGCGATAAAACAAGTTTCAGGTCGCTAGCATGTATAGAAAGAAAGTTACCAACCGATATCTGAAAAACAAACAAACGGACTTCGACTTCGTGTTTCGAGCAATATCAAAACAAAGACGACCGTTTCCGGCGTAATTTGACGCGCTGAATGCGATAAAACAAGTTTTAGGTCGCTAGCATGTATAGAAAAAAAGTTACCAACCAATATCTGGAAAACAAACAAACGGACTTCGACTTCGTGTTTCGAGCAATATCAAAACAAAGACGGCCGTTTCCGGCGTAATTTGACGCGCTGAATGCGATAAAACAAGTTTTAGGTCGCTAGCATGTATAGAAAAAAAGTTACCAACCGATATCTGAAAAACAAACAAACGGACTTCGACTTCGTGTTTCGAGCAATATCGAAACAAAGACGACCGTTTTCGGCGTAATTTGACGCGCTAAATGCGAGAAAACAAGTTTTAGGTCGCTAGCATGTATAGAAAAAAAGTTACCAACCGATATCTGAAAAACAAACAAACGGACTTCGACTTTGTGTTCCGAGCAATATCAAAACAAAGACGACCGTTTCCGGCGTAATTTGACGCGCTGAATGCGATAAAACAAGTTTTAGGTCGCTAGCATGTATAGAAAAAAAGTTACCAACCGATATCTGAAAAACAAACAAACGGACTTCGACTTCGTGTTTCGAGCAATATCAAAACAAAGACGGCCGTTTCCGGCGTAATTTGACGCGCTGAATGCGATAAAACAAGTTTTAGGTCGCTAGCATGTATAGAAAAAAAGTTACCAACCGATATCTGGAAAACAAACAAACGGACTTCGACTTCGTGTTTCGAGCAATATCAAAACAAAGACGACCGTTTCCGGCGTAATTTGACGCGCTGAATGCGATAAAACAAGTTTCAGGTCGCTAGCATGTATAGAAAGAAAGTTACCAACCGATATCTGAAAAACAAACAAACGGACTTCGACTTCGTGTTTCGAGCAATATCAAAACAAAGACGACCGTTTCCGACGTAATTTGACGCGCTGAATGCGATAAAACAAGTTTCAGGTCGCTAGCATGTATAGAAAGAAAGTTACCAACCGATATCTGAAAAACAAACAAACGGACTTCGACTTCGTGTTTCGAGCAATATCAAAACAAAGACGACCGTTTCCGGCGTAATTTGACGCGCTGAATGCGATAAAACAAGTTTTAGGTCGCTAGCATGTATAGAAAAAAAGTTACCAACCAATATCTGGAAAACAAACAAACGGACTTCGACTTCGTGTTTCGAGCAATATCAAAACAAAGACGACCGTTTCCGGCGTAATTTGACGCGCTGAATGCGATAAAACAAGTTTTAGGTCGCTAGCATGTATAGAAAAAAAGTTACCAACCGATATCTGAAAAACAAACAAACGGACTTCGACTTCGTGTTTCGAGCAATATCAAAACAAAGACGGCCGTTTCCGGCGTAATTTGAAGCGCTGAATGCGATAAAACAAGTTTTAGGTCGCTAGCATGTATAGAAAAAAAGTTACCAACCGATATCTGGAAAACAAACAAACGGACTTCGACTTCGTGTTTCGAGCAATATCAAAACAAAGACGACCGTTTCCGGCGTAATTTGACGCGCTGAATGCGATAAAACAAGTTTCAGGTCGCTAGCATGTATAGAAAGAAAGTTACCAACCGATATCTGAAAAACAAACAAACGGACTTCGACTTCGTGTTTCGAGCAATATCAAAACAAAGACGACCGTTTCCGGCGTAATTTGACGCGCTGAATGCGATAAAACAAGTTTCAGGTCGCTAGCATGTATAGAAAGAAAGTTACCAACCGATATCTGAAAAACAAACAAACGGACTTCGACTTCGTGTTTCGAGCAATATCAAAACAAAGACGACCGTTTCCGGCGTAATTTGACGCGCTGAATGCGATAAAACAAGTTTTAGGTCGCTAGCATGTATAGAAAAAAAGTTACCAACCAATATCTGGAAAACAAACAAACGGACTTCGACTTCGTGTTTCGAGCAATATCAAAACAAAGACGGCCGTTTCCGGCGTAATTTGACGCGCTGAATGCGATAAAACAAGTTTTAGGTCGCTAGCATGTATAGAAAAAAAGTTACCAACCGATATCTGAAAAACAAACAAACGGACTTCGACTTCGTGTTTCGAGCAATATCGAAACAAAGACGACCGTTTTCGGCGTAATTTGACGCGCTAAATGCGAGAAAACAAGTTTTAGGTCGCTAGCATGTATAGAAAAGAAGTTACCAACCGATATCTGAAAAACAAACAAACGGACTTCGACTTTGTGTTCCGAGCAATATCAAAACATCGACGACCGTTTCCGGCGTAATTTGACGCGCTGAATGCGATAAAACAAGTTTTAGGTCGCTAGCATGTATAGAAAAAAAGTTACCAACCGATATCTGAAAAACAAACAAACGGACTTCGACTTCGTGTTTCGAGCAATATCAAAACAAAGACGGCCGTTTCCGGCGTAATTTGACGCGCTGAATGCGATAAAACAAGTTTTAGGTCGCTAGCATGTATAGAAAAAAAGTTACCAACCGATATCTGGAAAACAAACAAACGGACTTCGACTTCGTGTTTCGAGCAATATCAAAACAAAGACGACCGTTTCCGGCGTAATTTGACGCGCTGAATGCGATAAAACAAGTTTTAGGTCGCTAGCATGTATAGAAAAAAAGTTACCAACCGAAATCTGAAAAACAAACAAACGGACTTCGACTTCGTGTTTCGAGCAATATCAAAACAAAGACGACCGTTTCCGGCGTAATTTGACGCGCTGAATGCGATAAAACAAGTTTTAGGTCGCTAGCATGTATAGAAAAAAAGTTACCAACCGATATCTGAAAAACAAACAAACGGACTTCGACTCCGTGTTTCGAGCAATATCAAAACAAAGACGGCCGTTTCCGGCGTAATTTGACGCGCTGAATGCGATAAAACAAGTTTTAGGTCGCTAGCATGTATAGAAAAAAAGTTACTCACCGATATCCACGAAACGACCGACCGGACTTCGACTTCGTGTTTCAAGCAATATCAAAGCAAAGACGACCGTTTCCGGCGTAATTTGACGCGCTGAATGCGATAAAACAAGTTTTAGGTCGCTAGCATGTATAGAAAAAAAGTTACCAACCGATATCTGAAAAACAAACAAACGGACTTCGACTTCGTGTTTCGAGCAATATCAAAACAAAGACGGCCGTTTCCGGCGTAATTTGACGCGCTGAATGCGATAAAACAAGTTTTAGGTCGCTAGCATGTATAGAAAAAAAGTTACCAACCGATATCTGGAAAACAAACAAACGGACTTCGACTTCGTGTTTCGAGCAATATCAAAACAAAGACGACCGTTTCCGGCGTAATTTGACGCGCTGAATGCGATAAAACAAGTTTCAGGTCGCTAGCATGTATAGAAAGAAAGTTACCAACCGATATCTGAAAAACAAACAAACGGACTTCGACTTCGTGTTTCGAGCAATATCAAAACAAAGACGACCGTTTCCGACGTAATTTGACGCGCTGAATGCGATAAAACAAGTTTCAGGTCGCTAGCATGTATAGAAAGAAAGTTACCAACCGATATCTGAAAAACAAACAAACGGACTTCGACTTCGTGTTTCGAGCAATATCAAAACAAAGACGACCGTTTCCGGCGTAATTTGACGCGCTGAATGCGATAAAACAAGTTTTAGGTCGCTAGCATGTATAGAAAAAAAGTTACCAACCAATATCTGGAAAACAAACAAACGGACTTCGACTTCGTGTTTCGAGCAATATCAAAACAAAGACGACCGTTTCCGGCGTAATTTGACGCGCTGAATGCGATAAAACAAGTTTTAGGTCGCTAGCATGTATAGAAAAAAAGTTACCAACCGATATCTGAAAAACAAACAAACGGACTTCGACTTCGTGTTTCGAGCAATATCAAAACAAAGACGGCCGTTTCCGGCGTAATTTGAAGCGCTGAATGCGATAAAACAAGTTTTAGGTCGCTAGCATGTATAGAAAAAAAGTTACCAACCGATATCTGGAAAACAAACAAACGGACTTCGACTTCGTGTTTCGAGCAATATCAAAACAAAGACGACCGTTTCCGGCGTAATTTGACGCGCTGAATGCGATAAAACAAGTTTCAGGTCGCTAGCATGTATAGAAAGAAAGTTACCAACCGATATCTGAAAAACAAACAAACGGACTTCGACTTCGTGTTTCGAGCAATATCAAAACAAAGACGACCGTTTCCGGCGTAATTTGACGCGCTGAATGCGATAAAACAAGTTTCAGGTCGCTAGCATGTATAGAAAGAAAGTTACCAACCGATATCTGAAAAACAAACAAACGGACTTCGACTTCGTGTTTCGAGCAATATCAAAACAAAGACGACCGTTTCCGGCGTAATTTGACGCGCTGAATGCGATAAAACAAGTTTTAGGTCGCTAGCATGTATAGAAAAAAAGTTACCAACCAATATCTGGAAAACAAACAAACGGACTTCGACTTCGTGTTTCGAGCAATATCAAAACAAAGACGGCCGTTTCCGGCGTAATTTGACGCGCTGAATGCGATAAAACAAGTTTTAGGTCGCTAGCATGTATAGAAAAAAAGTTACCAACCGATATCTGAAAAACAAACAAACGGACTTCGACTTCGTGTTTCGAGCAATATCGAAACAAAGACGACCGTTTTCGGCGTAATTTGACGCGCTAAATGCGAGAAAACAAGTTTTAGGTCGCTAGCATGTATAGAAAAAAAGTTACCAACCGATATCTGGAAAACAAACAAACGGACTTCGACTTCGTGTTTCGAGCAATATCAAAACAAAGACGACCGTTTCCGGCGTAATTTGACGCGCTGAATGCGATAAAACAAGTTTCAGGTCGCTAGCATGTATAGAAAGAAAGTTACCAACCGATATCTGAAAAACAAACAAACGGACTTCGACTTCGTGTTTCGAGCAATATCAAAACAAAGACGACCGTTTCCGACGTAATTTGACGCGCTGAATGCGATAAAACAAGTTTCAGGTCGCTAGCATGTATAGAAAGAAAGTTACCAACCGATATCTGAAAAACAAACAAACGGACTTCGACTTCGTGTTTCGAGCAATATCAAAACAAAGACGACCGTTTCCGGCGTAATTTGACGCGCTGAATGCGATAAAACAAGTTTTAGGTCGCTAGCATGTATAGAAAAAAAGTTACCAACCAATATCTGGAAAACAAACAAACGGACTTCGACTTCGTGTTTCGAGCAATATCAAAACAAAGACGACCGTTTCCGGCGTAATTTGACGCGCTGAATGCGATAAAACAAGTTTTAGGTCGCTAGCATGTATAGAAAAAAAGTTACCAACCGATATCTGAAAAACAAACAAACGGACTTCGACTTCGTGTTTCGAGCAATATCAAAACAAAGACGGCCGTTTCCGGCGTAATTTGAAGCGCTGAATGCGATAAAACAAGTTTTAGGTCGCTAGCATGTATAGAAAAAAAGTTACCAACCGATATCTGGAAAACAAACAAACGGACTTCGACTTCGTGTTTCGAGCAATATCAAAACAAAGACGACCGTTTCCGGCGTAATTTGACGCGCTGAATGCGATAAAACAAGTTTCAGGTCGCTAGCATGTATAGAAAGAAAGTTACCAACCGATATCTGAAAAACAAACAAACGGACTTCGACTTCGTGTTTCGAGCAATATCAAAACAAAGACGACCGTTTCCGGCGTAATTTGACGCGCTGAATGCGATAAAACAAGTTTCAGGTCGCTAGCATGTATAGAAAGAAAGTTACCAACCGATATCTGAAAAACAAACAAACGGACTTCGACTTCGTGTTTCGAGCAATATCAAAACAAAGACGACCGTTTCCGGCGTAATTTGACGCGCTGAATGCGATAAAACAAGTTTTAGGTCGCTAGCATGTATAGAAAAAAAGTTACCAACCAATATCTGGAAAACAAACAAACGGACTTCGACTTCGTGTTTCGAGCAATATCAAAACAAAGACGGCCGTTTCCGGCGTAATTTGACGCGCTGAATGCGATAAAACAAGTTTTAGGTCGCTAGCATGTATAGAAAAAAAGTTACCAACCGATATCTGAAAAACAAACAAACGGACTTCGACTTCGTGTTTCGAGCAATATCGAAACAAAGACGACCGTTTTCGGCGTAATTTGACGCGCTAAATGCGAGAAAACAAGTTTTAGGTCGCTAGCATGTATAGAAAAGAAGTTACCAACCGATATCTGAAAAACAAACAAACGGACTTCGACTTTGTGTTCCGAGCAATATCAAAACAAAGACGACCGTTTCCGGCGTAATTTGACGCGCTGAATGCGATAAAACAAGTTTTAGGTCGCTAGCATGTATAGAAAAAAAGTTACCAACCGATATCTGAAAAACAAACAAACGGACTTCGACTTCGTGTTTCGAGCAATATCAAAACAAAGACGGCCGTTTCCGGCGTAATTTGACGCGCTGAATGCGATAAAACAAGTTTTAGGTCGCTAGCATGTATAGAAAAAAAGTTACCAACCGATATCTGGAAAACAAACAAACGGACTTCGACTTCGTGTTTCGAGCAATATCAAAACAAAGACGACCGTTTCCGGCGTAATTTGACGCGCTGAATGCGATAAAACAAGTTTTAGGTCGCTAGCATGTATAGAAAAAAAGTTACCAACCGAAATCTGAAAAACAAACAAACGGACTTCGACTTCGTGTTTCGAGCAATATCAAAACAAAGACGACCGTTTCCGGCGTAATTTGACGCGCTGAATGCGATAAAACAAGTTTTAGGTCGCTAGCATGTATAGAAAAAAAGTTACCAACCGATATCTGAAAAACAAACAAACGGACTTCGACTCCGTGTTTCGAGCAATATCAAAACAAAGACGGCCGTTTCCGGCGTAATTTGACGCGCTGAATGCGATAAAACAAGTTTTAGGTCGCTAGCATGTATAGAAAAAAAGTTACTCACCGATATCCACGAAACGACCGACCGGACTTCGACTTCGTGTTTCAAGCAATATCAAAGCAAAGACGACCGTTTCCGGCGTAATTTGACGCGCTGAATGCGATAAAACAAGTTTTAGGTCGCTAGCATGTATAGAAAAAAAGTTACCAACCGATATCTGGAAAACAAACAAACGGACTTCGACTTCGTGTTTCGAGCAATATTAAAACAAAGACGACCGTTTCCGGCGTAATTTGACGCGCTGAATGCGATAAAACAAGTTTTAGGTCGCTAGCATGTATAGAAAAAAAGTTACCAACCGAAATCTGAAAAACAAACAAACGGACTTCGACTTCGTGTTTCGAGCAATATCAAAACAAAGACGACCGTTTCCGGCGTAATTTGACGCGCTGAATGCGATAAAACAAGTTTTAGGTCGCTAGCATGTATAGAAAAAAAGTTACCAACCGATATCTGAAAAACAAACAAACGGACTTCGACTCCGTGTTTCGAGCAATATCAAAACAAAGACGGCCGTTTCCGGCGTAATTTGACGCGCTGAATGCGATAAAACAAGTTTTAGGTCGCTAGCATGTATAGAAAAAAAGTTACCAACCAATATCTGGAAAACAAACAAACGGACTTCGACTTCGTGTTTCGAGCAATATCAAAACAAAGACGGCCGTTTCCGGCGTAATTTGACGCGCTGAATGCGATAAAACAAGTTTTAGGTCGCTAGCATGTATAGAAAAAAAGTTACCAACCGATATCTGAAAAACAAACAAACGGACTTCGACTTCGTGTTTCGAGCAATATCGAAACAAAGACGACCGTTTTCGGCGTAATTTGACGCGCTAAATGCGAGAAAACAAGTTTTAGGTCGCTAGCATGTATAGAAAAGAAGTTACCAACCGATATCTGAAAAACAAACAAACGGACTTCGACTTTGTGTTCCGAGCAATATCAAAACAAAGACGACCGTTTCCGGCGTAATTTGACGCGCTGAATGCGATAAAACAAGTTTTAGGTCGCTAGCATGTATAGAAAAAAAGTTACCAACCGATATCTGAAAAACAAACAAACGGACTTCGACTTCGTGTTTCGAGCAATATCAAAACAAAGACGGCCGTTTCCGGCGTAATTTGACGCGCTGAATGCGATAAAACAAGTTTTAGGTCGCTAGCATGTATAGAAAAAAAGTTACCAACCGATATCTGGAAAACAAACAAACGGACTTCGACTTCGTGTTTCGAGCAATATCAAAACAAAGACGACCGTTTCCGGCGTAATTTGACGCGCTGAATGCGATAAAACAAGTTTTAGGTCGCTAGCATGTATAGAAAAAAAGTTACCAACCGAAATCTGAAAAACAAACAAACGGACTTCGACTTCGTGTTTCGAGCAATATCAAAACAAAGACGACCGTTTCCGGCGTAATTTGACGCGCTGAATGCGATAAAACAAGTTTTAGGTCGCTAGCATGTATAGAAAAAAAGTTACCAACCGATATCTGAAAAACAAACAAACGGACTTCGACTCCGTGTTTCGAGCAATATCAAAACAAAGACGGCCGTTTCCGGCGTAATTTGACGCGCTGAATGCGATAAAACAAGTTTTAGGTCGCTAGCATGTATAGAAAAAAAGTTACTCACCGATATCCACGAAACGACCGACCGGAATTCGACTTCGTGTTTCAAGCAATATCAAAGCAAAGACGACCGTTTCCGGCGTAATTTGACGCGCTGAATGCGATAAAACAAGTTTTAGGTCGCTAGCATGTATAGAAAAAAAGTTACCAACCGATATCTGGAAAACAAACAAACGGACTTCGACTTCGTGTTTCGAGCAATATTAAAACAAAGACGACCGTTTCCGGCGTAATTTGACGCGCTGAATGCGATAAAACAAGTTTTAGGTCGCTAGCATGTATAGAAAAAAAGTTACCAACCGAAATCTGAAAAACAAACAAACGGACTTCGACTTCGTGTTTCGAGCAATATCAAAACAAAGACGACCGTTTCCGGCGTAATTTGACGCGCTGAATGCGATAAAACAAGTTTTAGGTCGCTAGCATGTATAGAAAAAAAGTTACCAACCGATATCTGAAAAACAAACAAACGGACTTCGACTCCGTGTTTCGAGCAATATCAAAACAAAGACGGCCGTTTCCGGCGTAATTTGACGCGCTGAATGCGATAAAACAAGTTTTAGGTCGCTGGCATGTATAGAAAAAAAGTTACCAACCGATATCTGAAAAACAAACAAACGGACTTCGACTTCGTGTTTCGAGCAATATCAAATCAAAGACGGCCGTTTCCGGCGTAATTTGACGCGCTGAATGCGATAAAACAAGTTTTAGGTCGCTCGCATGTATAGAAAAAAAGTTACTCGCCGATATCCACGAAACAAACGAACGGAATTCGACTTCGTGTTTTAAGCAATATCGAAACAAAGACGACCGTTTCCGGCGTAATTTGACGCCCTGAATGCGATAAAACAAGTTTTAGGTCGCTAGCATGTATAGAAAAAAGTTACTCACCGATATCCACGAAACAAACGAACGGAATTCGACTTCGTGTTTTAAGCAATATCAAAACAAAGACGACCGTTTCCGGCGTAATTTGACGCGCTGAATGCGATAAAACAAGTTTTAGGTCGCTAGCATGTATAGAAAAAAAGTTACTTACCGATATCCCCGAAACAAACAAACGGAATTCGACTCCGTGTTTTAAGCAGTATCAGAACAAAGACGACCGTTTCCGGCGTAATTTGACGCGCTGAATGCGATCAAACAAGTTTTAGGTCGCTAGCATGTATAGAAAAAAAGTTACTCACCGATATCCACGAAACAAACAAACGGAATTCGACTCCGTGTTTTGAGCAATATCAGAACAAAGACGACCGTTTCCGGCGTAATTTGACGCGCTGAATGCGATAAAACAAGTTTCAGGTCGCTAACATGTATAGAAAAAAAGTTACTCACCGATATCCACGAAACAAACGAACGGAATTCGACTTCGTGTTTCGAGCAATATCAAAACAAAGACGGCCGTTTCCGGCGTAATTTGACGCGCTGAATGCGATAAAACAAGTTTTAGGTCGCTAGCATGTATAGAAAAAAAGTTACCAACCGATATCTGGAAAACAAACAAACGGACTTCGACTTCGTGTTTCGAGCAATATCAAAACAAAGACGACCGTTTCCGGCGTAATTTGACGCGCTGAATGCGATAAAACAAGTTTTAGGTCGCTAGCATGTATAGAAAAAAAGTTACCAACCGATATCCACAAAACAAACGAACGGAATTCGACTTCGTGTTTTAAGCAATATCAAAACAAAGACGACCGTTTCCGGCGTAATTTGACGCGCTGAATGCGATAAAACAAGTTTTAGGTCGCTAGCATGTATAGAAAAAAAGTTACCAACCGATATCTGAAAAACAAACAAACGGACTTCGACTTCGTGTTTCGAGCAATATCAAAACAAAGACGGCCGTTTCCGGCGTAATTTGACGCGCCGAATGCGATAAAACAAGTTTTAGGTCGCTAGCATGTATAGAAAAAAAGTTACTCACCGATATCTGAAAAACAAACAAACGGACTTCGACTTCGTGTTTCGAGCAATATCAAAACAAAGACGACCGTTTCCGGCGTAATTTGACGCGCTGAATGCGATAAAACAAGTTTCAGGTCGCTAGCATGTATAGAAAGAAAGTTACCAACCGATATCTGAAAAACAAACAAACGGACTTCGACTTCGTGTTTCGAGCAATATCAAAACAAAGACGACCGTTTCCGGCGTAATTTGACGCGCTGAATGCGATAAAACAAGTTTTAGGTCGCTAGCATGTATAGAAAAAAAGTTATCAACCGATACCTGAAAAACAAACAAACGGACTTCGACTTCGTGTTTCGAGCAATATCGAAACAAAGACGACCGTTTCCGGCGTAATTTGACGCGCTGAATGCGATAAAACAAGTTTCAGGTCGCTAGCATGTATAGAAAGAAAGTTACCAACCGATATCTGAAAAACAAACAAACGGACTTCGACTTCGTGTTTCGAGCAATATCAAAACAAAGACGACCGTTTCCGGCGTAATTTGACGCGCTGAATGCGATAAAACAAGTTTTAGGTCGCTAGCATGTATAGAAAAAAAGTTACCAACCGATATCCACAAAACAAACGAACGGAATTCGACTTCGTGTTTTAAGCAATATCAAAACAAAGACGACCGTTTCCGGCGTAATTTGACGCGCTGAATGCGATAAAACAAGTTTTAGGTCGCTAGCATGTATAGAAAAAAAGTTACCAACCGATATCTGAAAAACAAACAAACGGACTTCGACTTCGTGTTTCGAGCAATATCAAAACAAAGACGGCCGTTTCCGGCGTAATTTGACGCGCCGAATGCGATAAAACAAGTTTTAGGTCGCTAGCATGTATAGAAAAAAAGTTACTCACCGATATCTGAAAAACAAACAAACGGACTTCGACTTCGTGTTTCGAGCAATATCAAAACAAAGACGACCGTTTCCGGCGTAATTTGACGCGCTGAATGCGATAAAACAAGTTTCAGGTCGCTAGCATGTATAGAAAGAAAGTTACCAACCGATATCTGAAAAACAAACAAACGGACTTCGACTTCGTGTTTCGAGCAATATCAAAACAAAGACGACCGTTTCCGGCGTAATTTGACGCGCTGAATGCGATAAAACAAGTTTTAGGTCGCTAGCATGTACAGAAAAAAAGTTATCAACCGATACCTGAAAAACAAACAAACGGACTTCGACTTCGTGTTTCGAGCAATATCGAAACAAAGACGACCGTTTCCGGCGTAATTTGACTCGCTGAATGCGATAAAACAAGTTTTAGGTCGCTAGCATGTACAGAAAAAAAGTTACCAACCGATATCTGAAGAACAAACAAACGGACTTCGACTTCGTGTTTCGAGCAATATCAAAACAAAGACGGCCGTTTTCGGCGTAATTTGACGCACTGAATGCGATAAAACAAGTTTTAGGTCGCTAGCATGTATAGAAAAAAAGTTACTCACCGATATCCACGAAACAAACGAACGGAATTCGACTTCGTGTTTTAAGCAATATCAAAACAAAGACGACCGCTCCCGGCGTGATTTGACGCGCTGAATGCGATAAAACAAGTTTTAGGTCGCTAGCATGTATAGAAAAAAAGTTACTCACCGATATCCACGAAACAAACGAACGGAATTCGACTTCGTGTTTTAAGCAATATCGAAACAAAGACGATCGTTTCCGGCGTAATTTGACGCGCTGAATGCGATAAAACAAGTTTTAGGTCGCTAGCATGTATAGAAAAAAAGTTACTCACCGATATCCACGAAACAAACAAACGGAATTCGACTCCGTGTTTTGAGCAATATCAGAACAAGGACGACCGTTTCCGGCGTAATTTGACGCGCTGAATGCGATAAAACAAGTTTTAGGTCGCTAGCATGTATAGAAAAAAAGTTACTCACCGATATCCACGAAACAAACAAACGGAATTCGACTCCGTGTTTTGAGCAATATCAGAACAAAGACGACCGTTTCTGGCGTAATTTGACGCGCTGAATGCGATAAAACAAGTTTTAGGTCGCTAGCATGTACAGAAAAAAAGTTACCAACCGATATCTGAAAAACAAACAAACGGACTTCGACTCCGTGTTTTGAGCAATATCAGAACAAAGACGACCGTTGCCGGCGTAATTTGACGTGCTGATTGCGATACAACAAGTTTTAGGTCGCTAGCATGTATAGAAAAAAAGTTACTCACCGATATCCACGAAACAAACGAACGGAATTCGACTCCGTGTTTTGAGCAATATCAAAACAAAGACGACCGCTCCCGGCGTGATTTGACGCGCTGAATGCGATAAAACAAGTTTTAGGTCGCTAGCATGTATAGAAAAAAAGTTACTCACCGATATCCACGAAACAAACGAACGGAATTCGACTTCGTGTTTTAAGCAATATCGAAACAAAGACGATCGTTTCCGGCGTAATTTGACGCGCTGAATGCGATAAAACAAGTTTTAGGTCGCTAGCATGTATAGAAAAAAAGTTACTCACCGATATCCACGAAACAAACAAACGGAATTCGACTCCGTGTTTTGAGCAATATCAGAACAAAGACGACCGTTTCCGGCGTAATTTGACGCGCTGAATGCGATAAAACAAGTTTTAGGTCGCTAGCATGTATAGAAAAAAAGTTACTCACCGATATCCACGAAACAAACAAACGGAATTCGACTCCGTGTTTTGAGCAATATCAGAACAAAGACGACCGTTTCTGGCGTAATTTGACGCGCTGAATGCGATAAAACAAGTTTTAGGTCGCTAGCATGTACAGAAAAAAAGTTACCAACCGATATCTGAAAAACAAACAAACGGACTTCGACTCCGTGTTTTGAGCAATATCAGAACAAAGACGACCGTTGCCGGCGTAATTTGACGTGCTGATTGCGATACAACAAGTTTTAGGTCGCTAGCATGTATAGAAAAAAAGTTACTCACCGATATCCACGAAACAAACGAACGGAATTCGACTCCGTGTTTTGAGCAATATCAGAACAAAGACGACCGTTGCCGGCGTAATTTGACGTGCTGATTGCGATACAACAAGTTTTAGGTCGCTAGCATGTATAGAAAAAAAGTTACTCACCGATATCCACGAAACAAACGAACGGAATTCGACTTCGTGTTTTAAGCAATATCAGAACAAAGACGACCGTTTCCGGCGTAATTTGACGGGCTGAATGCGATAAAACAAGTTTTAGGTCGCTAGCATGTATAGAAAAAAAGTTACTCACCGATATCCACGAAACAAACAAACGGAATTCGACTCCGTGTTTTGAGCAATATCAGAACAAAGACGACGGTTTCCGGCGTAATTTGACGCGCTGAATGCGATAAAACAAGTTTTAGGTCGCTAGCATGTATCGAAAAAAAGTTACTCACCGATATCCACGAAACAAACAAACGGAATTCGACTCCGTGTTTTGAGCAATATCAGAACAAAGACGACCGTTTCCGGCGTAATTTGACGTGCTGATTGCGATACAACAAGTTTTAGGTCGCTAGCATGTATAGAAAAAAAGTTACTAACCGATATCTGAAAAACAAACAAACGGACTCCGACTTCGTCTATCGAGCAATATCAGAACAAAGACGGCCGTTTCCGGCGTAATTTGACGCGCTGAATGCGTTGAAACAAGTTTTAGGTCGCTAGCATGTATAGAAAAAAAGTTACTCACCGATATCAACGAAACAAACAAACGGAATTCGACTTCGTGTTTTAAGCAATATCAGAACAAAGACGACCGTTTCCGGCGTAATTTGACGGGCTGAATGCGATAAAACAAGTTTTAGGTCGCTAGCATGTATAGAAAAAAAGTTACTCACCGATATCCACGAAACAAACGAACGGAATTCGACTTCGTGTTTTAAGCAATATCAGAACAAAGACGACCGTTTCCGGCGTAATTTGACGGGCTGAATGCGATAAAACAAGTTTTAGGTCGCTAGCATGTATAGAAAAAAAGTTACTCACCGATATCCACGAAACAAACAAACGGAATTCGACTCCGTGTTTTGAGCAATATCAGAACAAAGACGACGGTTTCCGGCGTAATTTGACGCGCTGAATGCGATAAAACAAGTTTTAGGTCGCTAGCATGTATCGAAAAAAAGTTACTCACCGATATCCACGAAACAAACAAACGGAATTCGACTCCGTGTTTTGAGCAATATCAGAACAAAGACGACCGTTTCCGGCGTAATTTGACGTGCTGATTGCGATACAACAAGTTTTAGGTCGCTAGCATGTATAGAAAAAAAGTTACCAACCGATATCTGAAAAACAAAGAAACGGACTTCGACTTCGTGTTTCAAGCAATATCAAAACAAAGACGGCCGTTTCCGGCGTAATTTGACGCGCTGAATGCGATCAAACAAGTTTCAGGTCGCTAGCATGTATAGAAAAAAAGTTACTCACCGATATCCACGAAACAAACGAACGGAATTCGACTTCCTGTTTTGAGCAATATCAAAACAAAGACGACCGTTTCCGGCGTAATTTGACGCGCTATATAAGATGAAACAAGTTTTAGGTCGCTAGCATGTATAGAAAAAAAGTTACCAACCGATATCTGAAAAACAAACAAACGGACTTCGACTTCGTGTTTCAAGCAATATCAAAACAAAGACGGCCGTTTCCGGCGTAATTTAACGCGCTGAATGCGATAAAACAAGTTTTAGGTCGCTAGCATGTATAGAAAAAAAGTTACTCACCGATATCCACGAAACAAACAAACGGAATTCGACTCCGTGTTTTAAGCAATATCAGAACAAAGACGACCGTTACCGGCGTAATTTGACGCGCTGAATGCGATTAAACAAGTTTTAGGTCGCTAGCATGTATAGAAAAAAAGTTACTCACCGATATCCACGAAACAAACGAACGAAATTCGACTTCGTGTTTTGAGCAATATCAAAACAAAGACGACCGTTTCCGGCGTAATTTAACGCGCTGAATGCGATGAAACAAGTTTTAGGTCGCTAGCATGTATAGAAAAAAAGTTACTCACCGATAACCACGAAACAAACAAACGGAATTCGACTCCGTGTTTTGAGCAATATCAGAACAAAGACGACCGTTTTCGGCGTAATTTGACGCGCTGAATGCGATAAAACAAGTTTTAGGTCGCTAGCATGTATAGAAAAAAAGTTACGAACCGATGTCTGAAAAACAAACAAACGGACTCCGACTTCGTCTATCGAGCAATATCAAAACAAAGACGGCCGTTTCCGGCGTAATTTGACGCGCTGAATGCGATGAATCAAGTTTCAGGTCGCTAGCATGTACAGAAAAAAAGTTACCAACCGATATCTGAAAAACAAACAAACGGACTTCGACTTCGTGTTTCGAGCAATATCAGAACAAAGACGACCGTTTCCAGCGTAATTTGACGCGCTGAATGCGATAAAACAAGTTTTAGGTCGCTAGCATGTATAGAAAAAAAGTTACTCACCGATATCCACGAAACAAACAAACGAAATTCGACTCCGTGTTTTGAGCAATATCAGAACAAAGATGACCGTTTCCGGCGTAATTTGACGCGCTGAATGCGATAAAACAAGTTTTAGGTCGCTAGCATGTATAGAAAAAAAGTTACTCACCGATATCCACGAAACAAACAAACGGAATTTGACTCCGTGTTTTGAGCGATATCAGAACAAAGACGACCGTTTCTGGCGTAATTTGACTCGCTGAATGCGATAAAACAAGTTTTAGGTCGCTAGCATGTACAGAAAAAAAGTTACCAACCGATATCTGAAGAACAAACAAACGGACTTCGACTTCGTGTTTCGAGCAATATCAAAACAAAGACGGCCGTTTTCGGCGTAATTTGACGCACTGAATGCGATAAAACAAGTTTTAGGTCGCTAGCATGTATAGAAAAAAAGTTACTCACCGATATCCACGAAACAAACGAACGGAATTCGACTTCGTGTTTTAAGCAATATCAAAACAAAGACGACCGCTCCCGGCGTGATTTGACGCGCTGAATGCGATAAAACAAGTTTTAGGTCGCTAGCATGTATAGAAAAAAAGGTACTCACCGATATCCACGAAACAAACGAACGGAATTCGACTTCGTGTTTTAGGCAATATCGAAACAAAGACGATCGTTTCCGGCGTAATTTGACGCGCTGAATGCGATAAAACAAGTTTTAGGTCGCTAGCATGTATAGAAAAAAAGTTACTCACCGATATCCACGAAACAAACAAACGGAATTCGACTCCGTGTTTTGAGCAATATCAGAACAAAGACGACCGTTTCCGGCGTAATTTGACGCGCTGAATGCGATAAAACAAGTTTTAGGTCGCTAGCATGTATAGAAAAAAAGTTACTCACCGATATCCACGAAACAAACAAACGGAATTCGACTCCGTGTTTTGAGCAATATCAGAACAAAGACGACCGTTTCTGGCGTAATTTGACGCGCTGAATGCGATAAAACAAGTTTTAGGTCGCTAGCATGTACAGAAAAAAAGTTACCAACCGATATCTGAAAAACAAACAAACGGACTTCGACTCCGTGTTTTGAGCAATATCAGAACAAAGACGACCGTTGCCGGCGTAATTTGACGTGCTGATTGCGATACAACAAGTTTTAGGTCGCTAGCATGTATAGAAAAAAAGTTACTCACCGATATCCACGAAACAAACGAACGGAATTCGACTCCGTGTTTTGAGCAATATCAGAACAAAGACGACCGTTGCCGGCGTAATTTGACGTGCTGATTGCGATACAACAAGTTTTAGGTCGCTAGCATGTATAGAAAAAAAGTTACTCACCGATATCCACGAAACAAACGAACGGAATTCGACTTCGTGTTTTAAGCAATATCAGAACAAAGACGACCGTTTCCGGCGTAATTTGACGTGCTGATTGCGATACAACAAGTTTTAGGTCGCTAGCATGTATAGAAAAAAAGTTACTAACCGATATCTGAAAAACAAACAAACGGACTCCGACTTCGTCTATCGAGCAATATCAGAACAAAGACGGCCGTTTCCGGCGTAATTTGACGCGCTGAATGCGTTGAAACAAGTTTCAGGTCGCTAGCATGTATAGAAAAAAAGTTACTCACCGATATCAACGAAACAAACAAACGGAATTCGACTTCGTGTTTTAAGCAATATCAGAACAAAGACGACCGTTTCCGGCGTAATTTGACGGGCTGAATGCGATAAAACAAGTTTTAGGTCGCTAGCATGTATAGAAAAAAAGTTACTCACCGATATCCACGAAACAAACAAACGGAATTCGACTTCGTGTTTTAAGCAATATCAGAACAAAGACGACCGTTTCCGGCGTAATTTGACGGGCTGAATGCGATAAAACAAGTTTTAGGTCGCTAGCATGTAAAGAAAAAAAGTTACTCACCGATATCCACGAAACAAACAAACGGAATTCGACTCCGTGTTTTGAGCAATATCAGAACAAAGACGACGGTTTCCGGCGTAATTTGACGCGCTGAATGCGATAAAACAAGTTTTAGGTCGCTAGCATGTATCGAAAAAAAGTTACTCACCGATATCCACGAAACAAACAAACGGAATTCGACTCCGTGTTTTGAGCAATATCAGAACAAAGACGACCGTTTCCGGCGTAATTTGACGTGCTGATTGCGATACAACAAGTTTTAGGTCGCTAGCATGTATAGAAAAAAAGTTACCAACTGATATCTGAAAAACAAACAAACGGACTTCGACTTCGTGTTTCAAGCAATATCAAAACAAAGACGGCCGTTTCCGGCGTAATTTGACGCGCTGAATGCGATCAAACAAGTTTCAGGTCGCTAGCATGTATAGAAAAAAAGTTACTCACCGATATCCACGAAACAAACGAACGGAATTCGACTTCCTGTTTTGAGCAATATCAAAACAAAGACGACCGTTTCCGGCGTAATTTGACGCGCTATATAAGATGAAACAAGTTTTAGGTCGCTAGCATGTATAGAAAAAAAGTTACCAACCGATATCTGAAAAACAAACAAACGGACTTCGACTTCGTGTTTCAAGCAATATCAAAACAAAGACGGCCGTTTCCGGCGTAATTTAACGCGCTGAATGCGATAAAACAAGTTTTAGGTCGCTAGCATGTATAGAAAAAAAGTTACTCACCGATATCCACGAAACAAACAAACGGAATTCGACTCCGTGTTTTGAGCAATATCAGAACAAAGACGACCGTTACCGGCGTAATTTGACGCGCTGAATGCGATTAAACAAGTTTTAGGTCGCTAGCATGTATAGAAAAAAAGTTACTCACCGATATCCACGAAACAAACGAACGAAATTCGACTTCGTGTTTTGAGCAATATCAAAACAAAGACGACCGTTTCCGGCGTAATTTAACGCGCTGAATGCGATGAAACAAGTTTTTGGTCGCTAGCATGTATAGAAAAAAAGTTACTCACCGATAACCACGAAACAAACAAACGGAATTCGACTCCGTGTTTTGAGCAATATCAGAACAAAGACGACCGTTTTCGGCGTAATTTGACGCGCTGAATGCGATAAAACAAGTTTTAGGTCGCTAGCATGTATAGAAAAAAAGTTACGAACCGATGTCTGAAAAACAAACAAACGGACTCCGACTTCGTCTATCGAGCAATATCAAAACAAAGACGGCCGTTTCCGGCGTAATTTGACGCGCTGAATGCGATGAATCAAGTTTCAGGTCGCTAGCATGTATAGAAAAAAAGTTACTCACCGATATCCACGAAACAAACGAACGAAATTCGACTTCGTGTTTTGAGCAATATCAAAACAAAGACGACCGTTTCCGGCGTAATTTAACGCGCTGAATGCGATGAAACAAGTTTTAGGTCGCTAGCATGTATAGAAAAAAAGTTACCAACCGATATCTGAAAAATAAACAAACGGACTTCGACTTCGTGTTTCAAGCAATATCAAAACAAAGACCGCCGTTTTCGGCGTAATTTGACGCGCTGAATGCGATAAAACAAGTTTTAGGTCGCTAGCATGTATAGAAAAAAAGTTACTCACCGATATACACGAAACAAACAAACGGAATCCGACTCCGTGTTTTGAGCAATATCAGAACAAAGACGACCGTTTCCGGCGTAATTTGACGCGCTGAATGCGATAAAACAAGTTTTAGGTCGCTAGCATGTATAGAAAAAAAGTTACTCACCGATATCCACGAAACAAACAAACGGAATTCGACTCCGTGTTTTGAGCAATATCAAAACAGAGACGGCCGTTTCCGGCGTAATTTGACGCGCTGAATGCAATAAAACAAGCTTCAGGTCGCTAGCATGTATAGAAAAAACGTTACTTACCGATATCCACGAAACGAACGAACGGAATTCGACTTCGTGTTTTGAGCAATATCAAAACAAAGACAACCGTTTCCGGCGTAATTTGACGCGCTGAATGCGATGAAACAAGTTTTAGGTCGCTAGCATGTATAGAAAAAAAGTTACCAACCGATATCTGAAAAACGAACAAACGGACTCCGACTTCGTCTATCGAGCAATATCAAAACAAAGACGGCCGTTTCCGGCGTAATTTGACGCGCTGAATGCGATGAAACAAGTTTTAGGTCGCTAGCATGTATAGAAAAAAAGTTACTCACCGATATACACGAAACAAACAAACGGAATCCGACTCCGTGTTTTGAGCAATATCAGAACAAAGACGACCGTTTCCGGCGTAATTTGACGCGCTGAATGCGATAAAACAAGTTTTAGGTCGCTAGCATGTATAGAAAAAACGTTACTTACCGATATCCACGAAACGAACGAACGGAATTCGACTTCGTGTTTTGAGCAATATCAAAACAAAGACAACCGTTTCCGGCGTAATTTGACGCGCTGAATGCGATGAAACAAGTTTTAGGTCGCTAGCATGTATAGAAAAAAAGTTACCAACCGATATCTGAAAAACAAACAAACGGACTCCGACTTCGTCTATCGAGCAATATCAAAACAAAGACGGCCGTTTCCGGCGTAATTTGACGCGCTGAATGCGATGAAACAAGTTTTAGGTCGCTAGCATGTATAGAAAAAAAGTTACCAACCGATATCTGAAAAACAAACAAACGGACTTCGACTTCGTGTTTCAAGCAATATCAAAACAAAGACGGCCGTTTCCGGCGTAATTTGACGCGCTGAATGCGATCAAACTAGTTTCAGGTCGCTAGCATGTATAGAAAAAAAGTTACTCACCGATATCCACGAAACAAACGAACGGAATTCGACTTCGTGTTTTGAGCAATATCAAAACAAAGACGACCGTTTCCGGCGTAATTTGACGCGCTGAATAAGATGAAACAAGTTTTAGGTCGCTAGCATGTATAGAAAAAAAGTTACCAACCGATATCTGAAAAACAAACAAACGGACTTCGACTTCGTGTTTCAAGCAATATCAAAACAAAGACGGCCGTTTCCGGCGTAATTTGACGCGCTGAATGCGATCAAACAAGTTTCAGGTCGCTAGCATGTATAGAAAAAAAGTTACTCACCGATATCAACGAAACAAACGAACGGAATTCGACTTCGTGTTTTGAGCAATATCAAAACAAAGACGACCGTTTCCGGCGTAATTTGACGCGCTGAATAAGATGAAACAAGTTTTAGGTCGCTAGCATGTATAGAAAAAAAGTTACTCACCGATATCCACGAAACAAACAAACGGAATTCGACTCCGTGTTTTGAGCAATATCAAAACAGAGACGGCCGTTTCCGGCGTAATTTGACGCGCTGAATGCAATAAAACAAGCTTCAGGTCGCTAGCATGTATAGAAAAAACGTTACTCACCGATATCCACGAAACAAACGAACGGAATTCGACTTCGTGTTTTGAGCAATATCAAAACAAAGACAACCGTTTCCGGCGTAATTTGACGCGCTGAATGCGATGAAACAAGTTTTAGGTCGCTAGCATGTATAGAAAAAAAGTTACCAACCGATATCTGAAAAACAAACAAACGGACTCCGACTTCGTCTATCGAGCAATATCAAAACAAAGACGGCCGTTTCCGGCGTAATTTGACGCGCTGAATGCGATGAAACAAGTTTTAGGTCGCTAGCATGTATAGAAAAAAAGTTACCAACCGATATCTGAAAAACAAACAAACGGACTTCGACTTCGTGTTTCAAGCAATATCAAAACAAAGACCGCCGTTTTCGGCGTAATTTGACGCGCTGAATGCGATAAAACAAGTTTTAGGTCGCTAGCATGTATAGAAAAAAAGTTACTCACCGATATACACGAAACAAACAAACGGAATCCGACTCCGTGTTTTGAGCAATATCAGAACAAAGACGACCGTTTCCGGCGTAATTTGACGCGCTGAATGCGATAAAACAAGTTTTAGGTCGCTAGCATGTATAGAAAAAAAGTTACTCACCGATATCCACGAAACAAACAAACGGAATTCGACTCCGTGTTTTGAGCAATATCAAAACAGAGACGGCCGTTTCCGGCGTAATTTGACGCGCTGAATGCAATAAAACAAGCTTCAGGTCGCTAGCATGTATAGAAAAAACGTTACTTACCGATATCCACGAAACGAACGAACGGAATTCGACTTCGTGTTTTGAGCAATATCAAAACAAAGACAACCGTTTCCGGCGTAATTTGACGCGCTGAATGCGATGAAACAAGTTTTAGGTCGCTAGCATGTATAGAAAAAAAGTTACCAACCGATATCTGAAAAACAAACAAACGGACTCCGACTTCGTCTATCGAGCAATATCAAAACAAAGACGGCCGTTTCCGGCGTAATTTGACGCGCTGAATGCGATGAAACAAGTTTTAGGTCGCTAGCATGTATAGAAAAAAAGTTACCAACCGATATCTGAAAAACAAACAAACGGACTTCGACTTCGTGTTTCAAGCAATATCAAAACAAAGACGGCCGTTTCCGGCGTAATTTGACGCGCTGAATGCGATCAAACGAGTTTCAGGTCGCTAGCATGTATAGAAAAAAAGTTACTCACCGATATCCACGAAACAAACGAACGGAATTCGACTTCGTGTTTTGAGCAATATCAAAACAAAGACGACCGTTTCCGGCGTAATTTGACGCGCTGAATAAGATGAAACAAGTTTTAGGTCGCTAGCATGTATAGAAAAAAAGTTACCAACCGATATCTGAAAAACAAACAAACGGACTTCGACTTCGTGTTTCAAGCAATATCAAAACGAAGACGGCCGTTTCCGGCGTAATTTGACGCGCTGAATGCGATCAAACAAGTTTCAGGTCGCTAGCATGTATAGAAAAAAAGTTACTCACCGATATCCACGAAACAAACGAACGGAATTCGACTTCGTGTTTTGAGCAATATCAAAACAAAGACGACCGTTTCCGGCGTAATTTGACGCGCTGAATAAGATGAAACAAGTTTTAGGTCGCTAGCATGTATAGAAAAAAAGTTACTCACCGATATCCACGAAACAAACAAACGGAATTCGACTCCGTGTTTTGAGCAATATCAAAACAGAGACGGCCGTTTCCGGCGTAATTTGACGCGCTGAATGCAATAAAACAAGCTTCAGGTCGCTAGCATGTATAGAAAAAACGTTACTCACCGATATCCACGAAACAAACGAACGGAATTCGACTTCGTGTTTTGAGCAATATCAAAACAAAGACAACCGTTTCCGGCGTAATTTGACGCGCTGAATGCGATGAAACAAGTTTTAGGTCGCTAGCATGTATAGAAAAAAAGTTACCAACCGATATCTGAAAAACAAACAAACGGACTCCGACTTCGTCTATCGAGCAATATCAAAACAAAGACGGCCGTTTCCGGCGTAATTTGACGCGCTGAATGCGATGAAACAAGTTTTAGGTCGCTAGCATGTATAGAAAAAAAGTTACCAACCGATATCTGAAAAACAAACAAACGGACTTCGACTTCGTGTTTCAAGCAATATCGAAACAAAGACGGCTGTTTCCGGCGTAATTTGACGCGCTGAATGCGATCAAACAAGTTTCAGGTCGCTAGCATGTATAGAAAAAAAGTTACTCACCGATATCCACGAAACAAACGAACGGAATTCGACTTCGTGTTTTGAGCAATATCAAAACAAAGACGACCGTTTCCGGCGTAATTTGACGCGCTGAATAAGATGAAACAAGTTTTAGGTCGCTAGCATGTATAGAAAAAAAGTTACCAACCGATATCTGAAAAACAAACAAACGGACTTCGACTTCGTGTTTCAAGCAATATCAAAACAAAGACGGCCGTTTCCGGCGTAATTTGACGCGCTGAATGCGATCAAACAAGTTTCAGGTCGCTAGCATGTATAGAAAAAAAGTTACTCACCGATATCCACGAAACAAACGAACGGAATTCGACTTCGTGTTTTGAGCAATATCAAAACAAAGACGACCGTTTCCGGCGTAATTTGACGCGCTGAATAAGATGAAACAAGTTTTAGGTCGCTAGCATGTATAGAAAAAAAGTTACTCACCGATATCCACGAAACAAACAAACGGAATTCGACTCCGTGTTTTGAGCAATATCAGAACAAAGACGACCGTTGCCGGCGTAATTTGACGCGCTGAATGCGATAAAACAAGTTTTAGGTCGCTAGCATGTATAGAAAAAAAGTTACTCACCGATATCCACGAAACAAACAAACGAAATTCGACTCCGTGTTTTGAGCAATATCAGAACAAAGACGACCGTTTCTGGCGTAATTTGACGCGCTGAATGCGATAAAACAAGTTTTGGGTCGCTAGCATGTATAGAAAAAAAGTTACTAACCGATATCTGAAAAACAAACAAACGGACTCCGACTTCGTCTATCGAGCAATATCAAAACAAAGACGGCCGTTTCCGGCGTAATTTGACGCGCTGAATGCGATGAAACAAGTTTCAGGTCGCTAGCATGTATAGAAAAAAAGTTACTCACCGATATCCACGAAACAAACGAACGAAATTCGACTTCGTGTTTTGAGCAATATCAAAACAAAGACGACCGTTTCCGGCGTAATTTAACGCGCTGAATGCGATGAAACAAGTTTTAGGTCGCTAGCATGTATAGAAAAAAAGTTACTAACCGATGTCTGAAAAACAAACAAACGGACTCCGACTTCGTCTATCGAGCAATATCAAAACAAAGACGGCCGTTTCCGGCGTAATTTGACGCGCTGAATGCGATGAAACAAGTTTCAGGTCGCTAGCATGTATAGAAAAAAAGTTACTCACCGATATCCACGAAACAAACGAACGAAATTCGACTTCGTGTTTTGAGCAATATCAAAACAAAGACGACCGTTTCCGGCGTAATTTAACGCGCTGAATGCGATGAAACAAGTTTTAGGTCGCTAGCATGTATAGAAAAAAAGTTACCAACCGATATCTGAAAAACAAACAAACGGACTTCGACTTCGTGTTTCAAGCAATATCAAAACAAAGACGGCCGTTCCCGGCGTAATTTGACGCGCCGAATGCGATAAAACAAGTTTTAGGTCGCTAGCATGTATAGAAAAAAAGTTACTCATCGATATCCACGAAACAAACAAACGGAATTCGACTCCGTGTTTTGAGCAATATCAGAACAAAGACGACCGATTCCGGCGTAATTTGACGCGCTGAATGCGATAAAACAAGTTTTAGGTCGCTAGCATGTATAGAAAAAAAGTTACTAACCGATATCTGAAAAACAAACAAACGGACTCCGACTTCGTCTATCGAGCAATATCAAAACAAAGACGGCCGTTTCCGGCGTAATTTGACGCGCTGAATGCGATGAAACAAGATTCAGGTCGCTAGCATGTATAGAAAAAAAGTTACTCACCTATATCCACGAAACAAACGAACGGAATTCGACTTCGTCTTTTAAGAAATATCAAAACAAAGACGACCGATTCCGGCGTAATTTGACGCGCTGAATAAGATGAAACAAGTTTTAGGTCGCTAGCATGTATAGAAAAAAAGTTACCAACCGATATCTGAAAAACAAACAAACGGACTTCGACTTCGTGTTTCAAGCAATATCAAAACAAAGACGGCCGTTTCCGGCGTAATTTAACGCGCTGAATGCGATGAAACAAGTTTTAGGTCGCTAGCATGTATAGAAAAAAAGTTACCAACCGATATCTGAAAAATAAACAAACGGACTTCGACTTCGTGTTTCAAGCAATATCAAAACAAAGACCGCCGTTTTCGGCGTAATTTGACGCGCTGAATGCGATAAAACAAGTTTTAGGTCGCTAGCATGTATAGAAAAAAAGTTACTCACCGATATCCACGAAACAAACAAACGGAATTCGACTCCGTGTTTTGAGCAATATCAGAACAAAGACGACCGTTACCGGCGTAATTTGACGCGCTGAATGCGATAAAACAAGTTTTAGGTCGCTAGCATGTATAGAAAAAAAGTTACTCACCGATATCCACGAAACAAACAAACGGAATTCGACTCCGTGTTTTGAGCAATATCAAAACAAAGACGACCGTTTCCGGCGTACTTTGACGCGCTGAATGCGATAAAACAAGTTTTAGGTCGCTAACATGTATAGAAAAAAAGTTACTAACCGATATCTGAAAAACAAACAGACGGACTCCGACTTCGTCTATCGAGCAATATCAAAACAAAGACGGCCGTTTCCGGCGTAATTTGACGCGCTGAATGCGATGAAACAAGTTTCAGGTCGCTAGCATGTATAGAAAAAAAGTTACTCACCGATATCCACGAAACAAACGAACGAAATTCGACTTCGTGTTTTGAGAAATATCAAAACAAAGACGACCGTTACCGGCGTAATTTGACGCGCTGAATGCGATAAAACAAGTTTTAGGTCGCTAGCATGTATAGAAAAAAAGTTACTCACCGATATCCACGAAACAAACAAACGGAATTCGACTCCGTGTTTTGAGCAATATCAGAACAAAGACGACCGTTTTCGGCGTAATTTGACGCGCTGAATGCGATAAAACAAGTTTTAGGTCGCTAGCATGTATAGAAAAAAAGTTACTAACCGATGTCTGAAAAACAAACAAACGGACTCCGACTTCGTCTATCGAGCAATATCAAAACAAAGACGGCCGTTTCCGGCGTAATTTGACGCGCTGAATGCGATGAAACAAGTTTCAGGTCGCTAGCATGTATAGAAAAAAAGTTACTCACCGATATCCACGAAACAAACGAACGAAATTCGACTTCGTGTTTTGAGCAATATCAAAACAAAGACGACCGTTTCCGGCGTAATTTAACGCGCTGAATGCGATGAAACAAGTTTTAGGTCGCTAGCATGTATAGAAAAAAAGTTACCAACCGATATCTGAAAAACAAACAAACGGACTTCGACTTCGTGTTTCAAGCAATATCAAAACAAAGACCGCCGTTTTCGGCGTAATTTGACGCGCTGAATGCGATAAAACAAGTTTTAGGTCGCTAGCATGTATAGAAAAAAAGTTACTCACCGATATACACGAAACAAACAAACGGAATGCGACTCCGTGTTTTGAGCAATATCAGAACAAAGACGACCGTTTCCGGCGTAATTTGACGCGCTGAATGCGATAAAACAGGTTTTAGGTCGCTAGCATGTATAGAAAAAAAGTTACTCACCGATATCCACGAAACAAACAAACGGAATTCGACTCCGTGTTTTGAGCAATATCAAAACAGAGACGGCCGTTTCCGGCGTAATTTGACGCGCTGAATGCAATAAAACAAGCTTCAGGTCGCTAGCATGTATAGAAAAAAAGTTACTCACCGATATCCACGAAACAAACAAACGGAATTCGACTCCGTGTTTTGAGCAATATCAGAACAAAGACGACCGTTACCGGCGTAATTTGACGCGCTGAATGCGATAAAACAAGTTTTAGGTCGCTAGCATGTATAGAAAAAAAGTTACTCACCGATATCCACGAAACAAACAAACGGAATTCGACTCCGTGTTTTGAGCAATATCAAAACAAAGACGACCGTTTCCGGCGTACTTTGACGCGCTGAATGCGATAAAACAAGTTTTAGGTCGCTAACATGTATAGAAAAAAAGTTACTAACCGATATCTGAAAAACAAACAGACGGACTCCGACTTCGTCTATCGAGCAATATCAAAACAAAGACGGCCGTTTCCGGCGTAATTTGACGCGCTGAATGCGATGAAACAAGTTTCAGGTCGCTAGCATGTATAGAAAAAAAGTTACTCACCGATATCCACGAAACAAACGAACGAAATTCGACTTCGTGTTTTGAGAAATATCAAAACAAAGACGACCGTTACCGGCGTAATTTGACGCGCTGAATGCGATAAAACAAGTTTTAGGTCGCTAGCATGTATAGAAAAAAAGTTACTCACCGATATCCACGAAACAAACAAACGGAATTCGACTCCGTGTTTTGAGCAATATCAGAACAAAGACGACCGTTTTCGGCGTAATTTGACGCGCTGAATGCGATAAAACAAGTTTTAGGTCGCTAGCATGTATAGAAAAAAAGTTACTAACCGATGTCTGAAAAACAAACAAACGGACTCCGACTTCGTCTATCGAGCAATATCAAAACAAAGACGGCCGTTTCCGGCGTAATTTGACGCGCTGAATGCGATGAAACAAGTTTCAGGTCGCTAGCATGTATAGAAAAAAAGTTACTCACCGATATCCACGAAACAAACGAACGAAATTCGACTTCGTGTTTTGAGCAATATCAAAACAAAGACGACCGTTTCCGGCGTAATTTAACGCGCTGAATGCGATGAAACAAGTTTTAGGTCGCTAGCATGTATAGAAAAAAAGTTACCAACCGATATCTGAAAAACAAACAAACGGACTTCGACTTCGTGTTTCAAGCAATATCAAAACAAAGACCGCCGTTTTCGGCGTAATTTGACGCGCTGAATGCGATAAAACAAGTTTTAGGTCGCTAGCATGTATAGAAAAAAAGTTACTCACCGATATACACGAAACAAACAAACGGAATGCGACTCCGTGTTTTGAGCAATATCAGAACAAAGACGACCGTTTCCGGCGTAATTTGACGCGCTGAATGCGATAAAACAGGTTTTAGGTCGCTAGCATGTCTAGAAAAAAAGTTACTCACCGATATCCACGAAACAAACAAACGGAATTCGACTCCGTGTTTTGAGCAATATCAAAACAGAGACGGCCGTTTCCGGCGTAATTTGACGCGCTGAATGCAATAAAACAAGCTTCAGGTCGCTAGCATGTATAGAAAAAAAGTTACTCACCGATATCCACGAAACAAACAAACGGAATTCGACTCCGTGTTTTGAGCAATATCAGAACAAAGACGACCGTTACCGGCGTAATTTGACGCGCTGAATGCGATAAAACAAGTTTTAGGTCGCTAGCATGTATAGAAAAAAAGTTACTCACCGATATCCACGAAACAAACAAACGGAATTCGACTCCGTGTTTTGAGCAATATCAAAACAAAGACGACCGTTTCCGGCGTACTTTGACGCGCTGAATGCGATAAAACAAGTTTTAGGTCGCTAACATGTATAGAAAAAAAGTTACTAACCGATATCTGAAAAACAAACAGACGGACTCCGACTTCGTCTATCGAGCAATATCAAAACAAAGACGGCCGTTTCCGGCGTAATTTGACGCGCTGAATGCGATGAAACAAGTTTCAGGTCGCTAGCATGTATAGAAAAAAAGTTACTCACCGATATCCACGAAACAAACGAACGAAATTCGACTTCGTGTTTTGAGAAATATCAAAACAAAGACGACCGTTACCGGCGTAATTTGACGCGCTGAATGCGATAAAACAAGTTTTAGGTCGCTAGCATGTATAGAAAAAAAGTTACTCACCGATATCCACGAAACAAACAAACGGAATTCGACTCCGTGTTTTGAGCAATATCAGAACAAAGACGACCGTTTTCGGCGTAATTTGACGCGCTGAATGCGATAAAACAAGTTTTAGGTCGCTAGCATGTATAGAAAAAAAGTTACTAACCGATGTCTGAAAAACAAACAAACGGACTCCGACTTCGTCTATCGAGCAATATCAAAACAAAGACGGCCGTTTCCGGCGTAATTTGACGCGCTGAATGCGATGAAACAAGTTTCAGGTTGCTAGCATGTATAGAAAAAAAGTTACTCACCGATATCCACGAAACAAACGAACGAAATTCGACTTCGTGTTTTGAGCAATATCAAAACAAAGACGACCGTTTCCGGCGTAATTTAACGCGCTGAATGCGATGAAACAAGTTTTAGGTCGCTAGCATGTATAGAAAAAAAGTTACCAACCGATATCTGAAAAACAAACAAACGGACTTCGACTTCGTGTTTCAAGCAATATCAAAACAAAGACCGCCGTTTTCGGCGTAATTTGACGCGCTGAATGCGATAAAACAAGTTTTAGGTCGCTAGCATGTATAGAAAAAAAGTTACTCACCGATATACACGAAACGAACAAACGGAATGCGACTCCGTGTTTTGAGCAATATCAGAACAAAGACGACCGTTTCCGGCGTAATTTGACGCGCTGAATGCGATAAAACAGGTTTTAGGTCGCTAGCATGTATAGAAAAAAAGTTACTCACCGATATCCACGAAACAAACAAACGGAATTCGACTCCGTGTTTTGAGCAATATCAAAACAGAGACGGCCGTTTCCGGCGTAATTTGACGCGCTGAATGCAATAAAACAAGCTTCAGGTCGCTAGCATGTATAGAAAAAAAGTTACTCACCGATATCCACGAAACAAACGAACGGAATTCGACTTCGTGTTTTGAGCAATATCAAAACAAAGACAACCGTTTCCGGCGTAATTTGACGCGCTGAATGCGATGAAACAAGTTTTAGGTCGCTAGCATGTATAGAAAAAAAGTTACCAACCGATATCTGAAAAACAAACAAACGGACTCCGACTTCGTCTATCGAGCAATATCAAAACAAAGACGGCCGTTTCCGGCGTAATTTGACGCGCTGAATGCGATGAAACAAGTTTTAGGTCGCTAGCATGTATAGAAAAAAAGTTACCAACCGATATCTGAAAAACAAACAAACGGACTTCGACTTCGTGTTTCAAGCAATATCAAAACAAAGACGGCCGTTCCCGGCGTAATTTGACGCGCTGAATGCGATAAAACAAGTTTTAGGTCGCTAGCATGTATAGAAAAAAAGTTACTAACCGATATCTGAAAAACAAACAAACGGACTCCGACTTCGTCTATCGAGCAATATCAAAACAAAGACGGCCGTTTCCGGCGTAATTTGACGCGCTGAATGCGATGAAACAAGTTTCAGGTCGCTAGCATGTATAGAAAAAAAGTTACTCACCGATATCCACGAAACAAACGAACGGAATTCGACTTCGTCTTTTAAGAAATATCAAAACAAAGACGACCGTTTCCGGCGTAATTTGACGCGCTGAATAAGATGAAACAAGTTTTAGGTCGCTAGCATGTATAGAAAAAAAGTTACCAACCGATATCTGAACAACAAACAAACGGACTTCGACTTCGTGTTTCAAGCAATATCAAAACAAAGACGGCCGTTCCCGGCGTAATTTGACGCGCTGAATGCGATAAAACAAGTTTTAGGTCGCTAGCATGTATAGAAAAAAAGTTACTCATCGATATCCACGAAACAAACAAACGGAATTCGACTCCGTGTTTCGAGCAATATCAGAACAAAGACGACCGTTTCCGGCGTAATTTGACGCGCTGAATGCGATAAAACAAGTTTTAGGTCGCTAGCATGTATAGAAAAAAAGTTACTAACCGATATCTGAAAAACAAACAAACGGACTCCGACTTCGTCTATCGAGCAATATCAAAACAAAGACGGCCGTTTCCGGCGTAATTTGACGCGCTGAATGCGATGAAACAAGTTTCAGGTCGCTAGCATGTATAGAAAAAAAGTTACTCACCGATATCCACGAAACAAACGAACGGAATTCGACTTCGTCTTTTAAGCAATATCAAAACAAAGACGACCGTTTCCGGCGTAATTTGACGCGCTGAATAAGATGAAACAAGTTTTAGGTCGCTAGCATGTATAGAAAAAAAGTTACCAACCGATATCTGAAAAACAAACAAACGGACTTCGACTTCGTGTTTCAAGCAATATCAAAACAAAGACGGCCGTTTCCGGCGCAATTTAACGCGCTGAATGCGATAAAACAAGTTTTAGGTCGCTAGCATGTATAGAAAAAAAGTTACTCACCGATATCCACGAAACAAACAAACGGAATTCGACTCCGTGTTTTGAGCAATATCAGAACAAAGACGACCGTTACCGGCGTAATTTGACGCGCTGAATGCGATAAAACAAGTTTTAGGTCGCTAGCATGTATAGAAAAAAAGTTACTCACCGATATCCACGAAACAAACAAACGGAATTCGACTCCGTGTTTTGAGCAATATCAGAACAAAGACGACCGTTTCCGGCGTAATTTGACGCGCTGAATGCGATAAAACAAGTTTTAGGTCGCTAACATGTATAGAAAAAAAGTTACTAACCGATATCTGAAAAACAAACAAACGGACTCCGACTTCGTCTATCGAGCAATATCAAAACAAAAGACGGCCGTTTCCGGCGTAATTTGACGCGCTGAATGCGATGAAACAAGTTTCAGGTCACTAGCATGTATAGAAAAAAAGTTACTCACCAATATCCACGAAACAAACGAACGAAATTCGACTTCGTGTTTTGAGCAATATCAAAACAGAGACGACCGTTACCGGCGTAATTTGACGCGCTGAATGCGATAAAACAAGTTTTAGGTCGCTAGCATGTATAGAAAAAAAGTTACTAACCGATGTCTGAAAAACAAACAAACGGACTCCGACTTCGTCTATCGAGCAATATCAAAACAAAGACGGCCGTTTCCGGCGTAATTTGACGCGCTGAATGCGATGAAACAAGTTTCAGGTCGCTAGCATGTATAGAAAAAAAGTTACTCACTGATATCCACGAAACAAACGAACGAAATTCGACTTCGTGTTTTGAGCAATATCAAAACAAAGACGACCGTTTCCGGCGTAATTTAACGCGCTGAATGCGATGAAACAAGTTTTAGGTCGCTAGCATGTATAGAAAAAAAGTTACCATTCGATATCTGAAAAACAAACAAACGGACTTCGACTTCGTGTTTCAAGCAATATCAAAACAAAGACCGCCGTTTTCGGCGTAATTTGACGCGCTGAATGCGATAAAACAAGTTTTAGGTCGCTAGCATGTATAGAAAAAAAGTTACTCACCGATATACACGAAACAAACAAACGGAATCCGACTCCGTGTTTTGAGCAATATCAAAACAAAGACGACCGTTTCCGGCGTAATTTGACGCGCTGAATAAGATGAAACAAGTTTTAGGTCGCTAGCATGTATAGAAAAAAAGTTACCAACCGATATCTGAAAAACGAACAAACGGACTTCGACTTCGTGTTTCAAGCAATATCAAAACAAAGACGGCCGTTTCCGGCGTAATTTAACGCGCTGAATGCGATAAAACAAGTTTTAGGTCGCTAGCATGTATAGAAAAAAAGTTACTCACCGATATCCACGAAACAAACAAACGGAATTCGACTCCGTGTTTTGAGCAATATCAGAACAAAGACAACCGTTTTCGGCGTAATTTGACGCGCTGAATGCGATAAAACAAGGTTTAGGTCGCTAGCATGTATAGAAAAAAAGTTACTAACCGATATCTGAAAAACAAACAAACGGACTCCGACTTCGTCTATCGAGCAATATCAGAACAAAGACGGCCGTTTCCAGCGTAATTTGACGCGCTGAATGCGATGAAACAAGTTTCGGGTCGCTAGCATGTATAGAAAAAAAGTTACTCACCGATATCCACGAAACAAACGAACGGAATTCGACTTCGTCTTTTGAGCAATATCAGAACAAAGACAACCGTTTCCGGCGTAATTTGACGCGCTGAATGCGATGAAACAAGTTTTTGGTCGCTAGCATGTATAGAAAAAAAGTTACCATCCGATATCTGAAAAACAAACAAACGGACTCCGACTTCGTCTATCGAGCAATATCAAAACAAAGACGGCCGTTTCCGGCGTAATTTGACGCGCTGAATGCGATGAAACAAGTTTGAGGTCGCTAGCATGTATAGAAAAAAAGTTACCAACCGATATCTGAAAAACAAACAAACGGACTTCGACTTCGTCTATCGAGCAATATCAAAACAAAGACGGCCGTTTCCGGCGTAATTTGACGCGCTGAATGCGATGAAACAAGTTTGAGGTCGCTAGCATGTATAGAAAAAAAGTTACCAACCGATATCTGAAAAACAAACAAACGGACTTCGACTTCGTGTTTCAAGCAATATCAAAACAAAGACGGCCGTTCCCGGCGTAATTTGACGCGCTGAATGCGATAAAACAAGTTTTAGGCCGCTAGCATGTATAGAAAAAAAGTTACTCATCGATATCCACGAAACAAACAAACGGAATTCGACTCCGTGTTTTGAGCAATATCAGAACAAAGACGACCGTTTCCGGCGTAATTTGACGCGCTGAATGCGATAAAACAAGTTTCAGGTCGCTAGCATGTATAGAAAGAAAGTTACCAACCGATATCTGAAAAACAAACAAACGGACTTCGACTTCGTGTTTCGAGCAATATCAAAACAAAGACGACCGTTTCCGGCGTAATTTGACGCGCTGAATGCGATAAAACAAGTTTCAGGTCGCTAGCATGTATAGAAAGAAAGTTACCAACCGATATCTGAAAAACAAACAAACGGACTTCGACTTCGTGTTTCGAGCAATATCAAAACAAAGACGACCGTTTCCGGCGTAATTTGACGCGCTGAATGCGATAAAACAAGTTTTAGGTCGCTAGCATGTATAGAAAAAAAGTTACCAACCAATAGCTGGAAAACAAACAAACGGACTTCGACTTCGTGTTTCGAGCAATATCAAAACAAAGACGGCCGTTTCCGGCGTAATTTGACGCGCTGAATGCGATAAAACAAGTTTTAGGTCGCTAGCATGTATAGAAAAAAAGTTACCAACCGATATCTGAAAAACAAACAAACGGACTTCGACTTCGTGTTTCGAGCAATATCGAAACAAAGACGACCGTTTTCGGCGTAATTTGACGCGCTAAATGCGAGAAAACAAGTTTTAGGTCGCTAGCATGTATAGAAAAGAAGTTACCAACCGATATCTGAAAAACAAACAAACGGACTTCGACTTTGTGTTCCGAGCAATATCAAAACAAAGACGACCGTTTCCGGCGTAATTTGACGCGCTGAATGCGATAAAACAAGTTTTAGGTCGCTAGCATGTATAGAAAAAAAGTTACCAACCGATATCTGAAAAACAAACAAACGGACTTCGACTTCGTGTTTCGAGCAATATCAAAACAAAGACGGCCGTTTCCGGCGTAATTTGACGCGCTGAATGCGATAAAACAAGTTTTAGGTCGCTAGCATGTATAGAAAAAAAGTTACCAACCGATATCTGGAAAACAAACAAACGGACTTCGACTTCGTGTTTCGAGCAATATCAAAACAAAGACGACCGTTTCCGGCGTAATTTGACGCGCTGAATGCGATAAAACAAGTTTTAGGTCGCTAGCATGTATAGAAAAAAAGTTACCAACCGAAATCTGAAAAACAAACAAACGGACTTCGACTTCGTGTTTCGAGCAATATCAAAACAAAGACGACCGTTTCCGGCGTAATTTGACGCGCTGAATGCGATAAAACAAGTTTTAGGTCGCTAGCATGTATAGAAAAAAAGTTACCAACCGATATCTGAAAAACAAACAAACGGACTTCGACTCCGTGTTTCGAGCAATATCAAAACAAAGACGGCCGTTTCCGGCGTAATTTGACGCGCTGAATGCGATAAAACAAGTTTTAGGTCGCTAGCATGTATAGAAAAAAAGTTACTCACCGATATCCACGAAACGACCGACCGGAATTCGACTTCGTGTTTCAAGCAATATCAAAGCAAAGACGACCGTTTCCGGCGTAATTTGACGCGCTGAATGCGATAAAACAAGTTTTAGGTCGCTAGCATGTATAGAAAAAAAGTTACCAACCGATATCTGGAAAACAAACAAACGGACTTCGACTTCGTGTTTCGAGCAATATCAAAACAAAGACGACCGTTTCCGGCGTAATTTGACGCGCTGAATGCGATAAAACAAGTTTTAGGTCGCTAGCATGTATAGAAAAAAAGTTACCAACCGAAATCTGAAAAACAAACAAACGGACTTCGACTTCGTGTTTCGAGCAATATCAAAACAAAGACGACCGTTTCCGGCGTAATTTGACGCGCTGAATGCGATAAAACAAGTTTTAGGTCGCTAGCATGTATAGAAAAAAAGTTACCAACCGATATCTGAAAAACAAACAAACGGACTTCGACTCCGTGTTTCGAGCAATATCAAAACAAAGACGGCCGTTTCCGGCGTAATTTGACGCGCTGAATGCGATAAAACAAGTTTTAGGTCGCTGGCATGTATAGAAAAAAAGTTACCAACCGATATCTGAAAAACAAACAAACGGACTTCGACTTCGTGTTTCGAGCAATATCAAATCAAAGACGGCCGTTTCCGGCGTAATTTGACGCGCTGAATGCGATAAAACAAGTTTTAGGTCGCTCGCATGTATAGAAAAAAAGTTACTCGCCGATATCCACGAAACAAACGAACGGAATTCGACTTCGTGTTTTAAGCAATATCGAAACAAAGACGACCGTTTCCGGCGTAATTTGACGCCCTGAATGCGATAAAACAAGTTTTAGGTCGCTAGCATGTATAGAAAAAAGTTACTCACCGATATCCACGAAACAAACGAACGGAATTCGACTTCGTGTTTTAAGCAATATCAAAACAAAGACGACCGTTTCCGGCGTAATTTGACGCGCTGAATGCGATAAAACAAGTTTTAGGTCGCTAGCATGTATAGAAAAAAAGTTACTTACCGATATCCCCGAAACAAACAAACGGAATTCGACTCCGTGTTTTGAGCAGTATCAGAACAAAGACGACCGTTTCCGGCGTAATTTGACGCGCTGAATGCGATCAAACAAGTTTTAGGTCGCTAGCATGTATAGAAAAAAAGTTACTCACCGATATCCACGAAACAAACAAACGGAATTCGACTCCGTGTTTTGAGCAATATCAGAACAAAGACGACCGTTTCTGGCGTAATTTGACGCGCTGAATGCGATAAAACAAGTTTCAGGTCGCTAACATGTATAGAAAAAAAGTTACTCACCGATATCCACGAAACGAACGAACGGAATTCGACTTCGTGTTTCGAGCAATATCAAAACAAAGACGGCCGTTTCCGGCGTAATTTGACGCGCTGAATGCGATAAAACAAGTTTTAGGTCGCTAGCATGTATAGAAAAAAAGTTACTCACCGATATCCACGAAACGACCGACCGGAATTCGACTTCGTGTTTCAAGCAATATCAAAGCAAAGACGACCGTTTCCGGCGTAATTTGACGCGCTGAATGCGATAAAACAAGTTTTAGGTCGCTAGCATGTATAGAAAAAAAGTTACCAACCGATATCTGGAAAACAAACAAACGGACTTCGACTTCGTGTTTCGAGCAATATCAAAACAAAGACGACCGTTTCCGGCGTAATTTGACGCGCTGAATGCGATAAAACAAGTTTTAGGTCGCTAGCATGTATAGAAAAAAAGTTACCAACCGAAATCTGAAAAACAAACAAACGGACTTCGACTTCGTGTTTCGAGCAATATCAAAACAAAGACGACCGTTTCCGGCGTAATTTGACGCGCTGAATGCGATAAAACAAGTTTTAGGTCGCTAGCATGTATAGAAAAAAAGTTACCAACCGATATCTGAAAAACAAACAAACGGACTTCGACTCCGTGTTTCGAGCAATATCAAAACAAAGACGGCCGTTTCCGGCGTAATTTGACGCGCTGAATGCGATAAAACAAGTTTTAGGTCGCTGGCATGTATAGAAAAAAAGTTACCAACCGATATCTGAAAAACAAACAAACGGACTTCGACTTCGTGTTTCGAGCAATATCAAATCAAAGACGGCCGTTTCCGGCGTAATTTGACGCGCTGAATGCGATAAAACAAGTTTTAGGTCGCTCGCATGTATAGAAAAAAAGTTACTCGCCGATATCCACGAAACAAACGAACGGAATTCGACTTCGTGTTTTAAGCAATATCGAAACAAAGACGACCGTTTCCGGCGTAATTTGACGCCCTGAATGCGATAAAACAAGTTTTAGGTCGCTAGCATGTATAGAAAAAAGTTACTCACCGATATCCACGAAACAAACGAACGGAATTCGACTTCGTGTTTTAAGCAATATCAAAACAAAGACGACCGTTTCCGGCGTAATTTGACGCGCTGAATGCGATAAAACAAGTTTTAGGTCGCTAGCATGTATAGAAAAAAAGTTACTTACCGATATCCCCGAAACAAACAAACGGAATTCGACTCCGTGTTTTGAGCAGTATCAGAACAAAGACGACCGTTTCCGGCGTAATTTGACGCGCTGAATGCGATCAAACAAGTTTTAGGTCGCTAGCATGTATAGAAAAAAAGTTACTCACCGATATCCACGAAACAAACAAACGGAATTCGACTCCGTGTTTTGAGCAATATCAGAACAAAGACGACCGTTTCTGGCGTAATTTGACGCGCTGAATGCGATAAAACAAGTTTCAGGTCGCTAACATGTATAGAAAAAAAGTTACTCACCGATATCCACGAAACAAACGAACGGAATTCGACTTCGTGTTTCGAGCAATATCAAAACAAAGACGGCCGTTTCCGGCGTAATTTGACGCGCTGAATGCGATAAAACAAGTTTTAGGTCGCTAGCATGTATAGAAAAAAAGTTACCAACCGATATCTGGAAAACAAACAAACGGACTTCGACTTCGTGTTTCGAGCAATATCAAAACAAAGACGACCGTTTCCGGCGTAATTTGACGCGCTGAATGCGATAAAACAAGTTTTAGGTCGCTAGCATGTATAGAAAAAAAGTTACCAACCGATATCCACAAAACAAACGAACGGAATTCGACTTCGTGTTTTAAGCAATATCAAAACAAAGACGACCGTTTCCGGCGTAATTTGACGCGCTGAATGCGATAAAACAAGTTTTAGGTCGCTAGCATGTATAGAAAAAAAGTTACCAACCGATATCTGAAAAACAAACAAACGGACTTCGACTTCGTGTTTCGAGCAATATCAAAACAAAGACGGCCGTTTCCGGCGTAATTTGACGCGCCGAATGCGATAAAACAAGTTTTAGGTCGCTAGCATGTATAGAAAAAAAGTTACTCACCGATATCTGAAAAACAAACAAACGGACTTCGACTTCGTGTTTCGAGCAATATCAAAACAAAGACGACCGTTTCCGGCGTAATTTGACGCGCTGAATGCGATAAAACAAGTTTCAGGTCGCTAGCATGTATAGAAAGAAAGTTACCAACCGATATCTGAAAAACAAACAAACGGACTTCGACTTCGTGTTTCGAGCAATATCAAAACAAAGACGACCGTTTCCGGCGTAATTTGACGCGCTGAATGCGATAAAACAAGTTTTAGGTCGCTAGCATGTATAGAAAAAAAGTTACCAACCGATATCTGAAAAACAAACAAACGGACTTCGACTTCGTGTTTCGAGCAATATCAAAACAAAGACGGCCGTTTCCGGCGTAATTTGACGCGCCGAATGCGATAAAACAAGTTTTAGGTCGCTAGCATGTATAGAAAAAAAGTTACTCACCGATATCTGAAAAACAAACAAACGGACTTCGACTTCGTGTTTCGAGCAATATCAAAACAAAGACGACCGTTTCCGGCGTAATTTGACGCGCTGAATGCGATAAAACAAGTTTCAGGTCGCTAGCATGTATAGAAAGAAAGTTACCAACCGATATCTGAAAAACAAACAAACGGACTTCGACTTCGTGTTTCGAGCAATATCAAAACAAAGACGACCGTTTCCGGCGTAATTTGACGCGCTGAATGCGATAAAACAAGTTTTAGGTCGCTAGCATGTATAGAAAAAAAGTTATCAACCGATACCTGAAAAACAAACAAACGGACTTCGACTTCGTGTTTCGAGCAATATCGAAACAAAGACGACCGTTTCCGGCGTAATTTGACTCGCTGAATGCGATAAAACAAGTTTTAGGTCGCTAGCATGTACAGAAAAAAAGTTACCAACCGATATCTGAAGAACAAACAAACGGACTTCGACTTCGTGTTTCGAGCAATATCAAAACAAAGACGGCCGTTTTCGGCGTAATTTGACGCACTGAATGCGATAAAACAAGTTTTAGGTCGCTAGCATGTATAGAAAAAAAGTTACTCACCGATATCCACGAAACAAACGAACGGAATTCGACTTCGTGTTTTAAGCAATATCAAAACAAAGACGACCGCTCCCGGCGTGATTTGACGCGCTGAATGCGATAAAACAAGTTTTAGGTCGCTAGCATGTATAGAAAAAAAGTTACTCACCGATATCCACGAAACAAACGAACGGAATTCGACTTCGTGTTTTAAGCAATATCGAAACAAAGACGATCGTTTCCGGCGTAATTTGACGCGCTGAATGCGATAAAACAAGTTTTAGGTCGCTAGCATGTATAGAAAAAAAGTTACTCACCGATATCCACGAAACAAACAAACGGAATTCGACTCCGTGTTTTGAGCAATATCAGAACAAAGACGACCGTTTCCGGCGTAATTTGACGCGCTGAATGCGATAAAACAAGTTTTAGGTCGCTAGCATGTATAGAAAAAAAGTTACTCACCGATATCCACGAAACAAACAAACGGAATTCGACTCCGTGTTTTGAGCAATATCAGAACAAAGACGACCGTTTCTGGCGTAATTTGACGCGCTGAATGCGATAAAACAAGTTTTAGGTCGCTAGCATGTACAGAAAAAAAGTTACCAACCGATATCTGAAAAACAAACAAACGGACTTCGACTCCGTGTTTTGAGCAATATCAGAACAAAGACGACCGTTGCCGGCGTAATTTGACGTGCTGATTGCGATACAACAAGTTTTAGGTCGCTAGCATGTATAGAAAAAAAGTTACTCACCGATATCCACGAAACAAACGAACGGAATTCGACTCCGTGTTTTGAGCAATATCAAAACAAAGACGACCGCTCCCGGCGTGATTTGACGCGCTGAATGCGATAAAACAAGTTTTAGGTCGCTAGCATGTATAGAAAAAAAGTTACTCACCGATATCCACGAAACAAACGAACGGAATTCGACTTCGTGTTTTAAGCAATATCGAAACAAAGACGATCGTTTCCGGCGTAATTTGACGCGCTGAATGCGATAAAACAAGTTTTAGGTCGCTAGCATGTATAGAAAAAAAGTTACTCACCGATATCCACGAAACAAACAAACGGAATTCGACTCCGTGTTTTGAGCAATATCAGAACAAAGACGACCGTTTCCGGCGTAATTTGACGCGCTGAATGCGATAAAACAAGTTTTAGGTCGCTAGCATGTATAGAAAAAAAGTTACTCACCGATATCCACGAAACAAACAAACGGAATTCGACTCCGTGTTTTGAGCAATATCAGAACAAAGACGACCGTTTCTGGCGTAATTTGACGCGCTGAATGCGATAAAACAAGTTTTAGGTCGCTAGCATGTACAGAAAAAAAGTTACCAACCGATATCTGAAAAACAAACAAACGGACTTCGACTCCGTGTTTTGAGCAATATCAGAACAAAGACGACCGTTGCCGGCGTAATTTGACGTGCTGATTGCGATACAACAAGTTTTAGGTCGCTAGCATGTATAGAAAAAAAGTTACTCACCGATATCCACGAAACAAACGAACGGAATTCGACTCCGTGTTTTGAGCAATATCAGAACAAAGACGAACGTTGCCGGCGTAATTTGACGTGCTGATTGCGATACAACAAGTTTTAGGTCGCTAGCATGTATAGAAAAAAAGTTACTCACCGATATCCACGAAACAAACGAACGGAATTCGACTTCGTGTTTTAAGCAATATCAGAACAAAGACGACCGTTTCCGGCGTAATTTGACGGGCTGAATGCGATAAAACAAGTTTTAGGTCGCTAGCATGTATAGAAAAAAAGTTACTCACCGATATCCACGAAACAAACAAACGGAATTCGACTCCGTGTTTTGAGCAATATCAGAACAAAGACGACGGTTTCCGGCGTAATTTGACGCGCTGAATGCGATAAAACAAGTTTTAGGTCGCTAGCATGTACAGAAAAAAAGTTACCAACCGATATCTGAAGAACAAACAAACGGACTTCGACTTCGTGTTTCGAGCAATATCAAAACAAAGACGGCCGTTTTCGGCGTAATTTGACGCACTGAATGCGATAAAACAAGTTTTAGGTCGCTAGCATGTATAGAAAAAAAGTTACTCACCGATATCCACGAAACAAACGAACGGAATTCGACTTCGTGTTTTAAGCAATATCAAAACAAAGACGACCGCTCCCGGCGTGATTTGACGCGCTGAATGCGATAAAACAAGTTTTAGGTCGCTAGCATGTATAGAAAAAAAGTTACTCACCGATATCCACGAAACAAACGAACGGAATTCGACTTCGTGTTTTAAGCAATATCGAAACAAAGACGATCGTTTCCGGCGTAATTTGACGCGCTGAATGCGATAAAACAAGTTTTAGGTCGCTAGCATGTATAGAAAAAAAGTTACTCACCGATATCCACGAAACAAACAAACGGAATTCGACTCCGTGTTTTGAGCAATATCAGAACAAAGACGACCGTTTCCGGCGTAATTTGACGCGCTGAATGCGATAAAACAAGTTTTAGGTCGCTAGCATGTATAGAAAAAAAGTTACTCACCGATATCCACGAAACAAACAAACGGAATTCGACTCCGTGTTTTGAGCAATATCAGAACAAAGACGACCGTTTCTGGCGTAATTTGACGCGCTGAATGCGATAAAACAAGTTTTAGGTCGCTAGCATGTATAGAAAAAAAGTTACTCACCGATATCCACGAAACAAACGAACGGAATTCGACTTCGTGTTTTAAGCAATATCGAAACAAAGACGATCGTTTCCGGCGTAATTTGACGCGCTGAATGCGATAAAACAAGTTTTAGGTCGCTAGCATGTATAGAAAAAAAGTTACTCACCGATATCCACGAAACAAACAAACGGAATTCGACTCCGTGTTTTGAGCAATATCAGAACAAAGACGACCGTTTCCGGCGTAATTTGACGCGCTGAATGCGATAAAACAAGTTTTAGGTCGCTAGCATGTATAGAAAAAAAGTTACTCACCGATATCCACGAAACAAACAAACGGAATTCGACTCCGTGTTTTGAGCAATATCAGAACAAAGACGACCGTTTCTGGCGTAATTTGACGCGCTGAATGCGATAAAACAAGTTTTAGGTCGCTAGCATGTACAGAAAAAAAGTTACCAACCGATATCTGAAAAACAAACAAACGGACTTCGACTCCGTGTTTTGAGCAATATCAGAACAAAGACGACCGTTGCCGGCGTAATTTGACGTGCTGATTGCGATACAACAAGTTTTAGGTCGCTAGCATGTATAGAAAAAAAGTTACTCACCGATATCCACGAAACAAACGAACGGAATTCGACTCCGTGTTTTGAGCAATATCAGAACAAAGACGAACGTTGCCGGCGTAATTTGACGTGCTGATTGCGATACAACAAGTTTTAGGTCGCTAGCATGTATAGAAAAAAAGTTACTCACCGATATCCACGAAACAAACGAACGGAATTCGACTTCGTGTTTTAAGCAATATCAGAACAAAGACGACCGTTTCCGGCGTAATTTGACGGGCTGAATGCGATAAAACAAGTTTTAGGTCGCTAGCATGTATAGAAAAAAAGTTACTCACCGATATCCACGAAACAAACAAACGGAATTCGACTCCGTGTTTTGAGCAATATCAGAACAAAGACGACGGTTTCCGGCGTAATTTGACGCGCTGAATGCGATAAAACAAGTTTTAGGTCGCTAGCATGTATCGAAAAAAAGTTACTCACCGATATCCACGAAACAAACAAACGGAATTCGACTCCGTGTTTTGAGCAATATCAGAACAAAGACGACCGTTTCCGGCGTAATTTGACGTGCTGATTGCGATACAACAAGTTTTAGGTCGCTAGCATGTATAGAAAAAAAGTTACTAACCGATATCTGAAAAACAAACAAACGGACTCCGACTTCGTCTATCGAGCAATATCAGAACAAAGACGGCCGTTTCCGGCGTAATTTGACGCGCTGAATGCGTTGAAACAAGTTTTAGGTCGCTAGCATGTATAGAAAAAAAGTTACTCACCGATATCAACGAAACAAACAAACGGAATTCGACTTCGTGTTTTAAGCAATATCAGAACAAAGACGACCGTTTCCGGCGTAATTTGACGGGCTGAATGCGATAAAACAAGTTTTAGGTCGCTAGCATGTATAGAAAAAAAGTTACTCACCGATATCCACGAAACAAACGAACGGAATTCGACTTCGTGTTTTAAGCAATATCAGAACAAAGACGACCGTTTCCGGCGTAATTTGACGGGCTGAATGCGATAAAACAAGTTTTAGGTCGCTAGCATGTATAGAAAAAAAGTTACTCACCGATATCCACGAAACAAACAAACGGAATTCGACTCCGTGTTTTGAGCAATATCAGAACAAAGACGACGGTTTCCGGCGTAATTTGACGCGCTGAATGCGATAAAACAAGTTTTAGGTCGCTAGCATGTATCGAAAAAAAGTTACTCACCGATATCCACGAAACAAACAAACGGAATTCGACTCCGTGTTTTGAGCAATATCAGAACAAAGACGACCGTTTCCGGCGTAATTTGACGTGCTGATTGCGATACAACAAGTTTTAGGTCGCTAGCATGTATAGAAAAAAAGTTACCAACCGATATCTGAAAAACAAACAAACGGACTTCGACTTCGTGTTTCAAGCAATATCAAAACAAAGACGGCCGTTTCCGGCGTAATTTGACGCGCTGAATGCGATCAAACAAGTTTCAGGTCGCTAGCATGTATAGAAAAAAAGTTACTCACCGATATCCACGAAACAAACGAACGGAATTCGACTTCCTGTTTTGAGCAATATCAAAACAAAGACGACCGTTTCCGGCGTAATTTGACGCGCTATATAAGATGAAACAAGTTTTAGGTCGCTAGCATGTATAGAAAAAAAGTTACCAACCGATATCTGAAAAACAAACAAACGGACTTCGACTTCGTGTTTCAAGCAATATCAAAACAAAGACGGCCGTTTCCGGCGTAATTTAACGCGCTGAATGCGATAAAACAAGTTTTAGGTCGCTAGCATGTATAGAAAAAAAGTTACTCACCGATATCCACGAAACAAACAAACGGAATTCGACTCCGTGTTTTGAGCAATATCAGAACAAAGACGACCGTTACCGGCGTAATTTGACGCGCTGAATGCGATTAAACAAGTTTTAGGTCGCTAGCATGTATAGAAAAAAAGTTACTCACCGATATCCACGAAACAAACGAACGAAATTCGACTTCGTGTTTTGAGCAATATCAAAACAAAGACGACCGTTTCCGGCGTAATTTAACGCGCTGAATGCGATGAAACAAGTTTTAGGTCGCTAGCATGTATAGAAAAAAAGTTACTCACCGATAACCACGAAACAAACAAACGGAATTCGACTCCGTGTTTTGAGCAATATCAGAACAAAGACGACCGTTTTCGGCGTAATTTGACGCGCTGAATGCGATAAAACAAGTTTTAGGTCGCTAGCATGTATAGAAAAAAAGTTACGAACCGATGTCTGAAAAACAAACAAACGGACTCCGACTTCGTCTATCGAGCAATATCAAAACAAAGACGGCCGTTTCCGGCGTAATTTGACGCGCTGAATGCGATGAATCAAGTTTCAGGTCGCTAGCATGTACAGAAAAAAAGTTACCAACCGATATCTGAAAAACAAACAAACGGACTTCGACTTCGTGTTTCGAGCAATATCAGAACAAAGACGACCGTTTCCAGCGTAATTTGACGCGCTGAATGCGATAAAACAAGTTTTAGGTCGCTAGCATGTATAGAAAAAAAGTTACTCACCGATATCCACGAAACAAACAAACGAAATTCGACTCCGTGTTTTGAGCAATATCAGAACAAAGATGACCGTTTCCGGCGTAATTTGACGCGCTGAATGCGATAAAACAAGTTTTAGGTCGCTAGCATGTATAGAAAAAAAGTTACTCACCGATATCCACGAAACAAACAAACGGAATTTGACTCCGTGTTTTGAGCGATATCAGAACAAAGACGACCGTTTCTGGCGTAATTTGACTCGCTGAATGCGATAAAACAAGTTTTGGTCGCTAGCATGTACAGAAAAAAAGTTACCAACCGATATCTGAAGAACAAACAAACGGACTTCGACTTCGTGTTTCGAGCAATATCAAAACAAAGACGGCCGTTTTCGGCGTAATTTGACGCACTGAATGCGATAAAACAAGTTTTAGGTCGCTAGCATGTATAGAAAAAAAGTTACTCACCGATATCCACGAAACAAACGAACGGAATTCGACTTCGTGTTTTAAGCAATATCAAAACAAAGACGACCGCTCAAGGCGTGATTTGACGCGCTGAATGCGATAAAACAAGTTTTAGGTCGCTAGCATGTATAGAAAAAAAGTTACTCACCGATATCCACGAAACAAACGAACGGAATTCGACTTCGTGTTTTAGGCAATATCGAAACAAAGACGATCGTTTCCGGCGTAATTTGACGCGCTGAATGCGATAAAACAAGTTTTAGGTCGCTAGCATGTATAGAAACAAAGTTACTCACCGATATCCACGAAACAAACAAACGGAATTCGACTCCGTGTTTTGAGCAATATCAGAACAAAGACGACCGTTTCCGGCGTAATTTGACGCGCTGAATGCGATAAAACAAGTTTTAGGTCGCTAGCATGTATAGAAAAAAAGTTACTCACCGATATCCACGAAACAAACAAACGGAATTCGACTCCGTGTTTTGAGCAATATCAGAACAAAGACGACCGTTTTCGGCGTAATTTGACGCGCTGAATGCGATAAAACAAGTTTTAGGTCGCTAGCATGTATAGAAAAAAAGTTACGAACCGATGTCTGAAAAACAAACAAACGGACTCCGACTTCGTCTATCGAGCAATATCAAAACAAAGACGGCCGTTTCCGGCGTAATTTGACGCGCTGAATGCGATGAATCAAGTTTCAGGTCGCTAGCATGTACAGAAAAAAAGTTACCAACCGATATCTGAAAAACAAACAAACGGACTTCGACTTCGTGTTTCGAGCAATATCAGAACAAAGACGACCGTTTCCAGCGTAATTTGACGCGCTGAATGCGATAAAACAAGTTTTAGGTCGCTAGCATGTATAGAAAAAAAGTTACTCACCGATATCCACGAAACAAACAAACGAAATTCGACTCCGTGTTTTGAGCAATATCAGAACAAAGATGACCGTTTCCGGCGTAATTTGACGCGCTGAATGCGATAAAACAAGTTTTAGGTCGCTAGCATGTATAGAAAAAAAGTTACTCACCGATATCCACGAAACAAACAAACGGAATTTGACTCCGTGTTTTGAGCGATATCAGAACAAAGACGACCGTTTCTGGCGTAATTTGACTCGCTGAATGCGATAAAACAAGTTTTGGTCGCTAGCATGTACAGAAAAAAAGTTACCAACCGATATCTGAAGAACAAACAAACGGACTTCGACTTCGTGTTTCGAGCAATATCAAAACAAAGACGGCCGTTTTCGGCGTAATTTGACGCACTGAATGCGATAAAACAAGTTTTAGGTCGCTAGCATGTATAGAAAAAAAGTTACTCACCGATATCCACGAAACAAACGAACGGAATTCGACTTCGTGTTTTAAGCAATATCAAAACAAAGACGACCGCTCCCGGCGTGATTTGACGCGCTGAATGCGATAAAACAAGTTTTAGGTCGCTAGCATGTATAGAAAAAAAGTTACTCACCGATATCCACGAAACAAACGAACGGAATTCGACTTCGTGTTTTAGGCAATATCGAAACAAAGACGATCGTCTCCGGCGTAATTTGACGCGCTGAATGCGATAAAACAAGTTTTAGGTCGCTAGCATGTATAGAAACAAAGTTACTCACCGATATCCACGAAACAAACAAACGGAATTCGACTCCGTGTTTTGAGCAATATCAGAACAAAGACGACCGTTTCCGGCGTAATTTGACGCGCTGAATGCGATAAAACAAGTTTTAGGTCGCTAGCATGTATAGAAAAAAAGTTACTCACCGATATCCACGAAACAAACAAACGGAATTCGACTCCGTGTTTTGAGCAATATCAGAACAAAGACGACCGTTTCTGGCGTAATTTGACGCGCTGAATGCGATAAAACAAGTTTTAGGTCGCTAGCATGTACAGAAAAAAAGTTACTCACCGATATCCACGAAACAAACGAACGGAATTCGACTTCGTGTTTTAGGCAATATCGAAACAAAGACGATCGTTTCCGGCGTAATTTGACGCGCTGAATGCGATAAAACAAGTTTTGGTCGCTAGCATGTACAGAAAAAAAGTTACCAACCGATATCTGAAGAACAAACAAACGGACTTCGACTTCGTGTTTCGAGCAATATCAAAACAAAGACGGCCGTTTTCGGCGTAATTTGACGCACTGAATGCGATAAAACAAGTTTTAGGTCGCTAGCATGTATAGAAAAAAAGTTACTCACCGATATCCACGAAACAAACGAACGGAATTCGACTTCGTGTTTTAAGCAATATCAAAACAAAGACGACCGCTCCCGGCGTGATTTGACGCGCTGAATGCGATAAAACAAGTTTTAGGTCGCTAGCATGTATAGAAAAAAAGTTACTCACCGATATCCACGAAACAAACGAACGGAATTCGACTTCGTGTTTTAGGCAATATCGAAACAAAGACGATCGTCTCCGGCGTAATTTGACGCGCTGAATGCGATAAAACAAGTTTTAGGTCGCTAGCATGTATAGAAACAAAGTTACTCACCGATATCCACGAAACAAACAAACGGAATTCGACTCCGTGTTTTGAGCAATATCAGAACAAAGACGACGGTTTCCGGCGTAATTTGACGCGCTGAATGCGATAAAACAAGTTTTAGGTCGCTAGCATGTACAGAAAAAAAGTTACCAACCGATATCTGAAGAACAAACAAACGGACTTCGACTTCGTGTTTCGAGCAATATCAAAACAAAGACGGCCGTTTTCGGCGTAATTTGACGCACTGAATGCGATAAAACAAGTTTTAGGTCGCTAGCATGTATAGAAAAAAAGTTACTCACCGATATCCACGAAACAAACGAACGGAATTCGACTTCGTGTTTTAAGCAATATCAAAACAAAGACGACCGCTCCCGGCGTGATTTGACGCGCTGAATGCGATAAAACAAGTTTTAGGTCGCTAGCATGTATAGAAAAAAAGTTACTCACCGATATCCACGAAACAAACGAACGGAATTCGACTTCGTGTTTTAAGCAATATCGAAACAAAGACGATCGTTTCCGGCGTAATTTGACGCGCTGAATGCGATAAAACAAGTTTTAGGTCGCTAGCATGTATAGAAAAAAAGTTACTCACCGATATCCACGAAACAAACAAACGGAATTCGACTCCGTGTTTTGAGCAATATCAGAACAAAGACGACCGTTTCCGGCGTAATTTGACGCGCTGAATGCGATAAAACAAGTTTTAGGTCGCTAGCATGTATAGAAAAAAAGTTACTCACCGATATCCACGAAACAAACAAACGGAATTCGACTCCGTGTTTTGAGCAATATCAGAACAAAGACGACCGTTTCTGGCGTAATTTGACGCGCTGAATGCGATAAAACAAGTTTTAGGTCGCTAGCATGTATAGAAAAAAAGTTACTCACCGATATCCACGAAACAAACGAACGGAATTCGACTTCGTGTTTTAAGCAATATCGAAACAAAGACGATCGTTTCCGGCGTAATTTGACGCGCTGAATGCGATAAAACAAGTTTTAGGTCGCTAGCATGTATAGAAAAAAAGTTACTCACCGATATCCACGAAACAAACAAACGGAATTCGACTCCGTGTTTTGAGCAATATCAGAACAAAGACGACCGTTTCCGGCGTAATTTGACGCGCTGAATGCGATAAAACAAGTTTTAGGTCGCTAGCATGTATAGAAAAAAAGTTACTCACCGATATCCACGAAACAAACAAACGGAATTCGACTCCGTGTTTTGAGCAATATCAGAACAAAGACGACCGTTTCTGGCGTAATTTGACGCGCTGAATGCGATAAAACAAGTTTTAGGTCGCTAGCATGTACAGAAAAAAAGTTACCAACCGATATCTGAAAAACAAACAAACGGACTTCGACTCCGTGTTTTGAGCAATATCAGAACAAAGACGACCGTTGCCGGCGTAATTTGACGTGCTGATTGCGATACAACAAGTTTTAGGTCGCTAGCATGTATAGAAAAAAAGTTACTCACCGATATCCACGAAACAAACGAACGGAATTCGACTCCGTGTTTTGAGCAATATCAGAACAAAGACGAACGTTGCCGGCGTAATTTGACGTGCTGATTGCGATACAACAAGTTTTAGGTCGCTAGCATGTATAGAAAAAAAGTTACTCACCGATATCCACGAAACAAACGAACGGAATTCGACTTCGTGTTTTAAGCAATATCAGAACAAAGACGACCGTTTCCGGCGTAATTTGACGGGCTGAATGCGATAAAACAAGTTTTAGGTCGCTAGCATGTATAGAAAAAAAGTTACTCACCGATATCCACGAAACAAACAAACGGAATTCGACTCCGTGTTTTGAGCAATATCAGAACAAAGACGACGGTTTCCGGCGTAATTTGACGCGCTGAATGCGATAAAACAAGTTTTAGGTCGCTAGCATGTATCGAAAAAAAGTTACTCACCGATATCCACGAAACAAACAAACGGAATTCGACTCCGTGTTTTGAGCAATATCAGAACAAAGACGACCGTTTCCGGCGTAATTTGACGTGCTGATTGCGATACAACAAGTTTTAGGTCGCTAGCATGTATAGAAAAAAAGTTACTAACCGATATCTGAAAAACAAACAAACGGACTCCGACTTCGTCTATCGAGCAATATCAGAACAAAGACGGCCGTTTCCGGCGTAATTTGACGCGCTGAATGCGTTGAAACAAGTTTTAGGTCGCTAGCATGTATAGAAAAAAAGTTACTCACCGATATCAACGAAACAAACAAACGGAATTCGACTTCGTGTTTTAAGCAATATCAGAACAAAGACGACCGTTTCCGGCGTAATTTGACGGGCTGAATGCGATAAAACAAGTTTTAGGTCGCTAGCATGTATAGAAAAAAAGTTACTCACCGATATCCACGAAACAAACGAACGGAATTCGACTTCGTGTTTTAAGCAATATCAGAACAAAGACGACCGTTTCCGGCGTAATTTGACGGGCTGAATGCGATAAAACAAGTTTTAGGTCGCTAGCATGTATAGAAAAAAAGTTACTCACCGATATCCACGAAACAAACAAACGGAATTCGACTCCGTGTTTTGAGCAATATCAGAACAAAGACGACGGTTTCCGGCGTAATTTGACGCGCTGAATGCGATAAAACAAGTTTTAGGTCGCTAGCATGTATCGAAAAAAAGTTACTCACCGATATCCACGAAACAAACAAACGGAATTCGACTCCGTGTTTTGAGCAATATCAGAACAAAGACGACCGTTTCCGGCGTAATTTGACGTGCTGATTGCGATACAACAAGTTTTAGGTCGCTAGCATGTATAGAAAAAAAGTTACCAACCGATATCTGAAAAACAAACAAACGGACTTCGACTTCGTGTTTCAAGCAATATCAAAACAAAGACGGCCGTTTCCGGCGTAATTTGACGCGCTGAATGCGATCAAACAAGTTTCAGGTCGCTAGCATGTATAGAAAAAAAGTTACTCACCGATATCCACGAAACAAACGAACGGAATTCGACTTCCTGTTTTGAGCAATATCAAAACAAAGACGACCGTTTCCGGCGTAATTTGACGCGCTATATAAGATGAAACAAGTTTTAGGTCGCTAGCATGTATAGAAAAAAAGTTACCAACCGATATCTGAAAAACAAACAAACGGACTTCGACTTCGTGTTTCAAGCAATATCAAAACAAAGACGGCCGTTTCCGGCGTAATTTAACGCGCTGAATGCGATAAAACAAGTTTTAGGTCGCTAGCATGTATAGAAAAAAAGTTACTCACCGATATCCACGAAACAAACAAACGGAATTCGACTCCGTGTTTTGAGCAATATCAGAACAAAGACGACCGTTACCGGCGTAATTTGACGCGCTGAATGCGATTAAACAAGTTTTAGGTCGCTAGCATGTATAGAAAAAAAGTTACTCACCGATATCCACGAAACAAACGAACGAAATTCGACTTCGTGTTTTGAGCAATATCAAAACAAAGACGACCGTTTCCGGCGTAATTTAACGCGCTGAATGCGATGAAACAAGTTTTAGGTCGCTAGCATGTATAGAAAAAAAGTTACTCACCGATAACCACGAAACAAACAAACGGAATTCGACTCCGTGTTTTGAGCAATATCAGAACAAAGACGACCGTTTTCGGCGTAATTTGACGCGCTGAATGCGATAAAACAAGTTTTAGGTCGCTAGCATGTATAGAAAAAAAGTTACGAACCGATGTCTGAAAAACAAACAAACGGACTCCGACTTCGTCTATCGAGCAATATCAAAACAAAGACGGCCGTTTCCGGCGTAATTTGACGCGCTGAATGCGATGAATCAAGTTTCAGGTCGCTAGCATGTACAGAAAAAAAGTTACCAACCGATATCTGAAAAACAAACAAACGGACTTCGACTTCGTGTTTCGAGCAATATCAGAACAAAGACGACCGTTTCCAGCGTAATTTGACGCGCTGAATGCGATAAAACAAGTTTTAGGTCGCTAGCATGTATAGAAAAAAAGTTACTCACCGATATCCACGAAACAAACAAACGAAATTCGACTCCGTGTTTTGAGCAATATCAGAACAAAGATGACCGTTTCCGGCGTAATTTGACGCGCTGAATGCGATAAAACAAGTTTTAGGTCGCTAGCATGTATAGAAAAAAAGTTACTCACCGATATCCACGAAACAAACAAACGGAATTTGACTCCGTGTTTTGAGCGATATCAGAACAAAGACGACCGTTTCTGGCGTAATTTGACTCGCTGAATGCGATAAAACAAGTTTTGGTCGCTAGCATGTACAGAAAAAAAGTTACCAACCGATATCTGAAGAACAAACAAACGGACTTCGACTTCGTGTTTCGAGCAATATCAAAACAAAGACGGCCGTTTTCGGCGTAATTTGACGCACTGAATGCGATAAAACAAGTTTTAGGTCGCTAGCATGTATAGAAAAAAAGTTACTCACCGATATCCACGAAACAAACGAACGGAATTCGACTTCGTGTTTTAAGCAATATCAAAACAAAGACGACCGCTCAAGGCGTGATTTGACGCGCTGAATGCGATAAAACAAGTTTTAGGTCGCTAGCATGTATAGAAAAAAAGTTACTCACCGATATCCACGAAACAAACGAACGGAATTCGACTTCGTGTTTTAGGCAATATCGAAACAAAGACGATCGTTTCCGGCGTAATTTGACGCGCTGAATGCGATAAAACAAGTTTTAGGTCGCTAGCATGTATAGAAACAAAGTTACTCACCGATATCCACGAAACAAACAAACGGAATTCGACTCCGTGTTTTGAGCAATATCAGAACAAAGACGACCGTTTCCGGCGTAATTTGACGCGCTGAATGCGATAAAACAAGTTTTAGGTCGCTAGCATGTATAGAAAAAAAGTTACTCACCGATATCCACGAAACAAACAAACGGAATTCGACTCCGTGTTTTGAGCAATATCAGAACAAAGACGACCGTTTTCGGCGTAATTTGACGCGCTGAATGCGATAAAACAAGTTTTAGGTCGCTAGCATGTATAGAAAAAAAGTTACGAACCGATGTCTGAAAAACAAACAAACGGACTCCGACTTCGTCTATCGAGCAATATCAAAACAAAGACGGCCGTTTCCGGCGTAATTTGACGCGCTGAATGCGATGAATCAAGTTTCAGGTCGCTAGCATGTACAGAAAAAAAGTTACCAACCGATATCTGAAAAACAAACAAACGGACTTCGACTTCGTGTTTCGAGCAATATCAGAACAAAGACGACCGTTTCCAGCGTAATTTGACGCGCTGAATGCGATAAAACAAGTTTTAGGTCGCTAGCATGTATAGAAAAAAAGTTACTCACCGATATCCACGAAACAAACAAACGAAATTCGACTCCGTGTTTTGAGCAATATCAGAACAAAGATGACCGTTTCCGGCGTAATTTGACGCGCTGAATGCGATAAAACAAGTTTTAGGTCGCTAGCATGTATAGAAAAAAAGTTACTCACCGATATCCACGAAACAAACAAACGGAATTTGACTCCGTGTTTTGAGCGATATCAGAACAAAGACGACCGTTTCTGGCGTAATTTGACTCGCTGAATGCGATAAAACAAGTTTTGGTCGCTAGCATGTACAGAAAAAAAGTTACCAACCGATATCTGAAGAACAAACAAACGGACTTCGACTTCGTGTTTCGAGCAATATCAAAACAAAGACGGCCGTTTTCGGCGTAATTTGACGCACTGAATGCGATAAAACAAGTTTTAGGTCGCTAGCATGTATAGAAAAAAAGTTACTCACCGATATCCACGAAACAAACGAACGGAATTCGACTTCGTGTTTTAAGCAATATCAAAACAAAGACGACCGCTCCCGGCGTGATTTGACGCGCTGAATGCGATAAAACAAGTTTTAGGTCGCTAGCATGTATAGAAAAAAAGTTACTCACCGATATCCACGAAACAAACGAACGGAATTCGACTTCGTGTTTTAGGCAATATCGAAACAAAGACGATCGTCTCCGGCGTAATTTGACGCGCTGAATGCGATAAAACAAGTTTTAGGTCGCTAGCATGTATAGAAACAAAGTTACTCACCGATATCCACGAAACAAACAAACGGAATTCGACTCCGTGTTTTGAGCAATATCAGAACAAAGACGACCGTTTCCGGCGTAATTTGACGCGCTGAATGCGATAAAACAAGTTTTAGGTCGCTAGCATGTATAGAAAAAAAGTTACTCACCGATATCCACGAAACAAACAAACGGAATTCGACTCCGTGTTTTGAGCAATATCAGAACAAAGACGACCGTTTCTGGCGTAATTTGACGCGCTGAATGCGATAAAACAAGTTTTAGGTCGCTAGCATGTACAGAAAAAAAGTTACTCACCGATATCCACGAAACAAACGAACGGAATTCGACTTCGTGTTTTAGGCAATATCGAAACAAAGACGATCGTTTCCGGCGTAATTTGACGCGCTGAATGCGATAAAACAAGTTTTGGTCGCTAGCATGTACAGAAAAAAAGTTACCAACCGATATCTGAAGAACAAACAAACGGACTTCGACTTCGTGTTTCGAGCAATATCAAAACAAAGACGGCCGTTTTCGGCGTAATTTGACGCACTGAATGCGATAAAACAAGTTTTAGGTCGCTAGCATGTATAGAAAAAAAGTTACTCACCGATATCCACGAAACAAACGAACGGAATTCGACTTCGTGTTTTAAGCAATATCAAAACAAAGACGACCGCTCCCGGCGTGATTTGACGCGCTGAATGCGATAAAACAAGTTTTAGGTCGCTAGCATGTATAGAAAAAAAGTTACTCACCGATATCCACGAAACAAACGAACGGAATTCGACTTCGTGTTTTAGGCAATATCGAAACAAAGACGATCGTCTCCGGCGTAATTTGACGCGCTGAATGCGATAAAACAAGTTTTAGGTCGCTAGCATGTATAGAAACAAAGTTACTCACCGATATCCACGAAACAAACAAACGGAATTCGACTCCGTGTTTTGAGCAATATCAGAACAAAGACGACCGTTTCCGGCGTAATTTGACGCGCTGAATGCGATAAAACAAGTTTTAGGTCGCTAGCATGTATAGAAAAAAAGTTACTCACCGATATCCACGAAACAAACAAACGGAATTCGACTCCGTGTTTTGAGCAATATCAGAACAAAGACGACCGTTTCTGGCGTAATTTGACGCGCTGAATGCGATAAAACAAGTTTTAGGTCGCTAGCATGTACAGAAAAAAAGTTACTCACCGATATCCACGAAACAAACGAACGGAATTCGACTTCGTGTTTTAGGCAATATCGAAACAAAGACGATCGTTTCCGGCGTAATTTGACGCGCTGAATGCGATAAAACAAGTTTTAGGTCGCTAGCATGTATAGAAACAAAGTTACTCACCGATATCCACGAAACAAACAAACGGAATTCGACTCCGTGTTTTGAGCAATATCAGAACAAAGACGACCGTTTCCGGCGTAATTTGACGCGCTGAATGCGATAAAACAAGTTTTAGGTCGCTAGCATGTATAGAAAAAAAGTTACTCACCGATATCCACGAAACAAACAAACGGAATTCGACTCCGTGTTTTGAGCAATATCAGAACAAAGACGACCGTTTCTGGCGTAATTTGACGCGCTGAATGCGATAAAACAAGTTTTAGGTCGCTAGCATGTACAGAAAAAAAGTTACCAACCGATATCTGAAAAACAAACAAACGGACTTCGACTCCGTGTTTTGAGCAATATCAGAACAAAGACGACCGTTGCCGGCGTAATTTGACGTGCTGATTGCGATACAACAAGTTTTAGGTCGCTAGCATGTATAGAAAAAAAGTTACTCACCGATATCCACGAAACAAACGAACGGAATTCGACTCCGTGTTTTGAGCAATATCAGAACAAAGACGACCGTTGCCGGCGTAATTTGACGTGCTGATTGCGATACAACAAGTTTTAGGTCGCTAGCATGTATAGAAAAAAAGTTACTCACCGATATCCACGAAACAAACGAACGGAATTCGACTTCGTGTTTTAAGCAATATCAGAACGAAGACGACCGTTTCCGGCGTAATTTGACGTGCTGATTGCGATACAACAAGTTTTAGGTCGCTAGCATGTATACCGGGACCATCTCTAGAAACTAAACAGGAACTGCGCATGCGCCAGATGATTCAATTTCATTGGTCAGCGAAATTGCCCCGCGGAGTAATTTTCGTCAGCTAACCAAGGCGACCAACGTACACGAAATGTGACAAGGCTCTGAATATCTCGCGCGTAAAGTAGCGTATTGAGGTTATGTTGATATTTATTCCTACTTATCGTGAATTTTCTAAGAAAAGTGTCATTCAGCAATACCGTAGTTGATATTAGCAGATATTTAATCGACACAATAAAGGCGTCAATGGAGAAACAAATATCAAAAGCTACAGAAATTGGATCAGTTATTTATTGAAAGAAGAAAACTGAAATTAAATGTGGAACGTCATCAACGAGTGGGAGTCTAGACAAACTGAGGCAGGTAAGTAAAAATATTGTTTATTTCAAACAGATTCTTTATTTACATAAAATTAAAAATAAATGGATTGTTGAAACCCAGTAGAAGGTTGCTCCAGAGTAGATTTGTTACAGTGCAGTGCTCCGGAAGCCAGTAATCAGTGCCGATGAACATGAAATATTAAAATAAAATCAGTAACAAGGAATAAAAGAAATAGTGTATCTTGAAACACAAAGCTTAGGAGTACAAAAAGTAGCAATTCGTTTTTCTGTCGCAATTTATTGAAAATTAGTGGTATCCAAAACAATTAGAAGCTCTTGTCTGATGATAATATCTTTTAATATTTTCAGGTGGGAAACAACCATCATCGAAGCGAGACTAAAGTTGTCAGGCGTTGAAGCGTGTAAGTAAATTTCTGATGCTATGATATTTGCATATTACAATATTTTCACATGTATTCAATGATAAAATTCGTTTGTTCTGACAGACTTAAAGTTTCAAGTTTGGATAATAGGATGAAAATCATACCTTACCTGATGGTCAAAACGTTTTGGTGGCTAGGACCCTAGTTTCTCGATTGGTGCCACCGTTCCAACCATCGAACCTGGTTGTTCCGTTGTTCCATTAGACAACAGGTATCCGAAGGAATTTCTTCTGGTCATCGCCACCTTCTGAACATCAGTCGTGGCAAAATTGAAGAGCACGACACGCTACAGATCATGGTGTTTGAATATTCCATTATTTTAGATCTATCGAGCCAATAGTAATAAGTTTGTTATTCAACAATTGCTGCTAACTAATTTTACAGAGCAATCATTCCGTGCACCATTGTAATCCAAGCAGTATTATTGGTCCACATTATTTTTCAAATTTTATTATCGGCAGTTTTGATATTTTATTTTTCACTCTCTTGGTATTCAATTCAGATGAATAGTGTTTCAAGTGTTAAATCAGATTCCAAGGATGAATTTTGATGGGTAAACTGAACCAATCTCAATCTAAAAATGTTGGATAACTTCAGTTGAAAATGTCTTTAAAGTCAATATTAATCGACAGTATCATCTGACTAGCTAGTTGCAGCTATCATCCGTGCTTGAGCCTCGTTCAACCCCAGCAAGGTCTAAGGAATGCATTCACTTACTAGTACACGTTACAAATGATCACTTTGTCTACAATAGGACTTACTTGCTGGCTAACTTTTTTATGATGAATCTTTATCAGGGAGTCATCCGGTAACTTATTGAAAGCTTGAAACCAGATTCAATTTTATACTCTTACAATGGTCCTTCATTGAAACTGAGAGTTTGTGAATCTCCATTTATTACAATTAATTCTGCATCCCATGTTAACACTGTTCGAAACAAAAAATCTCATCCTAAGATTGGAAATGGAATCTGCAATGCAAAAGTTATCTAGTGGCACAAGTTAAAAACAAAGAACCTTATAACGGTTTCTGCGACAGAGGGATTCCTTCCGGACATTCATGTTACTGGATGATGTTCGGAGCACTATGAACAAGATATTGTATTGGATTTAGGTTTGAGTAGATATTTTCATGAACTTCAGTGAAAATTAGATATTCATTTGTTTCAAAGGAACAAGGGGTACAATGTTGAACCCGATAAGTCAATATTTTCATATGAATGTTCTGAACATTACTCTAAAACATGATTATCCTTAAAGTTAATTACTGAGGCACATTTTGAAAATGTTGATTTTTAACTTGTGTCACAGAATGTTTCTGAGTTTTACTCTTGGGATTAGATTTCTTTAGATTAGATTTGAAATTGAAAGAAACCGTAAGATCTACAACTTCCTTTTTCAACCAACAAAAGTGGCCGATGATCTCTGCATGTGTCATGAATTGAATGGGAAGAGAAGACATCAGCTAACAGCAGAGATGCTATTATTTTGGCTGTATTTTCTGTTGAAAGAAAAAAATTTCATTGTTATTCTTAATGTATGAAGTAATGAAAATGATTGAATAAATTGTCCCCACCTACCTGCTTCGTTTCTTCCAAGCACCCAACATTTGAACAGATTTCTTGTTTCAATCGAATAGGACGAATTTTCAAAGAGCATCAGCATTAAATTCCGACCGTTCTTTGAACAATCAATTTTCAATAACAAATGCTTCCCAAGCCTTTCCGAGTGACTATCTGAATGACTTGAGATTCTAACCTCAAAAATGCATGTGAACTACATCGCCGACAGAAACAGAGTTTGACAGCAGGGTCTCGGGGTGGCCAGACTGCACGGACGGCGGATTTAAATTCGCGCATGCGCAGTTCCTGTTTAGTTTCTAGAGATGGTCCCGGTAGAAAAAAAGTTACTAACCGATATCTGAAAAACAAACAAACGGACTCCGACTTCGTCTATCGAGCAATATCAGAACAAAGACGGCCGTTTCCGGCGTAATTTGACGCGCTGAATGCGTTGAAACAAGTTTCAGGTCGCTAGCATGTATAGAAAAAAAGTTACTCACCGATATCAACGAAACAAACAAACGGAATTCGACTTCGTGTTTTAAGCAATATCAGAACAAAGACGACCGTTTCCGGCGTAATTTGACGGGCTGAAAGCGATAAAACAAGTTTTAGGTCGCTAGCATGTATAGAAAAAAAGTTACTCACCGATATCCACGAAACAAACGAACGGAATTCGACTTCGTGTTTTAAGCAATATCAGAACAAAGACGACCGTTTCCGGCGTAATTTGACGGGCTGAATGCGATAAAACAAGTTTTAGGTCGCTAGCATGTAAAGAAAAAAAGTTACTCACCGATATCCACGAAACAAACAAACGGAATTCGACTCCGTGTTTTGAGCAATATCAGAACAAAGACGACGGTTTCCGGCGTAATTTGACGCGCTGAATGCGATAAAACAAGTTTTAGGTCGCTAGCATGTATAGAAAAAAAGTTACTCACCGATATCCACGAAACAAACAAACGGAATTCGACTCCGTGTTTTGAGCAATATCAAAACAGAGACGGCCGTTTCCGGCGTAATTTGACGCGCTGAATGCAATAAAACAAGCTTCAGGTCGCTAGCATGTATAGAAAAAACGTTACTTACCGATATCCACGAAACGAACGAACGGAATTCGACTTCGTGTTTTGAGCAATATCAAAACAAAGACAACCGTTTCCGGCGTAATTTGACGCGCTGAATGCGATGAAACAAGTTTTAGGTCGCTAGCATGTATAGAAAAAAAGTTACCAACCGATATCTGAAAAACAAACAAACGGACTCCGACTTCGTCTATCGAGCAATATCAAAACAAAGACGGCCGTTTCCGGCGTAATTTGACGCGCTGAATGCGATGAAACAAGTTTTAGGTCGCTAGCATGTATAGAAAAAAAGTTACCAACCGATATCTGAAAAACAAACAAACGGACTTCGACTTCGTGTTTCAAGCAATATCAAAACAAAGACGGCCGTTTCCGGCGTAATTTGACGCGCTGAATGCGATCAAACGAGTTTCAGGTCGCTAGCATGTATAGAAAAAAAGTTACTCACCGATATCCACGAAACAAACGAACGGAATTCGATTTCGTGTTTTGAGCAATATCAAAACAAAGACGACCGTTTCCGGCGTAATTTGACGCGCTGAATAAGATGAAACAAGTTTTAGGTCGCTAGCATGTATAGAAAAAAAGTTACCAACCGATATCTGAAAAACAAACAAACGGACTTCGACTTCGTGTTTCAAGCAATATCAAAACAAAGACGGCCGTTTCCGGCGTAATTTGACGCGCTGAATGCGATCAAACAAGTTTCAGGTCGCTAGCATGTATAGAAAAAAAGTTACTCACCGATATCCACGAAACAAACGAACGGAATTCGACTTCCTGTTTTGAGCAATATCAAAACAAAGACGACCGTTTCCGGCGTAATTTGACGCGCTATATAAGATGAAACAAGTTTTAGGTCGCTAGCATGTATAGAAAAAAAGTTACCAACCGATATCTGAAAAACAAACAAACGGACTTCGACTTCGTGTTTCAAGCAATATCAAAACAAAGACGGCCGTTTCCGGCGTAATTTAACGCGCTGAATGCGATAAAACAAGTTTTAGGTCGCTAGCATGTATAGAAAAAAAGTTACTCACCGATATCCACGAAACAAACAAACGGAATTCGACTCCGTGTTTTGAGCAATATCAGAACAAAGACGACCGTTACCGGCGTAATTTGACGCGCTGAATGCGATTAAACAAGTTTTAGGTCGCTAGCATGTATAGAAAAAAAGTTACTCACCGATATCCACGAAACAAACGAACGAAATTCGACTTCGTGTTTTGAGCAATATCAAAACAAAGACGACCGTTTCCGGCGTAATTTAACGCGCTGAATGCGATGAAACAAGTTTTAGGTCGCTAGCATGTATAGAAAAAAAGTTACTCACCGATAACCACGAAACAAACAAACGGAATTCGACTCCGTGTTTTGAGCAATATCAGAACAAAGACGACCGTTTTCGGCGTAATTTGACGCGCTGAATGCGATAAAACAAGTTTTAGGTCGCTAGCATGTATAGAAAAAAAGTTACGAACCGATGTCTGAAAAACAAACAAACGGACTCCGACTTCGTCTATCGAGCAATATCAAAACAAAGACGGCCGTTTCCGGCGTAATTTGACGCGCTGAATGCGATGAATCAAGTTTCAGGTCGCTAGCATGTACAGAAAAAAAGTTACCAACCGATATCTGAAAAACAAACAAACGGACTTCGACTTCGTGTTTCGAGCAATATCAGAACAAAGACGACCGTTTCCAGCGTAATTTGACGCGCTGAATGCGATAAAACAAGTTTTAGGTCGCTAGCATGTATAGAAAAAAAGTTACTCACCGATATCCACGAAACAAACAAACGAAATTCGACTCCGTGTTTTGAGCAATATCAGAACAAAGATGACCGTTTCCGGCGTAATTTGACGCGCTGAATGCGATAAAACAAGTTTTAGGTCGCTAGCATGTATAGAAAAAAAGTTACTCACCGATATCCACGAAACAAACAAACGGAATTTGACTCCGTGTTTTGAGCGATATCAGAACAAAGACGACCGTTTCTGGCGTAATTTGACTCGCTGAATGCGATAAAACAAGTTTTGGTCGCTAGCATGTACAGAAAAAAAGTTACCAACCGATATCTGAAGAACAAACAAACGGACTTCGACTTCGTGTTTCGAGCAATATCAAAACAAAGACGGCCGTTTTCGGCGTAATTTGACGCACTGAATGCGATAAAACAAGTTTTAGGTCGCTAGCATGTATAGAAAAAAAGTTACTCACCGATATCCACGAAACAAACGAACGGAATTCGACTTCGTGTTTTAAGCAATATCAAAACAAAGACGACCGCTCAAGGCGTGATTTGACGCGCTGAATGCGATAAAACAAGTTTTAGGTCGCTAGCATGTATAGAAAAAAAGTTACTCACCGATATCCACGAAACAAACGAACGGAATTCGACTTCGTGTTTTAGGCAATATCGAAACAAAGACGATCGTTTCCGGCGTAATTTGACGCGCTGAATGCGATAAAACAAGTTTTAGGTCGCTAGCATGTATAGAAACAAAGTTACTCACCGATATCCACGAAACAAACAAACGGAATTCGACTCCGTGTTTTGAGCAATATCAGAACAAAGACGACCGTTTCCGGCGTAATTTGACGCGCTGAATGCGATAAAACAAGTTTTAGGTCGCTAGCATGTATAGAAAAAAAGTTACTCACCGATATCCACGAAACAAACAAACGGAATTCGACTCCGTGTTTTGAGCAATATCAGAACAAAGACGACCGTTTTCGGCGTAATTTGACGCGCTGAATGCGATAAAACAAGTTTTAGGTCGCTAGCATGTATAGAAAAAAAGTTACGAACCGATGTCTGAAAAACAAACAAACGGACTCCGACTTCGTCTATCGAGCAATATCAAAACAAAGACGGCCGTTTCCGGCGTAATTTGACGCGCTGAATGCGATGAATCAAGTTTCAGGTCGCTAGCATGTACAGAAAAAAAGTTACCAACCGATATCTGAAAAACAAACAAACGGACTTCGACTTCGTGTTTCGAGCAATATCAGAACAAAGACGACCGTTTCCAGCGTAATTTGACGCGCTGAATGCGATAAAACAAGTTTTAGGTCGCTAGCATGTATAGAAAAAAAGTTACTCACCGATATCCACGAAACAAACAAACGAAATTCGACTCCGTGTTTTGAGCAATATCAGAACAAAGATGACCGTTTCCGGCGTAATTTGACGCGCTGAATGCGATAAAACAAGTTTTAGGTCGCTAGCATGTATAGAAAAAAAGTTACTCACCGATATCCACGAAACAAACAAACGGAATTTGACTCCGTGTTTTGAGCGATATCAGAACAAAGACGACCGTTTCTGGCGTAATTTGACTCGCTGAATGCGATAAAACAAGTTTTGGTCGCTAGCATGTACAGAAAAAAAGTTACCAACCGATATCTGAAGAACAAACAAACGGACTTCGACTTCGTGTTTCGAGCAATATCAAAACAAAGACGGCCGTTTTCGGCGTAATTTGACGCACTGAATGCGATAAAACAAGTTTTAGGTCGCTAGCATGTATAGAAAAAAAGTTACTCACCGATATCCACGAAACAAACGAACGGAATTCGACTTCGTGTTTTAAGCAATATCAAAACAAAGACGACCGCTCCCGGCGTGATTTGACGCGCTGAATGCGATAAAACAAGTTTTAGGTCGCTAGCATGTATAGAAAAAAAGTTACTCACCGATATCCACGAAACAAACGAACGGAATTCGACTTCGTGTTTTAGGCAATATCGAAACAAAGACGATCGTCTCCGGCGTAATTTGACGCGCTGAATGCGATAAAACAAGTTTTAGGTCGCTAGCATGTATAGAAACAAAGTTACTCACCGATATCCACGAAACAAACAAACGGAATTCGACTCCGTGTTTTGAGCAATATCAGAACAAAGACGACCGTTTCCGGCGTAATTTGACGCGCTGAATGCGATAAAACAAGTTTTAGGTCGCTAGCATGTATAGAAAAAAAGTTACTCACCGATATCCACGAAACAAACAAACGGAATTCGACTCCGTGTTTTGAGCAATATCAGAACAAAGACGACCGTTTCTGGCGTAATTTGACGCGCTGAATGCGATAAAACAAGTTTTAGGTCGCTAGCATGTACAGAAAAAAAGTTACTCACCGATATCCACGAAACAAACGAACGGAATTCGACTTCGTGTTTTAGGCAATATCGAAACAAAGACGATCGTTTCCGGCGTAATTTGACGCGCTGAATGCGATAAAACAAGTTTTAGGTCGCTAGCATGTATAGAAACAAAGTTACTCACCGATATCCACGAAACAAACAAACGGAATTCGACTCCGTGTTTTGAGCAATATCAGAACAAAGACGACCGTTTCCGGCGTAATTTGACGCGCTGAATGCGATAAAACAAGTTTTAGGTCGCTAGCATGTATAGAAAAAAAGTTACTCACCGATATCCACGAAACAAACAAACGGAATTCGACTCCGTGTTTTGAGCAATATCAGAACAAAGACGACCGTTTCTGGCGTAATTTGACGCGCTGAATGCGATAAAACAAGTTTTAGGTCGCTAGCATGTACAGAAAAAAAGTTACCAACCGATATCTGAAAAACAAACAAACGGACTTCGACTCCGTGTTTTGAGCAATATCAGAACAAAGACGACCGTTGCCGGCGTAATTTGACGTGCTGATTGCGATACAACAAGTTTTAGGTCGCTAGCATGTATAGAAAAAAAGTTACTCACCGATATCCACGAAACAAACGAACGGAATTCGACTCCGTGTTTTGAGCAATATCAGAACAAAGACGACCGTTGCCGGCGTAATTTGACGTGCTGATTGCGATACAACAAGTTTTAGGTCGCTAGCATGTATAGAAAAAAAGTTACTCACCGATATCCACGAAACAAACGAACGGAATTCGACTTCGTGTTTTAAGCAATATCAGAACGAAGACGACCGTTTCCGGCGTAATTTGACGTGCTGATTGCGATACAACAAGTTTTAGGTCGCTAGCATGTATAGAAAAAAAGTTACTAACCGATATCTGAAAAACAAACAAACGGACTCCGACTTCGTCTATCGAGCAATATCAGAACAAAGACGGCCGTTTCCGGCGTAATTTGACGCGCTGAATGCGTTGAAACAAGTTTCAGGTCGCTAGCATGTATAGAAAAAAAGTTACTCACCGATATCAACGAAACAAACAAACGGAATTCGACTTCGTGTTTTAAGCAATATCAGAACAAAGACGACCGTTTCCGGCGTAATTTGACGGGCTGAAAGCGATAAAACAAGTTTTAGGTCGCTAGCATGTATAGAAAAAAAGTTACTCACCGATATCCACGAAACAAACGAACGGAATTCGACTTCGTGTTTTAAGCAATATCAGAACAAAGACGACCGTTTCCGGCGTAATTTGACGGGCTGAATGCGATAAAACAAGTTTTAGGTCGCTAGCATGTAAAGAAAAAAAGTTACTCACCGATATCCACGAAACAAACAAACGGAATTCGACTCCGTGTTTTGAGCAATATCAGAACAAAGACGACGGTTTCCGGCGTAATTTGACGCGCTGAATGCGATAAAACAAGTTTTAGGTCGCTAGCATGTATAGAAAAAAAGTTACTCACCGATATCCACGAAACAAACAAACGGAATTCGACTCCGTGTTTTGAGCAATATCAAAACAGAGACGGCCGTTTCCGGCGTAATTTGACGCGCTGAATGCAATAAAACAAGCTTCAGGTCGCTAGCATGTATAGAAAAAACGTTACTTACCGATATCCACGAAACGAACGAACGGAATTCGACTTCGTGTTTTGAGCAATATCAAAACAAAGACAACCGTTTCCGGCGTAATTTGACGCGCTGAATGCGATGAAACAAGTTTTAGGTCGCTAGCATGTATAGAAAAAAAGTTACCAACCGATATCTGAAAAACAAACAAACGGACTCCGACTTCGTCTATCGAGCAATATCAAAACAAAGACGGCCGTTTCCGGCGTAATTTGACGCGCTGAATGCGATGAAACAAGTTTTAGGTCGCTAGCATGTATAGAAAAAAAGTTACCAACCGATATCTGAAAAACAAACAAACGGACTTCGACTTCGTGTTTCAAGCAATATCAAAACAAAGACGGCCGTTTCCGGCGTAATTTGACGCGCTGAATGCGATCAAACGAGTTTCAGGTCGCTAGCATGTATAGAAAAAAAGTTACTCACCGATATCCACGAAACAAACGAACGGAATTCGATTTCGTGTTTTGAGCAATATCAAAACAAAGACGACCGTTTCCGGCGTAATTTGACGCGCTGAATAAGATGAAACAAGTTTTAGGTCGCTAGCATGTATAGAAAAAAAGTTACCAACCGATATCTGAAAAACAAACAAACGGACTTCGACTTCGTGTTTCAAGCAATATCAAAACAAAGACGGCCGTTTCCGGCGTAATTTGACGCGCTGAATGCGATCAAACAAGTTTCAGGTCGCTAGCATGTATAGAAAAAAAGTTACTCACCGATATCCACGAAACAAACGAACGGAATTCGACTTCGTGTTTTGAGCAATATCAAAACAAAGACGACCGTTTCCGGCGTAATTTGACGCGCTGAATAAGATGAAACAAGTTTTAGGTCGCTAGCATGTATAGAAAAAAAGTTACTCACCGATATCCACGAAACAAACAAACGGAATTCGACTCCGTGTTTTGAGCAATATCAAAACAGAGACGGCCGTTTCCGGCGTAATTTGACGCGCTGAATGCAATAAAACAAGCTTCAGGTCGCTAGCATGTATAGAAAAAACGTTACTCACCGATATCCACGAAACAAACGAACGGAATTCGACTTCGTGTTTTGAGCAATATCAAAACAAAGACAACCGTTTCCGGCGTAATTTGACGCGCTGAATGCGATGAAACAAGTTTTAGGTCGCTAGCATGTATAGAAAAAAAGTTACCAACCGATATCTGAAAAACAAACAAACGGACTCCGACTTCGTCTATCGAGCAATATCAAAACAAAGACGGCCGTTTCCGGCGTAATTTGACGCGCTGAATGCGATGAAACAAGTTTTAGGTCGCTAGCATGTATAGAAAAAAAGTTACCAACCGATATCTGAAAAACAAACAAACGGACTTCGACTTCGTGTTTCAAGCAATATCGAAACAAAGACGGCTGTTTCCGGCGTAATTTGACGCGCTGAATGCGATCAAACAATTTTCAGGTCGCTAGCATGTATAGAAAAAAAGTTACTCACCGATATCCACGAAACAAACGAACGGAATTCGACTTCGTGTTTTGAGCAATATCAAAACAAAGACGACCGTTTCCGGCGTAATTTGACGCGCTGAATAAGATGAAACAAGTTTTAGGTCGCTAGCATGTATAGAAAAAAAGTTACCAACCGATATCTGAAAAACAAACAAACGGACTTCGACTTCGTGTTTCAAGCAATATCAAAACAAAGACGGCCGTTTCCGGCGTAATTTGACGCGCTGAATGCGATCAAACAAGTTTCAGGTCGCTAGCATGTATAGAAAAAAAGTTACTCACCGATATCCACGAAACAAACGAACGGAATTCGACTTCGTGTTTTGAGCAATATCAAAACAAAGACGACCGTTTCCGGCGTAATTTGACGCGCTGAATAAGATGAAACAAGTTTTAGGTCGCTAGCATGTATAGAAAAAAAGTTACTCACCGATATCCACGAAACAAACAAACGAAATTCGACTCCGTGTTTTGAGCAATATCAGAACAAAGACGACCGTTGCCGGCGTAATTTGACGCGCTGAATGCGATAAAACAAGTTTTAGGTCGCTAGCATGTATAGAAAAAAAGTTACTCACCGATATCCACGAAACAAACAAACGAAATTCGACTCCGTGTTTTGAGCAATATCAGAACAAAGACGACCGTTTCTGGCGTAATTTGACGCGCTGAATGCGATAAAACAAGTTTTGGGTCGCTAGCATGTATAGAAAAAAAGTTACTAACCGATATCTGAAAAACAAACAAACGGACTCCGACTTCGTCTATCGAGCAATATCAAAACAAAGACGGCCGTTTCCGGCGTAATTTGACGCGCTGAATGCGATGAAACAAGTTTTAGGTCGCTAGCATGTATAGAAAAAAAGTTACTAACCGATATCTGAAAAACAAACAAACGGACTCCGACTTCGTCTATCGAGCAATATCAAGACAAAGACGGCCGTTTCCGGCGTAATTTGACGCGCTGAATGCGATGAAACAAGTTTCAGGTCGCTAGCATGTATAGAAAAAAAGTTACTCACCGATATCCACGAAACAAACGAACGAAATTCGACTTCGTGTTTTGAGCAATATCAAAACAAAGACGACCGTTTCCGGCGTAATTTAACGCGCTGAATGCGATGAAACAAGTTTTAGGTCGCTAGCATGTATAGAAAAACAGTTACCAACCGATATCTGAAAAACAAACAAACGGACTTCGACTTTGTGTTTCAAGCAATATCAAAACAAAGACCGCCGTTTCCGGCGTAATTTGACGCGCTGAATGCGATAAAACAAGTTTTAGGTCGCTAGCATGTATAGAAAAAAAGTTACTCACCGATATCCACGAAACAAACGAACGGAATTCGACTTCGTGTTTTGAGCAATATCAAAACAAAGACGACCGTTTCCGGCGTAATTTGACGCGCTGAATAAGATGAAACAAGTTTTAGGTCGCTAGCATGTATAGAAAAAAAGTTACTCACCGATATCCACGAAACAAACAAACGGAATTCGACTCCGTGTTTTGAGCAATATCAGAACAAAGACGACCGTTACCGGCGTAATTTGACGCGCTGAATGCGATAAAATAAGTTTTAGGTCGCTAGCATGTATAGAAAAAAAGTTACTCACCGATATCCACGAAACAAACAAACGGAATTCGACTCCGTGTTTTGAGCAATATCAGAACAAAGACGACCGTTTCTGGCGTAATTTGACGCGCTGAATGCGATAAAACAAGTTTTAGGTCGCTAGCATGTATAGAAAAAAAGTTACTAACCGATATCTGAAAAACAAACAAACGGACTCCGACTTCGTCTATCGAGCAATATCAAAACAAAGACGGCCGTTTCCGGCGTAATTTGACGCGCTGAATGCGATAAAACAAGTTTCAGGTCGCTAGCATGTATAGAAAAAAAGTTACTCACCGATATCCACGAAACAAACGAACGAAATTCGACTTCGTGTTTTGAGCAATATCAAAACAAAGTCGACCGTTTCCGGCGTAATTTAACGCGCTGAATGCGATGAAACAAGTTTTAGGTCGCTAGCATGTATAGAAAAAAAGTTACCAACCGATATCTGAAAAACAAACAAACGGACTTCGACTTCGTGTTTCCAGCAATATCAAAAGAAAGACCGCCGTTTTCGGCGTAATTTGACGCACTGAATGCGATAAAACAAGTTTTAGGTCGCTAGCATGTATAGAAAAAAAGTTACTCACCGATATACACGAAACAAACAAACGGAATGCGACTCCGTGTTTTGAGCAATATCAGAACAAAGACGACCGTTTCCGGCGTAATTTGACGCGCTGAATGCGATAAAACAGGTTTTAGGTCGCTAGCATGTATAGAAAAAAAGTTACTCACCGATATCCACGAAACAAACAAACGGAATTCGACTCCGTGTTTTGAGCAATATCAAAACAGAGACGGCCGTTTCCGGCGTAATTTGACGCGCTGAATGCAATAAAACAAGCTCCAGGTCGCTAGCATGTATAGAAAAAAAGTTACTCACCGATATCCACGAAACAAACGAACGGAATTTGACATCGTGTTTTGAGCAATATCAAAACAAAGACAACCGTTTCCGGCGTAATTTGACGCGCTGAATGCGATGAAACAAGTTTTAGGTCGCTAGCATGTATAGAAAAAAAGTTACCAACCGATATCTGAAAAACAAACAAACGGACTCCGACTTCGTCTATCGAGCAATATCAAAACAAAGACGGACGTTTCCGGCGTAATTTGACGCGCTGAATGCGATGAAACAAGTTTCAGGTCGCTAGCATGTATAGAAAAAAAGTTACTCACCGATATACACGAAACAAACAAACGGAATGCGACTCCGTGTTTTGAGCAATATCAGAACAAAGACGACCGTTTCCGGCGTAATTTGACGCGCTGAATGCGATAAAACAGGTTTTAGGTCGCTAGCATGTATAGAAAAAAAGTTACTCACCGATATCCACGAAACAAACAAACGGAATTCGACTCCGTGTTTTGAGCAATATCAAAACAGAGACGGCCGTTTCCGGCGTAATTTGACGCGCTGAATGCAATGAAACAAGCTTCAGGTCGCTAGCATGTATAGAAAAAAAGTTACTCACCGATATCCACGAAACAAACGAACGGAATTCGACTTCGTGTTTTGAGCAATATCAAAACAAAGACAACCGTTTCCGGCGTAATTTGACGCGCTGAATGCGATGAAACAAGTTTTAGGTCGCTAGCATGTATAGAAAAAAAGTTACCAACCGATATCTGAAAAACAAACAAACGGACTCCGACTTCGTCTATCGAGCAATATCAAAACAAAGACGGACGTTTTCGGCGTAATTTGACGCGCTGAATGCGATGAAACAAGTTTTAGGTCGCTAGCATGTATAGAAAAAAAGTTACCAACCGATATCTGAAAAACAATCGAACGGACTTTGACTTCGTGTTTCAAGCAATATCAAAACAAAGACGGCCGTTCCCGGCGTAATTTGACGCGCTGAATGCGATAAAACAAGTTTTAGGTCGCTAGCATGTATAGAAAAAAAGTTACTCACCGATATCCACGAAACAAACAAACGGAATTCGACTTCGTGTTTTGAGCAATATCAGAACAAAGACGACCGTTTCCGGCGTAATTTGACGCGCTGAATGCGTTAAAACAAGTTTTAGGTCGCTAGCATGTATAGAAAAAAAGTTACTAACCGATATCTGAAAAACAAACAAACGGACTCCGACTTCGTCTATCGAGCAATATCAAAACAAAGACGGCCGTTTCCGGCGTAATTTGACGCGCTGAATGTGATGAAACAAGTTTCAGGTCGCTAGCATGTATAGAAAAAAAGTTACTAACCGATATCTGAAAAACAAACAGACGGACTCCGACTTCGTCTATCGAGCAATATCAAAACAAAGACGGCCGTTTCCGGCGTAATTTGACGCGCTGAATGCGATGAAACAAGTTTCAGGTCGCTAGCATGTATAGAAAAAAAGTTACTCACCGATATCCACGAAACAAACGAACGAAATTCGACTTCGTGTTTTGAGAAATATCAAAACAAAGACGACCGTTTCCGGCGTACTTTGACGCGCTGAATGCGATAAAACAAGTTTTAGGTCGCTAGCATGTATAGAAAAAAAGTTACTAACCGATATCTGAAAAACAAACAAACGGACTCCGACTTCGTCTATCGAGCAATATCAAAACAAAGACGGCCGTTTCCGGCGTAATTTGACGCGCTGAATGTGATGAAACAAGTTTCAGGTCGCTAGCATGTATAGAAAAAAAGTTACTCACCGATATCCACGAAACAAACGAACGGAATTCGACTTCGTCTTTTAAGCAATATCAAAACAAAGACGACCGTTTCCGGCGTAATTTGACGCGCTGAATAAGATGAAACAAGTTTCAGGTCGCTAGCATGTATAGAAAAAAAGTTACCAACCGATATCTGAAAAACAAACAAACGGACTTCGACTTCGTGTTTCAAGCAATATCAAAACAAAGACGGCCGTTTCCGGCGCAATTTAACGCGCTGAATGCGATAAAACAAGTTTTAGGTCGCTAGCATGTATAGAAAAAAAGTTACTCACCGATATCCACGAAACAAACAAACGGAATTCGACTCCGTGTTTTGAGCAATATCAGAACAAAGACGACCGTTACCGGCGTAATTTGACGCGCTGAATGCGATAAAACAAGTTTTAGGTCGCTAGCATGTATAGAAAAAAAGTTACTCACCGATATCCACGAAACAAACAAACGGAATTCGACTCCGTGTTTTGAGCAATATCAAAACAAAGACGACCGTTTCCGGCGTACTTTGACGCGCTGAATGCGATAAAACAAGTTTTAGGTCGCTAACATGTATAGAAAAAAAGTTACTAACCGATATCTGAAAAACAAACAGACGGACTCCGACTTCGTCTATCGAGCAATATCAAAACAAAGACGGCCGTTTCCGGCGTAATTTGACGCGCTGAATGCGATGAAACAAGTTTCAGGTCGCTAGCATGTATAGAAAAAAAGTTACTCACCGATATCCACGAAACAAACGAACGAAATTCGACTTCGTGTTTTGAGAAATATCAAAACAAAGACGACCGTTACCGGCGTAATTTGACGCGCTGAATGCGATAAAACAAGTTTTAGGTCGCTAGCATGTATAGAAAAAAAGTTACTCACCGATATCCACGAAACAAACATCGGAATTCGACTCCGTGTTTTGAGCAATATCAGAACAAAGACGACCGTTTTCGGCGTAATTTGACGCGCTGAATGCGATAAAACAAGTTTTAGGTCGCTAGCATGTATAGAAAAAAAGTTACTAACCGATGTCTGAAAAACAAACAAACGGACTCCGACTTCGTCTATCGAGCAATATCAAAACAAAGACGGCCGTTACCGGCGTAATTTGACGCGCTGAATGCGATGAAACAAGTTTCAGGTCGCTAGCATGTATAGAAAAAAAGTTACTCACCGATATCCACGAAACAAACGAACGAAATTCGACTTCGTGTTTTGAGCAATATCAAAACAAAGACGACCGTTTCCGGCGTAATTTAACGCGCTGAATGCGATGAAACAAGTTTTAGGTCGCTAGCATGTATAGAAAAAAATTACCAACCGATATCTGAAAAACAAACAAACGGACTTCGACTTCGTGTTTCAAGCAATATCAAAACAAAGACGGCCGTTCCCGGCGTAATTTGACGCGCCGAATGCGATAAAACAAGTTTTAGGTCGCTAGCATGTATAGAAAAAAAGTTACTCATCGATATCCACGAAACAAACAAACGGAATTCGACTCCGTGTTTTGAGCAATATCAAAACAAAGACGACCGTTTCCGGCGTACTTTGACGCGCTGAATGCGATAAAACAAGTTTTAGGTCGCTAACATGTATAGAAAAAAAGTTACTAACCGATATCTGAAAAACAAACAGACGGACTCCGACTTCGTCTATCGAGCAATATCAAAACAAAGACGGCCGTTTCCGGCGTAATTTGACGCGCTGAATGCGATGAAACAAGTTTCAGGTCGCTAGCATGTATAGAAAAAAAGTTACTCACCGATATCCACGAAACAAACGAACGAAATTCGACTTCGTGTTTTGAGAAATATCAAAACAAAGACGACCGTTACCGGCGTAATTTGACGCGCTGAATGCGATAAAACAAGTTTTAGGTCGCTAGCATGTATAGAAAAAAAGTTCCTCACCGATATCCACGAAACAAACAAACGGAATTCGACTCCGTGTTTTGAGCAATATCAGAACAAAGACGACCGTTTTCGGCGTAATTTGACGCGCTGAATGCGATAAAACAAGTTTTAGGTCGCTAGCATGTATAGAAAAAAAGTTACTAACCGATGTCTGAAAAACAAACAAACGGACTCCGACTTCGTCTATCGAGCAATATCAAAACAAAGACGGCCGTTTCCGGCGTAATTTGACGCGCTGAATGCGATGAAACAAGTTTCAGGTCGCTAGCATGTATAGAAAAAAAGTTACTCACCGATATCCACGAAACAAACGAACGAAATTCGACTTCGTGTTTTGAGCAATATCAAAACAAAGACGACCGTTTCCCGCGTAATTTAACGCGCTGAATGCGATGAAACAAGTTTTAGGTCGCTAGCATGTATAGAAAAAAAGTTACCAACCGATATCTGAAAAACAAACAAACGGACTTCGACTTCGTGTTTCAAGCAATATCAAAACAAAGACCGCCGTTTTCGGCGTAATTTGACGCGCTGAATGCGATAAAACAAGTTTTAGGTCGCTAGCATGTAAAGAAAAAAAGTTACTCACCGATATACACGAAACAAACAAACGGAATGCGACTCCGTGTTTTGAGCAATATCAGAACAAAGACGACCGTTTCCGGCGTAATTTGACGCGCTGAATGCGATAAAACAGGTTTTAGGTCGCTAGCATGTATAGAAAAAAAGTTACTCACCGATATCCACGAAACAAACAAACGGAATTCGACTCCGTGTTTTGAGCAATATCAAAACAGAGACGGCCGTTTCCGGCGTAATTTGACGCGCTGAATGCAATAAAACAAGCTTCAGGTCGCTAGCATGTATAGAAAAAAAGTTACTCACCGATATCCACGAAACAAACAAACGGAATTCGACTCCGTGTTTTGAGCAATATCAGAACAAAGACGACCGTTACCGGCGTAATTTGACGCGCTGAATGCGATAAAACAAGTTTTAGGTCGCTAGCATGTATAGAAAAAAAGTTACTCACCGATATCCACGAAACAAACAAACGGAATTCGACTCCGTGTTTTGAGCAATATCAAAACAAAGACGACCGTTTCCGGCGTACTTTGACGCGCTGAATGCGATAAAACAAGTTTTAGGTCGCTAACATGTATAGAAAAAAAGTTACTAACCGATATCTGAAAAACAAACAGACGGACTCCGACTTCGTCTATCGAGCAATATCAAAACAAAGACGGCCGTTTCCGGCGTAATTTGACGCGCTGAATGCGATGAAACAAGTTTCAGGTCGCTAGCATGTATAGAAAAAAAGTTACTCACCGATATCCACGAAACAAACGAACGAAATTCGACTTCGTGTTTTGAGAAATATCAAAACAAAGACGACCGTTACCGGCGTAATTTGACGCGCTGAATGCGATAAAACAAGTTTTAGGTCGCTAGCATGTATAGAAAAAAAGTTACTCACCGATATCCACGAAACAAACAAACGGAATTCGACTCCGTGTTTTGAGCAATATCAGAACAAAGACGACCGTTTTCGGCGTAATTTGACGCGCTGAATGCGATAAAACAAGTTTTAGGTCGCTAGCATGTATAGAAAAAAAGTTACTAACCGATGTCTGAAAAACAAACAAACGGACTCCGACTTCGTCTATCGAGCAATATCAAAACAAAGACGGCCGTTTCCGGCGTAATTTGACGCGCTGAATGCGATGAAACAAGTTTCAGGTCGCTAGCATGTATAGAAAAAAAGTTACTCACCGATATCCACGAAACAAACGAACGAAATTCGACTTCGTGTTTTGAGCAATATCAAAACAAAGACGACCGTTTCCGGCGTAATTTAACGCGCTGAATGCGATGAAACAAGTTTTAGGTCGCTAGCATGTATAGAAAAAAAGTTACCAACCGATATCTGAAAAACAAACAAACGGACTTCGACTTCGTGATTCAAGCAATATCAAAACAAAGACCGCCGTTTTCGGCGTAATTTGACGCGCTGAATGCGATAAAACAAGTTTTAGGTCGCTAGCATGTATAGAAAAAAAGTTACTCACCGATATACACGAAACGAACAAACGGAATGCGACTCCGTGTTTTGAGCAATATCAGAACAAAGACGACCGTTTCCGGCGTAATTTGACGCGCTGAATGCGATAAAACAGGTTTTAGGTCGCTAGCATGTATAGAAAAAAAGTTACTCACCGATATCCACGAAACAAACAAACGGAATTCGACTCCGTGTTTTGAGCAATATCAAAACAGAGACGGCCGTTTCCGGCGTAATTTGACGCGCTGAATGCAATAAAACAAGCTTCAGGTCGCTAGCATGTATAGAAAAAAAGTTACTCACCGATATCCACGAAACAAACGAACGGAATTCGACTTCGTGTTTTGAGCAATATCAAAACAAAGACAACCGTTTCCGGCGTAATTTGACGCGCTGAATGCGATGAAACAAGTTTTAGGTCGCTAGCATGTATAGAAAAAAAGTTACCAACCGATATCTGAAAAACAAACAAACGGACTCCGACTTCGTCTATCGAGCAATATCAAAACAAAGACGGCCGTTTCCGGCGTAATTTGACGCGCTGAATGCGATGAAACAAGTTTTAGGTCGCTAGCATGTATAGAAAAAAAGTTACCAACCGATATCTGAAAAACAAACAAACGGACTTCGACTTCGTGTTTCAAGCAATATCAAAACAAAGACGGCCGTTCCCGGCGTAATTTGACGCGCTGAATGCGATAAAACAAGTTTTAGGTCGCTAGCATGTATAGAAAAAAAGTTACTCATCGATATCCACGAAACAAACAAACGGAATTCGACTCCGTGTTTTGAGCAATATCAGAACAAAGACGACCGTTTCCGGCGTAATTTGACGCGCTGAATGCGATAAAACAAGTTTTAGGTCGCTAGCATGTATAGAAAAAAAGTTACTGACCGATATCTGAAAAACAAACAAACGGACTCCGACTTCGTCTATCGAGCAATATCAAAACAAAGACGGCCGTTTCCGGCGTAATTTGACGCGCTGAATGCGATGAAACAAGTTTCAGGTCGCTAGCATGTATAGAAAAAAAGTTACTCACCGATATCCACGAAACAAACGAACGGAATTCGACTTCGTCTTTTAAGAAATATCAAAACAAAGACGACCGTTTCCGGCGTAATTTGACGCGCTGAATAAGATGAAACAAGTTTTAGGTCGCTAGCATGTATAGAAAAAAAGTTACCAACCGATATCTGAAAAACAAACAAACGGACTTCGACTTCGTGTTTCAAGCAATATCAAAACAAAGACGGCCGTTCCCGGCGTAATTTGACGCGCTAAATGCGATAAAACAAGTTTTAGGTCGCTAGCATGTATAGAAAAAAAGTTACTCATCGATATCCACGAAACAAACAAACGGAATTCGACTCCGTGTTTCGAGCAATATCAGAACAAAGACGACCGTTTCCGGCGTAATTTGACGCGCTGAATGCGATAAAACAAGTTTTAGGTCGCTAGCATGTATAGAAAAAAAGTTACTAACCGATATCTGAAAAACAAACAAACGGACTCCGACTTCGTCTATCGAGCAATATCAAAACAAAGACGGCCGTTTCCGGCGTAATTTGACGCGCTGAATGCGATGAAACAAGTTTCAGGTCGCTAGCATGTATAGAAAAAAAGTTACTCACCGATATCCACGAAACAAACGAACGGAATTCGACTTCGTCTTTTAAGCAATATCAAAACAAAGACGACCGTTTCCGGCGTAATTTGACGCGCTGAATAAGATGAAACAAGTTTTAGGTCGCTAGCATGTATAGAAAAAAAGTTACCAACCGATATCTGAAAAACAAACAAACGGACTTCGACTTCGTGTTTCAAGCAATATCAAAACAAAGACGGCCGTTTCCGGCGCAATTTAACGCGCTGAATGCGATAAAACAAGTTTTAGGTCGCTAGCATGTATAGAAAAAAAGTTACTCACCGATATCCACGAAACAAACAAACGGAATTCGACTCCGTGTTTTGAGCAATATCAGAACAAAGACGACCGTTACCGGCGTAATTTGACGCGCTGAATGCGATAAAACAAGTTTTAGGTCGCTAGCATGTATAGAAAAAAAGTTACTCACCGATATCCACGAAACAAACAAACGGAATTCGACTCCGTGTTTTGAGCAATATCAGAACAAAGACGACCGTTTCCGGCGTAATTTGACGCGCTGAATGCGATAAAACAAGTTTTAGGTCGCTAACATGTATAGAAAAAAAGTTACTAACCGATATCTGAAAAACAAACAAACGGACTCCGACTTCGTCTATCGAGCAATATCAAAACAAAAGACGGCCGTTTCCGGCGTAATTTGACGCGCTGAATGCGATGAAACAAGTTTCAGGTCACTAGCATGTATAGAAAAAAAGTTACTCACCAATATCCACGAAACAAACGAACGAAATTCGACTTCGTGTTTTGAGCAATATCAAAACAAAGACGACCGTTACCGGCGTAATTTGACGCGCTGAATGCGATAAAACAAGTTTCAGGTCGCTAGCATGTATAGAAAAAAAGTTACTCACTGATATCCACGAAACAAACGAACGAAATTCGACTTCGTGTTTTGAGCAATATCAAAACAAAGACGACCGTTTCCGGCGTAATTTAACGCGCTGAATGCGATGAAACAAGTTTTAGGTCGCTAGCATGTATAGAAAAAAAGTTACCATTCGATATCTGAAAAACAAACAAACGGACTTCGACTTCGTGTTTCAAGCAATATCAAAACAAAGACCGCCGTTTTCGGCGTAATTTGACGCGCTGAATGCGATAAAACAAGTTTTAGGTCGCTAGCATGTATAGAAAAAAAGTTACTCACCGATATACACGAAACAAACAAACGGAATCCGACTCCGTGTTTTGAGCAATATCAAAACAAAGACGACCGTTTCCGGCGTAATTTGACGCGCTGAATAAGATGAAACAAGTTTTAGGTCGCTAGCATGTATAGAAAAAAAGTTACCAACCGATATCTGAAAAACGAACAAACGGACTTCGACTTCGTGTTTCAAGCAATATCAAAACAAAGACGGCCGTTTCCGGCGTAATTTAACGCGCTGAATGCGATAAAACAAGTTTTAGGTCGCTAGCATGTATAGAAAAAAAGTTACTCACCGATATCCACGAAACAAACAAACGGAATTCGACTCCGTGTTTTGAGCAATATCAGAACAAAGACAACCGTTTTCGGCGTAATTTGACGCGCTGAATGCGATAAAACAAGGTTTAGGTCGCTAGCATGTATGGAAAAAAAGTTACTAACCGATATCTGAAAAACAAACAAACGGACTCCGACTTCGTCTATCGAGCAATATCAGAACAAAGACGGCCGTTTCCAGCGTAATTTGACGCGCTGAATGCGATGAAACAAGTTTCGGGTCGCTAGCATGTATAGAAAAAAAGTTACTCACCGATATCCACGAAACAAACGAACGGAATTCGACTTCGTCTTTTGAGCAATATCAGAACAAAGACAACCGTTTCCGGCGTAATTTGACGCGCTGAATGCGATGAAACAAGTTTTTGGTCGCTAGCATGTATAGAAAAAAAGTTACCATCCGATATCTGAAAAACAAACAAACGGACTCCGACTTCGTCTATCGAGCAATATCAAAACAAAGACGGCCGTTTCCGGCGTAATTTGACGCGCTGAATGCGATGAAACAAGTTTGAGGTCGCTAGCATGTATAGAAAAAAAGTTACCAACCGATATCTGAAAAACAAACAAACGGACTTCGACTTCGTCTATCGAGCAATATCAAAACAAAGACGGCCGTTTCCGGCGTAATTTGACGCGCTGAATGCGATGAAACAAGTTTGAGGTCGCTAGCATGTATAGAAAAAAAGTTACCAACCGATATCTGAAAAACAAACAAACGGACTTCGACTTCGTGTTTCAAGCAATATCAAAACAAAGACGGCCGTTCCCGGCGTAATTTGACGCGCTGAATGCGATATAACAAGTTTTAGGCCGCTAGCATGTATAGAAAAAAAGTTACTCACCGATATACACGAAACAAACAAACGGAATTCGACTCCGTGTTTTGAGCAATATCAGAACAAAGACGACCGTTACCGGCGTAATTTGACGCGCTGAATGCGATAAAACAAGTTTTAGGTCGCTAGCATGTATAGAAAAAAAGTTACTCACCGATATCCACGAAACAAACAAACGGAATTCGACTCCGTGTTTTGAGCAATATCAGAACAAAGACGACCGTTACCGGCGTAATTTGACGCGCTGAATGCGATAAAACAAGTTTTAGGTCGCTAGCATGTGTAGAAAAAAAGTTACTCACCGATATCCACGAAACAAACAAACGGAATTCGACTCCGTGTTTTGAGCAATATCAGAACAAAGACGACCGTTTCCGGCGTAATTTGACGCGCTGAATGCGATAAAACAAGTTTTAGGTCGCTAGCATGTATAGAAAAAAAGTTACTAACCGATATCTGAAAAACAAACAAACGGACTCCGACTTCGTCTATCGAGCAATATCAAAACAAAGACGGCCGTTTCCGGCGTAATTTGACGCGCTGAATGCGATGAAACAAGTTTCAGGTCGCTAGCATGTATAGAAAAAAAGTTACTCACCGATATCCACGAAACAAACGAACGAAATTCGACTTCGTGTTTTGAGCAATATCAGAACAAAGACGACCGTTACCGGCGTAATTTGACGCGCTGAATGCGATAAAACAAGTTTTAGGTCGCTAGCATGTATAGAAAAAAAGTTACTCACCGATATACACGAAACAAACAAACGGAATTCGACTCCGTGTTTTGAGCAATATCAGAACAAAGACGACCGTTACCGGCGTAATTTGACGCGCTGAATGCGATAAAACAAGTTTTAGGTCGCTAGCATGTATAGAAAAAAAGTTACTCACCGATATCCACGAAACAAACAAACGGAATTCGACTCCGTGTTTTGAGCAATATCAGAACAAAGACGACCGTTTCCGGCGTAATTTGACGCGCTGAATGCGATAAAACAAGTTTTAGGTCGCTAGCATGTATAGAAAAAAAGTTACTAACCGATATCTGAAAAACAAACAAACGGACTCCGACTTCGTCTATCGAGCAATATCAAAACAAAGACGGCCGTTTCCGGCGTAATTTGACGCGCTGAATGCGATGAAACAAGTTTCAGGTCGCTAGCATGTATAGAAAAAAAGTTACTCACCGATATCCACGAAACAAACGAACGAAATTCGACTTCGTGTTTTGAGCAATATCAAAACAAAGACGACCGTTACCGGCGTAATTTGACGCGCTGAATGCGATAAAACAAGTTTTAGGACGCTAGCATGTATAGAAAAAAAGTTACTCACCGATATCCACGAAACAAACAAACGGAATTCGACTCCGTGTTTTGAGCAATATCAGAACAAAGACGACCGTTTCCGGCGTGATTTGACGCGCTGAATGCGATAAAACAAGTTTTAGGTCGCTAGCATGTATAGAAAAAAAGTTACTAACCGATATCTGAAAAACAAACAAACGGACTCCGACTTCGTCTATCGAGCAATATCAAAACAAAGACGGCCGTTTCCGGCGTAATTTGACGCGCTGAATGCGATAAAACAAGTTTTAGGTCGCTAGCATGTATAGAAAAAAAGTTACTCACCGATATCCACGAAACAAACAAACGGAATTCGACTCCGTGTTTTGAGCAATATCAGAACAAAGACGACCGTTTCCGGCGTAATTTGACGCGCTGAATGCGATAAAACAAGTTTTAGGTCGCTAGCATGTATAGAAAAAAAGTTACTAACCGATATCTGAAAAACAAACAAACGGACTCCGACTTCGTCTATCGAGCAATATCAAAACAAAGACGGCCGTTTCCGGCGTAATTTGACGCGCTGAATGCGATGAAACAAGTTTCAGGTCGCTAGCATGTATAGAAAAAAAGTTACTCACCGATATCCACGAAACAAACGAACGAAATTCGACTTCGTGTTTTGAGCAATATCAAAACAAAGACGACCGTTTCCGGCGTAATTTAACGCGCTAAATGCGATGAAACAAGTTTTAGGTCGCTAGCATGTATAGAAAAAAAGTTACCAACCGATATCTGAAAAACAAACAAACGGACTTCGACTTCGTGTTTCAAGCAATATCAAAACAAAGACCGCCGTTTTCGGCGTAATTTGACGCGCTGAATGCGATAAAACAAGTTTCAGGTCGCTAGCATGTATAGAAAAAAAGTTACTCACCGATATACACGAAACAAACAAACGGAATTCGACTCCGTGTTTTGAGCAATATCAGAACAAAGACGACCGTTACCGGCGTAATTTGACGCGCTGAATGCGATAAAACAAGTTTTAGGTCGCTAGCATGTATAGAAAAAAAGTTACTCACCGATATCCACGAAACAAACAAACGGAATTCGACTCCGTGTTTTGAGCAATATCAGAACAAAGACGACCGTTACCGGCGTAATTTGACGCGCTGAATGCGATAAAACAAGTTTTAGGTCGCTAGCATGTATAGAAAAAAAGTTACTCACCGATATCCACGAAACAAACAAACGGAATTCGACTCCGTGTTTTGAGCAATATCAAAACAAAGACCGCCGTTTTCGGCGTAATTTGACGCGCTGAATGCGATAAAACAAGTTTCAGGTCGCTAGCATGTATAGAAAAAAAGTTACTCACCGATATACACGAAACAAACAAACGGACTCCGACTTCGTCTATCGAGCAATATCAAAACAAAGACGGCCGTTTCCGGCGTAATTTGACGCGCTGAATGCGATGAAACAAGTTTCAGGTCGCTAGCATGTATAGAAAAAAAGTTACTCACCGATATCCACGAAACAAACGAACGAAATTCGACTTCGTGTTTTGAGCAATATCAAAACAAAGACGACCGTTTCCGGCGTGATTTAACGCGCTAAATGCGATGAAACAAGTTTTAGGTCGCTAGCATGTATAGAAAAAAAGTTACCAACCGATATCTGAAAAACAAACAAACGGACTTCGACTTCGTGTTTCAAGCAATATCAGAACAAAGACGACCGTTTCCGGCGTAATTTGACGCGCTGAATGCGATAAAACAAGTTTTAGGTCGCTAGCATGTATAGAAAAAAAGTTACTAACCGATATCTGAAAAACAAACAAACGGACTCCGACTTCGTGTTTCAAGCAATATCAAAACAAAGACGACCGTTTCCGGCGTAATTTAACGCGCTGAATGCGATGAAACAAGTTTTTGGTCGCGAGCATGTATAGAAAAAAAATTACTCACTGATATCCACGAAACAAACGAACGGAATTCGACTTTGTGTTCTAAGCAATATCAAAACAAAGACGGCCGTTTCCGGCGTAATTCAACGCGCTGTATGCGATAAAACAAGTTTTAGGTCGCTAGCATGTATAGAAAAAAAGTTACCATTCGATATCTGAAAAACAAACAAACGGACTTCGACTTCGTGTTTCAAGCAATATCAAAACAAAGACCGCCGTTTTCGGCGTAATTTGACGCGCTGAATGCGATAAAACAAGTTTTAGGTCGCTAGCATGTATAGAAAAAAAGTTACTCACCGATATACACGAAACAAACAAACGGAATCCGACTCCGTGTTTTGAGCAATATCAAAACAAAGACGACCGTTTCCGGCGTAATTTGACGCGCTGAATAAGATGAAACAAGTTTTAGGTCGCTAGCATGTATAGAAAAAAAGTTACTAACCGATATCTGAAAAACAAACAAACGGACTCCGACTTCGTGTTTCAAGCAATATCAAAACAAAGACGGCCGTTTCCGGCGTAATTTAACGCGCTGAATGCGATAAAACAAGTTTTAGGTCGCTAGCATGTATAGAAAAAAAGTTACTCACCGATATCCACGAAACAAACAAACGGAATTCGACTCCGTGTTTTGAGCAATATCAGAACAAAGACAACCGTTTTCGGCGTAATTTGACGCGCTGAATGCGATAAAACAAGGTTTAGGTCGCTAGCATGTATAGAAAAAAAGTTACTAACCGATATCTGAAAAACAAACAAACGGACTCCGACTTCGTCTATCGAGCAATATCAGAACAAAGACGGCCGTTTCCGGCGTAATTTGACGCGCTGAATGCGATAAAACAAGTTTCAGGTCGCTAGCATGTATAGAAAAAAAGTTACTCACCGATATCCACGAAACAAACGAACGGAATTCGACTTCGTCTTTTGAGCAATATCAGAACAAAGACAACCGTTTCCGGCGTAATTTGACGCGCTGAATGCGATGAAACAAGTTTTTGGTCGCTAGCATGTATAGAAAAAAAGTTACCAACCGATATCTGAAAAACAAACAAACGGACTCCGACTTCGTCTATCGAGCAATATCAAAACAAAGACGGCCGTTTCCGGCGTAATTTGACGCGCTGAATGCGATGAAACAAGTTTCAGGTCGCTAGCATGTATAGAAAAAAAGTTACTCACCGATATCCACGAAACAAACGAACGGAATTCGACTTCGTGTTTTGAGCAATATCAAAACAAAGACGACCGTTTCCGGCGTAATTTAACGCGCTGAATAAGATGAAACAAGTTTTAGGTCGCTAGCATGTATAGAAAAAAAGTTACCAACCGATATCTGAAAAACAAACAAACGGACTTCGACTTCGTGTTTCAAGCAATATCAAAACAAAGACGGCCGTTTCCGGCGTAATTTAACGCGCTGAATGCGATAAAACAAGTTTTAGGTCGCTAGCATGTATAGAAAAAAAGTTACTCACCGATATCCACGAAACAAACAAACGGAATTCGACTCCGTGTTTTGAGCAATATCAGAACAAAGACGACCGTTACCGGCGTAATTTGACGCGCTGAATGCGATAAAACAAGTTTTAGGTCGCTAGCATGTATAGAAAAAAAGTTACTCACCGATATCCACGAAACAAACAAACGGAATTCGACTCCGTGTTCTGAGCAATATCAGAACAAAGACGACCGTTTCCGGCGTAATTTGACGCGCTGAATGCGATAAAACAAGTTTTAGGTCGCTAGCATGTATAGAAAAAAAGTTACTAACCGATATCTGAAAAACAAACAAACGGACTCCGACTTCGTCTATCGAGCAATATCAAAACAAAGACGGCCGTTTCCGGCGTAATTTGACGCGCTGAATGCGATGAAACAAGTTTCAGGTCGCTAGCATGTATAGAAAAAAAGTTACTCACCGATATCCACGAAACAAACGAACGAAATTCGACTTCGTGTTTTGAGCAATATCAAAACAAAGACGACCGTTTCCGGCGTAATTTAACGCGCTAAATGCGATGAAACAAGTTTTAGGTCGCTAGCATGTATAGAAAAAAAGTTACCAACCGATATCTGAAAAACAAACAAACGGACTTCGACTTCGTGTTTCAAGCAATATCAAAACAAAGACCGCCGTTTTCGGCGTAATTTGACGCGCTGAATGCGATAAAACAAGTTTCAGGTCGCTAGCATGTATAGAAAAAAAGTTACTCACCGATATCCACGAAACAAACGAACGAAATTCGACTTCGTCTTTTGAGCAATATCAGAACAAAGACAACCGTTTCCGGCGTAATTTGACGCGCTGAATGCGATGAAACAAGTTTTTGGTCGCTAGCATGTATAGAAAAAAAGTTACCAACCGATATCTGAAAAACAAACAAACGGACTCCGACTTCGTCTATCGAGCAATATCAAAACAAAGACGGCCGTTTCCGGCGTAATTTGACGCGCTGAATGCGATGAAACAAGTTTTAGGTCGCTAGCATGTATAGAAAAAAAGTTACCAACCGATATCTGAAAAACAAACAAACGGACTTCGACTTCGTGTTTCAAGCAATATCGAAACAAAGACGGCCGTTTCCGGCGTAATTTGACGCGCTGAATGCGATCAAACAAGTTTCAGGTCGCTAGCATGTATAGAAAAAAAGTTACTCACCGATATCCACGAAACAAACGAACGGAATTCGACTTCGTGTTTTGAGCAATATCAAAACAAAGACGACCGTTTCCGGCGTAATTTAACGCGCTGAATAAGATGAAACAAGTTTTAGGTCGCTAGCATGTATAGAAAAAAAGTTACCAACCGATATCTGAAAAACAAACAAACGGACTTCGACTTCGTGTTTCAAGCAATATCAAAACAAAGACGGCCGTTTCCGGCGTAATTTAACGCGCTGAATGCGATAAAACAAGTTTTAGGTCGCTAGCATGTATAGAAAAAAAGTTACTCACCGATATCCACGAAACAAACAAACGGAATTCGACTCCGTGTTTTGAGCAATATCAGAACAAAGACGACCGTTACCGGCGTAATTTGACGCGCTGAATGCGATAAAACAAGTTTTAGGTCGCTAGCATGTATAGAAAAAAAGTTACTCACCGATATCCACGAAACAAACAAACGGAATTCGACTCCGTGTTTTGAGCAATATCAGAACAAAGACGACCGTTTCCGGCGTAATTTGACGCGCTGAATGCGATAAAACAAGTTTTAGGTCGCTAGCATGTATAGAAAAAAAGTTACTAACCGATATCTGAAAAACAAACAAACGGACTCCGACTTCGTCTATCGAGCAATATCAAAACAAAGACGGCCGTTTCCGGCGTAATTTGACGCGCTGAATGCGATGAAACAAGTTTCAGGTCGCTAGCATGTATAGAAAAAAAGTTACTCACCGATATCCACGAAACAAACGAACGAAATTCGACTTCGTGTTTTGAGCAATATCAAAACAAAGACGACCGTTTCCGGCGTAATTTAACGCGCTAAATGCGATGAAACAAGTTTTAGGTCGCTAGCATGTATAGAAAAAAAGTTACCAACCGATATCTGAAAAACAAACAAACGGACTTCGACTTCGTGTTTCAAGCAATATCAAAACAAAGACCGCCGTTTTCGGCGTAATTTGACGCGCTGAATGCGATAAAACAAGTTTCAGGTCGCTAGCATGTATAGAAAAAAAGTTACTCACCGATATACACGAAACAAACAAACGGAATTCGACTCCGTGTTTCGAGCAATATCAGAACAAAGACGACCGTTACCGGCGTAATTTGACGCGCTGAATGCGATAAAACAAGTTTTAGGTCGCTAGCATGTATAGAAAAAAAGTTACTCACCGATATCCACGAAACAAACAAACGGAATTCGACTCCGTGTTTTGAGCAATATCAGAACAAAGACGACCGTTTCCGGCGTAATTTGACGCGCTGAATGCGATAAAACAAGTTTTAGGTCGCTAGCATGTATAGAAAAAAAGTTACTAACCGATATCTGAAAAACAAACAAACGGACTCCGACTTCGTCTATCGAGCAATATCAAAACAAAGACGACCGTTTCCGGCGTAATTTAACGCGCTAAATGCGATGAAACAAGTTTTAGGTCGCTAGCATGTATAGAAAAAAAGTTACCAACCGATATCTGAAAAACAAACAAACGGACTCCGACTTCGTCTATCGAGCAATATCAAAACAAAGACGGCCGTTTCCGGCGTAATTTGACGCGCTGAATGCGATGAAACAAGTTTCAGGTCGCTAGCATGTATAGAAAAAAAGTTACTCACCGATATCCACGAAACAAACGAACGAAATTCGACTTCGTGTTTTGAGCAATATCAAAACAAAGACGACCGTTTCCGGCGTAATTTAACGCGCTGAATGCGATAAAACAAGTTTTGGGTCGCTAGCATGTATAGAAAAAAAGTTACTCACCGATATCCACGAAACAAACAAACGGAATTCGACTCCGTGTTTTGAGCAATATCAGAACAAAGACGACCGTTTCCGGCGTGATTTGACGCGCTGAATGCGATAAAACAAGTTTTAGGTCGCTAGCATGTATAGAAAAAAAGTTACTAACCGATATCTGAAAAACAAACAAACGGACTCCGACTTCGTCTATCGAGCAATATCAAAACAAAGACGGCCGTTTCCGGCGTAATTTGACGCGCTGAATGCGATAAAACAAGTTTTAGGTCGCTAGCATGTATAGAAAAAAAGTTACTCACCGATATCCACGAAACAAACAAACGGAATTCGACTCCGTGTTTTGAGCAATATCAGAACAAAGACGACCGTTTCCGGCGTAATTTGACGCGCTGAATGCGATAAAACAAGTTTGAGGTCGCTAGCATGTATAGAAAAAAAGTTACTAACCGATATCTGAAAAACAAACAAACGGACTCCGACTTCGTCTATCGAGCAATATCAAAACAAAGACGGCCGTTTCCGGCGTAATTTGACGCGCTGAATGCGATGAAACAAGTTTCAGGTCGCTAGCATGTATAGAAAAAAAGTTACTCACCGATATCCACGAAACAAACGAACGAAATTCGACTTCGTGTTTTGAGCAATATCAAAACAAAGACGACCGTTTCCGGCGTAATTTAACGCGCTAAATGCGATGAAACAAGTTTCAGGTCGCTAGCATGTATAGAAAAAAAGTTACCAACCGATATCTGAAAAACAAACAAACGGACTTCGACTTCGTGTTTCAAGCAATATCAAAACAAAGACCGCCGTTTTCGGCGTAATTTGACGCGCTGAATGCGATAAAACAAGTTTCAGGTCGCTAGCATGTATAGAAAAAAAGTTACTCACCGATATACACGAAACAAACAAACGGGATTCGACTCCGTGTTTTGAGCAATATCAGAACAAAGACGACCGTTACCGGCGTAATTTGACGCGCTGAATGCGATAAAACAAGTTTTAGGTCGCTAGCATGTATAGAAAAAAAGTTACCAACCGATATCTGAAAAACAAACAAACGGACTCCGACTTCGTCTATCGAGCAATATCAAAACAAAGACGGCCGTTTCCGGCGTAATTTGACGCGCTGAATGCGATGAAACAAGTTTCAGGTCGCTAGCATGTATAGAAAAAAAGTTACTCACCGATATCCACGAAACAAACGAACGGAATTCGACTTCGTGTTTTAAGCAATATCAAAACAAAGACGACCGTTTCCGGCGTAATTTGACGCGCTGAATAAGATGAAACAAGTTTCAGGTCGCTAGCATGTATAGAAAAAAAGTTACCAACCGATATCTGAAAAACAAACAAACGGACTTCGACTTCGTGTTTCAAGCAATATCAAAACAAAGACGGCCGTTTCCGGCGTAATTTGACGCGCTGAATGCGATAAAACAAGTTTTAGGTCGCTAGCATGTATAGAAAAAAAGTTACTAACCGATATCTGAAAAACAAACAAACGGACTCCGACTTCGTCTATCGAGCAATATCAAAACAAAGACGGCCGTTTCCGGCGTAATTTGACGCGCTGAATGCGATGAAACAAGTTTCAGGTCGCTAGCATGTATAGAAAAAAAGTTACTCACCGATATCCACGAAACAAACGAACGAAATTCGACTTCGTGTTTTGAGCAATATCAAAACAAAGACGACCGTTTCCGGCGTAATTTAACGCGCTAAATGCGATGAAACAAGTTTTAGGTCGCTAGCATGTATAGAAAAAAAGTTACCAACCGATATCTGAAAAACAAACAAACGGACTTCGACTTCGTGTTTCGAGCAATATCAAAACAAAAACGACCGTTTCCGGCGTAGTTTGACGCGCTGAATGCGATAAAACAAGTTTTAGGTCGCTAGCATGTATAGAAAAAAAGTTACCAACCGATATCTGAAAAACAAACAAACGGACTTCGACTTTATGTTTCGAGCAATATCAAAACAAAGACGGCCGTTTCCGGCGTAATTTGACGCGCCGAATGCGATAAAACAAGTTTTAGGTCGCTAGCATGTATAGAAAAAAAGTTACTCACCGATATCTGAAAAACAAACAAACGGACTTCGACTTCGTGTTTCGAGCAATATCAGAACAAAGACGACCGTTACCGGCGTAATTTGACGCGCTGAATGCGATAAAACAAGTTTTAGGTCGCTAGCATGTATAGAAAAAAAGTTACCAACCGATATCTGAAAAACAAACAAACGGACTCCGACTTCGTCTATCGAGCAATATCAAAACAAAGACGGCCGTTTCCGGCGTAATTTGACGCGCTGAATGCGATGAAACAAGTTTCAGGTCGCTGGCATGTATAGAAAAAAAGTTACTCACCGATATCCACGAAACAAACGAACGGAATTCGACTTCGTGTTTTAAGCAATATCAAAACAAAGACGACCGTTTCCGGCGTAATTTGACGCGCTGAATAAGATGAAACAAGTTTCAGGTCGCTAGCATGTATAGAAAAAAAGTTACCAACCGATATCTGAAAAACAAACAAACGGACTTCGACTTCGTGTTTCAAGCAATATCAAAACAAAGACGGCCGTTTCCGGCGTAATTTGACGCGCTGAATGCGATAAAACAAGTTTTAGGTCGCTAGCATGTATAGAAAAAAAGTTACTAACCGATATCTGAAAAACAAACAAACGGACTCCGACTTCGTCTATCGAGCAATATCAAAACAAAGACGGCCGTTTCCGGCGTAATTTGACGCGCTGAATGCGATGAAACAAGTTTCAGGTCGCTAGCATGTATAGAAAAAAAGTTACTCACCGATATCCACGAAACAAACGAACGAAATTCGACTTCGTGTTTTGAGCAATATCAAAACAAAGACGACCGTTTCCGGCGTAATTTAACGCGCTAAATGCGATGAAACAAGTTTTAGGTCGCTAGCATGTATAGAAAAAAAGTTACCAACCGATATCTGAAAAACAAACAAACGGACTTCGACTTCGTGTTTCGAGCAATATCAAAACAAAAACGACCGTTTCCGGCGTAGTTTGACGCGCTGAATGCGATAAAACAAGTTTTAGGTCGCTAGCATGTATAGAAAAAAAGTTACCAACCGATATCTGAAAAACAAACAAACGGACTTCGACTTTATGTTTCGAGCAATATCAAAACAAAGACGGCCGTTTCCGGCGTAATTTGACGCGCCGAATGCGATAAAACAAGTTTTAGGTCGCTAGCATGTATAGAAAAAAAGTTACTCACCGATATCTGAAAAACAAACAAACGGACTTCGACTTCGTGTTTCGAGCAATATCAAAACAAAGACGACCGTTTCCGGCGTAATTTGACGCGCGGAATGCGATAAAACAAGTTTTAGGTCGCTAGCATGTATAGAAAAAAAGTTACCAACCGATATCTGGAAAACAAACAAACGGACTTTGACTTCGTGTTTCGAGCAATATCAAAACAAAGACGACAGTTTCCGGCGTAATTTGACGCGCTGAATGCGATAAAACAAGTTTTAGGGCGCTAGCATGTATAGAAAAAAAGTTACCAACCGAAATCTGAAAAACAAACAAACGGACTTCGACTTCGTGTTTCGAGCAATATCAAAACAAAGACGGCCGTTTCCGGCGTAATTTGACGACCGAATGCGATAAAACAAGTTTTAGGTCGCTAGCATGTATAGAAAAAAAGTTACTCACCGATATCCACGAAACGAACAAACGGAATTCGACTCCGTGTTTTGAGCAATATCAGAACAAAAACGGCCGTTTCCGGCGTAATTTGACGCGCTGAATGCGATGAAACAAGTTTTAGGTCGCTAGCATGTATAGAAAAAAAGTTACTGACCGATATCTGAAAAACAAACAAACGGACTCCGACTTCGTCTATCGAGCAATATCAAAACAAAGACGGCCGTTTCCGGCGTCATTTGACGCGCTGAATGCGATGAAACAAGTTTTAGGTCGCTAGCATGTATAGAAGAAAAGTTACTCACCGATATCCACAAAACAAACGAACGAAATTCGACTTCGTGTTTTGAGCAATATCAGAACAAAGACGACCGTTTCCGGCGTGATTTGACGCGCTGAATGCGATAAAACAAGTTTTAGGTCGCTAGCATGTATAGAAAAAAAGTTACTAACCGATATTTGAAGAACAAACAAACGGACCCCGACTTCGTCTATCGAGCAATATCAAAACAAAGACGGCCGTTTCCGGCGTAATTTGACGCGCTGAATGCGATGAAACAAGTTTTAGGTCGCTAGCATGTATAAAAAAAGTGACTAACCGATATCTGAAAAACAAACAAACGGACTTCGACTTCGTGTTTCGAGCAATATCAAAACAAAGACGGCCGTTTCCGGCGTAATTTGACGCGCTGAATGCGATGAAACAAGTTTCAGGTCGCTAGCATGTATAGAAAAAAAGTTACTCACCGATATCCACGAAACAAACGAACGAAATTCGACTTCGTGTTTTGAGCAATATCAAAACAAAAACGACCGTTTCCGGCGTAGTTTGACGCGCTGAATGCGATAAAACAAGTTTTAGGTCGCTAGCATGTATAGAAAAAAAGTTACCAACCGATATCTGAAAAACAAACAAACGGACTTCGACTTTATGTTTCGAGCAATATCAAAACAAAGACGGCCGTTTCCGGCGTAATTTGACGCGCCGAATGCGATAAAACAAGTTTTAGGTCGCTAGCATGTATAGAAAAAAAGTTACTCACCGATATCTGAAAAACAAACAAACGGACTTCGACTTCGTGTTTCGAGCAATATCAGAACAAAGACGACCGTTACCGGCGTAATTTGACGCGCTGAATGCGATAAAACAAGTTTTAGGTCGCTAGCATGTATAGAAAAAAAGTTACCAACCGATATCTGAAAAACAAACAAACGGACTCCGACTTCGTCTATCGAGCAATATCAAAACAAAGACGGCCGTTTCCGGCGTAATTTGACGCGCTGAATGCGATGAAACAAGTTTCAGGTCGCTGGCATGTATAGAAAAAAAGTTACTCACCGATATCCACGAAACAAACGAACGGAATTCGACTTCGTGTTTTAAGCAATATCAAAACAAAGACGACCGTTTCCGGCGTAATTTGACGCGCTGAATAAGATGAAACAAGTTTCAGGTCGCTAGCATGTATAGAAAAAAAGTTACCAACCGATATCTGAAAAACAAACAAACGGACTTCGACTTCGTGTTTCAAGCAATATCAAAACAAAGACGGCCGTTTCCGGCGTAATTTGACGCGCTGAATGCGATAAAACAAGTTTTAGGTCGCTAGCATGTATAGAAAAAAAGTTACTAACCGATATCTGAAAAACAAACAAACGGACTCCGACTTCGTCTATCGAGCAATATCAAAACAAAGACGGCCGTTTCCGGCGTAATTTGACGCGCTGAATGCGATGAAACAAGTTTCAGGTCGCTAGCATGTATAGAAAAAAAGTTACTCACCGATATCCACGAAACAAACGAACGAAATTCGACTTCGTGTTTTGAGCAATATCAAAACAAAGACGACCGTTTCCGGCGTAATTTAACGCGCTAAATGCGATGAAACAAGTTTTAGGTCGCTAGCATGTATAGAAAAAAAGTTACCAACCGATATCTGAAAAACAAACAAACGGACTTCGACTTCGTGTTTCGAGCAATATCAAAACAAAAACGACCGTTTCCGGCGTAGTTTGACGCGCTGAATGCGATAAAACAAGTTTTAGGTCGCTAGCATGTATAGAAAAAAAGTTACCAACCGATATCTGAAAAACAAACAAACGGACTTCGACTTTATGTTTCGAGCAATATCAAAACAAAGACGGCCGTTTCCGGCGTAATTTGACGCGCCGAATGCGATAAAACAAGTTTTAGGTCGCTAGCATGTATAGAAAAAAAGTTACTCACCGATATCTGAAAAACAAACAAACGGACTTCGACTTCGTGTTTCGAGCAATATCAAAACAAAGACGACCGTTTCCGGCGTAATTTGACGCGCGGAATGCGATAAAACAAGTTTTAGGTCGCTAGCATGTATAGAAAAAAAGTTACCAACCGATATCTGGAAAACAAACAAACGGACTTTGACTTCGTGTTTCGAGCAATATCAAAACAAAGACGACAGTTTCCGGCGTAATTTGACGCGCTGAATGCGATAAAACAAGTTTTAGGGCGCTAGCATGTATAGAAAAAAAGTTACCAACCGAAATCTGAAAAACAAACAAACGGACTTCGACTTCGTGTTTCGAGCAATATCAAAACAAAGACGGCCGTTTCCGGCGTAATTTGACGACCGAATGCGATAAAACAAGTTTTAGGTCGCTAGCATGTATAGAAAAAAAGTTACTCACCGATATCCACGAAACGAACAAACGGAATTCGACTCCGTGTTTTGAGCAATATCAGAACAAAAACGGCCGTTTCCGGCGTAATTTGACGCGCTGAATGCGATGAAACAAGTTTTAGGTCGCTAGCATGTATAGAAAAAAAGTTACTGACCGATATCTGAAAAACAAACAAACGGACTCCGACTTCGTCTATCGAGCAATATCAAAACAAAGACGGCCGTTTCCGGCGTCATTTGACGCGCTGAATGCGATGAAACAAGTTTTAGGTCGCTAGCATGTATAGAAGAAAAGTTACTCACCGATATCCACAAAACAAACGAACGAAATTCGACTTCGTGTTTTGAGCAATATCAGAACAAAGACGACCGTTTCCGGCGTGATTTGACGCGCTGAATGCGATAAAACAAGTTTTAGGTCGCTAGCATGTATAGAAAAAAAGTTACTAACCGATATTTGAAGAACAAACAAACGGACCCCGACTTCGTCTATCGAGCAATATCAAAACAAAGACGGCCGTTTCCGGCGTAATTTGACGCGCTGAATGCGATGAAACAAGTTTTAGGTCGCTAGCATGTATAAAAAAAGTGACTAACCGATATCTGAAAAACAAACAAACGGACTTCGACTTCGTGTTTCGAGCAATATCAAAACAAAGACGGCCGTTTCCGGCGTAATTTGACGCGCTGAATGCGATGAAACAAGTTTCAGGTCGCTAGCATGTATAGAAAAAAAGTTACTCACCGATATCCACGAAACAAACGAACGAAATTCGACTTCGTGTTTTGAGCAATATCAAAACAAAGACGACCGTTTCCGGCGTAATTTAACGCGCTAAATGCGATGAAACAAGTTTTAGGTCGCTAGCATGTATAGAAAAAAAGTTACCAACCGATATCTGAAAAACAAACAAACGGACTTCGACTTCGTGTTTCGAGCAATATCAAAACAAAAACGACCGTTTCCGGCGTAGTTTGACGCGCTGAATGCGATAAAACAAGTTTTAGGTCGCTAGCATGTATAGAAAAGAAGTTACCAACCGATATCTGAAAAACAAACAAACGGACTTCGACTTTATGTTTCGAGCAATATCAAAACAAAGACGGCCGTTTCCGGCGTAATTTGACGCGCCGAATGCGATAAAACAAGTTTTAGGTCGCTAGCATGTATAGAAAAAAAGTTACTCACCGATATCTGAAAAACAAACAAACGGACTTCGACTTCGTGTTTCGAGCAATATCAAAACAAAGACGACCGTTTCCGGCGTAATTTGACGCGCGGAATGCGATAAAACAAGTTTTAGGTCGCTAGCATGTATAGAAAAAAAGTTACCAACCGATATCTGGAAAACAAACAAACGGACTTTGACTTCGTGTTTCGAGCAATATCAAAACAAAGACGACAGTTTCCGGCGTAATTTGACGCGCTGAATGCGATAAAACAAGTTTTAGGGCGCTAGCATGTATAGAAAAAAAGTTACCAACCGAAATCTGAAAAACAAACAAACGGACTTCGACTTCGTGTTTCGAGCAATATCAAAACAAAGACGGCCGTTTCCGGCGTAATTTGACGACCGAATGCGATAAAACAAGTTTTAGGTCGCTAGCATGTATAGAAAAAAAGTTACTCACCGATATCCACGAAACGAACAAACGGAATTCGACTCCGTGTTTTGAGCAATATCAGAACAAAAACGGCCGTTTCCGGCGTAATTTGACGCGCTGAATGCGATGAAACAAGTTTTAGGTCGCTAGCATGTATAGAAAAAAAGTTACTGACCGATATCTGAAAAACAAACAAACGGACTCCGACTTCGTCTATCGAGCAATATCAAAACAAAGACGGCCGTTTCCGGCGTCATTTGACGCGCTGAATGCGATGAAACAAGTTTTAGGTCGCTAGCATGTATAGAAGAAAAGTTACTCACCGATATCCACAAAACAAACGAACGAAATTCGACTTCGTGTTTTGAGCAATATCAGAACAAAGACGACCGTTTCCGGCGTGATTTGACGCGCTGAATGCGATAAAACAAGTTTTAGGTCGCTAGCATGTATAGAAAAAAAGTTACTAACCGATATTTGAAGAACAAACAAACGGACCCCGACTTCGTCTATCGAGCAATATCAAAACAAAGACGGCCGTTTCCGGCGTAATTTGACGCGCTGAATGCGATGAAACAAGTTTTAGGTCGCTAGCATGTATAAAAAAAGTGACTAACCGATATCTGAAAAACAAACAAACGGACTTCGACTTCGTGTTTCGAGCAATATCAAAACAAAGACGGCCGTTTCCGACGTAATTTGACGCGCTCAATGCGATAAAACAAGTTTTAGGTCGCCAGCATGTATAGAAAAAAAGTTACTTACCGATATCCACGAAACAAACGAACGGAATTCGACTTCGTGTTTTGAGCAATATCAAAACAAAGACGGCCGTTTCCGGCGTAATTTGACGCGCTGAATGCGATGAAACAAGTTTTGGGTCGCTAGCATGTATAGAAAAAAGTTACTGACCGATATCTGAAAAACAAACAAACGGACTCCGACTTCGTCTATCGAGCAATATCAAAACAAAGACGGCCGTTTCCGGCGTAATTTGACGCGCTGAATGCGATAAAACAAGTTTTAGGTCGCTAGCATGTATAGAAAAAAAGTTACTTACCGATATCTGAAAAACAAACAAACGGACTCCGACTTCGTCTATCGAGCAATATCAAAACAAAGACGGCCGTTTCCGGCGTAATTTGACGCGCTGAATGCGATAAAACAAGTTTTTGGTCGCGAGCATGTATAGAAAAAAAATTACTCACTGATATCCACGAAACAAACGAACGGAATTCGACTTTGTGTTCTAAGCAATATCAAAACAAAGACAACCGTTTCCGGCGTAATTTAACGCGCTGTATGCGATAAAACAAGTTTTAGGTCGCTAGCATGTATAGAAAAAAAGTTACTTACCGATATCCACGAAACAAACGAACGGAATTCGACTTCGTGTTTTGAGCAATATCAAAACAAAGACGACCGTTTCCGGCGTAATTTGACGCGCTGAATGCGATAAAACAAGTTTAGGTCGCTAGCATGTATAGAAAAAAAGTTACCAACCGATATCTGAAAAACAAACAAACGGACTTCGACTTCGTGTTTCGAGCAATATCAGAACAAAGACGGCCGTTTCCGACGTAATTTGACGCGCTCAATGCGATAAAACAAGTTTTAGGTCGCTAGCATGTATAGAAAAAAAGTTACTAACCGATATTTGAAGAACAAACAAACGGACTCCGACTTCGTCTATCGAGCAATATCAAAACAAAGACGGCCGTTTCCGGCGTAATTTGACGCGCTGAATGCGATAAAACAAGTTTTTGGTCGCGAGCATGTATAGAAAAAAAATTACTCACTGATATCCACGAAACAAACGAACGGAATTCGACTTTGTGTTCTAAGCAATATCAAAACAAAGACGGCCGTTTCGGGCGTAATTCAACGCGCTGTATGCGATAAAACAAGTTTTAGGTCGCTAGCATGTATAGAAAAAAAGTTACTTACCGATATCCACGAAACAAACGAACGAAATTCGACTTCGTGTTTTGAGCAATATCAAAACAAAGACGACCGTTTCCGGCGTAATTTGACGCGCTGAATGCGATAAAACAAGTTTTAGGTCGCTAGCATGTATAGAAAAAAAGTTACTTACCGATATCCACGAAACAAACGAACGGAATTCGACTTCGTGTTTTGAGCAATATCAAAACAAAGACGGCCGTTTCCGTCGTGATCTGACGCGCTGAATGCGATGAAACAAGTTTTAGGTCGCTAGCATGTATAGATAAAAAGTTACTCACCTATATCCACGAAACAAACAAACGGAATTCGACTCCGTGTTTCGAGCAATATCAGAACAAAGACGACCGTTTCCGGCGTAATTTGACGCGCTGAATGCGATAAAACAAGTTTTAGGTCGCTAGCATGTATAGAAAAAAAGTTACTAACCGATATCTGAAAAACAAACAAACGGACTCCGACTTCGTCTATCGAGCAATATCAAAACAAAGACGGCCGTTTCCGGCGTAATTTGACGCGCTGAATGCGATAAAACAAGTTTTTGGTCGCGAGCATGTATAGAAAAAAAATTACTCACTGATATCCACGAAACAAACGAACGGAATTCGACTTTGTGTTCTAAGCAATATCAAAACAAAGACAACCGTTTCCGGCGTAATTCAACGCGCTGTATGCGATAAAACAAGTTTTAGGTCGCTAGCATGTATAGAAAAAAAGTTACTTACCGATATCCACGAAACAAACGAACGGAATTCGACTTCGTGTTTTGAGCAATATCAAAACAAAGACGACCGTTTCCGGCGTAATTTGACGCGCTGAATGCGATGAAACAAGTTTAGGTCGCTAGCATGTATAGAAAAAAAGTTACCAACCGATATCTGAAAAACAAACAAACGGACTTCGACTTCGTGTTTCGAGCAATATCAAAACAAAGACGGCCGTTTCCGACGTAATTTGACGCGCTCAATGCGATAAAACAAGTTTTAGGTCGCTAGCATGTATAGAAAAAAAGTTACTAACCGATATTTGAAGAACAAACAAACGGACTCCGACTTCGTCTATCGAGCAATATCAAAACAAAGACGGCCGTTTCCGGCGTAATTCAACGCGCTGTATGCGATAAAACAAGTTTTAGGTCGCTAGCATGTATAGAAAAAAAGTTACTTACCGATATCCACGAAACAAACGAACGAAATTCGACTTCGTGTTTTGAGCAATATCAAAACAAAGACGACCGTTTCCGGCGTAATTTGACGCGCTGAATGCGATAAAACAAGTTTTAGGTCGCTAGCATGTATAGAAAAAAAGTTACCAACCGATATCTGAAAAACAAACAAACGGACTTCGACTTCGTGTTTCGAGCAATATCAAAACAAAGACGGCCGTTTCCGACGTAATTTGACGCGCCTAATGCGATAAAACAAGTTTTAGGTCGCTAGCATGTATAGAAAAAAAGTTACTTACCGATATCCACGAAACAAACGAACGGAATTCGACTTCGTGTTTTGAGCAATATCAAAACAAAGACGGCCGTTTCCGTCGTAATCTGACGCGCTGAATGCGATGAAACAAGTTTTAGGTCGCTAGCATGTATAGAAAAAAAGTTACTCACCTATATCCACGAAACAAACAAACGGAATTCGACTCCGTGTTTTGAGCAATATCAGAACAAAGACGACCGTTTCCGGCGTAATTTGACGCGCTGAATGCGATAAAACAAGTTTTAGGTCGCTAGCATGTATAGAAAAAAAGTTACTAACCGATATCTAAAAAACAAACAAACGGACTCCGACTTCGTCTATCGAGCAATATCAAAACAAAGACGGCCGTTTCCGGCGTAATTTGACGCGCTGAATGCGATAAAACAAGTTTTTGGTCGCGAGCATGTATAGAAAAAAAGTTACTCACCGATATCCACGAAACAAACGAACGAAATTCGACTTCGTGTTTTAAGAAATATCAAAACAAAGACGACCGTTACCGGCGTAATTTGACGCGCTGAATGCGATAAAACAAGTTTTAGGTCGCTAGCATGTATAGAAAAAAAGTTACTCACCGATATCCACGAAACAAACAAACGGAATTCGACTCCGTGTTTTGAGCAATATCAGAACAAAGACGACCGTTTTCGGCGTAATTTGACGCGCTGAATGCGATAAAACAAGTTTTAGGTCGCTAGCATGTATAGAAAAAAAGTTACTAACCGATGTCTGAAAAACAAACAAACGGACTCCGACTTCGTCTATCGAGCAATATCAAAACAAAGACGGCCGTTTCCGGCGTAATTTGACGCGCTGAATGCGATGAAACAAGTTTCAGGTCGCTAGCATGTATAGAAAAAAAGTTACTCACCGATATCCACGAAACAAACGAACGAAATTCGACTTCGTGTTTTGAGCAATATCAAAACAAAGACGACCGTTTCCGGCGTAATTTAACGCGCTGAATGCGATGAAACAAGTTTTAGGTCGCTAGCATGTATAGAAAAAAAGTTACCAACCGATATCTGAAAAACAAACAAACGGACTTCGACTTCGTGTTTCAAGCAATATCAAAACAAAGACCGCCGTTTTCGGCGTAATTTGACGCGCTGAATGCGATAAAACAAGTTTCAGGTCGCTAGCATGTATAGAAAAAAAGTTACTCACCGATATACACGAAACAAACAAACGGAATGCGACTCCGTGTTTTGAGCAATATCAGAACAAAGACGACCGTTTCCGGCGTAATTTGACGCGCTGAATGCGATAAAACAGGTTTTAGGTCGCTAGCATGTATAGAAAAAAAGTTACTCACCGATATCCACGAAACAAACAAACGGAATTTGACTCCGTGTTTTGAGCAATATCAAAACAGAGACGGCCGTTTCCGGCGTAATTTGACGCGCTGAATGCAATAAAACAAGCTTCAGGTCGCTAGCATGTATAGAAAAAAAGTTACTCACCGATATCCACGAAACAAACGAACGGAATTCGACTTCGTGTTTTGAGCAATATCAAAACAAAGACAACCGTTTCCGGCGTAATTTGACGCGCTGAATGCGATGAAACAAGTTTTAGGTCGCTAGCATGTATAGAAAAAAAGTTACCAACCGATATCTGAAAAACAAACAAACGGACTCCGACTTCGTCTATCGAGCAATATCAAAACAAAGACGGCCGTTTCCGGCGTAATTTGACGCGCTGAATGCGATGAAACAAGTTTTAGGTCGCTAGCATGTATAGAAAAAAAGTTACCAACCGATATCTGAAAAACAAACAAACGGACTTCGACTTCGTGTTTCAAGCAATATCAAAACAAAGACGGCCGTTCCCGGCGTAATTTGACGCGCTGAATGCGATAAAACAAGTTTTAGGTCGCTAGCATGTATAGAAAAAAAGTTACTCATCGATATCCACGAAACAAACAAACGGAATTCGACTCCGTGTTTTGAGCAATATCAGAACAAAGACGACCGTTTCCGGCGTAATTTGACGCGCTGAATGCGATAAAACAAGTTTTAGGTCGCTAGCATGTATAGAAAAAAAGTTACTAACCGATATCTGAAAAACAAACAAACGGACTCCGACTTCGTCTATCGAGCAATATCAAAACAAAGACGGCCGTTTCCGGCGTAATTTGACGCGCTGAATGCGATGAAACAAGTTTCAGGTCGCTAGCATGTATAGAAAAAAAGTTACTCACCGATATCCACGAAACAAACGAACGGAATTCGACTTCGTCTTTTAAGAAATATCAAAACAAAGACGACCGTTTCCGGCGTAATTTGACGCGCTGAATAAGATGAAACAAGTTTTAGGTCGCTAGCATGTATAGAAAAAAAGTTACCAACCGATATCTGAAAAACAAACGAACGGACTTCGACTTCGTGTTTCAAGCAATATCAAAACAAAGACGGCCGTTTCCGGCGTAATTTAACGCGCTGAATGCGATGAAACAAGTTTTAGGTCGCTAGCATGTATAGAAAAAAAGTTACCAACCGATATCTGAAAAATAAACAAACGGACTTCGACTTCGTGTTTCAAGCAATATCAAAACAAAGACCGCCGTTTTCGGCGTAATTTGACGCGCTGAATGCGATAAAACAAGTTTTAGGTCGCTAGCATGTATAGAAAAAAAGTTACTTACCGATATCCACGAAACAAACGAACGGAATTCGACTTCGTGTTTTGAGCAATATCAAAACAAAGACGACCGTTTCCGGCGTAATTTGACGCGCTGAATGCGATAAAACAAGTTTAGGTCGCTAGCATGTATAGAAAAAAAGTTACCAACCGATATCTGAAAAACAAACAAACGGACTTCGACTTCGTGTTTCGAGCAATATCAGAACAAAGACGGCCGTTTCCGACGTAATTTGACGCGCTCAATGCGATAAAACAAGTTTTAGGTCGCTAGCATGTATAGAAAAAAAGTTACTAACCGATATTTGAAGAACAAACAAACGGACTCCGACTTCGTCTATCGAGCAATATCAAAACAAAGACGGCCGTTTCCGGCGTAATTTGACGCGCTGAATGCGATAAAACAAGTTTTTGGTCGCGAGCATGTATAGAAAAAAAATTACTCACTGATATCCACGAAACAAACGAACGGAATTCGACTTTGTGTTCTAAGCAATATCAAAACAAAGACGGCCGTTTCCGGCGTAATTCAACGCGCTGTATGCGATAAAACAAGTTTTAGGTCGCTAGCATGTATAGAAAAAAAGTTACTTACCGATATCCACGAAACAAACGAACGAAATTCGACTTCGTGTTTTGAGCAATATCAAAACAAAGACGACCGTTTCCGGCGTAATTTGACGCGCTGAATGCGATAAAACAAGTTTTAGGTCGCTAGCATGTATAGAAAAAAAGTTACTTACCGATATCCACGAAACAAACGAACGGAATTCGACTTCGTGTTTTGAGCAATATCAAAACAAAGACGGCCGTTTCCGTCGTGATCTGACGCGCTGAATGCGATGAAACAAGTTTTAGGTCGCTAGCATGTATAGATAAAAAGTTACTCACCTATATCCACGAAACAAACAAACGGAATTCGACTCCGTGTTTCGAGCAATATCAGAACAAAGACGACCGTTTCCGGCGTAATTTGACGCGCTGAATGCGATAAAACAAGTTTTAGGTCGCTAGCATGTATAGAAAAAAAGTTACTAACCGATATCTGAAAAACAAACAAACGGACTCCGACTTCGTCTATCGAGCAATATCAAAACAAAGACGGCCGTTTCCGGCGTAATTTGACGCGCTGAATGCGATAAAACAAGTTTTTGGTCGCGAGCATGTATAGAAAAAAAATTACTCACTGATATCCACGAAACAAACGAACGGAATTCGACTTTGTGTTCTAAGCAATATCAAAACAAAGACAACCGTTTCCGGCGTAATTCAACGCGCTGTATGCGATAAAACAAGTTTTAGGTCGCTAGCATGTATAGAAAAAAAGTTACTTACCGATATCCACGAAACAAACGAACGGAATTCGACTTCGTGTTTTGAGCAATATCAAAACAAAGACGACCGTTTCCGGCGTAATTTGACGCGCTGAATGCGATGAAACAAGTTTAGGTCGCTAGCATGTATAGAAAAAAAGTTACCAACCGATATCTGAAAAACAAACAAACGGACTTCGACTTCGTGTTTCGAGCAATATCAAAACAAAGACGGCCGTTTCCGACGTAATTTGACGCGCTCAATGCGATAAAACAAGTTTTAGGTCGCTAGCATGTATAGAAAAAAAGTTACTAACCGATATTTGAAGAACAAACAAACGGACTCCGACTTCGTCTATCGAGCAATATCAAAACAAAGACGGCCGTTTCCGGCGTAATTCAACGCGCTGTATGCGATAAAACAAGTTTTAGGTCGCTAGCATGTATAGAAAAAAAGTTACTTACCGATATCCACGAAACAAACGAACGAAATTCGACTTCGTGTTTTGAGCAATATCAAAACAAAGACGACCGTTTCCGGCGTAATTTGACGCGCTGAATGCGATAAAACAAGTTTTAGGTCGCTAGCATGTATAGAAAAAAAGTTACCAACCGATATCTGAAAAACAAACAAACGGACTTCGACTTCGTGTTTCGAGCAATATCAAAACAAAGACGGCCGTTTCCGACGTAATTTGACGCGCCTAATGCGATAAAACAAGTTTTAGGTCGCTAGCATGTATAGAAAAAAAGTTACTTACCGATATCCACGAAACAAACGAACGGAATTCGACTTCGTGTTTTGAGCAATATCAAAACAAAGACGGCCGTTTCCGTCGTAATCTGACGCGCTGAATGCGATGAAACAAGTTTTAGGTCGCTAGCATGTATAGAAAAAAAGTTACTCACCTATATCCACGAAACAAACAAACGGAATTCGACTCCGTGTTTTGAGCAATATCAGAACAAAGACGACCGTTTCCGGCGTAATTTGACGCGCTGAATGCGATAAAACAAGTTTTAGGTCGCTAGCATGTATAGAAAAAAAGTTACTAACCGATATCTAAAAAACAAACAAACGGACTCCGACTTCGTCTATCGAGCAATATCAAAACAAAGACGGCCGTTTCCGGCGTAATTTGACGCGCTGAATGCGATAAAACAAGTTTTTGGTCGCGAGCATGTATAGAAAAAAAGTTACTCACCGATATCCACGAAACAAACGAACGAAATTCGACTTCGTGTTTTAAGAAATATCAAAACAAAGACGACCGTTACCGGCGTAATTTGACGCGCTGAATGCGATAAAACAAGTTTTAGGTCGCTAGCATGTATAGAAAAAAAGTTACTCACCGATATCCACGAAACAAACAAACGGAATTCGACTCCGTGTTTTGAGCAATATCAGAACAAAGACGACCGTTTTCGGCGTAATTTGACGCGCTGAATGCGATAAAACAAGTTTTAGGTCGCTAGCATGTATAGAAAAAAAGTTACTAACCGATGTCTGAAAAACAAACAAACGGACTCCGACTTCGTCTATCGAGCAATATCAAAACAAAGACGGCCGTTTTCGGCGTAATTTGACGCGCTGAATGCGATGAAACAAGTTTCAGGTCGCTAGCATGTATAGAAAAAAAGTTACTCACCGATATCCACGAAACAAACGAACGAAATTCGACTTCGTGTTTTGAGCAATATCAAAACAAAGACGACCGTTTCCGGCGTAATTTAACGCGCTGAATGCGATGAAACAAGTTTTAGGTCGCTAGCATGTATAGAAAAAAAGTTACCAACCGATATCTGAAAAACAAACAAACGGACTTCGACTTCGTGTTTCAAGCAATATCAAAACAAAGACCGCCGTTTTCGGCGTAATTTGACGCGCTGAATGCGATAAAACAAGTTTCAGGTCGCTAGCATGTATAGAAAAAAAGTTACTCACCGATATACACGAAACAAACAAACGGAATGCGACTCCGTGTTTTGAGCAATATCAGAACAAAGACGACCGTTTCCGGCGTAATTTGACGCGCTGAATGCGATAAAACAGGTTTTAGGTCGCTAGCATGTATAGAAAAAAAGTTACTCACCGATATCCACGAAACAAACAAACGGAATTTGACTCCGTGTTTTGAGCAATATCAAAACAGAGACGGCCGTTTCCGGCGTAATTTGACGCGCTGAATGCAATAAAACAAGCTTCAGGTCGCTAGCATGTATAGAAAAAAAGTTACTCACCGATATCCACGAAACAAACGAACGGAATTCGACTTCGTGTTTTGAGCAATATCAAAACAAAGACAACCGTTTCCGGCGTAATTTGACGCGCTGAATGCGATGAAACAAGTTTTAGGTCGCTAGCATGTATAGAAAAAAAGTTACCAACCGATATCTGAAAAACAAACAAACGGACTCCGACTTCGTCTATCGAGCAATATCAAAACAAAGACGGCCGTTTCCGGCGTAATTTGACGCGCTGAATGCGATGAAACAAGTTTTAGGTCGCTAGCATGTATAGAAAAAAAGTTACCAACCGATATCTGAAAAACAAACAAACGGACTTCGACTTCGTGTTTCAAGCAATATCAAAACAAAGACGGCCGTTCCCGGCGTAATTTGACGCGCTGAATGCGATAAAACAAGTTTTAGGTCGCTAGCATGTATAGAAAAAAAGTTACTCATCGATATCCACGAAACAAACAAACGGAATTCGACTCCGTGTTTTGAGCAATATCAGAACAAAGACGACCGTTTCCGGCGTAATTTGACGCGCTGAATGCGATAAAACAAGTTTTAGGTCGCTAGCATGTATAGAAAAAAAGTTACTAACCGATATCTGAAAAACAAACAAACGGACTCCGACTTCGTCTATCGAGCAATATCAAAACAAAGACGGCCGTTTCCGGCGTAATTTGACGCGCTGAATGCGATGAAACAAGTTTCAGGTCGCTAGCATGTATAGAAAAAAAGTTACTCACCGATATCCACGAAACAAACGAACGGAATTCGACTTCGTCTTTTAAGAAATATCAAAACAAAGACGACCGTTTCCGGCGTAATTTGACGCGCTGAATAAGATGAAACAAGTTTTAGGTCGCTAGCATGTATAGAAAAAAAGTTACCAACCGATATCTGAAAAACAAACGAACGGACTTCGACTTCGTGTTTCAAGCAATATCAAAACAAAGACGGCCGTTTCCGGCGTAATTTAACGCGCTGAATGCGATGAAACAAGTTTTAGGTCGCTAGCATGTATAGAAAAAAAGTTACCAACCGATATCTGAAAAATAAACAAACGGACTTCGACTTCGTGTTTCAAGCAATATCAAAACAAAGACCGCCGTTTTCGGCGTAATTTGACGCGCTGAATGCGATAAAACAAGTTTTAGGTCGCTAGCATGTATAGAAAAAAAGTTACTCACCGATATCCACGAAACAAACAAACGGAATTCGACTCCGTGTTTTGAGCAATATCAGAACAAAGACGACCGTTTTCGGCGTAATTTGACGCGCTGAATGCGATAAAACAAGTTTTAGGTCGCTAGCATGTATAGAAAAAAAGTTACTAACCGATGTCTGAAAGACAAACAAACGGACTCCGACTTCGTCTATCGAGCAATATCAAAACAAAGACGGCCGTTTCCGGCGTAATTTGACGCGCTGAATGCGTTGAAACAAGTTTCAGGTCGCTAGCATGTATAGAAAAAAAGTGACTCACCGATATCCACGAAACAAACGAACGAAATTCGACTTCGTGTTTTGAGCAATATCAAAACAAAGACGACCGTTTCCGGCGTAATTTAACGCGCTGAATGCGATGAAACAAGTTTTAGGTCGCTAGCATGTATAGAAAAAAAGTTACCAACCGATATCTGAAAAACAAACAAACGGACTTCGACTTCGTGTTTCAAGCAATATCAAAACAAAGACCGCCGTTTTCGGCGTAATTTGACGCGCTGAATGCGATAAAACAAGTTTTAGGTCGCTAGCATGTATAGAAAAAAAGTTACTCACCGATATACACGAAACAAACAAACGGAATGCGACTCCGTGTTTTGAGCAATATCAGAACAAAGACGACCGTTTCCGGCGTAATTTGACGCGCTGAATGCGATAAAACAGGTTTTAGGTCGCTAGCATGTATAGAAAAAAAGTTACTCACCGATATCCACGAAACAAACAAACGGAATTTGACTCCGTGTTTTGAGCAATATCAAAACAGAGACGGCCGTTTCCGGCGTAATTTGACGCGCTGAATGCAATAAAACAAGCTTCAGGTCGCTAGCATGTATAGAAAAAAAGTTACTCACCGATATCCACGAAACAAACGAACGGAATTCGACTTCGTGTTTTGAGCAATATCAAAACAAAGACAACCGTTTCCGGCGTAATTTGACGCGCTGAATGCGATGAAACAAGTTTTAGGTCGCTAGCATGTATAGAAAAAAAGTTACCAACCGATATCTGAAAAACAAACAAACGGACTCCGACTTCGTCTATCGAGCAATATCAAAACAAAGACGGCCGTTTCCGGCGTAATTTGACGCGCTGAATGCGATGAAACAAGTTTTAGGTCGCTAGCATGTATAGAAAAAAAGTTACCAACCGATATCTGAAAAACAAACAAACGGACTTCGACTTCGTGTTTCAAGCAATATCAAAACAAAGACGGCCGTTCCCGGCGTAATTTGACGCGCTGAATGCGATAAAACAAGTTTTAGGTCGCTAGCATGTATAGAAAAAAAGTTACTCATCGATATCCACGAAACAAACAAACGGAATTCGACTCCGTGTTTTGAGCAATATCAGAACAAAGACGACCGTTTCCGGCGTAATTTGACGCGCTAAATGCGATAAAACAAGTTTTAGGTCGCTAGCATGTATAGAAAAAAAGTTACTAACCGATATCTGAAAAACAAACAAACGGACTCCGACTTCGTCTATCGAGCAATATCAAAACAAAGACGGCCGTTTCCGGCGTAATTTGACGCGCTGAATGCGATGAAACAAGTTTCAGGTCGCTAGCATGTATAGAAAAAAAGTTACTCACCGATATCCACGAAACAAACGAACGGAATTCGACTTCGTCTTTTAGGAAATATCAAAACAAAGACGACCGTTTCCGGCGTAATTTGACGCGCTGAATAAGATGAAACAAGTTTTAGGTCGCTAGCATGTATAGAAAAAAAGTTACCAACCGATATCTGAAAAACAAACAAACGGACTTCGACTTCGTGTTTCAAGCAATATCAAAACAAAGACGGCCGTTTCCGGCGTAATTTAACGCGCTGAATGCGATGAAACAAGTTTTAGGTCGCTAGCATGTATAGAAAAAAAGTTACCAACCGATATCTGAAAAATAAACAAACGGACTTCGACTTCGTGTTTCAAGCAATATCAAAACAAAGACCGCCGTTTTCGGCGTAATTTGACGCGCTGAATGCGATAAAACAAGTTTTAGGTCGCTAGCATGTATAGAAAAAAAGTTACTCACCGATATCCACGAAACAAACAAACGGAATTCGACTCCGTGTTTTGAGCAATATCAGAACAAAGACGACCGTTACCGGCGTAATTTGACGCGCTGAATGCGATAAAACAAGTTTTAGGTCGCTAGCATGTATAGAAAAAAAGTTACTCACCGATATCCACGAAACAAACAAACGGAATTCGACTCCGTGTTTTGAGCAATATCAAAACAAAGACGACCGTTTCCGGCGTACTTTGACGCGCTGAATGCGATAAAACAAGTTTTAGGTCGCTAGCATGTATAGAAAAAAAGTTACCAACCGATATCTGAAAAACAAACAAACGGACTCCGACTTCGTCTATCGAGCAATATCAAAACAAAGACGGCCGTTTCCGGCGTAATTTGACGCGCTGAATGCGATGAAACAAGTTTTAGGTCGCTAGCATGTATAGAAAAAAAGTTACCAACCGATATCTGAAAAACAAACAAACGGACTTCGACTTCGTGTTTCAAGCAATATCAAAACAAAGACGTCCGTTCCCGGCGTAATTTGACGCGCTGAATGCGATAAAACAAGTTTTAGGTCGCTAGCATGTATAGAAAAAAAGTTACTCATCGATATCCACGAAACAAACAAACGGAATTCGACTCCGTGTTTTGAGCAATATCAGAACAAAGACGACCGTTTCCGGCGTAATTTGACGCGCTAAATGCGATAAAACAAGTTTTAGGTCGCTAGCATGTATAGAAAAAAAGTTACTAACCGATATCTGAAAAACAAACAAACGGACTCCGACTTCGTCCATCGAGCAATATCAAAACAAAGACGGCCGTTTCCGGCGTAATTTGACGCGCTGAATGCGATGAAACAAGTTTCAGGTCGCTAGCATGTATAGAAAAAAAGTTACTCACCGATATCCACGAAACAAACGAACGGAATTCGACTTCGTCTTTTACGAAATATCAAAACAAAGACGACCGTTTCCGGCGTAATTTGACGCGCTGAATAAGATGAAACAAGTTTTAGGTCGCTAGCATGTATAGAAAAAAAGTTACCAACCGATATCTGAAAAACAAACAAACGGACTTCGACTTCGTGTTTCAAGCAATATCAAAACAAAGACGTCCGTTCCCGGCGTAATTTGACGCGCTGAATGCGATAAAACAAGTTTTAGGTCGCTAGCATGTATAGAAAAAAAGTTACTCATCGATATCCACGAAACAAACAAACGGAATTCGACTCCGTGTTTTGAGCAATATCAGAACAAAGACGACCGTTTCCGGCGTAATTTGACGCGCTGAATGCGATAAAACAAGTTTTAGGTCGCTAGCATGTATAGAAAAAAAGTTACTAACCGATATCTGAAAAACAAACAAACGGACTCCGACTTCGTCCATCGAGCAATATCAAAACAAAGACGGCCGTTTCCGGCGTAATTTGACGCGCTGAATGCGATGAAACAAGTTTCAGGTCGCTAGCATGTATAGAAAAAAAGTTACTCACCGATATCCACGAAACAAACGAACGGAATTCGACTTCGTCTTTTACGAAATATCAAAACAAAGACGACCGTTTCCGGCGTAATTTGACGCGCTGAATAAGATGAAACAAGTTTTAGGTCGCTAGCATGTATAGAAAAAAAGTTACTCACCGATATCCACGAAACAAACGAACGGAATTCGACTTCGTGTTTTGAGCAATATCAAAACAAAGACAACCGTTTCCGGCGTAATTTGACGCGCTGAATGCGATGAAACAAGTTTTAGGTCGCTAGCATGTATAGAAAAAAAGTTACCAACCGATATCTGAAAAACAAACAAACGGACTCCGACTTCGTCTATCGAGCAATATCAAAACAAAGACGGCCGTTTCCGGCGTAATTTGACGCGCTGAATGCGATGAAACAAGTTTTAGGTCGCTAGCATGTATAGAAAAAAAGTTACCAACCGATATCCACGAAACAAACGAACGGAATTCGACTTCGTGTTTTGAGCAATATCAAAACAAAGACAACCGTTTCCGGCGTAATTTGACGCGCTGAATGCGATGAAACAAGTTTTAGGTCGCTAGCATGTATAGAAAAAAAGTTACCAACCGATATCTGAAAAACAAACAAACGGACTCCGACTTCGTCTATCGAGCAATATCAAAACAAAGACGGCCGTTTCCGGCGTAATTTGACGCGCTGAATGCGATGAAACAAGTTTTAGGTCGCTAGCATGTATAGAAAAAAAGTTACCAACCGATATCTGAAAAACAAACAAACGGACTTCGACTTCGTGTTTCAAGCAATATCAAAACAAAGACGGCCGTTCCCGGCGTAATTTGACGCGCTGAATGCGATAAAACAAGTTTTAGGTCGCTAGCATGTATAGAAAAAAAGTTACTCATCGATATCCACGAAACAAACAAACGGAATTCGACTCCGTGTTTTGAGCAATATCAGAACAAAGACGACCGTTTCCGGCGTAATTTGACGCGCTGAATGCGATAAAACAAGTTTTAGGTCGCTAGCATGTATAGAAAAAAAGTTACTAACCGATATCTGAAAAACAAACAAACGGACTCCGACTTCGTCTATCGAGCAATATCAAAACAAAGACGGCCGTTTCCGGCGTAATTTGACGCGCTGAATGCGATGAAACAAGTTTCAGGTCGCTAGCATGTATAGAAAAAAAGTTACTCACCGATATCCACGAAACAAACGAACGGAATTCGACTTCGTCTTTTAAGAAATATCAAAACAAAGACGACCGTTTCCGGCGTAATTTGACGCGCTGAATAAGATGAAACAAGTTTTAGGTCGCTAGCATGTATAGAAAAAAAGTTACCAACCGATATCTGAAAAACAAACAAACGGACTTCGACTTCGTGTTTCAAGCAATATCAAAACAAAGACGGCCGTTTCCGGCGTAATTTAACGCGCTGAATGCGATGAAACAAGTTTTAGGTCGCTAGCATGTATAGAAAAAAAGTTACCAACCGATATCTGAAAAATAAACAAACGGACTTCGACTTCGTGTTTCAAGCAATATCAAAACAAAGACCGCCGTTTTCGGCGTAATTTGACGCGCTGAATGCGATAAAACAAGTTTTAGGTCGCTAGCATGTATAGAAAAAAAGTTACTCACCGATATCCACGAAACAAACAAACGGAATTCGACTCCGTGTTTTGAGCAATATCAGAACAAAGACGACCGTTACCGGCGTAATTTGACGCGCTGAATGCGATAAAACAAGTTTTAGGTCGCTAGCATGTATAGAAAAAAAGTTACTCACCGATATCCACGAAACAAACAAACGGAATTCGACTCCGTGTTTTGAGCAATATCAAAACAAAGACGACCGTTTCCGGCGTACTTTGACGCGCTGAATGCGATAAAACAAGTTTTAGGTCGCTAGCATGTATAGAAAAAAAGTTACCAACCGATATCTGAAAAACAAACAAACGGACTCCGACTTCGTCTATCGAGCAATATCAAAACAAAGACGGCCGTTTCCGGTGTAATTTGACGCGCTGAATGCGATGAAACAAGTTTTAGGTCGCTAGCATGTATAGAAAAAAAGTTACCAACCGATATCTGAAAAACAAACAAACGGACTTCGACTTCGTGTTTCAAGCAATATCAAAACAAAGACGTCCGTTCCCGGCGTAATTTGACGCGCTGAATGCGATAAAACAAGTTTTAGGTCGCTAGCATGTATAGAAAAAAAGTTACTCATCGATATCCACGAAACAAACAAACGGAATTCGACTCCGTGTTTTGAGCAATATCAGAACAAAGACGACCGTTTCCGGCGTAATTTGACGCGCTGAATGCGATAAAACAAGTTTTAGGTCGCTAGCATGTATAGAAAAAAAGTTACTAACCGATATCTGAAAAACAAACAAACGGACTCCGACTTCGTCCATCGAGCAATATCAAAACAAAGACGGCCGTTTCCGGCGTAATTTGACGCGCTGAATGCGATGAAACAAGTTTCAGGTCGCTAGCATGTATAGAAAAAAAGTTACTCACCGATATCCACGAAACAAACGAACGGAATTCGACTTCGTCTTTTACGAAATATCAAAACAAAGACGACCGTTTCCGGCGTAATTTGACGCGCTGAATAAGATGAAACAAGTTTTAGGTCGCTAGCATGTATAGAAAAAAAGTGACTCACCGATATCCACGAAACAAACGAACGGAATTCAACTTCGTGTTTTGAGCAATATCAAAACAAAGACAACCGTTTCCGGCGTAATTTGACGCGCTGAATGCGATGAAACAAGTTTTAGGTCGCTAGCATGTATAGAAAAAAAGTTACCAACCGATATCTGAAAAACAAACAAACGGACTTCGACTTCGTGTTTCAAGCAATATCAAAACAAAGACGTCCGTTCCCGGCGTAATTTGACGCGCTGAATGCGATAAAACAAGTTTCAGGTCGCTAGCATGTATAGAAAAAAAGTTACTCACCGATATCCACGAAACAAACGAACGGAATTCGACTTCGTCTTTTACGAAATATCAAAACAAAAACGACCGTTTCCGGCGTAATTTGACGCGCTGAATAAGATGAAACAAGTTTTAGGTCGCTAGCATGTATAGAAAAAAAGTTACTCACCGATATCCACGAAACAAACGAACGGAATTCGACTTCGTGTTTTGAGCAATATCAAAACAAAGACAACCGTTTCCGGCGTACTTTGACGCGCTGAATGCGATAAAACAAGTTTTAGGTCGCTAGCATGTATAGAAAAAAAGTTACCAACCGATATCTGAAAAACAAACAAACGGACTCCGACTTCGTCTATCGAGCAATATCAAAACAAAGACGGCCGTTTCCGGCGTAATTTGACGCGCTGAATGCGATGAAACAAGTTTTAGGTCGCTAGCATGTATAGAAAAAAAGTTACCAACCGATATCTGAAAAACAAACAAACGGACTTCGACTTCGTGTTTCAAGCAATATCAAAACAAAGACGTCCGTTCCCGGCGTAATTTGACGCGCTGAATGCGATAAAACAAGTTTTAGGTCGCTAGCATGTATAGAAAAAAAGTTACTCATCGATATCCACGAAACAAACAAACGGAATTCGACTCCGTGTTTTGAGCAATATCAGAACAAAGACGACCGTTTCCGGCGTAATTTGACGCGCTGAATGCGATAAAACAAGTTTTAGGTCGCTAGCATGTATAGAAAAAAAGTTACTAACCGATATCTGAAAAACAAACAAACGGACTCCGACTTCGTCCATCGAGCAATATCAAAACAAAGACGGCCGTTTCCGGCGTAATTTGACGCGCTGAATGCGATGAAACAAGTTTCAGGTCGCTAGCATGTATAGAAAAAAAGTTACTCACCGATATCCACGAAACAAACGAACGGAATTCGACTTCGTCTTTTACGAAATATCAAAACAAAGACGACCGTTTCCGGCGTAATTTGACGCGCTGAATAAGATGAAACAAGTTTTAGGTCGCTAGCATGTATAGAAAAAAAGTTACTCACCGATATCCACGAAACAAACGAACGGAATTCGACTTCGTGTTTTGAGCAATATCAAAACAAAGACAACCGTTTCCGGCGTAATTTGACGCGCTGAATGCGATGAAACAAGTTTTAGGTCGCTAGCATGTATAGAAAAAAAGTTACCAACCGATATCTGAAAAACAAACAAACGGACTCCGACTTCGTCTATCGAGCAATATCAAAACAAAGACGGCCGTTTCCGGCGTAATTTGACGCGCTGAATGCGATGAAACAAGTTTTAGGTCGCTAGCATGTATAGAAAAAAAGTTACCAACCGATATCTGAAAAACAAACAAACGGACTTCGACTTCGTGTTTCAAGCAATATCAAAACAAAGACGGCCGTTCCCGGCGTAATTTGACGCGCTGAATGCGATAAAACAAGTTTTAGGTCGCTAGCATGTATAGAAAAAAAGTTACTCATCGATATCCACGAAACAAACAAACGGAATTCGACTCCGTGTTTTGAGCAATATCAGAACAAAGACGACCGTTTCCGGCGTAATTTGACGCGCTGAATGCGATAAAACAAGTTTTAGGTCGCTAGCATGTATAGAAAAAAAGTTACTAACCGATATCTGAAAAACAAACAAACGGACTCCGACTTCGTCTATCGAGCAATATCAAAACAAAGACGGCCGTTTCCGGCGTAATTTGACGCGCTGAATGCGATGAAACAAGTTTTAGGTCGCTAGCATGTATAGAAAAAAAGTTACCAACCGATATCTGAAAAACAAACAAACGGACTTCGACTTCGTGTTTCAAGCAATATCAAAACAAAGACGTCCGTTCCCGGCGTAATTTGACGCGCTGAATGCGATAAAACAAGTTTTAGGTCGCTAGCATGTATAGAAAAAAAGTTACTCATCGATATCCACGAAACAAACAAACGGAATTCGACTCCGTGTTTTGAGCAATATCAGAACAAAGACGACCGTTTCCGGCGTAATTTGACGCGCTGAATGCGATAAAACAAGTTTTAGGTCGCTAGCATGTATAGAAAAAAAGTTACTAACCGATATCTGAAAAACAAACAAACGGACTCCGACTTCGTCCATCGAGCAATATCAAAACAAAGACGGCCGTTTCCGGCGTAATTTGACGCGCTGAATGCGATGAAACAAGTTTCAGGTCGCTAGCATGTATAGAAAAAAAGTTACTCACCGATATCCACGAAACAAACGAACGGAATTCGACTTCGTCTTTTACGAAATATCAAAACAAAAACGACCGTTTCCGGCGTAATTTGACGCGCTGAATAAGATGAAACAAGTTTTAGGTCGCTAGCATGTATAGAAAAAAAGTTACTCACCGATATCCACGAAACAAACGAACGGAATTCGACTTCGTGTTTTGAGCAATATCAAAACAAAGACAACCGTTTCCGGCGTAATTTGACGCGCTGAATGCGATGAAACAAGTTTTAGGTCGCTAGCATGTATAGAAAAAAAGTTACCAACCGATATCTGAAAAACAAACAAACGGACTCCGACTTCGTCTATCGAGCAATATCAAAACAAAGACGGCCGTTTCCGGCGTAATTTGACGCGCTGAATGCGATGAAACAAGTTTTAGGTCGCTAGCATGTATAGAAAAAAAGTTACCAACCGATATCTGAAAAACAAACAAACGGACTTCGACTTCGTGTTTCAAGCAATATCAAAACAAAGACGGCCGTTCCCGGCGTAATTTGACGCGCTGAATGCGATAAAACAAGTTTTAGGTCGCTAGCATGTATAGAAAAAAAGTTACTCATCGATATCCACGAAACAAACAAACGGAATTCGACTCCGTGTTTTGAGCAATATCAGAACAAAGACGACCGTTTCCGGCGTAATTTGACGCGCTGAATGCGATAAAACAAGTTTTAGGTCGCTAGCATGTATAGAAAAAAAGTTACTAACCGATATCTGAAAAACAAACAAACGGACTCCGACTTCGTCTATCGAGCAATATCAAAACAAAGACGGCCGTTTCCGGCGTAATTTGACGCGCTGAATGCGATGAAACAAGTTTCAGGTCGCTAGCATGTATAGAAAAAAAGTTACTCACCGATATCCACGAAACAAACGAACGGAATTCGACTTCGTCTTTTAAGAAATATCAAAACAAAGACGACCGTTTCCGGCGTAATTTGACGCGCTGAATAAGATGAAACAAGTTTTAGGTCGCTAGCATGTATAGAAAAAAAGTTACCAACCGATATCTGAAAAACAAACAAACGGACTTCGACTTCGTGTTTCAAGCAATATCAAAACAAAGACGGCCGTTTCCGGCGTAATTTAACGCGCTGAATGCGATGAAACAAGTTTTAGGTCGCTAGCATGTATAGAAAAAAAGTTACCAACCGATATCTGAAAAATAAACAAACGGACTTCGACTTCGTGTTTCAAGCAATATCAAAACAAAGACCGCCGTTTTCGGCGTAATTTGACGCGCTGAATGCGATAAAACAAGTTTTAGGTCGCTAGCATGTATAGAAAAAAAGTTACTCACCGATATCCACGAAACAAACAAACGGAATTCGACTCCGTGTTTTGAGCAATATCAGAACAAAGACGACCGTTTCCGGCGTAATTTGACGCGCTGAATGCGATAAAACAAGTTTTAGGTCGCTAGCATGTATAGAAAAAAAGTTACTAACCGATATCTGAAAAACAAACAAACGGACTCCGACTTCGTCTATCGAGCAATATCAAAACAAAGACGGCCGTTTCCGGCGTAATTTGACGCGCTGAATGCGATGAAACAAGTTTCAGGTCGCTAGCATGTATAGAAAAAAAGTTACTCACCGATATCCACGAAACAAACGAACGGAATTCGACTTCGTCTTTTAAGAAATATCAAAACAAAGACGACCGTTTCCGGCGTAATTTGACGCGCTGAATAAGATGAAACAAGTTTTAGGTCGCTAGCATGTATAGAAAAAAAGTTACCAACCGATATCTGAAAAACAAACAAACGGACTTCGACTTCGTGTTTCAAGCAATATCAAAACAAAGACGGCCGTTTCCGGCGTAATTTAACGCGCTGAATGCGATGAAACAAGTTTTAGGTCGCTAGCATGTATAGAAAAAAAGTTACCAACCGATATCTGAAAAATAAACAAACGGACTTCGACTTCGTGTTTCAAGCAATATCAAAACAAAGACCGCCGTTTTCGGCGTAATTTGACGCGCTGAATGCGATAAAACAAGTTTTAGGTCGCTAGCATGTATAGAAAAAAAGTTACTCACCGATATCCACGAAACAAACAAACGGAATTCGACTCCGTGTTTTGAGCAATATCAGAACAAAGACGACCGTTACCGGCGTAATTTGACGCGCTGAATGCGATAAAACAAGTTTTAGGTCGCTAGCATGTATAGAAAAAAAGTTACTCACCGATATCCACGAAACAAACAAACGGAATTCGACTCCGTGTTTTGAGCAATATCAAAACAAAGACGACCGTTTCCGGCGTACTTTGACGCGCTGAATGCGATAAAACAAGTTTTAGGTCGCTAGCATGTATAGAAAAAAAGTTACCAACCGATATCTGAAAAACAAACAAACGGACTCCGACTTCGTCTATCGAGCAATATCAAAACAAAGACGGCCGTTTCCGGCGTAATTTGACGCGCTGAATGCGATGAAACAAGTTTTAGGCCGCTAGCATGTATAGAAAAAAAGTTACCAACCGATATCTGAAAAACAAACAAACGGACTTCGACTTCGTGTTTCAAGCAATATCAAAACAAAGACGTCCGTTCCCGGCGTAATTTGACGCGCTGAATGCGATAAAACAAGTTTTAGGTCGCTAGCATGTATAGAAAAAAAGTTACTCATCGATATCCACGAAACAAACAAACGGAATTCGACTCCGTGTTTTGAGCAATATCAGAACAAAGACGACCGTTTCCGGCGTAATTTGACGCGCTGAATGCGATAAAACAAGTTTTAGGTCGCTAGCATGTATAGAAAAAAAGTTACTAACCGATATCTGAAAAACAAACAAACGGACTCCGACTTCGTCCATCGAGCAATATCAAAACAAAGACGGCCGTTTCCGGCGTAATTTGACGCGCTGAATGCGATGAAACAAGTTTCAGGTCGCTAGCATGTATAGAAAAAAAGTTACTCACCGATATCCACAAAACAAACGAACGGAATTCGACTTCGTCTTTTACGAAATATCAAAACAAAGACGACCGTTTCCGGCGTAATTTGACGCGCTGAATAAGATGAAACAAGTTTTAGGTCGCTAGCATGTATAGAAAAAAAGTTACCAACCGATATCTGAAAAACAAACAAACGGACTTCGACTTCGTGTTTCAAGCAATATCAAAACAAAGACGGCCGTTTCCGGCGTAATTTAACGCGCTGAATGCGATGAAACAAGTTTTAGGTCGCTAGCATGTATAGAAAAAAAGTTAGCAACCGATATCTGAAAAATAAACAAACGGACTTCGACTTCGTGTTTCAAGCAATATCAAAACAAAGACCGCCGTTTTCGGCGTAATTTGACGCGCTGAATGCGATGAAACAAGTTTCAGGTCGCTAGCATGTATAGAAAAAAAGTTACTCACCGATATCCACGAAACAAACGAACGAAATTCGACTTCGTGTTTTGAGAAATATCAAAACAAAGACGACCGTTACCGGCGTTATTTGACGCGCTGAATGCGATAAAACAAGTTTTAGGTCGCTAGCATGTATAGAAAAAAAGTTACTCACCGATATCCACGAAACAAACAAACGGAATTCGACTCCGTGTTTTGAGCAATATCAGAACAAAGACGACCGTTACCGGCGTAATTTGACGCGCTGAATGCGATAAAACAAGTTTTAGGTCGCTAGCATGTATAGAAAAAAAGTTACTCACCGATATCCACGAAACAAACAAACGGAATTCGACTCCGTGTTTTGAGCAATATCAAAACAAAGACGACCGTTTCCGGCGTACTTTGACGCGCTGAATGCGATAAAACAAGTTTTAGGTCGCTAGCATGTATAGAAAAAAAGTTACCAACCGATATCTGAAAAACAAACAAACGGACTCCGACTTCGTCTATCGAGCAATATCAAAACAAAGACGGCCGTTTCCGGCGTAATTTGACGCGCTGAATGCGATGAAACAAGTTTTAGGCCGCTAGCATGTATAGAAAAAAAGTTACCAACCGATATCTGAAAAACAAACAAACGGACTTCGACTTCGTGTTTCAAGCAATATCAAAACAAAGACGTCCGTTCCCGGCGTAATTTGACGCGCTGAATGCGATAAAACAAGTTTTAGGTCGCTAGCATGTACAGAAAAAAAGTTACTCATCGATATCCACGAAACAAACAAACGGAATTCGACTCCGTGTTTTGAGCAATATCAGAACAAAGACGACCGTTTCCGGCGTAATTTGACGCGCTGAATGCGATGAAACAAGTTTTAGGTCGCTAGCATGTATAGAAAAAAAGTTACCAACCGATATCTGAAAAACAAACAAACGGACTTCGACTTCGTGTTTCAAGCAATATCAAAACAAAGACCGCCGTTTTCGGCGTAATTTGACGCGCTGAATGCGATAAAACAAGTTTTAGGTCGCTAGCATGTATAGAAAAAAAGTTACTCACCGATATACACGAAACAAACAAACGGAATGCGACTCCGTGTTTTGAGCAATATCAGAACAAAGACGACCGTTTCCGGCGTAATTTGACGCGCTGAATGCGATAAAACAGGTTTTAGGTCGCTAGCATGTATAGAAAAAAAGTTACTCACCGATATCCACGAAACAAACAAACGGAATTCGACTCCGTGTTTTGAGCAATATCAAAACAGAGACGGCCGTTTCCGGCGTAATTTGACGCGCTGAATGCAATAAAACAAGCTTCAGGTCGCTAGCATGTATAGAAAAAAAGTTACTCACCGATATCCACGAAACAAACGAACGGTATTCGACTTCGTGTTTTGAGCAATATCAAAACAAAGACAACCGTTTCCGGCGTAATTTGACGCGCTGAATGCGATGAAACAAGTTTTAGGTCGCTAGCATGTATAGAAAAAAAGTTACCAACCGATATCTGAAAAACAAACAAACGGACTCCGACTTCGTCTATCGAGCAATATCAAAACAAAGACGGCCGTTTCCGGCGTAATTTGACGCGCTGAATGCGATGAAACAAGTTTTAGGTCGCTAGCATGTATAGAAAAAAAGTTACCAACCGATATCTGAAAAACAAACAAACGGACTTCGACTTCGTGTTTCAAGCAATATCAAAACAAAGACGGCCGTTCCCGGCGTAATTTGACGCGCTGAATGCGATAAAACAAGTTTTAGGTCGCTAGCATGTATAGAAAAAAAGTTACTCATCGATATCCACGAAACAAACAAACGGAATTCGACTCCGTGTTTTGAGCAATATCAGAACAAAGACGACCGTTTCCGGCGTAATTTGACGCGCTGAATGCGATAAAACAAGTTTTAGGTCGCTAGCATGTATAGAAAAAAAGTTACTAACCGATATCTGAAAAACAAACAAACGGACTCCGACTTCGTCTATCGAGCAATATCAAAACAAAGACGGCCGTTCCCGGCGTAATTTGACGCGCTGAATGCGATGAAACAAGTTTCAGGTCGCTAGCATGTATAGAAAAAAAGTTACTCACCGATATCCACGAAACAAACGAACGAAATTCGACTTCGTGTTTTGAGAAATATCAAAACAAAGACGACCGTTACCGGCGTAATTTGACGCGCTGAATGCGATAAAACAAGTTTTAGGTCGCTAGCATGTATAGAAAAAAAGTTACTCACCGATATCCACGAAACAAACAAACGGAATTCGACTCCGTGTTTTGAGCAATATCAGAACAAAGACGACCGTTTTCGGCGTAATTTGACGCGCTGAATGCGATAAAACAAGTTTTAGGTCGCTAGCATGTATAGAAAAAAAGTTACTAACCGATGTCTGAAAAACAAACAAACGGACTCCGACTTCGTCTATCGAGCAATATCAAAACAAAGACGGCCGTTTCCGGCGTAATTTGACGCGCTGAATGCGATGAAACAAGTTTCAGGTCGCTAGCATGTATAGAAAAAAAGTTACTCACCGATATCCACGAAACAAACGAACGAAATTCGACTTCGTGTTTTGAGCAATATCAAAACAAAGACGACCGTTTCCGGCGTAATTTAACGCGCTGAATGCGATGAAACAAGTTTTAGGTCGCTAGCATGTATAGAAAAAAAGTTACCAACCGATATCTGAAAAACAAACAAACGGAATTCGACTTCGTGTTTCAAGCAATATCAAAACAAAGACCGCCGTTTTCGGCGTAATTTGACGCGCTGAATGCGATAAAACAAGTTTTAGGTCGCTAGCATGTATAGAAAAAAAGTTACTCACCGATATACACGAAACAAACAAACGGAATGCGACTCCGTGTTTTGAGCAATATCAGAACAAAGACGACCGTTTCCGGCGTAATTTGACGCGCTGAATGCGATAAAACAGGTTTTAGGTCGCTAGCATGTATAGAAAAAAAGTTACTCACCGATATCCACGAAACAAACAAACGGAATTCGACTCCGTGTTTTGAGCAATATCAAAACAGAGACGGCCGTTTCCGGCGTAATTTGACGCGCTGAATGCAATAAAACAAGCTTCAGGTCGCTAGCATGTATAGAAAAAAAGTTACTCACCGATATCCACGAAACAAACGAACGGAATTCGACTTCGTGTTTTGAGCAATATCAAAACAAAGACAATCGTTTCCGGCGTAATTTGACGCGCTGAATGCGATGAAACAAGTTTTAGGTCGCTAGCATGTATAGAAAAAAAGTTACCAACCGATATCTGAAAAACAAACAAACGGACTCCGACTTCGTCTATCGAGCAATATCAAAACAAAGACGGCCGTTTCCGGCGTAATTTGACGCGCTGAATGCGATGAAACAAGTTTTAGGTCGCTAGCATGTATAGAAAAAAAGTTACCAACCGATATCTGAAAAACAAACAAACGGACTTCGACTTCGTGTTTCAAGCAATATCAAAACAAAGACGGCCGTTCCCGGCGTAATTTGACGCGCTGAATGCGATAAAACAAGTTTTAGGTCGCTAGCATGTATAGAAAAAAAGTTACTCATCGATATCCACGAAACAAACAAACGGAATTCGACTCCGTGTTTTGAGCAATATCAGAACAAAGACGACCGTTTCCGGCGTAATTTGACGCGCTGAATGCGATAAAACAAGTTTTAGGTCGCTAGCATGTATAGAAAAAAAGTTACTAACCGATATCTGAAAAACAAACAAACGGACTCCGACTTCGTCTATCGAGCAATATCAAAACAAAGACGGCCGTTTCCGGCGTAATTTGACGCGCTGAATGCGATGAAACAAGTTTCAGGTCGCTAGCATGTATAGAAAAAAAGTTACTCACCGATATCCACGAAACAAACGAACGGAATTCGACTTCGTCTTTTAAGCAATATCAAAACAAAGACGACCGTTTCCGGCGTAATTTGACGCGCTGAATAAGATGAAACAAGTTTTAGGTCGCTAGCATGTATAGAAAAAAAGTTACCAACCGATATCTGAAAAACAAACAAACGGACTTCGACTTCGTGTTTCAAGCAATATCAAAACAAAGACGGCCGTTTCCGGCGCAATTTAACGCGCTGAATGCGATAAAACAAGTTTTAGGTCGCTAGCATGTATAGAAAAAAAGTTACTCACCGATATCCACGAAACAAACAAACGGAATTCGACTCCGTGTTTTGAGCAATATCAGAACAAAGACGACCGTTACCGGCGTAATTTGACGCGCTGAATGCGATAAAACAAGTTTTAGGTCGCTAGCATGTATAGAAAAAAAGTTACTCACCGATATCCACGAAACAAACAAACGGAATTCGACTCCGTGTTTTGAGCAATATCAGAACAAAGACGACCGTTTCCGGCGTAATTTGACGCGCTGAATGCGATAAAACAAGTTTTAGGTCGCTAACATGTATAGAAAAAAAGTTACTAACCGATATCTGAAAAACAAACAAACGGACTCCGACTTCGTCTATCGAGCAATATCAAAACAAAAGACGGCCGTTTCCGGCGTAATTTGACGCGCTGAATGCGATGAAACAAGTTTCAGGTCGCTAGCATGTATAGAAAAAAAGTTACTCATCGATATCCACGAAACAAACAAACGGAATTCGACTCCGTGTTTTGAGCAATATCAGAACAAAGACGACCGTTTCCGGCGTAATTTGACGCGCTGAATGCGATAGAACAAGTTTTAGGTCGCTAGCATGTATAGAAAAAAAGTTACTAACCGATATCTGAAAAACAAACAAACGGACTCCGACTTCGTCTATCGAGCAATATCAAAACAAAGACGGCCGTTTCCGGCGTAATTTGACGCGCTGAATGCGATGAAACAAGTTTCAGGTCGCTAGCATGTATAGAAAAAAAGTTACTCACCGATATCCACGAAACAAACGAACGGAATTCGACTTCGTCTTTTAGGAAATATCAAAACAAAGACGACCGTTTCCGGCGTAATTTGATGCGCTGAATAAGATGAAACAAGTTTTAGGTCGCTAGCATGTATAGAAAAAAAGTTACCAACCGATATCTGAAAAACAAACAAACGGACTTCGACTTCGTGTTTCAAGCAATATCAAAACAAAGACGGCCGTTCCCGGCGTAATTTGACGCGCTGAATGCGATAAAACAAGTTTTAGGTCGCTAGCATGTATAGAAAAAAAGTTACTCATCGATATCCACGAAACAAACAAACGGAATTCGACTCCGTGTTTTGAGCAATATCAGAACAAAGACGACCGTTTCCGGCGTAATTTGACGCGCTGAATGCGATAAAACAAGTTTTAGGTCGCTAGCATGTATAGAAAAAAAGTTACTCACCGATATCCACGAAACAAACGAACGGAATTCGACTTCGTCTTTTAAGCAATATCAAAACAAAGACGACCGTTTCCGGCGTAATTTGACGCGCTGAATAAGATGAAACAAGTTTTGGGTCGCTAGCATGTATAGAAAAAAAGTTACCAACCGATATCTGAAAAACAAACAAACGGACTTCGACTTCGTGTTTCAAGCAATATCAAAACAAAGACGGCCGTTTCCGGCGCAATTTAACGCGCTGAATGCGATAAAACAAGTTTTAGGTCGCTAGCATGTATAGAAAAAAAGTTACTCACCGATATCCACGAAACAAACAAACGGAATTCGACTCCGTGTTTTGAGCAATATCAGAACAAAGACGACCGTTACCGGCGTAATTTGACGCGCTGAATGCGATAAAACAAGTTTTAGGTCGCTAGCATGTATAGAAAAAAAGTTACTCACCGATATCCACGAAACAAACAAACGGAATTCGACTCCGTGTTTTGAGCAATATCAGAACAAAGACGACCGTTTCCGGCGTAATTTGACGCGCTGAATGCGATAAAACAAGTTTTAGGTCGCTAACATGTATAGAAAAAAAGTTACTAACCGATATCTGAAAAACAAACAAACGGACTCCGACTTCGTCTATCGAGCAATATCAAAACAAAAGACGGCCGTTTCCGGCGTAATTTGAGGCGCTGAATGCGATGAAACAAGTTTCAGGTCGCTAGCATGTATAGAAAAAAAGTTACTCACCAATATCCACGAAACAAACGAACGAAATTCGACTTCGTGTTTTGAGCAATATCAAAACAAAGACGACCGTTACCGGCGTAATTTGACGCGCTGAATGCGATAAAACAAGTTTTAGGTCGCTAGCATGTATAGAAAAAAAGTTACTAACCGATGTCTGAAAAACAAACAAACGGACTCCGACTTCGTCTATCGAGCAATATCAAAACAAAGACGGCCGTTTCCGGCGTAATTTGACGCGCTGAATGCGATGAAACAAGTTTCAGGTCGCTAGCATGTATAGAAAAAAAGTTACTCACTGATATCCACGAAACAAACGAACGAAATTCGACTTCGTGTTTTGAGCAATATCAAAACAAAGACGACCGTTTTCGGCGTAATTTAACGCGCTGAATGCGATGAAACAAGTTTTAGGTCGCTAGCATGTATAGAAAAAAAGTTACCATTCGATATCTGAAAAACAAACAAACGGACTTCGACTTCGTGTTTCAAGCAATATCAAAACAAAGACCGCCGTTTTCGGCGTGATTTGACGCGCTGAATGCGATAAAACAAGTTTTAGGTCGCTAGCATGTATAGAAAAAAAGTTACTCACCGATATACACGAAACAAACAAACGGAATCCGACTCCGTGTTTTGAGCAATATCAAAACAAAGACGACCGTTTCCGGCGTAATTTGACGCGCTGAATAAGATGAAACAAGTTTTAGGTCGCTAGCATGTATAGAAAAAAAGTTACCAACCGATATCTGAAAAACGAACAAACGGATTCCGACTTCGTGTTTCAAGCAATATCAAAACAAAGACGGCCGTTTCCGGCGTAATTTAACGCGCTGAATGCGATAAAACAAGTTTTAGGTCGCTAGCATGTATAGAAAAAAAGTTACTCACCGATATCCACGAAACAAACAAACGGAATTCGACTCCGTGTTTTGAGCAATATCAGAACAAAGACAACCGTTTTCGGCGTAATTTGACGCGCTGAATGCGATAAAACAAGGTTTAGGTCGCTAGCATGTATAGAAAAAAAGTTACTAACCGATATCTGAAAAACAAACAAACGGACTCCGACTTCGTCTATCGAGCAATATCAGAACAAAGACGGCCGTTTCCAGCGTAATTTGACGCGCTGAATGCGATGAAACAAGTTTCAGGTCGCTAGCATGTATAGAAAAAAAGTTACTCACCGATATCCACGAAACAATCGAACGGAATTCGACTTCGTCTTTTGAGCAATATCAGAACAAAGACAACCGTTTCCGGCGTAATTTGACGCGCTGAATGCGATGAAACAAGTTTTTGGTCGCTAGCATGTATAGAAAAAAAGTTACCAACCGATATCTGAAAAACAAACAAACGGACTCCGACTTCGTCTATCGAGCAATATCAAAACAAAGACGGCCGTTTCCGGCGTAATTTGACGCGCTGAATGCGATGAAACAAGTTTGAGGTCGCTAGCATGTATAGAAAAAAAGTTACCAACCGATATCTGAAAAACAAACAAACGGACTTCGACTTCGTGTTTCAAGCAATATCAAAACAAAGACGGCCGTTCCCGGCGTAATTTGACGCGCTGAATGCGATAAAACAAGTTTTAGGTCGCTAGCATGTATAGAAAAAAAGTTACTCATCGATATCCACGAAACAAACAAACGGAATTCGACTCCGTGTTTTGAGCAATATCAGAACAAAGACGACCGTTTCCGGCGTAATTTGACGCGCTGAATGCGATAAAACAAGTTTTAGGTCGCTAGCATGTATAGAAAAAAAGTTACTAACCGATATCTGAAAAACAAACAAACGGACTCCGACTTCGTCTATCGAGCAATATCAAAACAAAGACGGCCGTTTCCGGCGTAATTTGACGCGCTGAATGCGATGAAACAAGTTTCAGGTCGCTAGCATGTATAGAAAAAAAGTTACCAACCGATATCTGAAAAACAAACAAACGGACTCCGACTTCGTCTATCGAGCAATATCAAAACAAAGACGGCCGTTTCCGGCGTAATTTGACGCGCTGAATGCGATGAAACAAGTTTGAGGTCGCTAGCATGTATAGAAAAAAAGTTACCAACCGATATCTGAAAAACAAACAAACGGACTTCGACTTCGTGTTTCAAGCAATATCAAAACAAAGACGGCCGTTCCCGGCGTAATTTGACGCGCTGAATGCGATAAAACAAGTTTTAGGTCGCTAGCATGTATAGAAAAAAAGTTACTCATCGATATCCACGAAACAAACAAACGGAATTCGACTCCGTGTTTTGAGCAATATCAGAACAAAGACGACCGTTTCCGGCGTAATTTGACGCGCTGAATGCGATAAAACAAGTTTTAGGTCGCTAGCATGTATAGAAAAAAAGTTACTAACCGATATCTGAAAAACAAACAAACGGACTCCGACTTCGTCTATCGAGCAATATCAAAACAAAGACGGCCGTTTCCGGCGTAATTTGACGCGCTGAATGCGATGAAACAAGTTTCAGGTCGCTAGCATGTATAGAAAAAAAGTTACTCACCGATATCCACGAAACAAACGAACGGAATTCGACTTCGTCTTTTAAGCAATATCAAAACAAAGACGACCGTTTCCGGCGTAATTTGACGCGCTGAATAAGATGAAACAAGTTTTAGGTCGCTAGCATGTATAGAAAAAAAGTTACCAACCGATATCTGAAAAACAAACAAACGGACTTCGACTTCGTGTTTCAAGCAATATCAAAACAAAGACGGCCGTTTCCGGCTCAATTTAACGCGCTGAATGCGATAAAACAAGTTTTAGGTCGCTAGCATGTATAGAAAAAAAGTTACTCACCGATATCCACGAAACAAACAAACGGAATTCGACTCCGTGTTTTGAGCAATATCAGAACAAAGACGACCGTTACCGGCGTAATTTGACGCGCTGAATGCGATAAAACAAGTTTTAGGTCGCTAGCATGTATAGAAAAAAAGTTACTCACCGATATCCACGAAACAAACAAACGGAATTCGACTCCGTGTTTTAAGCAATATCAGAACAAAGACGACCGTTTCCGGCGTAATTTGACGCGCTGAATGCGATAAAACAAGTTTTAGGTCGCTAACATGTATAGAAAAAAAGTTACTAACCGATATCTGAAAAACAAACAAACGGACTCCGACTTCGTCTATCGAGCAATATCAAAACAAAAGACGGCCGTTTCCGGCGTAATTTGACGCGCTGAATGCGATGAAACAAGTTTCAGGTCGCTAGCATGTATAGAAAAAAAGTTACTCACCGATATCCACGAAACAAACGAACGAAATTCGACTTCGTGTTTTGAGCAATATCAAAACAAAGACGCCCGTTACCGGCGTAATTTGACGCGCTGAATGCGATAAAACAAGTTTTAGGTCGCTAGCATGTATAGAAAAAAAGTTACTAACCGATGTCTGAAAAACAAACAAACGGACTCCGACTTCGTCTATCGAGCAATATCGAAACAAAGACGGCCGTTTTCGGCGTAATTTGACGCGCTGAATGCGATGAAACAAGTTTCAGGTCGCTAGCATGTATAGAAAAAAAGTTACTCACCGATATCCACGAAACAAACGAACGAAATTCGACTTCGTGTTTTGAGCAATATCAAAACAAAGACGACCGTTTCCGGCGTAATTTAACGCGCTGAATGCGATGAAACAAGTTTTAGGTCGCTAGCATGTATAGAAAAAAAGTTACCATTCGATATCTGAAAAACAAACAAACGGACTTCGACTTCGTGTTTCAAGCAATATCAAAACAAAGACCGCCGTTTTCGGCGTAATTTGACGCGCTGAATGCGATAAAACAAGTTTTAGGTCGCTAGCATGTATAGAAAAAAAGTTACTCACCGATATACACGAAACAAACAAACGGAATCCGACTCCGTGTTTTGAGCAATATCAAAACAAAGACGACCGTTTCCGGCGTAATTTGACGCGCTGAATAAGATGAAACAAGTTTTAGGTCGCTAGCATGTATAGAAAAAAAGTTACTAACCGATATCTGAAAAACAAACAAACGGACTCCGACTTCGTGTTTCAAGCAATATCAAAACAAAGACGGCCGTTTCCGGCGTAATTTAACGCGCTGAATGCGATAAAACAAGTTTTAGGTCGCTAGCATGTATAGAAAAAAAGTTACTCACCGATATCCACGAAACAAACAAACGGAATTCGACTCCGTGTTTTGAGCAATATCAGAACAAAGACAACCGTTTTCGGCGTAATTTGACGCGCTGAATGCGATAAAACAAGGTTTAGGTCGCTAGCATGTATAGAAAAAAAGTTACTAACCGATATCTGAAAAACAAACAAACGGACTCCGACTTCGTCTATCGAGCAATATCAGAACAAAGACGGCCGTTTCCGGCGTAATTTGACGCGCTGAATGCGATGAAACAAGTTTCAGGTCGCTAGCATGTATAGAAAAAAAGTTACTCACCGATATCCACGAAACAAACGAACGGAATTCGACTTCGTCTTTTGAGCAATATCAGAACAAAGACAACCGTTTCCGGCGTAATTTGACGCGCTGAATGCGATGAAACAAGTTTTTGGTCGCTAGCATGTATAGAAAAAAAGTTACCAACCGATATCTGAAAAACAAACAAACGGACTCCGACTTCGTCTATCGAGCAATATCAAAACAAAGACGGCCGTTTCCGGCGTAATTTGACGCGCTGAATGCGATGAAACAAGTTTTAGGTCGCTAGCATGTATAGAAAAAAAGTTACCAACCGATATCTGAAAAACAAACAAACGGACTTCGACTTCGTGTTTCAAGCAATATCGAAACAAAGACGGCCGTTTCCGGCGTAATTTGACGCGCTGAATGCGATCAAACAAGTTTCAGGTCGCTAGCATGTATAGAAAAAAAGTTACTCACCGATATCCACGAAACAAACGAACGGAATTCGACTTCGTGTTTTGAGCAATATCAAAACAAAGACGACCGTTTCCGGCGTAATTTAACGCGCTGAATAAGATGAAACAAGTTTTAGGTCGCTAGCATGTATAGAAAAAAAGTTACCAACCGATATCTGAAAAACAAACAAACGGACTTCGACTTCGTGTTTCAAGCAATATCAAAACAAAGACGGCCGTTTCCGGCGTAATTTAACGCGCTGAATGCGATAAAACAAGTTTTAGGTCGCTAGCATGTATAGAAAAAAAGTTACTAACCGATATCTGAAAAACAAACAAACGGACTCCGACTTCGTCTATCGAGCAATATCAAAACAAAGACGGCCGTTTCCGGCGTAATTTGACGCGCTGAATGCGATGAAACAAGTTTCAGGTCGCTAGCATGTATAGAAAAAAAGTTACTCACCGATATCCACGAAACAAACGAACGGAATTCGACTTCGTCTTTTAAGCAATATCAAAACAAAGACGACCGTTTCCGGCGTAATTTGACGCGCTGAATAAGATGAAACAAGTTTTAGGTCGCTAGCATGTATAGAAAAAAAGTTACCAACCGATATCTGAAAAACAAACAAACGGACTTCGACTTCGTGTTTCAAGCAATATCAAAACAAAGACGGCCGTTTCCGGCTCAATTTAACGCGCTGAATGCGATAAAACAAGTTTTAGGTCGCTAGCATGTATAGAAAAAAAGTTACTCACCGATATCCACGAAACAAACAAACGGAATTCGACTCCGTGTTTTGAGCAATATCAGAACAAAGACGACCGTTACCGGCGTAATTTGACGCGCTGAATGCGATAAAACAAGTTTTAGGTCGCTAGCATGTATAGAAAAAAAGTTACTCACCGATATCCACGAAACAAACAAACGGAATTCGACTCCGTGTTTTAAGCAATATCAGAACAAAGACGACCGTTTCCGGCGTAATTTGACGCGCTGAATGCGATAAAACAAGTTTTAGGTCGCTAACATGTATAGAAAAAAAGTTACTAACCGATATCTGAAAAACAAACAAACGGACTCCGACTTCGTCTATCGAGCAATATCAAAACAAAAGACGGCCGTTTCCGGCGTAATTTGACGCGCTGAATGCGATGAAACAAGTTTCAGGTCGCTAGCATGTATAGAAAAAAAGTTACTCACCGATATCCACGAAACAAACGAACGAAATTCGACTTCGTGTTTTGAGCAATATCAAAACAAAGACGCCCGTTACCGGCGTAATTTGACGCGCTGAATGCGATAAAACAAGTTTTAGGTCGCTAGCATGTATAGAAAAAAAGTTACTAACCGATGTCTGAAAAACAAACAAACGGACTCCGACTTCGTCTATCGAGCAATATCGAAACAAAGACGGCCGTTTTCGGCGTAATTTGACGCGCTGAATGCGATGAAACAAGTTTCAGGTCGCTAGCATGTATAGAAAAAAAGTTACTCACCGATATCCACGAAACAAACGAACGAAATTCGACTTCGTGTTTTGAGCAATATCAAAACAAAGACGACCGTTTCCGGCGTAATTTAACGCGCTGAATGCGATGAAACAAGTTTTAGGTCGCTAGCATGTATAGAAAAAAAGTTACCATTCGATATCTGAAAAACAAACAAACGGACTTCGACTTCGTGTTTCAAGCAATATCAAAACAAAGACCGCCGTTTTCGGCGTAATTTGACGCGCTGAATGCAATAAAACAAGTTTTAGGTCGCTAGCATGTATAGAAAAAAAGTTACTCACCGATATACACGAAACAAACAAACGGAATCCGACTCCGTGTTTTGAGCAATATCAAAACAAAGACGACCGTTTCCGGCGTAATTTGACGCGCTGAATAAGATGAAACAAGTTTTAGGTCGCTAGCATGTATAGAAAAAAAGTTACTAACCGATATCTGAAAAACAAACAAACGGACTCCGACTTCGTGTTTCAAGCAATATCAAAACAAAGACGGCCGTTTCCGGCGTAATTTAACGCGCTGAATGCGATAAAACAAGTTTTAGGTCGCTAGCATGTATAGAAAAAAAGTTACTCACCGATATCCACGAAACAAACAAACGGAATTCGACTCCGTGTTTTGAGCAATATCAGAACAAAGACAACCGTTTTCGGCGTAATTTGACGCGCTGAATGCGATAAAACAAGGTTTAGGTCGCTAGCATGTATAGAAAAAAAGTTACTAACCGATATCTGAAAAACAAACAAACGGACTCCGACTTCGTCTATCGAGCAATATCAGAACAAAGACGGCCGTTTCCGGCGTAATTTGACGCGCTGAATGCGATGAAACAAGTTTCAGGTCGCTAGCATGTATAGAAAAAAAGTTACTCACCGATATCCACGAAACAAACGAACGGAATTCGACTTCGTCTTTTGAGCAATATCAGAACAAAGACAACCGTTTCCGGCGTAATTTGACGCGCTGAATGCGATGAAACAAGTTTTTGGTCGCTAGCATGTATAGAAAAAAAGTTACCAACCGATATCTGAAAAACAAACAAACGGACTCCGACTTCGTCTATCGAGCAATATCAAAACAAAGACGGCCGTTTCCGGCGTAATTTGACGCGCTGAATGCGATGAAACAAGTTTTAGGTCGCTAGCATGTATAGAAAAAAAGTTACCAACCGATATCTGAAAAACAAACAAACGGACTTCGACTTCGTGTTTCAAGCAATATCGAAACAAAGACGGCCGTTTCCGGCGTAATTTGACGCGCTGAATGCGATCAAACAAGTTTCAGGTCGCTAGCATGTATAGAAAAAAAGTTACTCACCGATATCCACGAAACAAACGAACGGAATTCGACTTCGTGTTTTGAGCAATATCAAAACAAAGACGACCGTTTCCGGCGTAATTTAACGCGCTGAATAAGATGAAACAAGTTTTAGGTCGCTAGCATGTATAGAAAAAAAGTTACCAACCGATATCTGAAAAACAAACAAACGGACTTCGACTTCGTGTTTCAAGCAATATCAAAACAAAGACGGCCGTTTCCGGCGTAATTTAACGCGCTGAATGCGATAAAACAAGTTTTAGGTCGCTAGCATGTATAGAAAAAAAGTTACTCACCGATATCCACAAAACAAACAAACGGAATTCGACTCCGTGTTTTGAGCAATATCAGAACAAAGACGACCGTTACCGGCGTAATTTGACGCGCTGAATGCGATAAAACAAGTTTTAGGTCGCTAGCATGTATAGAAAAAAAGTTACTCACCGATATCCACGAAACAAACAAACGGAATTCGACTCCGTGTTTTGAGCAATATCAGAACAAAGACAACCGTTTTCGGCGTAATTTGACGCGCTGAATGCGATAAAACAAGGTTTAGGTCGCTAGCATGTATAGAAAAAAAGTTACTAACCGATATCTGAAAAACAAACAAACGGACTCCGACTTCGTCTATCGAGCAATATCAGAACAAAGACGGCCGTTTCCAGCGTAATTTGACGCGCTGAATGCGATGAAACAAGTTTCAGGTCGCTAGCATGTATAGAAAAAAAGTTACTCACCGATATCCACGAAACAAACAAACGGAATTCGACTTCGTCTTTTGAGCAATATCAGAACAAAGACAACCGTTTCCGGCGTTATTTGACGCGCTGAATGCGATGAAACAAGTTTTTGGTCGCTAGCATGTATAGAAAGAAAGTTACCAACCGATATCTGAAAAACAAACAAACGGACTCCGACTTCGTCTATCGAGCAATATCAAAACAAAGACGGCCGTTTCCGGCGTAATTTGACGCGCTGAATGCGATGAAACAAGTTTGAGGTCGCTAGCATGTATAGAAAAAAAGTTACCAACCGATATCTGAAAAACAAACAAACGGACTTCGACTTCGTGTTTCAAGCAATATCAAAACAAAGACGGCCGTTCCCGGCGTAATTTGACGCGCTGAATGCGATAAAACAAGTTTTAGGTCGCTAGCATGTATAGAAAAAAAGTTACTCATCGATATCCACGAAACAAACAAACGGAATTCGACTCCGTGTTTTGAGCAATATCAGAACAAAGACGACCGTTTCCGGCGTAATTTGACGCGCTGAATGCGATAAAACAAGTTTTAGGTCGCTAGCATGTATAGAAAAAAAGTTACTAACCGATATCTGAAAAACAAACAAACGGACTTCGACTTCGTCTATCGAGCAATATCAAAACAAAGACCGCCGTTTTCGGCGTAATTTGACGCGCTGAATGCGATAAAACAAGTTTCAGGTCGCTAGCATGTATAGAAAAAAAGTTACTCACCGATATACACGAAACAAACAAACGGAATTCGACTCCGTGTTTTGAGCAATATCAGAACAAAGACGACCGTTACCGGCGTAATTTGACGCGCTGAATGCGATAAAACAAGTTTTAGGTCGCTAGCATGTATAGAAAAAAAGTTACTCACCGATATCCACGAAACAAACAAACGGAATTCGACTCCGTGTTTTGAGCAATATCAGAACAAAGACGACCGTTTCCGGCGTAATTTGACGCGCTGAATGCGATCAAACAAGTTTTAGGTCGCTAGCATGTATAGAAAAAAAGTTACTAACCGATATCTGAAAAACAAACAAACGGACTCCGACTTCGTCTATCGAGCAATATCAAAACAAAGACGGCCGTTTCCGGCGTAATTTGACGCGCTGAATGCGATGAAACAAGTTTCAGGTCGCTAGCATGTATAGAAAAAAAGTTACTCACCGATATCCACGAAACAAACGAACGAAATTCGACTTCGTGTTTTGAGCAATATCAAAACAAAGACGACCGTTACCGGCGTAATTTGACGCGCTGAATGCGATAAAACAAGTTTTAGGTCGCTAGCATGTATGGAAAAAAAGTTACTCACCGATATCCACGAAACAAACAAACGGAATTCGACTCCGTGTTTTGAGCAATATCAGAACAAAGACGACCGTTTCCGGCGTAATTTGACGCGCTGAATGCGATAAAACAAGTTTTAGGTCGCTAGCATGTATAGAAAAAAAGTTACTAACCGATATCTGAAAAACAAACAAACGGACTCCGACTTCGTCTATCGAGCAATATCAAAACAAAGACGGCCGTTTCCGGCGTAATTTGACGCGCTGAATGCGATAAAACAAGTTTTAGGTCGCTAGCATGTATAGAAAAAAAGTTACTCACCGATATCCACGAAACAAACAAACGGAATTCGACTCCGTGTTTTGAGCAATATCAGAACAAAGACGACCGTTTCCGGCGTAATTTGACGCGCTGAATGCGATAAAACAAGTTTTAGGTCGCTAGCATGTATAGAAAAAAAGTTACTAACCGATATCTGAAAAACAAACAAACGGACTCCGACTTCGTCTATCGAGCAATATCAAAACAAAGACGGCCGTTTCCGGCGTAATTTGACGCGCTGAATGCGATGAAACAAGTTTCAGGTCGCTAGCATGTATAGAAAAAAAGTTACTCACCGATATCCACGAAACAAACGAACGAAATTCGACTTCGTGTTTTGAGCAATATCAAAACAAAGACGACCGTTTCCGGCGTAATTTAACGCGCTGAATGCGATGAAACAAGTTTTAGGTCGCTAGCATGTATAGAAAAAAAGTTACCAACCGATATCTGAAAAACAAACAAACGGACTTCGACTTCGTGTTTCAAGCAATATCAAAACAAAGACCGCCGTTTTCGGCGTAATTTGACGCGCTGAATGCGATAAAACAAGTTTCAGGTCGCTAGCATGTATAGAAAAAAAGTTACTCACCGATATCCACGAAACAAACGAACGAAATTCGACTTCGTGTTTTGAGCAATATCAAAACAAAGACGACCGTTTCCGGCGTAATTTAACGCGCTGAATGCGATGAAACAAGTTTTAGGTCGCTAGCATGTATAGAAAAAAAGTTACCAACCGATATCTGAAAAACAAACAAACGGACTTCGACTTCGTGTTTCAAGCAATATCAAAACAAAGACCGCCGTTTTCGGCGTAATTTGACGCGCTGAATGCGATAAAACAAGTTTCAGGTCGCTAGCATGTATAGAAAAAAAGTTACTCACCGATATACACGAAACAAACAAACGGAATTCGACTCCGTGTTTTGAGCAATATCAGAACAAAGACGACCGTTACCGGCGTAATTTGACGCGCTGAATGCGATAAAACAAGTTTTAGGTCGCTAGCATGTATAGAAAAAAAGTTACTCACCGATATCCACGAAACAAACAAACGGAATTCGACTCCGTGTTTTGAGCAATATCAGAACAAAGACGACCGTTTCCGGCGTAATTTGACGCGCTGAATGCGATAAAACAAGTTTTAGGTCGCTAGCATGTATAGAAAAAAAGTTACTAACCGATATCTGAAAAACAAACAAACGGACTCCGACTTCGTCTATCGAGCAATATCAAAACAAAGACGGCCGTTTCCGGCGTAATTTGACGCGCTGAATGCGATGAAACAAGTTTCAGGTCGCTAGCATGTATAGAAAAAAAGTTACTCACCGATATACACGAAACAAACAAACGGAATTCGACTCCGTGTTTTGAGCAATATCAGAACAAAGACGACCGTTACCGGCGTAATTTGACGCGCTGAATGCGATCAAACAAGTTTTAGGTCGCTAGCATGTATAGAAAAAAAGTTACTCACCGATATCCACGAAACAAACAAACGGAATTCGACTCCGTGTTTTGAGCAATATCAGAACAAAGACGACCGTTTCCGGCGTAATTTGACGCGCTGAATGCGATAAAACAAGTTTTAGGTCGCTAGCATGTATAGAAAAAAAGTTACTAACCGATATCTGAAAAACAAACAAACGGACTCCGACTTCGTCTATCGAGCAATATCAAAACAAAGACGGCCGTTTCCGGCGTAATTTGACGCGCTGAATGCGATGAAACAAGTTTCAGGTCGCTAGCATGTATAGAAAAAAAGTTACTCACCGATATCCACGAAACAAACGAACGAAATTCGACTTCGTGTTTTGAGCAATATCAAAACAAAGACGACCGTTTCCGGCGTAATTTAACGCGCTGAATGCGATGAAACAAGTTTTAGGTCGCTAGCATGTATAGAAAAAAAGTTACCAACCGATATCTGAAAAACAAACAAACGGACTTCGACTTCGTGTTTCAAGCAATATCAAAACAAAGACCGCCGTTTTCGGCGTAATTTGACGCGCTGAATGCGATAAAACAAGTTTCAGGTCGCTAGCATGTATAGAAAAAAAGTTACTCACCGATATACACGAAACAAACAAACGGAATTCGACTCCGTGTTTTGAGCAATATCAGAACAAAGACGACCGTTACCGGCGTAATTTGACGCGCTGAATGCGATAAAACAAGTTTTAGGTCGCTAGCATGTATAGAAAAAAAGTTACTCACCGATATCCACGAAACAAACAAACGGAATTCGACTCCGTGTTTTGAGCAATATCAGAACAAAGACGACCGTTTCCGGCGTAATTTGACGCGCTGAATGCGATAAAACAAGTTTTAGGTCGCTAGCATGTATAGAAAAAAAGTTACTAACCGATATCTGAAAAACAAACAAACGGACTCCGACTTCGTCTATCGAGCAATATCAAAACAAAGACGGCCGTTTCCGGCGTAATTTGACGCGCTGAATGCGATGAAACAAGTTTCAGGTCGCTAGCATGTATAGAAAAAAAGTTACTCACCGATATACACGAAACAAACAAACGGAATTCGACTCCGTGTTTTGAGCAATATCAGAACAAAGACGACCGTTACCGGCGTAATTTGACGCGCTGAATGCGATCAAACAAGTTTTAGGTCGCTAGCATGTATAGAAAAAAAGTTACTCACCGATATCCACGAAACAAACAAACGGAATTCGACTCCGTGTTTTGAGCAATATCAGAACAAAGACGACCGTTTCCGGCGTAATTTGACGCGCTGAATGCGATAAAACAAGTTTTAGGTCGCTAGCATGTATAGAAAAAAAGTTACTAACCGATATCTGAAAAACAAACAAACGGACTCCGACTTCGTCTATCGAGCAATATCAAAACAAAGACGGCCGTTTCCGGCGTAATTTGACGCGCTGAATGCGATGAAACAAGTTTCAGGTCGCTAGCATGTATAGACAAAAAGTTACTCACCGATATCCACGAAACAAACGAACGAAATTCGACTTCGTGTTTTGAGCAATATCGAAACAAAGACGACCGTTTCCGGCGTAATTTAACGCGCTGAATGCGATGAAACAAGTTTTAGGTCGCTAGCATGTATAGAAAAAAAGTTACTCACCGATATCCACGAAACAAACGAACGGAATTCGACTTCGTGTTTCGAGCAATATCAAAACAAAGACAACCGTTTCCGGCGTAATTTGACGCGCTGAATGCGATGAAACAAGTTTTAGGTCGCTAGCATGTATAGAAAAAAAGTTACCAACCGATATCTGAAAAACAAACAAACGGACTCCGACTTCGTCTATCGAGCAATATCAAAACAAAGACGGCCGTTTCCGGCGTAATTTGACGCGCTGAATGCGATGAAACAAGTTTTAGGTCGCTAGCATGTATAGAAAAAAAGTTACCAACCGATATCTGAAAAACAAACAAACGGACTTCGACTTCGTGTTTCAAGCAATATCAAAACAAAGACGGCCGTTCCCGGCGTAATTTGACGCGCTGAATGCGATGAAACAAGTTTCAGGTCGCTAGCATGTATAGAAAAAAAGTTACTAACCGATATCTGAAAAACAAACAAACGGACTCCGACTTCGTCTATCGAGCAATATCAAAACAAAGACGGCCGTTTCCGGCGTGATTTAACGCGCTAAATGCGATGAAACAAGTTTTAGGTCGCTAGCATGTATAGAAAAAAAGTTACCAACCGATATCTGAAAAACAAACAAACGGACTTCGACTTCGTGTTTCAAGCAATATCAAAACAAAGACCGCCGTTTTCGGCGTAATTTGACGCGCTGAATGCGATGAAACAAGTTTCAGGTCGCTAGCATGTATAGAAAAAAAGTTACTCACCGATATACACGAAACAAACAAACGGAATTCGACTCCGTGTTTTGAGCAATATCAGAACAAAGACGACCGTTACCGGCGTAATTTGACGCGCTGAATGCGATCAAACAAGTTTTAGGTCGCTAGCATGTATAGAAAAAAAGTTACTCACCGATATCCACGAAACAAACAAACGGAATTCGACTCCGTGTTTTGAGCAATATCAGAACAAAGACGACCGTTTCCGGCGTAATTTGACGCGCTGAATGCGATAAAACAAGTTTTAGGTCGCTAGCATGTATAGAAAAAAAGTTACTAACCGATATCTGAAAAACAAACAAACGGACTCCGACTTCGTCTATCGAGCAATATCAAAACAAAGACGGCCGTTTCCGGCGTAATTTGACGCGCTGAATGCGATGAAACAAGTTTCAGGTCGCTAGCATGTATAGACAAAAAGTTACTCACCGATATCCACGAAACAAACGAACGAAATTCGACTTCGTGTTTTGAGCAATATCAAAACAAAGACGACCGTTTCCGGCGTAATTTAACGCGCTGAATGCGATGAAACAAGTTTTAGGTCGCTAGCATGTATAGAAAAAAAGTTACTCACCGATATCCACGAAACAAACGAACGGAATTCGACTTCGTGTTTCGAGCAATATCAAAACAAAGACAACCGTTTTCGGCGTAATTTGACGCGCTGAATGCGATGAAACAAGTTTTAGGTCGCTAGCATGTATAGAAAAAAAGTTACCAACCGATATCTGAAAAACAAACAAACGGACTCCAACTTCGTCTATCGAGCAATATCAAAACAAAGACGGCCGTTTCCGGCGTAATTTGACGCGCTGAATGCGATGAAACAAGTTTTAGGTCGCTAGCATGTATAGAAAAAAAGTTACCAACCGATATCTGGAAAACAAACAAACGGACTTCGACTTCGTGTTTCAAGCAATATCAAAACAAAGACGGCCGTTCCCGGCGTAATTTGACGCGCTGAATGCGATTAAACAAGTTTTAGGTCGCTAGCATGTATAGAAAAAAAGTTACTCACCGATATCCACGAAACAAACAAACGGAATTCGACTCCGTGTTTTGAGCAATATCAAAACAGAGACGGCCGCTTCCGGCGTAATTTGACGCGCTGAATGCAATAAAACAAGCTTCAGGTCGCTAGCATGTATACAAAAAAAGTTACTCACCGATATCCACGAAACAAACGAACGGAATTCGACTTCGTGTTTTGAGCAATATCAAAACAAAGACAACCGTTTCCGGCGTAATTTGACGCGCTGAATGCGATGAAACAAGTTTTAGGTCGCTAGCATGTATAGAAAAAAAGTTACCAACCGATATCTGAAAAACAAACAAACGGACTCCGACGTCGTCTATCGAGCAATATCAAAACAAAGACGGCCGTTTCCGGCGTAATTTGACGCGCTGAATGCGATGAAACAAGTTTTAGGTCGCTAGCATGTATAGAAAAAAAGTTACCAACCAATATCTGAAAAACAAACAAACGGACTTCGACTTCGTGTTTCAAGCAATATCAAAACAAAGACGGCCGTTCCCGGCGTAATTTGACGCGCTGAATGCGATAAAACAAGTTTTAGGTCGCTAGCATGTATAGAAAAAAAGTTACTCACCGATATCCACGAAACAAACAAACGGAATTCGACTCCGTGTTTTGAGCAATATCAGAACAAAGACGACCGTTTCCGGCGTAATTTGACGCGCTGAATGCGATAAAACAAGTTTTAGGTCGCTAGCATGTATAGAAAAAAAGTTACTCACCGATATCCACGAAACAAACAAACGGAATTCGACTCCGTGTTTTGAGCAATATCAGAACAAAGACGACCGTTTCCGGCGTAATTTGACGCGCTGAATGCGATAAAACAAGTTTTAGGTCGCTAGCATGTATAGAAAAAAAGTTACTAACCGATATCTGAAAAACAAACAAACGGACTCCGACTTCGTCTATCGAGCAATATCAAAACAAAGACGGCCGTTTCCGGCGTAATTTGACGCGCTGAATGCGATGAAACAAGTTTTAGGTCGCTAGCATGTATAGAAAAAAAGTTACCAACCGATATCTGAAAAACAAACAAACGGACTCCGACTTCGTCTATCGAGCAATATCAAAACAAAGACGGCCGTTTCCGGCGTAATTTGACGCGCTGAATGCGATGAAACAAGTTTTAGGTCGCTAGCATGTATAGAAAAAAAGTTACCAACCGATATCTGAAAAACAAACAAACGGACTCCGACTTCGTCTATCGAGCAATATCAAAACAAAGACAACCGTTTCCGGCGTAATTTGACGCGCTGAATGCGATGAAACAAGTTTTAGGTCGCTAGCATGTATAGAAAAAAAGTTACCAACCGATATCTGAAAAACAAACAAACGGACTTCGACTTCGTGTTTCAAGCAATATCAAAACAAAGACGGCCGTTCCCGGCGTAATTTGACGCGCTGAATGCGATGAAACAAGTTTCAGGTCGCTAGCATGTATAGAAAAAAAGGTTCTAACCGATATCTGAAAAACAAACAAACGGACTCCGACTTCGTCTATCGAGCAATATCAAAACAAAGACGGCCGTTTCCGGCGTGATTTAACGCGCTAAATGCGATGAAACAAGTTTTAGGTCGCTAGCATGTATAGAAAAAAAGTTACCAACCGATATCTGAAAAACAAACAAACGGACTTCGACTTCGTGTTTCAAGCAATATCAAAACAAAGACCGCCGTTTTCGGCGTAATTTGACGCGCTGAATGCGATGAAACAAGTTTCAGGTCGCTAGCATGTATAGAAAAAAAGTTACCAACCGATATCCACGAAACAAACGAACGGAATTCGACTTCGTGTTTCGAGCAATATCAAAACAAAGACGACCGTTTCCGGCGTAATTTAACGCGCTGAATGCGATGAAACAAGTTTTAGGTCGCTAGCATGTATAGAAAAAAAGTTACTCACCGATATCCACGAAACAAACGAACGGAATTCGACTTCGTGTTTCGAGCAATATCAAAACAAAGACAACCGTTTCCGGCGTAATTTGACGCGCTGAATGCGATGAAACAAGTTTTAGGTCGCTAGCATGTATAGAAAAAAAGTTACCAACCGATATCTGAAAAACAAACAAACGGACTCCGACTTCGTCTATCGAGCAATATCAAAACAAAGACGGCCGTTTCCGGCGTAATTTGACGCGCTGAATGCGATGAAACAAGTTTTAGGTCGCTAGCATGTATAGAAAAAAAGTTACCAACCGATATCTGGAAAACAAACAAACGGACTTCGACTTCGTGTTTCAAGCAATATCAAAACAAAGACGGCCGTTCCCGGCGTAATTTGACGCGCTGAATGCGATTAAACAAGTTTTAGGTCGCTAGCATGTATAGAAAAAAAGTTACTCACCGATATCCACGAAACAAACAAACGGAATTCGACTCCGTGTTTTGAGCAATATCAAAACAGAGACGGCCGCTTCCGGCGTAATTTGACGCGCTGAATGCAATAAAACAAGCTTCAGGTCGCTAGCATGTATACAAAAAAAGTTACTCACCGATATCCACGAAACAAACGAACGGAATTCGACTTCGTGTTTTGAGCAATATCAAAACAAAGACAACCGTTTCCGGCGTAATTTGACGCGCTGAATGCGATGAAACAAGTTTTAGGTCGCTAGCATGTATAGAAAAAAAGTTACCAACCGATATCTGAAAAACAAACAAACGGACTCCGACTTCGTCTATCGAGCAATATCAAAACAAAGACGGCCGTTTCCGGCGTAATTTGACGCGCTGAATGCGATGAAACAAGTTTTAGGTCGCTAGCATGTATAGAAAAAAAGTTACCAACCAATATCTGAAAAACAAACAAACGGACTTCGACTTCGTGTTTCAAGCAATATCAAAACAAAGACGGCCGTTCCCGGCGTAATTTGACGCGCTGAATGCGATAAAACAAGTTTTAGGTCGCTAGCATGTATAGAAAAAAAGTTACTCACCGATATCCACGAAACAAACAAACGGAATTCGACTCCGTGTTTTGAGCAATATCAGAACAAAGACGACCGTTTCCGGCGTAATTTGACGCGCTGAATGCGATAAAACAAGTTTTAGGTCGCTAGCATGTATAGAAAAAAAGTTACTCACCGATATCCACGAAACAAACAAACGGAATTCGACTCCGTGTTTTGAGCAATATCAGAACAAAGACGACCGTTTCCGGCGTAATTTGACGCGCTGAATGCGATAAAACAAGTTTTAGGTCGCTAGCATGTATAGAAAAAAAGTTACTAACCGATATCTGAAAAACAAACAAACGGACTCCGACTTCGTCTATCGAGCAATATCAAAACAAAGACGGCCGTTTCCGGCGTAATTTGACGCGCTGAATGCGATGAAACAAGTTTTAGGTCGCTAGCATGTATAGAAAAAAAGTTACCAACCGATATCTGAAAAACAAACAAACGGACTCCGACTTCGTCTATCGAGCAATATCAAAACAAAGACGGCCGTTTCCGGCGTAATTTGACGCGCTGAATGCGATGAAACAAGTTTTAGGTCGCTAGCATGTATAGAAAAAAAGTTACCAACCGATATCTGAAAAACAAACAAACGGACTTCGACTTCGTGTTTCAAGCAATATCAAAACAAAGACGGCCGTTCCCGGCGTAATTTGACGCGCTGAATGCGATTAAACAAGTTTTAGGTCGCTAGCATGTATAGAAAAAAAGTTACTCACCGATATCCACGAAACAAACAAACGGAATTCGACTCCGTGTTTTGAGCAATATCAAAACAGAGACGGCCGCTTCCGGCGTAATTTGACGCGCTGAATGCAATAAAACAAGCTTCAGGTCGCTAGCATGTATACAAAAAAAGTTACTCACCGATATCCACGAAACAAACGAACGGAATTCGACTTCGTGTTTTGAGCAATATCAAAACAAAGACAACCGTTTCCGGCGTAATTTGACGCGCTGAATGCGATGAAACAAGTTTTAGGTCGCTAGCATGTATAGAAAAAAAGTTACCAACCGATATCTGAAAAACAAACAAACGGACTCCGACTTCGTCTATCGAGCAATATCAAAACAAAGACGGCCGTTTCCGGCGTAATTTGACGCGCTGAATGCGATGAAACAAGTTTTAGGTCGCTAGCATGTATAGAAAAAAAGTTACCAACCAATATCTGAAAAACAAACAAACGGACTTCGACTTCGTGTTTCAAGCAATATCAAAACAAAGACGGCCGTTCCCGGCGTAATTTGACGCGCTGAATGCGATAAAACAAGTTTTAGGTCGCTAGCATGTATAGAAAAAAAGTTACTCACCGATATCCACGAAACAAACAAACGGAATTCGACTCCGTGTTTTGAGCAATATCAGAACAAAGACGACCGTTTCCGGCGTAATTTGACGCGCTGAATGCGATAAAACAAGTTTTAGGTCGCTAGCATGTATAGAAAAAAAGTTACTAACCGATATTTGAAGAACAAACAAACGGACTCCGACTTCGTCTATCGAGCAATATCAAAACAAAGACGGCCGTTTCCGGCGTAATTTGACGCGCTAAATGCGATGAAACAAGTTTTAGGTCGCTAGCATGTATAGAAAAAAAGTTACCAACCGATATCTGAAAAACAAACAAACGGACTTCGACTTCGTGTTTCAAGCAATATCAAAACAAAGACCGCCGTTTTCGGCGTAATTTGACGCGCTGAATGCGATAAAACAAGTTTCAGGTCGCTAGCATGTATAGAAAAAAAGTTACTCACCGATATACACGAAACAAACAAACGGAATTCGACTCCGTGTTTTGAGCAATATCAGAACAAAGACGACCGTTACCGGCGTAATTTGACGCGCTGAATGCGATAAAACAAGTTTTAGGTCGCTAGCATGTATAGAAAAAAAGTTACTTACCGATATCCACGAAACAAACAAACGGAATTCGACTCCGTGTTTTGAGCAATATCAGAACAAAGACGACCGTTTCCGGCGTAATTTGACGCGCTGAATGCGATAAAACAAGTTTTAGGTCGCTAGCATGTATAGAAAAAAAGTTACTAACCGATATCTGAAAAACAAACAAACGGACTCCGACTTCGTCTATCGAGCAATATCAAAACAAAGACGGACGTTTCCGGCGTAATTTGACGCGCTGAATGCGATGAAACAAGTTTCAGGTCGCTAGCATGTATAGAAAAAAAGTTACTCACCGATATCCACGAAACAAACGAACGAAATTCGACTTCGTGTTGTGAGCAATATCAAAACAAAGACGACCGTTTCCGGCGTAATTTAACGCGCTAAATGCGATGAAACAAGTTTTAGGTCGCTAGCATGTATAGAAAAAAAGTTACCAACCGATATCTGAAAAACAAACAAACGGACTTCGACTTCGTGTTTCAAGCAATATCAAAACAAAGACCGCCGTTTTCGGCGTAATTTGACGCGCTGAATGCGATAAAACAAGTTTCAGGTCGCTAGCATGTATAGAAAAAAAGTTACTCACCGATATACACGAAACAAACAAACGGAATTCGACTCCGTGTTTTGAGCAATATCAGAACAAAGACGACCGTTACCGGCGTAATTTGACGCGCTGAATGCGATAAAACAAGTTTTAGGTCGCTAGCATGTATAGAAAAAAAGTTACTCACCGATATCCACGAAACAAACAAACGGAATTCGACTCCGTGTTTTGAGCAATATCAGAACAAAGACGACCGTTTCCGGCGTAATTTGACGCGCTGAATGCGATAAAACAAGTTTTAGGTCGCTAGCATGTATAGAAAAAAAGTTACTAACCGATATCTGAAAAACAAACAAACGGACTCCGACTTCGTCTATCGAGCAATATCAAAACAAAGACGGCCGTTTCCGGCGTAATTTGACGCGCTGAATGCGATGAAACAAGTTTCAGGTCGCTAGCATGTATAGACAAAAAGTTACTCACCGATATCCACGAAACAAACGAACGAAATTCGACTTCGTGTTTTGAGCAATATCAAAACAAAGACGACCGTTTCCGGCGTAATTTAACGCGCTGAATGCGATGAAACAAGTTTTAGGTCGCTAGCATGTATAGAAAAAAAGTTACCAACCGATATCTGAAAAACAAACAAACGGACTCCGACTTCGTCTATCGAGCAATATCAAAACAAAGACGGCCGTTTCCGGCGTAATTTGACGCGCTGAATAAGATGAAACAAGTTTCAGGTCGCTAGCATGTATAGAAAAAAAGTTACCAACCGATATCCACGAAACAAACGAACGGAATTCGACTTCGTGTTTTAAGCAATATCAAAACAAAGACGACCGTTTCCGGCGTAATTTGACGCGCTGAATAAGATGAAACAAGTTTCAGGTCGCTAGCATGTATAGAAAAAAAGTTACCAACCGATATCTGAAAAACAAACAAACGGACTTCGACTTCGTGTTTCAAGCAATATCAAAACAAAGACGGCCGTTTCCGGCGTAATTTGACGCGCTGAATGCGATAAAACAAGTTTTAGGTCGCTAGCATGTATAGAAAAAAAGTTACTAACCGATATCTGAAAAACAAACAAACGGACTCCGACTTCGTCTATCGAGCAATATCAAAACAAAGACGGCCGTTTCCGGCGTAATTTGACGCGCTGAATGCGATGAAACAAGTTTCAGGTCGCTAGCATGTATAGAGAAAAAGTTACTCACCGATATCCACGAAACAAACGAACGAAATTCGACTTCGTGTTTTGAGCAATATCGAAACAAAGACGACCGTTTCCGGCGTAATTTAACGCGCTAAATGCGATGAAACAAGTTTTAGGTCGCTAGCATGTATAGAAAAAAAGTTACCAACCGATATCTGAAAAACAAACAAACGGACTTCGACTTCGTGTTTCGAGCAATATCAAAACAAAAACGACCGTTTCCGGCGTAGTTTGACGCGCTGAATGCGATAAAACAAGTTTTAGGTCGCTAGCATGTATAGAAAAAAAGTTACCAACCGATATCTGAAAAACAAACAAACGGACTTCGACTTCATGTTTCGAGCAATATCAAAACAAAGACGGCCGTTTCCGGCGTAATTTGACGCGCCGAATGCGATAAAACAAGTTTTAGGTCGCTAGCATGTATAGAAAAAAAGTTACTCACCGATATCTGAAAAACAAACAAACGGACTTCGACTTCGTGTTTCGAGCAATATCAAAACAAAGACAACCGTTTCCGGCGTAATTTGACGCGCTGAATGCGATGAAACAAGTTTTAGGTCGCTAGCATGTATAGAAAAAAAGTTACCAACCGATATCTGAAAAACAAACAAACGGACTCCGACTTCGTCTATCGAGCAATATCAAAACAAAGACGGCCGTTTCCGGCGTAATTTGACGCGCTGAATAAGATGAAACAAGTTTCAGGTCGCTAGCATGTATAGAAAAAAAGTTACCAACCGATATCCACGAAACAAACGAACGGAATTCGACTTCGTGTTTTAAGCAATATCAAAACAAAGACGACCGTTTCCGGCGTAATTTGACGCGCTGAATAAGATGAAACAAGTTTCAGGTCGCTAGCATGTATAGAAAAAAAGTTACCAACCGATATCTGAAAAACAAACAAACGGACTTCGACTTCGTGTTTCAAGCAATATCAAAACAAAGACGGCCGTTTCCGGCGTAATTTGACGCGCTGAATGCGATAAAACAAGTTTTAGGTCGCTAGCATGTATAGAAAAAAAGTTACCAACCGATATCTGAAAAACAAACAAACGGACTTCGACTTCATGTTTCGAGCAATATCAAAACAAAGACGGCCGTTTCCGGCGTAATTTGACGCGCCGAATGCGATAAAACAAGTTTTAGGTCGCTAGCATGTATAGAAAAAAAGTTACTCACCGATATCTGAAAAACAAACAAACGGACTTCGACTTCGTGTTTCGAGCAATATCAAAACAAAGACGACCGTTTCCGGCGTAATTTGACGCGCGGAATGCGATAAAACAAGTTTTAGGTCGCTAGCATGTATAGAAAAAAAGTTACCAACCGATATCTGGAAAACAAACAAACGGACTTTGACTTCGTGTTTCGAGCAATATCAAAACAAAGACGACAGTTTCCGGCGTAATTTGACGCGCTGAATGCGATAAAACAAGTTTTAGGGCGCTAGCATGTATAGAAAAAAAGTTACCAACCGAAATCTGAAAAACAAACAAACGGACTTCGACTTCGTGTTTCGAGCAATATCAAAACAAAGACGGCCGTTTCCGGCGTAATTTGACGACCGAATGCGATAAAACAAGTTTTAGGTCGCTAGCATGTATAGAAAAAAAGTTACTCACCGATATCCACGAAACAAACAAACGGAATTCGACTCCGTGTTTTGAGCAATATCAGAACAAAGACGGCCGTTTCCGGCGTAATTTGACGCGCTGAATGCGATGAAACAAGTTTTAGGTCGCTAGCATGTATAGAAAAAAAGTTACTGACCGATATCTGAAAAACAAACAAACGGACTCCGACTTCGTCTATCGAGCAATATCAAAACAAAGACGGCCGTTTCCGGCGTAATTTGACGCGCTGAATGCGATGAAACAAGTTTTAGGTCGCTAGCATGTATAGAAGAAAAGTTACTCACCGATATCCACGAAACAAACGAACGAAATTCGACTTCGTGTTTTGAGCAATATCAAAACAAAGACGACCGTTTCCGGCGTGATTTGACGCGCTGAATGCGATAAAACAAGTTTTAGGTCGCTAGCATGTATAGAAAAAAAGTTACTAACCGATATTTGAAGAACAAACAAACGGACCCCGACTTCGTCTATCAAGCAATATCAAAACAAAGACGGCCGTTTCCGGCGTAATTTGACGCGCTGAATGCGATGAAACAAGTTTTAGGTCGCTAGCATGTATAAAAAAAGTGACTAACCGATATCTGAAAAACAAACAAACGGACTCCGACTTCGTCTATCGAGCAATATCAAAACAAAGACGGCCGTTTCCGGCGTAATTTGACGCGCTGAATGCGATAAAACAAGTTTATGGTCGCGAGCATGTATAGAAAAAAAATTACTCACTGATATCCACGAAACAAACGAACGGAATTCGACTTTGTGTTCTAAGCAATATCAAAACAAAGACGACCGTTTCCGGCGTAATTTAACGCGCTGTATGCGATAAAACAAGTTTTAGGTCGCTAGCATGTATAGAAAAAAAGTTACTTACCGATATCCACGAAACAAACGAACGGAATTCGACTTCGTGTTTTGAGCAATATCAAAACAAAGACGACCGTTTCCGGCGTAATTTGACGCGCTGAATGCGATAAAACAAGTTTTAGGTCGCTAGCATGTATAGAAAAAAAGTTACCAACCGATATCTGAAAAACAAACAAACGGACTTCGACTTCGTGTTTCGAGCAATATCAAAACAAAGACGGCCGTTTCCGACGTAATTTGACGCGCTCAATGCGATAAAACAAGTTTTAGGTCGCTAGCATGTATAGAAAAAAAGTTACTTACCGATATCCACGAAACAAACGAACGGAATTCGACTTCGTGTTTTGAGCAATATCAAAACAAAGACGGCCGTTTCCGGCGTAATTTGACGCGCTGAATGCGATGAAACAAGTTTTAGGTCGCTAGCATGTATAGAAAAAAGTTACTGACCGATATCTGAAAAACAAACAAACGGACTTCGACTTCGTCTATCGAGCAATATCAAAACAAAGACGGCCGTTTCCGGCGTAATTTGACGCGCTGAATGCGATAAAACAAGTTTTAGGTCGCTAGCATGTATAGAAAAAAAGTTACTTACCGATATCTGAAAAACAAACAAACGGACTCCGACTTCGTCTATCGAGCAATATCAAAACAAAGACGGCCGTTTCCGGCGTAATTTGACGCGCTGAATGCGATAAAACAAGTTTTTGGTCGCGAGCATGTATAGAAAAAAAATTACTCACTGATATCCACGAAACAAACGAACGGAATTCGACTTTGTGTTCTAAGCAATATCAAAACAAAGACAACCGTTTCCGGCGTAATTTAACGCGCTGTATGCGATAAAACAAGTTTCAGGTCGCTAGCATGTATAGAAAAAAAGTTACTTACCGATATCCACGAAACAAACGAACGGAATTCGACTTCGTGTTTTGAGCAATATCAAAACAAAGACGACCGTTTCCGGCGTAATTTGACGCGCTGAATGCGATAAAACAAGTTTAGGTCGCTAGCATGTATAGAAAAGAAGTTACCAACCGATATCTGAAAAACAAACAAACGGACTTCGACTTCGTGTTTCGAGCAATATCAAAACAAAGACGGCCGTTTCCGACGTAATTTGACGCGCTCAATGCGATAAAACAAGTTTTAGGTCGCTAGCATGTATAGAAAAAAAGTTACTAACCGATATTTGAAGAACAAACAAACGGACTCCGACTTCGTCTATCGAGCAATATCAAAACAAAGACGGCCGTTTCCGGCGTAATTTGACGCGCTGAATGCGATAAAACAAGTTTTTGGTCGCGAGCATGTATAGAAAAAAAATTACTCACTGATATCCACGAAACAAACGAACGGAATTCGACTTTGTGTTCTAAGCAATATCAAAACAAAGACGACCGTTTCCGGCGTAATTCAACGCGCTGTATGCGATAAAACAAGTTTTAGGTCGCTAGCATGTATAGAAAAAAAGTTACTTACCGATATCCACGAAACAAACGAACGAAATTCGACTTCGTGTTTTGAGCAATATCAAAACAAAGACGACCGTTTCCGGCGTAATTTGACGCGCTGAATGCGATAAAACAAGTTTTAGGTCGCTAGCATGTATAGAAAAAAAGTTACCAACCGATATCTGAAAAACAAACAAACGGACTTCGACTTCGTGTTTCGAGCAATATCAAAACAAAGACGGCCATTTCCGACGTAATTTGACGCGCCTAATGCGATAAAACAAGTTTTAGGTCGCTAGCATGTATAGAAAAAAAGTTACTTACCGATATCCACGAAACAAACGAACGGAATTCGACTTCGTGTTTTGAGCAATATCAAAACAAAGACGGCCGTTTCCGTCGTAATCTGACGCGCTGAATGCGATGAAACAAGTTTTAGGTCGCTAGCATGTATAGAAAAAAAGTTACTCACCTATATCCACGAAACAAACAAACGGAATTCGACTCCGTGTTTTGAGCAATATCAGAACAAAGACGACCGTTTCCGGCGTAATTTGACGCGCTGAATGCGATAAAACAAGTTTTAGGTCGCTAGCATGTATAGAAAAAAAGTTACTAACCGATATCTGAAAAACAAACAAACGGACTCCGACTTCGTCTATCGAGCAATATCAAAACAAAGACGGCCGTTTCCGGCGTAATTTGACGCGCTGAATGCGATAAAACAAGTTTTTGGTCGCGAGCATGTATAGAAAAAAAATTACTCACTGATATCCACGAAACAAACGAACGGAATTCGACTTTGTGTTCTAAGCAATATCAAAACAAAGACAACCGTTTCCGGCGTAATTTAACGCGCTGTATGCGATAAAACAAGTTTTAGGTCGCTAGCATGTATAGAAAAAAAGTTACTTACCGATATCCACGAAACAAACGAACGGAATTCGACTTCGTGTTTTGAGCAATATCGAAACAAAGACGACCGTTTCCGGCGTAATTTGACGCGCTGAATGCGATAAAACAAGTTTAGGTCGCTAGCATGTATAGAAAAAAAGTTACCAACCGATATCTGAAAAACAAACAAACGGACTTCGACTTCGTGTTTCGAGCAATATCAAAACAAAGACGGCCGTTTCCGACGTAATTTGACGCGCTCAATGCGATAAAACAAGTTTTAGGTCGCTAGCATGTATAGAAAAAAAGTTACTAACCGATATTTGAAGAACAAACAAACGGACTCCGACTTCGTCTATCGAGCAATATCAAAACAAAGACGGCCGTTTCCGGCGTAATTTGACGCGCTGAATGCGATAAAACAAGTTTTTGGTCGCGAGCATGTATAGAAAAAAAATTACTCACTGATATCCACGAAACAAACGAACGGAATTCGACTTTGTGTTCTAAGCAATATCAAAACAAAGACGACCGTTTCCGGCGTAATTCAACGCGCTGTATGCGATAAAACAAGTTTTAGGTCGCTAGCATGTATAGAAAAAAAGTTACTTACCGATATCCACGAAACAAACGAACGAAATTCGACTTCGTGTTTTGAGCAATATCAAAACAAAGACGACCGTTTCCGGCGTAATTTGACGCGCTGAATGCGATAAAACAAGTTTTAGGTCGCTAGCATGTATAGAAAAAAAGTTACCAACCGATATCTGAAAAACAAACAAACGGACTTCGACTTCGTGTTTCGAGCAATATCAAAACAAAGACGGCCGTTTCCGACGTAATTTGACGCGCCTAATGCGATAAAACAAGTTTTAGGTCGCTAGCATGTATAGAAAAAAAGTTACTTACCGATATCCACGAAACAAACGAACGGAATTCGACTTCGTGTTTTGAGCAATATCAAAACAAAGACGGCCGTTTCCGGCGTAATTTGACGCGCTGAATGCGATGAAACAAGTTTTAGGTCGCTAGCATGTATAGAAAAAAGTTACTGACCGATATCTGAAAAACAAACAAACGGACTTCGACTTCGTCTATCGAGCAATATCAAAACAAAGACGGCCGTTTCCGGCGTAATTTGACGCGCTGAATGCGATAAAACAAGTTTTAGGTCGCTAGCATGTATAGAAAAAAAGTTACTTACCGATATCTGAAAAACAAACAAACGGACTCCGACTTCGTCTATCGAGCAATATCAAAACAAAGACGGCCGTTTCCGGCGTAATTTGACGCGCTGAATGCGATGAAACAAGTTTTAGGTCGCTAGCATGTATAGAAAAAAGTTACTGACCGATATCTGAAAAACAAACAAACGGACTTCGACTTCGTCTATCGAGCAATATCAAAACAAAGACGGCCGTTTCCGGCGTAATTTGACGCGCTGAATGCGATAAAACAAGTTTTAGGTCGCTAGCATGTATAGAAAAAAAGTTACTAACCGATATTTGAAGAACAAACAAACGGACCCCGACTTCGTCTATCAAGCAATATCAAAACAAAGACGGCCGTTTCCGGCGTAATTTGACGCGCTGAATGCGATGAAACAAGTTTTAGGTCGCTAGCATGTATAAAAAAAGTGACTAACCGATATCTGAAAAACAAACAAACGGACTCCGACTTCGTCTATCGAGCAATATCAAAACAAAGACGGCCGTTTCCGGCGTAATTTGACGCGCTGAATGCGATAAAACAAGTTTATGGTCGCGAGCATGTATAGAAAAAAAATTACTCACTGATATCCACGAAACAAACGAACGGAATTCGACTTTGTGTTCTAAGCAATATCAAAACAAAGACGACCGTTTCCGGCGTAATTTAACGCGCTGTATGCGATAAAACAAGTTTTAGGTCGCTAGCATGTATAGAAAAAAAGTTACTTACCGATATCCACGAAACAAACGAACGGAATTCGACTTCGTGTTTTGAGCAATATCAAAACAAAGACGACCGTTTCCGGCGTAATTTGACGCGCTGAATGCGATAAAACAAGTTTTAGGTCGCTAGCATGTATAGAAAAAAAGTTACCAACCGATATCTGAAAAACAAACAAACGGACTTCGACTTCGTGTTTCGAGCAATATCAAAACAAAGACGGCCGTTTCCGACGTAATTTGACGCGCTCAATGCGATAAAACAAGTTTTAGGTCGCTAGCATGTATAGAAAAAAAGTTACTTACCGATATCCACGAAACAAACGAACGGAATTCGACTTCGTGTTTTGAGCAATATCAAAACAAAGACGGCCGTTTCCGGCGTAATTTGACGCGCTGAATGCGATGAAACAAGTTTTAGGTCGCTAGCATGTATAGAAAAAAGTTACTGACCGATATCTGAAAAACAAACAAACGGACTTCGACTTCGTCTATCGAGCAATATCAAAACAAAGACGGCCGTTTTCGGCGTAATTTGACGCGCTGAATGCGATAAAACAAGTTTTAGGTCGCTAGCATGTATAGAAAAAAAGTTACTTACCGATATCTGAAAAACAAACAAACGGACTCCGACTTCGTCTATCGAGCAATATCAAAACAAAGACGGCCGTTTCCGGCGTAATTTGACGCGCTGAATGCGATAAAACAAGTTTTTGGTCGCGAGCATGTATAGAAAAAAAATTACTCACTGATATCCACGAAACAAACGAACGGAATTCGACTTTGTGTTCTAAGCAATATCAAAACAAAGACAACCGTTTCCGGCGTAATTTAACGCGCTGTATGCGATAAAACAAGTTTCAGGTCGCTAGCATGTATAGAAAAAAAGTTACTTACCGATATCCACGAAACAAACGAACGGAATTCGACTTCGTGTTTTGAGCAATATCAAAACAAAGACGACCGTTTCCGGCGTAATTTGACGCGCTGAATGCGATAAAACAAGTTTAGGTCGCTAGCATGTATAGAAAAGAAGTTACCAACCGATATCTGAAAAACAAACAAACGGACTTCGACTTCGTGTTTCGAGCAATATCAAAACAAAGACGGCCGTTTCCGACGTAATTTGACGCGCTCAATGCGATAAAACAAGTTTTAGGTCGCTAGCATGTATAGAAAAAAAGTTACTAACCGATATTTGAAGAACAAACAAACGGACTCCGACTTCGTCTATCGAGCAATATCAAAACAAAGACGGCCGTTTCCGGCGTAATTTGACGCGCTGAATGCGATAAAACAAGTTTTTGGTCGCGAGCATGTATAGAAAAAAAATTACTCACTGATATCCACGAAACAAACGAACGGAATTCGACTTTGTGTTCTAAGCAATATCAAAACAAAGACGACCGTTTCCGGCGTAATTCAACGCGCTGTATGCGATAAAACAAGTTTTAGGTCGCTAGCATGTATAGAAAAAAAGTTACTTACCGATATCCACGAAACAAACGAACGAAATTCGACTTCGTGTTTTGAGCAATATCAAAACAAAGACGACCGTTTCCGGCGTAATTTGACGCGCTGAATGCGATAAAACAAGTTTTAGGTCGCTAGCATGTATAGAAAAAAAGTTACCAACCGATATCTGAAAAACAAACAAACGGACTTCGACTTCGTGTTTCGAGCAATATCAAAACAAAGACGGCCGTTTCCGACGTAATTTGACGCGCCTAATGCGATAAAACAAGTTTTAGGTCGCTAGCATGTATAGAAAAAAAGTTACTTACCGATATCCACGAAACAAACGAACGGAATTCGACTTCGTGTTTTGAGCAATATCAAAACAAAGACGGCCGTTTCCGTCGTAATCTGACGCGCTGAATGCGATGAAACAAGTTTTAGGTCGCTAGCATGTATAGAAAAAAAGTTACTCACCTATATCCACGAAACAAACAAACGGAATTCGACTCCGTGTTTTGAGCAATATCAGAACAAAGACGACCGTTTCCGGCGTAATTTGACGCGCTGAATGCGATAAAACAAGTTTTAGGTCGCTAGCATGTATAGAAAAAAAGTTACTAACCGATATCTGAAAAACAAACAAACGGACTCCGACTTCGTCTATCGAGCAATATCAAAACAAAGACGGCCGTTTCCGGCGTAATTTGACGCGCTGAATGCGATAAAACAAGTTTTTGGTCGCGAGCATGTATAGAAAAAAAATTACTCACTGATATCCACGAAACAAACGAACGGAATTCGACTTTGTGTTCTAAGCAATATCAAAACAAAGACAACCGTTTCCGGCGTAATTTAACGCGCTGTATGCGATAAAACAAGTTTTAGGTCGCTAGCATGTATAGAAAAAAAGTTACTTACCGATATCCACGAAACAAACGAACGGAATTCGACTTCGTGTTTTGAGCAATATCGAAACAAAGACGACCGTTTCCGGCGTAATTTGACGCGCTGAATGCGATAAAACAAGTTTAGGTCGCTAGCATGTATAGAAAAAAAGTTACCAACCGATATCTGAAAAACAAACAAACGGACTTCGACTTCGTGTTTCGAGCAATATCAAAACAAAGACGGCCGTTTCCGACGTAATTTGACGCGCTCAATGCGATAAAACAAGTTTTAGGTCGCTAGCATGTATAGAAAAAAAGTTACTAACCGATATTTGAAGAACAAACAAACGGACTCCGACTTCGTCTATCGAGCAATATCAAAACAAAGACGGCCGTTTCCGGCGTAATTTGACGCGCTGAATGCGATAAAACAAGTTTTTGGTCGCGAGCATGTATAGAAAAAAAATTACTCACTGATATCCACGAAACAAACGAACGGAATTCGACTTTGTGTTCTAAGCAATATCAAAACAAAGACGACCGTTTCCGGCGTAATTCAACGCGCTGTATGCGATAAAACAAGTTTTAGGTCGCTAGCATGTATAGAAAAAAAGTTACTTACCGATATCCACGAAACAAACGAACGAAATTCGACTTCGTGTTTTGAGCAATATCAAAACAAAGACGACCGTTTCCGGCGTAATTTGACGCGCTGAATGCGATAAAACAAGTTTTAGGTCGCTAGCATGTATAGAAAAAAAGTTACCAACCGATATCTGAAAAACAAACAAACGGACTTCGACTTCGTGTTTCGAGCAATATCAAAACAAAGACGGCCGTTTCCGACGTAATTTGACGCGCCTAATGCGATAAAACAAGTTTTAGGTCGCTAGCATGTATAGAAAAAAAGTTACTTACCGATATCCACGAAACAAACGAACGGAATTCGACTTCGTGTTTTGAGCAATATCAAAACAAAGACGGCCGTTTCCGGCGTAATTTGACGCGCTGAATGCGATGAAACAAGTTTTAGGTCGCTAGCATGTATAGAAAAAAGTTACTGACCGATATCTGAAAAACAAACAAACGGACTTCGACTTCGTCTATCGAGCAATATCAAAACAAAGACGGCCGTTTCCGGCGTAATTTGACGCGCTGAATGCGATAAAACAAGTTTTAGGTCGCTAGCATGTATAGAAAAAAAGTTACTTACCGATATCTGAAAAACAAACAAACGGACTCCGACTTCGTCTATCGAGCAATATCAAAACAAAGACGGCCGTTTCCGGCGTAATTTGACGCGCTGAATGCGATGAAACAAGTTTTAGGTCGCTAGCATGTATAGAAAAAAGTTACTGACCGATATCTGAAAAACAAACAAACGGACTTCGACTTCGTCTATCGAGCAATATCAAAACAAAGACGGCCGTTTCCGGCGTAATTTGACGCGCTGAATGCGATAAAACAAGTTTTAGGTCGCTAGCATGTATAGAAAAAAAGTTACTAACCGATATTTGAAGAACAAACAAACGGACCCCGACTTCGTCTATCAAGCAATATCAAAACAAAGACGGCCGTTTCCGGCGTAATTTGACGCGCTGAATGCGATGAAACAAGTTTTAGGTCGCTAGCATGTATAAAAAAAGTGACTAACCGATATCTGAAAAACAAACAAACGGACTCCGACTTCGTCTATCGAGCAATATCAAAACAAAGACGGCCGTTTCCGGCGTAATTTGACGCGCTGAATGCGATAAAACAAGTTTATGGTCGCGAGCATGTATAGAAAAAAAATTACTCACTGATATCCACGAAACAAACGAACGGAATTCGACTTTGTGTTCTAAGCAATATCAAAACAAAGACGACCGTTTCCGGCGTAATTTAACGCGCTGTATGCGATAAAACAAGTTTTAGGTCGCTAGCATGTATAGAAAAAAAGTTACTTACCGATATCCACGAAACAAACGAACGGAATTCGACTTCGTGTTTTGAGCAATATCAAAACAAAGACGACCGTTTCCGGCGTAATTTGACGCGCTGAATGCGATAAAACAAGTTTTAGGTCGCTAGCATGTATAGAAAAAAAGTTACCAACCGATATCTGAAAAACAAACAAACGGACTTCGACTTCGTGTTTCGAGCAATATCAAAACAAAGACGGCCGTTTCCGACGTAATTTGACGCGCTCAATGCGATAAAACAAGTTTTAGGTCGCTAGCATGTATAGAAAAAAAGTTACTTACCGATATCCACGAAACAAACGAACGGAATTCGACTTCGTGTTTTGAGCAATATCAAAACAAAGACGGCCGTTTCCGGCGTAATTTGACGCGCTGAATGCGATGAAACAAGTTTTAGGTCGCTAGCATGTATAGAAAAAAGTTACTGACCGATATCTGAAAAACAAACAAACGGACTTCGACTTCGTCTATCGAGCAATATCAAAACAAAGACGGCCGTTTTCGGCGTAATTTGACGCGCTGAATGCGATAAAACAAGTTTTAGGTCGCTAGCATGTATAGAAAAAAAGTTACTTACCGATATCTGAAAAACAAACAAACGGACTCCGACTTCGTCTATCGAGCAATATCAAAACAAAGACGGCCGTTTCCGGCGTAATTTGACGCGCTGAATGCGATAAAACAAGTTTTTGGTCGCGAGCATGTATAGAAAAAAAATTACTCACTGATATCCACGAAACAAACGAACGGAATTCGACTTTGTGTTCTAAGCAATATCAAAACAAAGACAACCGTTTCCGGCGTAATTTAACGCGCTGTATGCGATAAAACAAGTTTCAGGTCGCTAGCATGTATAGAAAAAAAGTTACTTACCGATATCCACGAAACAAACGAACGGAATTCGACTTCGTGTTTTGAGCAATATCAAAACAAAGACGACCGTTTCCGGCGTAATTTGACGCGCTGAATGCGATAAAACAAGTTTAGGTCGCTAGCATGTATAGAAAAGAAGTTACCAACCGATATCTGAAAAACAAACAAACGGACTTCGACTTCGTGTTTCGAGCAATATCAAAACAAAGACGGCCGTTTCCGACGTAATTTGACGCGCTCAATGCGATAAAACAAGTTTTAGGTCGCTAGCATGTATAGAAAAAAAGTTACTAACCGATATTTGAAGAACAAACAAACGGACTCCGACTTCGTCTATCGAGCAATATCAAAACAAAGACGGCCGTTTCCGGCGTAATTTGACGCGCTGAATGCGATAAAACAAGTTTTTGGTCGCGAGCATGTATAGAAAAAAAATTACTCACTGATATCCACGAAACAAACGAACGGAATTCGACTTTGTGTTCTAAGCAATATCAAAACAAAGACGACCGTTTCCGGCGTAATTCAACGCGCTGTATGCGATAAAACAAGTTTTAGGTCGCTAGCATGTATAGAAAAAAAGTTACTTACCGATATCCACGAAACAAACGAACGAAATTCGACTTCGTGTTTTGAGCAATATCAAAACAAAGACGACCGTTTCCGGCGTAATTTGACGCGCTGAATGCGATAAAACAAGTTTTAGGTCGCTAGCATGTATAGAAAAAAAGTTACCAACCGATATCTGAAAAACAAACAAACGGACTTCGACTTCGTGTTTCGAGCAATATCAAAACAAAGACGGCCGTTTCCGACGTAATTTGACGCGCCTAATGCGATAAAACAAGTTTTAGGTCGCTAGCATGTATAGAAAAAAAGTTACTTACCGATATCCACGAAACAAACGAACGGAATTCGACTTCGTGTTTTGAGCAATATCAAAACAAAGACGGCCGTTTCCGTCGTAATCTGACGCGCTGAATGCGATGAAACAAGTTTTAGGTCGCTAGCATGTATAGAAAAAAAGTTACTCACCTATATCCACGAAACAAACAAACGGAATTCGACTCCGTGTTTTGAGCAATATCAGAACAAAGACGACCGTTTCCGGCGTAATTTGACGCGCTGAATGCGATAAAACAAGTTTTAGGTCGCTAGCATGTATAGAAAAAAAGTTACTAACCGATATCTGAAAAACAAACAAACGGACTCCGACTTCGTCTATCGAGCAATATCAAAACAAAGACGGCCGTTTCCGGCGTAATTTGACGCGCTGAATGCGATAAAACAAGTTTTTGGTCGCGAGCATGTATAGAAAAAAAATTACTCACTGATATCCACGAAACAAACGAACGGAATTCGACTTTGTGTTCTAAGCAATATCAAAACAAAGACAACCGTTTCCGGCGTAATTTAACGCGCTGTATGCGATAAAACAAGTTTTAGGTCGCTAGCATGTATAGAAAAAAAGTTACTTACCGATATCCACGAAACAAACGAACGGAATTCGACTTCGTGTTTTGAGCAATATCGAAACAAAGACGACCGTTTCCGGCGTAATTTGACGCGCTGAATGCGATAAAACAAGTTTAGGTCGCTAGCATGTATAGAAAAAAAGTTACCAACCGATATCTGAAAAACAAACAAACGGACTTCGACTTCGTGTTTCGAGCAATATCAAAACAAAGACGGCCGTTTCCGACGTAATTTGACGCGCTCAATGCGATAAAACAAGTTTTAGGTCGCTAGCATGTATAGAAAAAAAGTTACTAACCGATATTTGAAGAACAAACAAACGGACTCCGACTTCGTCTATCGAGCAATATCAAAACAAAGACGGCCGTTTCCGGCGTAATTTGACGCGCTGAATGCGATAAAACAAGTTTTTGGTCGCGAGCATGTATAGAAAAAAAATTACTCACTGATATCCACGAAACAAACGAACGGAATTCGACTTTGTGTTCTAAGCAATATCAAAACAAAGACGACCGTTTCCGGCGTAATTCAACGCGCTGTATGCGATAAAACAAGTTTTAGGTCGCTAGCATGTATAGAAAAAAAGTTACTTACCGATATCCACGAAACAAACGAACGAAATTCGACTTCGTGTTTTGAGCAATATCAAAACAAAGACGACCGTTTCCGGCGTAATTTGACGCGCTGAATGCGATAAAACAAGTTTTAGGTCGCTAGCATGTATAGAAAAAAAGTTACCAACCGATATCTGAAAAACAAACAAACGGACTTCGACTTCGTGTTTCGAGCAATATCAAAACAAAGACGGCCGTTTCCGACGTAATTTGACGCGCCTAATGCGATAAAACAAGTTTTAGGTCGCTAGCATGTATAGAAAAAAAGTTACTTACCGATATCCACGAAACAAACGAACGGAATTCGACTTCGTGTTTTGAGCAATATCAAAACAAAGACGGCCGTTTCCGTCGTAATCTGACGCGCTGAATGCGATGAAACAAGTTTTAGGTCGCTAGCATGTATAGAAAAAAAGTTACTCACCTATATCCACGAAACAAACAAACGGAATTCGACTCCGTGTTTTGAGCAATATCAGAACAAAGACGACCGTTTCCGGCGTAATTTGACGCGCTGAATGCGATAAAACAAGTTTTAGGTCGCTAGCATGTATAGAAAAAAAGTTACTAACCGATATCTGAAAAACAAACAAACGGACTCCGACTTCGTCTATCGAGCAATATCAAAACAAAGACGGCCGTTTCCGGCGTAATTTGACGCGCTGAATGCGATGAAACAAGTTTTAGGTCGCTAGCATGTATAGAAGAAAAGTTACTCACCGATATCCACGAAACAAACGAACGAAATTCGACTTCGTGTTTTGAGCAATATCAAAACAAAGACGACCGTTTCCGGCGTGATTTGACGCGCTGAATGCGATAAAACAAGTTTAAGGTCGCTAGCATGTATAGAAAAAAAGTTACTCACCGATATCCACGGAACAAACGAACGGAATTCGACTTCGTGTTTTGAGCGATATCAAAACAAAGACGACCGTTTCCGGCGTAATTTGACGCGCTGAATGCGATAAAACAAGTTTTAGGTCGCTAGCATGTATAGAAAAAAAGTTACTCACCGATATCCACGAAACAAACGAACGGAATTCGACTTCGTGTTTTAAGCAATATCGAAACAAAGACGACCGTTTCCGGCGTAATTTGACGGGCTGAATGCGATAAAACAAGTTTTAGGTCGCTAGCAGGTATAGAAAAAAAGTTACTCACCGATATCCACGAAACAAACGAACGGAATTCGACTTCGTGTTTTAAGCAATATCGAAACAAAGACGACCGTTTCCGGCGTAATTTGACGGGCTGAATGCGATAAAACAAGTTTTAGGTCGCTAGCATGTATAGAAAAAAAGTTACTCACCGATATCAACGGAACAAACAAACGGAATTCGACTCCGTGTTTTGAGCAATATCAGAACAAAAACGACCGTTTCCGGCGTAATTCGACGCGCCAAATGCAAGAAAACCAGTTCTAGGTCGCTAGCATGTATAGAAAAAAAGTTACTAACCGATATCTGAAAAACAAACAAACGGACTTCGACTTCGTGTTTCGAGCAATATCAAAACAAAGACGGCCGTTTCCGGCGTAATTTGACGCGCTGAATGCGATAAAACAAGTTTGAGGTCGCTAGCATGTATAGAAAAAAAGTTACTCACCGATATCCACGAAACAAACGAACGGAATTCGACTTCGTATTTTGAGCAATATCAGAACGAAGACGACCGTTTCCGGCGTAATTTGACGGGCTGAATGCGATAAAACAAGTTTTAGGTCGCTAGCATGTATAGAAAAAAAGTTACTAACCGATATCTGAAAAACAAACAAACGGACTCCGACTTCGTCTATCGAGCAATATCAAAACAAAGACGGCCGTTTCCGGCGTAATTTGACGCGCTGAATGCGATAAAACAAGTTTGAGGTCGCTAGCATGTATAGAAAAAAAGTTACTCACCGATATCCACGAAACAAACGAACGGAATTCGACTTCGTATTTTGAGCAATATCAGAACGAAGACGACCGTTTCCGGCGTAATTTGACGGGCTGAATGCGATAAAACAAGTTTCAGGTCGCTAGCATGTATAGAAAAAAAGTTACTCACCGATATCCACGGAACAAACGAACGGAAATTGACTTCGTATTTTGAGCAATATCAAAACAAAGACGACCGTTTCCGGCGTAATTTGACGCGCTGAATGCGATGAAACAAGTTTTAGGTCGCTAGCATGTATAGAAAAAAAGTTACCAACCGATATCTGAAAAACAAACAAACGGACTTCGACTTCGTGTTTCGAGCAATATCAAAACAAAGACGGCCGTTTCCGGCGTAATTTGACGCGCTGAATGCGATGAAACAAGTTCAAGGTCGCTAGCATGTATAGAAAAAAAGTTACTCACCGATATCCACGGAACAAACGAACGGAATTCGACTTCGTGTTTTGAGCAATATCAAAACAAAGACGACCGTCTCCGGCGTAATTTGACGCGCTGAATGCGATAAAACAAGTTTTTGGTCGCGAGCATGTATAGAAAAAAAATTACTCACTGATATCCACGGAACAAACGAACGGAATTCGACTTTGTGTTCTAAGCAATATCAAAACAAAGACGACCGTTTCCGGCGTAATTCAACGCGCTGTATGCGATAAAACAAGTTTTAGGTCGCTAGCATGTATAGAAAAAAAGTTACTTACCGATATCCACGAAACAAACGAACGAACCTCGACTTCGTGTTTTGAGCAATATCAAAACAAAGACGACCGTTTCCGACGTAATTTGACGCGCCTAATGCGATAAAACAAGTTTTAGGTCGCTAGCATGTATAGAAAAAAAGTTACTCACCTATATCCACGAAACAAACAAACGGAATTCGACTCCGTGTTTTGAGCAATATCAGAACAAAGACGACCGTTTCCGGCGTAATTTGACGCGCTGAATGCGATAAAACAAGTTTTAGGTCGCTAGCATGTATAGAAAAAAAGTTACTAACCGATATCTGAAAAACAAACAAACGGACTCCGACTTCGTCTATCGAGCAATATCAAAACAAAGACGGCCGTTTCCGGCGTAATTTGACGCGCTGAATGCGATGAAACAAGTTTTAGGTCGCTAGCATGTATAGAAGAAAAGTTACTCACCGATATCCACGAAACAAACGAACGAAATTCGACTTCGTGTTTTGAGCAATATCAAAACAAAGACGACCGTTTCCGGCGTGATTTGACGCGCTGAATGCGATAAAACAAGTTTAAGGTCGCTAGCATGTATAGAAAAAAAGTTACTCACCGATATCCACGGAACAAACGAACGGAATTCGACTTCGTGTTTTGAGCGATATCAAAACAAAGACGACCGTTTCCGGCGTAATTTGACGCGCTGAATGCGATAAAACAAGTTTTAGGTCGCTAGCATGTATAGAAAAAAAGTTACTCACCGATATCCACGAAACAAACGAACGGAATTCGACTTCGTGTTTTAAGCAATATCGAAACAAAGACGACCGTTTCCGGCGTAATTTGACGGGCTGAATGCGATAAAACAAGTTTTAGGTCGCTAGCAGGTATAGAAAAAAAGTTACTCACCGATATCCACGAAACAAACGAACGGAATTCGACTTCGTGTTTTAAGCAATATCGAAACAAAGACGACCGTTTCCGGCGTAATTTGACGGGCTGAATGCGATAAAACAAGTTTTAGGTCGCTAGCATGTATAGAAAAAAAGTTACTCACCGATATCAACGGAACAAACAAACGGAATTCGACTCCGTGTTTTGAGCAATATCAGAACAAAAACGACCGTTTCCGGCGTAATTCGACGCGCCAAATGCAAGAAAACCAGTTCTAGGTCGCTAGCATGTATAGAAAAAAAGTTACTAACCGATATCTGAAAAACAAACAAACGGACTTCGACTTCGTGTTTCGAGCAATATCAAAACAAAGACGGCCGTTTCCGGCGTAATTTGACGCGCTGAATGCGATAAAACAAGTTTGAGGTCGCTAGCATGTATAGAAAAAAAGTTACTCACCGATATCCACGAAACAAACGAACGGAATTCGACTTCGTATTTTGAGCAATATCAGAACGAAGACGACCGTTTCCGGCGTAATTTGACGGGCTGAATGCGATAAAACAAGTTTTAGGTCGCTAGCATGTATAGAAAAAAAGTTACTAACCGATATCTGAAAAACAAACAAACGGACTCCGACTTCGTCTATCGAGCAATATCAAAACAAAGACGGCCGTTTCCGGCGTAATTTGACGCGCTGAATGCGATAAAACAAGTTTGAGGTCGCTAGCATGTATAGAAAAAAAGTTACTCACCGATATCCACGAAACAAACGAACGGAATTCGACTTCGTATTTTGAGCAATATCAGAACGAAGACGACCGTTTCCGGCGTAATTTGACGGGCTGAATGCGATAAAACAAGTTTCAGGTCGCTAGCATGTATAGAAAAAAAGTTACTCACCGATATCCACGGAACAAACGAACGGAAATTGACTTCGTATTTTGAGCAATATCAAAACAAAGACGACCGTTTCCGGCGTAATTTGACGCGCTGAATGCGATGAAACAAGTTTTAGGTCGCTAGCATGTATAGAAAAAAAGTTACCAACCGATATCTGAAAAACAAACAAACGGACTTCGACTTCGTGTTTCGAGCAATATCAAAACAAAGACGGCCGTTTCCGGCGTAATTTGACGCGCTGAATGCGATGAAACAAGTTCAAGGTCGCTAGCATGTATAGAAAAAAAGTTACTCACCGATATCCACGGAACAAACGAACGGAATTCGACTTCGTGTTTTGAGCAATATCAAAACAAAGACGACCGTCTCCGGCGTAATTTGACGCGCTGAATGCGATAAAACAAGTTTTTGGTCGCGAGCATGTATAGAAAAAAAATTACTCACTGATATCCACGGAACAAACGAACGGAATTCGACTTTGTGTTCTAAGCAATATCAAAACAAAGACGACCGTTTCCGGCGTAATTCAACGCGCTGTATGCGATAAAACAAGTTTTAGGTCGCTAGCATGTATAGAAAAAAAGTTACTTACCGATATCCACGAAACAAACGAACGAACCTCGACTTCGTGTTTTGAGCAATATCAAAACAAAGACGACCGTTTCCGACGTAATTTGACGCGCCTAATGCGATAAAACAAGTTTTAGGTCGCTAGCATGTATAGAAAAAAAGTTACTCACCTATATCCACGAAACAAACAAACGGAATTCGACTCCGTGTTTTGAGCAATATCAGAACAAAGACGACCGTTTCCGGCGTAATTTGACGCGCTGAATGCGATAAAACAAGTTTTAGGTCGCTAGCATGTATAGAAAAAAAGTTACTAACCGATATCTGAAAAACAAACAAACGGACTCCGACTTCGTCTATCGAGCAATATCAAAACAAAGACGGCCGTTTCCGGCGTAATTTGACGCGCTGAATGCGATGAAACAAGTTTTAGGTCGCTAGCATGTATAGAAGAAAAGTTACTCACCGATATCCACGAAACAAACGAACGAAATTCGACTTCGTGTTTTGAGCAATATCAAAACAAAGACGACCGTTTCCGGCGTGATTTGACGCGCTGAATGCGATAAAACAAGTTTAAGGTCGCTAGCATGTATAGAAAAAAAGTTACTCACCGATATCCACGGAACAAACGAACGGAATTCGACTTCGTGTTTTGAGCGATATCAAAACAAAGACGACCGTTTCCGGCGTAATTTGACGCGCTGAATGCGATAAAACAAGTTTTAGGTCGCTAGCATGTATAGAAAAAAAGTTACTCACCGATATCCACGAAACAAACGAACGGAATTCGACTTCGTGTTTTAAGCAATATCGAAACAAAGACGACCGTTTCCGGCGTAATTTGACGGGCTGAATGCGATAAAACAAGTTTTAGGTCGCTAGCAGGTATAGAAAAAAAGTTACTCACCGATATCCACGAAACAAACGAACGGAATTCGACTTCGTGTTTTAAGCAATATCGAAACAAAGACGACCGTTTCCGGCGTAATTTGACGCGCTGAATGCGATAAAACAAGTTTTTGGTCGCGAGCATGTATAGAAAAAAAATTACTCACTGATATCCACGAAACAAACGAACGGAATTCGACTTTGTGTTCTAAGCAATATCAAAACAAAGACGACCGTTTCCGGCGTAATTCAACGCGCTGTATGCGATAAAACAAGTTTTAGGTCGCTAGCATGTATAGAAAAAAAGTTACTTACCGATATCCACGAAACAAACGAACGAAATTCGACTTCGTGTTTTGAGCAATATCAAAACAAAGACGACCGTTTCCGGCGTAATTTGACGCGCTGAATGCGATAAAACAAGTTTTAGGTCGCTAGCATGTATAGAAAAAAAGTTACCAACCGATATCTGAAAAACAAACAAACGGACTTCGACTTCGTGTTTCGAGCAATATCAAAACAAAGACGGCCGTTTCCGACGTAATTTGACGCGCCTAATGCGATAAAACAAGTTTTAGGTCGCTAGCATGTATAGAAAAAAAGTTACTCACCTACATCCACGAAACAAACAAACGGAATTCGACTCCGTGTTTTGAGCAATATCAGAACAAAGACGACCGTTTCCGGCGTAATTTGACGCGCTGAATGCGATAAAACAAGTTTTAGGTCGCTAGCATGTATAGAAAAAAAGTTACTAACCGATATCTGAAAAACAAACAAACGGACTCCGACTTCGTCTATCGAGCAATATCAAAACAAAGACGGCCGTTTCCGGCGTAATTTGACGCGCTGAATGCGATGAAACAAGTTTTAGGTCGCTAGCATGTATAGAAGAAAAGTTACTCACCGATATCCACGAAACAAACGAACGAAATTCGACTTCGTGTTTTGAGCAATATCAAAACAAAGACGACCGTTTCCGGCGTGATTTGACGCGCTGAATGCGATAAAACAAGTTTAAGGTCGCTAGCATGTATAGAAAAAAAGTTACTCACCGATATCCACGGAACAAACGAACGGAATTCGACTTCGTGTTTTGAGCGATATCAAAACAAAGACGACCGTTTCCGGCGTAATTTGACGCGCTGAATGCGATAAAACAAGTTTTAGGTCGCTAGCATGTATAGAAAAAAAGTTAATCACCGATATCCACGAAACAAACGAACGGAATTCGACTTCGTGTTTTAAGCAATATCGAAACAAAGACGACCGTTTCCGGCGTAATTTGACGGGCTGAATGCGATAAAACAAGTTTTAGGTCGCTAGCAGGTATAGAAAAAAAGTTACTCACCGATATCCACGAAACAAACGAACGGAATTCGACTTCGTGTTTTAAGCAATATCGAAACAAAGACGACCGTTTCCGGCGTAATTTGACGGGCTGAATGCGATAAAACAAGTTTTAGGTCGCTAGCATGTATAGAAAAAAAGTTACTCACCGATATCAACGGAACAAACAAACGGAATTCGACTCCGTGTTTTGAGCAATATCAGAACAAAAACGACCGTTTCCGGCGTAATTCGACGCGCCAAATGCAAGAAAACCAGTTCTAGGTCGCTAGCATGTATAGAAAAAAAGTTACTAACCGATATCTGAAAAACAAACAAACGGACTTCGACTTCGTGTTTCGAGCAATATCAAAACAAAGACGGCCGTTTCCGGCGTAATTTGACGCGCTGAATGCGATAAAACAAGTTTGAGGTCGCTAGCATGTATAGAAAAAAAGTTACTCACCGATATCCACGAAACAAACGAACGGAATTCGACTTCGTATTTTGAGCAATATCAGAACGAAGACGACCGTTTCCGGCGTAATTTGACGGGCTGAATGCGATAAAACAAGTTTTAGGTCGCTAGCATGTATAGAAAAAAAGTTACTAACCGATATCTGAAAAACAAACAAACGGACTCCGACTTCGTCTATCGAGCAATATCAAAACAAAGACGGCCGTTTCCGGCGTAATTTGACGCGCTGAATGCGATAAAACAAGTTTGAGGTCGCTAGCATGTATAGAAAAAAAGTTACTCACCGATATCCACGAAACAAACGAACGGAATTCGACTTCGTATTTTGAGCAATATCAGAACGAAGACGACCGTTTCCGGCGTAATTTGACGGGCTGAATGCGATAAAACAAGTTTCAGGTCGCTAGCATGTATAGAAAAAAAGTTACTCACCGATATCCACGGAACAAACGAACGGAAATTGACTTCGTATTTTGAGCAATATCAAAACAAAGACGACCGTTTCCGGCGTAATTTGACGCGCTGAATGCGATGAAACAAGTTTTAGGTCGCTAGCATGTATAGAAAAAAAGTTACCAACCGATATCTGAAAAACAAACAAACGGACTTCGACTTCGTGTTTCGAGCAATATCAAAACAAAGACGGCCGTTTCCGGCGTAATTTGACGCGCTGAATGCGATGAAACAAGTTCAAGGTCGCTAGCATGTATAGAAAAAAAGTTACTCACCGATATCCACGGAACAAACGAACGGAATTCGACTTCGTGTTTTGAGCAATATCAAAACAAAGACGACCGTCTCCGGCGTAATTTGACGCGCTGAATGCGATAAAACAAGTTTTTGGTCGCGAGCATGTATAGAAAAAAAATTACTCACTGATATCCACGGAACAAACGAACGGAATTCGACTTTGTGTTCTAAGCAATATCAAAACAAAGACGACCGTTTCCGGCGTAATTCAACGCGCTGTATGCGATAAAACAAGTTTTAGGTCGCTAGCATGTATAGAAAAAAAGTTACTTACCGATATCCACGAAACAAACGAACGAACCTCGACTTCGTGTTTTGAGCAATATCAAAACAAAGACGACCGTTTCCGACGTAATTTGACGCGCCTAATGCGATAAAACAAGTTTTAGGTCGCTAGCATGTATAGAAAAAAAGTTACTCACCTATATCCACGAAACAAACAAACGGAATTCGACTCCGTGTTTTGAGCAATATCAGAACAAAGACGACCGTTTCCGGCGTAATTTGACGCGCTGAATGCGATAAAACAAGTTTTAGGTCGCTAGCATGTATAGAAAAAAAGTTACTAACCGATATCTGAAAAACAAACAAACGGACTCCGACTTCGTCTATCGAGCAATATCAAAACAAAGACGGCCGTTTCCGGCGTAATTTGACGCGCTGAATGCGATGAAACAAGTTTTAGGTCGCTAGCATGTATAGAAGAAAAGTTACTCACCGATATCCACGAAACAAACGAACGAAATTCGACTTCGTGTTTTGAGCAATATCAAAACAAAGACGACCGTTTCCGGCGTGATTTGACGCGCTGAATGCGATAAAACAAGTTTAAGGTCGCTAGCATGTATAGAAAAAAAGTTACTCACCGATATCCACGGAACAAACGAACGGAATTCGACTTCGTGTTTTGAGCGATATCAAAACAAAGACGACCGTTTCCGGCGTAATTTGACGCGCTGAATGCGATAAAACAAGTTTTAGGTCGCTAGCATGTATAGAAAAAAAGTTACTCACCGATATCCACGAAACAAACGAACGGAATTCGACTTCGTGTTTTAAGCAATATCGAAACAAAGACGACCGTTTCCGGCGTAATTTGACGGGCTGAATGCGATAAAACAAGTTTTAGGTCGCTAGCAGGTATAGAAAAAAAGTTACTCACCGATATCCACGAAACAAACGAACGGAATTCGACTTCGTGTTTTAAGCAATATCGAAACAAAGACGACCGTTTCCGGCGTAATTTGACGCGCTGAATGCGATAAAACAAGTTTTTGGTCGCGAGCATGTATAGAAAAAAAATTACTCACTGATATCCACGAAACAAACGAACGGAATTCGACTTTGTGTTCTAAGCAATATCAAAACAAAGACGACCGTTTCCGGCGTAATTCAACGCGCTGTATGCGATAAAACAAGTTTTAGGTCGCTAGCATGTATAGAAAAAAAGTTACTTACCGATATCCACGAAACAAACGAACGAAATTCGACTTCGTGTTTTGAGCAATATCAAAACAAAGACGACCGTTTCCGGCGTAATTTGACGCGCTGAATGCGATAAAACAAGTTTTAGGTCGCTAGCATGTATAGAAAAAAAGTTACCAACCGATATCTGAAAAACAAACAAACGGACTTCGACTTCGTGTTTCGAGCAATATCAAAACAAAGACGGCCGTTTCCGACGTAATTTGACGCGCCTAATGCGATAAAACAAGTTTTAGGTCGCTAGCATGTATAGAAAAAAAGTTACTCACCTACATCCACGAAACAAACAAACGGAATTCGACTCCGTGTTTTGAGCAATATCAGAACAAAGACGACCGTTTCCGGCGTAATTTGACGCGCTGAATGCGATAAAACAAGTTTTAGGTCGCTAGCATGTATAGAAAAAAAGTTACTAACCGATATCTGAAAAACAAACAAACGGACTCCGACTTCGTCTATCGAGCAATATCAAAACAAAGACGGCCGTTTCCGGCGTAATTTGACGCGCTGAATGCGATGAAACAAGTTTTAGGTCGCTAGCATGTATAGAAGAAAAGTTACTCACCGATATCCACGAAACAAACGAACGAAATTCGACTTCGTGTTTTGAGCAATATCAAAACAAAGACGACCGTTTCCGGCGTGATTTGACGCGCTGAATGCGATAAAACAAGTTTAAGGTCGCTAGCATGTATAGAAAAAAAGTTACTCACCGATATCCACGGAACAAACGAACGGAATTCGACTTCGTGTTTTGAGCGATATCAAAACAAAGACGACCGTTTCCGGCGTAATTTGACGCGCTGAATGCGATAAAACAAGTTTTAGGTCGCTAGCATGTATAGAAAAAAAGTTAATCACCGATATCCACGAAACAAACGAACGGAATTCGACTTCGTGTTTTAAGCAATATCGAAACAAAGACGACCGTTTCCGGCGTAATTTGACGGGCTGAATGCGATAAAACAAGTTTTAGGTCGCTAGCAGGTATAGAAAAAAAGTTACTCACCGATATCCACGAAACAAACCAACGGAATTCGACTTCGTGTTTTAAGCAATATCGAAACAAAGACGACCGTCTCCGGCGTAATTTGACGCGCTGAATGCGATAAAACAAGTTTTTGGTCGCGAGCATGTATAGAAAAAAAATTACTCACTGATATCCACGGAACAAACGAACGGAATTCGACTTTGTGTTCTAAGCAATATCAAAACAAAGACGACCGTTTCCGGCGTAATTCAACGCGCTGTATGCGATAAAACAAGTTTTAGGTCGCTAGCATGTATAGAAAAAAAGTTACTTACCGATATCCACGAAACAAACGAACGAACCTCGACTTCGTGTTTTGAGCAATATCAAAACAAAGACGACCGTTTCCGACGTAATTTGACGCGCCTAATGCGATAAAACAAGTTTTAGGTCGCTAGCATGTATAGAAAAAAAGTTACTCACCTATATCCACGAAACAAACAAACGGAATTCGACTCCGTGTTTTGAGCAATATCAGAACAAAGACGACCGTTTCCGGCGTAATTTGACGCGCTGAATGCGATAAAACAAGTTTTAGGTCGCTAGCATGTATAGAAAAAAAGTTACTAACCGATATCTGAAAAACAAACAAACGGACTCCGACTTCGTCTATCGAGCAATATCAAAACAAAGACGGCCGTTTCCGGCGTAATTTGACGCGCTGAATGCGATGAAACAAGTTTTAGGTCGCTAGCATGTATAGAAGAAAAGTTACTCACCGATATCCACGAAACAAACGAACGAAATTCGACTTCGTGTTTTGAGCAATATCAAAACAAAGACGACCGTTTCCGGCGTGATTTGACGCGCTGAATGCGATAAAACAAGTTTAAGGTCGCTAGCATGTATAGAAAAAAAGTTACTCACCGATATCCACGGAACAAACGAACGGAATTCGACTTCGTGTTTTGAGCGATATCAAAACAAAGACGACCGTTTCCGGCGTAATTTGACGCGCTGAATGCGATAAAACAAGTTTTAGGTCGCTAGCATGTATAGAAAAAAAGTTACTCACCGATATCCACGAAACAAACGAACGGAATTCGACTTCGTGTTTTGAGCAATATCGAAACAAAGACGACCGTTTCCGGCGTAATTTGACGGGCTGAATGCGATAAAACAAGTTTTAGGTCGCTAGCAGGTATAGAAAAAAAGTTACTCACCGATATCCACGAAACAAACGAACGGAATTCGACTTCGTGTTTTAAGCAATATCGAAACAAAGACGACCGTTTCCGGCGTAATTTGACGCGCTGAATGCGATAAAACAAGTTTTTGGTCGCGAGCATGTATAGAAAAAAAATTACTCACTGATATCCACGAAACAAACGAACGGAATTCGACTTTGTGTTCTAAGCAATATCAAAACAAAGACGACCGTTTCCGGCGTAATTCAACGCGCTGTATGCGATAAAACAAGTTTTAGGTCGCTAGCATGTATAGAAAAAAAGTTACTTACCGATATCCACGAAACAAACGAACGAAATTCGACTTCGTGTTTTGAGCAATATCAAAACAAAGACGACCGTTTCCGGCGTAATTTGACGCGCTGAATGCGATAAAACAAGTTTTTGGTCGCGAGCATGTATAGAAAAAAAATTACTCACTGATATCCACGAAACAAACGAACGGAATTCGACTTTGTGTTCTAAGCAATATCAAAACAAAGACGACCGTTTCCGGCGTAATTCAACGCGCTGTATGCGATAAAACAAGTTTTAGGTCGCTAGCATGTATAGAAAAAAAGTTACTTACCGATATCCACGAAACAAACGAACGAAATTCGACTTCGTGTTTTGAGCAATATCAAAACAAAGACGACCGTTTCCGGCGTAATTTGACGCGCTGAATGCGATAAAACAAGTTTTAGGTCGCTAGCATGTATAGAAAAAAAGTTACCAACCGATATCTGAAAAACAAACAAACGGACTTCGACTTCGTGTTTCGAGCAATATCAAAACAAAGACGGCCGTTTCCGACGTAATTTGACGCGCCTAATGCGATAAAACAAGTTTTAGGTCGCTAGCATGTATAGAAAAAAAGTTACTCACCTACATCCACGAAACAAACAAACGGAATTCGACTCCGTGTTTTGAGCAATATCAGAACAAAGACGACCGTTTCCGGCGTAATTTGACGCGCTGAATGCGATAAAACAAGTTTTAGGTCGCTAGCATGTATAGAAAAAAAGTTACTAACCGATATCTGAAAAACAAACAAACGGACTCCGACTTCGTCTATCGAGCAATATCAAAACAAAGACGGCCGTTTCCGGCGTAATTTGACGCGCTGAATGCGATGAAACAAGTTTTAGGTCGCTAGCATGTATAGAAGAAAAGTTACTCACCGATATCCACGAAACAAACGAACGAAATTCGACTTCGTGTTTTGAGCAATATCAAAACAAAGACGACCGTTTCCGGCGTGATTTGACGCGCTGAATGCGATAAAACAAGTTTAAGGTCGCTAGCATGTATAGAAAAAAAGTTACTCACCGATATCCACGGAACAAACGAACGGAATTCGACTTCGTGTTTTGAGCGATATCAAAACAAAGACGACCGTTTCCGGCGTAATTTGACGCGCTGAATGCGATAAAACAAGTTTTAGGTCGCTAGCATGTATAGAAAAAAAGTTAATCACCGATATCCACGAAACAAACGAACGGAATTCGACTTCGTGTTTTAAGCAATATCGAAACAAAGACGACCGTTTCCGGCGTAATTTGACGGGCTGAATGCGATAAAACAAGTTTTAGGTCGCTAGCAGGTATAGAAAAAAAGTTACTCACCGATATCCACGAAACAAACGAACGGAATTCGACTTCGTGTTTTAAGCAATATCGAAACAAAGACGACCGTTTCCGGCGTAATTTGACGGGCTGAATGCGATAAAACAAGTTTTAGGTCGCTAGCATGTATAGAAAAAAAGTTACTCACCGATATCAACGGAACAAACAAACGGAATTCGACTCCGTGTTTTGAGCAATATCAGAACAAAAACGACCGTTTCCGGCGTAATTCGACGCGCCAAATGCAAGAAAACCAGTTCTAGGTCGCTAGCATGTATAGAAAAAAAGTTACTAACCGATATCTGAAAAACAAACAAACGGACTTCGACTTCGTGTTTCGAGCAATATCAAAACAAAGACGGCCGTTTCCGGCGTAATTTGACGCGCTGAATGCGATAAAACAAGTTTGAGGTCGCTAGCATGTATAGAAAAAAAGTTACTCACCGATATCCACGAAACAAACGAACGGAATTCGACTTCGTATTTTGAGCAATATCAGAACGAAGACGACCGTTTCCGGCGTAATTTGACGGGCTGAATGCGATAAAACAAGTTTTAGGTCGCTAGCATGTATAGAAAAAAAGTTACTAACCGATATCTGAAAAACAAACAAACGGACTCCGACTTCGTCTATCGAGCAATATCAAAACAAAGACGGCCGTTTCCGGCGTAATTTGACGCGCTGAATGCGATAAAACAAGTTTGAGGTCGCTAGCATGTATAGAAAAAAAGTTACTCACCGATATCCACGAAACAAACGAACGGAATTCGACTTCGTATTTTGAGCAATATCAGAACGAAGACGACCGTTTCCGGCGTAATTTGACGGGCTGAATGCGATAAAACAAGTTTCAGGTCGCTAGCATGTATAGAAAAAAAGTTACTCACCGATATCCACGGAACAAACGAACGGAAATTGACTTCGTATTTTGAGCAATATCAAAACAAAGACGACCGTTTCCGGCGTAATTTGACGCGCTGAATGCGATGAAACAAGTTTTAGGTCGCTAGCATGTATAGAAAAAAAGTTACCAACCGATATCTGAAAAACAAACAAACGGACTTCGACTTCGTGTTTCGAGCAATATCAAAACAAAGACGGCCGTTTCCGGCGTAATTTGACGCGCTGAATGCGATGAAACAAGTTCAAGGTCGCTAGCATGTATAGAAAAAAAGTTACTCACCGATATCCACGGAACAAACGAACGGAATTCGACTTCGTGTTTTGAGCAATATCAAAACAAAGACGACCGTCTCCGGCGTAATTTGACGCGCTGAATGCGATAAAACAAGTTTTTGGTCGCGAGCATGTATAGAAAAAAAATTACTCACTGATATCCACGGAACAAACGAACGGAATTCGACTTTGTGTTCTAAGCAATATCAAAACAAAGACGACCGTTTCCGGCGTAATTCAACGCGCTGTATGCGATAAAACAAGTTTTAGGTCGCTAGCATGTATAGAAAAAAAGTTACTTACCGATATCCACGAAACAAACGAACGAACCTCGACTTCGTGTTTTGAGCAATATCAAAACAAAGACGACCGTTTCCGACGTAATTTGACGCGCCTAATGCGATAAAACAAGTTTTAGGTCGCTAGCATGTATAGAAAAAAAGTTACTCACCTATATCCACGAAACAAACAAACGGAATTCGACTCCGTGTTTTGAGCAATATCAGAACAAAGACGACCGTTTCCGGCGTAATTTGACGCGCTGAATGCGATAAAACAAGTTTTAGGTCGCTAGCATGTATAGAAAAAAAGTTACTAACCGATATCTGAAAAACAAACAAACGGACTCCGACTTCGTCTATCGAGCAATATCAAAACAAAGACGGCCGTTTCCGGCGTAATTTGACGCGCTGAATGCGATGAAACAAGTTTTAGGTCGCTAGCATGTATAGAAGAAAAGTTACTCACCGATATCCACGAAACAAACGAACGAAATTCGACTTCGTGTTTTGAGCAATATCAAAACAAAGACGACCGTTTCCGGCGTGATTTGACGCGCTGAATGCGATAAAACAAGTTTAAGGTCGCTAGCATGTATAGAAAAAAAGTTACTCACCGATATCCACGGAACAAACGAACGAAATTCGACTTCGTGTTTTGAGCGATATCAAAACAAAGACGACCGTTTCCGGCGTAATTTGACGCGCTGAATGCGATAAAACAAGTTTTAGGTCGCTAGCATGTATAGAAAAAAAGTTACTCACCGATATCCACGAAACAAACGAACGGAATTCGACTTCGTGTTTTAAGCAATATCGAAACAAAGACGACCGTTTCCGGCGTAATTTGACGGGCTGAATGCGATAAAACAAGTTTTAGGTCGCTAGCAGGTATAGAAAAAAAGTTACTCACCGATATCCACGAAACAAACGAACGGAATTCGACTTCGTGTTTTAAGCAATATCGAAACAAAGACGACCGTTTCCGGCGTAATTTGACGCGCTGAATGCGATAAAACAAGTTTTTGGTCGCGAGCATGTATAGAAAAAAAATTACTCACTGATATCCACGAAACAAACGAACGGAATTCGACTTTGTGTTCTAAGCAATATCAAAACAAAGACGACCGTTTCCGGCGTAATTCAACGCGCTGTATGCGATAAAACAAGTTTTAGGTCGCTAGCATGTATAGAAAAAAAGTTACTTACCGATATCCACGAAACAAACGAACGAAATTCGACTTCGTGTTTTGAGCAATATCAAAACAAAGACGACCGTTTCCGGCGTAATTTGACGCGCTGAATGCGATAAAACAAGTTTTAGGTCGCTAGCATGTATAGAAAAAAAGTTACCAACCGATATCTGAAAAACAAACAAACGGACTTCGACTTCGTGTTTCGAGCAATATCAAAACAAAGACGGCCGTTTCCGACGTAATTTGACGCGCCTAATGCGATAAAACAAGTTTTAGGTCGCTAGCATGTATAGAAAAAAAGTTACTCACCTACATCCACGAAACAAACAAACGGAATTCGACTCCGTGTTTTGAGCAATATCAGAACAAAGACGACCGTTTCCGGCGTAATTTGACGCGCTGAATGCGATAAAACAAGTTTTAGGTCGCTAGCATGTATAGAAAAAAAGTTACTAACCGATATCTGAAAAACAAACAAACGGACTCCGACTTCGTCTATCGAGCAATATCAAAACAAAGACGGCCGTTTCCGGCGTAATTTGACGCGCTGAATGCGATGAAACAAGTTTTAGGTCGCTAGCATGTATAGAAGAAAAGTTACTCACCGATATCCACGAAACAAACGAACGAAATTCGACTTCGTGTTTTGAGCAATATCAAAACAAAGACGACCGTTTCCGGCGTGATTTGACGCGCTGAATGCGATAAAACAAGTTTAAGGTCGCTAGCATGTATAGAAAAAAAGTTACTCACCGATATCCACGGAACAAACGAACGGAATTCGACTTCGTGTTTTGAGCGATATCAAAACAAAGACGACCGTTTCCGGCGTAATTTGACGCGCTGAATGCGATAAAACAAGTTTTAGGTCGCTAGCATGTATAGAAAAAAAGTTAATCACCGATATCCACGAAACAAACGAACGGAATTCGACTTCGTGTTTTAAGCAATATCGAAACAAAGACGACCGTTTCCGGCGTAATTTGACGGGCTGAATGCGATAAAACAAGTTTTAGGTCGCTAGCAGGTATAGAAAAAAAGTTACTCACCGATATCCACGAAACAAACGAACGGAATTCGACTTCGTATTTTGAGCAATATCAGAACGAAGACGACCGTTTCCGGCGTAATTTGACGGGCTGAATGCGATAAAACAAGTTTTAGGTCGCTAGCATGTATAGAAAAAAAGTTACTAACCGATATCTGAAAAACAAACAAACGGACTCCGACTTCGTCTATCGAGCAATATCAAAACAAAGACGGCCGTTTCCGGCGTAATTTGACGCGCTGAATGCGATAAAACAAGTTTGAGGTCGCTAGCATGTATAGAAAAAAAGTTACTCACCGATATCCACGAAACAAACGAACGGAATTCGACTTCGTATTTTGAGCAATATCAGAACGAAGACGACCGTTTCCGGCGTAATTTGACGGGCTGAATGCGATAAAACAAGTTTCAGGTCGCTAGCATGTATAGAAAAAAAGTTACTCACCGATATCCACGGAACAAACGAACGGAAATTGACTTCGTATTTTGAGCAATATCAAAACAAAGACGACCGTTTCCGGCGTAATTTGACGCGCTGAATGCGATGAAACAAGTTTTAGGTCGCTAGCATGTATAGAAAAAAAGTTACCAACCGATATCTGAAAAACAAACAAACGGACTTCGACTTCGTGTTTCGAGCAATATCAAAACAAAGACGGCCGTTTCCGGCGTAATTTGACGCGCTGAATGCGATGAAACAAGTTCAAGGTCGCTAGCATGTATAGAAAAAAAGTTACTCACCGATATCCACGGAACAAACGAACGGAATTCGACTTCGTGTTTTGAGCAATATCAAAACAAAGACGACCGTCTCCGGCGTAATTTGACGCGCTGAATGCGATAAAACAAGTTTTTGGTCGCGAGCATGTATAGAAAAAAAATTACTCACTGATATCCACGGAACAAACGAACGGAATTCGACTTTGTGTTCTAAGCAATATCAAAACAAAGACGACCGTTTCCGGCGTAATTCAACGCGCTGTATGCGATAAAACAAGTTTTAGGTCGCTAGCATGTATAGAAAAAAAGTTACTTACCGATATCCACGAAACAAACGAACGAACCTCGACTTCGTGTTTTGAGCAATATCAAAACAAAGACGACCGTTTCCGACGTAATTTGACGCGCCTAATGCGATAAAACAAGTTTTAGGTCGCTAGCATGTATAGAAAAAAAGTTACTCACCTATATCCACGAAACAAACAAACGGAATTCGACTCCGTGTTTTGAGCAATATCAGAACAAAGACGACCGTTTCCGGCGTAATTTGACGCGCTGAATGCGATAAAACAAGTTTTAGGTCGCTAGCATGTATAGAAAAAAAGTTACTAACCGATATCTGAAAAACAAACAAACGGACTCCGACTTCGTCTATCGAGCAATATCAAAACAAAGACGGCCGTTTCCGGCGTAATTTGACGCGCTGAATGCGATGAAACAAGTTTTAGGTCGCTAGCATGTATAGAAGAAAAGTTACTCACCGATATCCACGAAACAAACGAACGAAATTCGACTTCGTGTTTTGAGCAATATCAAAACAAAGACGACCGTTTCCGGCGTGATTTGACGCGCTGAATGCGATAAAACAAGTTTAAGGTCGCTAGCATGTATAGAAAAAAAGTTACTCACCGATATCCACGGAACAAACGAACGGAATTCGACTTCGTGTTTTGAGCGATATCAAAACAAAGACGACCGTTTCCGGCGTAATTTGACGCGCTGAATGCGATAAAACAAGTTTTAGGTCGCTAGCATGTATAGAAAAAAAGTTACTCACCGATATCCACGAAACAAACGAACGGAATTCGACTTCGTGTTTTAAGCAATATCGAAACAAAGACGACCGTTTCCGGCGTAATTTGACGGGCTGAATGCGATAAAACAAGTTTTAGGTCGCTAGCAGGTATAGAAAAAAAGTTACTCACCGATATCCACGAAACAAACGAACGGAATTCGACTTCGTGTTTTAAGCAATATCGAAACAAAGACGACCGTTTCCGGCGTAATTTGACGCGCTGAATGCGATAAAACAAGTTTTTGGTCGCGAGCATGTATAGAAAAAAAATTACTCACTGATATCCACGAAACAAACGAACGGAATTCGACTTTGTGTTCTAAGCAATATCAAAACAAAGACGACCGTTTCCGGCGTAATTCAACGCGCTGTATGCGATAAAACAAGTTTTAGGTCGCTAGCATGTATAGAAAAAAAGTTACTTACCGATATCCACGAAACAAACGAACGAAATTCGACTTCGTGTTTTGAGCAATATCAAAACAAAGACGACCGTTTCCGGCGTAATTTGACGCGCTGAATGCGATAAAACAAGTTTTAGGTCGCTAGCATGTATAGAAAAAAAGTTACCAACCGATATCTGAAAAACAAACAAACGGACTTCGACTTCGTGTTTCGAGCAATATCAAAACAAAGACGGCCGTTTCCGACGTAATTTGACGCGCCTAATGCGATAAAACAAGTTTTAGGTCGCTAGCATGTATAGAAAAAAAGTTACTCACCTACATCCACGAAACAAACAAACGGAATTCGACTCCGTGTTTTGAGCAATATCAGAACAAAGACGACCGTTTCCGGCGTAATTTGACGCGCTGAATGCGATAAAACAAGTTTTAGGTCGCTAGCATGTATAGAAAAAAAGTTACTAACCGATATCTGAAAAACAAACAAACGGACTCCGACTTCGTCTATCGAGCAATATCAAAACAAAGACGGCCGTTTCCGGCGTAATTTGACGCGCTGAATGCGATGAAACAAGTTTTAGGTCGCTAGCATGTATAGAAGAAAAGTTACTCACCGATATCCACGAAACAAACGAACGAAATTCGACTTCGTGTTTTGAGCAATATCAAAACAAAGACGACCGTTTCCGGCGTGATTTGACGCGCTGAATGCGATAAAACAAGTTTAAGGTCGCTAGCATGTATAGAAAAAAAGTTACTCACCGATATCCACGGAACAAACGAACGGAATTCGACTTCGTGTTTTGAGCGATATCAAAACAAAGACGACCGTTTCCGGCGTAATTTGACGCGCTGAATGCGATAAAACAAGTTTTAGGTCGCTAGCATGTATAGAAAAAAAGTTAATCACCGATATCCACGAAACAAACGAACGGAATTCGACTTCGTGTTTTAAGCAATATCGAAACAAAGACGACCGTTTCCGGCGTAATTTGACGGGCTGAATGCGATAAAACAAGTTTTAGGTCGCTAGCAGGTATAGAAAAAAAGTTACTCACCGATATCCACGAAACAAACGAACGGAATTCGACTTCGTGTTTTAAGCAATATCGAAACAAAGACGACCGTTTCCGGCGTAATTTGACGGGCTGAATGCGATAAAACAAGTTTTAGGTCGCTAGCATGTATAGAAAAAAAGTTACTCACCGATATCAACGGAACAAACAAACGGAATTCGACTCCGTGTTTTGAGCAATATCAGAACAAAAACGACCGTTTCCGGCGTAATTCGACGCGCCAAATGCAAGAAAACCAGTTCTAGGTCGCTAGCATGTATAGAAAAAAAGTTACTAACCGATATCTGAAAAACAAACAAACGGACTTCGACTTCGTGTTTCGAGCAATATCAAAACAAAGACGGCCGTTTCCGGCGTAATTTGACGCGCTGAATGCGATAAAACAAGTTTGAGGTCGCTAGCATGTATAGAAAAAAAGTTACTCACCGATATCCACGAAACAAACGAACGGAATTCGACTTCGTATTTTGAGCAATATCAGAACGAAGACGACCGTTTCCGGCGTAATTTGACGGGCTGAATGCGATAAAACAAGTTTTAGGTCGCTAGCATGTATAGAAAAAAAGTTACTAACCGATATCTGAAAAACAAACAAACGGACTCCGACTTCGTCTATCGAGCAATATCAAAACAAAGACGGCCGTTTCCGGCGTAATTTGACGCGCTGAATGCGATGAAACAAGTTTTAGGTCGCTAGCATGTATAGAAGAAAAGTTACTCACCGATATCCACGAAACAAACGAACGAAATTCGACTTCGTGTTTTGAGCAATATCAAAACAAAGACGACCGTTTCCGGCGTGATTTGACGCGCTGAATGCGATAAAACAAGTTTAAGGTCGCTAGCATGTATAGAAAAAAAGTTACTCACCGATATCCACGGAACAAACGAACGGAATTCGACTTCGTGTTTTGAGCGATATCAAAACAAAGACGACCGTTTCCGGCGTAATTTGACGCGCTGAATGCGATAAAACAAGTTTTAGGTCGCTAGCATGTATAGAAAAAAAGTTACTCACCGATATCCACGAAACAAACGAACGGAATTCGACTTCGTGTTTTAAGCAATATCGAAACAAAGACGACCGTTTCCGGCGTAATTTGACGGGCTGAATGCGATAAAACAAGTTTTAGGTCGCTAGCAGGTATAGAAAAAAAGTTACTCACCGATATCCACGAAACAAACGAACGGAATTCGACTTCGTGTTTTAAGCAATATCGAAACAAAGACGACCGTTTCCGGCGTGATTTGACGCGCTGAATGCGATAAAACAAGTTTAAGGTCGCTAGCATGTATAGAAAAAAAGTTACTCACCGATATCCACGGAACAAACGAACGGAATTCGACTTCGTGTTTTGAGCGATATCAAAACAAAGACGACCGTTTCCGGCGTAATTTGACGCGCTGAATGCGATAAAACAAGTTTTAGGTCGCTAGCATGTATAGAAAAAAAGTTAATCACCGATATCCACGAAACAAACGAACGGAATTCGACTTCGTGTTTTAAGCAATATCGAAACAAAGACGACCGTTTCCGGCGTAATTTGACGGGCTGAATGCGATAAAACAAGTTTTAGGTCGCTAGCAGGTATAGAAAAAAAGTTACTCACCGATATCCACGAAACAAACGAACGGAATTCGACTTCGTGTTTTAAGCAATATCGAAACAAAGACGACCGTTTCCGGCGTAATTTGACGGGCTGAATGCGATAAAACAAGTTTTAGGTCGCTAGCATGTATAGAAAAAAAGTTACTCACCGATATCAACGGAACAAACAAACGGAATTCGACTCCGTGTTTTGAGCAATATCAGAACAAAAACGACCGTTTCCGGCGTAATTCGACGCGCCAAATGCAAGAAAACCAGTTCTAGGTCGCTAGCATGTATAGAAAAAAAGTTACTAACCGATATCTGAAAAACAAACAAACGGACTTCGACTTCGTGTTTCGAGCAATATCAAAACAAAGACGGCCGTTTCCGGCGTAATTTGACGCGCTGAATGCGATAAAACAAGTTTGAGGTCGCTAGCATGTATAGAAAAAAAGTTACTCACCGATATCCACGAAACAAACGAACGGAATTCGACTTCGTATTTTGAGCAATATCAGAACGAAGACGACCGTTTCCGGCGTAATTTGACGGGCTGAATGCGATAAAACAAGTTTTAGGTCGCTAGCATGTATAGAAAAAAAGTTACTAACCGATATCTGAAAAACAAACAAACGGACTCCGACTTCGTCTATCGAGCAATATCAAAACAAAGACGGCCGTTTCCGGCGTAATTTGACGCGCTGAATGCGATGAAACAAGTTTTAGGTCGCTAGCATGTATAGAAGAAAAGTTACTCACCGATATCCACGAAACAAACGAACGAAATTCGACTTCGTGTTTTGAGCAATATCAAAACAAAGACGACCGTTTCCGGCGTGATTTGACGCGCTGAATGCGATAAAACAAGTTTAAGGTCGCTAGCATGTATAGAAAAAAAGTTACTCACCGATATCCACGGAACAAACGAACGGAATTCGACTTCGTGTTTTGAGCGATATCAAAACAAAGACGACCGTTTCCGGCGTAATTTGACGCGCTGAATGCGATAAAACAAGTTTTAGGTCGCTAGCATGTATAGAAAAAAAGTTACTCACCGATATCCACGAAACAAACGAACGGAATTCGACTTCGTGTTTTAAGCAATATCGAAACAAAGACGACCGTTTCCGGCGTAATTTGACGGGCTGAATGCGATAAAACAAGTTTTAGGTCGCTAGCAGGTATAGAAAAAAAGTTACTCACCGATATCCACGAAACAAACGAACGGAATTCGACTTCGTGTTTTAAGCAATATCGAAACAAAGACGACCGTTTCCGGCGTGATTTGACGCGCTGAATGCGATAAAACAAGTTTTTGGTCGCGAGCATGTATAGAAAAAAAATTACTCACTGATATCCACGAAACAAACGAACGGAATTCGACTTTGTGTTCTAAGCAATATCAAAACAAAGACGACCGTTTCCGGCGTAATTCAACGCGCTGTATGCGATAAAACAAGTTTTAGGTCGCTAGCATGTATAGAAAAAAAGTTACTTACCGATATCCACGAAACAAACGAACGAAATTCGACTTCGTGTTTTGAGCAATATCAAAACAAAGACGACCGTTTCCGGCGTAATTTGACGCGCTGAATGCGATAAAACAAGTTTTAGGTCGCTAGCATGTATAGAAAAAAAGTTACCAACCGATATCTGAAAAACAAACAAACGGACTTCGACTTCGTGTTTCGAGCAATATCAAAACAAAGACGGCCGTTTCCGACGTAATTTGACGCGCCTAATGCGATAAAACAAGTTTTAGGTCGCTAGCATGTATAGAAAAAAAGTTACTCACCTACATCCACGAAACAAACAAACGGAATTCGACTCCGTGTTTTGAGCAATATCAGAACAAAGACGACCGTTTCCGGCGTAATTTGACGCGCTGAATGCGATAAAACAAGTTTTAGGTCGCTAGCATGTATAGAAAAAAAGTTACTAACCGATATCTGAAAAACAAACAAACGGACTCCGACTTCGTCTATCGAGCAATATCAAAACAAAGACGGCCGTTTCCGGCGTAATTTGACGCGCTGAATGCGATGAAACAAGTTTTAGGTCGCTAGCATGTATAGAAGAAAAGTTACTCACCGATATCCACGAAACAAACGAACGAAATTCGACTTCGTGTTTTGAGCAATATCAAAACAAAGACGACCGTTTCCGGCGTGATTTGACGCGCTGAATGCGATAAAACAAGTTTAAGGTCGCTAGCATGTATAGAAAAAAAGTTACTCACCGATATCCACGGAACAAACGAACGGAATTCGACTTCGTGTTTTGAGCGATATCAAAACAAAGACGACCGTTTCCGGCGTAATTTGACGCGCTGAATGCGATAAAACAAGTTTTAGGTCGCTAGCATGTATAGAAAAAAAGTTAATCACCGATATCCACGAAACAAACGAACGGAATTCGACTTCGTGTTTTAAGCAATATCGAAACAAAGACGACCGTTTCCGGCGTAATTTGACGGGCTGAATGCGATAAAACAAGTTTTAGGTCGCTAGCAGGTATAGAAAAAAAGTTACTCACCGATATCCACGAAACAAACGAACGGAATTCGACTTCGTGTTTTAAGCAATATCGAAACAAAGACGACCGTTTCCGGCGTAATTTGACGGGCTGAATGCGATAAAACAAGTTTTAGGTCGCTAGCATGTATAGAAAAAAAGTTACTCACCGATATCAACGGAACAAACAAACGGAATTCGACTCCGTGTTTTGAGCAATATCAGAACAAAAACGACCGTTTCCGGCGTAATTCGACGCGCCAAATGCAAGAAAACCAGTTCTAGGTCGCTAGCATGTATAGAAAAAAAGTTACTAACCGATATCTGAAAAACAAACAAACGGACTTCGACTTCGTGTTTCGAGCAATATCAAAACAAAGACGGCCGTTTCCGGCGTAATTTGACGCGCTGAATGCGATAAAACAAGTTTGAGGTCGCTAGCATGTATAGAAAAAAAGTTACTCACCGATATCCACGAAACAAACGAACGGAATTCGACTTCGTATTTTGAGCAATATCAGAACGAAGACGACCGTTTCCGGCGTAATTTGACGGGCTGAATGCGATAAAACAAGTTTTAGGTCGCTAGCATGTATAGAAAAAAAGTTACTAACCGATATCTGAAAAACAAACAAACGGACTCCGACTTCGTCTATCGAGCAATATCAAAACAAAGACGGCCGTTTCCGGCGTAATTTGACGCGCTGAATGCGATAAAACAAGTTTGAGGTCGCTAGCATGTATAGAAAAAAAGTTACTCACCGATATCCACGAAACAAACGAACGGAATTCGACTTCGTATTTTGAGCAATATCAGAACGAAGACGACCGTTTCCGGCGTAATTTGACGGGCTGAATGCGATAAAACAAGTTTCAGGTCGCTAGCATGTATAGAAAAAAAGTTACTCACCGATATCCACGGAACAAACGAACGGAAATTGACTTCGTATTTTGAGCAATATCAAAACAAAGACGACCGTTTCCGGCGTAATTTGACGCGCTGAATGCGATGAAACAAGTTTTAGGTCGCTAGCATGTATAGAAAAAAAGTTACCAACCGATATCTGAAAAACAAACAAACGGACTTCGACTTCGTGTTTCGAGCAATATCAAAACAAAGACGGCCGTTTCCGGCGTAATTTGACGCGCTGAATGCGATGAAACAAGTTCAAGGTCGCTAGCATGTATAGAAAAAAAGTTACTCACCGATATCCACGGAACAAACGAACGGAATTCGACTTCGTGTTTTGAGCAATATCAAAACAAAGACGACCGTCTCCGGCGTAATTTGACGCGCTGAATGCGATAAAACAAGTTTTTGGTCGCGAGCATGTATAGAAAAAAAATTACTCACTGATATCCACGGAACAAACGAACGGAATTCGACTTTGTGTTCTAAGCAATATCAAAACAAAGACGACCGTTTCCGGCGTAATTCAACGCGCTGTATGCGATAAAACAAGTTTTAGGTCGCTAGCATGTATAGAAAAAAAGTTACTTACCGATATCCACGAAACAAACGAACGAACCTCGACTTCGTGTTTTGAGCAATATCAAAACAAAGACGACCGTTTCCGACGTAATTTGACGCGCCTAATGCGATAAAACAAGTTTTAGGTCGCTAGCATGTATAGAAAAAAAGTTACTCACCTATATCCACGAAACAAACAAACGGAATTCGACTCCGTGTTTTGAGCAATATCAGAACAAAGACGACCGTTTCCGGCGTAATTTGACGCGCTGAATGCGATAAAACAAGTTTTAGGTCGCTAGCATGTATAGAAAAAAAGTTACTAACCGATATCTGAAAAACAAACAAACGGACTCCGACTTCGTCTATCGAGCAATATCAAAACAAAGACGGCCGTTTCCGGCGTAATTTGACGCGCTGAATGCGATGAAACAAGTTTTAGGTCGCTAGCATGTATAGAAGAAAAGTTACTCACCGATATCCACGAAACAAACGAACGAAATTCGACTTCGTGTTTTGAGCAATATCAAAACAAAGACGACCGTTTCCGGCGTGATTTGACGCGCTGAATGCGATAAAACAAGTTTAAGGTCGCTAGCATGTATAGAAAAAAAGTTACTCACCGATATCCACGGAACAAACGAACGGAATTCGACTTCGTGTTTTGAGCGATATCAAAACAAAGACGACCGTTTCCGGCGTAATTTGACGCGCTGAATGCGATAAAACAAGTTTTAGGTCGCTAGCATGTATAGAAAAAAAGTTACTCACCGATATCCACGAAACAAACGAACGGAATTCGACTTCGTGTTTTAAGCAATATCGAAACAAAGACGACCGTTTCCGGCGTAATTTGACGGGCTGAATGCGATAAAACAAGTTTTAGGTCGCTAGCAGGTATAGAAAAAAAGTTACTCACCGATATCCACGAAACAAACGAACGGAATTCGACTTCGTGTTTTAAGCAATATCGAAACAAAGACGACCGTTTCCGGCGTAATTTGACGCGCTGAATGCGATAAAACAAGTTTTTGGTCGCGAGCATGTATAGAAAAAAAATTACTCACTGATATCCACGAAACAAACGAACGGAATTCGACTTTGTGTTCTAAGCAATATCAAAACAAAGACGACCGTTTCCGGCGTAATTCAACGCGCTGTATGCGATAAAACAAGTTTTAGGTCGCTAGCATGTATAGAAAAAAAGTTACTTACCGATATCCACGAAACAAACGAACGAAATTCGACTTCGTGTTTTGAGCAATATCAAAACAAAGACGACCGTTTCCGGCGTAATTTGACGCGCTGAATGCGATAAAACAAGTTTTAGGTCGCTAGCATGTATAGAAAAAAAGTTACCAACCGATATCTGAAAAACAAACAAACGGACTTCGACTTCGTGTTTCGAGCAATATCAAAACAAAGACGGCCGTTTCCGACGTAATTTGACGCGCCTAATGCGATAAAACAAGTTTTAGGTCGCTAGCATGTATAGAAAAAAAGTTACTCACCTACATCCACGAAACAAACAAACGGAATTCGACTCCGTGTTTTGAGCAATATCAGAACAAAGACGACCGTTTCCGGCGTAATTTGACGCGCTGAATGCGATAAAACAAGTTTTAGGTCGCTAGCATGTATAGAAAAAAAGTTACTAACCGATATCTGAAAAACAAACAAACGGACTCCGACTTCGTCTATCGAGCAATATCAAAACAAAGACGGCCGTTTCCGGCGTAATTTGACGCGCTGAATGCGATGAAACAAGTTTTAGGTCGCTAGCATGTATAGAAGAAAAGTTACTCACCGATATCCACGAAACAAACGAACGAAATTCGACTTCGTGTTTTGAGCAATATCAAAACAAAGACGACCGTTTCCGGCGTGATTTGACGCGCTGAATGCGATAAAACAAGTTTGAGGTCGCTAGCATGTATAGAAAAAAAGTTACTCACCGATATCCACGAAACAAACGAACGGAATTCGACTTCGTATTTTGAGCAATATCAGAACGAAGACGACCGTTTCCGGCGTAATTTGACGGGCTGAATGCGATAAAACAAGTTTTAGGTCGCTAGCATGTATAGAAAAAAAGTTACTAACCGATATCTGAAAAACAAACAAACGGACTCCGACTTCGTCTATCGAGCAATATCAAAACAAAGACGGCCGTTTCCGGCGTAATTTGACGCGCTGAATGCGATAAAACAAGTTTGAGGTCGCTAGCATGTATAGAAAAAAAGTTACTCACCGATATCCACGAAACAAACGAACGGAATTCGACTTCGTATTTTGAGCAATATCAGAACGAAGACGACCGTTTCCGGCGTAATTTGACGGGCTGAATGCGATAAAACAAGTTTCAGGTCGCTAGCATGTATAGAAAAAAAGTTACTCACCGATATCCACGGAACAAACGAACGGAAATTGACTTCGTATTTTGAGCAATATCAAAACAAAGACGACCGTTTCCGGCGTAATTTGACGCGCTGAATGCGATGAAACAAGTTTTAGGTCGCTAGCATGTATAGAAAAAAAGTTACCAACCGATATCTGAAAAACAAACAAACGGACTTCGACTTCGTGTTTCGAGCAATATCAAAACAAAGACGGCCGTTTCCGGCGTAATTTGACGCGCTGAATGCGATGAAACAAGTTCAAGGTCGCTAGCATGTATAGAAAAAAAGTTACTCACCGATATCCACGGAACAAACGAACGGAATTCGACTTCGTGTTTTGAGCAATATCAAAACAAAGACGACCGTCTCTGGCGTAATTTGACGCGCTGAATGCGATAAAACAAGTTTTTGGTCGCGAGCATGTATAGAAAAAAAATTACTCACTGATATCCACGGAACAAACGAACGGAATTCGACTTTGTGTTCTAAGCAATATCAAAACAAAGACGACCGTTTCCGGCGTAATTCAACGCGCTGTATGCGATAAAACAAGTTTTAGGTCGCTAGCATGTATAGAAAAAAAGTTACTTACCGATATCCACGAAACAAACGAACGAACCTCGACTTCGTGTTTTGAGCAATATCAAAACAAAGACGACCGTTTCCGACGTAATTTGACGCGCCTAATGCGATAAAACAAGTTTTAGGTCGCTAGCATGTATAGAAAAAAAGTTACTCACCTATATCCACGAAACAAACAAACGGAATTCGACTCCGTGTTTTGAGCAATATCAGAACAAAGACGACCGTTTCCGGCGTAATTTGACGCGCTGAATGCGATAAAACAAGTTTTAGGTCGCTAGCATGTATAGAAAAAAAGTTACTAACCGATATCTGAAAAACAAACAAACGGACTCCGACTTCGTCTATCGAGCAATATCAAAACAAAGACGGCCGTTTCCGGCGTAATTTGACGCGCTGAATGCGATGAAACAAGTTTTAGGTCGCTAGCATGTATAGAAGAAAAGTTACGCACCGATATCCACGAAACAAACGAACGAAATTCGACTTCGTGTTTTGAGCAATATCAAAACAAAGACGACCGTTTCCGGCGTGATTTGACGCGCTGAATGCGATAAAACAAGTTTAAGGTCGCTAGCATGTATAGAAAAAAAGTTACTCACCGATATCCACGGAACAAACGAACGGAATTCGACTTCGTGTTTTGAGCGATATCAAAACAAAGACGACCGTTTCCGGCGTAATTTGACGCGCTGAATGCGATAAAACAAGTTTTAGGTCGCTAGCATGTATAGAAAAAAAGTTACTCACCGATATCCACGAAACAAACGAACGGAATTCGACTTCGTGTTTTAAGCAATATCGAAACAAAGACGACCGTTTCCGGCGTAATTTGACGGGCTGAATGCGATAAAACAAGTTTTAGGTCGCTAGCAGGTATAGAAAAAAAGTTACTCACCGATATCCACGAAACAAACGAACGGAATTCGACTTCGTGTTTTAAGCAATATCGAAACAAAGACGACCGTTTCCGGCGTAATTTGACGCGCTGAATGCGATAAAACAAGTTTTTGGTCGCGAGCATGTATAGAAAAAAAATTACTCACTGATATCCACGAAACAAACGAACGGAATTCGACTTTGTGTTCTAAGCAATATCAAAACAAAGACGACCGTTTCCGGCGTAATTCAACGCGCTGTATGCGATAAAACAAGTTTTAGGTCGCTAGCATGTATAGAAAAAAAGTTACTTACCGATATCCACGAAACAAACGAACGAAATTCGACTTCGTGTTTTGAGCAATATCAAAACAAAGACGACCGTTTCCGGCGTAATTTGACGCGCTGAATGCGATAAAACAAGTTTTAGGTCGCTAGCATGTATAGAAAAAAAGTTACCAACCGATATCTGAAAAACAAACAAACGGACTTCGACTTCGTGTTTCGAGCAATATCAAAACAAAGACGGCCGTTTCCGACGTAATTTGACGCGCCTAATGCGATAAAACAAGTTTTAGGTCGCTAGCATGTATAGAAAAAAAGTTACTCACCTACATCCACGAAACAAACAAACGGAATTCGACTCCGTGTTTTGAGCAATATCAGAACAAAGACGACCGTTTCCGGCGTAATTTGACGCGCTGAATGCGATAAAACAAGTTTTAGGTCGCTAGCATGTATAGAAAAAAAGTTACTAACCGATATCTGAAAAACAAACAAACGGACTCCGACTTCGTCTATCGAGCAATATCAAAACAAAGACGGCCGTTTCCGGCGTAATTTGACGCGCTGAATGCGATGAAACAAGTTTTAGGTCGCTAGCATGTATAGAAGAAAAGTTACTCACCGATATCCACGAAACAAACGAACGAAATTCGACTTCGTGTTTTGAGCAATATCAAAACAAAGACGACCGTTTCCGGCGTGATTTGACGCGCTGAATGCGATAAAACAAGTTTAAGGTCGCTAGCATGTATAGAAAAAAAGTTACTCACCGATATCCACGGAACAAACGAACGGAATTCGACTTCGTGTTTTGAGCGATATCAAAACAAAGACGACCGTTTCCGGCGTAATTTGACGCGCTGAATGCGATAAAACAAGTTTTAGGTCGCTAGCATGTATAGAAAAAAAGTTAATCACCGATATCCACGAAACAAACGAACGGAATTCGACTTCGTGTTTTAAGCAATATCGAAACAAAGACGACCGTTTCCGGCGTAATTTGACGGGCTGAATGCGATAAAACAAGTTTTAGGTCGCTAGCAGGTATAGAAAAAAAGTTACTCACCGATATCCACGAAACAAACGAACGGAATTCGACTTCGTGTTTTAAGCAATATCGAAACAAAGACGACCGTTTCCGGCGTAATTTGACGGGCTGAATGCGATAAAACAAGTTTTAGGTCGCTAGCATGTATAGAAAAAAAGTTACTCACCGATATCAACGGAACAAACAAACGGAATTCGACTCCGTGTTTTGAGCAATATCAGAACAAAAACGACCGTTTCCGGCGTAATTCGACGCGCCAAATGCAAGAAAACCAGTTCTAGGTCGCTAGCATGTATAGAAAAAAAGTTACTAACCGATATCTGAAAAACAAACAAACGGACTTCGACTTCGTGTTTCGAGCAATATCAAAACAAAGACGGCCGTTTCCGGCGTAATTTGACGCGCTGAATGCGATAAAACAAGTTTGAGGTCGCTAGCATGTATAGAAAAAAAGTTACTCACCGATATCCACGAAACAAACGAACGGAATTCGACTTCGTATTTTGAGCAATATCAGAACGAAGACGACCGTTTCGGGCGTAATTTGACGGGCTGAATGCGATAAAACAAGTTTTAGGTCGCTAGCATGTATAGAAAAAAAGTTACTAACCGATATCTGAAAAACAAACAAACGGACTCCGACTTCGTCTATCGAGCAATATCAAAACAAAGACGGCCGTTTCCGGCGTAATTTGACGCGCTGAATGCGATAAAACAAGTTTGAGGTCGCTAGCATGTATAGAAAAAAAGTTACTCACCGATATCCACGAAACAAACGAACGGAATTCGACTTCGTATTTTGAGCAATATCAGAACGAAGACGACCGTTTCCGGCGTAATTTGACGGGCTGAATGCGATAAAACAAGTTTCAGGTCGCTAGCATGTATAGAAAAAAAGTTACTCACCGATATCCACGGAACAAACGAACGGAAATTGACTTCGTATTTTGAGCAATATCAAAACAAAGACGACCGTTTCCGGCGTAATTTGACGCGCTGAATGCGATGAAACAAGTTTTAGGTCGCTAGCATGTATAGAAAAAAAGTTACCAACCGATATCTGAAAAACAAACAAACGGACTTCGACTTCGTGTTTCGAGCAATATCAAAACAAAGACGGCCGTTTCCGGCGTAATTTGACGCGCTGAATGCGATGAAACAAGTTCAAGGTCGCTAGCATGTATAGAAAAAAAGTTACTCACCGATATCCACGGAACAAACGAACGGAATTCGACTTCGTGTTTTGAGCAATATCAAAACAAAGACGACCGTCTCCGGCGTAATTTGACGCGCTGAATGCGATAAAACAAGTTTTTGGTCGCGAGCATGTATAGAAAAAAAATTACTCACTGATATCCACGGAACAAACGAACGGAATTCGACTTTGTGTTCTAAGCAATATCAAAACAAAGACGACCGTTTCCGGCGTAATTCAACGCGCTGTATGCGATAAAACAAGTTTTAGGTCGCTAGCATGTATAGAAAAAAAGTTACTTACCGATATCCACGAAACAAACGAACGAACCTCGACTTCGTGTTTTGAGCAATATCAAAACAAAGACGACCGTTTCCGACGTAATTTGACGCGCCTAATGCGATAAAACAAGTTTTAGGTCGCTAGCATGTATAGAAAAAAAGTTACTCACCTATATCCACGAAACAAACAAACGGAATTCGACTCCGTGTTTTGAGCAATATCAGAACAAAGACGACCGTTTCCGGCGTAATTTGACGCGCTGAATGCGATAAAACAAGTTTCAGGTCGCTAGCATGTATAGAAAAAAAGTTACTAACCGATATCTGAAAAACAAACAAACGGACTCCGACTTCGTCTATCGAGCAATATCAAAACAAAGACGGCCGTTTCCGGCGTAATTTGACGCGCTGAATGCGATGAAACAAGTTTTAGGTCGCTAGCATGTATAGAAGAAAAGTTACTCACCGATATCCACGAAACAAACGAACGAAATTCGACTTCGTGTTTTGAGCAATATCAAAACAAAGACGACCGTTTCCGGCGTGATTTGACGCGCTGAATGCGATAAAACAAGTTTAAGGTCGCTAGCATGTATAGAAAAAAAGTTACTCACCGATATCCACGGAACAAACGAACGGAATTCGACTTCGTGTTTTGAGCGATATCAAAACAAAGACGACCGTTTCCGGCGTAATTTGACGCGCTGAATGCGATAAAACAAGTTTTAGGTCGCTAGCATGTATAGAAAAAAAGTTACTCACCGATATCCACGAAACAAACGAACGGAATTCGACTTCGTGTTTTAAGCAATATCGAAACAAAGACGACCGTTTCCGGCGTAATTTGACGGGCTGAATGCGATAAAACAAGTTTTAGGTCGCTAGCAGGTATAGAAAAAAAGTTACTCACCGATATCCACGAAACAAACGAACGGAATTCGACTTCGTGTTTTAAGCAATATCGAAACAAAGACGACCGTTTCCGGCGTAATTTGACGCGCTGAATGCGATAAAACAAGTTTTTGGTCGCGAGCATGTATAGAAAAAAAATTACTCACTGATATCCACGAAACAAACGAACGGAATTCGACTTTGTGTTCTAAGCAATATCAAAACAAAGACGACCGTTTCCGGCGTAATTCAACGCGCTGTATGCGATAAAACAAGTTTTAGGTCGCTAGCATGTATAGAAAAAAAGTTACTTACCGATATCCACGAAACAAACGAACGAAATTCGACTTCGTGTTTTGAGCAATATCAAAACAAAGACGACCGTTTCCGGCGTAATTTGACGCGCTGAATGCGATAAAACAAGTTTTAGGTCGCTAGCATGTATAGAAAAAAAGTTACCAACCGATATCTGAAAAACAAACAAACGGACTTCGACTTCGTGTTTCGAGCAATATCAAAACAAAGACGGCCGTTTCCGACGTAATTTGACGCGCCTAATGCGATAAAACAAGTTTTAGGTCGCTAGCATGTATAGAAAAAAAGTTACTCACCTACATCCACGAAACAAACAAACGGAATTCGACTCCGTGTTTTGAGCAATATCAGAACAAAGACGACCGTTTCCGGCGTAATTTGACGCGCTGAATGCGATAAAACAAGTTTTAGGTCGCTAGCATGTATAGAAAAAAAGTTACTAACCGATATCTGAAAAACAAACAAACGGACTCCGACTTCGTCTATCGAGCAATATCAAAACAAAGACGGCCGTTTCCGGCGTAATTTGACGCGCTGAATGCGATGAAACAAGTTTTAGGTCGCTAGCATGTATAGAAGAAAAGTTACTCACCGATATCCACGAAACAAACGAACGAAATTCGACTTCGTGTTTTGAGCAATATCAAAACAAAGACGACCGTTTCCGGCGTGATTTGACGCGCTGAATGCGATAAAACAAGTTTAAGGTCGCTAGCATGTATAGAAAAAAAGTTACTCACCGATATCCACGGAACAAACGAACGGAATTCGACTTCGTGTTTTGAGCGATATCAAAACAAAGACGACCGTTTCCGGCGTAATTTGACGCGCTGAATGCGATAAAACAAGTTTTAGGTCGCTAGCATGTATAGAAAAAAAGTTAATCACCGATATCCACGAAACAAACGAACGGAATTCGACTTCGTGTTTTAAGCAATATCGAAACAAAGACGACCGTTTCCGGCGTAATTTGACGGGCTGAATGCGATAAAACAAGTTTTAGGTCGCTAGCAGGTATAGAAAAAAAGTTACTCACCGATATCCACGAAACAAACGAACGGAATTCGACTTCGTGTTTTAAGCAATATCGAAACAAAGACGACCGTTTCCGGCGTAATTTGACGGGCTGAATGCGATAAAACAAGTTTTAGGTCGCTAGCATGTATAGAAAAAAAGTTACTCACCGATATCAACGGAACAAACAAACGGAATTCGACTCCGTGTTTTGAGCAATATCAGAACAAAAACGACCGTTTCCGGCGTAATTCGACGCGCCAAATGCAAGAAAACCAGTTCTAGGTCGCTAGCATGTATAGAAAAAAAGTTACTAACCGATATCTGAAAAACAAACAAACGGACTTCGACTTCGTGTTTCGAGCAATATCAAAACAAAGACGGCCGTTTCCGGCGTAATTTGACGCGCTGAATGCGATAAAACAAGTTTGAGGTCGCTAGCATGTATAGAAAAAAAGTTACTCACCGATATCCACGAAACAAACGAACGGAATTCGACTTCGTATTTTGAGCAATATCAGAACGAAGACGACCGTTTCCGGCGTAATTTGACGGGCTGAATGCGATAAAACAAGTTTTAGGTCGCTAGCATGTATAGAAAAAAAGTTACTAACCGATATCTGAAAAACAAACAAACGGACTCCGACTTCGTCTATCGAGCAATATCAAAACAAAGACGGCCGTTTCCGGCGTAATTTGACGCGCTGAATGCGATAAAACAAGTTTGAGGTCGCTAGCATGTATAGAAAAAAAGTTACTCACCGATATCCACGAAACAAACGAACGGAATTCGACTTCGTATTTTGAGCAATATCAGAACGAAGACGACCGTTTCCGGCGTAATTTGACGGGCTGAATGCGATAAAACAAGTTTCAGGTCGCTAGCATGTATAGAAAAAAAGTTACTCACCGATATCCACGGAACAAACGAACGGAAATTGACTTCGTATTTTGAGCAATATCAAAACAAAGACGACCGTTTCCGGCGTAATTTGACGCGCTGAATGCGATGAAACAAGTTTTAGGTCGCTAGCATGTATAGAAAAAAAGTTACCAACCGATATCTGAAAAACAAACAAACGGACTTCGACTTCGTGTTTCGAGCAATATCAAAACAAAGACGGCCGTTTCCGGCGTAATTTGACGCGCTGAATGCGATGAAACAAGTTCAAGGTCGCTAGCATGTATAGAAAAAAAGTTACTCACCGATATCCACGGAACAAACGAACGGAATTCGACTTCGTGTTTTGAGCAATATCAAAACAAAGACGACCGTCTCCGGCGTAATTTGACGCGCTGAATGCGATAAAACAAGTTTTTGGTCGCGAGCATGTATAGAAAAAAAATTACTCACTGATATCCACGGAACAAACGAACGGAATTCGACTTTGTGTTCTAAGCAATATCAAAACAAAGACGACCGTTTCCGGCGTAATTCAACGCGCTGTATGCGATAAAACAAGTTTTAGGTCGCTAGCATGTATAGAAAAAAAGTTACTTACCGATATCCACGAAACAAACGAACGAACCTCGACTTCGTGTTTTGAGCAATATCAAAACAAAGACGACCGTTTCCGACGTAATTTGACGCGCCTAATGCGATAAAACAAGTTTTAGGTCGCTAGCATGTATAGAAAAAAAGTTACTCACCTATATCCACGAAACAAACAAACGGAATTCGACTCCGTGTTTTGAGCAATATCAGAACAAAGACGACCGTTTCCGGCGTAATTTGACGCGCTGAATGCGATAAAACAAGTTTTAGGTCGCTAGCATGTATAGAAAAAAAGTTACTAACCGATATCTGAAAAACAAACAAACGGACTCCGACTTCGTCTATCGAGCAATATCAAAACAAAGACGGCCGTTTCCGGCGTAATTTGACGCGCTGAATGCGATGAAACAAGTTTTAGGTCGCTAGCATGTATAGAAGAAAAGTTACTCACCGATATCCACGAAACAAACGAACGAAATTCGACTTCGTGTTTTGAGCAATATCAAAACAAAGACGACCGTTTCCGGCGTGATTTGACGCGCTGAATGCGATAAAACAAGTTTAAGGTCGCTAGCATGTATAGAAAAAAAGTTACTCACCGATATCCACGGAACAAACGAACGGAATTCGACTTCGTGTTTTGAGCGATATCAAAACAAAGACGACCGTTTCCGGCGTAATTTGACGCGCTGAATGCGATAAAACAAGTTTTAGGTCGCTAGCATGTATAGAAAAAAAGTTACTCACCGATATCCACGAAACAAACGAACGGAATTCGACTTCGTGTTTTAAGCAATATCGAAACAAAGACGACCGTTTCCGGCGTAATTTGACGGGCTGAATGCGATAAAACAAGTTTTAGGTCGCTAGCAGGTATAGAAAAAAAGTTACTCACCGATATCCACGAAACAAACGAACGGAATTCGACTTCGTGTTTTAAGCAATATCGAAACAAAGACGACCGTTTCCGGCGTAATTTGACGCGCTGAATGCGATAAAACAAGTTTTTGGTCGCGAGCATGTATAGAAAAAAAATTACTTACTGATATCCACGAAACAAACGAACGGAATTCGACTTTGTGTTCTAAGCAATATCAAAACAAAGACGACCGTTTCCGGCGTAATTCAACGCGCTGTATGCGATAAAACAAGTTTTAGGTCGCTAGCATGTATAGAAAAAAAGTTACTTACCGATATCCACGAAACAAACGAACGAAATTCGACTTCGTGTTTTGAGCAATATCAAAACAAAGACGACCGTTTCCGGCGTAATTTGACGCGCTGAATGCGATAAAACAAGTTTTAGGTCGCTAGCATGTATAGAAAAAAAGTTACCAACCGATATCTGAAAAACAAACAAACGGACTTCGACTTCGTGTTTCGAGCAATATCAAAACAAAGACGGCCGTTTCCGACGTAATTTGACGCGCCTAATGCGATAAAACAAGTTTTAGGTCGCTAGCATGTATAGAAAAAAAGTTACTCACCTACATCCACGAAACAAACAAACGGAATTCGACTCCGTGTTTTGAGCAATATCAGAACAAAGACGACCGTTTCCGGCGTAATTTGACGCGCTGAATGCGATAAAACAAGTTTTAGGTCGCTAGCATGTATAGAAAAAAAGTTACTAACCGATATCTGAAAAACAAACAAACGGACTCCGACTTCGTCTATCGAGCAATATCAAAACAAAGACGGCCGTTTCCGGCGTAATTTGACGCGCTGAATGCGATGAAACAAGTTTTAGGTCGCTAGCATGTATAGAAGAAAAGTTACTCACCGATATCCACGAAACAAACGAACGAAATTCGACTTCGTGTTTTGAGCAATATCAAAACAAAGACGACCGTTTCCGGCGTGATTTGACGCGCTGAATGCGATAAAACAAGTTTAAGGTCGCTAGCATGTATAGAAAAAAAGTTACTCACCGATATCCACGGAACAAACGAACGGAATTCGACTTCGTGTTTTGAGCGATATCAAAACAAAGACGACCGTTTCCGGCGTAATTTGACGCGCTGAATGCGATAAAACAAGTTTTAGGTCGCTAGCATGTATAGAAAAAAAGTTAATCACCGATATCCACGAAACAAACGAACGGAATTCGACTTCGTGTTTTAAGCAATATCGAAACAAAGACGACCGTTTCCGGCGTAATTTGACGGGCTGAATGCGATAAAACAAGTTTTAGGTCGCTAGCAGGTATAGAAAAAAAGTTACTCACCGATATCCACGAAACAAACGAACGGAATTCGACTTCGTGTTTTAAGCAATATCGAAACAAAGACGACCGTTTCCGGCGTAATTTGACGGGCTGAATGCGATAAAACAAGTTTTAGGTCGCTAGCATGTATAGAAAAAAAGTTACTCACCGATATCAACGGAACAAACAAACGGAATTCGACTCCGTGTTTTGAGCAATATCAGAACAAAAACGACCGTTTCCGGCGTAATTCGACGCGCCAAATGCAAGAAAACCAGTTCTAGGTCGCTAGCATGTATAGAAAAAAAGTTACTAACCGATATCTGAAAAACAAACAAACGGACTTCGACTTCGTGTTTCGAGCAATATCAAAACAAAGACGGCCGTTTCCGGCGTAATTTGACGCGCTGAATGCGATAAAACAAGTTTGAGGTCGCTAGCATGTATAGAAAAAAAGTTACTCACCGATATCCACGAAACAAACGAACGGAATTCGACTTCGTATTTTGAGCAATATCAGAACGAAGACGACCGTTTCCGGCGTAATTTGACGGGCTGAATGCGATAAAACAAGTTTTAGGTCGCTAGCATGTATAGAAAAAAAGTTACTAACCGATATCTGAAAAACAAACAAACGGACTCCGACTTCGTCTATCGAGCAATATCAAAACAAAGACGGCCGTTTCCGGCGTAATTTGACGCGCTGAATGCGATAAAACAAGTTTGAGGTCGCTAGCATGTATAGAAAAAAAGTTACTCACCGATATCCACGAAACAAACGAACGGAATTCGACTTCGTATTTTGAGCAATATCAGAACGAAGACGACCGTTTCCGGCGTAATTTGACGGGCTGAATGCGATAAAACAAGTTTCAGGTCGCTAGCATGTATAGAAAAAAAGTTACTCACCGATATCCACGGAACAAACGAACGGAAATTGACTTCGTATTTTGAGCAATATCAAAACAAAGACGACCGTTTCCGTCGTAATTTGACGCGCTGAATGCGATGAAACAAGTTTTAGGTCGCTAGCATGTATAGAAAAAAAGTTACCAACCGATATCTGAAAAACAAACAAACGGACTTCGACTTCGTGTTTCGAGCAATATCGAAACAAAGACGGCCGTTTCCGGCGTAATTTGACGCGCTGAATGCGATGAAACAAGTTCAAGGTCGCTAGCATGTATAGAAAAAAAGTTACTCACCGATATCCACGAAACAAACGAACGGAATTCTACTTCGTGTTTTAAGCAATATCGAATCAAAGACGACCGTTTCCGGCGTAATTTGACGGGCTGAATGCGATAAAACAAGTTTTAGGTCGCTAGCATGTATAGAAAAAAAGTTACTCACCGATATCAACGGAACAAACAAACGGAATTCGACTCCGTGTTTTGAGCAATATCAGAACAAAAACGACCGTTTCCGGCGTAATTTGACGCGCCAAATGCGAGAAAACCAGTTTTAGGTCGCTAGCATGTATAGAAAAAAAGTTACTAACCGATATCTGAAAAACAAACAAACGGACTTCGAATTCGTGTTTCGAGCAATATCAAAACAAAGACGGCCGTTTCCGGCGTAATTTGACGCGCTGAATGCGATAAAACAAGTTTGAGGTCGCTAGCATGTATAAAAAAAAAGTTACTCACCGATATCCACGAAACAAACGAACGGAATTCGACTTCGTATTTTGAGCAATATCAGAACGAAGACGACCGTTTCCGGCGTAATTTGACGGGCTGAATGCGATAAAACAAGTTTTAGGTCGCTAGCATGTATAGAAAAAAAGTTACTCACCGATATCCACGGAACAAACGAACGGAAATTGACTTCGTAGTTTGAGCAATATCAAAACAAAGACGACCGTTTCCGGCGTAATTTGACGCGCTGAATGCGATGAAACAAGTTTTAGGTCGCTAGCATGTATAGAAAAAAAGTTACCAACCGATATCTGAAAAACAAACAAACGGACTTCGACTTTGTGTTTCGAGCAATATCAAAACAAAGACGGCCGTTTCCGGCGTAATTTGACGCGCTGAATGCGATAAAACAAGTTTCAGGTCGCTAGCATGTATAGAAAAAAAGTTACTCACCGATATCCACGAAACAAACGAACGGAATTCGACTTCGTGTTTTGAGCAATATCAAAACAAAGACGACCGTTTCCGGCGTAATTTGACGCGCTGAATGCGATGAAACAAGTTTTAGGTCGCTAGCATGTATAGAAAAAAAGTTACTAACCGATATCTGGAAAACAAACAAACGGACTCCGACTTCGTCTATCGAGCAATATCAAAACAAAGACGGCCGTTTCCGGCGTAATTTGACGCGCTGAATGCGATGAAACAAGTTTCAGGTCGCTAGCATGTATAGAAAAAAAGTTACTCACCGATATCCACGGAACAAACGAACGGAATTCGACTCCGTGTTTTGAGCAATATCAGAACAAAGACGACCGTTTCCGGCGTAATTTGACGCGCTGAATGCGATAAAGCAAGTTTTAGGTCGCTAGCATGTATAGAAAAAAAGTTACTCACCGATATCCACGAAACAAACGAACGGAATTCGACTTCGTGTTTTAAGCAATATCAAAACAAAGACGACCGTATCCGGCGTAATTTGACGCGCTGAATGCGATAACACAAGTTTTAGGTCGCTAGCATGTATAGAAAAAAAGTTACTCACCGATATCCACGAAACAAACAAACGGACTTCGACTTCGTGTTTCGAGCAATATCAAAACAAAGACGGCCGTTTCCGGCGTAATTTGACGCGCTGAATGCGATAAAACAAGTTTCAGGTCGCTAGCATGTATAGAAAAAAAGTTACTCACCGATATCCACGAAACAAACGAACGGAATTCGACTTCGTGTTTTGAGCAATATCAAAACAAAGACGACCGTTTCCGGCGTAATTTGACGCGCTGAATGCGATGAAACAAGTTTTAGGTCGCTAGCATGTATAGAAAAAAAGTTACTAACCGATATCTGGAAAACAAACAAACGGAATTCGACTTCGTGTTTTGAGCAATATCAAAACAAAGACGACCGTTTCCGGCGTAATTTGACGCGCTGAATGCGATGAAACAAGTTTTAGGTCGCTAGCATGTATAGAAAAAAAGTTACTAACCGATATCTGGAAAACAAACAAACGGACTCCGACTTCGTCTATCGAGCAATATCAAAACAAAGACGGCCGTTTCCGGCGTAATTTGACGCGCTGAATGCGATGAAACAAGTTTCAGGTCGCTAGCATGTATAGAAAAAAAGTTACTCACCGATATCCACGGAACAAACGAACGGAATTCGACTCCGTGTTTTGAGCAATATCAGAACAAAGACGACCGTTTCCGGCGTAATTTGACGCGCTGAATGCGATAAAGCAAGTTTTAGGTCGCTAGCATGTATAGAAAAAAAGTTACTCACCGATATCCACGAAACAAACGAACGGAATTCGACTTCGTGTTTTAAGCAATATCAAAACAAAGACGACCGTATCCGGCGTAATTTGACGCGCTGAATGCGATAACACAAGTTTTAGGTCGCTAGCATGTATAGAAAAAAAGTTACTCACCGATATCCACGAAACAAACAAACGGACTTCGACTTCGTGTTTCGAGCAATATCAAAACAAAGACGGCCGTTTCCGGCGTAATTTGACGCGCTGAATGCGATAAAACAAGTTTCAGGTCGCTAGCATGTATAGAAAAAAAGTTACTCACCGATATCCACGAAACAAACGAACGGAATTCGACTTCGTGTTTTGAGCAATATCAAAACAAAGACGACCGTTTCCGGCGTAATTTGACGCGCTGAATGCGATGAAACAAGTTTTAGGTCGCTAGCATGTATAGAAAAAAAGTTACTAACCGATATCTGGAAAACAAACAAACGGACTCCGACTTCGTCTATCGAGCAATATCAAAACAAAGACGGCCGTTTCCGGCGTAATTTGACGCGCTGAATGCGATGAAACAAGTTTCAGGTCGCTAGCATGTATAGAAAAAAAGTTACTCACCGATATCCACGGAACAAACGAACGGAATTCGACTCCGTGTTTTGAGCAATATCAGAACAAAGACGACCGTTTCCGGCGTAATTTGACGCGCTGAATGCGATAAAGCAAGTTTTAGGTCGCTAGCATGTATAGAAAAAAAGTTACTCACCGATATCCACGAAACAAACGAACGGAATTCGACTTCGTGTTTTAAGCAATATCAAAACAAAGACGACCGTATCCGGCGTAATTTGACGCGCTGAATGCGATAACACAAGTTTTAGGTCGCTAGCATGTATAGAAAAAAAGTTACTCACCGATATCCACGAAACAAACAAACGGACTTCGACTTCGTGTTTCGAGCAATATCAAAACAAAGACGGCCGTTTCCGGCGTAATTTGACGCGCTGAATGCGATAAAACAAGTTTTAGGTCGCTAGCATGTATAGAAAAAAAGTTACTCACCGATATCCACGAAACAAACGAACGGAATTCGACTCCGTGTTTTAAGCAATATCGAAACGAAGACCACCGTTTTCGGCGTAATTTGACGCGCTGAATGCGATAAAACAGGTTTGAGGTCGCTAGCATGTATAGAAAAAAAGTTACTCACCGATATCCACGAGACAAACAAACGGAATTCGACTCCGTGTTTTGAGCAATATCAGAACAAAGACGACCGTTTCCGGCGTAATTTGACGCGCTGAATGCGATAGAACAAGTTTTAGGTCGCTAGCATGTATAGAAAAAAAGTTACTCACCGATATCCACGAAACAAACGAACGGAATTCGACTTCGTGTTTTAAGCAATATCAAAACAAAGACGACCGTATCCGGCGTAATTTGACGCGCTGAATGCGATAAAACAAGTTTTAGGTCGCTAGCATGTATAGAAAAAAAGTTGGTCACCGATATCCACGAAACAAACGAACGGAATTCGACTTCGTGTTTTAAGCAATATCAAAACAAAGACGACCGTTTCCGGCGTAATTTGACGCGCTGAATGCGATGAAACAAGTTTTAGGTCGCTAGCATGTATAGAAAAAAAGTTACTCACCGATATCCACGAAACAAACGAACGGAATTCGACTCAGTGTTTTAAGCAATATCAAAACAAAGACGACCGTTTCCGGCGTAATTTGACGCGCTGAATGCGATAAAACAAGTTTTAGGTCGCTAGCTTGTATAGAAAGAAAGTTACTCACCGATATCCACAAAACAAACAAACGGAATTCGACTCCGTGTTTTGAGCAATATCAGAACAAAGACGACCGTTTCCGGCGTAATTTGACGCGCTGACTGCGATAAAACAAGTTTTAGGTCGCTAGCATGTATAGAAAAAAAGTTACTCACCGATATCCACGAAACAAACGAACGGAATTCGACTTCGTGTTTTAAGCAATATCAAAACAAAGACGACCGTATCCGGCGTAATTTGACGCGCTGAATGCGATAAAACAAGTTTTAGGTCGCTAGCATGTATAGAAAAAAAGTTACTCACCGATATCCACGAAACAAACAAACGGACTTCGACTTCGTGTTTCGAGCAATATCAAAACAAAGACGGCCGTTTCCGGCGTAATTTGACGCGCTGAATGCGATAAAACAAGTTTTAGGTCGCTAGCATGTATAGAAAAAAAGTTACTCACCGATATCCACGAAACAAACGAACGGAATTCGACTTCGTGTTTTAAGCAATATCGAAACAAAGACCACCGTTTTCGGCGTAATTTGACGCGCTGAATGCGATAAAACAGGTTTGAGGTCGCTAGCATGTATAGAAAAAAAGTTACTCACCGATATCCACGAGACAAACAAACGGAATTCGACTCCGTGTTTTGAGCAATATCAGAACAAAGACGACCGTTTCCGGCGTAATTTGACGCGCTGAATGCGATAGAACAAGTTTTAGGTCGCTAGCATGTATAGAAAAAAAGTTACTCACCGATATCCACGAAACAAACGAACGGAATTCGACTTCGTGTTTTAAGCAATATCAAAACAAAGACGACCGTATCCGGCGTAATTTGACGCGCTGAATGCGATAAAACAAGTTTTAGGTCGCTAGCATGTATAGAAAAAAAGTTGGTCACCGATATCCACGAAACAAACGAACGGAATTCGACTTCGTGTTTTAAGCAATATCAAAACAAAGACGACCGTTTCCGGCGTAATTTGACGCGCTGAATGCGATGAAACAAGTTTTAGGTCGCTAGCATGTATAGAAAAAAAGTTACTCACCGATATCCACGAAACAAACGAACGGAATTCGACTCAGTGTTTTAAGCAATATCAAAACAAAGACGACCGTTTCCGGCGTAATTTGACGCGCTGAATGCGATAAAACAAGTTTTAGGTCGCTAGCTTGTATAGAAAGAAAGTTACTCACCGATATCCACAAAACAAACAAACGGAATTCGACTCCGTGTTTTGAGCAATATCAGAACAAAGACGACCGTTTCCGGCGTAATTTGACGCGCTGACTGCGATAAAACAAGTTTTAGGTCGCTAGCATGTATAGAAAAAAAGTTACTCACCGATATCCACGAAACAAACGAACGGAATTCGACTTCGTGTTTTAAGCAATATCAAAACAAAGACGACCGTATCCGGCGTAATTTGACGCGCTGAATGCGATAAAACAAGTTTTAGGTCGCTAGCATGTATAGAAAAAAAGTTGGTCACCGATATCCACGAAACAAACGAACGGAATTCGACTTCGTGTTTCAAGCAATATCAAAACAAAGACGACCGTTTCCGGCGTAATTTGACGCGCTGAATGCGATGAAACAAGTTTTAGGTCGCTAGCATGTATAGAAAAAAAGTTACTCACCGATATCCACGAAACAAACGAACGGAATTCGACTCAGTGTTTTAAGCAATATCAAAACAAAGACGACCGTTTCCGGCGTAATTTGACGCGCTGAATGCGATAAAACAAGTTTTAGGTCGCTAGCTTGTATAGAAAGAAAGTTACTCACCGATATCCACAAAACAAACAATCGGAATTCGACTCCGTGTTTTGAGCAATATCAGAACAAAGACGACCGTTTCCGGCGTAATTTGACGCGCTGACTGCGATAAAACAAGTTTTAGGTCGCTAGCATGTATAGAAAAAAAGTTACCAACCGATATCTGAAAAACAAACAAACGGACTTCGACTTTGTGTTTCGAGCAATATCAAAACAAAGACGGCCGCTTCCGGCGTAATTTGACGCGCTGAATGCGATAAAACAAGTTTTAGGTCGCTAGCATGTATAGAAAAAAAGTTACTCACCGATATCCACGAAACAAACGAACGGAATTCGACTTCGTGTTTTGAGCAATATCAAAACAAAGACGACCGTTTCCGGCGTAATTTGACGCGCTGAATGCGATAAAACAAGTTTTAGGTCGCTAGCATGTATAGAAAAAAAGTTACTAACCGATATCCACGAAACAAACAAACGGAATTCGACTCCGTGTTTTGAGCAATATCAGAACAAAGACGACCGTTTCCGGCGTAATTTGACGCGCTGAATGCGATAAAGCAAGTTTTAGGTTGCTAGCATGTATAGAAAAAAAGTTTCTCACCGATATCCACGAAACAAACGAACGGAATTCGACTTCGTGTTTTAAGCAATATCAAAACAAAGACGACCGTATCCGGCGTAATTTGACGCGCTGAATGCGATAACACAAGTTTTAGGTCGCTAGCATGTATAGAAAAAAAGTTACTTACCGATATCCACGAAACAAACGAACGGAATTCGACTTCGTGTTTCAAGCAATATCAAAACAAAGACGGCCGTTTCCGGCGTAATTTGACGCGCTGAATGCGATAAAACAAGTTTTAGGTCGCTAGCATGTATAGAAAAAAAGTTACTCACCGATATCCACGAAACAAACGAACGGAATTCGACTTCGTGTTTCAAGCAATATCGGAACAAAGATCACCGTTTTCGGCGTAATTTGACGCGCTGAATGCGATAAAACAGGTTTTAGGTCGCTAGCATGTATAGAAAAAAAGTTACTCACCGATATCCACGAGACAAACAAACGGAATTCGACTCCGTGTTTTGAGCAATATCAGAACAAAGACGACCGTTTCCGGCGTAATTTGACGCGCTGAATGCGATAGAACAAGTTTTAGGTCGCTAGCATGTATAGAAAAAAAGTTACTCACCGATATCCACGAAACAAACGAACGGAATTCGACTTCGTGTTTTAAGCAATATCAAAACAAAGACGACCGTATCCGGCGTAATTTGACGCGCTAAATGCGATAGAACAAGTTTTAGGTCGCTAGCATGTATAGAAAAAAAGTTACTCACCGATATCCACGAAACAAACGAACGGAATTCGACTTCGTGTTTTAAGCAATATCAAAACAAAGACGACCGTATCCGGCGTAATTTGACGCGCTGAATGCGATAGAACAAGTTTTAGGTCGCTAGCATGTATAGAAAAAAAGTTACTCACCGATATCCACGAAACAAACGCACGGAATTCGACTTCGTGTTTTAAGCAATATCAAAACAAAGACGACCGTATCCGGCGTAATTTGACGCGCTGAATGCGATAAAACAAGTTTTAGGTCGCTAGCATGTATAGAAAAAAAGTTACTTACCGATATCCACGAAACAAACGAACGGAATTCGACTTCGTGTTTCAAGCAATATCAAAACAAAGACGACCGTTTCCGGCGTAATTTGACGCGCTGAATGCGATAACACAAGTTTTAGGTCGCTAGCATGTATAGAAAAAAAGTTACTTACCGATATCCACGAAACAAACGAACGGAATTCGACTTCGTGTTTTAAGCAATATCAAAACAAAGACGGCCGTTTCCGGCGTAATTTGACGCGCTGAATGCGATAAAACAAGTTTTAGGTCGCTAGCATGTATAGAAAAAAAGTTACTCACCGATATCCACGAAACAAACGAACGGAATTCGACTTCGTGTTTTAAGCAATATCGAAACAAAGATCACCGTTTTCGGCGTAATTTGACGCGCTGAATGCGATAAAACAGGTTTTAGGTCGCTAGCATGTATAGAAAAAAAGTTCCTCACCGATATCCACGAGACAAACAAACGGAATTCGACTCCGTGTTTTGAGCAATATCAGAACAAAGACGACCGTTTCCGGCGTAATTTGACGCGCTGAATGCGATAGAACAAGTTTTAGGTCGCTAGCATGTATAGAAAAAAAGTTACTCACCGATATCCACGAAACAAACGAACGGAATTCGACTTCGTGTTTTAAGCAATATCAAAACAAAGACGACCGTATCCGGCGTAATTTGACGCGCTGAATGCGATAGAACAAGTTTTAGGTCGCTAGCATGTATAGAAAAAAAGTTACTCACCGATATCCACGAAACAAACGAACGGAATTCGACTTCGTGTTTTAAGCAATATCAAAACAAAGACGACCGTATCCGGCGTAATTTGACGCGCTGAATGCGATAAAACAGGTTTTAGGTCGCTTGCATGTATAGAAAAAAAGTTACTCACCGATATCCACGAGACAAACAAACGGAATTCGACTCCGTGTTTTGAGCAATATCAGAACAAAGACGACCGTTTCCGGCGTAATTTGACGCGCTGAATGCGATAGAACAAGTTTTAGGTCGCTAGCATGTATAGAAAAAAAGTTACTCACCGATATCCACGAAACAAACGAAGGGAATTCGACTTCGTGTTTTAAGCAATATCAAAACAAAGACGACCGTATCCGGCGTAATTTGACGCGCTGAATGCGATAGAACAAGTTTTAGGTCGCTAGCATGTATAGAAAAAAAGTTACTCACCGATATCCACGAAACAAACGAACGGAATTCGACTTCGTGTTTTAAGCAATATCAAAACAAAGACGACCGTATCCGGCGTAATTTGACGCGCTGAATGCGATAAAACAAGTTTTAGGTCGCTAGCATGTATAGAAAAAAAGTTACTTACCGATATCCACGAAACAAACGAACGGAATTCGACTTCGTGTTTTAAGCAATATCAAAACAAAGACGGCCGTTTCCGGCGTAATTTGACGCGCTGAATGCGATAAAACAAGTTTTAGGTCGCTAGCATGTATAGAAAAAAAGTTACTCACCGATATCCACGAAACAAACGAACGGAATTCGACTTCGTGTTTTAAGCAATATCGAAACAAAGATCACCGTTTTCGGCGTAATTTGACGCGCTGAATGCGATAAAACAGGTTTTAGGTCGCTAGCATGTATAGAAAAAAAGTTACTCACCGATATCCACGAGACAAACAAACGGAATTCGACTCCGTGTTTTGAGCAATATCAGAACAAAGACGACCGTTTCCGGCGTAATTTGACGCGCTGAATGCGATAGAACAAGTTTTAGGTCGCTAGCATGTATAGAAAAAAAGTTACTTACCGATATCCACGAAACAAACGAACGGAATTCGACTTCGTGTTTTAAGCAATATCAAAACAAAGACGGCCGTTTCCGGCGTAATTTGACGCGCTGAATGCGATAAAACAAGTTTTAGGTCGCTAGCATGTATAGAAAAAAAGTTACTCACCGATATCCACGAAACAAACGAACGGAATTCGACTTCGTGTTTTAAGCAATATCGGAACAAAGATCACCGTTTTCGGCGTAATTTGACGCGCTGAATGCGATAAAACAGGTTTTAGGTCGCTAGCATGTATAGAAAAAAAGTTACTCACCGATATCCACGAGACAAACAAACGGAATTCGACTCCGTGTTTTGAGCAATATCAGAACAAAGACGACCGTTTCCGGCGTAATTTGACGCGCTGAATGCGATGGAACAAGTTTTAGGTCGCTAGCATGTATAGAAAATAAGTTACTCACCGATATCCACGAAACAAACGAACGGAATTCGACTTCGTGTTTTAAGCAATATCAAAACAAAGACGACCGTATCCGGCGTAATTTGACGCGCTGAATGCGATAAAACAAGTTTTAGGTCGCTAGCATGTATAGAAAAAAAGTTACTTACCGATATCCACGAAACAAACGAACGGAATTCGACTTCGTGTTTTAAGCAATATCAAAACAAAGACGACCGTTTCCGGCGTAATTTGACGCGCTGAATGCGATAACACAAGTTTTAGGTCGCTAGCATGTATAGAAAAAAAGTTACTTACCGATATCCACGAAACAAACGAACGGAATTCGACTTCGTGTTTTAAGCAATATCAAAACAAAGACGGCCGTTTCCGGCGTAATTTGACGCGCTGAATGCGATAAAACAAGTTTTAGGTCGCTAGCATGTATAGAAAAAAAGTTACTCACCGATATCCACGAAACAAACGAACGGAATTCGACTTCGTGTTTTAAGCAATATCGAAACAAAGATCACCAGTTTCGGCGTAATTTGACGCGCTGAATGCGATAAAACAGGTTTTAGGTCGCTAGCATGTATAGAAAAAAAGTTACTCACCGATATCCACGAAACAAACGAACGGAATTCGACTTCGTGTTTTAAGCAATATCGAAACAAAGATCTCCGTTTTCGGCGTAATTTGACGCGCTGAATGCGATAAAACAGGTTTTAGGTCGCTAGCATGTATAGAAAAAAAGTTACTCACCGATATCCACGAGACAAACAAACGGAATTCGACTCCGTGTTTTGAGCAATATCAGAACAAAGACGACCGTTTCCGGCGTAATTTGACGCGCTGAATGCGATAGAACAAGTTTTAGGTCGCTAGCATGTATAGAAAAAAAGTTACTCACCGATATCCACGAAACAAACGAACGGAATTCGACTTCGTGTTTTGAGCAATATCAAAACAAAGACGACCGTATCCGGCGTAATTTGACGCGCTGAATGCGATAGAACAAGTTTTAGGTCGCTAGCATGTATAGAAAAAAAGTTACTCACCGATATCCACGAAACAAACGAACGGAATTCGACTTCGTGTTTTAAGCAATATCAAAACAAAGACGACCGTATCCGGCGTAATTTGACGCGCTGAATGCGATAAAACAAGTTTTAGGTCGCTAGCATGTATAGAAAAAAAGTTACTTACCGATATCCACGAAACAAACGAACGGAATTCGACTTCGTGTTTTAAGCAATATCAAAACAAAGACGGCCGTTTCCGGCATAATTTGACGCGCTGAATGCGATAAAACAAGTTTTAGGTCGCTAGCATGTATAGAAAAAAAGTTACTCACCGATATCCACGAAACAAACGAACGGAATTCGACTTCGTGTTTTAAGCAATATCGAAACAAAGATCTCCGTTTTCGGCGTAATTTGACGCGCTGAATGCGATAAAACAGGTTTTAGGTCGCTAGCATGTATAGAAAAAAAGTTACTCACCGATATCCACGAGACAAACAAACGGAATTCGACTCCGTGTTTTGAGCAATATCAGAACAAAGACGACCGTTTCCGGCGTAATTTGACGCGCTGAATGCGATAGAACAAGTTTTAGGTCGCTAGCATGTATAGAAAAAAAGTTACTCACCGATATCCACGAAACAAACGAACGGAATTCGACTTCGTGTTTTAAGCAATATCAAAACAAAGACGACCGTATCCGGCGTAGTTTGACGCGCTGAATGCGATAGAACAAGTTTTAGGTCGCTAGCATGTATAGAAAAAAAGTTACTCACCGATATCCACGAAACAAACGAACGGAATTCGACTTCGTGTTTTAAGCAATATCAAAACAAAGACGACAGTATCCGGCGTAATTTGACGCGCTGAATGCGATAAAACAAGTTTCAGGTCGCTAGCATGTATAGAAAAAAAGTTACTTACCGATATCCACGAAACAAACGAACGGAATTCGACTTCGTGTTTTAAGCAATATCAAAACAAAGACGGCCGTTTCCGGCGTAATTTGACGCGCTGAATGCGATAAAACAAGTTTTAGGTCGCTAGCATGTATAGAAAAAAAGTTACTCACCGATATCCACGAAACAAACGAACGGAATTCGACTTCGTGTTTTAAGCAATATCGAAACAAAGATCACCGTTTTCGGCGTAATTTGACGCGCTGAATGCGATAAAACAGGTTTTAGGTCGCTAGCATGTATAGAAAAAAAGTTCCTCACCGATATCCACGAGACAAACAAACGGAATTCGACTCCGTGTTTTGAGCAATATCAGAACAAAGACGACCGTTTCCGGCGTAATTTGACGCGCTGAATGCGATAGAACAAGTTTTAGGTCGCTAGCATGTATAGAAAAAAAGTTACTCACCGATATCCACGAAACAAACGAACGGAATTCGACTTCGTGTTTTAAGCAATATCAAAACAAAGACGACCGTATCCGGCGTAATTTGACGCGCTGAATGCGATAGAACAAGTTTTAGGTCGCTAGCATGTATAGAAAAAAAGTTACTCACCGATATCCACGAAACAAACGAACGGAATTCGACTTCGTGTTTTAAGCAATATCAAAACAAAGACGACCGTATCCGGCGTAATTTGACGCGCTGAATGCGATAAAACAGGTTTTAGGTCGCTTGCATGTATAGAAAAAAAGTTACTCACCGATATCCACGAGACAAACAAACGGAATTCGACTCCGTGTTTTGAGCAATATCAGAACAAAGACGACCGTTTCCGGCGTAATTTGACGCGCTGAATGCGATAGAACAAGTTTTAGGTCGCTAGCATGTATAGAAAAAAAGTTACTCACCGATATCCACGAAACAAACGAAGGGAATTCGACTTCGTGTTTTAAGCAATATCAAAACAAAGACGACCGTATCCGGCGTAATTTGACGCGCTGAATGCGATAGAACAAGTTTTAGGTCGCTAGCATGTATAGAAAAAAAGTTACTCACCGATATCCACGAAACAAACGAACGGAATTCGACTTCGTGTTTTAAGCAATATCAAAACAAAGACGACCGTATCCGGCGTAATTTGACGCGCTGAATGCGATAAAACAAGTTTTAGGTCGCTAGCATGTATAGAAAAAAAGTTACTTACCGATATCCACGAAACAAACGAACGGAATTCGACTTCGTGTTTTAAGCAATATCAAAACAAAGACGGCCGTTTCCGGCGTAATTTGACGCGCTGAATGCGATAAAACAAGTTTTAGGTCGCTAGCATGTATAGAAAAAAAGTTACTCACCGATATCCACGAAACAAACGAACGGAATTCGACTTCGTGTTTTAAGCAATATCGAAACAAAGATCACCGTTTTCGGCGTAATTTGACGCGCTGAATGCGATAAAACAGGTTTTAGGTCGCTAGCATGTATAGAAAAAAAGTTACTCACCGATATCCACGAGACAAACAAACGGAATTCGACTCCGTGTTTTGAGCAATATCAGAACAAAGACGACCGTTTCCGGCGTAATTTGACGCGCTGAATGCGATAGAACAAGTTTTAGGTCGCTAGCATGTATAGAAAAAAAGTTACTTACCGATATCCACGAAACAAACGAACGGAATTCGACTTCGTGTTTTAAGCAATATCAAAACAAAGACGGCCGTTTCCGGCGTAATTTGACGCGCTGAATGCGATAAAACAAGTTTTAGGTCGCTAGCATGTATAGAAAAAAAGTTACTCACCGATATCCACGAAACAAACGAACGGAATTCGACTTCGTGTTTTAAGCAATATCGGAACAAAGATCACCGTTTTCGGCGTAATTTGACGCGCTGAATGCGATAAAACAGGTTTTAGGTCGCTAGCATGTATAGAAAAAAAGTTACTCACCGATATCCACGAGACAAACAAACGGAATTCGACTCCGTGTTTTGAGCAATATCAGAACAAAGACGACCGTTTCCGGCGTAATTTGACGCGCTGAATGCGATGGAACAAGTTTTAGGTCGCTAGCATGTATAGAAAATAAGTTACTCACCGATATCCACGAAACAAACGAACGGAATTCGACTTCGTGTTTTAAGCAATATCAAAACAAAGACGACCGTATCCGGCGTAATTTGACGCGCTGAATGCGATAAAACAAGTTTTAGGTCGCTAGCATGTATAGAAAAAAAGTTACTTACCGATATCCACGAAACAAACGAACGGAATTCGACTTCGTGTTTTAAGCAATATCAAAACAAAGACGACCGTTTCCGGCGTAATTTGACGCGCTGAATGCGATAACACAAGTTTTAGGTCGCTAGCATGTATAGAAAAAAAGTTACTTACCGATATCCACGAAACAAACGAACGGAATTCGACTTCGTGTTTTAAGCAATATCAAAACAAAGACGGCCGTTTCCGGCGTAATTTGACGCGCTGAATGCGATAAAACAAGTTTTAGGTCGCTAGCATGTATAGAAAAAAAGTTACTCACCGATATCCACGAAACAAACGAACGGAATTCGACTTCGTGTTTTAAGCAATATCGAAACAAAGATCACCAGTTTCGGCGTAATTTGACGCGCTGAATGCGATAAAACAGGTTTTAGGTCGCTAGCATGTATAGAAAAAAAGTTACTCACCGATATCCACGAAACAAACGAACGGAATTCGACTTCGTGTTTTAAGCAATATCGAAACAAAGATCTCCGTTTTCGGCGTAATTTGACGCGCTGAATGCGATAAAACAGGTTTTAGGTCGCTAGCATGTATAGAAAAAAAGTTACTCACCGATATCCACGAGACAAACAAACGGAATTCGACTCCGTGTTTTGAGCAATATCAGAACAAAGACGACCGTTTCCGGCGTAATTTGACGCGCTGAATGCGATAGAACAAGTTTTAGGTCGCTAGCATGTATAGAAAAAAAGTTACTCACCGATATCCACGAAACAAACGAACGGAATTCGACTTCGTGTTTTGAGCAATATCAAAACAAAGACGACCGTATCCGGCGTAATTTGACGCGCTGAATGCGATAGAACAAGTTTTAGGTCGCTAGCATGTATAGAAAAAAAGTTACTCACCGATATCCACGAAACAAACGAACGGAATTCGACTTCGTGTTTTAAGCAATATCAAAACAAAGACGACCGTATCCGGCGTAATTTGACGCGCTGAATGCGATAAAACAAGTTTTAGGTCGCTAGCATGTATAGAAAAAAAGTTACTTACCGATATCCACGAAACAAACGAACGGAATTCGACTTCGTGTTTTAAGCAATATCAAAACAAAGACGGCCGTTTCCGGCATAATTTGACGCGCTGAATGCGATAAAACAAGTTTTAGGTCGCTAGCATGTATAGAAAAAAAGTTACTCACCGATATCCACGAAACAAACGAACGGAATTCGACTTCGTGTTTTAAGCAATATCGAAACAAAGATCTCCGTTTTCGGCGTAATTTGACGCGCTGAATGCGATAAAACAGGTTTTAGGTCGCTAGCATGTATAGAAAAAAAGTTACTCACCGATATCCACGAGACAAACAAACGGAATTCGACTCCGTGTTTTGAGCAATATCAGAACAAAGACGACCGTTTCCGGCGTAATTTGACGCGCTGAATGCGATAGAACAAGTTTTAGGTCGCTAGCATGTATAGAAAAAAAGTTACTCACCGATATCCACGAAACAAACGAACGGAATTCGACTTCGTGTTTTAAGCAATATCAAAACAAAGACGACCGTATCCGGCGTAGTTTGACGCGCTGAATGCGATAGAACAAGTTTTAGGTCGCTAGCATGTATAGAAAAAAAGTTACTCACCGATATCCACGAAACAAACGAACGGAATTCGACTTCGTGTTTTAAGCAATATCAAAACAAAGACGACAGTATCCGGCGTAATTTGACGCGCTGAATGCGATAAAACAAGTTTCAGGTCGCTAGCATGTATAGAAAAAAAGTTACTTACCGATATCCACGAAACAAACGAACGGAATTCGACTTCGTGTTTTAAGCAATATCAAAACAAAGACGGCCGTTTCCGGCGTAATTTGACGCGCTGAATGCGATAAAACAAGTTTTAGGTCGCTAGCATGTATAGAAAAAAAGTTACTCACCGATATCCACGAAACAAACGAACGGAATTCGACTTCGTGTTTTAAGCAATATCGAAACAAAGATCACCGTTTTCGGCGTAATTTGACGCGCTGAATGCGATAAAACAGGTTTTAGGTCGCTAGCATGTATAGAAAAAAAGTTACTCACCGATATCCACGAGACAAACAAACGGAATTCGACTCCGTGTTTTGAGCAATATCAGAACAAAGACGACCGTTTCCGGCGTAATTTGACGCGCTGAATGCGATAGAACAAGTTTTAGGTCGCTAGCATGTATAGAAAAAAAGTTACTCACCGATATCCACGAAACAAACGAACGGAATTCGACTTCGTGTTTTAAGCAATATCAAAACAAAGACGACCGTATCCGGCGTAATTTGACGCGCTGAATGCGATAAAACAAGTTTTAGGTCGCTAGCATGTATAGAAAAAAAGTTACTTACCGATATCCACGAAACAAACGAACGGAATTCGACTTCGTGTTTTAAGCAATATCAAAACAAAGACGACCGTTTCCGGCGTAATTTGACGCGCTGAATGCGATAACACAAGTTTTAGGTCGCTAGCATGTATAGAAAAAAAGTTACTCACCGATATCCACGAAACAAACGAACGGAATTCGACTTCGTGTTTTAAGCAATATCAAAACAAAGACGGCCGTTTCCGGCGTAATTTGACGCGCTGAATGCGATAAAACAAGTTTTAGGTCGCTAGCATGTATAGAAAAAAAGTTACTCACCGATATCCACGAAACAAACGAACGGAATTCGACTTCGTGTTTTAAGCAATATCGAAACAAAGATCACCGTTTTCGGCGTAATTTGACGCGCTGAATGCGATAAAACAGGTTTTAGGTCGCTAGCATGTATAGAAAAAAAGTTACTCACCGATATCCACGAGACAAACAAACGGAATTCGACTCCGTGTTTTGAGCAATATCAGAACAAAGACGACCGTTTCCGGCGTAATTTGACGCGCTGAATGCGATAGAACAAGTTTTAGGTCGCTAGCATGTATAGAAAAAAAGTTACTCACCGATATCCACGAAACAAACGAACGGAATTCGACTTCGTGTTTCAAGCAATATCAAAACAAAGACGACCGTATCCGGCGTAATTTGACGCGCTGAATGCGATAGAACAAGTTTTAGGTCGCTAGCATGTATAGAAAAAAAGTTACTCACCGATATCCACGAAACAAACGAACGGAATTCGACTTCGTGTTTTAAGCAATATCAAAACAAAGACGACCGTATCCGGCGTAATTTGACGCGCTGAATGCGATAAAACAAGTTTTAGGTCGCTAGCATGTATAGAAAAAAAGTTACTTACCGATATCCACGAAACAAACGAACGGAATTCGACTTCGTGTTTTAAGCAATATCGAAACAAAGATCACCGTTTCCGGCGTAATTTGACGCGCTGAATGCGATAAAACAAGTTTCAGGTCGCTAGCATGTATAGAAAAAAAGTTACTCACCGATATCCACGAAACAAACGAACGGAATTCGACTTCGTGTTTTAAGCAATATCGAAACAAAGATCACCGTTTTTGGCGTAATTTGACGCGCTGAATGCGATAAAACAGGTTTTAGGTCGCTAGCATGTATAGAAAAAAAGTTACTCACCGATATCCACGAGACAAACAAACGGAATTCGACTCCGTGTTTTGAGCAATATCAGAACAAAGACGACCGTTTCCGGCGTAATTTGACGCGCTGAATGCGATAGAACAAGTTTTAAGTCGCTAGCATGTATAGAAAAAAAGTTACTCACCGATATCCACGAAACAAACGAACGGAATTCGACTTCGTGTTTTAAGCAATATCAAAAAAAAGACGACCGTATCCGGCGTAATTTGACGCGCTGAATGCGATAGAACAAGTTTTAGGTCGCTAGCATGTATAGAAAAAAAGTTACTCACCGATATCCACGAAACAAACGAACGGAATTCGACTTCGTGTTTTAAGCAATATCAAAACAAAGACGACCGTATCCGGCGTAATTTGACGCGCTGAATGCGATAAAACAAGTTTTAGGTCGCTAGCATGTATAGAAAAAAAGTTACTTACCGATATCCACGAAACAAACGAACGGAATTCGACTTCGTGTTTTAAGCAATATCAAAACAAAGACGGCCGTTTCCGGCGTAATTTGACGCGCTGAATGCGATAAAACAAGTTTTAGGTCGCTAGCATGTATAGAAAAAAAGTTACTCACCGATATCCACGAAACAAACGAACGGAATTCGACTTCGTGTTTTAAGCAATATCGAAACAAAGATCACCGTTTTCGGCGTAATTTGACGCGCTGAATGCGATAAAACAGGTTTTAGGTCGCTAGCATGTATAGAAAAAAAGTTACTCACCGATATCCACGAGACAAACAAACGGAATTCGACTTCGTGTTTTGAGCAATATCAGAACAAAGACGACCGTTTCCGGCGTAATTTGACGCGCTGAATGCGATAGAACAAGTTTTAGGTCGCTAGCATGTATAGAAAAAAAGTTACTCACCGATATCCACGAAACAAACGAACGGAATTCGACTTCGTGTTTTAAGCAATATCAAAACAAAGACGACCGTATCCGGCGTAATTTGACGCGCTGAATGCGATAAAACAAGTTTTAGGTCGCTAGCATGTATAGAAAAAAAGTTACTTACCGATATCCACGAAACAAACGAACGGAATTCGACTTCGTGTTTTAAGCAATATCAAAACAAAGACGACCGTTTCCGGCGTAATTTGACGCGCTGAATGCGATAACACAAGTTTTAGGTCGCTAGCATGTATAGAAAAAAAGTTACTTACCGATATCCACGAAACAAACGAACGGAATTCGACTTCGTGTTTTAAGCAATATCAAAACAAAGACGGCCGTTTCCGGCGTAATTTGACGCGCTGAATGCGATAAAACAAGTTTTAGGTCGCTAGCATGTATAGAAAAAAAGTTACTCACCGATATCCACGAAACAAACGAACGGAATTCGACTTCGTGTTTTAAGCAATATCGAAACAAAGATCACCGTTTTCGGCGTAATTTGACGCGCTGAATGCGATAAAACAGGTTTTAGGTCGCTAGCATGTATAGAAAAAAAGTTACTCACCGATATCCACGAAACAAACGAACGGAATTCGACTTCGTGTTTTAAGCAATATCAAAACAAAGACGACCGTATCCGGCGTAATTTGACGCGCTGAATGCGATAAAACAAGTTTTAGGTCGCTAGCATGTATAGAAAAAAAGTTACTCACCGATATCCACGAAACAAACGAACGGAATTCGACTTCGTGTTTTAAGCAATATCGAAACAAAGATCACCGTTTTCGGCGTAATTTGACGCGCTGAATGCGATAAAACAGGTTTTAGGTCGCTAGCATGTATAGAAAAAAAGTTACTCACCGATATCCACGAGACAAACAAACGGAATTCGACTCCGTGTTGTGAGCAATATCAGAACAAAGACGACCGTTTCCGGCGTAATTTGACGCGCTGAATGCGATAGAACAAGTTTTAGGTCGCTAGCATGTATAGAAAAAAAGTTACTCACCGATATCCACGAAACAAACGAACGGAATTCGACTTCGTGTTTGAAGCAATATCAAAACAAAGACGACCGTATCCGGCGTAATTTGACGCGCTGAATGCGATAGAACAAGTTTTAGGTCGCTAGCATGTATAGAAAGAAAGTTACTCACCGATATCCACGAAACAAACGAACGGAATTCGACTTCGTGTTTTAAGCAATATCAAAACAAAGACGACCGTATCCGGCGTAATTTGACGCGCTGAATGCGATAAAACAAGTTTTAGGTCGCTAGCATGTATAGAAAAAAAGTTACTCACCGATATCCACGAAACAAACGAACGGAATTCGACTTCGTGTTTTAAGCAATATCAAAACAAAGACGACCGTATCCGGCGTAATTTGACGCGCTGAATGCGATAAAACAAGTTTTAGGTCGCTAGCATGTATAGAAAAAAAGTTACTTACCGATATCCACGAAACAAACGAACGGAATTCGACTTCGTGTTTTAAGCAATATCAAAACAAAGACGACCGTTTCCGGCGTAATTTGACGCGCTCAATGCGATAAAACAAGTTTTAGGTCGCTAGCATGTATAGAAAAAAAGTTACTCACCGATATCCACGAAACAAACGAACGGAATTCGTTTCAGTGTTTTAAGCAATATCAAAACAAAGACGACCGTTTCCGGCGTAATTTGACGCGCTGAATGCGATAAAACAAGTTTTAGGTCGCTAGCTTGTATAGAAAGAAAGTTACTCACCGATATCCACAAAACAAACAAACGGAATTCGACTCCGTGTTTTGAGCAATATCAGAACAAAGACGACCGTTTCCGACGTAATTTGACGCGCTGAATGCGATAAAACAAGTTTCAGGTCGCTAGCATGTATAGAAAAAAAGTTACCAACCGATATCTGAAAAACAAACAAACGGACTTCGACTTCGTGTTTCGAGCAATATCAAAACAAAGACGGCCGCTTCCGGCGTAATTTGACGCGCTGAATGCGATAAAACAGGTTTTAGGTCGCTAGCATGTATAGAAAAAAAGTTACTCACCGATATCCACGAAACAAACGAACGGAATTCGACTTCGTGTTTTAAGCAATATCAAAACAAAGACGACCGTTTCCGGCGTAATTTGACGCGCTGAATGCGATGAAACAAGTTTTAGGTCGCTAGCATGTATAGAAAAAAAGTTACTCACCGATATCCACGAAACAAACGAACGGAATTCGACTCAGTGTTTTAAGCAATATCAAAACAAAGACGACCGTTTCCGGCGTAATTTGACGCGCTGAATGCGATAAAACAAGTTTTAGGTCGCTAGCTTGTATAGAAAGAAAGTTACTCACCGATATCCACAAAACAAACAAACGGAATTCGACTCCGTGTTTTGAGCAATATCAGAACAAAGACGACCGTTTCCGGCGTAATTTGACGCGCTGAATGCGATAAAACAAGTTTCAGGTCGCTAGCATGTATAGAAAAAAAGTTACCAACCGATATCTGAAAAACAAACAAACGGACTTCGACTTCGTGTTTCGAGCAATATCAAAACAAAGACGGCCGCTTCCGGCGTAATTTGACGCGCTGAATGCGATAAAACAAGTTTTAGGTCGCTAGCATGTATAGAAAAAAAGTTACTCACCGATATCCACGAAACAAACGAACGGAATTCGACTTCGTGTTTTAAGCAATATCAAAACAAAGACGACCGTATCCGGCGTAATTTGACGCGCTGAATGCGATAAAACAAGTTTTAGGTCGCTAGCATGTATAGAAAAAAAGTTACTCACCGATATCCACGAAACAAACGAACGGAATTCGACTTCGTGTTTTAAGCAATATCAAAACAAAGACGACCGTATCCGGCGTAATTTGACGCGCTGAATGCGATAAAACAAGTTTTAGGTCGCTAGCATGTATAGAAAAAAAGTTACTTACCGATATCCACGAAACAAACGAACGGAATTCGACTTCGTGTTTTAAGCAATATCAAAACAAAGACGACCGTTTCCGGCGTAATTTGACGCGCTCAATGCGATAAAACAAGTTTTAGGTCGCTAGCATGTATAGAAAAAAAGTTACTCACCGATATCCACGAAACAAACGAACGGAATTCGTTTCAGTGTTTTAAGCAATATCAAAACAAAGACGACCGTTTCCGGCGTAATTTGACGCGCTGAATGCGATAAAACAAGTTTTAGGTCGCTAGCTTGTATAGAAAGAAAGTTACTCACCGATATCCACAAAACAAACAAACGGAATTCGACTCCGTGTTTTGAGCAATATCAGAACAAAGACGACCGTTTCCGACGTAATTTGACGCGCTGAATGCGATAAAACAAGTTTCAGGTCGCTAGCATGTATAGAAAAAAAGTTACCAACCGATATCTGAAAAACAAACAAACGGACTTCGACTTCGTGTTTCGAGCAATATCAAAACAAAGACGGCCGCTTCCGGCGTAATTTGACGCGCTGAATGCGATAAAACAGGTTTTAGGTCGCTAGCATGTATAGAAAAAAAGTTACTCACCGATATCCACGAAACAAACGAACGGAATTCGACTTCGTGTTTTAAGCAATATCAAAACAAAGACGACCGTTTCCGGCGTAATTTGACGCGCTGAATGCGATGAAACAAGTTTTAGGTCGCTAGCATGTATAGAAAAAAAGTTACTCACCGATATCCACGAAACAAACGAACGGAATTCGACTCAGTGTTTTAAGCAATATCAAAACAAAGACGACCGTTTCCGGCGTAATTTGACGCGCTGAATGCGATAAAACAAGTTTTAGGTCGCTAGCTTGTATAGAAAGAAAGTTACTCACCGATATCCACAAAACAAACAAACGGAATTCGACTCCGTGTTTTGAGCAATATCAGAACAAAGACGACCGTTTCCGGCGTAATTTGACGCGCTGAATGCGATAAAACAAGTTTCAGGTCGCTAGCATGTATAGAAAAAAAGTTACCAACCGATATCTGAAAAACAAACAAACGGACTTCGACTTCGTGTTTCGAGCAATATCAAAACAAAGACGGCCGCTTCCGGCGTAATTTGACGCGCTGAATGCGATAAAACAAGTTTTAGGTCGCTAGCATGTATAGAAAAAAAGTTACTCACCGATATCCACGAAACAAACGAACGGAATTCGACTTCGTGTTTTAAGCAATATCAAAACAAAGACGACCGTTTCCGGCGTAATTTAACGCGCTGAATAGGATAAAACAAGTTTTAGGTCGCTAGCATGTATAGAAAAAAAGTTACTTACCGATATCCACGAAACAAACGAACGGAATTCGACTTCGTGTTTTAAGCAATATCAAAACAAAGACGGCCGTTTCCGGCGTAATTTGACGCGCTGAATGCGATAAAACAAGTTTTAGGTCGCTAGCATGTATAGAAAAAAAGTTACTCACCGATATCCACGAAACAAACGAACGGAATTCGACTTCGTGTTTTAAGCAATATCGAAACAAAGATCACCGTTTTCGGCGTAATTTGACGCGCTGAATGCGATAAAACAGGTTTTAGGTCGCTAGCATGTATAGAAAAAAAGTTACTTACCGATATCCACGAGACAAACAAACGGAATTCGACTCCGTGTTTTGAGCAATATCAGAACAAAGACGACCGTTTCCGGCGTAATTTGACGCGCTGAATGCGATAGAACAAGTTTTAGGTCGCTAGCATGTATAGAAAAAAAGTTACTCACCGATATCCACGAAACAAACGAACGGAATTCGACTTCGTGTTTGAAGCAATATCAAAACAAAGACGACCGTATCCGGCGTAATTTGACGCGCTGAATGCGATAGAACAAGTTTTAGGTCGCTAGCATGTATAGAAAGAAAGTTACTCACCGATATCCACGAAACAAACGAACGGAATTCGACTTCGTGTTTTAAGCAATATCAAAACAAAGACGACCGTATCCGGCGTAATTTGACGCGCTGAATGCGATAAAACAAGTTTTAGGTCGCTAGCATGTATAGAAAAAAAGTTACTCACCGATATCCACGAAACAAACGAACGGAATTCGTTTCAGTGTTTTAAGCAATATCAAAACAAAGACGACCGTTTCCGGCGTAATTTGACGCGCTGAATGCGATAAAACAAGTTTTAGGTCGCTAGCTTGTATAGAAAGAAAGTTACTCACCGATATCCACAAAACAAACAAACGGAATTCGACTCCGTGTTTTGAGCAATATCAGAACAAAGACGACCGTTTCCGACGTAATTTGACGCGCTGAATGCGATAAAACAAGTTTCAGGTCGCTAGCATGTATAGAAAAAAAGTTACCAACCGATATCTGAAAAACAAACAAACGGACTTCGACTTCGTGTTTCGAGCAATATCAAAACAAAGACGGCCGCTTCCGGCGTAATTTGACGCGCTGAATGCGATAAAACAGGTTTTAGGTCGCTAGCATGTATAGAAAAAAAGTTACTCACCGATATCCACGAAACAAACGAACGGAATTCGACTTCGTGTTTTAAGCAATATCAAAACAAAGCGACCGTTTCCGGCGTAATTTGACGCGCTGAATGCGATGAAACAAGTTTTAGGTCGCTAGCATGTATAGAAAAAAAGTTACTCACCGATATCCACGAAACAAACGAACGGAATTCGACTCAGTGTTTTAAGCAATATCAAAACAAAGACGACCGTTTCCGGCGTAATTTGACGCGCTGAATGCGATAAAACAAGTTTTAGGTCGCTAGCTTGTATAGAAAGAAAGTTACTCACCGATATCCACAAAACAAACAAACGGAATTCGACTCCGTGTTTTGAGCAATATCAGAACAAAGACGACCGTTTCCGGCGTAATTTGACGCGCTGAATGCGATAAAACAAGTTTCAGGTCGCTAGCATGTATAGAAAAAAAGTTACCAACCGATATCTGAAAAACAAACAAACGGACTTCGACTTCGTGTTTCGAGCAATATCAAAACAAAGACGGCCGCTTCCGGCGTAATTTGACGCGCTGAATGCGATAAAACAAGTTTTAGGTCGCTAGCATGTATAGAAAAAAAGTTACTCACCGATATCCACGAAACAAACGAACGGAATTCGACTTCGTGTTTTAAGCAATATCAAAACAAAGACGACCGTTTCCGGCGTAATTTAACGCGCTGAATGCGATAGAACAAGTTTTAGGTCGCTAGCATGTATAGAAAAAAAGTTACTAACCGATATCCACGAAACAAACAAACGGAATTCGACTCCGTGTTTTGAGCAATATCAGAACAAAGACAACCGTTTACGGCGTGATTTGACGCGCTGAATGCGATAAAGCAAGTTTTAGGTCGCTAGCATGTATAGAAAAAAAGTTACTCACCGATATCCACAAAACAAACAAACGGAATTCGACTCCGTGTTTTGAGCAATATCAGAACAAAGACGACCGTTTCCGGCGTAATTTGACGCGCTGAATGCGATAAAACAAGTTTCAGGTCGCTAGCATGTATAGAAAAAAAGTTACCAACCGATATCTGAAAAACAAACAAACGGACTTCGACTTCGTGTTTCGAGCAATATCAAAACAAAGACGGCCGCTTCCGGCGTAATTTGACGCGCTGAATGCGATAAAACAAGTTTTAGGTCGCTAGCATGTATAGAAAAAAAGTTACTCACCGATATCCACGAAACAAACGAACGGAATTCGACTTCGTGTTTTAAGCAATATCAAAACAAAGACGACCGTTTCCGGCGTAATTTAACGCGCTGAATGCGATAGAACAAGTTTTAGGTCGCTAGCATGTATAGAAAAAAAGTTACTAACCGATATCCACGAAACAAACAAACGGAATTCGACTCCGTGTTTTGAGCAATATCAGAACAAAGACAACCGTTTACGGCGTGATTTGACGCGCTGAATGCGATAAAGCAAGTTTTAGGTCGCTAGCATGTATAGAAAAAAAGTTACTCACCGATATCCACGAAACAAACGAACGGAATTCGACTTCGTGTTTTAAGCAATATCAAAACAAAGACGACCGTATCCGGCGTAATTTGACGCGCTGGATGCGATAAAACAAGTTTTAGGTCGCTAGCATGTATAGAAAAAAAGTTACTAACCGATATCCACGAAACAAACAAACGGAATTCGACTCCGTGTTTTGAGCAATATCAGAACAAAGACGACCGTTTCCGGCGTAATTTGACGCGCTGGATGCGATAAAGCAGGTTTTAGGTCGCTAGCATGTATAGAAAAAAAGTTACTCACCGATATCCACGAGACAAACAAACGGAATTCGACTCCGTGTTTTGAGCAATATCAGAACAAAGACGACCGTTTCCGGCGTAATTTGACGCGCTGAATGCGATAGAACAAGTTTTAGGTCGCTAGCATGTATAGAAAAAAAGTTACTCACCGATATCCACGAAACAAACGAACGGAATTCGACTTCGTGTTTTAAGCAATATCAAAACAAAGACGACCGTATCCGGCGTAATTTGACGCGCTGAATGCGACAAAACAAGTTTTAGGTCGCTAGCATGTATAGAAAAAAAGTTACTTACCGATATCCACGAAACAAACGAACGGAATTCGACTTCGTGTTTTAAGCAATATCAAAACAAAGACGGCCGTTTCCGGCGTAATTTGACGCGCTGAATGCGATAAAACAAGTTTTAGGTCGCTAGCATGTATAGAAAAAAAGTTACTCACCGATATCCACGAAACAAACGAACGGAATTCGACTTCGTGTTTTAAGCAATATCGAAACAAAGATCACCGTTTTCGGCGTAATTTGACGCGCTGAATGCGATAAAACAGGTTTTAGGTCGCTAGCATGTATAGAAAAAAAGTTACTCACCGATATCCACGAGACAAACAAACGGAATTCGACTCCGTGTTTTGAGCAATATCAGAACAAAGACGACCGTTTCCGGCGTAATTTGACGCGCTGAATGCGATAGAACAAGTTTTAGGTCGCTAGCATGTATAGAAAAAAAGTTACTCACCGATATCCACGAAACAAACGAACGGAATTCGACTTCGTGTTTTAAGCAATATCAAAACAAAGACGACCGTATCCGGCGTAATTTGACGCGCTGAATGCGATAAAACAAGTTTTAGGTCGCTAGCATGTATAGAAAAAAAGTTACTTACCGATATCCACGAAACAAACGAACGGAATTCGACTTCGTGTTTTAAGCAATATCAAAACAAAGACGACCGTTTCCGGCGTAATTTGATGCGCTGAATGCGATAAAACAAGTTTTAGGTCGCTAGCATGTATAGAAAAAAAGTTACTCACCGATATCCACGAAACAAACGAACGGAATTCGTTTCAGTGTTTTAGGCAATATCAAAACAAAGACGACCGTTTCCGGCGTAATTTGACGCGCTGAATGCGATAAAACAAGTTTTAGGTCGCTAGCTTGTATAGAAAGAAAGTTACTCACCGATATCCACAAAACAAACAAACGGAATTCGACTCCGTGTTTTGAGCAATATCAGAACAAAGACGACCGTTTCCGGCGTAATTTGACGCGCTGAATGCGATAAAACAAGTTTCAGGTCGCTAGCATGTATAGAAAAAAAGTTACCAACCGATATCTGAAAAACAAACAAACGGACTTCGACTTCGTGTTTCGAGCAATATCGAAACAAAGACGGCCGCTTCCGGCGTAATTTGACGCGCTGAATGCGATAAAACAGGTTTTAGGTCGCTAGCATGTATAGAAAAAAAGTTACTTATCGATATCCACGAAACAAACGAACGGAATTCGACTTCGTGTTTTAAGCAATATCAAAACAAAGACGACCGTTTCCGGCGTAATTTGACGCGCTGAATGCGATAAAACAAGTTTTAGGTCGCTAGCATGTATAGAAAAAAAGTTACTCACCGATATCCACGAAACAAACGAACGGAATTCGACTCAGTGTTTTAAGCAATATCAAAACAAAGACGACCGTTTCCGGCGTAATTTGACGCGCTGAATGCGATAAAACAAGTTTCAGGTCGCTAGCTTGTATAGAAAGAAAGTTACTCACCGATATCCACAAAACAAACAAACGGAATTCGACTCCGTGTTTTGAGCAATATCAGAACAAAGACGACCGTTTCCGGCGTAATTTGACGCGCTGAATGCGATAAAACAAGTTTCAGGTCGCTAGCATGTATAGAAAAAAAGTTACCAACCGATATCTGAAAAACAAACAAACGGACTTCGACTTCGTGTTTCGAGCAATATCAAAACAAAGACGGCCGCTTCCGGCGTAATTTGACGCGCTGAATGCGATAAAACAAGTTTTAGGTCGCTAGCATGTATAGAAAAAAAGTTACTCACCGATATCCACGAAACAAACGAACGGAATTCGACTTCGTGTTTTAAGCAATATCAAAACAAAGACGACCGTTTCCGGCGTAATTTAACGCGCTGAATGCGATAAAACAAGTTTTAGGTCGCTAGCATGTATAGAAAAAAAGTTACTAACCGATATCCACGAAACAAACAAACGGAATTCGACTCCGTGTTTTGAGCAATATCAGAACAAAGACGACCGTTTCCGGCGTAATTTGACGCGCTGGATGCGATAAAGCAGGTTTTAGGTCGCTAGCATGTATAGAAAAAAAGTTACTCACCGATATCCACGAGACAAACAAACGGAATTCGACTCCGTGTTTTGAGCAATATCAGAACAAAGACGACCGTTTCCGGCGTAATTTGACGCGCTGAATGCGATAGAACAAGTTTTAGGTCGCTAGCATGTATAGAAAAAAAGTTACTCACCGATATCCACGAAACAAACGAACGGAATTCGACTTCGTGTTTTAAGCAATATCAAAACAAAGACGACCGTATCCGGCGTAATTTGACGCGCTGAATGCGATAGAACAAGTTTTAGGTCGCTAGCATGTATAGAAAAAAAGTTACTCACCGATATCCACGAAACAAACGAACGGAATTCGACTTCGTGTTTTAAGCAATATCAAAACAAAGACGACCGTATCCGGCGTAATTTGACGCGCTGAATGCGATAAAACAAGTTTTAGGTCGCTAGCATGTATAGAAAAAAAGTTACTTACCGATATCCACGAAACAAACGAACGGAATTCGACTTCGTGTTTTAAGCAATATCGAAACAAAGATCACCGTTTTCGGCGTAATTTGACGCGCTGAATGCGATAAAACAGGTTTTAGGTCGCTAGCATGTATAGAAAAAAAGTTACTCACCGATATCCACGAGACAAACAAACGGAATTCGACTCCGTGTTTTGAGCAATATCAGAACAAAGACGACCGTTTCCGGCGTAATTTGACGCGCTGAATGCGATAAAACAAGTTTCAGGTCGCTAGCATGTATAGAAAAAAAGTTACCAACCGATATCTGAAAAACAAACAAACGGACTTCGACTTCGTGTTTCGAGCAATATCAAAACAAAGACGGCCGCTTCCGGCGTAATTTGACGCGCTGAATGCGATAAAACAAGTTTTAGGTCGCTAGCATGTATAGAAAAAAAGTTACTCACCGATATCCACGAAACAAACGAACGGAATTCGACTTCGTGTTTTAAGCAATATCAAAACAAAGACGACCGTTTCCGGCGTAATTTAACGCGCTGAATGCGATAAAACAAGTTTTAGGTCGCTAGCATGTATAGAAAAAAAGTTACTAACCGATATCCACGAAACAAACAAACGGAATTCGACTCCGTGTTTTGAGCAATATCAGAACAAAGACGACCGTTTCCGGCGTAATTTGACGCGCTGGATGCGATAAAGCAGGTTTTAGGTCGCTAGCATGTATAGAAAAAAAGTTACTCACCGATATCCACGAGACAAACAAACGGAATTCGACTCCGTGTTTTGAGCAATATCAGAACAAAGACGACCGTTTCCGGCGTAATTTGACGCGCTGAATGCGATAGAACAAGTTTTAGGTCGCTAGCATGTATAGAAAAAAAGTTACTCACCGATATCCACGAAACAAACGAACGGAATTCGACTTCGTGTTTTAAGCAATATCAAAACAAAGACGACCGTATCCGGCGTAATTTGACGCGCTGAATGCGATAGAACAAGTTTTAGGTCGCTAGCATGTATAGAAAAAAAGTTACTCACCGATATCCACGAAACAAACGAACGGAATTCGACTTCGTGTTTTAAGCAATATCAAAACAAAGACGACCGTATCCGGCGTAATTTGACGCGCTGAATGCGATAAAACAAGTTTTAGGTCGCTAGCATGTATAGAAAAAAAGTTACTTACCGATATCCACGAAACAAACGAACGGAATTCGACTTCGTGTTTTAAGCAATATCGAAACAAAGATCACCGTTTTCGGCGTAATTTGACGCGCTGAATGCGATAAAACAGGTTTTAGGTCGCTAGCATGTATAGAAAAAAAGTTACTCACCGATATCCACGAGACAAACAAACGGAATTCGACTCCGTGTTTTGAGCAATATCAGAACAAAGACGACCGTTTCCGGCGTAATTTGACGCGCTGAATGCGATAGAACAAGTTTTAGGTCGCTAGCATGTATAGAAAAAAAGTTACTCACCGATATCCACGAAACAAACGAACGGAATTCGACTTCGTGTTTTAAGCAATATCAAAACAAAGACGACCGTATCCGGCGTAATTTGACGCGCTGAATGCGATAAAACAAGTTTTAGGTCGCTAGCATGTATAGAAAAAAAGTTACTTACCGATATCCACGAAACAAACGAACGGAATTCGACTTCGTGTTTTAAGCAATATCAAAACAAAGACGACCGTTTCCGGCGTAATTTGACGCGCTGAATGCGATAACACAAGTTTTAGGTCGCTAGCATGTATAGAAAAAAAGTTACTTACCGATATCCACGAAACAAACGAACGGAATTCGACTTCGTGTTTTAAGCAATATCAAAACAAAGACGGCCGTTTCCGGCGTAATTTGACGCGCTGAATGCGATAAAACAAGTTTTAGGTCGCTAGCATGTATAGAAAAAAAGTTACTCACCGATATCCACGAAACAAACGAACGGAATTCGACTTCGTGTTTTAAGCAATATCGAAACAAAGATCACCGTTTTCGGCGTAATTTGACGCGCTGAATGCGATAAAACAGGTTTTAGGTCGCTAGCATGTATAGAAAAAAAGTTACTCACCGATATCCACGAGACAAACAAACGGAATTCGACTCCGTGTTTTGAGCAATATCAGAACAAAGACGACCGTTTCCGGCGTAATTTGACGCGCTGAATGCGATAGAACAAGTTTTAGGTCGCTAGCATGTATAGAAAAAAAGTTACTCACCGATATCCACGAAACAAACGAACGGAATTCGACTTCGTGTTTTAAGCAATATCAAAACAAAGACGACCGTATCCGGCGTAATTTGACGCGCTGAATGCGATAGAACAAGTTTTAGGTCGCTAGCATGTATAGAAAAAAAGTTACTCACCGATATCCACGAAACAAACGAACGGAATTCGACTTCGTGTTTTAAGCAATATCAAAACAAAGACGACCGTATCCGGCGTAATTTGACGCGCTGAATGCGATAAAACAAGTTTTAGGTCGCTAGCATGTATAGAAAAAAAGTTACTTACCGATATCCACGAAACAAACGAACGGAATTCGACTTCGTGTTTTAAGCAATATCGAAACAAAGACGGCCGTTTCCGGCGTAATTTGACGCGCTGAATGCGATATAACAAGTTTTAGGTCGCTAGCATGTATAGAAAAAAAGTTACTCACCGATATCCACGAAACAAACGAACGGAATTCGACTTCGTGTTTTAAGCAATATCGAAACAAAGATCACCGTTTTCGGCGTAATTTGACGCGCTGGATGCGATAAAACAGGTTTTAGGTCGCTAGCATGTATAGAAAAAAAGTTACTCACCGATATCCACGAGACAAACAAACGGAATTCGACTCCGTGTTTTGAGCAATATCAGAACAAAGACGACCGTTTCCGGCGTAATTTGACGCGCTGAATGCGATAGAACAAGTTTTAGGTCGCTAGCATGTATAGAAAAAAAGTTACTCACCGATATCCACGAAACAAACGAACGGAATTCGACTTCGTGTTTTAAGCAATATCGAAACAAAGATCACCGTTTTCGGCGTAATTTGACGCGCTGGATGCGATAAAACAGGTTTTAGGTCGCTAGCATGTATAGAAAAAAAGTTACTCACCGATATCCACGAGACAAACAAACGGAATTCGACTCCGTGTTTTGAGCAATATCAGAACAAAGACGACCGTTTCCGGCGTAATTTGACGCGCTGAATGCGATAGAACAAGTTTTAGGTCGCTAGCATGTATAGAAAAAAAGTTACTCACCGATATCCACGAAACAAACGAACGGAATTCGACTTCGTGTTTTAAGCAATATCAAAACAAAGACGACCGTATCCGGCGTAATTTGACGCGCTGAATGCGATAAAACAAGTTTTAGGTCGCTAGCATGTATAGAAAAAAAGTTACTTACCGATATCCACGAAACAAACGAACGGAATTCGACTTCGTGTTTTAAGCAATATCAAAACAAAGACGACCGTTTCCGGCGTAATTTGACGCGCTAAATGCGATAAAACAAGTTTTAGGTCGCTAGCATGTATAGAAAAAAAGTTACTCACCGATATCCACGAAACAAACGAACGGAATTCGTTTCAGTGTTTTAAGCAATATCAAAACAAAGACGACCGTTTCCGGCGTAATTTGACGCGCTGAATGCGATAAAACAAGTTTTAGGTCGCTAGCTTGTATAGAAAGAAAGTTACTCACTGATATCCACAAAACAAACAAACGGAATTCGACTCCGTGTTTTGAGCAATATCAGAACAAAGACGACCGTTTCCGGCGTAATTTGACGCGCTGAATGCGATAAAACAAGTTTCAGGTCGCTAGCATGTATAGAAAAAAAGTTACCAACCGATATCTGAAAAACAAACAAACGGACTTCGACTTCGTGTTTCGAGCAATATCAAAACAAAGACGGCCGCTTCCGGCGTAATTTGACGCGCTGAATGCGATAAAACAGGTTTTAGGTCGCTAGCATGTATAGAAAAAAAGTTACTTACCGATATCCACGAAACAAACGAACGGAATTCGACTTCGTGTTTTAAGCAATATCAAAACAAAGACGACCGTTTTCCGGCGTAATTTGACGCGCTGAATGCGATAAAACAAGTTTCAGGTCGCTAGCATGTATAGAAAAAAAGTTACCAACCGATATCTGAAAAACAAACAAACGGACTTCGACTTCGTGTTTCGAGCAATATCAAAACAAAGACGGCCGCTTCCGGCGTAATTTGACGCGCTGAATGCGATAAAACAAGTTTTAGGTCGCTAGCATGTATAGAAAAAAAGTTACTCACCGATATCCACGAAACAAACGAACGGAATTCGACTTCGTGTTTTAAGCAATATCAAAACAAAGACGACCGTTTCCGGCGTAATTTAACGCGCTGAATGCGATAAAACAAGTTTTAGGTCGCTAGCATGTATAGAAAAAAAGTTACTAACCGATATCCACGAAACAAACAAACGGAATTCGACTCCGTGTTTTGAGCAATATCAGAACAAAGACGACCGTTTCCGGCGTAATTTGACGCGCTGAATGCGATAAAGCAAGTTTTAGGTCGCTAGCATGTATAGAAAAAAAGTTACTCACCGATATCCACGAAACAAACGAACGGAATTCGACTTCGTGTTTTAAGCAATATCAAAACAAAGACGACCGTATCCGGCGTAATTTGACGCGCTGGATGCGATAAAACAAGTTTTAGGTCGCTAGCATGTATAGAAAAAAAGTTACTAACCGACATCCACGAAACAAACAAACGGAATTCGACTCCGTGTTTTGAGCAATATCAGAACAAAGACGACCGTTTCCGGCGTAATTTGACGCGCTGGATGCGATAAAGCAGGTTTTAGGTCGCTAGCATGTATAGAAAAAAAGTTACTCACCGATATCCACGAGACAAACAAACGGAATTCGACTCCGTGTTTTGAGCAATATCAGAACAAAGACGACCGTTTCCGGCGTAATTTGACGCGCTGAATGCGATAGAACAAGTTTTAGGTCGCTAGCATGTATAGAAAAAAAGTTACTCACCGATATCCACGAAACAAACGAACGGAATTCGACTTCGTGTTTTAAGCAATATCAAAACAAAGACGACCGTATCCGGCGTAATTTGACGCGCTGAATGCGACAAAACAAGTTTTAGGTCGCTAGCATGTATAGAAAAAAAGTTACTTACCGATATCCACGAAACAAACGAACGGAATTCGACTTCGTGTTTTAAGCAATATCAAAACAAAGACGGCCGTTTCCGGCGTAATTTGACGCGCTGAATGCGATAAAACAAGTTTTAGGTCGCTAGCATGTATAGAAGAAAAGTTACTCACCGATATCCACGAAACAAACGAACGGAATTCGACTTCGTGTTTTAAGCAATATCGAAACAAAGATCACCGTTTTCGGCGTAATTTGACGCGCTGAATGCGATAAAACAGGTTTTAGGTCGCTAGCATGTATAGAAAAAAAGTTACTCACCGATATCCACGAGACAAACAAACGGAATTCGACTCCGTGTTTTGAGCAATATCAGAACAAAGACGACCGTTTCCGGCGTAATTTGACGCGCTGAATGCGATAGAACAAGTTTCAGGTTGCTAGCATGTATAGATAAAAAGTTACTCACCGATATCCACGAAACAAACGAACGGAATTCGACTTCGTGTTTTAAGCAATATCAAAACAAAGACGACCGTATCCGGCGTAATTTGACGCGCTGAATGCGATAAAACAAGTTTTAGGTCGCTAGCATGTATAGAAAAAAAGTTACTTACCGATATCCACGAAACAAACGAACGGAATTCGACTTCGTGTTTTAAGCAATATCAAAACAAAGACGACCGTATCCGGCGTAATTTGACGCGCTGAATGCGATAAAACAAGTTTTAGGTCGCTAGCATGTATAGAAAAAAAGTTACTTACCGATATCCACGAAACAAACGAACGGAATTCGACTTCGTGTTTTAAGCAATATCGAAACAAAGACGGCCGTTTCCGGCGTAATTTGACGCGCTGAATGCGATAAAACAAGTTTTAGGTCGCTAGCATGTATAGAAAAAAAGTTACTCACCGATATCCACGAAACAAACGAACGGAATTCGACTTCGTGTTTTAAGCAATATCGAAACAAAGATCACCGTTTTCGGCATAATTTGACGCGCTGAATGCGATAAAACAGGTTTTAGGTCGCTAGCATGTATAGAAAAAAAGTTACTCACCGATATCCACGAGACAAACAAACGGAATTCGACTCCGTGTTTTGAGCAATATCAGAACAAAGACGACCGTTTCCGGCGTAATTTGACGCGCTGAATGCGATAGAACAAGTTTTAGGTCGCTAGCATGTATAGAAAAAAAGTTACTCACCGATATCCACGAAACAAACGAACGGAATTCGACTTCGTGTTTTAAGCAATATCAAAACAAAGACGACCGTATCCGGCGTAATTTGACGCGCTGAATGCGATAAAACAAGTCTTAGGTCGCTAGCATGTATAGAAAATAAGTTACTTACCGATATCCACGAAACAAACGAACGGAATTCGACTTCGTGTTTTAAGCAATATCAAAACAAAGACGACCGTTTCCGGCGTAATTTGACGCGCTAAATGCGATCAAACAAGTTTCAGGTCGCTAGCATGTATAGAAAAAAAGTTACCAACCGATATCTGAAAAACAAACAAACGGACTTCGACTTCGTGTTTCGAGCAATATCAAAACAAAGACGGCCGCTTCCGGCGTAATTTGACGCGCTGAATGCGATAAAACAGGTTTTAGGTCGCTAGCATGTATAGAAAAAAAGTTACTCACCGATATCCACGAAACAAACGAACGGAATTCGTTTCAGTGTTTTAAGCAATATCAAAACAAAGACGACCGTTTCCGGCGTAATTTGACGCGCTGAATGCGATAAAACAAGTTTTAGGTCGCTAGCTTGTATAGAAAGAAAGTTACTCACTGATATCCACAAAACAAACAAACGGAATTCGACTCCGTGTTTTGAGCAATATCAGAACAAAGACGACCGTTTCCGGCGTAATTTGACGCGCTGAATGCGATCAAACAAGTTTCAGGTCGCTAGCATGTATAGAAAAAAAGTTACCAACCGATATCTGAAAAACAAACAAACGGACTTCGACTTCGTGTTTCGAGCAATATCAAAACAAAGACGGCCGCTTCCGGCGTAATTTGACGCGCTGAATGCGATAAAACAGGTTTTAGGTCGCTAGCATGTATAGAAAAAAAGTTACTTACCGATATCCACGAAACAAACGAACGGAATTCGACTTCGTGTTTTAAGCAATATCAAAACAAAGACGACCGTTTCCGGCGTAATTTGACGCGCTGAATGCGATAAAACAAGTTTTCGGTCGCTAGCATGTATAGAAAAAAAGTTACTCACCGATATCCACGAAACAAACGAACGGAATTCGACTCAGTGTTTTAAGCAATATCAAAACAAAGACGACCGTTTCCGGCGTAATTTGACGCGCTGAATGCGATAAAACAAGTTTTAGGTCGCTAGCTTGTATAGAAAGAAAGTTACTCACCGATATCCACAAAACAAACAAACGGAATTCGACTCCGTGTTTTGAGCAATATCAGAACAAAGACGACCGTTTCCGGCGTAATTTGACGCGCTGAATGCGATAAAACAAGTTTCAGGTCGCTAGCATGTATAGAAAAAAAGTTACCAACCGATATCTGAAAAACAAACAAACGGACTTCGACTTCGTGTTTCGAGCAATATCAAAACAAAGACGGCCGCTTCCGGCGTAATTTGACGCGCTGAATGCGATAAAACAAGTTTTAGGTCGCTAGCATGTATAGAAAAAAAGTTACTCACCGATATCCACGAAACAAACGAACGGAATTCGACTTCGTGTTTTAAGCAATATCAAAACAAAGACGACCGTTTCCGGCGTAATTTAACGCGCTGAATGCGATAAAACAAGTTTTAGGTCGCTAGCATGTATAGAAAAAAAGTTACTAACCGATATCCACGAAACAAACAAACGGAATTCGACTCCGTGTTTTGAGCAATATCAGAACAAAGACGACCGTTTCCGGCGTAATTTGACGCGCTGAATGCAATAAAGCAAGTTTTAGGTCGCTAGCATGTATAGAAAAAAAGTTACTCACCGATATCCACGAAACAAACGAACGGAATTCGACTTCGTGTTTTGAGCAATATCAAAACAAAGACGACCGTATCCGGCGTAATTTGACGCGCTGGATGCGATAAAACAAGTTTTAGGTCGCTAGCATGTATAGAAAAAAAGTTACTAACCGATATCCACGAAACAAACAAACGGAATTCGACTCCGTGTTTTGAGCAATATCAGAACAAAGACGACCGTTTCCGGCGTAATTTGACGCGCTGGATGCGATAAAGCAGGTTTTAGGTCGCTAGCATGTATAGAAAAAAAGTTACTCACCGATATCCACGAGACAATCAAACGGAATTCGACTCCGTGTTTTGAGCAATATCAGAACAAAGACGACCGTTTCCGGCGTAATTTGACGCGCTGAATGCGATAGAACAAGTTTTAGGTCGCTAGCATGTATAGAAAAAAAGTTACTCACCGATATCCACGAAACAAACGAACGGAATTCGACTTCGTGTTTTAAGCAATATCAAAACAAAGACGACCGTATCCGGCGTAATTTGACGCGCTGAATGCGACAAAACAAGTTTTAGGTCGCTAGCATGTATAGAAAAAAAGTTACTTACCGATATCCACGAAACAAACGAACGGAATTCGACTTCGTGTTTTAAGCAATATCAAAACAAAGACGGCCGTTTCCGGCGTAATTTGACGCGCTGAATGCGATAAAACAAGTTTTAGGTCGCTAGCATGTATAGAAAAAAAGTTACTCACCGATATCCACGAAACAAACGAACGGAATTCGACTTCGTGTTTTAAGCAATATCGAAACAAAGATCACCGTTTTCCGCGTAATTTGACGCGCTGAATGCGATAAAACAGGTTTTAGGTCGCTAGCATGTATAGAAAAAAAGTTACTCACCGATATCCACGAGACAAACAAACGGAATTCGACTCCGTGTTTTGAGCAATATCAGAACAAAGACGACCGTTTCCGGCGTAATTTGACGCGCTGAATGCGATAGAACAAGTTTTAGGTCGCTAGCATGTATAGAAAAAAAGTTACTCACCGATATCCACGAAACAAACGAACGGAATTCGACTTCGTGTTTTAAGCAATATCAAAACAAAGACGACCGTATCCGGCGTAATTTGACGCGCTGAATGCGATAAAACAAGTTTTAGGTCGCTAGCATGTATAGAAAAAAAGTTACTTACCGATATCCACGAAACAAACGAACGGAATTCGACTTCGTGTTTTAAGCAATATCAAAACAAAGACGACCGTTTCCGGCGTAATTTGACGCGCTGAATGCGATGAAACAGGTTTTAGGTCGCTAGCATGTATAGAAAAAAAGTTACTTACCGATATCCACGAAACAAACGAACGGAATTCGACTTCGTGTTTTAAGCAATATCAAAACAAAGACGACCGTTTCCGGCGTAATTTGACGCGCTGAATGCGATAAAACAAGTTTTAGGTCGCTAGCATGTATAGAAAAAAAGTTACTCACCGATATCCACGAAACAAACGAACGGAATTTGACTCAGTGTTTTAAGCAATATCAAAACAAAGACGACCGTTTCCGGCGTAATTTGACGCGCTGAATGCGATAAAACAAGTTTTAGGTCGCTAGCTTGTATAGAAAGAAAGTTACTCACCGATATCCACAAAACAAACAAACGGAATTCGACTCCGTGTTTTGAGCAATATCAAAACAAAGACGACCGTATCCGGCGTAATTTGACGCGCTGAATGCGATAAAACAAGTTTTAGGTCGCTAGCATGTATAGAAAAAAAGTTACTTACCGATATCCACGAAACAAACGAACGGAATTCGACTTCGTGTTTTAAGCAATATCAAAACAAAGACGACCGTTTCCGGCGTAATTTGACGCGCTGAATGCGATCAAACAGGTTTTAGGTCGCTAGCATGTATAGAAAAAAAGTTACTCACCGATATCCACGAAACAAACGAACGGAATTCGACTTCGTGTTTTGAGCAATATCAAAACAAAGACGACCGTATCCGGCGTAATTTGACGCGCTGGATGCGATAAAACAAGTTTTAGGTCGCTAGCATGTATAGAAAAAAAGTTACTAACCGATATCCACGAAACAAACAAACGGAATTCGACTCCGTGTTTTGAGCAATATCAGAACAAAGACGACCGTTTCCGGCGTAATTTGACGCGCTGGATGCGATAAAGCAGGTTTTAGGTCGCTAGCATGTATAGAAAAAAAGTTACTCACCGATATCCACGAGACAAACAAACGGAATTCGACTCCGTGTTTTGAGCAATATCAGAACAAAGACGACCGTTTCCGGCGTAATTTGACGCGCTGAATGCGATAGAACAAGTTTTAGGTCGCTAGCATGTATAGAAAAAAAGTTACTCACCGATATCCACGAAACAAACGAACGGAATTCGACTTCGTGTTTTAAGCAATATCAAAACAAAGACGACCGTATCCGGCGTAATTTGACGCGCTGAATGCGACAAAACAAGTTTTAGGTCGCTAGCATGTATAGAAAAAAAGTTACTTACCGATATCCACGAAACAAACGAACGGAATTCGACTTCGTGTTTTAAGCAATATCAAAACAAAGACGGCCGTTTCCGGCGTAATTTGACGCGCTGAATGCGATAAAACAAGTTTTAGGTCGCTAGCATGTATAGAAAAAAAGTTACTCACCGATATCCACGAAACAAACGAACGGAATTCGACTTCGTGTTTTAAGCAATATCGAAACAAAGATCACCGTTTTCGGCGTAATTTGACGCGCTGAATGCGATAAAACAAGTTTTAGGTCGCTAGCATGTATAGAAAAAAAGTTACTCACCGATATCCACGAAACAAACGAACGGAATTCGACTTCGTGTTTTAAGCAATATCAAAACAAAGACGACCGTTTCCGGCGTAATTTGACGCGCTCAATGCGATAAAACAAGTTTTAGGTCGCTAGCATGTATAGAAAAAAAGTTACTCACCGATATCCACGAAACAAACGAACGGAATTCGTTTCAGTGTTTTAAGCAATATCAAAACAAAGACGACCGTTTCCGGCGTAATTTGACGCGCTGAATGCGATAAAACAAGTTTTAGGTCGCTAGCTTGTATAGAAAAAAAGTTACTAACCGATATCCACGAAACAAACAAACGGAATTCGACTCCGTGTTTTGAGCAATATCAGAACAAAGACGACCGTTTCCGGCGTAATTTGACGCGCTGGATGCGATAGAGCAGGTTTTAGGTCGCTAGCATGTATAGAAAAAAAGTTACTCACCGATATCCACGAGACAAACAAACGGAATTCGACTCCGTGTTTTGAGCAATATCAGAACAAAGACGACCGTTTCCGGCGTAATTTGACGCGCTGAATGCGATAGAACAAGTTTTAGGTCGCTAGCATGTATAGAAAAAAAGTTACTCACCGATATCCACGAAACAAACGAACGGAATTCGACTTCGTGTTTTAAGCAATATCAAAACAAAGACGACCGTATCCGGCGTAATTTGACGCGCTGAATGCGACAAAACAAGTTTTAGGTCGCTAGCATGTATAGAAAAAAAGTTACTAACCGATATCCACGAAACAAACGAACGGAATTCGACTTCGTGTTTTAAGCAATATCAAAACAAAGACGGCCGTTTCCGGCGTAATTTGACGCGCTGAATGCGATAAAACAAGTTTTAGGTCGCTAGCATGTATAGAAAAAAAGTTACTCACCGATATCCACGAAACAAACGAACGGAATTCGACTTCGTGTTTTAAGCAATATCGAAACAAAGATCACCGTTTTCGGCGTAATTTGACGCGCTGAATGCGATAAAACAGGTTTTAGGTCGCTAGCATGTATAGAAAAAAAGTTACTCACCGATATCCACGAGACAAACAAACGGAATTCGACTCCGTGTTTTGAGCAATATCAGAACAAAGACGACCGTTTCCGGCGTAATTTGACGCGCTGAATGCGATAGAACAAGTTTTAGGTCGCTAGCATGTATAGAAAAAAAGTTACTCACCGATATCCACGAAACAAACGAACGGAATTCGACTTCGTGTTTTAAGCAATATCAAAACAAAGACGACCGTATCCGGCGTAATTTGACGCGCTGAATGCGATAGAACAAGTTTTAGGTCGCTAGCATGTATAGAAAAAAAGTTACTCACCGATATCCACGAAACAAACGAACGGAATTCGACTTCGTGTTTTAAGCAATATCGAAACAAAGATCACCGTTTTCGGCGTAATTTGACGCGCTGAATGCGATAAAACAGGTTTTAGGTCGCTAGCATGTATAGAAAAAAAGTTACTCACCGATATCCACGAGACAAACAAACGGAATTCGACTCCGTGTTTTGAGCAATATCAGAACAAAGACGACCGTTTCCGGCGTAATTTGACGCGCTGAATGCGATAGAACAAGTTTTAGGTCGCTAGCATGTATAGAAAAAAAGTTACTCACCGATATCCACGAAACAAACGAACGGAATTCGACTTCGTGTTTTAAGCAATATCAAAACAAAGACGACCGTATCCGGCGTAATTTGACGCGCTGAATGCGATAAAACAAGTTTTAGGTCGCTAGCATGTATAGAAAAAAAGTTACTTTCCGATATCCACGAAACAAACGAACGGAATTCGACTTCGTGTTTTAAGCAATATCAAAACAAAGACGACCGTTTCCGGCGTAATTTGACGCGCTGAATGCGATAAAACAAGTTTTAGGTCGCTAGCATGTATAGAAAAAAAGTTACTCACCGATATCCACGAAACAAACGAACGGAATTCGTTTCAGTGTTTTAAGCAATATCAAAACAAAGACGACCGTTTCCGGCGTAATTTGACGCGCTGAATGCGATAAAACAAGTTTTAGGTCGCTAGGATGTATAGAAAAAAAGTTACTCACCGATATCCACGAAACAAACAAACGGAATTCGACTCCGTGTTTTGAGCAATATCAGAACAAAGACGACCGTTTCCGGCGTAATTTGACGCGCTGAATGCGATAAAGCAAGTTTTAGGTCGCTAGCATGTATAGAAAAAAAGTTACTCACCGATATCCACGAAACAAACAAACGGACTTCGACTTCGTGTTTCGAGCAATATCAAAACAAAGACGGCCGTTTCCGGCGTAATTTGACGCGCTGAATGCGATAAAACAAGTTTTAGCTCGCTAGCATGTATAGAAAAAAAGTTACTCACCGATATCCACGAAACAAACGAACGGAATTTGACTCCGTGTTTTAAGCAATATCGAAACAAAGACCACCGTTTTTGGCGTAATTTGACGCGCTGAATGCGATAGAACAAGTTTTAGGTCGCTAGCATGTATAGAAAAAAAGTTACTCACCGATATCCACGAAACAAACGAACGGAATTCGACTTCGTGTTTTAAGCAATATCGAAACAAAGATCACCGTTTTCGGCGTAATTTGACGCGCTGAATGCGATAAAACAGGTTTTAGGTCGCTAGCAAGTATAGAAAAAAAGTTACTCACCGATATCCACGAGACAAACAAACGGAATTCGACTCCGTGTTTTGAGCAATATCAGAACAAAGACGACCGTTTCCGGCGTAATTTGACGCGCTGAATGCGATAGAACAAGTTTTAGGTCGCTAGCATGTATAGAAAAAAAGTTACTCACCGATATCCACGAAACAAACGAACGGAATTCGACTTCGTGTTTTAAGCAATATCAAAACAAAGACGACCGTATCCGGCGTAATTTGACGCGCTGAATGCGATAAAACAAGTTTTAGGTCGCTAGCATGTATAGAAAAAAAGTTACTTACCGATATCCACGAAACAAACGAACGGAATTCGACTTCGTGTTTTAAGCAATATCAAAACAAAGACGACCGTTTCCGGCGTAATTTGACGCGCTGAATGCGATAAAACAAGTTTTAGGTCGCTAGCATGTATAGAAAAAAAGTTACTCACCGATATCCACGAAACAAACGAACGGAATTCGTTTCAGTGTTTTAAGCAATATCAAAACAAAGACGACCGTTTCCGGCGTAATTTGACGCGCTGAATGCGATAAAACAAGTTTTAGGTCGCTAGGATGTATAGAAAAAAAGTTACTCACCGATATCCACGAAACAAACAAACGGAATTCGACTCCGTGTTTTGAGCAATATCAGAACAAAGACGACCGTTTCCGGCGTAATTTGACGCGCTGAATGCGATAAAGCAGGTTTTAGGTCGCTAGCATGTATAGAAAAAAAGTTACTCACCGATATCCACGAGACAAACAAACGGAATTCGACTCCGTGTTTTGAGCAATATCAGAACAAAGACGACCGTTTCCGGCGTAATTTGACGCGCTGAATGCGATAGAACAAGTTTTAGGTCGCTAGCATGTATAGAAAAAAAGTTACTCACCGATATCCACGAAACAAACGAACGGAATTCGACTTCGTGTTTTAAGCAATATCAAAACAAAGACGACCGTATCCGGCGTAATTTGACGCGCTGAATGCGATAAAACAAGTTTTAGGTCGCTAGCATGTATAGAAAAAAAGTTACTTACCGATATCCACGAAACAAACGAACGGAATTCGACTTCGTGTTTTAAGCAATATCAAAACAAAGACGACCGTTTCCGGCGTAATTTGACGCGCTGAATGCGATAAAACAAGTTTTAGGTCGCTAGCATGTATAGAAAAAAAGTTACTCACCGATATCCACGAAACAAACGAACGGAATTCGTTTCAGTGTTTTAAGCAATATCAAAACAAAGACGACCGTTTCCGGCGTAATTTGACGCGCTGAATGCGATAAAACAAGTTTTAGGTCGCTAGGATGTATAGAAAAAAAGTTACTCACCGATATCCACGAAACAAACAAACGGAATTCGACTCCGTGTTTTGAGCAATATCAGAACAAAGACGACCGTTTCCGGCGTAATTTGACGCGCTGAATGCGATGAAGCAAGTTTTAGGTCGCTAGCATGTATAGAAAAAAAGTTACTCACCGATATCTACGAAACAAACGAACGGAATTTGACTCCGTGTTTTAAGCAATATCGAAACAAAGACCACCGTTTTCGGCGTAATTTGACGCGCTGAATGCGATAGAACAAGTTTTAGGTCGCTAGCATGTATAGAAAAAAAGTTACTCACCGATATCCACGAAACAAACGAACGAAATTCGAATTCGTGTTTTAAGCAATATCGAAACAAAGATCACCGTTTTCGGCGTAATTTGACGCGCTGAATGCGATAAAACAGGTTTTAGGTCGCTAGCATGTATAGAAAAAAAGTTACTCACCGATATCCACGAGACAAACAAACGGAATTCGACTCCGTGTTTTGAGCAATATCAGAACAAAGACGACCGTTTCCGGCGTAATTTGACGCGCTGAATGCGATAGAACAAGTTTTAGGTCGCTAGCATGTATAGAAAAAAAGTTACTCACCGATATCCACGAAACAAACGAACGGAATTCGTTTCAGTGTTTTAAGCAATATCAAAACAAAGACGACCGTTTCCGGCGTAATTTGACGCGCTGAATGCGATAAAACAAGTTTTAGGTCGCTAGGATGTATAGAAAAAAAGTTACTCACCGATATCCACGAAACAAACAAACGGAATTCGACTCCGTGTTTTGAGCAATATCAGAACAAAGACGACCGTTTCCGGCGTAATTTGACGCGCTGAATGCGATAAAGCAAGTTTTAGGTCGCTAGCATGTATAGAAAAAAAGTTACTCACCGATATCCACGAAACAAACAAACGGACTTCGACTTCGTGTTTCGAGCAATATCAAAACAAAGACGGCCGTTTCCGGCGTAATTTGACGCGCTGAATGCGATAAAACAAGTTTTAGCTCGCTAGCATGTATAGAAAAAAAGTTACTCACCGATATCCACGAAACAAACGAACGGAATTCGACTTCGTGTTTTAAGCAATATCGAAACAAAGATCACCGTTTTCGGCGTAATTTGACGCGCTGAATGCGATAAAACAGGTTTTAGGTCGCTAGCATGTATAGAAGAAAAGTTACTCACCGATATCCACGAGACAAACAAACGGAATTCGACTCCGTGTTTTGAGCAATATCAGAACAAAGACGACCGTTTCCGGCGTAATTTGACGCGCTGAATGCGATAGAACAAGTTTTAGGTCGCTAGCATGTATAGAAAAAAAGTTACTCACCGATATCCACGAAACAAACGAACGGAATTCGACTTCGTGTTTTAAGCAATATCAAAACAAAGACGACCGTTTTCGGCGTAATTTGACGCGCTGAATGCGATAAAACAAGTTTTAGGTCGCTAGGATGTATAGAAAAAAAGTTACTCACCGATATCCACGAAACAAACAAACGGAATTCGACTCCGTGTTTTGAGCAATATCAGAACAAAAACGACCGTTTTCGGCGTGATTTGACGCGCTGAATGCGATAGAACAAGTTTTAGGTCGCTAGCATGTATAGAAAAAAAGTTACTAACCGATATCTGAAAAACAAACAAACGGACTCCGACTTCGTGTTTCGAGCAATATCAAAACAAAGACGGCCGTTTCCGGCGTAATTTGACGCGCTGAATGCGATAAAACAAGTTTTAGCTCGCTAGCATGTATAGAAAGAAAGTTACTCACCGATATCCACGAAACAAACGAACGGAATTCGACTTCGTGTTTTAAGCAATATCGAAACAAAGATCACCGTTTTCGGCGTAATTTGACGCGCTGAATGCGATAAAACAGGTTTTAGGTCGCTAGCATGTATAGAAAAAAAGTTACTCACCGATATCCACGAGACAAACAAACGGAATTCGACTCCGTGTTTTGAGCAATATCAGAACAAAGACGACCGTTTCCGGCGTAATTTGACGCGCTGAATGCGATAGAACAAGTTTTAGGTCGCTAGCATGTATAGAAAAAAAGTTACTCACCGATATCCACGAAACAAACGAACGGAATTCGACTTCGTGTTTTAAGCAATATCAAAACAAAGACGACCGTATCCGGCGTAATTTGACGCGCTGAATGCGATAAAACAAGTTTTAGGTCGCTAGCATGTATAAAAAAAAAAGTTACTTACCGATATCCACGAAACAAACGAACGGAATTCGACTTCGTGTTTTAAGCAATATCAAAACAAAGACGACCGTTTCCGGCGTAATTTGACGCGCTGAATGCGATAAAACAAGTTTTAGGTCGCTAGGATGTATAGAAAAAAAGTTACTCACCGATATCCACGAAACAAACAAACGGAATTCGACTCCGTGTTTTGAGCAATATCAAAACAAAGACGACCGTTTCCGGCGTAATTTGACGCGCTGAATGCGATAGAACAAGTTTTAGGTCGCTAGCATGTATAGAAAAAAAGTTACTAACCGATATCCACGAAACAAACAAACGGAATTCGACTCCGTGTTTTGAGCAATATCAAAACAAAGACGACCGTTTCCGGCGTAATTTGACGCGCTGAATGCGATAAAACAAGTTTTAGGTCGCTAGCATGTACAGAAAAAAAGTTCCTCACCGATATCCACGAAACAAACGAACGGAATTCGACTTCGTGTTTTAAGCAATATCGAAACAAAGACCACCGTTTTCGGCGTAATTTGACGCGCTGAATGCGATAAAACAGGTTTTAGGTCGCTAGCATGTATAGAAAAAAAGTTACTCACCGATATCCACGAAACAAACAAACGGAATTCGACTCCGTGTTTTGAGCAATATCAGAACAAAGACGACCGTTTCCGGCGTAATTTGACGCGCTGAATGCGATAGAACAAGTTTTAGGTCGCTAGCATGTATAGAAAAAAAGTTACTCACCGATATCTGAAAAACAAACAAACGGACTCCGACTTCGTCTATCGAGCAATATCAAAACAAAGACGGCCGTTTCCGGCGTAATTTGACGCGCTGAATGCGATAAAACAAGTTTTAGGTCGCTAGGATGTATAGAAAAAAAGTTACTCACCGATATCCACGAAACAAACAAACGGAATTCGACTCCGTGTTTTGAGCAATATCAGAACAAAGACGACCGTTTCCGGCGTAATTTGACGCGCTGAATGCGATAAAGCAAGTTTTAGGTCGCTAGCATGTATAGAAAAAAAGTTACTCACCGATATCCACGAAACAAACAAACGGACTTCGACTTCGTGTTTCGAGCAATATCAAAACAAAGACGGCCGTTTCCGGCGTAATTTGACGCGCTGAATGCGATAAAACAAGTTTTAGCTCGCTAGCATGTATAGAAAAAAAGTTACTCACCGATATCCACGAAACAAACGAACGGAATTCGACTTCGTGTTTTAAGCAATATCGAAACAAAGATCACCGTTTTCGGCGTAATTTGACGCGCTGAATGCGATAAAACAGGTTTTAGGTCGCTAGCATGTATAGAAAAAAAGTTACTCACCGATATCCACGAGACAAACAAACGGAATTCGACTCCGTGTTTTGAGCAATATCAGAACAAAGACGACCGTTTCCGGCGTAATTTGACGCGCTGAATGCGATAGAACAAGTTTTAGGTCGCTAGCATGTATAGAAAAAAAGTTACTCACCGATATCCACGAAACAAACGAACGGAATTCGACTTCGTGTTTTAAGCAATATCAAAACAAAGACGACCGTATCCGGCGTAATTTGACGCGCTGAATGCGATAAAACAAGTTTTAGGTCGCTAGCATGTATAAAAAAAAAAGTTACTTACCGATATCCACGAAACAAACGAACGGAATTCGACTTCGTGTTTTAAGCAATATCAAAACAAAGACGACCGTTTCCGGCGTAATTTGACGCGCTGAATGCGATAAAACAAGTTTTAGGTCGCTAGGATGTATAGAAAAAAAGTTACTCACCGATATCCACGAAACAAACAAACGGAATTCGACTCCGTGTTTTGAGCAATATCAGAACAAAAACGACCGTTTTCGGCGTGATTTGACGCGCTGAATGCGATAGAACAAGTTTTAGGTCGCTAGCATGTATAGAAAAAAAGTTACTAACCGATATCTGAAAAACAAACAAACGGACTCCGACTTCGTGTTTCGAGCAATATCAAAACAAAGACGGCCGTTTCCGGCGTAATTTGACGCGCTGAATGCGATAAAACAAGTTTTAGCTCGCTAGCATGTATAGAAAAAAAGTTACTCACCGATATCCACGGAACAAACGAACGGAATTCGACTTCGTGTTTTAAGCAATATCGAAACAAAGACGACCGTTTCCGGCGTAATTTGACGCGCTGAATGCGATAGAACAAGTTTTAGGTCGCTAGCATGTATAGAAAAAAAGTTACTCACCGATATCCACGAAACAAACGAACGGAATTCGACTTCGTGTTTTAAGCAATATCAAAACAAAGACGACCGTATCCGGCGTAATTTGACGCGCTGAATGCGATAAAACAAGTTTTAGGTCGCTAGCATGTATAAAAAATAAAGTTACTTACCGATATCCACGAAACAAACGAACGGAATTCGACTTCGTGTTTTAAGCAATATCAAAACAAAGACGACCGTTTCCAGCGTAATTTGACGCGCTGAATGCGATAAAACAAGTTTTAGGTCGCTAGGATGTATAGAAAAAAAGTTACTCACCGATATCCACGAAACAAACAAACGGAATTCGACTCCGTGTTTTGAGCAATATCAGAACAAAAACGACCGTTTTCGGCGTGATTTGACGCGCTGAATGCGATAGAACAAGTTTTAGGTCGCTAGCATGTATAGAAAAAAAGTTACTAACCGATATCTGAAAAACAAACGAACGGACTCCGACTTCGTCCATCGAGCAATATCAAAACAAAGACGGCCGTTTCCGGCGTAATTTGACGCGCTGAATGCGATAAAACAAGTTTTAGGTCGCTAGCATGTATAGAAAAAAAGTTACTCACCGATATCCACGAAACAAACAAACGGAATTCGACTCCGTGTTTTGAGCAATATCAAAACAAAGACGACCGTTTCCGGCGTAATTTGACGCGCTGAATGCGATAAAACAAGTTTTAGGTCGCTAGCATGTACAGAAAAAAAGTTCCTCACCGATATCCACGAAACAAACGAACGGAATTCGACTTCGTGTTTTAAGCAATATCGAAACAAAGACCACCGTTTTCGGCGTAATTTGACGCGCTGAATGCGATAAAACAGGTTTTAGGTCGCTAGCATGTATAGAAAAAAAGTTACTCACCGATATCCACGAAACAAACAAACGGAATTCGAATCCGTGTTTTGAGCAATATCAGAACAAAGACGACCGTTTCCGGCGTAATTTGACGCGCTGAATGCGATAGAACAAATTTTAGGTCGCTAGCATGTATAGAAAAAAAGTTACTCACCGATATCTGAAAAACAAACAAACGGACTCCGACTTCGTCTATCGAGCAATATCAAAACAAAGACGGCCGTTTCCGGCGTAATTTGACGCGCTGAATGCGATAAAACAAGTTTTAGGTCGCTAGCATGTATAGAAAAAAAGTTACTCACCGATATCCACGAAACAAACAAACGGAATTCGACTCCGTGTTTTGAGCAATATCAGAACAAAGACGACCGTTTCCGGCGTAATTTGACGCGCTGAATGCGATAAAACAAGTTTTAGGTCGCTAGCATGTATAGAAAAATAGTTACTCACCGATATCCACGAAACAAACAAACGGAATTCGACTTCGTGTTTTAAACAATATCAAAACAAAGACGACCGTTTCCGGCGTAATTTGACGCGCTGAATGCGATAAAACAAGTTTTAGGTCGCTAGCATGTATAGAAAAAAAGTTACTCACCGATATCCACGAAACAAACGAACGGAATTCGACTTCGTGTTTTAAGCAATATCAGAACAAAGACGACCGCTTCCGGCGTAATTTGACGCGCTGAATGCAATAAAACAAGTTTTAGGTCGCTAGCGTGTATAGAAAAAAAGTTACCAACCGATATCTGAAAAACAAACAAACGGACTTCGACTTCGTGTTTCGAGCAATATCAAAACAAAGACGGCCGTTTCCGGCGTAATTTGACGCGCTGAATGCGATAAAACAAGTTTTAGCTCGCTAGCATGTATAGAAAAAAAGTTACTCACCGATATCCACGAAACAAACGAACGGAATTCGACTTCGTGTTTTAAGCAATATCGAAACAAAGATCACCGTTTTCGGCGTAATTTGACGCGCTGAATGCGATAAAACAGGTTTTAGGTCGCTAGCATGTATAGAAAAAAAGTTACTCACCGATATCCACGAGACAAACAAACGGAATTCGACTCCGTGTTTTGAGCAATATCAGAACAAAGACGACCGTTTCCGGCGTAATTTGACGCGCTGAATGCGATAGAACAAGTTTTAGGTCGCTAGCATGTATAGAAAAAAAGTTACTCACCGATATCCACGAAACAAACGAACGGAATTCGACTTCGTGTTTTAAGCAATATCAAAACAAAGACGACCGTATCCGGCGTAATTTGACGCGCTGAATGCGATAAAACAAGTTTTAGGTCGCTAGCATGTATGAAAAAAAAAAGTTACTTACCGATATCCACGAAACAAACGAACGGAATTCGACTTCGTGTTTTAAGCAATATCAAAACAAAGACGACCGTTTCCGGCGTAATTTGACGCGCTGAATGCGATAAAACAAGTTTTAGGTCGCTAGGATGTATAGAAAAAAAGTTACTCACCGATATCCACGAAACAAACAAACGGAATTCGACTCCGTGTTTTGAGCAATATCAGAACAAAAACGACCGTTTTCGGCGTGATTTGACGCGCTGAATGCGATAGAACAAGTTTTAGGTCGCTAGCATGTATAGAAAAAAAGTTACTAACCGATATCTGAAAAACAAACAAACGGACTCCGACTTCGTGTTTCGAGCAATATCAAAACAAAGACGGCCGTTTCCGGCGTAATTTGACGCGCTGAATGCGATGAAACAAGTTTTAGGTCGCTAGCATGTATAGAAAAAAAGTTACTCACCGATATCCACGAAACAAACGAACGGAATTCGACTTCGTGTTTTAAGCAATATCGAAACAAAGATCACCGTTTTCGGCGTAATTTGACGCGCTGAATGCGATAAAACAGGTTTTAGGTCGCTAGCATGTATAGAAAAAAAGTTACTCACCGATATCCACGAGACAAACAAACGGAATTCGACTCCGTGTTTTGAGCAATATCAGAACAAAGACGACCGTTTCCGGCGTAATTTGACGCGCTGAATGCGATAGAACAAGTTTTAGGTCGCTAGCATGTATAGAAAAAAAGTTACTCACCGATATCCACGAAACAAACGAACGGAATTCGACTTCGTGTTTTAAGCAATATCAAAACAAAGACGACCGTATCCGGCGTAATTTGACGCGCTGAATGCGATAAAACAAGTTTTAGGTCGCTAGCATGTATAAAAAAAAAAGTTACTTACCGATATCCACGAAACAAACGAACGGAATTCGACTTCGTGTTTTAAGCAATATCAAAACAAAGACGACCGTTTCCGGCGTAATTTGACGCGCTGAATGCGATAAAACAAGTTTTAGGTCGCTAGGATGTATAGAAAAAAAGTTACTCACCGATATCCACGAAACAAACAAACGGAATTCGACTCCGTGTTTTGAGCAATATCAGAACAAAAACGACCGTTTTCGGCGTGATTTGACGCGCTGAATGCGATAGAACAAGTTTTAGGTCGCTAGCATGTATAGAAAAAAAGTTACTAACCGATATCTGAAAAACAAACAAACGGACTCCGACTTCGTCCATCGAGCAATATCAAAACAAAGACGGCCGTTTCCGGCGTAATTTGACGCGCTGAATGCGATAAAACAAGTTTTAGGTCGCTAGCATGTATAGAAAAAAAGTTACTCACCGATATCCACGAAACAAACAAACGGAATTCGACTCCGTGTTTGGAGCAATATCAAAACAAAGACGACCGTTTCCGGCGTAATTTGACGCGCTGAATGCGATAAAACAAGTTTTAGGTCGCTAGCATGTACAGAAAAAAAGTTCCTCACCGATATCCACGAAACAAACGAACGGAATTCGACTTCGTGTTTTAAGCAATATCGAAACAAAGACCACCGTTTTCGGCGTAATTTGACGCGCTGAATGCGATAAAACAGGTTTTAGGTCGCTAGCATGTATAGAAAAAAAGTTACTCACCGATATCCACGAAACAAACAAACGGAATTCGACTCCGTGTTTTGAGCAATATCAGAACAAAGACGACCGTTTCCGGCGTAATTTGACGCGCTGAATGCGATAGAACAAGTTTTAGGTCGCTAGCATGTATAGAAAAAAAGTTACTCACCGATATCTGAAAAACAAACAAACGGACTCCGACTTCGTCTATCGAGCAATATCAAAACAAAGACGGCCGTTTCCGGCGTAATTTGACGCGCTGAATGCCATAAAACAAGTTTTAGGTCGCTAGCATGTATAGAAAAAAAGTTACTCACCGATATCCACGAAACAAACAAACGGAATTCGACTCCGTGTTTTGAGCAATATCAGAACAAAGACGACCGTTTCCGGCGTAATTTGACGCGCTGAATGCGATAAAGCAAGTTTTAGGTCGCTAGCATGTATAGAAAAAAAGTTACTCACCGATATCCACGAAACAAACGAACGGAATTCGACTTCGTGTTTTAAGCAATATCAAAACAAAGACCACCGTTTTCGGCGTAATTTGACGCGCTGGATGCGATAAAACAGGTTTTAGGTCGCTAGCATGTATAGAAAAAAAGTTACTCACCGATATCCACGAAACAAACAAACGGAATTCGACTCCGTGTTTTGAGCAATATCAGAACAAAGACGACCGTTTCCGGCGTAATTTGACGCGCTGAATGCGATAAAACAAGTTTTAGGTCGCTAGCATGTATAGAAAAATAGTTACTCACCGATATCCACGAAACAAACAAACGGAATTCGACTTCGTGTTTTAAACAATATCAAAACAAAGACAACCGTTTCCGGCGTAATTTGACGCGCTGAATGCGATAAAACAAGTTTTAGGTCGCTAGCATGTATAGAAAAAAAGTTACTCACCGATATCCACGAAACAAACGAACGGAATTCGACTTCGTGTTTTAAGCAATATCAGAACAAAGACGACCGCTTCCGGCGTAATTTGACGCGCTGAATGCAATAAAACAAGTTTTAGGTCGCTAGCGTGTATAGAAAAAAAGTTACCAACCGATATCTGAAAAACAAACAAACGGACTTCGACTTCGTGTTTCGAGCAATATCAAAACAAAGACGGCCGCTTCCGGCGTGGTTTGACGGGCTGAATGCGATAAAACAAGTTTTAGGTCGCTAGCATGTATAGAAAAAAAGTTACTCACCGATATCCACGAAACAAACGAACGGAATTCGACTTCGTGTTTTAAGCAATATCAAAACAAAGACGACCGTTTCCGGCGTAATTTGACGCGCTGAATGCGATAAAACAAGTTTTAGGTCGCTAGGATGTATAGAAAAAAAGTTACTCACCGATATCCACGACACAAACAAACGGAATTCGACTCCGTGTTTTGAGCAATATCAGAACAAAGACGACCGTTTCCGGCGTAATTTGACGCGCTGAATGCGATAAAGCAAGTTTTAGGTCGCTAGCATGTATAGAAAAAAAGTTACTCACCGATATCTGAAAAACAAACAAACGGACTCCGACTTCGTCTATCGAGCAATATCAAAACAAAGACGGCCGTTTCCGGCGTAATTTGACGCGCTGAATGCGATAAAACAAGTTTTAGGTCGCTAGCATGTATAGAAAAAAAGTTACTCACCGATATCCACGAAACAAACGAACGGAATTTGACTCCGTGTTTTAAGCAATATCGAAACAAAGACCACCGTTTTCGGCGTAATTTGACGCGCTGGATGCGATAAAACAGGTTTTAGGTCGCTAGCATGTATAGAAAAAAAGTTACTCACCGATATCCACGAAACAAACAAACGGAATTCGACTCCGTGTTTTGAGCAATATCAGAACAAAGACGACCGTTTCCGGCGTAATTTGACGCGCTGAATGCGATAAAACAAGTTTTAGGTCGCTAGCATGTATAGAAAAAAAGTTACTAACCGATATCTGAAAAACAAACAAACGGACTCCGACTTCGTCCATCGAGCAATATCAAAACAAAGACGGCCGTTTCCGCCGTAATTTGACGCGCTGAATGCGATAAAACAAGTTTTAGGTCGCTAGCATGTATAGAAAAAAAGTTACTCACCGATATCCACGAAACAAACAAACGGAATTCGACTCCGTGTTTTGAGCAATATCAGAACAAAGACGACCGTTTCCGGCGTAATTTGACGCGCTGAATGCAATAAAACAAGTTTTAGGTCGCTAGCGTGTATAGAAAAAAAGTTACCAACCGATATCTGAAAAACAAACAAACGGACTTCGACTTCGTGTTTCGAGCAATATCAAAACAAAGACGGCCGCTTCCGGCGTAATTTGACGGGCTGAATGCGATAAAACAAGTTTTAGGTCGCTAGCATGTATAGAAAAAAAGTTACTCACCGATATCCACGAAACAAACGAACGGAATTCGACTTCGTGTTTTAAGCAATATCAAAACAAAGACGACCGTTTCCGGCGTAATTTGACGCGCTGAATGCGATAAAACAAGTTTTAGGTCGCTAGGATGTATAGAAAAAAAGTTACTCACCGATATCCACGACACAAACAAACGGAATTCGACTCCGTGTTTTGAGCAATATCAGAACAAAGACGACCGTTTCCGGCGTAATTTGACGCGCTGAATGCGATAAAGCAAGTTTTAGGTCGCTAGCATGTATAGAAAAAAAGTTACTCACCGATATCCACGAAACAAACAAACGGACTTCGACTTCGTGTTTCGAGCAATATCAAAACAAAGACGGCCGTTTCCGGCGTAATTTGACGCGCTGAATGCGATAAAACAGGTTTTAGGTCGCTAGCATGTATAGAAAAAAAGTTACTCACCGATATCCACGAAACAAACAAACGGAATTCGACTTCGTGTTTTGAGCAATATCAGAACAAAGACGACCGTTTCCGGCGTAATTTGACGCGCTGAATGCGATAGAACAAGTTTTAGGTCGCTAGCATGTATAGAAAAAAAGATACTCACCGATATCTGAAAAACAAACAAACGGACTCCGACTTCGTCTATCGAGCAATATCAAAACAAAGACGGCCGTTTCCGGCGTAATTTGACGCGCTGAATGCGATAAAACAAGTTTCAGGTCGCTAGCATGTATAGAAAAAAAGTTACTCACCGATATCCACGAAACAAACAAACGGAATTCGACTCCGTGTTTTGAGCAATATCAGAACAAAGACGACCGTTTCCGGCGTAATTTGACGCGCTGAATGCGATAAAGCAAGTTTTAGGTCGCTAGCATGTATAGAAAAAAAGTTACTCACCGATATCCACGAAACAAACGAACGGAATTCGACTTCGTGTTTTAAGCAATATCAAAACAAAGACCACCGTTTTCGGCGTAATTTGACGCGCTGGATGCGATAAAACAGGTTTTAGGTCGCTAGCATGTATAGAAAAAAAGTTACTCACCGATATCCACGAAACAAACAAACGGAATTCGACTCCGTGTTTTGAGCAATATCAGAACAAAGACGACCGTTTCCGGCGTAATTTGACGCGCTGAATGCGATAAAACAAGTTTTAGGTCGCTAGCATGTATAGAAAAAAAGTTACTCACCGATATCCACGAAACAAACAAACGGAATTCGACTTCGTGTTTCAAACAATATCAAAACAAAGACGACCGTTTCCGGCGTAATTTGACGCGCTGAATGCGATAAAACAAGTTTTAGGTCGCTAGCATGTATAAAAAAAAAGTTACTCACCGATATTCACGAAACAAACGAACGGAATTCGACTTCGTGTTTTAAGCAATATCAAAACAAAGACGACCGTTTCCGGCGTAATTTGACGCGCTGAATGCGATAAAACAAGTTTTAGGTCGCTAGCATGTATAGAAAAAAAGTTACTCACCGATATCCACGAAACAAACGAACGGAATTCGACTTCGTGTTTTAAGCAATATCAAAACAAAGACGACCGTTTCCGGCGTAATTTGACGCGCTGAATGCGATAAAACAAGTTTTAGGTCGCTAGCATGTATAGAAAAAAAGTTACTCACCGATATCCACGAAACAAACGAACGGAATTCGACTTCGTGTTTTAAGCAATATCAGAACAAAGACGACCGCTTCCGGCGTAATTTGACGCGCTGAATGCAATAAAACAAGTTTTAGGTCGCTAGCGTGTATAGAAAAAAAGTTACCAACCGATATCTGAAAAACAAACAAACGGACTTCGACTTCGTGTTTCGAGCAATATCAAAACAAAGACGGCCGCTTCCGGCGTGGTTTGACGGGCTGAATGCGATAAAACAAGTTTTAGGTCGCTAGCATGTATAGAAAAAAAGTTACTCACCGATATCCACGAAACAAACGAACGGAATTCGACTTCGTGTTTTAAGCAATATCAAAACAAAGACGACCGTTTCCGGCGTAATTTGACGCGCTGAATGCGATAAAACAAGTTTTAGGTCGCTAGGATGTATAGAAAAAAAGTTACTCACCGATATCCACGACACAAACAAACGGAATTCGACTCCGTGTTTTGAGCAATATCAGAACAAAGACGACCGTTTCCGGCGTAATTTGACGCGCTGAATGCGATAAAGCAAGTTTTAGGTCGCTAGCATGTATAGAAAAAAAGTTACTCACCGATATCTGAAAAACAAACAAACGGACTCCGACTTCGTCTATCGAGCAATATCAAAACAAAGACGGCCGTTTCCGGCGTAATTTGACGCGCTGAATGCGATAAAACAAGTTTTAGGTCGCTAGCATGTATAGAAAAAAAGTTACTCACCGATATCCACGAAACAAACGAACGGAATTTGACTCCGTGTTTTAAGCAATATCGAAACAAAGACCACCGTTTTCGGCGTAATTTGACGCGCTGGATGCGATAAAACAGGTTTTAGGTCGCTAGCATGTATAGAAAAAAAGTTACTCACCGATATCCACGAAACAATCAAACGGAATTCGACTCCGTGTTTTGAGCAATATCAGAACAAAGACGACCGTTTCCGGCGTAATTTGACGCGCTGAATGCGATAAAACAAGTTTTAGGTCGCTAGCATGTATAGAAAAAAAGTTACTAACCGATATCTGAAAAACAAACAAACGGACTCCGACTTCGTCCATCGAGCAATATCAAAACAAAGACGGCCGTTTCCGCCGTAATTTGACGCGCTGAATGCGATAAAACAAGTTTTAGGTCGCTAGCATGTATAGAAAAAAAGTTACTCACCGATATCCACGAAACAAACAAACGGAATTCGACTCCGTGTTTTGAGCAATATCAGAACAAAGACGACCGTTTCCGGCGTAATTTGACGCGCTGAATGCAATAAAACAAGTTTTAGGTCGCTAGCGTGTATAGAAAAAAAGTTACCAACCGATATCTGAAAAACAAACAAACGGACTTCGACTTCGTGTTTCGAGCAATATCAAAACAAAGACGGCCGCTTCCGGCGTAATTTGACGGGCTGAATGCGATAAAACAAGTTTTAGGTCGCTAGCATGTATAGAAAAAAAGTTACTCACCGATATCCACGAAACAAACGAACGGAATTCGACTTCGTGTTTTAAGCAATATCAAAACAAAGACGACCGTTTCCGGCGTAATTTGACGCGCTGAATGCGATAAAACAAGTTTTAGGTCGCTAGGATGTATAGAAAAAAAGTTACTCACCGATATCCACGACACAAACAAACGGAATTCGACTCCGTGTTTTGAGCAATATCAGAACAAAGACGACCGTTTCCGGCGTGATTTGACGCGCTGAATGCGATAAAGCAAGTTTTAGGTCGCTAGCATGTATAGAAAAAAAGTTACTCACCGATATCCACGAAACAAACAAACGGACTTCGACTTCGTGTTTCGAGCAATATCAAAACAAAGACGGCCGTTTCCGGCGTAATTTGACGCGCTGAATGCGATAAAACAGGTTTTAGGTCGCTAGCATGTATAGAAAAAAAGTTACTCACCGATATCCACGAAACAAACAAACGGAATTCGACTTCGTGTTTTGAGCAATATCAGAACAAAGACGACCGTTTCCGGCGTAATTTGACGCGCTGAATGCGATAGAACAAGTTTTAGGTCGCTAGCATGTATAGAAAAAAAGATACTCACCGATATCTGAAAAACAAACAAACGGACTCCGACTTCGTCTATCGAGCAATATCAAAACAAAGACGGCCGTTTCCGGCGTAATTTGACGCGCTGAATGCGATAAAACAAGTTTCAGGTCGCTAGCATGTATAGAAAAAAAGTTACTCACCGATATCCACGAAACAAACAAACGGAATTCGACTCCGTGTTTTGAGCAATATCAGAACAAAGACGACCGTTTCCGGCGTAATTTGACGCGCTGAATGCGATAAAGCAAGTTTTAGGTCGCTAGCATGTATAGAAAAAAAGTTACTCACCGATATCCACGAAACAAACGAACGGAATTCGACTTCGTGTTTTAAGCAATATCAAAACAAAGACCACCGTTTTCGGCGTAATTTGACGCGCTGGATGCGATAAAACAGGTTTTAGGTCGCTAGCATGTATAGAAAAAAAGTTACTCACCGATATCCACGAAACAAACAAACGGAATTCGACTCCGTGTTTTGAGCAATATCAGAACAAAGACGACCGTTTCCGGCGTAATTTGACGCGCTGAATGCGATAAAACAAGTTTTAGGTCGCTAGCATGTATAGAAAAAAAGTTACTCACCGATATCCACGAAACAAACAAACGGAATTCGACTTCGTGTTTCAAACAATATCAAAACAAAGACGACCGTTTCCGGCGTAATTTGACGCGCTGAATGCGATAAAACAAGTTTTAGGTCGCTAGCATGTATAAAAAAAAAGTTACTCACCGATATTCACGAAACAAACGAACGGAATTCGACTTCGTGTTTTAAGCAATATCAAAACAAAGACGACCGTTTCCGGCGTAATTTGACGCGCTGAATGCGATAAAACAAGTTTTAGGTCGCTAGCATGTATAGAAAAAAAGTTACTCACCGATATCCACGAAACAAACGAACGGAATTCGACTTCGTGTTTTAAGCAATATCAGAACAAAGACGACCGTTTCCGGCGTAATTTGACGCGCTGAATGCAATAGAACAAGTTTTAGGTCGCTAGCGTGTATAGAAAAAAAGTTACCAACCGATATCTGAAAAACAAACGAACGGACTTCGACTTCGTGTTTCGAGCAATATCAAAACAAAGACGGCCGCTTCCGGCGTAGTTTGACGGGCTGAATGCGATAAAACAAGTTTTAGGTCGCTAGCATGTATAGAAAAAAAGTTACTCACCGATATCCACGAAACAAACGAACGGAATTCGACTTCGTGTTTTAAGCAATATCAAAACAAAGACGACCGTTTCCGGCGTAATTTGACGCGCTGAATGCGATAAAACAAGTTTTAGGTCGCTAGGATGTATAGAAAAAAAGTTACTCACCGATATCCACGACACAAACAAACGGAATTCGACTCCGTGTTTCAAGCAATATCAGAACAAAGACGACCGTTTCCGGCGTGATTTGACGCGCTGAATGCGATAAAGCAAGTTTTAGGTCGCTAGCATGTATAGAAAAAAAGTTACTCACCGATATCCACGAAACAAACAAACGGACTTCGACTTCGTGTTTCGAGCAATATCAAAACAAAGACGGCCGCTTCCGGCGTAATTTGACGGGCTGAATGCGATAAAACAAGTTTTAGGTCGCTAGCATGTATAGAAAAAAAGTTACTCACCGATATCCACGAAACAAACGAACGGAATTCGACTTCGTGTTTTAAGCAATATCAAAACAAAGACGACCGTTTCCGGCGTAATTTGACGCGCTGAATGCGATAAAACAAGTTTTAGGTCGCCAGGATGTATAGAAAAAAAGTTACTCACCGATATCCACGACACAAACAAACGGAATTCGACTCCGTGTTTTGAGCAATATCAGAACAAAGACGACCGTTTCCGGCGTGATTTGACGCGCTGAATGCGATAAAGCAAGTTTTAGGTCGCTAGCATGTATAGAAAAAAAGTTACTCACCGATATCCACGGAACAAACAAACGGACTTCGACTTCGTGTTTCGAGCAATATCAAAACAAAGACGGCCGTTTTCGGCGTAATTTGACGCGCTGAATGCGATAAAACAAGTTTTAGGTCGCTAGCATGTATAGAAAAAAAGATCCTCACCGATATCCACGAAACAAACGAACGGAATTCGACTTCGTGTTTTAAGCAATATCGAAACAAAGACCACCGTTTTCGGCGTAATTTGACGCGCTGAATGCGATAAAACAGGTTTTAGGTCGCTAGCATGTAGAGAAAAAAAGTTACTCACCGATATCCACGAAACAAACAAACGGAATTCGACTCCGTGTTTTGAGCAATATCAGAACAAAGACGACCGTTTCCGGCGTAATTTGACGCGCTGAATGCGATAGAACAAGTTTTAGGTCGCTAGCATGTATAGGAAAAAAGTTACTCACCGATATCCGAAAAACAAACAAACGGACTCCGACTTCGTCTATCGAGCAATATCAAAACAAAGACGGCCGTTTCCGGCGTAATTTGACGCGCTGAATGCGATAAAACAAGTTTTAGGTCGCTAGCATGTATAGAAAAAAAGTTACTTACCGATATCCACGAAACAAACAAACGGAATTCGACTCCGTGTTTTGAGCAATATCAGAACAAAGACGACCGTTTCCGGCGTAATTTGACGCGCTGAATGCGATAAAGCAAGTTTTAGGTCGCTAGCATGTATAGAAAAAAAGTTACTCACCGATATCCACGAAACAAACGAACGGAATTCGACTTCGTGTTTTAAGCAATATCAAAACAAAGACCACCGTTTTCGGCGTAATTTGACGCGCTGGATGCGATAAAACAGGTTTTAGGTCGCTAGCATGTATAGAAAAAAAGTTACTCACCGATATCTACGAAACAAACAAACGGAATTCGACTCCGTGTTTTGAGCAATATCAGAACAAAGACGACCGTTTCCGGCGTAATTTGACGCGCTGAATGCGATAAAACAAGTTTTAGGTCGCTAGCATGTATAGAAAAAAAGTTACTCACCGATATCCACGAAACAAACGAACGGAATTCGACTTCGTGTTTTAAGCAATATCAAAACAAAGACCACCGTTTTCGGCGTAATTTGACGCGCTGGATGCGATAAAACAGGTTTTAGGTCGCTAGCATGTATAGAAAAAAAGTTACTCACCGATATCTACGAAACAAACAAACGGAATTCGACTCCGTGTTTTGAGCAATATCAGAACAAAGACGACCGTTTCCGGCGTAATTTGACGCGCTGAATGCGATAAAACAAGTTTTAGGTCGCTAGCATGTATAGAAAAAAAGTTACTCACCGATATCCACGAAACAAACGAACGGAATTCGACTTCGTGTTTTAAGCAATATCAAAACAAAGACGACCGTTTCCGGCGTAATTTGACGCGCTGAATGCGATAAAACAAGTTTTAGGTCGCTAGGATGTATAGAAAAAAAGTTACTCACCGATATCCACGACACAAACAAACGGAATTCGACTCCGTGTTTTAAGCAATATCAGAACAAAGACGACCGTTTCCGGCGTGATTTGACGCGCTGAATGCGATAAAGCAAGTTTTAGGTCGCTAGCATGTATAGAAAAAAAGTTACTCACCGATATCCACGAAACAAACAAACGGACTTCGACTTCGTGTTTCGAGCAATATCAAAACAAAGACGGCCGCTTCCGGCGTAATTTGACGGGCTGAATGCGATAAAACAAGTTTTCGGTCGCTAGCATGTATAGAAAAAAAGTTACTCACCGATATCCACGAAACAAACGAACGGAATTCGACTTCGTGTTTTAAGCAATATCAAAACAAAGACGACCGTTTCCGGCGTAATTTGACGCGCTGAATGCGATAAAACAAGTTTTAGGTCGCCAGGATGTATAGAAAAAAAGTTACTCACCGATATCCACGACACAAACAAACGGAATTCGACTCCGTGTTTTGAGCAATATCAGAACAAAGACGACCGTTTCCGGCGTGATTTGACGCGCTGAATGCGATAAAGCAAGTTTTAGGTCGCTAGCATGTATAGAAAAAAAGTTACTCACCGATATCCACGGAACAAACAAACGGACTTCGACTTCGTGTTTCGAGCAATATCAAAACAAAGACGGCCGTTTTCGGCGTAATTTGACGCGCTGAATGCGATAAAACAAGTTTTAGGTCGCTAGCATGTATAGAAAAAAAGTTCCTCACCGATATCCACGAAACAAACGAACGGAATTCGACTTCGTGTTTTAAGCAATATCGAAACAAAGACCACCGTTTTCGGCGTAATTTGACGCGCTGAATGCGATAAAACAGGTTTTAGGTCGCTAGCATGTAGAGAAAAAAAGTTACTCACCGATATCCACGAAACAAACAAACGGAATTCGACTCCGTGTTTTGAGCAATATCAGAACAAAGACGACCGTTTCCGGCGTAATTTGACGCGCTGAATGCGAAAGAACAAGTTTTAGGTCGCTAGCATGTATAGAAAAAAAGTTACTCACCGATATCTGAAAAACAAACAAACGGACTCCGACTTCGTCTATCGAGCAATATCAAAACAAAGACGGCCGTTTCCGGCGTAATTTGACGCGCTGAATGCGATAAAACAAGTTTTAGGTCGCTAGCATGTATAGAAAAAAAGTTCCTCACCGATATCCACGAAACAAACAAACGGAATTCGACTCCGTGTTTTGAGCAATATCAGAACAAAGACGACCGTTTCCGGCGTAATTTGACGCGCTGAATGCGATAAAGCAAGTTTTAGGTCGCTAGCATGTATAGAAAAAAAGTTACTCACCGATATCCACGAAACAAACGAACGGAATTCGACTTCGTGTTTTAAGCAATATCAAAACAAAGACCACCGTTTTCGGCGTAATTTGACGCGCTGGATGCGATAAAACAGGTTTTAGGTCGCTAGCATGTATAGAAAAAAAGTTACTCACCGATATCCACGAAACAAACAAACGGAATTCGACTCCGTGTTTTGAGCAATATCAGAACAAAGACGACCGTTTCCGGCGTAATTTGACGCGCTGAATGCGATAAAACAAGTTTTAGGTCGCTAGCATGTATAGAAAAAAAGTTACTCACCGATATCCACGAAACAAACAAACGGAATTCGACTTCGTGTTTTAAACAATATCAAAACAAAGACGACCGTTTCCGGCGTAATTTGACGCGCTGAATGCGATAAAACAAGTTTTAGGTCGCTAGCATGTATAGAAAAAAAGTTACTCACCGATATCCACGAAACAAACAAACGGAATTCGACTCCGTGTTTTGAGCAATATCAGAACAAAGACGACCGTTTCCGGCGTAATTTGACGCGCTGAATGCGATAAAGCAAGTTTTAGGTCGCTAGCATGTATAGAAAAAAAGTTACTCACCGATATCCACGAAACAAACGAACGGAATTCGACTTCGTGTTTTAAGCAATATCAAAACAAAGACCACCGTTTTCGGCGTAATTTGACGCGCTGGATGCGATAAAACAGGTTTTAGGTCGCTAGCATGTATAGAAAAAAAGTTACTCACCGATATCCACGAAACAAACAAACGGAATTCGACTCCGTGTTTTGAGCAATATCAGAACAAAGACGACCGTTTCCGGCGTAATTTGACGCGCTGAATGCGATAAAACAAGTTTTAGGTCGCTAGCATGTATAGAAAAAAAGTTACTCACCGATATCCACGAAACAAACAAACGGAATTCGACTTCGTGTTTTAAACAATATCAAAACAAAGACGACCGTTTCCGGCGTAATTTGACGCGCTGAATGCGATAAAACAAGTTTTAGGTCGCTAGCATGTATAAAAAAAAAGTTACTCACCGATATCCACGAAACAAACGAACGGAATTCGACTTCGTGTTTTAAGCAATATCAAAACAAAGACGACCGTTTCCGGCGTAATTTGACGCGCTGAATGCGATAAAACAAGTTTTAGGTCGCTAGCATGTATAGAAAAAAAGTTACTCACCGATATCCACGAAACAAACGAACGGAATTCGACTTCGTGTTTTAAGCAATATCAGAACAAAGACGACCGTTTCCGGCGTAATTTGACGCGCTGAATGCAATAAAACAAGTTTTAGGTCGCTAGCGTGTATAGAAAAAAAGTTACCAACCGATATCTGAAAAACAAACAAACGGACTTCGACTTCGTGTTTCGAGCAATATCAAAACAAAGACGGCCGCTTCCGGCGTAATTTGACGGGCTGAATGCGATAAAACAAGTTTTAGGTCGCTAGCATGTATAGAAAAAAAGTTACTCACCGATATCCACGAAACAAACAAACGGAATTCGACTCCGTGTTTTGAGCAATATCAGAACAAAGACGACCGTTTCCGGCGTAATTTGACGCGCTGAATGCGATAGAACAAGTTTTAGGTCGCTAGCATGTATAGAAAAAAAGTTACCAACCGATATCTGAAAAACAAACAAACGGACTTCGACTTCGTGTTTCGAGCAATATCAAAACAAAGACGGCCGCTTCCGGCGTAATTTGACGGGCTGAATGCGATAAAACAAGTTTTAGGTCGCTAGCATGTATAGAAAAAAAAATACTCACCGATATCCACGAAACAAACGAACGGAATTCGACTTCGTGTTTTAAGCAATATCAAAACAAAGACGACCGTTTCCGGCGTAATTTGACGCGCTGAATGCGATAAAACAAGTTTTAGGTCGCTAGCATGTATAGAAAAAAAAATACTCACCGATATCCACGAAACAAACGAACGGAATTCGACTTCGTGTTTTAAGCAATATCAAAACAAAGACGACCGTTTCCGGCGTAATTTGACGCCCTGAATGCGATAAAACAAGTTTTAGGTCGCTAGGATGTATAGAAAAAAAGTTACTCACCGATATCCACGACACAAACAAACGGAATTCGACTCCGTGTTTTGAGCAATATCAGAACAAAGACGACCGTTTCCGGCGTGATTTGACGCGCTGAATGCGATAAAGCAAGTTTTAGGTCGCTAGCATGTATAGAAAAAAAGTTACTCACCGATATCCACGAAACAAACAAACGGAATTCGACTCCGTGTTTTGAGCAATATCAGAACAAAGACGACCGTTTCCGGCGTAATTTGACGCGCTGAATGCGATAGAACAAGTTTTAGGTCGCTAGCATGTATAGAAAAAAAGTTACCAACCGATATCTGAAAAACAAACAAACGGACTTCGACTTCGTGTTTCGAGCAATATCAAAACAAAGACGGCCGCTTCCGGCGTAATTTGACGGGCTGAATGCGATAAAACAAGTTTTAGGTCGCTAGCATGTATAGAAAAAAAAATACTCACCGATATCCACGAAACAAACGAACGGAATTCGACTTCGTGTTTTAAGCAATATCAAAACAAAGACGACCGTTTCCGGCGTAATTTGACGCGCTGAATGCGATAAAACAAGTTTTAGGTCGCTAGGATGTATAGAAAAAAAGTTACTCACCGATATCCACGACACAAACAAACGGAATTCGACTCCGTGTTTTGAGCAATATCAGAACAAAGACGACCGTTTCCGGCGTGATTTGACGCGCTGAATGCGATAAAGCAAGTTTTAGGTCGCTAGCATGTATAGAAAAAAAGTTACTCACCGATATCCACGAAACAAACAAACGGAATTCGACTCCGTGTTTTGAGCAATATCAGAACAAAGACGACCGTTTCCGGCGTAATTTGACGCGCTGAATGCGATAGAACAAGTTTTAGGTCGCTAGCATGTATAGAAAAAAAGTTACTCACCGATATCTGAAAAACAAACAAACGGACTCCGACTTCGTCTATCGAGCAATATCAAAACAAAGACGGCCGTTTCCGGCGTAATTTGACGCGCTGAATGCGATAAAACAAGTTTTTGGTCGCTAGCATGTATAGAAAAAAAGTTACTCACCGATATCCACGAAACAAACAAACGGAATTCGACTCCGTGTTTTGAGCAATATCAGAACAAAGACGACCGTTTCCGGCGTAATTTGACGCGCTGAATGCGATAAAGCAAGTTTTAGGTCGCTAGCATGTATAGAAAAAAAGTTACTCACCGATATCCACGAAACAAACGAACGGAATTCGACTTCGTGTTTTAAGCAATATCAAAACAAAGACCACCGTTTTCGGCGTAATTTGACGCGCTGGATGCGATAAAACAGGTTTCAGGTCGCTAGCATGTATAGAAAAAAAGTTACTCACCGATATCCACGAAACAAACAAACGGAATTCGACTCCGTGTTTTGAGCAATATCAGAACAAAGACGACCGTTTCCGGCGTAATTTGACGCGCTGAATGCGATAAAACAAGTTTTAGGTCGCTAGCATGTATAGAAAAAAAGTTACTCACCGATATCCACGAAACAAACAAACGGAATTCGACTCCGTGTTTTGAGCAATATCAGAACAAAGACGACCGTTTCCGGCGTAATTTGACGCGCTGAATGCGATAAAGCAAGTTTTAGGTCGCTAGCATGTATAGAAAAAAAGTTGCTCACCGATATCCACGAAACAAACGAACGGAATTCGATTTCGTGTTTTAAGCAATATCGAAACGAAGACCACCGTTTTCGGCGTAATTTGACGCGCTGGATGCGATAAAACAGGTTTTAGGTCGCTAGCATGTATAGAAAAAAAGTTACTCACCGATATCCACGAAACAAACGAACGGAATTCGACTTCGTGTTTTGAGCAATATCAAAACAAAGACGACCGTTTCCGGCGTAATTTGACGCGCTGAATGCGATAAAGCAAGTTTTAGGTCGCTAGCATGTATAGAAAAAAAGTTGCTCACCGATATCCACGAAACAAACGAACGGAATTCGATTTCGTGTTTGAAGCAATATCGAAACAAAGACCACCGTTTTCGGCGTAATTTGACGCGCTGGATGCGATAAAACAGGTTTTAGGTCGCTAGCATGTATAGAAAAAAAGTTACTCACCGATATCCACGAAACAAACGAACGGAATTCGACTTCGTGTTTTGAGCAATATCAAAACAAAGACGACCGTTTCCGGCGTAATTTGACGCGCTGAATGCGATAAAACAAGTTTTAGGTCGCTAGCATGTATAGAAAAAAAGTTACTCACCGATATCCACGAAACAAACGAACGGAATTCGACTTCGTGTTTCAAGCAATATCAAAACAAATACAACCGTTTCCGGCGTAATTTGACGCGCTGAATGCGATGAAACAAGTTTTAGGTCGCTAGCATGTATAGAAAAAAAGTTACTCACCGATATCCACGAAACAAACGAACGGACTTCGACTCCGTGTTTTGAGCAATATCAGAACAAAGACGACCGTTTCCGGCGTAATTTGACGCGCTGAATGCGATAGAACAAGTTTTAGGTCGCTAGCATGTATAGAAAAAAAGTTACCAACCGATATCTGAAAAACAAACAAACGGACTTCGACTTCGTGTTTCGAGCAATATCAAAACAAAGACGGCCGCTTCCGGCGTAATTTGACGGGCTGAATGCGATAAAACAAGTTTTAGGTCGCTAGCATGTATAGAAAAAAAAATACTCACCGATATCCACGAAACAAACGAACGGAATTCGACTTCGTGTTTTAAGCAATATCAAAACAAAGACGACCGTTTCCGGCGTAATTTGACGCGCTGAATGCGATAAAACAAGTTTTAGGTCGCTAGGATGTATAGAAAAAAAGTTACTTACCGATATCCACGACACAAACAAACGGAATTCGACTCCGTGTTTTGAGCAATATCAGAACAAAGACGACCGTTTCCGGCGTGATTTGACGCGCTGAATGCGATAAAGCAAGTTTTAGGTCGCTAGCATGTATAGAAAAAAAGTTACTCACCGATATCCACGAAACAAACAAACGGACTTCGACTTCGTGTTTCGAGCAACATCAAAACAAAGACGGCCGTTTCCGGCGTAATTTGACGCGCTGAATGCGATAAAACAAGTTTTAGGTCGCTAGCATGTATAGAAAAAAAGTTCCTCACCGATATCCACGAAACAAACGAACGGAATTCGACTTCGTGTTTCAAGCAATATCGAAACAAAGACCACCGTTTTCGGCGTAATTTGACGCGCTGAATGCGATAAAACAGGTTTTAGGTCGCTAGCATGTATAGAAAAAAAGTTACTCACCGATATCCACGAAACAAACAAACGGAATTCGACTCCGTGTTTTGAGCAATATCAGAACAAAGACGACCGTTTCCGGCGTAATTTGACGCGCTGAATGCGATAGAACAAGTTTTAGGTCGCTAGCATGTATAGAAAAAAAGTTACTCACCGATATCTGAAAAACAAACAAACGGACTCCGACTTCGTCTATCGAGCAATATCAAAACAAAGACGGCCGTTTCCGGCGTAATTTGACGCGCTGAATGCGATAAAACAAGTTTTAGGTCGCTAGCATGTATAGAAAAAAAGTTACTCACCGATATCCACGAAACAAACAAACGGAATTCGACTCCGTGTTTTGAGCAATATCAGAACAAAGACGACCGTTTCCGGCGTAATTTGACGCGCTGAATGCGATAAAGCAAGTTTTAGGTCGCTAGCATGTATAGAAAAAAAGTTACTCACCGATATCCACGAAACAAACGAACGGAATTCGACTTCGTGTTTTAAGCAATATCAAAACAAAGACCACCGTTTTCGGCGTAATTTGACGCGCTGGATGCGATAAAACAGGTTTTAGGTCGCTAGCATGTATAGAAAAAAAGTTACTCACCGATATCCACGAAACAAACAAACGGAATTCGACTCCGTGTTTCGAGCAATATCAGAACAAAGACGACCGTTTCCGGCGTAATTTGACGCGCTGAATGCGATAAAACAAGTTTTAGGTCGCTAGCATGTATAGAAAAAAAGTTACTTACCGATATCCACGAAACAAACAAACGGAATTCGACTCCGTGTTTTGAGCAATATCAGAACAAAGACGACCGTTTCCGGCGTAATTTGACGCGCTGAATGCGATAAAGCAAGTTTTAGGTCGCTAGCATGTATAGAAAAAAAGTTGCTCACCGATATCCACGAAACAAACGAACGGAATTCGATTTCGTGTTTTAAGCAATATCGAAACAAAGACCACCGTTTTCGGCGTAATTTGACGCGCTGGATGCGATAAAACAGGTTTTAGGTCGCTAGCATGTATAGAAAAAAAGTTACTCACCGATATCCACGAAACAAACGAACGGAATTCGACTTCGTGTTTTGAGCAATATCAAAACAAAGACGACCGTTTCCGGCGTAATTTGACGCGCTGAATGCGATAAAGCAAGTTTTAGGTCGCTAGCATGTATAGAAAAAAAGTTGCTCACCGATATCCACGAAACAAACGAACGAAATTCGATTTCGTGTTTGAAGCAATATCGAAACAAAGACCACCGTTTTCGGCGTAATTTGACGCGCTGGATGCGATAAAACAGGTTTTAGGTCGCTAGCATGTATAGAAAAAAAGTTACTCACCGATATCCACGAAACAAACGAACGGAATTCGACTTCGTGTTTCGAGCAATATCAAAACAAAGACGACCGTTTCCGGCGTAATTTGACGCGCTGAATGCGATAAAACAAGTTTTAGGTCGCTAGCATGTATAGAAAAAAAGTTACTCACCGATATCCACGAAACAAACGAACGGAATTCGACTTCGTGTTTCAAGCAATATCAAAACAAAGACAACCGTTTCCGGCGTAATTTGACGCGCTGAATGCGATGAAACAAGTTTTAGGTCGCTAGCATGTATAGAAAAAAAGTTACTCACCGATATCCACGAAACAAACGAACGGACTTCGACTTCGTGTTTTAAGCAATATCAGAACAAAGACGACCGTTTCCGGCGTAATTTGACGCGCTGAATGCGATAAAACAAGTTTTCGGTCGCTAGGATGTATAGAAAAAAAGTTACTCACCGATATCCACGAAACAAACAAACGGAATTCGACTCCGTGTTTTGAGCAATATCAGAACAAAGACGACCGTTTCCGGCGTAATTTGACGCGCTGAATGCGATAAAGCAAGTTTCAGGTCGCTAGCATGTATAGAAAAAAAGTTACTCACCGATATCCACGAAACAAACAAACGGACTTCGACTTCGTGTTTCGAGCAATATCAAAACAAAGACGGCCGTTTCCGGCGTAATTTGACGCGCTGAATGCGATAAAACAAGTTTTAGGTAGCTAGCATGTATAGAAAAAAAGTTACTCACCGATATCCACGAAACAAACGAACGGAATTTGACTCCGTGTTTTAAGCAATATCGAAACAAAGACCACCGTTTTCGGCGTAATTTGACGCGCTGAATGCGATAAAACAGGTTTTAGGTCGCTAGCATGTATAGAAAAAAAGTTACTCACCGATATCCACGAAACAAACAAACGGAATTCGACTTCGTGTTTTGAGCAATATCAGAACAAAAACGACCGTTTCCGACGTAATTTGACGCGCTGAATGCGATAGAACAAGTTTTAGGTCGCTAGCATGTATAGAAAAAAAGTTACTAACCGATATCTGAAAAACAAACAAACGGACTCCGACTTCGTCTATCGAGCAATATCAAAACAAAGACGGCCGTTTCCGGCGTAATTTGACGCGCTGAATGCGATAAAACAAGTTTTAGGTCGCTAGCATGTATAGAAAAAAAGTTACTCACCGATATCCACGAAACAAACGAACGGAATTCGACTTCGTGTTTTGAGCAATATCAAAACAAAGACGACCGTTTCTGGCGTAATTTGACGCGCTGAATGCGATAAAACAAGTTTTAGGTCGCTAGGATGTATAGAAAAAAAGTTACTCACCGATATCCACGAAACAAACGAACGGACTTCGACTTCGTGTTTTAAGCAATATCAGAACAAAGACGACCGTTTCCGGCGTAATTTGACGCGCTGAATGCGATAAAACAAGTTTTCGGTCGCTAGGATGTATAGAAAAAAAGTTACTCACCGATATCCACGAAACAAACAAACGGAATTCGACTCCGTGTTTTGAGCAATATCAGAACAAAGACGACCGTTTCCGGCGTAATTTGACGCGCTGAATGCGATAAAGCAAGTTTCAGGTCGCTAGCATGTATAGAAAAAAAGTTACTCACCGATATCCACGAAACAAACAAACGGACTTCGACTTCGTGTTTCGAGCAATATCAAAACAAAGACGGCCGTTTCCGGCGTAATTTGACGCGCTGAATGCGATAAAACAAGTTTTAGGTCGCTAGCATGTATAGAAAAAAAGTTACTCACCGATATCCACGAAACAAACGAACGGAATTTGACTCCGTGTTTTAAGCAATATCGAAACAAAGACCACCGTTTTCGGCGTAATTTGACGCGCTGAATGCGATAAAACAGGTTTTAGGTCGCTAGCATGCATAGAAAAAAAGTTACTCACCGATATCCACGAAACAAACAAACGGAATTCGACTTCGTGTTTTGAGCAATATCAAAACAAAAACGACCGTTTCCGACGTAATTTGACGCGCTGAATGCGATAGAACAAGTTTTAGGTCGCTAGCATGTATAGAAAAAAAGTTACTAACCGATATCTGAAAAACAAACAAACGGACTCCGACTTCGTCTATCGAGCAATATCAAAACAAAGACGGCCGTTTCCGGCGTAATTTGACGCGCTGAATGCGATAAAACAAGTTTTAGGTCGCTAGCATGTATAGAAAAAAAGTTACTCACCGATATCCACGAAACAAACGAACGGAATTCGACTTCGTGTTTTGAGCAATATCAAAACAAAGACGACCGTTTCTGGCGTAATTTGACGCGCTGAATGCGATAAAACAAGTTTTAGGTCGCTAGGATGTATAGAAAAAAAGTTACTCACCGATATCCACGAAACAAACAAACGGAATTCGACTCCGTGTTTTGAGCAATATCAGAACAAAGACGACCGTTTCCGACGTAATTTGACGCGCTGAATGCGATAAAGCAAGTTTTAGGTCGCTAGCATGTATAGAAAAAAAGTTGCTCACCGATATCCACGAAACAAACGAACGGAATTCGATTTCGTGTTTTAAGCAATATCGAAACAAAGACCACCGTTTTCGGCGTAATTTGACGCGCTGAATGCGATAAAACAAGTTTTAGGTCGCTAGCATGTATAGAAAAAAAGTTACTCACCGATATCCACGAAACAAACGAACGGAATTCGACTTCGTGTTTCAAGCAATATCAAAACAAAGACAACCGTTTCCGGCGTAATTTGACGCGCTGAATGCGATAAAACAAGTTTTAGGTCGCTAGCATGTATAGAAAAAAAGTTACTCACCGATATCCACGAAACAAACGAACGGACTTCGACTTCGTGTTTCAAGCAATATCAGAACAAAGACGACCGTTTCCGGCGTAATTTGACGCGCTGAATGCGATAAAACAAGTTTTAGGTCGCTAGGATGTATAGAAAAAAAGTTACTCACCGATATCCACGAAACAAACAAACGGAATTCGACTCCGTGTTTTGAGCAATATCAGAACAAAGACGACCGTTTCCGGCGTAATTTGACGCGCTGAATGCGATAAAGCAAGTTTCAGGTCGCTAGCATGTATAGAAAAAAAGTTACTCACCGATATCCACGAAACAAACAAACGGACTTCGACTTCGTGTTTCGAGCAATATCAAAACAAAGACGGCCGTTTCCGGCGTAATTTGACGCGCTGAATGCGATAAAGCAAGTTTTAGGTCGCTAGCATGTATAGAAAAAAAGTTGCTCACCGATATCCACGAAACAAACGAACGGAATTCGATTTCGTGTTTTAAGCAATATCGAAACAAAGACCACCGTTTTCGGCGTAATTTGACGCGCTGAATGCGATAAAACAAGTTTTAGGTCGCTAGCATGTATAGAAAAAAAGTAACTCACCGATATCCACGAAACAAACGAACGGAATTCGACTTCGTGTTTCAAGCAATATCAAAACAAAGACAACCGTTTTCGGCGTAATTTGACGCGCTGAATGCGATAAAACAAGTTTTAGGTCGCTAGCATGTATAGAAAAAAAGTTACTCACCGATATCCACGAAACAAACGAACGGACTTCGACTTCGTGTTTTAAGCAATATCAGAACAAAGACGACCGTTTCCGGCGTAATTTGACGCGCTGAATGCGATAAGCAAGTTTCAGGTCGCTAGCATGTATAGAAAAAAAGTTACTCACCGATATCCACGAAACAAACAAACGGACTTCGACTTCGTGTTTCGAGCAATATCAAAACAAAGACGGCCGTTTCCGGCGTAATTTGACGCGCTGAATGCGATAAAACAAGTTTTAGGTCGCTAGCATGTTTAGAAAAAAAGTTACTCACCGATATCCACGAAACAAACAAACGGAATTCGACTTCGTGTTTTGAGCAATATCAGAACAAAAACGACCGTTTCCGGCGTAATTTGACGCGCTGAATGCGAAAGAACAAGTTTTAGGTCGCTAGCATGTATAGAAAAAAAGTTACTAACCGATATCTGAAAAACAAACAAACGGACTCCGACTTCGTCTATCGAGCAATATCAAAACAAAGACGGCCGTTTCCGGCGTAATTTGACGCGCTGAATGCGATAAAACAAGTTTTAGGTCGCTAGCATGTATAGAAAAAAAGTTACTCACCGATATCCACGAAACAAACGAACGGAATTCGACTTCGTGTTTTAAGCAATATCGAAACAAAGACGACCGTTTCCGGCGTAATTTGACGCGCTGAATGCGATAAAACAAGTTTTAGGTCGCTAGGATGTATAGAAAAAAAGTTACTCACCGATATCCACGAAACAAACAAACGGAATTCGACTCCGTGTTTTGAGCAATATCAGAACAAAGACGACCGTTTCCGGCGTAATTTGACGCGCTGAATGCGATAAAGCAAGTTTTAGGTCGCTAGCATGTATAGAAAAAAAGTTGCTCACCGATATCCACGAAACAAACGAACGGAATTCGATTTCGTGTTTTAAGCAATATCGAAACAAAGACCACCGTTTTCGGCGTAATTTGACGCGCTGAATGCGATAAGCAAGTTTCAGGTCGCTAGCATGTATAGAAAAAAAGTTACTCACCGATATCCACGAAACAAACAAACGGACTTCGACTTCGTGTTTCGAGCAATATCAAAACAAAGACGGCCGTTTCCGGCGTAATTTGACGCGCTGAATGCGATAAAACAAGTTTTAGGTCGCTAGCATGTTTAGAAAAAAAGTTACTCACCGATATCCACGAAACAAACAAACGGAATTCGACTTCGTGTTTTGAGCAATATCAGAACAAAAACGACCGTTTCCGGCGTAATTTGACGCGCTGAATGCGAAAGAACAAGTTTTAGGTCGCTAGCATGTATAGAAAAAAAGTTACTAACCGATATCTGAAAAACAAACAAACGGACTCCGACTTCGTCTATCGAGCAATATCAAAACAAAGACGGCCGTTTCCGGCGTAATTTGACGCGCTGAATGCGATAAAACAAGTTTTAGGTCGCTAGCATGTATAGAAAAAAAGTTACTCACCGATATCCACGAAACAAACGAACGGAATTCGACTTCGTGTTTTAAGCAATATCGAAACAAAGACGACCGTTTCCGGCGTAATTTGACGCGCTGAATGCGATAAAACAAGTTTTAGGTCGCTAGGATGTATAGAAAAAAAGTTACTCACCGATATCCACGAAACAAACAAACGGAATTCGACTCCGTGTTTTGAGCAATATCAGAACAAAGACGACCGTTTCCGGCGTAATTTGACGCGCTGAATGCGATAAAGCAAGTTTTAGGTCGCTAGCATGTATAGAAAAAAAGTTGCTCACCGATATCCACGAAACAAACGAACGGAATTCGATTTCGTGTTTTAAGCAATATCGAAACAAAGACCACCGTTTTCGGCGTAATTTGACGCGCTGGATGCGATAAAACAGGTTTTAGGTCGCTAGCATGTATAGAAAAAAAGTTACTCACCGATATCCACGAAACAAACGAACGGAATTCGACTTCGTGTTTTGAGCAATATCAAAACAAAGACGACCGTTTCCGGCGTAATTTGACGCGCTGAATGCGATAAAGCAAGTTTCAGGTCGCTAGCATGTATAGAAAAAAAGTTACTCACCGATATCCACGAAACAAACGAACGGAATTCGACTTCGTGTTTTAAGCAATATCGAAACAAAGACCACCGTTTTCGGCGTAATTTGACGCGCTGGATGCGATAAAACAGGTTTTAGGTCGCTAGGATGTATAGAAAAAAAGTTACTCACCGATATCCACGAAACAAACAAACGGAATTCGACTCCGTGTTTTGAGCAATATCAGAACAAAGACGACCGTTTCCGGCGTAATTTGACGCGCTGAATGCGATAAAGCAAGTTTTAGGTCGCTAGCATGTATAGAAAAAAAGTTGCTCACCGATATCCACGAAACAAACGAACGGAATTCGATTTCGTGTTTTAAGCAATATCGAAACAAAGACCACCGTTTTCGGCGTAATTTGACGCGCTGGATGCGATAAAACAGGTTTTAGGTCGCTAGCATGTATAGAAAAAAAGTTACTCACCGATATCCACGAAACAAACGAACGGAATTCGACTTCGTGTTTTGAGCAATATCAAAACAAAGACGACCGTATCCGGCGTAATTTGACGCGCTGAATGCGATAAAACAAGTTTTAGGTCGCTAGCTTGTATAGAAAGAAAGTTACTCACCGATATCCACAAAACAAACAAACGGAATTCGACTCCGTGTTTTGAGCAATATCAGAACAAAGACGACCGTTTCCGGCGTAATTTGACGCGCTGAATGCGATAAAACAGGTTTTAGGTCGCTAGCATGTATAGAAAAAAAGTTACTCACCGATATCCACGAAACAAACAAACGGAATTCGACTCCGTGTTTTGAGCAATATCAGAACAAAGACGACCGTTTCCGGCGTAATTTGACGCGCTGAATGCGATAGAACAAGTTTTAGGTCGCTAGCATGTATAGAAAAAAAGTCACTCACCGATATCCACGAAACAAACGAACGGAATTTGACTCCGTGTTTTAAGCAATATCGAAACAAAGACCACCGTTTTCGGCGTAATTTGACGCGCTGAATGCGATAAAACAGGTTTTAGGTCGCTAGCATGTATAGAAAAAAAGTTACTCACCGATATCCACGAAACAAACAAACGGAATTCGACTTCGTGTTTTGAGCAATATCAGAACAAAAACGACCGTTTCCGGCGTAATTTGACGCGCTGAATGCGATAGAACAAGTTTTAGGTCGCTAGCATGTATAGAAAAAAAGTTACTAACCGATATCTGAAAAACAAACAAACGGACTCCGACTTCGTCTATCGAGCAATATCAAAACAAAGACGGCCGTTTCCGGCGTAATTTGACGCGCTGAATGCGATAAAACAAGTTTTAGGTCGCTAGCATGTATAGAAAAAAAGTTACTCACCGATATCCACGAAACAAACGAACGGAATTCGACTTCGTGTTTTAAGCAATATCGAAACAAAGACGACCGTTTCCGGCGTAATTTGACGCGCTGAATGCGATCAAACAAGTTTTAGGTCGCTAGGATGTATAGAAAAAAAGTTACTCACCGATATCCACGAAACAAACAAACGGAATTCGACTCCGTGTTTCGAGCAATATCAGAACAAAGACGACCGTTTTCGGCGTAATTTGACGCGCTGAATGCGATAAAGCAAGTTTTAGGTCGCTAGCATGTATAGAAAAAAAGTTGCTCACCGATATCCACGAAACAAACGAACGGAATTCGATTTCGTGTTTTAAGCAATATCGAAACAAAGACCACCGTTTTCGGCGTAATTTGACGCGCTGAATGCGATAAAACAAGTTTTAGGTCGCTAGCATGTATAGAAAAAAAGTAACTCACCGATATCCACGAAACAAACGAACGGAATTCGACTTCGTGTTTCAAGCAATATCAAAACAAAGACAACCGTTTTCGGCGTAATTTGACGCGCTGAATGCGATAAAACAAGTTTTAGGTCGCTAGCATGTATAGAAAAAAAGTTACTCACCGATATCCACGAAACAAACGAACGGACTTCGACTTCGTGTTTTAAGCAATATCAGAACAAAGACGACCGTTTCCGGCGTAATTTGACGCGCTGAATGCGATAAGCAAGTTTCAGGTCGCTAGCATGTATAGAAAAAAAGTTACTCACCGATATCCACGAAACAAACAAACGGACTTCGACTTCGTGTTTCGAGCAATATCAAAACAAAGACGGCCGTTTCCGGCGTAATTTGACGCGCTGAATGCGATAAAACAAGTTTTAGGTCGCTAGCATGTTTAGAAAAAAAGTTACTCACCGATATCCACGAAACAAACAAACGGAATTCGACTTCGTGTTTTGAGCAATATCAGAACAAAAACGACCGTTTCCGGCGTAATTTGACGCGCTGAATGCGAAAGAACAAGTTTTAGGTCGCTAGCATGTATAGAAAAAAAGTTACTAACCGATATCTGAAAAACAAACAAACGGACTCCGACTTCGTCTATCGAGCAATATCAAAACAAAGACGGCCGTTTCCGGCGTAATTTGACGCGCTGAATGCGATAAAACAAGTTTTAGGTCGCTAGCATGTATAGAAAAAAAGTTACTCACCGATATCCACGAAACAAACGAACGGAATTCGACTTCGTGTTTTAAGCAATATCGAAACAAAGACGACCGTTTCCGGCGTAATTTGACGCGCTGAATGCGATAAAACAAGTTTTAGGTCGCTAGGATGTATAGAAAAAAAGTTACTCACCGATATCCACGAAACAAACAAACGGAATTCGACTTCGTGTTTTGAGCAATATCAGAACAAAGACGACCGTTTCCGGCGTAATTTGACGCGCTGAATGCGATAAAGCAAGTTTTAGGTCGCTAGCATGTATAGAAAAAAAGTTGCTCACCGATATCCACGAAACAAACGAACGGAATTCGATTTCGTGTTTTAAGCAATATCGAAACAAAGACCACCGTTTTCGGCGTAATTTGACGCGCTGGATGCGATAAAACAGGTTTTAGGTCGCTAGCATGTATAGAAAAAAAGTTACTCACCGATATCCACGAAACAAACGAACGGAATTCGACTTCGTGTTTTGAGCAATATCAAAACAAAGACGACCGTTTCCGGCGTAATTTGACGCGCTGAATGCGATAAAGCAAGTTTCAGGTCGCTAGCATGTATAGAAAAAAAGTTACTCACCGATATCCACGAAACAAACGAACGGAATTCGACTTCGTGTTTTAAGCAATATCGAAACAAAGACCACCGTTTTCGGCGTAATTTGACGCGCTGGATGCGATAAAACAGGTTTTAGGTCGCTAGCATGCATAGAAAAAAAGTTACTCACCGATATCCACGAAACAAACAAACGGAATTCGACTTCGTGTTTTGAGCAATATCAGAACAAAAACGACCGTTTCCGACGTAATTTGACGCGCTGAATGCGATAGAACAAGTTTTAGGTCGCTAGCATGTATAGAAAAAAAGTTACTAACCGATATCTGAAAAACAAACAAACGGACTCCGACTTCGTCTATCGAGCAATATCAAAACAAAGACGGCCGTTTCCGGCGTAATTTGACGCGCTGAATGCGATAAAACAAGTTTTAGGTCGCTAGCATGTATAGAAAAAAAGTTACTCACCGATATCCACGAAACAAACGAACGGAATTCGACTTCGTGTTTTGAGCAATATCAAAACAAAGACGACCGTTTCTGGCGTAATTTGACGCGCTGAATGCGATAAAACAAGTTTTAGGTCGCTAGGATGTATAGAAAAAAAGTTACTCACCGATATCCACGAAACAAACAAACGGAATTCGACTCCGTGTTTTGAGCAATATCAGAACAAAGACGACCGTTTCCGACGTAATTTGACGCGCTGAATGCGATAAAGCAAGTTTTAGGTCGCTAGCATGTATAGAAAAAAAGTTGCTCACCGATATCCACGAAACAAACGAACGGAATTCGATTTCGTGTTTTAAGCAATATCGAAACAAAGACCACCGTTTTCGGCGTAATTTGACGCGCTGAATGCGATAAAACAAGTTTTAGGTCGCTAGCATGTATAGAAAAAAAGTTACTCACCGATATCCACGAAACAAACGAACGGAATTCGACTTCGTGTTTCAAGCAATATCAAAACAAAGACAACCGTTTCCGGCGTAATTTGACGCGCTGAATGCGATAAAACAAGTTTTAGGTCGCTAGCATGTATAGAAAAAAAGTTACTCACCGATATCCACGAAACAAACGAACGGACTTCGACTTCGTGTTTCAAGCAATATCAGAACAAAGACGACCGTTTCCGGCGTAATTTGACGCGCTGAATGCGATAAAACAAGTTTTAGGTCGCTAGGATGTATAGAAAAAAAGTTACTCACCGATATCCACGAAACAAACAAACGGAATTCGACTCCGTGTTTTGAGCAATATCAGAACAAAGACGACCGTTTCCGGCGTAATTTGACGCGCTGAATGCGATAAAGCAAGTTTTAGGTCGCTAGCATGTATAGAAAAAAAGTTGCTCACCGATATCCACGAAACAAACGAACGGAATTCGATTTCGTGTTTTAAGCAATATCGAAACAAAGACCACCGTTTTCGGCGTAATTTGACGCGCTGGATGCGATAAAACAGGTTTTAGGTCGCTAGCATGTATAGAAAAAAAGTTACTCACCGATATCCACGAAACAAACGAACGGAATTCGACTTCGTGTTTTGAGCAATATCAAAACAAAGACGACCGTTTCCGGCGTAATTTGACGCGCTGAATGCGATAAAGCAAGTTTCAGGTCGCTAGCATGTATAGAAAAAAAGTTACTCACCGATATCCACGAAACAAACGAACGGAATTCGACTTCGTGTTTTAAGCAATATCGAAACAAAGACCACCGTTTTCGGCGTAATTTGACGCGCTGGATGCGATAAAACAGGTTTTAGGTCGCTAGGATGTATAGAAAAAAAGTTACTCACCGATATCCACGAAACAAACAAACGGAATTCGACTCCGTGTTTTGAGCAATATCAGAACAAAGACGACCGTTTCCGGCGTAATTTGACGCGCTGAATGCGATAAAGCAAGTTTTAGGTCGCTAGCATGTATAGAAAAAAAGTTGCTCACCGATATCCACGAAACAAACGAACGGAATTCGATTTCGTGTTTTAAGCAATATCGAAACAAAGACCACCGTTTTCGGCGTAATTTGACGCGCTGGATGCGATAAAACAGGTTTTAGGTCGCTAGCATGTATAGAAAAAAAGTTACTCACCGATATCCACGAAACAAACGAACGGAATTCGACTTCGTGTTTTGAGCAATATCAAAACAAAGACGACCGTATCCGGCGTAATTTGACGCGCTGAATGCGATAAAACAAGTTTTAGGTCGCTAGCTTGTATAGAAAGAAAGTTACTCACCGATATCCACAAAACAAACAAACGGAATTCGACTCCGTGTTTTGAGCAATATCAGAACAAAGACGACCGTTTCCGGCGTAATTTGACGCGCTGAATGCGATAAAACAGGTTTTAGGTCGCTAGCATGTATAGAAAAAAAGTTACTCACCGATATCCACGAAACAAACAAACGGAATTCGACTCCGTGTTTTGAGCAATATCAGAACAAAGACGACCGTTTCCGGCGTAATTTGACGCGCTGAATGCGATAGAACAAGTTTTAGGTCGCTAGCATGTATAGAAAAAAAGTCACTCACCGATATCCACGAAACAAACGAACGGAATTTGACTCCGTGTTTTAAGCAATATCGAAACAAAGACCACCGTTTTCGGCGTAATTTGACGCGCTGAATGCGATAAAACAGGTTTTAGGTCGCTAGCATGTATAGAAAAAAAGTTACTAACCGATATCTGAAAAACAAACAAACGGACTCCGACTTCGTCTATCGAGCAATATCAAAACAAAGACGGCCGTTTCCGGCGTAATTTGACGCGCTGAATGCGATAAAACAAGTTTTAGGTCGCTAGCATGTATAGAAAAAAAGTTACTCACCGATATCCACGAAACAAACGAACGGAATTCGACTTCGTGTTTTAAGCAATATCGAAACAAAGACGACCGTTTCCGGCGTATTTTGACGCGCTGAATGCGATAAAACAAGTTTTAGGTCGCTAGGATGTATAGAAAAAAAGTTACTCACCGATATCCACGAAACAAACAAACGGAATTCGACTCCGTGTTTTGAGCAATATCAGAACAAAGACGACCGTTTCCGGCGTAATTTGACGCGCTGAATGCGATAAAGCAAGTTTTAGGTCGCTAGCATGTATAGAAAAAAAGTTGCTCACCGATATCCACGAAACAAACGAACGGAATTCGATTTCGTGTTTTAAGCAATATCGAAACAAAGACCACCGTTTTCGGCGTAATTTGACGCGCTGGATGCGATAAAACAGGTTTTAGGTCGCTAGCATGTATAGAAAAAAAGTTACTCACCGATATCCACGAAACAAACGAACGGAATTCGACTTCGTGTTTTGAGCAATATCAAAACAAAGACGACCGTTTCCGGCGTAATTTGACGCGCTGAATGCGATAAAGCAAGTTTCAGGTCGCTAGCATGTATAGAAAAAAAGTTACTCACCGATATCCACGAAACAAACGAACGGAATTCGACTTCGTGTTTTAAGCAATATCGAAACAAAGACCACCGTTTTCGGCGTAATTTGACGCGCTGGATGCGATAAAACAGGTTTTAGGTCGCTAGGATGTATAGAAAAAAAGTTACTCACCGATATCCACGAAACAAACAAACGGAATTCGACTCCGTGTTTTGAGCAATATCAGAACAAAGACGACCGTTTCCGGCGTAATTTGACGCGCTGAATGCGATAAAGCAAGTTTTAGGTCGCTAGCATGTATAGAAAAAAAGTTGCTCACCGATATCCACGAAACAAACGAACGGAATTCGATTTCGTGTTTTAAGCAATATCGAAACAAAGACCACCGTTTTCGGCGTAATTTGACGCGCTGGATGCGATAAAACAGGTTTTAGGTCGCTAGCATGTATAGAAAAAAAGTTACTCACCGATATCCACGAAACAAACGAACGGAATTCGACTTCGTGTTTTGAGCAATATCAAAACAAAGACGACCGTATCCGGCGTAATTTGACGCGCTGAATGCGATAAAACAAGTTTTAGGTCGCTAGCTTGTATAGAAAGAAAGTTACTCACCGATATCCACAAAACAAACAAACGGAATTCGACTCCGTGTTTTGAGCAATATCAGAACAAAGACGACCGTTTCCGGCGTAATTTGACGCGCTGAATGCGATAAAGCAAGTTTCAGGTCGCTAGCATGTATAGAAAAAAAGTTACTCACCGATATCCACGAAACAAACAAACGGACTTCGACTTCGTGTTTCGAGCAATATCAAAACAAAGACGGCCGTTTCCGGCGTAATTTGACGCGCTGAATGCGATAAAGCAAGTTTTAGGTCGCTAGCATGTATAGAAAAAAAGTTGCTCACCGATATCCACGAAACAAACGAACGGAATTCGATTTCGTGTTTTAAGCAATATCGAAACAAAGACCACCGTTTTCGGCGTAATTTGACGCGCTGAATGCGATAAAACAAGTTTTAGGTCGCTAGCATGTATAGAAAAAAAGTAACTCACCGATATCCACGAAACAAACGAACGGAATTCGACTTCGTGTTTCAAGCAATATCAAAACAAAGACAACCGTTTTCGGCGTAATTTGACGCGCTGAATGCGATAAAACAAGTTTTAGGTCGCTAGCATGTATAGAAAAAAAGTTACTCACCGATATCCACGAAACAAACGAACGGACTTCGACTTCGTGTTTTAAGCAATATCAGAACAAAGACGACCGTTTCCGGCGTAATTTGACGCGCTGAATGCGATAAGCAAGTTTCAGGTCGCTAGCATGTATAGAAAAAAAGTTACTCACCGATATCCACGAAACAAACAAACGGACTTCGACTTCGTGTTTCGAGCAATATCAAAACAAAGACGGCCGTTTCCGGCGTAATTTGACGCGCTGAATGCGATAAAACAAGTTTTAGGTCGCTAGCATGTTTAGAAAAAAAGTTACTCACCGATATCCACGAAACAAACAAACGGAATTCGACTTCGTGTTTTGAGCAATATCAGAACAAAAACGACCGTTTCCGGCGTAATTTGACGCGCTGAATGCGAAAGAACAAGTTTTAGGTCGCTAGCATGTATAGAAAAAAAGTTACTAACCGATATCTGAAAAACAAACAAACGGACTCCGACTTCGTCTATCGAGCAATATCAAAACAAAGACGGCCGTTTCCGGCGTAATTTGACGCGCTGAATGCGATAAAACAAGTTTTAGGTCGCTAGCATGTATAGAAAAAAAGTTACTCACCGATATCCACGAAACAAACGAACGGAATTCGACTTCGTGTTTTAAGCAATATCGAAACAAAGACGACCGTTTCCGGCGTATTTTGACGCGCTGAATGCGATAAAACAAGTTTTAGGTCGCTAGGATGTATAGAAAAAAAGTTACTCACCGATATCCACGAAACAAACAAACGGAATTCGACTCCGTGTTTTGAGCAATATCAGAACAAAGACGACCGTTTCCGGCGTAATTTGACGCGCTGAATGCGATAAAGCAAGTTTTAGGTCGCTAGCATGTATAGAAAAAAAGTTGCTCACCGATATCCACGAAACAAACGAACGGAATTCGATTTCGTGTTTTAAGCAATATCGAAACAAAGACCACCGTTTTCGGCGTAATTTGACGCGCTGGATGCGATAAAACAGGTTTTAGGTCGCTAGCATGTATAGAAAAAAAGTTACTCACCGATATCCACGAAACAAACGAACGGAATTCGACTTCGTGTTTTGAGCAATATCAAAACAAAGACGACCGTTTCCGGCGTAATTTGACGCGCTGAATGCGATAAAGCAAGTTTCAGGTCGCTAGCATGTATAGAAAAAAAGTTACTCACCGATATCCACGAAACAAACGAACGGAATTCGACTTCGTGTTTTAAGCAATATCGAAACAAAGACCACCGTTTTCGGCGTAATTTGACGCGCTGGATGCGATAAAACAGGTTTTAGGTCGCTAGGATGTATAGAAAAAAAGTTACTCACCGATATCCACGAAACAAACAAACGGAATTCGACTCCGTGTTTTGAGCAATATCAGAACAAAGACGACCGTTTCCGGCGTAATTTGACGCGCTGAATGCGATAAAGCAAGTTTTAGGTCGCTAGCATGTATAGAAAAAAAGTTGCTCACCGATATCCACGAAACAAACGAACGGAATTCGATTTCGTGTTTTAAGCAATATCGAAACAAAGACCACCGTTTTCGGCGTAATTTGACGCGCTGGATGCGATAAAACAGGTTTTAGGTCGCTAGCATGTATAGAAAAAAAGTTACTCACCGATATCCACGAAACAAACGAACGGAATTCGACTTCGTGTTTTGAGCAATATCAAAACAAAGACGACCGTATCCGGCGTAATTTGACGCGCTGAATGCGATAAAACAAGTTTTAGGTCGCTAGCTTGTATAGAAAGAAAGTTACTCACCGATATCCACAAAACAAACAAACGGAATTCGACTCCGTGTTTTGAGCAATATCAGAACAAAGACGACCGTTTCCGGCGTAATTTGACGCGCTGAATGCGATAAAACAGGTTTTAGGTCGCTAGCATGTATAGAAAAAAAGTTACTCACCGATATCCACGAAACAAACAAACGGAATTCGACTCCGTGTTTTGAGCAATATCAGAACAAAGACGACCGTTTCCGGCGTAATTTGACGCGCTGAATGCGATAGAACAAGTTTTAGGTCGCTAGCATGTATAGAAAAAAAGTCACTCACCGATATCCACGAAACAAACGAACGGAATTTGACTCCGTGTTTTAAGCAATATCGAAACAAAGACCACCGTTTTCGGCGTAATTTGACGCGCTGAATGCGATAAAACAGGTTTTAGGTCGCTAGCATGTATAGAAAAAAAGTTACTAACCGATATCTGAAAAACAAACAAACGGACTCCGACTTCGTCTATCGAGCAATATCAAAACAAAGACGGCCGTTTCCGGCGTAATTTGACGCGCTGAATGCGATAAAACAAGTTTTAGGTCGCTAGCATGTATAGAAAAAAAGTTACTCACCGATATCCACGAAACAAACGAACGGAATTCGACTTCGTGTTTTAAGCAATATCGAAACAAAGACGACCGTTTCCGGCGTATTTTGACGCGCTGAATGCGATAAAACAAGTTTTAGGTCGCTAGGATGTATAGAAAAAAAGTTACTCACCGATATCCACGAAACAAACAAACGGAATTCGACTCCGTGTTTTGAGCAATATCAGAACAAAGACGACCGTTTCCGGCGTAATTTGACGCGCTGAATGCGATAAAGCAAGTTTTAGGTCGCTAGCATGTATAGAAAAAAAGTTGCTCACCGATATCCACGAAACAAACGAACGGAATTCGATTTCGTGTTTTAAGCAATATCGAAACAAAGACCACCGTTTTCGGCGTAATTTGACGCGCTGGATGCGATAAAACAGGTTTTAGGTCGCTAGCATGTATAGAAAAAAAGTTACTCACCGATATCCACGAAACAAACGAACGGAATTCGACTTCGTGTTTTGAGCAATATCAAAACAAAGACGACCGTTTCCGGCGTAATTTGACGCGCTGAATGCGATAAAGCAAGTTTCAGGTCGCTAGCATGTATAGAAAAAAAGTTACTCACCGATATCCACGAAACAAACGAACGGAATTCGACTTCGTGTTTTAAGCAATATCGAAACAAAGACCACCGTTTTCGGCGTAATTTGACGCGCTGGATGCGATAAAACAGGTTTTAGGTCGCTAGGATGTATAGAAAAAAAGTTACTCACCGATATCCACGAAACAAACAAACGGAATTCGACTCCGTGTTTTGAGCAATATCAGAACAAAGACGACCGTTTCCGGCGTAATTTGACGCGCTGAATGCGATAAAGCAAGTTTTAGGTCGCTAGCATGTATAGAAAAAAAGTTGCTCACCGATATCCACGAAACAAACGAACGGAATTCGATTTCGTGTTTTAAGCAATATCGAAACAAAGACCACCGTTTTCGGCGTAATTTGACGCGCTGGATGCGATAAAACAGGTTTTAGGTCGCTAGCATGTATAGAAAAAAAGTTACTCACCGATATCCACGAAACAAACGAACGGAATTCGACTTCGTGTTTTGAGCAATATCAAAACAAAGACGACCGTATCCGGCGTAATTTGACGCGCTGAATGCGATAAAACAAGTTTTAGGTCGCTAGCTTGTATAGAAAGAAAGTTACTCACCGATATCCACAAAACAAACAAACGGAATTCGACTCCGTGTTTTGAGCAATATCAGAACAAAGACGACCGTTTCCGGCGTAATTTGACGCGCTGAATGCGATAAAACAGGTTTTAGGTCGCTAGCATGTATAGAAAAAAAGTTACTCACCGATATCCACGAAACAAACAAACGGAATTCGACTCCGTGTTTTGAGCAATATCAGAACAAAGACGACCGTTTCCGGCGTAATTTGACGCGCTGAATGCGATAGAACAAGTTTTAGGTCGCTAGCATGTATAGAAAAAAAGTCACTCACCGATATCCACGAAACAAACGAACGGAATTTGACTCCGTGTTTTAAGCAATATCGAAACAAAGACCACCGTTTTCGGCGTAATTTGACGCGCTGAATGCGATAAAACAGGTTTTAGGTCGCTAGCATGTATAGAAAAAAAGTTACTCACCGATATCCACGAAACAAACAAACGGAATTCGACTTCGTGTTTTGAGCAATATCAGAACAAAAACGACCGTTTCCGGCGTAATTTGACGCGCTGAATGCGATAGAACAAGTTTTAGGTCGCTAGCATGTATAGAAAAAAAGTTACTAACCGATATCTGAAAAACAAACAAACGGACTCCGACTTCGTCTATCGAGCAATATCAAAACAAAGACGGCCGTTTCCGGCGTAATTTGACGCGCTGAATGCGATAAAACAAGTTTTAGGTCGCTAGCATGTATAGAAAAAAAGTCACTCACCGATATCCACGAAACAAACGAACGGAATTTGACTCCGTGTTTCAAGCAATATCGAAACAAAGACCACCGTTTTCGGCGTAATTTGACGCGCTGAATGCGATAAAACAGGTTTTAGGTCGCTAGCATGTATAGAAAAAAAGTTACTCACCGATATCCACGAAACAAACAAACGGAATTCGACTTCGTGTTTTGAGCAATATCAGAACAAAAACGACCGTTTCCGGCGTAATTTGACGCGCTGAATGCGATAGAACAAGTTTTAGGTCGCTAGCATGTATAGAAAAAAAGTTACTAACCGATATCTGAAAAACAAACAAACGGACTCCGACTTCGTCTATCGAGCAATATCAAAACAAAGACGGCCGTTTCCGGCGTAATTTGACGCGCTGAATGCGATAAAACAAGTTTTAGGTCGCTAGCATGTATAGAAAAAAAGTTACTCACCGATATCCACGAAACAAACGAACGGAATTCGACTTCGTGTTTTAAGCAATATCGAAACAAAGACGACCGTTTCCGGCGTAATTTGACGCGCTGAATGCGATAAAACAAGTTTTAGGTCGCTAGGATGTATAGAAAAAAAGTTACTCACCGATATCCACGAAACAAACAAACGGAATTCGACTCCGTGTTTTGAGCAATATCAGAACAAAGACGACCGTTTCCGGCGTAATTTGACGCGCTGAATGCGATAAAGCAAGTTTTAGGTCGCTAGCATGTATAGAAAAAAAGTTGCTCACCGATATCCACGAAACAAACGAACGGAATTCGATTTCGTGTTTTAAGCAATATCGAAACAAAGACCACCGTTTTCGGCGTAATTTGACGCGCTGGATGCGATAAAACAGGTTTTAGGTCGCTAGCATGTATAGAAAAAAAGTTACTCACCGATATCCACGAAACAAACGAACGGAATTCGACTTCGTGTTTTGAGCAATATCAAAACAAAGACGACCGTTTCCGGCGTAATTTGACGCGCTGAATGCGATAAAGCAAGTTTCAGGTCGCTAGCATGTATAGAAAAAAAGTTACTCACCGATATCCACGAAACAAACGAACGGAATTCGACTTCGTGTTTTAAGCAATATCGAAACAAAGACCACCGTTTTCGGCGTAATTTGACGCGCTGGATGCGATAAAACAGGTTTTAGGTCGCTAGCATGCATAGAAAAAAAGTTACTCACCGATATCCACGAAACAAACAAACGGAATTCGACTTCGTGTTTTGAGCAATATCAGAACAAAAACGACCGTTTCCGACGTAATTTGACGCGCTGAATGCGATAGAACAAGTTTTAGGTCGCTAGCATGTATAGAAAAAAAGTTACTAACCGATATCTGAAAAACAAACAAACGGACTCCGACTTCGTCTATCGAGCAATATCAAAACAAAGACGGCCGTTTCCGGCGTAATTTGACGCGCTGAATGCGATAAAACAAGTTTTAGGTCGCTAGCATGTATAGAAAAAAAGTTACTCACCGATATCCACGAAACAAACGAACGGAATTCGACTTCGTGTTTTGAGCAATATCAAAACAAAGACGACCGTTTCTGGCGTAATTTGACGCGCTGAATGCGATAAAACAAGTTTTAGGTCGCTAGGATGTATAGAAAAAAAGTTACTCACCGATATCCACGAAACAAACAAACGGAATTCGACTCCGTGTTTTGAGCAATATCAGAACAAAGACGACCGTTTCCGACGTAATTTGACGCGCTGAATGCGATAAAGCAAGTTTTAGGTCGCTAGCATGTATAGAAAAAAAGTTGCTCACCGATATCCACGAAACAAACGAACGGAATTCGATTTCGTGTTTTAAGCAATATCGAAACAAAGACCACCGTTTTCGGCGTAATTTGACGCGCTGAATGCGATAAAACAAGTTTTAGGTCGCTAGCATGTATAGAAAAAAAGTTACTCACCGATATCCACGAAACAAACGAACGGAATTCGACTTCGTGTTTCAAGCAATATCAAAACAAAGACAACCGTTTCCGGCGTAATTTGACGCGCTGAATGCGATAAAACAAGTTTTAGGTCGCTAGCATGTATAGAAAAAAAGTTACTCACCGATATCCACGAAACAAACGAACGGACTTCGACTTCGTGTTTCAAGCAATATCAGAACAAAGACGACCGTTTCCGGCGTAATTTGACGCGCTGAATGCGATAAAACAAGTTTTAGGTCGCTAGGATGTATAGAAAAAAAGTTACTCACCGATATCCACGAAACAAACAAACGGAATTCGACTCCGTGTTTTGAGCAATATCAGAACAAAGACGACCGTTTCCGGCGTAATTTGACGCGCTGAATGCGATAAAGCAAGTTTCAGGTCGCTAGCATGTATAGAAAAAAAGTTACTCACCGATATCCACGAAACAAACAAACGGACTTCGACTTCGTGTTTCGAGCAATATCAAAACAAAGACGGCCGTTTCCGGCGTAATTTGACGCGCTGAATGCGATAAAGCAAGTTTTAGGTCGCTAGCATGTATAGAAAAAAAGTTGCTCACCGATATCCACGAAACAAACGAACGGAATTCGATTTCGTGTTTTAAGCAATATCGAAACAAAGACCACCGTTTTCGGCGTAATTTGACGCGCTGAATGCGATAAAACAAGTTTTAGGTCGCTAGCATGTATAGAAAAAAAGTAACTCACCGATATCCACGAAACAAACGAACGGAATTCGACTTCGTGTTTCAAGCAATATCAAAACAAAGACAACCGTTTTCGGCGTAATTTGACGCGCTGAATGCGATAAAACAAGTTTTAGGTCGCTAGCATGTATAGAAAAAAAGTTACTCACCGATATCCACGAAACAAACGAACGGACTTCGACTTCGTGTTTTAAGCAATATCAGAACAAAGACGACCGTTTCCGGCGTAATTTGACGCGCTGAATGCGATAAGCAAGTTTCAGGTCGCTAGCATGTATAGAAAAAAAGTTACTCACCGATATCCACGAAACAAACAAACGGACTTCGACTTCGTGTTTCGAGCAATATCAAAACAAAGACGGCCGTTTCCGGCGTAATTTGACGCGCTGAATGCGATAAAACAAGTTTTAGGTCGCTAGCATGTTTAGAAAAAAAGTTACTCACCGATATCCACGAAACAAACAAACGGAATTCGACTTCGTGTTTTGAGCAATATCAGAACAAAAACGACCGTTTCCGGCGTAATTTGACGCGCTGAATGCGAAAGAACAAGTTTTAGGTCGCTAGCATGTATAGAAAAAAAGTTACTAACCGATATCTGAAAAACAAACAAACGGACTCCGACTTCGTCTATCGAGCAATATCAAAACAAAGACGGCCGTTTCCGGCGTAATTTGACGCGCTGAATGCGATAAAACAAGTTTTAGGTCGCTAGCATGTATAGAAAAAAAGTTACTCACCGATATCCACGAAACAAACGAACGGAATTCGACTTCGTGTTTTAAGCAATATCGAAACAAAGACGACCGTTTCCGGCGTATTTTGACGCGCTGAATGCGATAAAACAAGTTTTAGGTCGCTAGGATGTATAGAAAAAAAGTTACTCACCGATATCCACGAAACAAACAAACGGAATTCGACTCCGTGTTTTGAGCAATATCAGAACAAAGACGACCGTTTCCGGCGTAATTTGACGCGCTGAATGCGATAAAGCAAGTTTTAGGTCGCTAGCATGTATAGAAAAAAAGTTGCTCACCGATATCCACGAAACAAACGAACGGAATTCGATTTCGTGTTTTAAGCAATATCGAAACAAAGACCACCGTTTTCGGCGTAATTTGACGCGCTGAATGCGATAAAACAGGTTTTAGGTCGCTAGCATGTATAGAAAAAAAGTTACTCACCGATATCCACGAAACAAACAAACGGAATTCGACTTCGTGTTTTGAGCAATATCAGAACAAAAACGACCGTTTCCGGCGTAATTTGACGCGCTGAATGCGATAGAACAAGTTTTAGGTCGCTAGCATGTATAGAAAAAAAGTTACTAACCGATATCTGAAAAACAAACAAACGGACTCCGACTTCGTCTATCGAGCAATATCAAAACAAAGACGGCCGTTTCCGGCGTAATTTGACGCGCTGAATGCGATAAAACAAGTTTTAGGTCGCTAGCATGTATAGAAAAAAAGTTACTCACCGATATCCACGAAACAAACGAACGGAATTCGACTTCGTGTTTTAAGCAATATCGAAACAAAGACGACCGTTTCCGGCGTAATTTGACGCGCTGAATGCGATAAAACAAGTTTTAGGTCGCTAGGATGTATAGAAAAAAAGTTACTCACCGATATCCACGAAACAAACAAACGGAATTCGACTCCGTGTTTTGAGCAATATCAGAACAAAGACGACCGTTTCCGGCGTAATTTGACGCGCTGAATGCGATAAAGCAAGTTTTAGGTCGCTAGCATGTATAGAAAAAAAGTTGCTCACCGATATCCACGAAACAAACGAACGGAATTCGATTTCGTGTTTTAAGCAATATCGAAACAAAGACCACCGTTTTCGGCGTAATTTGACGCGCTGAATGCGATAAAACAGGTTTTAGGTCGCTAGCATGTATAGAAAAAAAGTTACTCACCGATATCCACGAAACAAACAAACGGAATTCGACTTCGTGTTTTGAGCAATATCAGAACAAAAACGACCGTTTCCGGCGTAATTTGACGCGCTGAATGCGATAGAACAAGTTTTAGGTCGCTAGCATGTATAGAAAAAAAGTTACTAACCGATATCTGAAAAACAAACAAACGGACTCCGACTTCGTCTATCGAGCAATATCAAAACAAAGACGGCCGTTTCCGGCGTAATTTGACGCGCTGAATGCGATAAAACAAGTTTTAGGTCGCTAGCATGTATAGAAAAAAAGTTACCCACCGATATCCACGAAACAAACGAACGGAATTCGACTTCGTGTTTTAAGCAATATCGAAACAAAGACGACCGTTTCCGGCGTAATTTGACGCGCTGAATGCGATAAAACAAGTTTTAGGTCGCTAGGATGTATAGAAAAAAAGTTACTCACCGATATCCACGAAACAAACAAACGGAATTCGACTCCGTGTTTTGAGCAATATCAGAACAAAGACGACCGTTTCCGGCGTAATTTGACGCGCTGAATGCGATAAAGCAAGTTTTAGGTCGCTAGCATGTATAGAAAAAAAGTTGCTCACCGATATCCACGAAACAAACGAACGGAATTCGATTTCGTGTTTTAAGCAATATCGAAACAAAGACCACCGTTTTCGGCGTAATTTGACGCGCTGGATGCGATAAAACAGGTTTTAGGTCGCTAGCATGTATAGAAAAAAAGTTACTCACCGATATCCACGAAACAAACGAACGGAATTCGACTTCGTGTTTTGAGCAATATCAAAACAAAGACGACCGTTTCCGGCGTAATTTGACGCGCTGAATGCGATAAAGCAAGTTTCAGGTCGCTAGCATGTATAGAAAAAAAGTTACTCACCGATATCCACGAAACAAACGAACGGAATTCGACTTCGTGTTTTAAGCAATATCGAAACAAAGACCACCGTTTTCGGCGTAATTTGACGCGCTGGATGCGATAAAACAGGTTTTAGGTCGCTAGCATGCATAGAAAAAAAGTTACTCACCGATATCCACGAAACAAACAAACGGAATTCGACTTCGTGTTTTGAGCAATATCAGAACAAAAACGACCGTTTCCGACGTAATTTGACGCGCTGAATGCGATAGAACAAGTTTTAGGTCGCTAGCATGTATAGAAAAAAAGTTACTAACCGATATCTGAAAAACAAACAAACGGACTCCGACTTCGTCTATCGAGCAATATCAAAACAAAGACGGCCGTTTCCGGCGTAATTTGACGCGCTGAATGCGATAAAACAAGTTTTAGGTCGCTAGCATGTATAGAAAAAAAGTTACTCACCGATATCCACGAAACAAACGAACGGAATTCGACTTCGTGTTTTGAGCAATATCAAAACAAAGACGACCGTTTCTGGCGTAATTTGACGCGCTGAATGCGATAAAACAAGTTTTAGGTCGCTAGGATGTATAGAAAAAAAGTTACTCACCGATATCCACGAAACAAACAAACGGAATTCGACTCCGTGTTTTGAGCAATATCAGAACAAAGACGACCGTTTCCGACGTAATTTGACGCGCTGAATGCGATAAAGCAAGTTTTAGGTCGCTAGCATGTATAGAAAAAAAGTTGCTCACCGATATCCACGAAACAAACGAACGGAATTCGATTTCGTGTTTTAAGCAATATCGAAACAAAGACCACCGTTTTCGGCGTAATTTGACGCGCTGAATGCGATAAAACAAGTTTTAGGTCGCTAGCATGTATAGAAAAAAAGTTACTCACCGATATCCACGAAACAAACGAACGGAATTCGACTTCGTGTTTCAAGCAATATCAAAACAAAGACAACCGTTTCCGGCGTAATTTGACGCGCTGAATGCGATAAAACAAGTTTTAGGTCGCTAGCATGTATAGAAAAAAAGTTACTCACCGATATCCACGAAACAAACGAACGGACTTCGACTTCGTGTTTCAAGCAATATCAGAACAAAGACGACCGTTTCCGGCGTAATTTGACGCGCTGAATGCGATAAAACAAGTTTTAGGTCGCTAGGATGTATAGAAAAAAAGTTACTCACCGATATCCACGAAACAAACAAACGGAATTCGACTCCGTGTTTTGAGCAATATCAGAACAAAGACGACCGTTTCCGGCGTAATTTGACGCGCTGAATGCGATAAAGCAAGTTTCAGGTCGCTAGCATGTATAGAAAAAAAGTTACTCACCGATATCCACGAAACAAACAAACGGACTTCGACTTCGTGTTTCGAGCAATATCAAAACAAAGACGGCCGTTTCCGGCGTAATTTGACGCGCTGAATGCGATAAAGCAAGTTTTAGGTCGCTAGCATGTATAGAAAAAAAGTTGCTCACCGATATCCACGAAACAAACGAACGGAATTCGATTTCGTGTTTTAAGCAATATCGAAACAAAGACCACCGTTTTCGGCGTAATTTGACGCGCTGAATGCGATAAAACAAGTTTTAGGTCGCTAGCATGTATAGAAAAAAAGTAACTCACCGATATCCACGAAACAAACGAACGGAATTCGACTTCGTGTTTCAAGCAATATCAAAACAAAGACAACCGTTTTCGGCGTAATTTGACGCGCTGAATGCGATAAAACAAGTTTTAGGTCGCTAGCATGTATAGAAAAAAAGTTACTCACCGATATCCACGAAACAAACGAACGGACTTCGACTTCGTGTTTTAAGCAATATCAGAACAAAGACGACCGTTTCCGGCGTAATTTGACGCGCTGAATGCGATAAGCAAGTTTCAGGTCGCTAGCATGTATAGAAAAAAAGTTACTCACCGATATCCACGAAACAAACAAACGGACTTCGACTTCGTGTTTCGAGCAATATCAAAACAAAGACGGCCGTTTCCGGCGTAATTTGACGCGCTGAATGCGATAAAACAAGTTTTAGGTCGCTAGCATGTTTAGAAAAAAAGTTACTCACCGATATCCACGAAACAAACAAACGGAATTCGACTTCGTGTTTTGAGCAATATCAGAACAAAAACGACCGTTTCCGGCGTAATTTGACGCGCTGAATGCGAAAGAACAAGTTTTAGGTCGCTAGCATGTATAGAAAAAAAGTTACTAACCGATATCTGAAAAACAAACAAACGGACTCCGACTTCGTCTATCGAGCAATATCAAAACAAAGACGGCCGTTTCCGGCGTAATTTGACGCGCTGAATGCGATAAAACAAGTTTTAGGTCGCTAGCATGTATAGAAAAAAAGTTACTCACCGATATCCACGAAACAAACGAACGGAATTCGACTTCGTGTTTTAAGCAATATCGAAACAAAGACGACCGTTTCCGGCGTATTTTGACGCGCTGAATGCGATAAAACAAGTTTTAGGTCGCTAGGATGTATAGAAAAAAAGTTACTCACCGATATCCACGAAACAAACAAACGGAATTCGACTCCGTGTTTTGAGCAATATCAGAACAAAGACGACCGTTTCCGGCGTAATTTGACGCGCTGAATGCGATAAAGCAAGTTTTAGGTCGCTAGCATGTATAGAAAAAAAGTTGCTCACCGATATCCACGAAACAAACGAACGGAATTCGATTTCGTGTTTTAAGCAATATCGAAACAAAGACCACCGTTTTCGGCGTAATTTGACGCGCTGGATGCGATAAAACAGGTTTTAGGTCGCTAGCATGTATAGAAAAAAAGTTACTCACCGATATCCACGAAACAAACGAACGGAATTCGACTTCGTGTTTTGAGCAATATCAAAACAAAGACGACCGTTTCCGGCGTAATTTGACGCGCTGAATGCGATAAAGCAAGTTTCAGGTCGCTAGCATGTATAGAAAAAAAGTTACTCACCGATATCCACGAAACAAACGAACGGAATTCGACTTCGTGTTTTAAGCAATATCGAAACAAAGACCACCGTTTTCGGCGTAATTTGACGCGCTGGATGCGATAAAACAGGTTTTAGGTCGCTAGGATGTATAGAAAAAAAGTTACTCACCGATATCCACGAAACAAACAAACGGAATTCGACTCCGTGTTTTGAGCAATATCAGAACAAAGACGACCGTTTCCGGCGTAATTTGACGCGCTGAATGCGATAAAGCAAGTTTTAGGTCGCTAGCATGTATAGAAAAAAAGTTGCTCACCGATATCCACGAAACAAACGAACGGAATTCGATTTCGTGTTTTAAGCAATATCGAAACAAAGACCACCGTTTTCGGCGTAATTTGACGCGCTGGATGCGATAAAACAGGTTTTAGGTCGCTAGCATGTATAGAAAAAAAGTTACTCACCGATATCCACGAAACAAACGAACGGAATTCGACTTCGTGTTTTGAGCAATATCAAAACAAAGACGACCGTATCCGGCGTAATTTGACGCGCTGAATGCGATAAAACAAGTTTTAGGTCGCTAGCTTGTATAGAAAGAAAGTTACTCACCGATATCCACAAAACAAACAAACGGAATTCGACTCCGTGTTTTGAGCAATATCAGAACAAAGACGACCGTTTCCGGCGTAATTTGACGCGCTGAATGCGATAAAACAGGTTTTAGGTCGCTAGCATGTATAGAAAAAAAGTTACTCACCGATATCCACGAAACAAACAAACGGAATTCGACTCCGTGTTTTGAGCAATATCAGAACAAAGACGACCGTTTCCGGCGTAATTTGACGCGCTGAATGCGATAGAACAAGTTTTAGGTCGCTAGCATGTATAGAAAAAAAGTCACTCACCGATATCCACGAAACAAACGAACGGAATTTGACTCCGTGTTTTAAGCAATATCGAAACAAAGACCACCGTTTTCGGCGTAATTTGACGCGCTGAATGCGATAAAACAGGTTTTAGGTCGCTAGCATGTATAGAAAAAAAGTTACTCACCGATATCCACGAAACAAACAAACGGAATTCGACTTCGTGTTTTGAGCAATATCAGAACAAAAACGACCGTTTCCGGCGTAATTTGACGCGCTGAATGCGATAGAACAAGTTTTAGGTCGCTAGCATGTATAGAAAAAAAGTTACTAACCGATATCTGAAAAACAAACAAACGGACTCCGACTTCGTCTATCGAGCAATATCAAAACAAAGACGGCCGTTTCCGGCGTAATTTGACGCGCTGAATGCGATAAAACAAGTTTTAGGTCGCTAGCATGTATAGAAAAAAAGTTACTCACCGATATCCACGAAACAAACGAACGGAATTCGACTTCGTGTTTTAAGCAATATCGAAACAAAGACGACCGTTTCCGGCGTAATTTGACGCGCTGAATGCGATCAAACAAGTTTTAGGTCGCTAGGATGTATAGAAAAAAAGTTACTCACCGATATCCACGAAACAAACAAACGGAATTCGACTCCGTGTTTCGAGCAATATCAGAACAAAGACGACCGTTTCCGGCGTAATTTGACGCGCTGAATGCGATAAAGCAAGTTTTAGGTCGCTAGCATGTATAGAAAAAAAGTTGCTCACCGATATCCACGAAACAAACGAACGGAATTCGATTTCGTGTTTTAAGCAATATCGAAACAAAGACCACCGTTTTCGGCGTAATTTGACGCGCTGAATGCGATAAAACAAGTTTTAGGTCGCTAGCATGTATAGAAAAAAAGTAACTCACCGATATCCACGAAACAAACGAACGGAATTCGACTTCGTGTTTCAAGCAATATCAAAACAAAGACAACCGTTTTCGGCGTAATTTGACGCGCTGAATGCGATAAAACAAGTTTTAGGTCGCTAGCATGTATAGAAAAAAAGTTACTCACCGATATCCACGAAACAAACGAACGGACTTCGACTTCGTGTTTTAAGCAATATCAGAACAAAGACGACCGTTTCCGGCGTAATTTGACGCGCTGAATGCGATAAGCAAGTTTCAGGTCGCTAGCATGTATAGAAAAAAAGTTACTCACCGATATCCACGAAACAAACAAACGGACTTCGACTTCGTGTTTCGAGCAATATCAAAACAAAGACGGCCGTTTCCGGCGTAATTTGACGCGCTGAATGCGATAAAACAAGTTTTAGGTCGCTAGCATGTTTAGAAAAAAAGTTACTCACCGATATCCACGAAACAAACAAACGGAATTCGACTTCGTGTTTTGAGCAATATCAGAACAAAAACGACCGTTTCCGGCGTAATTTGACGCGCTGAATGCGAAAGAACAAGTTTTAGGTCGCTAGCATGTATAGAAAAAAAGTTACTAACCGATATCTGAAAAACAAACAAACGGACTCCGACTTCGTCTATCGAGCAATATCAAAACAAAGACGGCCGTTTCCGGCGTAATTTGACGCGCTGAATGCGATAAAACAAGTTTTAGGTCGCTAGCATGTATAGAAAAAAAGTTACTCACCGATATCCACGAAACAAACGAACGGAATTCGACTTCGTGTTTTAAGCAATATCGAAACAAAGACGACCGTTTCCGGCGTAATTTGACGCGCTGAATGCGATAAAACAAGTTTTAGGTCGCTAGGATGTATAGAAAAAAAGTTACTCACCGATATCCACGAAACAAACAAACGGAATTCGACTCCGTGTTTTGAGCAATATCAGAACAAAGACGACCGTTTCCGGCGTAATTTGACGCGCTGAATGCGATAAAGCAAGTTTTAGGTCGCTAGCATGTATAGAAAAAAAGTTGCTCACCGATATCCACGAAACAAACGAACGGAATTCGATTTCGTGTTTTAAGCAATATCGAAACAAAGACCACCGTTTTCGGCGTAATTTGACGCGCTGGATGCGATAAAACAGGTTTTAGGTCGCTAGCATGTATAGAAAAAAAGTTACTCACCGATATCCACGAAACAAACGAACGGAATTCGACTTCGTGTTTTGAGCAATATCAAAACAAAGACGACCGTTTCCGGCGTAATTTGACGCGCTGAATGCGATAAAGCAAGTTTCAGGTCGCTAGCATGTATAGAAAAAAAGTTACTCACCGATATCCACGAAACAAACGAACGGAATTCGACTTCGTGTTTTAAGCAATATCGAAACAAAGACCACCGTTTTCGGCGTAATTTGACGCGCTGGATGCGATAAAACAGGTTTTAGGTCGCTAGGATGTATAGAAAAAAAGTTACTCACCGATATCCACGAAACAAACAAACGGAATTCGACTCCGTGTTTTGAGCAATATCAGAACAAAGACGACCGTTTCCGGCGTAATTTGACGCGCTGAATGCGATAAAGCAAGTTTTAGGTCGCTAGCATGTATAGAAAAAAAGTTGCTCACCGATATCCACGAAACAAACGAACGGAATTCGATTTCGTGTTTTAAGCAATATCGAAACAAAGACCACCGTTTTCGGCGTAATTTGACGCGCTGGATGCGATAAAACAGGTTTTAGGTCGCTAGCATGTATAGAAAAAAAGTTACTCACCGATATCCACGAAACAAACGAACGGAATTCGACTTCGTGTTTTGAGCAATATCAAAACAAAGACGACCGTATCCGGCGTAATTTGACGCGCTGAATGCGATAAAACAAGTTTTAGGTCGCTAGCTTGTATAGAAAGAAAGTTACTCACCGATATCCACAAAACAAACAAACGGAATTCGACTCCGTGTTTTGAGCAATATCAGAACAAAGACGACCGTTTCCGGCGTAATTTGACGCGCTGAATGCGATAAAACAGGTTTTAGGTCGCTAGCATGTATAGAAAAAAAGTTACTCACCGATATCCACGAAACAAACAAACGGAATTCGACTCCGTGTTTTGAGCAATATCAGAACAAAGACGACCGTTTCCGGCGTAATTTGACGCGCTGAATGCGATAGAACAAGTTTTAGGTCGCTAGCATGTATAGAAAAAAAGTCACTCACCGATATCCACGAAACAAACGAACGGAATTTGACTCCGTGTTTTAAGCAATATCGAAACAAAGACCACCGTTTTCGGCGTAATTTGACGCGCTGAATGCGATAAAACAGGTTTTAGGTCGCTAGCATGTATAGAAAAAAAGTTACTCACCGATATCCACGAAACAAACAAACGGAATTCGACTTCGTGTTTTGAGCAATATCAGAACAAAAACGACCGTTTCCGGCGTAATTTGACGCGCTGAATGCGATAGAACAAGTTTTAGGTCGCTAGCATGTATAGAAAAAAAGTTACTAACCGATATCTGAAAAACAAACAAACGGACTCCGACTTCGTCTATCGAGCAATATCAAAACAAAGACGGCCGTTTTCGGCGTAATTTGACGCGCTGAATGCGATAAAACAAGTTTTAGGTCGCTAGCATGTATAGAAAAAAAGTTACTTACCGATATCCACGAAACAAACGAACGGAATTCGACTTCGTGTTTTAAGCAATATCGAAACAAAGACCACCGTTTTCGGCGTAATTTGACGCGCTGGATGCGATAAAACAGGTTTTAGGTCGCTAGCATGTATAGAAAAAAAGTTACTCACCGATATCCACGAAACAAACAAACGGAATTCGACTCCGTGTTTTGAGCAATATCAGAACAAAGACGACCGTATCCGGCGTAATTTGACGCGCTGAATGCGATAGAACAAGTTTTAGGTCGCTAGCTTGTATAGAAAGAAAGTTACTCACCGATATCCACAAAACAAACAAACGGAATTCGACTCCGTGTTTTGAGCAATATCAGAACAAAGACGACCGTTTCCGGCGTAATTTGACGCGCTGAATGCGATAAAACAGGTTTTAGGTCGCTAGCATGTATAGAAAAAAAGTTACTCACCGATATCCACGAAACAAACAAACGGAATTCGACTCCGTGTTTTGAGCAATATCAGAACAAAGACGACCGTTTCCGGCGTAATTTGACGCGCTGAATGCGATAGAACAAGTTTTAGGTCGCTAGCATGTATAGAAAAAAAGTTACTAACCGATATCTGAAAAACAAACAAACGGACTCCGACTTCGTCTATCGAGCAATATCAAAACAAAGACGGCCGTTTCCGGCGTAATTTGACGCGCTGAATGCGATAAAACAAGTTTTAGGTCGCTAGCATGTATAGAAAAAAAGTTACTCACCGATATCCACGAAACAAACGAACGGAATTCGACTTCGTGTTTTAAGCAATATCGAAACAAAGACGACCGTTTCCGGCGTAATTTGACGCGCTGAATGCGATCAAACAAGTTTTAGGTCGCTAGGATGTATAGAAAAAAAGTTACTCACCGATATCCACGAAACAAACAAACGGAATTCGACTCCGTGTTTCGAGCAATATCAGAACAAAGACGACCGTTTCCGGCGTAATTTGACGCGCTGAATGCGATAAAGCAAGTTTTAGGTCGCTAGCATGTATAGAAAAAAAGTTGCTCACCGATATCCACGAAACAAACGAACGGAATTCGATTTCGTGTTTTAAGCAATATCGAAACAAAGACCACCGTTTTCGGCGTAATTTGACGCGCTGGATGCGATAAAACAGGTTTTAGGTCGCTAGCATGTATAGAAAAAAAGTTACTCACCGATATCCACGAAACAAACGAACGGAATTCGACTTCGTGTTTTGAGCAATATCAAAACAAAGACGACCGTTTCCTGCGTAATTTGACGCGCTGAATGCGATAAAGCAAGTTTCAGGTCGCTAGCATGTATAGAAAAAAAGTTACTCACCGATATCCACGAAACAAACGAACGGAATTCGACTTCGTGTTTTAAGCAATATCGAAACAAAGACCACCGTTTTCGGCGTAATTTGACGCGCTGGATGCGATAAAACAGGTTTTAGGTCGCTAGCATGTATAGAAAAAAAGTTACTCACCGATATCCACGAAACAAACAAACGGAATTCGACTCCGTGTTTTGAGCAATATCAGAACAAAGACGACCGTTTCCGGCGTAATTTGACGCGCTGAATGCGATAGAACAAGTTTTAGGTCGCTAGCATGTATAGAAAAAAAGTTACTAACCGATATCTGAAAAACAAACAAACGGACTCCGACTTCGTCTATCGAGCAATATCAAAACAAAGACGGCCGTTTCCGGCGTAATTTGACGCGCTGAATGCGATAAAACAAGTTTTAGGTCGCTAGCATGTATAGAAAAAAAGTTACTCACCGATATCCACGAAACAAACGAACGGAATTCGACTTCGTGTTTTAAGCAATATCGAAACAAAGACGACCGTTTCCGGCGTAATTTGACGCGCTGAATGCGATAAAACAGGTTTTAGGTCGCTAGCATGTATAGAAAAAAAGTTACTCACCGATATCCACGAAACAAACAAACGGAATTCGACTTCGTGTTTTGAGCAATATCAGAACAAAAACGACCGTTTCCGGCGTAATTTGACGCGCTGAATGCGATAGAACAAGTTTTAGGTCGCTAGCATGTATAGAAAAAAAGTTACTAACCGATATCTGAAAAACAAACAAACGGACTCCGACTTCGTCTATCGAGCAATATCAAAACAAAGACGGCCGTTTCCGGCGTAATTTGACGCGCTGAATGCGATAAAACAAGTTTTAGGTCGCTAGCATGTATAGAAAAAAAGTTACTCACCGATATCCACGAAACAAACAAACGGAATTCGACTCCGTGTTTTGAGCAATATCAGAACAAAGACGACCGTTTGCGGCGTAACTTGACGCGCTGAATGCAATAAAACAAGTTTTAGGTCGCTAGCATGTATAGAAAGAAAGTTACTCACCGATATCCACGAAACAAACGAACGGAATTCGAATTCGTGTTTTAAGCAATATCAAAACAAAGACGACCGTTTCCGGCGTAATTTGACGCGCTGAATGCGATAAAACAAGTTTTATGTCGCTAGGATGTATAGAAAAAAAGTTACTCACCGATATCCACGAAACAAACAAACGGAATTCGACTCCGTGTTTTGAGCAATATCAGAACAAAGACGACCGTTTCCGGCGTAATTTGACGCGCTGAATGCGATAAAGCAAGTTTCAGGTCGCTAGCATGTATAGAAAAAAAGTTACTCACCGATATCCACGAAACAAACAAACGGACTTCGACTTCGTGTTTCGAGCAATATCAAAACAAAGACGGCCGTTTCCGGCGTAATTTGACGCGCTGAATGCGATAAAACAAGTTTTAGGTCGCTAGCATGTATAGAAAAAAAGTTACTCACCGATATCCACGAAACAAACGAACGGAATTTGACTCCGTGTTTTAAGCAATATCGAAACAAAGACCACCGTTTTCGGCGTAATTTGGAGCGCTGAATGCGATAAAACAGGTTTTAGGTCGCTAGCATGTATAGAAAAAAAGTAACTCACCGATATCCACGAAACAAACAAACGGAATTCGACTTCGTGTTTTGAGCAACATCAGAACAAAAACGACCGTTTCCGGCGTAATTTGACGCGCTGAATGCGATAGAACAAGTTTTAGGTCGCTAGCATGTATAGAAAAAAAGTTACTAACCGATATCTGAAAAACAAACAAACGGACTCCGACTTCGTCTATCGAGCAATATCAAAACAAAGACGGCCGTTTCCGGCGTAATTTGACGCGCTGAATGCGATAAAACAAGTTTTAGGTCGCTAGCATGTATAGAAAAAAAGTTACTCACCGATATCCACGAAACAAACAAACGGAATTCGACTCCGTGTTTTGAGCAATATCAGAACAAAGACGACCGTTTCCGGCGTAATTTGACGCGCTGAATGCAATAAAACAAGTTTTAGGTCGCTAGCATGTATAGAAAGAAAGTTACTCACCGATATCCACGAAACAAACGAACGGAATTCGAATTCGTGTTTTAAGCAATATCAAAACAAAGACGACCGTTTCCGGCGTAATTTGACGCGCTGAATGCGATAAAACAAGTTTTAGGTCGCTAATATGTATAGAAAAAAAGTTACTCACCGATATCCACGAAACAAACAAACGGAATTCGACTCCGTGTTTTGAGCAATATCAGAACAAAGACGACCGTTTCCGGCGTAATTTGACGCGCTGAATGCGATAGAACAAGTTTTAGGTCGCTAGCATGTATAGAAAAAAAGTTACTAACCGATATCTGAAAAACAAACAAACGGACTCCGACTTCGTCTATCGAGCAATATCAAAACAAAGACGGCCGTTTCCGGCGTAATTTGACGCGCTGAATGCGATAAAACAAGTTTTAGGTCGCTAGCATGTATAGAAAAAAAGTTACTCACCGATATCCACGAAACAAACGAACGGAATTCGACTTCGTGTTTTAAGCAATATCAAAACAAAGACGACCGTTTCCGGCGTAATTTGACGCGCTGAATGCGATAAAACAAGTTTTAGGTCGCTAGGATGTATAGAAAAAAAGTTACTCACCGATATCCACGAAACAAACAAACGGAATTCGACTCCGTGTTTTGAGCAATATCAGAACAAAGACGACCGTTTCCGGCGTAATTTGACGCGCTGAATGCGATAAAGCAAGTTTCAGGTCGCTAGCATGTATAGAAAAAAAGTTACTCACCGATATCCACGAAACAAACAAACGGACTTCGACTTCGTGTTTCGAGCAATATCAAAACAAAGACGGCCGTTTCCGGCGTAATTTGACGCGCTGAATGCGATAAAACAAGTTTTAGGTCGCTAGCATGTATAGAAAAAAAGTTACTCACCGATATCCACGAAACAAACGAACGGAATTTGACTCCGTGTTTTAAGCAATATCGAAACAAAGACCACCGTTTTCGGCGTAATTTGGAGCGCTGAATGCGATAAAACAGGTTTTAGGTCGCTAGCATGTATAGAAAAAAAGTAACTCACCGATATCCACGAAACAAACAAACGGAATTCGACTTCGTGTTTTGAGCAATATCAGAACAAAAACGACCGTTTCCGGCGTAATTTGACGCGCTGAATGCGATAGAACAAGTTTTAGGTCGCTAGCATGTATAGAAAAAAAGTTACTAACCGATATCTGAAAAACAAACAAACGGACTCCGACTTCGTCTATCGAGCAATATCAAAACAAAGACGGCCGTTTCCGGCGTAATTTGACGCGCTGAATGCGATAAAACAAGTTTTAGGTCGCTAGCATGTATAGAAAAAAAGTTACTCACCGATATCCACGAAACAAACAAACGGAATTCGACTCCGTGTTTTGAGCAATATCAGAACAAAGACGACCGTTTCCGGCGTAATTTGACGCGCTGAATGCAATAAAACAAGTTTTAGGTCGCTAGCATGTATAGAAAGAAAGTTACTCACCGATATCCACGAAACAAACGAACGGAATTCGAATTCGTGTTTTAAGCAATATCAAAACAAAGACGACCGTTTCCGGCGTAATTTGACGCGCTGAATGCGATAAAACAAGTTTTAGGTCGCTAATATGTATAGAAAAAAAGTTACTCACCGATATCCACGAAACAAACAAACGGAATTCGACTCCGTGTTTTGAGCAATATCAGAACAAAGACGACCGTTTCCGGCGTAATTTGACGCGCTGAATGCGATAGAACAAGTTTTAGGTCGCTAGCATGTATAGAAAAAAAGTTACTAACCGATATCTGAAAAACAAACAAACGGACTCCGACTTCGTCTATCGAGCAATATCAAAACAAAGACGGCCGTTTCCGGCGTAATTTGACGCGCTGAATGCGATAAAACAAGTTTTAGGTCGCTAGCATGTATAGAAAAAAAGTTACTCACCGATATCCACGAAACAAACGAACGGAATTCGACTTCGTGTTTTAAGCAATATCAAAACAAAGACGACCGTTTCCGGCGTAATTTGACGCGCTGAATGCGATAAAACAAGTTTTAGGTCGCTAGGATGTATAGAAAAAAAGTTACTCACCGATATCCACGAAACAAACAAACGGAATTCGACTCCGTGTTTTGAGCAATATCAGAACAAAGACGACCGTTTCCGGCGTAATTTGACGCGCTGAATGCGATAAAGCAAGTTTTAGGTCGCTAGCATGTATAGAAAAAAAGTTGCTCACCGATATCCACGAAACAAACGAACGGAATTCGATTTCGTGTTTTAAGCAATATCGAAACAAAGACCACCGTTTTCGGCGTAATTTGACGCGCTGGATGCGATAAAACAGTTTTTAGGTCGCTAGCATGTATAGAAAAAAAGTTACTCACCGATATCCACGAAACAAACGAACGGAATTCGACTTCGTGTTTTGAGCAATATCAAAACAAAGACGACCGTTTCCGGCGTAATTTGACGCGCTGAATGCGATAAAACAAGTTTTAGGTCGCTAGCATGTATAGAAAAAAAGTTACTCACCGATATCCACGAAACAAACGAACGGAATTCGACTTCGTGTTTCAAGCAATATCAAAACAAAGACAACCGTTTCCGGCGTAATTTGACGCGCTGAATGCGATAAAACAAGTTTTAGGTCGCTAGCATGTATAGAAAAAAAGTTACTCACCGATATCCACGAAACAAACGAACGGACTTCGACTTCGTGTTTTAAGCAATATCAGAACAAAGACGACCGTTTCCGGCGTAATTTGACGCGCTGAATGCGATAAAACAAGTTTTAGGTCGCTAGGATGTATAGAAAAAAAGTTACTCACCGATATCCACGAAACAAACGAACGGAATTCGACTCCGTGTTTTGAGCAATATCAGAACAAAGACGACCGTCTCCGGCGTAATTTGACGCGCTGAATGCGATAAAGCAAGTTTCAGGTCGCTAGCATGTATAGAAAAAAAGTTACTCACCGATATCCACGAAACAAACAAACGGACTTCGACTTCGTGTTTCGAGCAATATCAAAACAAAGACGGCCGTTTCCGGCGTAATTTGACGCGCTGAATGCGATAAAGCAAGTTTTAGGTCGCTAGCATGTATAGAAAAAAAGTTGCTCACCGATATCCACGAAACAAACGAACGGAATTCGATTTCGTGTTTTAAGCAATATCGAAACAAAGACCACCGTTTTCGGCGTAATTTGACGCGCTGGATGCGATAAAACAGTTTTTAGGTCGCTAGCATGTATAGAAAAAAAGTTACTCACCGATATCCACGAAACAAACGAACGGAATTCGACTTCGTGTTTTGAGCAATATCAAAACAAAGACGACCGTTTCCGGCGTAATTTGACGCGCTGAATGCGATAAAACAAGTTTTAGGTCGCTAGCATGTATAGAAAAAAAGTTACTCACCGATATCCACGAAACAAACGAACGGAATTCGACTTCGTGTTTCAAGCAATATCAAAACAAAGACAACCGTTTCCGGCGTAATTTGACGCGCTGAATGCGATAAAACAAGTTTTAGGTCGCTAGCATGTATAGAAAAAAAGTTACTCACCGATATCCACGAAACAAACGAACGGACTTCGACTTCGTGTTTTGAGCAATATCAGAACAAAGACGACCGTTTCCGGCGTAATTTGACGCGCTGAATGCGATAAAACAAGTTTTAGGTCGCTAGCATGTATAGAAAAAAAGTTACTCACCGATATCCACGAAACAAACGAACGGAATTTGACTCCGTGTTTTAAGCAATATCGAAACAAAGACGACCGTTTCCGGCGTAATTTGACGCGCTGAATGCGATAAAACAAGTTTTAGGTCGCTAGCATGTATAGAAAAAAAGTTGCTCACCGATATCCACGAAACAAACGAACGGAATTCGATTTCGTGTTTTAAGCAATATCGAAACAAAGACCACCGTTTTCGGCGTAATTTGACGCGCTGGATGCGATAAAACAGGTTTTAGGTCGCTAGCATGTATAAAAAAAAAGTTACTCACCGATATCCACGAAACAAACGAACGGAATTCGACTTCGTGTTTTGAGCAATATCAAAACAAAGACAACCGTTTCCGGCGTGATTTGACGCGCTGAATGCGATAAAACAAGTTTTAGGTCGCTAGCATGTATAGAAAAAAAGTTACTCACCGATATCCACGAAACAAACGAACGGAATTCGACTTCGTGTTTCAAGCAATATCAAAACAAGGACAACCGTTTCCGGCGTAATTTGACGCGCTGAATGCGATAAAACAGGTTTTAGGTCGCTAGCATGTATAGAAAAAAAGTTACTAACCGATATCTGAAAAACAAACAAACGGACTATGACTTCGTCTATCGAGCAATATCAAAACAAAGACGGCCGTTTCCGGCGTAATTTGACGCGCTGAATGCGATAAAACAAGTTTTAGGTCGCTAGCATGTATAGAAAAAAAGTTCCTCACCGATATCCACGAAACAAACGAACGGAATTCGACTTCGTGTTTTAAGCAATATCGAAACAAAGACCACCGTTTTCGGCGTAATTTGACGCGCTGAATGCGATAAAACAGGTTTTAGGTCGCTAGCATGTATAGAAAAAAAGTTACTCACCGATATCCACGAAACAAACAAACGGAATTCGACTCCGTGTTTTGAGCAATATCAGAACAAAGACGACCGTTTCCGGCGTAATTTGACGCGCTGAATGCGATAGATTAAGTTTTAGGTGGCTAGCATGTATAGAAAAAAAGTTCCTCACCGATATCCACGAAACAAACGAACGGAATTCGACTTCGTGTTTTAAGCAATATCGAAACAAAGACCACCGTTTTCGGCGTAATTTGACGCGCTGAATGCGATAAAACAGGTTTTAGGTCGCTAGCATGTATAGAAAAAAAGTTACTCACCGATATCCACGAAACAAACAAACGGAATTCGACTTCGTGTTTTGAGCAATATCAGAACAAAGACGACCGTTTCCGGCGTAATTTGACGCGCTGAATGCGATAGAACAAGTTTCAGGTCGCTAGCATGTATAGAAAAAAAGTTACTCACCGATATCTGAAAAACAAACAAACGGACTCCGACTTCGTCTATCGAGCAATATCAAAACAAAGACGGCCGTTTCCGGCGTAATTTGACGCGCTGAATGCGATAAAACAAGTTTTAGGTCACTAGCATGTATAGAAAAAAAGTTACTCACCGATATCCACGAAACAAACAAACGGAATTCGACTCCGTGTTTTGAGCAATATCAGAACAAAGACGACCGTTTCCGGCGTAATTTGACGCGCTGAATGCGATAAAGCAAGTTTTAGGTCGCTAGCATGTATAGAAGAAAAGTTACTCACCGATATCCACGAAACAAACGAACGGAATTCGACTTCGTGTTTTAAGCAATATCAAAACAAAGACCACCGTTTTCGGCGTAATTTGACGCGCTGGATGCGATAAAACAGGTTTTAGGTCGCTAGCATGTATAGAAAAAAAGTTACTCACCGATATCCACGAAACAAACAAACGAAATTCGACTCTGTGTTTTGAGCAATATCAGAACAAATACGACCGTTTCCGGCGTAATTTGACGCGCTAAATGCGATAAAACAAGTTTTAGGTCGCTAGCATGTATAGAAAAAAAGTTACTCACCGATATCCACGAAACAAACAAACGGACTTCGACTTCGTGTTTCGAGCAATATCAAAACAAAGACGGCCGTTTCCGGCGTAATTTGACGCGCTGAATGCGATAAAACAAGTTTTAGGTCGCTAGCATGTATAGAAAAAAAGTTACTCACCGATATCCACGAAACAAACGAACGGAATTTGACTCCGTGTTTTCAGCAATATCGAAACAAAGACCACCGTTTTCGGCGTAATTTGACGCGCTGAATGCGATAAAACAGGTTTTAGGTCGCTAGCATGTATAGAAAAAAAGTTACTCACCGATATCCACGAAACAAACAAACGGAATTCGACTCCGTGTTTTGAGCAATATCAGAACAAAAACGACCGTTTCCGGCGTAATTTGACGCGCTGAATGCGATAGAACAAGTTTTAGGTCGCTAGCATGTATAGAAAAAAAGTTACTAACCGATATCTGAAAAACAAACAAACGGACTCCGACTTCGTCTATCGAGCAATATCAAAACAAAGACGGCCGTTTCCGGCGTAATTTGACGCGCTGAATGCGATAAAACAAGTTTTAGGTCGCTAGCATGTATAGAAAAAAAGTTACTCACCGATATCCACGAAACAAACAAACGGAATTCGACTCCGTGTTTTGAGCAATATCAGAACAAAGACGACCGTTTCCGGCGTAATTTGACGCGCTGAATGCAATAAAACAAGTTTTAGGTCGCTAGCATGTATAGAAGAAAAGTTACTCACCGATATCCACGAAACAAACGAACGGAATTCGACTTCGTGTTTTAAGCAATATCAAAACAAAGACCACCGTTTTCGGCGTAATTTGACGCGCTGGATGCGATAAAACAGGTTTTAGGTCGCTAGCATGTATAGAAAAAAAGTTACTCACCGATATCCACGAAACAAACAAACGAAATTCGACTCTGTGTTTTGAGCAATATCAGAACAAATACGACCGTTTCCGGCGTAATTTGACGCGCTAAATGCGATAAAACAAGTTTTAGGTCGCTAGCATGTATAGAAAAAAAGTTACTCACCGATATCCACGAAACAAACAAACGGACTTCGACTTCGTGTTTCGAGCAATATCAAAACAAAGACGGCCGTTTCCGGCGTAATTTGACGCGCTGAATGCGATAAAACAAGTTTTAGGTCGCTAGCATGTATAGAAAAAAAGTTACTCACCGATATCCACGAAACAAACGAACGGAATTTGACTCCGTGTTTTAAGCAATATCGAAACAAAGACCACCGTTTTCGGCGTAATTTGACGCGCTGAATGCGATAAAACAGGTTTTAGGTCGCTAGCATGTATAGAAAAAAAGTTACTCACCGATATCCACGAAACAAACAAACGGAATTCGACTCCGTGTTTTGAGCAATATCAGAACAAAAACGACCGTTTCCGGCGTAATTTGACGCGCTGAATGCGATAGAACAAGTTTTAGGTCGCTAGCATGTATAGAAAAAAAGTTACTAACCGATATCTGAAAAACAAACAAACGGACTCCGACTTCGTCTATCGAGCAATATCAAAACAAAGACGGCCGTTTCCGGCGTAATTTGACGCGCTGAATGCGATAAAACAAGTTTTAGGTCGCTAGCATGTATAGAAAAAAAGTTACTCACCGATATCCACGAAACAAACAAACGGAATTCGACTCCGTGTTTTGAGCAATATCAGAACAAAGACGACCGTTTCCGGCGTAATTTGACGCGCTGAATGCAATCAAACAAGTTTTAGGTCGCTAGCATGTATAGAAAAAAAGTTACTCACCGATATCCACGAAACAAACGAACGGAATTCGAATTCGTGTTTTAAGCAATATCAAAACAAAGACGACCGTTTCCGGCGTAATTTGACGCGCTGAATGCGATAAAACAAGTTTTAGGTCGCTAGCATGTATAGAAAAAAAGTTCCTCACCGATATCCACGAAACAAACGAACGGAATTCGACTTCGCGTTTTAAGCAATATCGAAACAAAGACCACCGTTTTCGGCGTAATTTGACGCGCTGAATGCGATAAAACAGGTTTTAGGTCGCTAGCATGTATAGAAAAAAAGTTACTCACCGATATCCACGAAACAAACAAACGGAATTCGACTCCGTGTTTTGAGCAATATCAAAACAAAGACGACCGTTTCCGGCGTAATTTGACGCGCTGAATGCGATAGAACAAGTTTTAGGTCGCTAGCATGTATAGAAAAAAAGTTACTCACCGATATCCACGAAACAAACAAACGGAATTCGACTCCGTGTTTTGAGCAATATCAGAACAAAAACGACCGTTTCCGGCGTAATTTGACGCGCTGAATGCGATAGAACAAGTTTTAGGTCGCTAGCATGTATAGAAAAAAAGTTACTAACCGATATCTGAAAAACAAACAAACGGACTCCGACTTCGTCTATCGAGCAATATCAAAACAAAGACGGCCGTTTCCGGCGTAATTTGACGCGCTGAATGCGATAAAACAAGTTTTAGGTCGCTAGCATGTATAGAAAAAAAGGTACTCACCGATATCCACGAAACAAACAAACGGAATTTGACTCCGTGTTTCGAGCAATATCAGAACAAAGACGACCGTTTCCGGCGTAATTTGACGCGCTGAATGCAATAAAACAAGTTTTAGGTCGCTAGCATGTATAGAAAAAAAGTTACTCACCGATATCCACGAAACAAACGAACGGAATTCGAATTCGTGTTTTAAGCAATATCAAAACAAAGACGACCGTTTCCGGCGTAATTTGACGCGCTGAATGCGATAAAACAAGTTTTAGGTCGCTAGCATGTATAGAAAAAAAGTTCCTCACCGATATCCACGAAACAAACGAACGGAATTCGACTTCGTGTTTTAAGCAATATCGAAACAAAGACCACCGTTTTCGGCGTAATTTGACGCGCTGAATGCGATCAAACAGGTTTTAGGTCGCTAGCATGTATAGAAAAAAAGTTACTCACCGATATCCACGAAACAAACAAACGGAATTCGACTCCGTGTTTTGAGCAATATCAGAACAAAGACGACCGTTTCCGGCGTAATTTGACGCGCTGAATGCGATAGAACAAGTTTTAGGTGGCTAGCATGTATAGAAAAAAAGTTCCTCACCGATATCCACCAAACAAACAAACGGAATTCGACTCCGTGTTTTGAGCAATATCAGAACAAAGACGGCCGTTTCCGGCGTAATTTGACGCGCTGAATGCGATAAAACAGGTTTTAGGTCGCTAGCATGTATAGAAAAAAAGTTACTCACCGATATCCACGAAACAAACAAACGGAATTCGACTCCGTGTTTTGAGCAATATCAGAACAAAGACGACCGTTTCCGGCGTAATTTGACGCGCTGAATGCGATAGAACAAGTTTTAGGTCGCTAGCATGTATAGAAAAAAAGTTACTCACCGATATCCACGAAACAAACAAACGGAATTCGACTCCGTGTTTTGAGCAATATCAGAACAAAGACGACCGTTTCCGGCGTAATTTGACGCGCTGAATGCAATAAAACAAGTTTTAGGTCGCTACCGTGTATAGAAAAAAAGTTACTCACCGATATCCACGAAACAAACAAACGGAATTCGACTCCGTGTTTTAAGCAATATCAGAACAAAGACGACCGTTTCCGGCGTAATTTGACGCGCTGAATGCGATAAAACAAGTTTTAGGTCGCTAGCATGTATAGAAAAAAAGTTACCAACCGATATCTGAAAAACAAACAAACGGACTTCGACTTCGTGTTTCGAGCAATATCAAAACAAAGACGGCCGCTTCCGGCGTAATTTGACGCGCTGAATGCGATAAAACAAGTTTTAGGTCGCTAGCATGTATAGAAAGAAAGTTACCAACCGATATCTGAAAAACAAACAAACGGAATTCGACTCCGTGTTTTGAGCAATATCAGAACAAAGACGACCGTTTCCGGCGTAATTTGACGCGCTGATCGCGATAAAGCAAGTTTTAGGTCGCTAGCATGTATAGAAAAAAAGTTACCAACCGATATCTGAAAAACAAACAAACGGACTTCGACTTCGTGTTTCGAGCAATATCAAAACAAAGACGGCCGCTTCCGGCGTAATTTGACGCGCTGAATGCGATAAAACAAGTTTTAGGTCGCTAGCATGTATAGAAAGAAAGTTACCAACCGATATCTGAAAAACAAACGAACGGACTTTGACTTCGTGTTTCGAGCAATATCAAAACAAAGACGGCCGTTTCCGGCGTGATTTGACGCGCTGAATGCGATAAAACAGGTTTTAGGTCGCTAGCATGTATAGAAAAAAAGTTACTCACCGATATCCACGAAACAAACGAACGGAATTCGACTTCGTGTTTTAAGCAATATCGAAACAAAGACCACCGTTTTCGGCGTAATTTGACGCGCTGAATGCGATGAAACAGGTTTCAGGTCGCTAGCATGTATAGAAAAAAAGTTACTCACCGATATCTGAAAAACAAACGAACGGACTTCGACTTCGTGTTTCGAGCAATATCAAAACAAAGACGGCCGTTTCCGGCGTAATTTGACGCGCTGAATGCGATAAAACAAGTTTTAGGTCGCTAGCATTTATAGAAAAAAAGTTACTCACCGATATCCACGAAACAAACAAACGGAATTCGACTCCGTGTTTTGAGCAATATCAGAACAAAGACGACCGTTTCCGGCGTAATTTGACGCGCTGAATGCAATAAAACAAGTTTTAGGTCGCTAGCGTGTATAGAAAAAAAGTTACCAACCGATATCTGAAAAACAAACAAACGGACTTCGACTTCGTGTTTCGAGCAATATCAAAACAAAGACGGCCGCTTCCGGCGTAATTTGACGCGCTGAATGCGATAAAACAAGTTTCAGGTCGCTAGCATGTATAGAAAGAAAGTTACTAACCGATATCTGAAAAACAAACAAACGGAATTCGACTCCGTGTTTTGAGCAATATCAGAACAAAGACGACCGTTTCCGGCGTAATTTGACGCGCTGATCGCGATAAAGCAAGTTTTAGGTCGCTAGCATGTATAGAAAAAAAGTTACCAACCGATATCTGAAAAACAAACAAACGGACTTTGACTTCGTGTTTCGAGCAATATCAAAACAAAGACGGCCGCTTCCGGCGTAATTTGACGCGCTGAATGCGATAAAACAAGTTTTAGGTCGCTAGCATGTATAGAAAGAAAGTTACCAACCGATATCTGAAAAACAAACGAACGGACTTCGACTTCGTGTTTCGAGCAATATCAAAACAAAGACGGCCGTTTCCGGCGTGATTTGACGCGCTGAATGCGATAAAACAGGTTTTAGGTCGCTAGCATGTATAGAAAAAAAGTTACTCACCGATATCCACGAAACAAACGAACGGAATTCGACTTCGTGTTTTAAGCAATATCGAAACAAAGACCACCGTTTTCGGCGTAATTTGACGCGCTGAATGCGATGAAACAAGTTTTAGGTCGCTAGCGTGTATAGAAAAAAAGTTACCAACCGATATCTGAAAAACAAACAAACGGACTTCGACTTCGTGTTTCGAGCAATATCAAAACAAAGACGGCCGCTTCCGGCGTAATTTGACGCGCTGAATGCGATAAAACAAGTTTTAGGTCGCTAGCATGTATAGAAAGAAAGTTACCAACCGATATCTGAAAAACAAACGAACGGACTTTGACTTCGTGTTTCGAGCAATATCAAAACAAAGACGGCCGTTTCCGGCGTGATTTGACGCGCTGAATGCGATAAAACAGGTTTTAGGTCGCTAGCATGTATAGAAAAAAAGTTACTCACCGATATCCACGAAACAAACGAACGGAATTCGACTTCGTGTTTTAAGCAATATCGAAACAAAGACCACCGTTTTCGGCGTAATTTGACGCGCTGAATGCGATGAAACAGGTTTCAGGTCGCTAGCATGTATAGAAAAAAAGTTACTCACCGATATCTGAAAAACAAACGAACGGACTTCGACTTCGTGTTTCGAGCAATATCAAAACAAAGACGGCCGTTTCCGGCGTAATTTGACGCGCTGAATGCGATAAAACAAGTTTTAGGTCGCTAGCATTTATAGAAAAAAAGTTACTCACCGATATCCACGAAACAAACAAACGGAATTCGACTCCGTGTTTTGAGCAATATCAGAACAAAGACGACCGTTTCCGGCGTAATTTGACGCGCTGAATGCAATAAAACAAGTTTTAGGTCGCTAGCGTGTATAGAAAAAAAGTTACCAACCGATATCTGAAAAACAAACAAACGGACTTCGACTTCGTGTTTCGAGCAATATCAAAACAAAGACGGCCGCTTCCGGCGTAATTTGACGCGCTGAATGCGATAAAACAAGTTTTAGGTCGCTAGCATGTATAGAAAGAAAGTTACTAACCGATATCTGAAAAACAAACAAACGGAATTCGACTCCGTGTTTTGAGCAATATCAGAACAAAGACGACCGTTTCCGGCGTAATTTGACGCGCTGATCGCGATAAAGCAAGTTTTAGGTCGCTAGCATGTATAGAAAAAAAGTTACCAACCGATATCTGAAAAACAAACAAACGGACTTCGACTTCGTGTTTCGAGCAATATCAAAACAAAGACGGCCGCTTCCGGCGTAATTTGACGCGCTGAATGCGATAAAACAAGTTTTAGGTCGCTAGCATGTATAGAAAGAAAGTTACCAACCGATATCTGAAAAACAAACGAACGGACTTCGACTTCGTGTTTCGAGCAATATCAAAACAAAGACGGCCGTTTCCGGCGTGATTTGACGCGCTGAATGCGATAAAACAGGTTTTAGGTCGCTAGCATGTATAGAAAAAAAGTTACTCACCGATATCCACGAAACAAACGAACGGAATTCGACTTCGTGTTTTAAGCAATATCGAAACAAAGACCACCGTTTTCGGCGTAATTTGACGCGCTGAATGCGATGAAACAGGTTTTAGGTCGCTAGCATGTATAGAAAAAAAGTTACTCACCGATATCTGAAAAACAAACGAACGGACTTCGACTTCGTGTTTCGAGCAATATCAAAACAAAGACGGCCGTTTCCGGCGTAATTTGACGCGCTGAATGCGATAAAACAAGTTTTAGGTCGCTAGCATTTATAGAAAAAAAGTTACTCACCGATATCCACGAAACAAACGAACGGAATTCGACTTCGTGTTTTAAGCAATATCGAAACAAAGACCACCGTTTTCGGCGTAATTTGACGCGCTGAATGCGATGAAACAGGTTTTAGGTCGCTAGCATGTATAGAAAAAAAGTTACTCACCGATATCTGAAAAACAAACGAACGGACTTCGACTTCGTGTTTCGAGCAATATCAAAACAAAGACGGCCGTTTCCGGCGTAATTTGACGCGCTGAATGCGATGAAACAAGTTTTAGGTCGCTAGCATCTACAGAAAAAAAGTTACTCACCGATATCCACGAAACAAACAAACGGAATTCGACTCCGTGTTTTGAGCAATATCAGAACAAAGACGACCGTTTCCGGCGTAATTTGACGCGCTGAATGCAATCAAACAAGTTTTAGGTCGCTAGCGTGTATAGAAAAAAAGTTACCAACCGATATCTGAAAAACAAACAAACGGACTTCGACTTCGTGTTTCGAGCAATATCAAAACAAAGACGGCCGCTTCCGGCGTAATTTGACGCGCTGAATGCGATAAAACAAGTTTTAGGTCGCTAGCATGTATAGAAAGAAAGTTACCAACCGATATCTGAAAAACAAACAAACGGAATTCGACTCCGTGTTTTGAGCAATATCAGAACAAAGACGACCGTTTCCGGCGTAATTTGACGCGCTGATCGCGATAAAGCAAGTTTTAGGTCGCTAGCATGTATAGAAAAAAAGTTACCAACCGATATCTGAAAAACAAACAAACGGACTTCGACTTCGTGTTTCGAGCAATATCAAAACAAAGACGGCCGCTTCCGGCGTAATTTGACGCGCTGAATGCGATAAAACAAGTTTTAGGTCGCTAGCATGTATAGAAAGAAAGTTACCAACCGATATCTGATAAACAAACGAACGGACTTCGACTTCGTGTTTCGAGCAATATCAAAACAAAGACGGCCGTTTCCGGCGTGATTTGACGCGCTGAATGCGATAAAACAGGTTTTAGGTCGCTAGCATGTATAGAAAAAAAGTTACTCACCGATATCCACGAAACAAACGAACGGAATTCGACTTCGTGTTTTAAGCAATATCGAAACAAAGACCACCGTTTTCGGCGTAATTTGACGCGCTGAATGCGATGAAACAGGTTTTAGGTCGCTAGCATGTATAGAAAAAAAGTTACTCACCGATATCTGAAAAACAAACGAACGGACTTCGACTTCGTGTTTCGAGCAATATCAAAACAAAGACGGCCGTTTCCGGCGTAATTTGACGCGCTGAATGCGATAAAACAAGTTTTAGGTCGCTAGCATTCATAGAAAAAGAGTTACTCACCGATATCCACGAAACAAACAAACGGAATTCGACTCCGTGTTTTGAGCAATATCAGAACAAAGACGACCGTTTCCGGCGTAATTTGACGCGCTGAATGCAATAAAACAAGTTTTAGGTCGCTAGCGTGTATAGAAAAAAAGTTACCAACCGATATCTGAAAAACAAACAAACGGACTTCGACTTCGTGTTTCGAGCAATATCAAAACAAAGACGGCCGCTTCCGGCGTAATTTGACGCGCTGAATGCGATAAAACAAGTTTTAGGTCGCTAGCATGTATAGAAAGAAAGTTACCAACCGATATCTGAAAAACAAACAAACGGAATTCGACTCCGTGTTTTGAGCAATATCAGAACAAAGACGACCGTTTCCGGCGTAATTTGACGCGCTGATCGCGATAAAGCAAGTTTTAGGTCGCTAGCATGTATAGAAAAAAAGTTACTCACCGATATCCACGAAACAAACAAACGGACTTCGACTTCGTGTTTCGAGCAATATCAAAACAAAGACGGCCGTTTCCGGCGTAATTTGACGCGCTGAATGCGATAAAACAGGTTTTAGGTCGCTAGCATGTATAGAAAAAAAGTTACTCACCGATATCCACGAAACAAACGAACGGAATTCGACTTCGTGTTTTGAGCAATATCAGAACAAAGACGACCGTTTCCGGCGTAATTTGACGCGCTGAATGCGATAGAACAAGTTTTAGGTCGCTAGCATGTATAGAAAAAAAGTTACTAACCGATATCTGAAAAACAAACAAACGGACTCCGACTTCGTCTATCGAGCAATATCAAAACAAAGACGGCCGTTTCCGGCGTAATTTGACGCGCTGAATGCGATAAAACAGGTTTTAGGTCGCTAGCATGTATAGAAAAAAAGTTACTCACCGATATCCACGAAACAAACGAACGGAATTCGACTTCGTGTTTTGAGCAATATCAGAACAAAGACGACCGTTTCCGGCGTAATTTGACGCGCTGAATGCGATAGAACAAGTTTTAGGTCGCTAGCATGTATAGAAAAAAAGTTACTAACCGATATCTGAAAAACAAACAAACGGACTCCGACTTCGTCTATCGAGCAATATCAAAACAAAGACGGCCGTTTCCGGCGTAATTTGACGCGCTGAATGCGATAAAACAAGTTTTAGGTCGCTAGCATGTATAGAAAAAAAGTTACTCACCGATATCCACGAAACAAACAAACGGAATTCGACTCCGTGTTTTGAGCAATATCAGAACAAAGACGACCGTTTCCGGCGTAATTTGACGCGCTGAATGCAATAAAACAAGTTTTAGGTCGCTAGCGTGTATAGAAAAAAAGTTACTCACCGATATCCACGAAACAAACAAACGGAATTCGACTCCGTGTTTCAAGCAATATCAGAACAAAGACGACCGTTTCCGGCGTAATTTGACGCGCTGAATGCGATAAAACAAGTTTTAGGTCGCTAGCATGTATAGAAAAAAAGTTACCAACCGATATCTGAAAAACAAACAAACGGACTTCGACTTCGTGTTTCGAGCAATATCAAAACAAAGACGGCCGCTTCCGGCGTAATTTGACGCGCTGAATGCGATAAAACAAGTTTTAGGTCGCTAGCATGTATAGAAAGAAAGTTACCAACCGATATCTGAAAAACAAACGAACGGACTTCGACTTCGTGTTTCGAGCAATATCAAAACAAAGACGGCCGTTTCCGGCGTAATTTGACGCGCTGAATGCGATAAAACAAGTTTTAGGTCGCTAGCATTTATAGAAAAAAAGTTACTCACCGATATCCACGAAACAAACAAACGGAATTCGACTCCGTGTTTTGAGCAATATCAGAACAAAGACGACCGTTTCCGGCGTAATTTGACGCGCTGAATGCAATAAAACAAGTTTTAGGTCGCTAGCGTGTATAGAAAAAAAGTTACCAACCGATATCTGAAAAACAAACAAACGGACTTCGACTTCGTGTTTCGAGCAATATCAAAACAAAGACGGCCGCTTCCGGCGTAATTTGACGCGCTGAATGCGATAAAACAAGTTTTAGGTCGCTAGCATGTATAGAAAAAAAGTTACTCACCGATATCCACGAAACAAACGAACGGAATTCGACTTCGTGTTTTAAGCAATATCAAAACAAAGACGACCGTTTCCGGCGTAATTTGACGCGCTGAATGCGATAAAACAAGTTTTAGGTCGCTAGGATGTATAGAAAAAAAGTTACTCACCGATATCCACGAAACAAACAAACGGAATTCGACTCCGTGTTTTGAGCAATATCAGAACAAAGACGACCGTTTCCGGCGTAATTTGACGCGCTGATCGCGATAAAACAGGTTTTAGGTCGCTAGCATGTATAGAAAGAAAGTTACCAACCGATATCTGAAAAACAAACGAACGGACTTCGACTTCGTGTTTCGAGCAATATCAAAACAAAGACGGCCGTTTCCGGCGTAATTTGACGCGCTGAATGCGATAAAACAAGTTTTAGGTCGCTAGCATTTATAGAAAAAAAGTTACTCACCGATATCCACGAAACAAACAAACGGAATTCGACTCCGTGTTTTGAGCAATATCAGAACAAAGACGACCGTTTCCGGCGTAATTTGACGCGCTGAATGCAATAAAACAAGTTTTAGGTCGCTAGCGTGTATAGAAAAAAAGTTACCAACCGATATCTGAAAAACAAACAAACGGACTTCGACTTCGTGTTTCGAGCAATATCAGAACAAAGACGACCGTTTCCGGCGTAATTTGACGCGCTGAATGCAATTAAACAAGTTTTAGGTCGCTAGCGTGTATAGAAAAAAAGTTACTCACCGATATCCACGAAACAAACAAACGGAATTCGACTCCGTGTTTCAAGCAATATCAGAACAAAGACGACCGTTTCCGGCGTAATTTGACGCGCTGAATGCGATAAAACAAGTTTTAGGTCGCTAGCATGTATAGAAAAAAAGTTACCAACCGATATCTGAAAAACAAACAAACGGACTTCGACTTCGTGTTTCGAGCAATATCAAAACAAAGACGGCCGCTTCCGGCGTAATTTGACGCGCTGAATGCGATAAAACAAGTTTAAGGTCGCTAGCATGTATAGAAAGAAAGTTACCAACCGATATCTGAAAAACAAACGAACGGACTTCGACTTCGTGTTTCGAGCAATATCAAAACAAAGACGGCCGTTTCCGGCGTAATTTGACGCGCTGAATGCGATAAAACAAGTTTTAGGTCGCTAGCATTTATAGAAAAAAAGTTACTCACCGATATCCACGAAACAAACAAACGGAATTCGACTCCGTGTTTTGAGCAATATCAGAACAAAGACGACCGTTTCCGGCGTAATTTGACGCGCTGAATGCAATAAAACAAGTTTTAGGTCGCTAGCGTGTATAGAAAAAAAGTTACCAACCGATATCTGAAAAACAAACAAACGGACTTCGACTTCGTGTTTCGAGCAATATCAAAACAAAGACGGCCGCTTTCGGCGTAATTTGACGCGCTGAATGCGATAAAACAAGTTTTAGGTCGCTAGCATGTATAGAAAAAAAGTTACTCACCGATATCCACGAAACAAACGAACGGAATTCGACTTCGTGTTTTAAGCAATATCAAAACGAAGACGACCGTTTCCGGCGTAATTTGACGCGCTGAATGCGATAAAACAAGTTTTAGGTCGCTAGGATGTATAGAAAAAAAGTTACTCACCGATATCCACGAAACAAACAAACGGAATTCGACTCCGTGTTTTGAGCAATATCAGAACAAAGACGACCGTTTCCGGCGTAATTTGACGCGCTGATCGCGATAAAACAGGTTTTAGGTCGCTAGCATGTATAGAAAGAAAGTTACCAACCGATATCTGAAAAACAAACGAACGGACTTCGACTTCGTGTTTCGAGCAATATCAAAACAAAGACGGCCGTTTCCGGCGTAATTTGACGCGCTGAATGCGATAAAACAAGTTTTAGGTCGCTAGCATTTATAGAAAAAAAGTTACTCACCGATATCCACGAAACAAACTAACGGAATTCGACTCCGTGTTTTGAGCAATATCAGAACAAAGACGACCGTTTCCGGCGTAATTTGACGCGCTGAATGCAATAAAACAAGTTTTAGGTCGCTAGCGTGTATAGAAAAAAAGTTACCAACCGATATCTGAAAAACAAACAAACGGACTTCGACTTCGTGTTTCGAGCAATATCAAAACAAAGACGGCCGCTTCCGGCGTAATTTGACGCGCTGAATGCGATAAAACAAGTTTTAGGTCGCTAGCATGTATAGAAAAAAAGTTACTCACCGATATCCACGAAACAAACGAACGGAATTCGACTTCGTGTTTTAAGCAATATCGAAACAAAGACGACCGTTTCCGGCGTAATTTGACGCGCTGAATGCGATAAAACAAGTTTTAGGTCGCTAGGATGTATAGAAAAAAAGTTACTCACCGATATCCACGAAACAAACAAACGGAATTCGACTCCGTGTTTTGAGCAATATCAGAACAAAGACGACCGTTTCCGGCGTAATTTGACGCGCTGATCGCGATAAAACAGGTTTTAGGTCGCTAGCATGTATAGAAAAAAAGTTACTCACCGATATCCACGGAACAAACGAACGGAATTCGACTTCGTGTTTTAAGCAATATCGAAACAAAGACCACCGTTTTCGGCGTAATTTGACGCGCTGAATGCGATAAAACAGGTTTTAGGTCGCTAGCATGTATAGAAAAAAAGTTACTCACCGATATCCACGAAACAAACGAACGGAATTCGACTTCGTGTTTTGAGCAATATCAGAACAAAGACGACCGTTTCCGGCGTAATTTGACGCGCTGAATGCGATAAAACAGGTTTTAGGTCGCTAGCATGTATAGAAAAAAAGTTACTCACCGATATCCACGAAACAAACGAACGGAATTCGACTTCGTGTTTTGAGCAATATCAGAACAAAGACGACCGTTTCCGGCGTAATTTGACGCGCTGAATGCGATAAAACAAGTTTTAGGTCGCTAGCATGTATAGAAAAAAAGTTACTAACCGATATCTGAAAAACAAACAAACGGACTCCGACTTCGTCTATCGAGCAATATCAAAACAAAGACGGCCGTTTCCGGCGTAATTTGACGCGCTGAATGCGATAAAACAAGTTTTAGGTCGCTAGCATGTATAGAAAAAAAGTTACTCACCGATATCCACGAAACAAACAAACGGAATTCGACTCCGTGTTTTGAGCAATATCAGAACAAACACGACCGTTTCCGGCGTAATTTGACGCGCTGAATGCAATAAAACAAGTTTTAGGTCGCTAGCGTGTATAGAAAAAAAGTTACCAACCGATATCTGAAAAACAAACAAACGGACTTCGACTTCGTGTTTCGAGCAATATCAAAACAAAGACGGCCGCTTCCGGCGTAATTTGACGCGCTGAATGCGATAAAACAAGTTTTAGGTCGCTAGCATGTATAGAAAAAAAGTTACTCACCGATATCCACGAAACAAACGAACGGAATTCGACTTCGTGTTTTAAGCAATATCAAAACAAAGACGACCGTTTCCGGCGTAATTTGACGCGCTGAATGCGATAAAACAAGTTTTAGGTCGCTAGGATGTATAGAAAAAAAGTTACTCACCGATATCCACGAAACAAACAAACGGAATTCGACTCCGTGTTTTGAGCAATATCAGAACAAAGACGACCGTTTCCGGCGTAATTTGACGCGCTGATCGCGATAAAACAGGTTTTAGGTCGCTAGCATGTATAGAAAGAAAGTTACCAACCGATATCTGAAAAACAAACGAACGGACTTCGACTTCGTGTTTCGAGCAATATCAAAACAAAGACGGCCGTTTCCGGCGTAATTTGACGCGCTGAATGCGATAAAACAAGTTTTAGGTCGCTAGCATTTATAGAAAAAAAGTTACTCACCGATATCCACGAAACAAACAAACGGAATTCGACTCCGTGTTTTGAGCAATATCAGAACAAAGACGACCGTTTCCGGCGTAATTTGACGCGCTGAATGCAATAAAACAAGTTTTAGGTCGCTAGCGTGTATAGAAAAAAAGTTACCAACCGATATCTGAAAAACAAACAAACGGACTTCGACTTCGTGTTTCGAGCAATATCAGAACAAAGACGACCGTTTCCGGCGTAATTTGACGCGCTGAATGCAATTAAACAAGTTTTAGGTCGCTAGCGTGTATAGAAAAAAAGTTACTCACCGATATCCACGAAACAAACAAACGGAATTCGACTCCGTGTTTCAAGCAATATCAGAACAAAGACGACCGTTTCCGGCGTAATTTGACGCGCTGAATGCGATAAAACAAGTTTTAGGTCGCTAGCATGTATAGAAAAAAAGTTACCAACCGATATCTGAAAAACAAACAAACGGACTTCGACTTCGTGTTTCGAGCAATATCAAAACAAAGACGGCCGCTTCCGGCGTAATTTGACGCGCTGAATGCGATAAAACAAGTTTAAGGTCGCTAGCATGTATAGAAAGAAAGTTACCAACCGATATCTGAAAAACAAACGAACGGACTTCGACTTCGTGTTTCGAGCAATATCAAAACAAAGACGGCCGTTTCCGGCGTAATTTGACGCGCTGAATGCGATAAAACAAGTTTCAGGTCGCTAGCATTTATAGAAAAAAAGTTACTCACCGATATCCACGAAACAAACAAACGGAATTCGACTCCGTGTTTTGAGCAATATCAGAACAAAGACGACCGTTTCCGGCGTAATTTGACGCGCTGAATGCAATAAAACAAGTTTTAGGTCGCTAGCGTGTATAGAAAAAGAGTTACCAACCGATATCTGAAAAACAAACAAACGGACTTCGACTTCGTGTTTCGAGCAATATCAAAACAAAGACGGCCGCTTTCGGCGTAATTTGACGCGCTGAATGCGATAAAACAAGTTTTAGGTCGCTAGCATGTATAGAAAAAAAGTTACTCACCGATATCCACGAAACAAACGAACGGAATTCGACTTCGTGTTTTAAGCAATATCAAAACGAAGACGACCGTTTCCGGCGTAATTTGACGCGCTGAATGCGATAAAACAAGTTTTAGGTCGCTAGGATGTATAGAAAAAAAGTTACTCACCGATATCCACGAAACAAACAAACGGAATTCGACTCCGTGTTTTGAGCAATATCAGAACAAAGACGACCGTTTCCGGCGTAATTTGACGCGCTGATCGCGATAAAACAGGTTTTAGGTCGCTAGCATGTATAGAAAGAAAGTTACCAACCGATATCTGAAAAACAAACGAACGGACTTCGACTTCGTGTTTCGAGCAATATCAAAACAAAGACGGCCGTTTCCGGCGTAATTTGACGCGCTGAATGCGATAAAACAAGTTTTAGGTCGCTAGCATTTATAGAAAAAAAGTTACTCACCGATATCCACGAAACAAACTAACGGAATTCGACTCCGTGTTTTGAGCAATATCAGAACAAAGACGACCGTTTCCGGCGTAATTTGACGCGCTGAATGCAATAAAACAAGTTTTAGGTCGCTAGCGTGTAGAGAAAAAAAGTTACCAACCGATATCTGAAAAACAAACAAACGGACTTCGACTTCGTGTTTCGAGCAATATCAAAACAAAGACGGCCGCTTCCGGCGTAATTTGACGCGCTGAATGCGATAAAACAAGTTTTAGGTCGCTAGCATGTATAGAAAAAAAGTTACTCACCGATATCCACGAAACAAACGAACGGAATTCGACTTCGTGTTTTAAGCAATATCGAAACAAAGACGACCGTTTCCGGCGTAATTTGACGCGCTGAATGCGATAAAACAAGTTTTAGGTCGCTAGGATGTATAGAAAAAAAGTTACTCACCGATATCCACGAAACAAACAAACGGAATTCGACTCCGTGTTTTGAGCAATATCAGAACAAAGACGACCGTTTCCGGCGTAATTTGACGCGCTGATCGCGATAAAACAGGTTTTAGGTCGCTAGCATGTATAGAAAAAAAGTTACTCACCGATATCCACGGAACAAACGAACGGAATTCGACTTCGTGTTTTAAGCAATATCGAAACAAAGACCACCGTTTTCGGCGTAATTTGACGCGCTGAATGCGATAAAACAGGTTTTAGGTCGCTAGCATGTATAGAAAAAAAGTTACTCACCGATATCCACGAAACAAACGAACGGAATTCGACTTCGTGTTTTGAGCAATATCAGAACAAAGACGACCGTTTCCGGCGTAATTTGACGCGCTGAATGCGATAAAACAGGTTTTAGGTCGCTAGCATGTATAGAAAAAAAGTTACTCACCGATATCCACGAAACAAACGAACGGAATTCGACTTCGTGTTTTGAGCAATATCAGAACAAAGACGACCGTTTCCGGCGTAATTTGACGCGCTGAATGCGATAAAACAAGTTTTAGGTCGCTAGCATGTATAGAAAAAAAGTTACTAACCGATATCTGAAAAACAAACAAACGGACTCCGACTTCGTCTATCGAGCAATATCAAAACAAAGACGGCCGTTTCCGGCGTAATTTGACGCGCTGAATGCGATAAAACAAGTTTTAGGTCGCTAGCATGTATAGAAAAAAAGTTACTCACCGATATCCACGAAACAAACAAACGGAATTCGACTCCGTGTTTTGAGCAATATCAGAACAAAGACGACCGTTTCCGGCGTAATTTGACGCGCTGAATGCAATAAAACAAGTTTTAGGTCGCTAGCGTGTATAGAAAAAAAGTTACTCACCGATATCCACGAAACAAACAAACGGAATTCGACTCCGTGTTTTAAGCAATATCAGAACAAAGACGACCGTTTCCGGCGTAATTTGACGCGCTGAATGCGATAAAACAAGTTTTAGGTCGCTAGCATGTATAGAAAAAAAGTTACTCACCGATATCCACGAAACAAACGAACGGAATTCGACTTCGTGTTTTAAGCAATATCAAAACAAAGACGACCGTTTCCGGCGTAATTTGACGCGCTGAATGCGATAAAACAAGTTTTAGGTCGCTAGCATTTATAGAAAAAAAGTTACTCACCGATATCCACGAAACAAACAAACGGAATTCGACTCCGTGTTTTGAGCAATATCAGAACAAAGACGACCGTTTCCGGCGTAATTTGACGCGCTGAATGCAATAAAACAAGTTTTAGGTCGCTAGCGTGTATAGAAAAAAAGTTACCAACCGATATCTGAAAAACAAACAAACGGACTTCGACTTCGTGTTTCGAGCAATATCAAAACAAAGACGGCCGCTTCCGGCGTAATTTGACGCGCTGAATGCGATAAAACAAGTTTTAGGTCGCTAGCATGTATAGAAAAAAAGTTACTCACCGATATCCACGAAACAAACGAACGGAATTCGACTTCGTGTTTTAAGCAATATCAAAACAAAGACGACCGTTTCCGGCGTAATTTGACGCGCTGAATGCGATAAAACAAGTTTTAGGTCGCTAGGATAAATAGAAAAAAAGTTACTCACCGATATCCACGAAACAAACAAACGGAATTCGACTCCGTGTTTTGAGCAATATCAGAACAAAGACGACCGTTTCCGGCGTAATTTGACGCGCTGATCGCGATAAAACAGGTTTTAGGTCGCTAGCATGTATAGAAAAAAAGTTACTCACCGATATCCACGAAACAAACGAACGGAATTCGACTTCGTGTTTTAAGCAATATCGAAACAAAGACCACCGTTTTCGGCGTAATTTGACGCGCTGAATGCGATAAAACAGGTTTTAGGTCGCTAGCATGTATAGAAAAAAAGTTACTCACCGATATCCACGAAACAAACGAACGGAATTCGACTTCGTGTTTTGAGCAATATCAGAACAAAGACGACCGTTTCCGGCGTAATTTGACGCGCTGAATGCGATAGAACAAGTTTTAGGTCGCTAGCATGTATAGAAAAAAAGTTACCCACCGATATCCACGAAACAAACGAACGGAATTCGACTTCGTGTTTTAAGCTATATCGAAACAAAGACCACCGTTTTCGGCGTAATTTGACGCGCTGAATGCGATAAAACAGGTTTTAGGTCGCTAGCATGTATAGAAAAAAAGTTACTCACCGATATCCACGAAACAAACAAACGGAATTCGACTCCGTGTTTTGAGCAATATCAGAACAAAGACGACCGTTTCCGGCGTAATTTGACGCGCTGAATGCGATAGAACAAGTTTTAGGTCGCTAGCATGTATAGAAAAAAAGTTACTCACCGATATCCACGAAACAAACAAACGGAATTCGACTCCGTGTTTTGAGCAATATCAGAACAAAGACGACCGTTTCCGGCGTAATTTGACGCGCTGATCGCGATAAAACAGGTTTTAGGTCGCTAGCATGTATAGAAAAAAAGTTACTCACCGATATCCACGAAACAAACGAACGGAATTCGACTTCGTGTTTTAAGCAATATCGAAACAAAGACCACCGTTTTCGGCGTAATTTGACGCGCTGAATGCGATAAAACAGGTTTTAGGTCGCTAGCATGTATAGAAAAAAAGTTACTCACCGATATCCACGAAACAAACGAACGGAATTCGACTTCGTGTTTTGAGCAATATCAGAACAAAGACGACCGTTTCCGGCGTAATTTGACGCGCTGAATGCGATAGAACAAGTTTTAGGTCGCTAGCATGTATAGAAAAAAAGTTACCCACCGATATCCACGAAACAAACGAACGGAATTCGACTTCGTGTTTTAAGCAATATCGAAACAAAGACCACCGTCTTCGGCGTAATTTGACGCGCTGAATGCGATAAAACAGGTTTTAGGTCGCTAGCATGTATAGAAAAAAAGTTACTCACCGATATCCACGAAACAAACAAACGGAATTCGACTCCGTGTTTTGAGCAATATCAGAACAAAGACGACCGTTTCCGGCGTAATTTGACGCGCTGAATGCGATAGAACAAGTTTTAGGTCGCTAGCATGTATAGAAAAAAAGTTACTCACCGATATCCACGAAACAAACAAACGGAATTCGACTCCGTGTTTTGAGCAATATCAGAACAAAGACGACCGTTTCCGGCGTAATTTGACGCGCTGAATGCAATAAAACGAGTTTTAGGTCGCCAGCGTGTATAGAAAAAAAGTTACTCACCGATATCCACGAAACAAACAAACGGAATTCGACTCCGTGTTTTAAGCAATATCATAACAAAGACGACCGTTTCCGGCGTAATTTGACGCGCTGAATGCGATAAAACAAGTTTTAGGTCGCTAGCATGTATAGAAAAAAAGTTACTCACCGATATCCACGAAACAAACAAACGGAATTCGACTCCGTGTTTTGAGCAATATCAGAACAAAGACGACCGTTTCCGGCGTAATTTGACGCGCTGAATGCAATAAAACAAGTTTTAGGTCGCTAGCGTGTATAGAAAAAAAGTTACTCACCGATATCCACGAAACAAACGAACGGAATTCGACTTTGTGTTTTAAGCAATATCAAAACAAAGACGACCGTTTCCGGCGTAATTTGACGCGCTGAATGCGATAGAACAAGTTTTAGGTCGCTAGGATGTATAGAAAAAAAGTTACTCACCGATATCCACGAAACAAACAAACGGAATTCGACTCCGTGTTTTGAGCAATATCAGAACAAAGACGACCGTTTCCGGCGTAATTTGACGCGCTGATCGCGATAAAGCAAGTTTTAGGTCGCTAGCATGTATAAAAAAAAAGTTACTCACCGATATCCACGAAACAAACAAACGGAATTCGACTCCGTGTTTTGAGCAATATCAGAACAAAGACGACCGTTTCCGGCGTAATTTGACGCGCTGAATGCAATAAAACAAGTTTTAGGTCGCTAGCGTGTATAGAAAAAAAGTTACTCACCGATATCCACGAAACAAACAAACGGAATTCGACTCCGTGTTTTAAGCAATATCATAACAAAGACGACCGTTTCCGGCGTAATTTGACGCGCTGAATGCGATAAAACAAGTTTTAGGTCGCTAGCATGTATAGAAAAAAAGTTACTTACCGATATCCACGAAACAAACAAACGGAATTCGACTCCGTGTTTTGAGCAATATCAGAACAAAGACGACCGTTTCCGGCGTAATTTGACGCGCTGAATGCAATAAAACAAGTTTTAGGTCGCTAGCGTGTATAGAAAAAAAGTTACTCACCGATATCCACGAAACAAACGAACGGAATTCGACTTCGTGTTTTAAGCAATATCAAAACAAAGACGACCAATTCCGGCGTAATTTGACGCGCTGAATGCGATAAAACAAGTTTTAGGTCGCTAGGATGTATAGAAAAAAAGTTACTCACCGATATCCACGAAACAAACAAACGGAATTCGACTCCGTGTTTTGAGCAATATCAGAACAAAGACGACCGTTTCCGGCGTAATTTGACGCGCTGATCGCGATAAAGCAAGTTTTAGGTCGCTAGCATGTATAAAAAAAAAGTTACTCACCGATATCCACGAAACAAACAAACGGACTTCGACTTCGTGTTTCGAGCAATATCAAAACAAAGACGGCCGTTTCCGGCGTGATTTGACGCGCTGAATGCGATAAAACAGGTTTTAGGTCGCTAGCATGTATAGAAAAAAAGTTACTCACCGATATCCACGAAACAAACGAACGGAATTCGACTTCGTGTTTTAAGCAATATCGAAACAAAGACCACCGTTTTCGGCGTAATTTGACGCGCTGAATGCGATAAAACAGGTTTTAGGTCGCTAGCATGTATAGAAAAAAAGTTACTCACCGATATCCACGAAACAAACAAACGGACTTCGACTTCGTGTTTCGAGCAATATCAAAACAAAGACGGCCGTTTCCGGCGTGATTTGACGCGCTGAATGCGATAAAATAGGTTTTAGGTCGCTAGCATGTATAGAAAAAAAGTTACTCACCGATATCCACGAAACAAACAAACGGACTTCGACTTCGTGTTTCGAGCAATATCAAAACAAAGACGGCCGTTTCCGGCGTGATTTGACGCGCTGAATGCGATAAAACAGGTTTTAGGTCGCTAGCATGTATAGAAAAAAAGTTACTCACCGATATCCACGAAACAAACGAACGGAATTCGACTTCGTGTTTTAAGCAATATCGAAACAAAGACCACCGTTTTCGGCGTAATTTGACGCGCTGAATGCGATAAAACAGGTTTTAGGTCGCTAGCATGTATAGAAAAAAAGTTACTCACCGATATCCACGAAACAAACAAACGGAATTCGACTCCGTGTTTTGAGCAATATCAGAACAAAGACGACCGTTTCCGGCGTAATTTGACGCGCTGAATGCGATAGAACAAGTTTTAGGTCGCTAGCATGTATAAAAAAAAAGTTACTCACCGATATCCACGAAACAAACAAACGGACTTCGACTTCGTGTTTCGAGCAATATCAAAACAAAGACGGCCGTTTCCGGCGTGATTTGACGCGCTGAATGCGATAAAACAGGTTTTAGGTCGCTAGCATGTATAGAAAAAAAGTTACTCACCGATATCCACGAAACAAACGAACGGAATTCGACTTCGTGTTTTAAGCAATATCGAAACAAAGACCACCGTTTTCGGCGTAATTTGACGCGCTGAATGCGATAAAACAGGTTTTAGGTCGCTAGCATGTATAGAAAAAAAGTTACTCACCGATATCCACGAAACAAACAAACGGACTTCGACTTCGTGTTTCGAGCAATATCAAAACAAAGACGGCCGTTTCCGGCGTGATTTGACGCGCTGAATGCGATAAAATAGGTTTTAGGTCGCTAGCATGTATAGAAAAAAAGTTACTCACCGATATCCACGAAACAAACAAACGGACTTCGACTTCGTGTTTCGAGCAATATCAAAACAAAGACGGCCGTTTCCGGCGTGATTTGACGCGCTGAATGCGATAAAACAGGTTTTAGGTCGCTAGCATGTATAGAAAAAAAGTTACTCACCGATATCCACGAAACAAACGAACGGAATTCGACTTCGTGTTTTAAGCAATATCGAAACAAAGACCACCGTTTTCGGCGTAATTTGACGCGCTGAATGCGATAAAACAGGTTTTAGGTCGCTAGCATGTATAGAAAAAAAGTTACTCACCGATATCCACGAAACAAACAAACGGAATTCGACTCCGTGTTTTGAGCAATATCAGAACAAAGACGACCGTTTCCGGCGTAATTTGACGCGCTGAATGCGATAGAACAAGTTTTAGGTCGCTAGCATGTATAGAAAAAAAGTTACTCACCGATATCCACGAAACAAACAAACGGAATTCGACTCCGTGTTTTGAGCAATATCAGAACAAAGACGACCGTTTCCGGCGTAATTTGACGCGCTGAATGCAATAAAACAAGTTTTAGGTCGCTAGCGTGTATAGAAAAAAAGTTACTCACCGATATCCACGAAACAAACAAACGGAATTCGACTCCGTGTTTTAAGCAATATCATAACAAAGACGACCGTTTCCGGCGTAATTTGACGCGCTGAATGCGATAAAACAAGTTTTAGGTCGCTAGCATGTATAGAAAAAAAGTTACCAACCGATATCTGAAAAACAAACAAACGGACTTTGACTTCGTGTTTCGAGCAATATCAAAACAAAGACGGCCGCTTCCGGCGTAATTTGACGCGCTGAATGCGATAAAACAAGTTTTAGGTCGCTAGCATGTATAGAAAGAAAGTGACCAACCGATATCTGAAAAACAAACGAACGGACTTCGACTTCGTGTTTCGAGCAATATCAAAACAAAGACGGCCGTTTCCGGCGTAATTTGACGCGCTGAATGCGATAAAACGAGTTTTAGGTCGCTAGCATTTATAGAAAAAAAGTTACTCACCGATATCCACGAAACAAACAAACGGAATTCGACTCCGTGTTTTGAGCAATATCAGAACAAAGACGACCGTTTCAGGCGTAATTTGACGCGCTGAATGCAATAAAACAAGTTTTAGGTCGCTAGCGTGTATAGAAAAAAAGTTACCAACCGATATCTGAAAAACAAACAAACGGACTTCGACTTCGTGTTTCGAGCAATATCAAAACAAAGACGGCCGCTTCCGGCGTAATTTGACGCGCTGAATGCGATAAAACAAGTTTTAGGTCGCTAGCATGTATAGAAAAAAAGTTACCAACCGATATCTGAAAAACAAACAAACGGACTTCGTTTTCGTGTTTCGAGCAATATCAAAACAAAGACGGCCGCTTCCGGCGTAATTTGACGCGCTGAATGCGATAAAACGAGTTTTAGGTCGCTAGCATTTATAGAAAAAAAGTTACTCACCGATATCCACGAAACAAACAAACGGAATTCGACTCCGTGTTTTGAGCAATATCAGAACAAAGACGACCGTTTCAGGCGTAATTTGACGCGCTGAATGCAATAAAACAAGTTTCAGGTCGCTAGCGTGTATAGAAAAAAAGTTACCAACCGATATCTGAAAAACAAACAAACGGACTTCGACTTCGTGTTTCGAGCAATATCAAAACAAAGACGACCGTTTCCGGCGTATTTTGACGCGCTGAATGCGATAAAACAAGTTTTAGGTCGCTAGCATGCATAGCAAAAAAGTTACTCACCGATATCCACGAAACAAACGAACGGAATTCGACTTCGTGTTTCAAGCAATATCGAAACAAAGACCACCGTTGTCGGCGTAATTTGACGCGCTGAATGCGATAAAACAGGTTTTAGGTCGCTAGCATGTATAGAAAAAAAGTTGCTCACCGATATCCACGAAACAAACAAACGGAATTCGACTCCGTGTTTTGAGCAATATCAGAACAAAGACGACCGTTTCCGGCGTAATTTGACGCGCCAAATGCGATAGAACAAGTTTTAGGTCGCTAGCATGTATAGAAAAAAAGTTACTAACCGATATCTGAAAAACAAACAAACGGACTCCGAATTCGTCTATCGAGCAATATCAAAACAAAGACGGCCGTTTCCGGCGTAATTTGACGCGCTGAATGCGATAAAACAAGTTTCAGGTCGCTAGCATGTATAGAAAAAAAGTTACTCACCGATATCCACGAAACAAACGAACGGAATTCGACTCCGTGTTTTGAGCAATATCAGAACAAAGACGACCGTTTCCGGCGTAATTTGACGCGCTGAATGCGATAAAACAAGTTTTAGGTCGCTAGCATGTATAGAAAAAAAGTTACCAACCGATATCTGAAAAACAAACGAACGGACTTCGACTTCGTGTTTCGAGCAATATCAAAACAAAGACGGCCGCTTTCGGCGTAATTTGACGCGCTGAATGCGATAAAACAAGTTTTAGGTCGCTAGCATGTATAGAAAAAAAGTTACTCACCGATATCCACGAAACAAACGAACGGAATTCGACTTCGTGTTTTGAGCAATATCAGAACAAAGACGACCGTTTCCGGCGTAATTTGACGCGCTGAATGCAATAAAACAAGTTTTAGGTCGCTAGCGTGTATAGAAAAAAAGTTACTCACCGATATCCACGAAACAAACAAACGGAATTCGACTCCGTGTTTTAAGCAATATCATAACAAAGACGACCGTTTCCGGCGTAATTTGACGCGCTGAATGCGATAAAACAAGTTTCAGGTCGCTAGCATGTATAGAAAAAAAGTTACCAACCGATATCTGAAAAACAAACAAACGGACTTTGACTTCGTGTTTCGAGCAATATCAAAACAAAGACGGCCGCTTCCGGCGTAATTTGACGCGCTGAATGCGATAAAACAAGTTTCAGGTCGCTAGCATGTATAGAAAAAAAGTTACTTACCGATATCCACGAAACAAACAAACGGAATTCGACTCCGTGTTTTGAGCAATATCAGAACAAAGACGACCGTTTCAGGCGTAATTTGACGCGCTGAATGCAATAAAACAAGTTTTAGGTCGCTAGCGTGTATAGAAAAAAAGTTACCAACCGATATCTGAAAAACAAACAAACGGACTTCGACTTCGTGTTTCGAGCAATATCAAAACAAAGACGGCCGCTTCCGGCGTAATTTGACGCGCTGAATGCGATAAAACAAGTTTTAGGTCGCTAGCATGTATAGAAAAAAAGTTACCAACCGATATCTGAAAAACAAACAAACGGACTTCGTTTTCGTGTTTCGAGCAATATCAAAACAAAGACGGCCGCTTCCGGCGTAATTTGACGCGCTGAATGCGATAAAACGAGTTTTAGGTCGCTAGCATTTGTAGAAAAAAAGTTACTCACCGATATCCACGAAACAAACAAACGGAATTCGACTCCGTGTTTTGAGCAATATCAGAACAAAGACGACCGTTTCAGGCGTAATTTGACGCGCTGAATGCAATAAAACAAGTTTCAGGTCGCTAGCGTGTATAGAAAAAAAGTTACTCACCGATATCCACGAAACAAACGAACGGAATTCGACTTCGTGTTTTAAGCAATATCGAAACAAAGACCACCGTTTTCGGCGTAATTTGACGCGCTGAATGCAATAAAACAGGTTTTAGGTCGCTAGCATGTATAGAAAAAAAGTTACTCACCGATATCCACGAAACAAACGAACGGAATTCGACTTCGTGTTTTGAGCAATATCAGAACAAAGACGACCGTTTCCGGCGTAATTTGACGCGCTGAATGCGATAGAACAAGTTTTAGGTCGCTAGCATGTATAGAAAAAAAGTTACCCACCGATATCCACGAAACAAACGAACGGAATTCGACTTCGTGTTTTAAGCAATATCGAAACAAAGACCACCGTTTTCGGCGTAATTTGACGCGCTGAATGCGATAAAACAGGTTTTAGGTCGCTAGCATGTATAGAAAAAAAGTTACTCACCGATATCCACGAAACAAACAAACGGAATTCGACTCCGTGTTTTGAGCAATATCAGAACAAAGACGACCGTTTCCGGCGTAATTTGACGCGCTGAATGCGATAGAACAAGTTTTAGGTCGCTAGCATGTATAGAAAAAAAGTTACTCACCGATATCCACGAAACAAACAAACGGAATTCGACTCCGTGTTTTGAGCAATATCAGAACAAAGACGACCGTTTCCGGCGTAATTTGACGCGCTGATCGCGATAAAACAGGTTTTAGGTCGCTAGCATGTATAGAAAAAAAGTTACTCACCGATATCCACGAAACAAACGAACGGAATTCGACTTCGTGTTTTAAGCAATATCGAAACAAAGACCACCGTTTTCGGCGTAATTTGACGCGCTGAATGCGATGAAACAGGTTTTAGGTCGCTAGCATGTATAGAAAAATAGTTACTCACCGATATCCACGAAACAAACGAACGGAATTCGACTTCGTGTTTTGAGCAATATCAGAACAAAGACGACCGTTTCCGGCGTAATTTGACGCGCTGAATGCGATAGAACAAGTTTTAGGTCGCTAGCATGTATAGAAAAAAAGTTACCCACCGATATCCACGAAACAAACGAACGGAATTCGACTTCGTGTTTTAAGCAATATCGAAACAAAGACCACCGTTTTCGGCGTAATTTGACGCGCTGAATGCGATAAAACAGGTTTTAGGTCGCTAGCATGTATAGAAAAAAAGTTACTCACCGATATCCACGAAACAAACAAACGGAATTCGACTCCGTGTTTTGAGCAATATCAGAACAAAGACGACCGTTTCCGGCGTAATTTGACGCGCTGAATGCAATAAAACAAGTTTTAGGTCGCTAGCGTGTATAGAAAAAAAGTTACTCACCGATATCCACGAAACAAACAAACGGAATTCGACTCCGTGTTTTAAGCAATATCATAACAAAGACGACCGTTTCCGGCGTAATTTGACGCGCTGAATGCGATAAAACAAGTTTTAGGTCGCTAGCATGTATAGAAAAAAAGTTACTCACCGATATCCACGAAACAAACAAACGGAATTCGACTCCGTGTTTTGAGCAATATCAGAACAAAGACGACCGTTTCCGGCGTAATTTGACGCGCTGAATGCAATAAAACAAGTTTTAGGTCGCTAGCGTGTATAGAAAAAAAGTTACTCACCGATATCCACGAAACAAACGAACGGAATTCGACTTCGTGTTTTAAGCAATATCAAAACAAAGACGACCGTTTCCGGCGTAATTTGACGCGCTGAATGCGATAGAACAAGTTTTAGGTCGCTAGGATGTATAGAAAAAAAGTTACTCACCGATATCCACGAAACAAACAAACGGAATTCGACTCCGTGTTTTGAGCAATATCAGAACAAAGACGACCGTTTCCGGCGTAATTTGACGCGCTGATCGCGATAAAGCAAGTTTTAGGTCGCTAGCATGTATAGAAAAAAAGTTACTCACCGATATCCACGAAACAAACAAACGGACTTCGACTCCGTGTTTCGAGCAATATCAAAACAGAGACGGCCGTTTCCGGCGTGATTTGACGCGCTGAATGCGATAAAACAGGTTTTAGGTCGCTAGCATGTATAGAAAAAAAGTTACTCACCGATATCCACGAAACAAACAAACGGAATTCGACTCCGTGTTTTAAGCAATATCAGAACAAAGACGACCGTTTCCGGCGTAATTTGACGCGCTGAATGCGATAGAACAAGTTTTAGGTCGCTAGCATGTATAGAAAAAAAGTTACTCACCGATATCCACGAAACAAACAAACGGAATTCGACTCCGTGTTTTGAGCAATATCAGAACAAAGACGACCGTTTCCGGCGTAATTTGACGCGCTGAATGCAATAAAACAAGTTTTAGGTCGCTAGCGTGTATAGAAAAAAAGTTACTCACCGATATCCACGAAACAAACAAACGGAATTCGACTCCGTGTTTTAAGCAATATCATAACAAAGACGACCGTTTCCGGCGTAATTTGACGCGCTGAATGCGATAAAACAAGTTTTAGGTCGCTAGCATGTATAGAAAAAAAGTTACTCACCGATATCCACGAAACAAACAAACGGAATTCGACTCCGTGTTTTGAGCAATATCAGAACAAAGACGACCGTTTCCGGCGTAATTTGACGCGCTGAATGCAATAAAACAAGTTTTAGGTCGCTAGCGTGTATAGAAAAAAAGTTACTCACCGATATCCACGAAACAAACGAACGGAATTCGACTTCGTGTTTTAAGCAATATCAAAACAAAGACGACCGTTTCCGGCGTAATTTGACGCGCTGAATGCGATAAAACAAGTTTTAGGTCGCTAGGATGTATAGAAAAAAAGTTACTCACCGATATCCACGAAACAAACAAACGGAATTCGACTCCGTGTTTTGAGCAATATCAGAACAAAGACGACCGTTTCCGGCGTAATTTGACGCGCTGATCGCGATAAAGCAAGTTTTAGGTCGCTAGCATGTATAAAAAAAAAGTTACTCACCGATATCCACGAAACAAACAAACGGACTTCGACTTCGTGTTTCGAGCAATATCAAAACAAAGACGGCCGTTTCCGGCGTGATTTGACGCGCTGAATGCGATAAAACAGGTTTTAGGTCGCTAGCATGTATAGAAAAAAAGTTACTCACCGATATCCACGAAACAAACGAACGGAATTCGACTTCGTGTTTTAAGCAATATCAAAACAAAGACGACCGTTTCCGGCGTAATTTGACGCGCTGAATGCGATAGAACAAGTTTTAGGTCGCTAGGATGTATAGAAAAAAAGTTACTCACCGATATCCACGAAACAAACAAACGGAATTCGACTCCGTGTTTTGAGCAATATCAGAACAAAGACGACCGTTTCCGGCGTAATTTGACGCGCTGATCGCGATAAAGCAAGTTTTAGGTCGCTAGCATGTATAGAAAAAAAGTTACTCACCGATATCCACGAAACAAACAAACGGACTTCGACTCCGTGTTTCGAGCAATATCAAAACAAAGACGGCCGTTTCCGGCGTGATTTGACGCGCTGAATGCGATAAAACAGGTTTTAGGTCGCTAGCATGTATAGAAAAAAAGTTACTCACCGATATCCACGAAACAAACAAACGGAATTCGACTCCGTGTTTTAAGCAATATCAGAACAAAGACGACCGTTTCCGGCGTAATTTGACGCGCTGAATGCGATAGAACAAGTTTTAGGTCGCTAGCATGTATAGAAAAAAAGTTACTCACCGATATCCACGAAACAAACAAACGGAATTCGACTCCGTGTTTTGAGCAATATCAGAACAAAGACGACCGTTTCCGGCGTAATTTGACGCGCTGAATGCAATAAAACAAGTTTTAGGTCGCTAGCGTGTATAGAAAAAAAGTTACTCACCGATATCCACGAAACAAACAAACGGAATTCGACTCCGTGTTTTAAGCAATATCATAACAAAGACGACCGTTTCCGGCGCAATTTGACGCGCTGAATGCGATAAAACAAGTTTTAGGTCGCTAGCATGTATAGAAAAAAAGTTACTCACCGATATCCACGAAACAAACAAACGGAATTCGACTCCGTGTTTTGAGCAATATCAGAACAAAGACGACCGTTTCCGGCGTAATTTGACGCGCTGAATGCAATAAAACAAGTTTTAGGTCGCTAGCGTGTATAGAAAAAAAGTTACTCACCGATATCCACGAAACAAACGAACGGAATTCGACTTCGTGTTTTAAGCAATATCAAAACAAAGACGACCGTTTCCGGCGTAATTTGACGCGCTGAATGCGATAAAACAAGTTTTAGGTCGCTAGGATGTATAGAAAAAAAGTTACTCACCGATATCCACGAAACAAACAAACGGAATTCGACTCCGTGTTTTGAGCAATATCAGAACAAAGACGACCGGTTCCGGCGTAATTTGACGCGCTGATCGCGATAAAGCAAGTTTTAGGTCGCTAGCATGTATAATAAAAAAGTTACTCACCGATATCCACGAAACAAACAAACGGACTTCGACTTCGTGTTTCGAGCAATATCAAAACAAAGACGGCCGTTTCCGGCGTGATTTGACGCGCTGAATGCGATAAAACAGGTTTTAGGTCGCTAGCATGTATAGAAAAAAAGTTACTCACCGATATCCACGAAACAAACGAACGGAATTCGACTTCGTGTTTTAAGCAATATCGAAACAAAGACCACCGTTTTCGGCGTAATTTGACGCGCTGAATGCGATAAAACAGGTTTTAGGTCGCTAGCATGTATAGAAAAAAAGTTACTCACCGATATCCACGAAACAAACAAACGGAATTCGACTCCGTGTTTTGAGCAATATCAGAACAAAGACGACCGTTTCCGGCGTAATTTGACGCGCTGAATGCAATAAAACAAGTTTTAGGTCGCTAGCATGTATAGAAAAAAAGTTACTCACCGATATCCACGAAACAAACAAACGGAATTCGACTCCGTGTTTTAAGCAATATCAGAACAAAGACGACCGTTTCCGGCGTAATTTGACGCGCTGAATGCGATAGAACAAGTTTTAGGTCGCTAGCATGTATAGAAAAAAAGTTACTCACCGATATCCACGAAACAAACAAACGGAATTCGACTCCGTGTTTTGAGCAATATCAGAACAAAGACGACCGTTTCCGGCGTAATTTGACGCGCTGAATGCAATAAAACAAGTTTTAGGTCGCTAGCGTGTATAGAAAAAAAGTTACTCACCGATATCCACGAAACAAACAAACGGAATTCGACTCCGTGTTTTAAGCAATATCATAACAAAGACGACCGTTTCCGGCGTAATTTGACGCGCTGAATGCGATAAAACAAGTTTTAGGTCGCTAGCATGTATAGAAAAAAAGTTACTCACCGATATCCACGAAACAAACAAACGGAATTCGACTCCGTGTTTTGAGCAATATCAGAACAAAGACGACCGTTTCCGGCGTAATTTGACGCGCTGAATGCAATAAAACAAGTTTTAGGTCGCTAGCGTGTATAGAAAAAAAGTTACTCACCGATATCCACGAAACAAACGAACGGAATTCGACTTCGTGTTTTAAGCAATATCAAAACAAAGACGACCGTTTCCGGCGTAATTTGACGCGCTGAATGCGATAAAACAAGTTTTAGGTCGCTAGGATGTATAGAAAAAAAGTTACTCACCGATATCCACGAAACAAACAAACGGAATTCGACTCCGTGTTTTGAGCAATATCAGAACAAAGACGACCGGTTCCGGCGTAATTTGACGCGCTGATCGCGATAAAGCAAGTTTTAGGTCGCTAGCATGTATAAAAAAAAAGTTACTCACCGATATCCACGAAACAAACAAACGGACTTCGACTTCGTGTTTCGAGCAATATCAAAACAAAGACGGCCGTTTCCGGCGTGATTTGACGCGCTGAATGCGATAAAACAGGTTTTAGGTCGCTAGCATGTATAGAAAAAAAGTTACTCACCGATATCCACGAAACAAACGAACGGAATTCGACTTCGTGTTTTAAGCAATATCGAAACAAAGACCACCGTTTTCGGCGTAATTTGACGCGCTGAATGCGATAAAACAGGTTTTAGGTCGCTAGCATGTATAGAAAAAAAGTTACTCACCGATATCCACGAAACAAACAAACGGAATTCGACTCCGTGTTTTGAGCAATATCAGAACAAAGACGACCGTTTCCGGCGTAATTTGACGCGCTGAATGCAATAAAACAAGTTTTAGGTCGCTAGCGTGTATAGAAAAAAAGTTACTCACCGATATCCACGAAACAAACGAACGGAATTCGACTTCGTGTTTTAAGCAATATCAAAACAAAGACGACCGTTTCCGGCGTAATTTGACGCGCTGAATGCGATAAAACAAGTTTTAGGTCGCTAGGATGTATAGAAAAAAAGTTACTCACCGATATCCACGAAACAAACAAACGGAATTCGACTCCGTGTTTTGAGCAATATCAGAACAAAGACGACCGGTTCCGGCGTAATTTGACGCGCTGATCGCGATAAAGCAAGTTTTAGGTCGCTAGCATGTATAAAAAAAAAGTTACTCACCGATATCCACGAAACAAACAAACGGACTTCGACTTCGTGTTTCGAGCAATATCAAAACAAAGACGGCCGTTTCCGGCGTGATTTGACGCGCTGAATGCGATAAAACAGGTTTTAGGTCGCTAGCATGTATAGAAAAAAAGTTACTCACCGATATCCACGAAACAAACGAACGGAATTCGACTTCGTGTTTTAAGCAATATCGAAACAAAGACCACCGTTTTCGGCGTAATTTGACGCGCTGAATGCGATAAAACAGGTTTTAGGTCGCTAGCATGTATAGAAAAAAAGTTACTCACCGATATCCACGAAACAAACAAACGGAATTCGACTCCGTGTTTTGAGCAATATCAGAACAAAGACGACCGTTTCCGGCGTAATTTGACGCGCTGAATGCAATAAAACAAGTTTTAGGTCGCTAGCGTGTATAGAAAAAAAGTTACTCACCGATATCCACGAAACAAACGAACGGAATTCGACTTCGTGTTTTAAGCAATATCAAAACAAAGACGACCGTTTCCGGCGTAATTTGACGCGCTGAATGCGATAGAACAAGTTTTAGGTCGCTAGGATGTATAGAAAAAAAGTTACTCACCGATATCCACGAAACAAACAAACGGAATTCGACTCCGTGTTTTGAGCAATATCAGAACAAAGACGACCGTTTCCGGCGTAATTTGACGCGCTGATCGCGATAAAGCAAGTTTTAGGTCGCTAGCATGTATAGAAAAAAAGTTACTCACCGATATCCACGAAACAAACAAACGGACTTCGACTCCGTGTTTCGAGCAATATCAAAACAAAGACGGCCGTTTCCGGCGTGATTTGACGCGCTGAATGCGATAAAACAGGTTTTAGGTCGCTAGCATGTATAGAAAAAAAGTTACTCACCGATATCCACGAAACAAACAAACGGAATTCGACTCCGTGTTTTAAGCAATATCAGAACAAAGACGACCGTTTCCGGCGTAATTTGACGCGCTGAATGCGATAGAACAAGTTTTAGGTCGCTAGCATGTATAGAAAAAAAGTTACTCACCGATATCCACGAAACAAACAAACGGAATTCGACTCCGTGTTTTGAGCAATATCAGAACAAAGACGACCGTTTCCGGCGTAATTTGACGCGCTGAATGCAATAAAACAAGTTTTAGGTCGCTAGCGTGTATAGAAAAAAAGTTACTCACCGATATCCACGAAACAAACGAACGGAATTCGACTTCGTGTTTTAAGCAATATCAAAACAAAGACGACCGTTTCCGGCGTAATTTGACGCGCTGAATGCGATAAAACAAGTTTTAGGTCGCTAGGATGTATAGAAAAAAAGTTACTCACCGATATCCACGAAACAAACAAACGGAATTCGACTCCGTGTTTTGAGCAATATCAGAACAAAGACGACCGTTTCCGGCGTAATTTGACGCGCTGATCGCGATAAAGCAAGTTTTAGGTCGCTAGCATGTATAAAAAAAAAGTTACTCACCGATATCCACGAAACAAACAAACGGACTTCGACTTCGTGTTTCGAGCAATATCAAAACAAAGACGGCCGTTTCCGGCGTGATTTGACGCGCTGAATGCGATAAAACAGGTTTTAGGTCGCTAGCATGTATAGAAAAAAAGTTACTCACCGATATCCACGAAACAAACGAACGGAATTCGACTTCGTGTTTTAAGCAATATCAAAACAAAGACGACCGTTTCCGGCGTAATTTGACGCGCTGAATGCGATAGAACAAGTTTTAGGTCGCTAGGATGTATAGAAAAAAAGTTACTCACCGATATCCACGAAACAAACAAACGGAATTCGACTCCGTGTTTTGAGCAATATCAGAACAAAGACGACCGTTTCCGGCGTAATTTGACGCGCTGATCGCGATAAAGCAAGTTTTAGGTCGCTAGCATGTATAGAAAAAAAGTTACTCACCGATATCCACGAAACAAACAAACGGACTTCGACTCCGTGTTTCGAGCAATATCAAAACAAAGACGGCCGTTTCCGGCGTGATTTGACGCGCTGAATGCGATAAAACAGGTTTTAGGTCGCTAGCATGTATAGAAAAAAAGTTACTCACCGATATCCACGAAACAAACAAACGGAATTCGACTCCGTGTTTTAAGCAATATCAGAACAAAGACGACCGTTTCCGGCGTAATTTGACGCGCTGAATGCGATAGAACAAGTTTTAGGTCGCTAGCATGTATAGAAAAAAAGTTACTCACCGATATCCACGAAACAAACAAACGGAATTCGACTCCGTGTTTTGAGCAATATCAGAACAAAGACGACCGTTTCCGGCGTAATTTGACGCGCTGAATGCAATAAAACAAGTTTTAGGTCGCTAGCGTGTATAGAAAAAAAGTTACTCACCGATATCCACGAAACAAACAAACGGAATTCGACTCCGTGTTTTAAGCAATATCATAACAAAGACGACCGTTTCCGGCGTAATTTGACGCGCTGAATGCGATAAAACAAGTTTTAGGTCGCTAGCATGTATAGAAAAAAAGTTACTCACCGATATCCACGAAACAAACAAACGGAATTCGACTCCGTGTTTTGAGCAATATCAGAACAAAGACGACCGTTTCCGGCGTAATTTGACGCGCTGAATGCAATAAAACAAGTTTTAGGTCGCTAGCGTGTATAGAAAAAAAGTTACTCACCGATATCCACGAAACAAACGAACGGAATTCGACTTCGTGTTTTAAGCAATATCAAAACAAAGACGACCGTTTCCGGCGTAATTTGACGCGCTGAATGCGATAAAACAAGTTTTAGGTCGCTAGGATGTATAGAAAAAAAGTTACTCACCGATATCCACGAAACAAACAAACGGAATTCGACTCCGTGTTTTGAGCAATATCAGAACAAAGACGACCGGTTCCGGCGTAATTTGACGCGCTGATCGCGATAAAGCAAGTTTTAGGTCGCTAGCATGTATAAAAAAAAAGTTACTCACCGATATCCACGAAACAAACAAACGGACTTCGACTTCGTGTTTCGAGCAATATCAAAACAAAGACGGCCGTTTCCGGCGTGATTTGACGCGCTGAATGCGATAAAACAGGTTTTAGGTCGCTAGCATGTATAGAAAAAAAGTTACTCACCGATATCCACGAAACAAACGAACGGAATTCGACTTCGTGTTTTAAGCAATATCGAAACAAAGACCACCGTTTTCGGCGTAATTTGACGCGCTGAATGCGATAAAACAGGTTTTAGGTCGCTAGCATGTATAGAAAAAAAGTTACTCACCGATATCCACGAAACAAACAAACGGAATTCGACTCCGTGTTTTGAGCAATATCAGAACAAAGACGACCGTTTCCGGCGTAATTTGACGCGCTGAATGCGATAGAACAAGTTTTAGGTCGCTAGCATGTATAGAAAAAAAGTTACTCACCGATATCCACGAAACAAACAAACGGAATTCGACTCCGTGTTTTGAGCAATATCAGAACAAAGACGACCGTTTCCGGCGTAATTTGACGCGCTGAATGCAATAAAACAAGTTTTAGGTCGCTAGCGTGTATAGAAAAAAAGTTACTCACCGATATCCACGAAACAAACAAACGGAATTCGACTCCGTGTTTTAAGCAATATCATAACAAAGACGACCGTTTCCGGCGTAATTTGACGCGCTGAATGCGATAAAACAAGTTTTAGGTCGCTAGCATGTATAGAAAAAAAGTTACCAACCGATATCTGAAAAACAAACAAACGGACTTTGACTTCGTGTTTCGAGCAATATCAAAACAAAGACGGCCGCTTCCGGCGTAATTTGACGCGCTGAATGCGATAAAACAAGTTTTAGGTCGCTAGCATGTATAGAAAGAAAGTGACCAACCGATATCTGAAAAACAAACGAACGGACTTCGACTTCGTGTTTCGAGCAATATCAAAACAAAGACGGCCGTTTCCGGCGTAATTTGACGCGCTGAATGCGATAAAACAAGTTTTAGGTCGCTAGCATGTATAGAAAAAAAGTTACCAACCGATATCTGAAAAACAAACAAACGGACTTCGACTTCGTGTTTTGAGCAATATCAGAACAAAGACGACCGTTTCCGGCGTAATTTGACGCGCTGAATGCAATAAAACAAGTTTTAGGTCGCTAGCGTGTATAGAAAAAAAGTTACTCACCGATATCCACGAAACAAACGAACGGAATTCGACTTCGTGTTTTAAGCAATATCAAAACAAAGACGACCGTTTCCGGCGTAATTTGACGCGCTGAATGCGATAAAACAAGTTTTAGGTCGCTAGGATGTATAGAAAAAAAGTTACTCACCGATATCCACGAAACAAACAAACGGAATTCGACTCCGTGTTTTGAGCAATATCAGAACAAAGACGACCGTTTCCGGCGTAATTTGACGCGCTGATCGCGATAAAGCAAGTTATAGGTCGCTAGCATGTATAAAAAAAAAGTTACTCACCGATATCCACGAAACAAACAAACGGACTCCGACTTCGTGTTTCGAGCAATATCAAAACAAAGACGGCCGTTTCCGGCGTGATTTGACGCGCTGAATGCGATAAAACAGGTTTTAGGTCGCTAGCATGTATAGAAAAAAAGTTACTCACCGATATCCACGAAACAAACGAACGGAATTCGACTTCGTGTTTTAAGCAATATCGAAACAAAGACCACCGTTTACGGCGTAATTTGACGCGCTGAATGCGATAAAACAGGTTTTAGGTCGCTAGCATGTATAGAAAAAAAGTTACTCACCGATATCCACGAAACAAACAAACGGAATTCGACTCCGTGTTTTGAGCAATATCAGAACAAAGACGACCGTTTCCGGCGTAATTTGACGCGCTGAATGCGATAGAACAAGTTTTAGGTCGCTAGCATGTATAGAAAAAAAGTTACTCACCGATATCCACGAAACAAACAAACGGAATTCGACTCCGTGTTTTGAGCAATATCAGAACAAAGACGACCGTTTCCGGCGTAATTTGACGCGCTGAATGCAATAAAACAAGTTTTAGGTCGCTAGCGTGTATAGAAAAAAAGTTACTCACCGATATCCACGAAACAAACAAACGGAATTCGACTCCGTGTTTTAAGCAATATCATAACAAAGACGACCGTTTCCGGCGTAATTTGACGCGCTGAATGCGATAAAACAAGTTTTAGGTCGCTAGCATGTATAGAAAAAAAGTTACCAACCGATATCTGAAAAACAAACAAACGGACTTTGACTTCGTGTTTCGAGCAATATCAAAACAAAGACGGCCGCTTCCGGCGTAATTTGACGCGCTGAATGCGATAAAACAAGTTTTAGGTCGCTAGCATGTATAGAAAGGAAGTGACCAACCGATATCTGAAAAACAAACGAACGGACTTCGACTTCGTGTTTCGAGCAATATCAAAACAAAGACGGCCGTTTCCGGCGTAATTTGACGCGCTGAATGCGATAAAACGAGTTTTAGGTCGCTAGCATTTATAGAAAAAAAGTTACTCACCGATATCCACGAAACAAACAAACGGAATTCGACTCCGTGTTTTGAGCAATATCAGAACAAAGACGACCGTTTCAGGCGTAATTTGACGCGCTGAATGCAATAAAACAAGTTTTAGGTCGCTAGCGTGTATAGAAAAAAAGTTACCAACCGATATCTGAAAAACAAACAAACGGACTTCGACTTCGTGTTTCGAGCAATATCAAAACAAAGACGGCCGCTTCCGGCGTAATTTGACGCGCTGAATGCGATAAAACAAGTTTTAGGTCGCTAGCATGTATAGAAAAAAAGTTACCAACCGATATCTGAAAAACAAACAAACGGACTTCGTTTTCGTGTTTCGAGCAATATCAAAACAAAGACGGCCGCTTCCGGCGTAATTTGACGCGCTGAATGCGATAAAACGAGTTTTAGGTCGCTAGCATTTATAGAAAAAAAGTTACTCACCGATATCCACGAAACAAACGAACGGAATTCGACTTCGTGTTTTGAGCAATATCAGAACAAAGACGACCGTTTCCGGCGTAATTTGACGCGCTGAATGCGATAGAACAAGTTTTAGGTCGCTAGCATGTATAGAAAAAAAGTTACCCACCGATATCCACGAAACAAACGAACGGAATTCGACTTCGTGTTTTAAGCAATATCGAAACAAAGACCACCGTTTTCGGCGTAATTTGACGCGCTGAATGCGATAAAACAGGTTTTAGGTCGCTAGCATGTATAGAAAAAAAGTTACTCACCGATATCCACGAAACAAACAAACGGAATTCGACTCCGTGTTTTGAGCAATATCAGAACAAAGACGACCGTTTCCGGCGTAATTTGACGCGCTGAATGCGATAGAACAAGTTTTAGGTCGCTAGCATGTATAGAAAAAAAGTTACTCACCGATATCCACGAAACAAACAAACGGAATTCGACTCCGTGTTTTGAGCAATATCAGAACAAAGACGACCGTTTCCGGCGTAATTTGACGCGCTGATCGCGATAAAACAGGTTTTAGGTCGCTAGCATGTATAGAAAAAAAGTTACTCACCGATATCCACGAAACAAACGAAAGGAATTCGACTTCGTGTTTTAAGCAATATCGAAACAAAGACCACCGTTTTCGGCGTAATTTGACGCGCTGAATGCGATAAAACAGGTTTTAGGTCGCTAGCATGTATAGAAAAAAAGTTACTCACCGATATCCACGAAACAAACGAACGGAATTCGACTTCGTGTTTTGAGCAATATCAGAACAAAGACGACCGTTTCCGGCGTAATTTGACGCGCTGAATGCGATAGAACAAGTTTTAGGTCGCTAGCATGTATAGAAAAAAAGTTACCCACCGATATCCACGAAACAAACGAACGGAATTCGACTTCGTGTTTTAAGCAATATCGAAACAAAGACCACCGTTTTCGGCGTAATTTGACGCGCTGAATGCAATAAAACAAGTTTTAGGTCGCTAGCGTGTATAGAAAAAAAGTTACTCACCGATATCCACGAAACAAACGAACGGAATTCGACTTCGTGTTTTAAGCAATATCAAAACAAAGACGACCGTTTCCGGCGTAATTTGACGCGCTGAATGCGATAGAACAAGTTTTAGGTCGCTAGGATGTATAGAAAAAAAGTTACTCACCGATATCCACGAAACAAACAAACGGAATTCGACTCCGTGTTTTGAGCAATATCAGAACAAAGACGACCGTTTCCGGCGTAATTTGACGCGCTGATCGCGATAAAGCAAGTTTTAGGTCGCTAGCATGTATAGAAAAAAAGTTACTCACCGATATCCACGAAACAAACAAACGGACTTCGACTCCGTGTTTCGAGCCATATCAAAACAAAGACGGCCGTTTCCGGCGCTATTTGACGCGCTGAATGCGATAAAACAGGTTTTAGGTCGCTAGCATGTATAGAAAAAAAGTTACTCACCGATATCCACGAAACAAACAAACGGAATTCGACTCCGTGTTTTGAGCAATATCAGAACAAAGACGACCGTTTCCGGCGTAATTTGACGCGCTGAATGCAATAAAACAAGTTTTAGGTCGCTAGCGTGTATAGAAAAAAAGTTACTCACCGATATCCACGAAACAAACAAACGGAATTCGACTCCGTGTTTTGAGCAATATCAGAACAAAGACGACCGTTTCCGGCGTAATTTGACGCGCTGAATGCAATAAAACAAGTTTTAGGTCGCTAGCGTGTATAGAAAAAAAGTTACCAACCGATATCTGAAAAACAAACAAACGGACTTTGACTTCGTGTTTCGAGCAATATCAAAACAAAGACGGCCGCTTCCGGCGTAATTTGACGCGCTGAATGCGATAAAACAAGTTTTAGGTCGCTAGCATGTATAGAAAGGAAGTGACCAACCGATATCTGAAAAACAAACGAACGGACTTCGACTTCGTGTTTCGAGCAATATCAAAACAAAGACGGCCGTTTCCGGCGTAATTTGACGCGCTGAATGCGATAAAACGAGTTTTAGGTCGCTAGCATTTATAGAAAAAAAGTTACTCACCGATATCCACGAAACAAACAAACGGAATTCGACTCCGTGTTTTGAGCAATATCAGAACAAAGACGACCGTTTCAGGCGTAATTTGACGCGCTGAATGCAATAAAACAAGTTTTAGGTCGCTAGCGTGTATAGAAAAAAAGTTACCAACCGATATCTGAAAAACAAACAAACGGACTTCGACTTCGTGTTCCGAGCAATATCAAAACAAAGACGGCCGCTTCCGGCGTAATTTGACGCGCTGAATGCGATAAAACAAGTTTTAGGTCGCTAGCATGTATAGAAAAAAAGTTACCAACCGATATCTGAAAAACAAACAAACGGACTTCGTTTTCGTGTTTCGAGCAATATCAAAACAAAGACGGCCGCTTCCGGCGTAATTTGACGCGCTGAATGCGATAAAACGAGTTTTAGGTCGCTAGCATTTATAGAAAAAAAGTTACTCACCGATATCCACGAAACAAACGAACGGAATTCGACTTCGTGTTTTGAGCAATATCAGAACAAAGACGACCGTTTCCGGCGTAATTTGACGCGCTGAATGCGATAGAACAAGTTTTAGGTCGCTAGCATGTATAGAAAAAAAGTTACCCACCGATATCCACGAAACAAACGAACGGAATTCGACTTCGTGTTTTAAGCAATATCGAAACAAAGACCACCGTTTTCGGCGTAATTTGACGCGCTGAATGCGATAAAACAGGTTTTAGGTCGCTAGCATGTATAGAAAAAAAGTTACTCACCGATATCCACGAAACAAACAAACGGAATTCGACTCCGTGTTTTGAGCAATATCAGAACAAAGACGACCGTTTCCGGCGTAATTTGACGCGCTGAATGCGATAGAACAAGTTTTAGGTCGCTAGCATGTATAGAAAAAAAGTTACTCACCGATATCCACGAAACAAACAAACGGAATTCGACTCCGTGTTTTGAGCAATATCAGAACAAAGACGACCGTTTCCGGCGTAATTTGACGCGCTGATCGCGATAAAACAGGTTTTAGGTCGCTAGCATGTATAGAAAAAAAGTTACTCACCGATATCCACGAAACAAACGAAAGGAATTCGACTTCGTGTTTTAAGCAATATCGAAACAAAGACCACCGTTTTCGGCGTAATTTGACGCGCTGAATGCGATAAAACAGGTTTTAGGTCGCTAGCATGTATAGAAAAAAAGTTACTCACCGATATCCACGAAACAAACGAACGGAATTCGACTTCGTGTTTTGAGCAATATCAGAACAAAGACGACCGTTTCCGGCGTAATTTGACGCGCTGAATGCGATAGAACAAGTTTTAGGTCGCTAGCATGTATAGAAAAAAAGTTACCCACCGATATCCACGAAACAAACGAACGGAATTCGACTTCGTGTTTTAAGCAATATCGAAACAAAGACCACCGTTTTCGGCGTAATTTGACGCGCTGAATGCAATAAAACAAGTTTTAGGTCGCTAGCGTGTATAGAAAAAAAGTTACTCACCGATATCCACGAAACAAACGAACGGAATTCGACTTCGTGTTTTAAGCAATATCAAAACAAAGACGACCGTTTCCGGCGTAATTTGACGCGCTGAATGCGATAGAACAAGTTTTAGGTCGCTAGGATGTATAGAAAAAAAGTTACTCACCGATATCCACGAAACAAACAAACGGAATTCGACTCCGTGTTTTGAGCAATATCAGAACAAAGACGACCGTTTCCGGCGTAATTTGACGCGCTGATCGCGATAAAGCAAGTTTTAGGTCGCTAGCATGTATAGAAAAAAAGTTACTCACCGATATCCACGAAACAAACAAACGGACTTCGACTCCGTGTTTCGAGCAATATCAAAACAAAGACGGCCGTTTCCGGCGCTATTTGACGCGCTGAATGCGATAAAACAGGTTTTAGGTCGCTAGCATGTATAGAAAAAAAGTTACTCACCGATATCCACGAAACAAACAAACGGAATTCGACTCCGTGTTTTGAGCAATATCAGAACAAAGACGACCGTTTCCGGCGTAATTTGACGCGCTGAATGCAATAAAACAAGTTTTAGGTCGCTAGCGTGTATAGAAAAAAAGTTACTCACCGATATCCACGAAACAAACAAACGGAATTCGACTCCGTGTTTTAAGCAATATCATAACAAAGACGACCGTTTCCGGCGTAATTTGACGCGCTGAATGCGATAAAACAAGTTTTAGGTCGCTAGCATGTATAGAAAAAAAGTTACTCACCGATATCCACGAAACAAACAAACGGAATTCGACTCCGTGTTTTGAGCAATATCAGAACAAAGACGACCGTTTCCGGCGTAATTTGACGCGCTGAATGCAATAAAACAAGTTTTAGGTCGCTAGCGTGTATAGAAAAAAAGTTACTCACCGATATCCACGAAACAAACGAACGGAATTCGACTTCGTGTTTTAAGCAATATCAAAACAAAGACGACCGTTTCCGGCGTAATTTGACGCGCTGAATGCGATAAAACAAGTTTTAGGTCGCTAGGATGTATAGAAAAAAAGTTACTCACCGATATCCACGAAACAAACAAACGGAATTCGACTCCGTGTTTTGAGCAATATCAGAACAAAGACGACCGTTTCCGGCGTAATTTGACGCGCTGATCGCGATAAAGCAAGTTTTAGGTCGCTAGCATGTATAAAAAAAAAGTTACTCACCGATATCCACGAAACAAACAAACGGACTTCGACTTCGTGTTTCGAGCAATATCAAAACAAAGACGGCCGTTTCCGGCGTGATTTGACGCGCTGAATGCGATAAAACAGGTTTTAGGTCGCTAGCATGTATAGAAAAAAAGTTACTAACCGATATCTGAAAAACAAACAAACGGACTCCGACTTCGTCTATCGAGCAATATCAAAACAAAGACGGCCGTTTCCGGCGCTATTTGACGCGCTGAATGCGATTAAACAGGTTTTAGGTCGCTAGCATGTATAGAAAAAAAGTTACTCACCGATATCCACGAAACAAACAAACGGAATTCGACTCCGTGTTTTGAGCAATATCAGAACAAAGACGACCGTTTCCGGCGTAATTTGACGCGCTGAATGCAATAAAACAAGTTTTAGGTCGCTAGCGTGTATAGAAAAAAAGTTACTCACCGATATCCACGAAACAAACAAACGGAATTCGACTCCGTGTTTTAAGCAATATCATAACAAAGACGACCGTTTCCGGCGTAATTTGACACGCTGAATGCGATAAAACAAGTTTTAGGTCGCTAGCATGTATAGAAAAAAAGTTACTCACCGATATCCACGAAACAAACAAACGGAATTCGACTCCGTGTTTTGAGCAATATCAGAACAAAGACGACCGTTTCCGGCGTAATTTGACGCGCTGAATGCAATAAAACAAGTTTTAGGTCGCTAGCGTGTATAGAAAAAAAGTTACTCACCGATATCCACGAAACAAACGAACGGAATTCGACTTCGTGTTTTAAGCAATATCAAAACAAAGACGACCGTTTCCGGCGTAATTTGACGCGCTGAATGCGATAAAACAAGTTTTAGGTCGCTAGGATGTATAGAAAAAAAGTTACTCACCGATATCCACGAAACAAACAAACGGAATTCGACTCCGTGTTTTGAGCAATATCAGAACAAAGACGACCGTTTCCGGCGTAATTTGACGCGCTGATCGCGATAAAGCAAGTTTTAGGTCGCTAGCATGTATAAAAAAAAAGTTACTCACCGATATCCACGAAACAAACAAACGGACTTCGACTTCGTGTTTCGAGCAATATCAAAACAAAGACGGCCGTTTCCGGCGTGATTTGACGCGCTGAATGCGATAAAACAGGTTTTAGGTCGCTAGCATGTATAGAAAAAAAGTTACTAACCGATATCTGAAAAACAAACAAACGGACTCCGACTTCGTCTATCGAGCAATATCAAAACAAAGACGGCCGTTTCCGGCGTAATTTGACGCGCTGAATGCGATAAAACAAGTTTTAGGTCGCTAGCATGTATAGAAAAAAAGTTACTCACCGATATCCACGAAACAAACAAACGGAATTCGACTCCGTGTTTTGAGCAATATCAGAACAAAGACGACCGTTTCCGGCGTAATTTGACGCGCTGAATGCAATAAAACAAGTTTTAGGTCGCTAGCGTGTATAGAAAAAAAGTTACTCACCGATATCCACGAAACAAACAAACGGAATTCGACTCCGTGTTTTAAGCAATATCATAACAAAGACGACCGTTTCCGGCGTAATTTGACGCGCTGAATGCGATAAAACAAGTTTTAGGTCGCTAGCATGTATAGAAAAAAAGTTACCAACCGATATCTGAAAAACAAACAAACGGACTTTGACTTCGTGTTTCGAGCAATATCAAAACAAAGACGGCCGCTTCCGGCGTAATTTGACGCGCTGAATGCGATAAAACAAGTTTTAGGTCGCTAGCATGTATAGAAAGGAAGTGACCAACCGATATCTGAAAAACAAACGAACGGACTTCGACTTCGTGTTTCGAGCAATATCAAAACAAAGACGGCCGTTTCCGGCGTAATTTGACGCGCTGAATGCGATAAAACGAGTTTTAGGTCGCTAGCATTTATAGAAAAAAAGTTACTCACCGATATCCACGAAACAAACAAACGGAATTCGACTCCGTGTTTTGAGCAATATCAGAACAAAGACGACCGTTTCAGGCGTAATTTGACGCGCTGAATGCAATAAAACAAGTTTTAGGTCGCTAGCGTGTATAGAAAAAAAGTTACCAACCGATATCTGAAAAACAAACAAACGGACTTCGACTTCGTGTTTCGAGCAATATCAAAACAAAGACGGCCGCTTCCGGCGTAATTTGACGCGCTGAATGCGATAAAACAAGTTTTAGGTCGCTAGCATGTATAGAAAAAAAGTTACCAACCGATATCTGAAAAACAAACAAACGGACTTCGTTTTCGTGTTTCGAGCAATATCAAAACAAAGACGGCCGCTTCCGGCGTAATTTGACGCGCTGAATGCGATAAAACGAGTTTTAGGTCGCTAGCATTTATAGAAAAAAAGTTACTCACCGATATCCACGAAACAAACGAACGGAATTCGACTTCGTGTTTTGAGCAATATCAGAACAAAGACGACCGTTTCCGGCGTAATTTGACGCGCTGAATGCGATAGAACAAGTTTTAGGTCGCTAGCATGTATAGAAAAAAAGTTACCCACCGATATCCACGAAACAAACGAACGGAATTCGACTTCGTGTTTTAAGCAATATCGAAACAAAGACCACCGTTTTCGGCGTAATTTGACGCGCTGAATGCGATAAAACAGGTTTTAGGTCGCTAGCATGTATAGAAAAAAAGTTACTCACCGATATCCACGAAACAAACAAACGGAATTCGACTCCGTGTTTTGAGCAATATCAGAACAAAGACGACCGTTTCCGGCGTAATTTGACGCGCTGAATGCGATAGAACAAGTTTTAGGTCGCTAGCATGTATAGAAAAAAAGTTACTCACCGATATCCACGAAACAAACAAACGGAATTCGACTCCGTGTTTTGAGCAATATCAGAACAAAGACGACCGTTTCCGGCGTAATTTGACGCGCTGATCGCGATAAAACAGGTTTTAGGTCGCTAGCATGTATAGAAAAAAAGTTACTCACCGATATCCACGAAACAAACGAAAGGAATTCGACTTCGTGTTTTAAGCAATATCGAAACAAAGACCACCGTTTTCGGCGTAATTTGACGCGCTGAATGCGATAAAACAGGTTTTAGGTCGCTAGCATGTATAGAAAAAAAGTTACTCACCGATATCCACGAAACAAACGAACGGAATTCGACTTCGTGTTTTGAGCAATATCAGAACAAAGACGACCGTTTCCGGCGTAATTTGACGCGCTGAATGCGATAGAACAAGTTTTAGGTCGCTAGCATGTATAGAAAAAAAGTTACCCACCGATATCCACGAAACAAACGAACGGAATTCGACTTCGTGTTTTAAGCAATATCGAAACAAAGACCACCGTTTTCGGCGTAATTTGACGCGCTGAATGCAATAAAACAAGTTTTAGGTCGCTAGCGTGTATAGAAAAAAAGTTACTCACCGATATCCACGAAACAAACGAACGGAATTCGACTTCGTGTTTTAAGCAATATCAAAACAAAGACGACCGTTTCCGGCGTAATTTGACGCGCTGAATGCGATAGAACAAGTTTTAGGTCGCTAGGATGTATAGAAAAAAAGTTACTCACCGATATCCACGAAACAAACAAACGGAATTCGACTCCGTGTTTTGAGCAATATCAGAACAAAGACGACCGTTTCCGGCGTAATTTGACGCGCTGATCGCGATAAAGCAAGTTTTAGGTCGCTAGCATGTATAGAAAAAAAGTTACTCACCGATATCCACGAAACAAACAAACGGACTTCGACTCCGTGTTTCGAGCAATATCAAAACAAAGACGGCCGTTTCCGGCGCTATTTGACGCGCTGAATGCGATAAAACAGGTTTTAGGTCGCTAGCATGTATAGAAAAAAAGTTACTCACCGATATCCACGAAACAAACAAACGGAATTCGACTCCGTGTTTTGAGCAATATCAGAACAAAGACGACCGTTTCCGGCGTAATTTGACGCGCTGAATGCAATAAAACAAGTTTTAGGTCGCTAGCGTGTATAGAAAAAAAGTTACTCACCGATATCCACGAAACAAACAAACGGAATTCGACTCCGTGTTTTAAGCAATATCATAACAAAGACGACCGTTTCCGGCGTAATTTGACGCGCTGAATGCGATAAAACAAGTTTTAGGTCGCTAGCATGTATAGAAAAAAAGTTACTCACCGATATCCACGAAACAAACAAACGGAATTCGACTCCGTGTTTTGAGCAATATCAGAACAAAGACGACCGTTTCCGGCGTAATTTGACGCGCTGAATGCAATAAAACAAGTTTTAGGTCGCTAGCGTGTATAGAAAAAAAGTTACTCACCGATATCCACGAAACAAACGAACGGAATTCGACTTCGTGTTTTAAGCAATATCAAAACAAAGACGACCGTTTCCGGCGTAATTTGACGCGCTGAATGCGATAAAACAAGTTTTAGGTCGCTAGGATGTATAGAAAAAAAGTTACTCACCGATATCCACGAAACAAACAAACGGAATTCGACTCCGTGTTTTGAGCAATATCAGAACAAAGACGACCGTTTCCGGCGTAATTTGACGCGCTGATCGCGATAAAGCAAGTTTTAGGTCGCTAGCATGTATAAAAAAAAAGTTACTCACCGATATCCACGAAACAAACAAACGGACTTCGACTTCGTGTTTCGAGCAATATCAAAACAAAGACGGCCGTTTCCGGCGTGATTTGACGCGCTGAATGCGATAAAACAGGTTTTAGGTCGCTAGCATGTATAGAAAAAAAGTTACTAACCGATATCTGAAAAACAAACAAACGGACTCCGACTTCGTCTATCGAGCAATATCAAAACAAAGACGGCCGTTTCCGGCGCTATTTGACGCGCTGAATGCGATAAAACAGGTTTTAGGTCGCTAGCATGTATAGAAAAAAAGTTACTCACCGATATCCACGAAACAAACAAACGGAATTCGACTCCGTGTTTTGAGCAATATCAGAACAAAGACGACCGTTTCCGGCGTAATTTGACGCGCTGAATGCAATAAAACAAGTTTTAGGTCGCTAGCGTGTATAGAAAAAAAGTTACTCACCGATATCCACGAAACAAACAAACGGAATTCGACTCCGTGTTTTAAGCAATATCATAACAAAGACGACCGTTTCCGGCGTAATTTGACGCGCTGAATGCGATAAAACAAGTTTTAGGTCGCTAGCATGTATAGAAAAAAAGTTACTCACCGATATCCACGAAACAAACAAACGGAATTCGACTCCGTGTTTTGAGCAATATCAGAACAAAGACGACCGTTTCCGGCGTAATTTGACGCGCTGAATGCAATAAAACAAGTTTTAGGTCGCTAGCGTGTATAGAAAAAAAGTTACTCACCGATATCCACGAAACAAACGAACGGAATTCGACTTCGTGTTTTAAGCAATATCAAAACAAAGACGACCGTTTCCGGCGTAATTTGACGCGCTGAATGCGATAAAACAAGTTTTAGGTCGCTAGGATGTATAGAAAAAAAGTTACTCACCGATATCCACGAAACAAACAAACGGAATTCGACTCCGTGTTTTGAGCAATATCAGAACAAAGACGACCGTTTCCGGCGTAATTTGACGCGCTGATCGCGATAAAGCAAGTTTTAGGTCGCTAGCATGTATAAAAAAAAAGTTACTCACCGATATCCACGAAACAAACAAACGGACTTCGACTTCGTGTTTCGAGCAATATCAAAACAAAGACGGCCGTTTCCGGCGTGATTTGACGCGCTGAATGCGATAAAACAGGTTTTAGGTCGCTAGCATGTATAGAAAAAAAGTTACTAACCGATATCTGAAAAACAAACAAACGGACTCCGACTTCGTCTATCGAGCAATATCAAAACAAAGACGGCCGTTTCCGGCGTAATTTGACGCGCTGAATGCGATAAAACAAGTTTCAGGTCGCTAGCATGTATAGAAAAAAAGTTACTCACCGATATCCACGAAACAAACGAACGGAATTCGACTCCGTGTTTTGAGCAATATCAGAACAAAGACGACCGTTTCCGGCGTAATTTGACGCGCTGAATGCGATAAAACAAGTTTCAGGTCGCTAGCATGTATAGAAAAAAAGTTACCAACCGATATCTGAAAAACAAACAAACGGACTTCGACTTCGTGTTTCGAGCAATATCAAAACAAAGACGGCCGCTTTCGGCGTAATTTGACGCGCTGAATGCGATAAAACAAGTTTTAGGTCGCTAGCATGTATAGAAAAAAAGTTACTCACCGATATCCACGAAACAAACGAACGGAATTCGACTTCGTGTTTCAAGCAATATCGAAACAAAGACGACCGTTTCCGGCGTAATTTGACGCGCTGAATGCGATAAAACAAGTTTCAGGTCGCTAGCATGTATAGAAAAAAAGTTACTTACCGATATCCACGAAACAAACAAACGGAATTCGACTTCGTGTTTTGAGCAATATCAGAACAAAGACGACCGTTTCCGGCGTAATTTGACGCGCTGAATGCGATCAAGCAAGTTTTAGGTCGCTAGCATGTATAGAAAAAAAGTTACTCACCGATATCCACGAAACAAACAAACGGACTTCGACTTCGTGTTTCGAGCAATATCAAATCAAAGACGGCCGTTTCCGGCGTAATTTGACGCGCTGAATGCGATAAAACAAGTTTGAGGTCGCTAGCATGTATAGAAAAAAAGTTACCAACCGATATCTGAAAAACAAACAAACGGACTTTGACTTCGTGTTTCGAGCAATATCAAAACAAAGACGGCCGCTTCCGGCGTAATTTGACGCGCTGAATGCGATAAAACAAGTTTTAGGTCGCTAGCATGTATAGAAAGAAAGTTACCAACCGATATCTGAAAAACAAACGAACGGACTTCGACTTCGTGTTTCGAGCAATATCAAAACAAAGACGGCCGTTTCCGGCGTAATTTGACGCGCTGAATGCGATAAAACGAGTTTTAGGTCGCTAGCATTTATAGAAAAAAAGTTACTCACCGATATCCACGAAACAAACAAACGGAATTCGACTCCGTGTTTTGAGCAATATCAGAACAAAGACGACCGTTTCAGGCGTAGTTTGACGCGCTGAATGCAATAAAACAAGTTTTAGGTCGCTAGCGTGTATAGAAAAAAAGTTACCAACCGATATCTGAAAAACAAACAAACGGACTTCGACTTCGTGTTTCGAGCAATATCAAAACAAAGACGGCCGCTTCCGGCGTAATTTGACGCGCTGAATTCGATAAAACAAGTTTTAGGTCGCTAGCATGTATAGAAAAAAAGTTACCAACCGATATCTGAAAAACAAACAAACGGACTTCGTTTTCGTGTTTCGAGCAATATCAAAACAAAGACGGCCGCTTCCGGCGTAATTTGACGCGCTGAATGCGATAAAACGAGTTTTAGGTCGCTAGCATTTATAGAAAAAAAGTTACTCACCGATATCCACGAAACAAACAAACGGAATTCGACTCCGTGTTTTGAGCAATATCAGAACAAAGACGACCGTTTCAGGCGTAATTTGACGCGCTGAATGCAATAAAACAAGTTTCAGGTCGCTAGCGTGTATAGAAAAAAAGTTACCAACCGATATCTGAAAAACAAACAAACGGACTTCGACTTCGTGTTTCGAGCAATATCGAAACAAAGACGACCGTTTCCGGCGTATTTTGACGCGCTGAATGCGATAAAACAAGTTTTAGGTCGCTAGCATGCATAGCAAAAAAGTTACTCACCGATATCCACGAAACAAACGAACGGAATTCGACTTCGTGTTTCAAGCAATATCGAAACAAAGACCACCGTTGTCGGCGTAATTTGACGCGCTGAATGCGATAAAACAGGTTTTAGGTCGCTAGCATGTATAGAAAAAAAGTTGCTCACCGATATCCACGAAACAAACAAACGGAATTCGACTCCGTGTTTTGAGCAATATCAGAACAAAGACGACCGTTTCCGGCGTAATTTGACGCGCCAAATGCGATAGAACAAGTTTTAGGTCGCTAGCATGTATAGAAAAAAGGTTACTTACCGATATCCACGAAACAAACAAACGGAATTCGACTTCGTGTTTTGAGCAATATCAGAACAAAGACGACCGTTTCCGGCGTAATTTGACGCGCTGAATGCGATAAAGCAAGTTTTAGGTCGCTAGCATGTATAGAAAAAAAGTTACTCACCGACATCCACGAAACAAACAAACGGACTTCGACTTCGTGTTTCGAGCAATATCAAATCAAAGACGGCCGTTTCCGGCGTAATTTGACGCGCTGAATGCGATAAAACAAGTTTCAGGTCGCTAGCATGTATAGAAAAGAAGTCACTCACCGATCTCCACGAAACAAACGAACGGAATTCGACTTTGTGTTTTAAGCAATATCGAAACAAAGACCACCGTTTTTGGCGTAATTTGACGCGCTGAATGCGATAAAACAGGTTTTAGGTCGCTAGCATGTATAGAAAAAAAGTTACTCACCGATATCCACGAAACAAACAAACGGAATTCGACTCCGTGTTTTGAGCAATATCAGAACAAAGACGACCGTTTCCGGCGTAATTTGACGCGCCAAATGCGATAGAACAAGTTTTAGGTCGCTAGCATGTATAGAAAAAAGGTTACTTACCGATATCCACGAAACAAACAAACGGAATTCGACTTCGTGTTTTGAGCAATATCAGAACAAAGACGACCGTTTCCGGCGTAATTTGACGCGCTGAATGCGATAAAGCAAGTTTTAGGTCGCTAGCATGTATAGAAAAAAAGTTACTCACCGACATCCACGAAACAAACAAACGGACTTCGACTTCGTGTTTCGAGCAATATCAAATCAAAGACGGCCGTTTCCGGCGTAATTTGACGCGCTGAATGCGATAAAACAAGTTTCAGGTCGCTAGCATGTATAGAAAAGAAGTTACTCACCGATCTCCACGAAACAAACGAACGGAATTCGACTTTGTGTTTTAAGCAATATCGAAACAAAGACCACCGTTTTTGGCGTAATTTGACGCGCTGAATGCGATAAAACAGGTTTTAGGTCGCTAGCATGTATAGAAAAAAAGTTACTCACCGATATCCACGAAACAAACAAACGGAATTCGACTCCGTGTTTTGAGCAATATCAGAACAAAGACGACCGTTTCAGGCGTAATTTGACGCGCTAAATGCGATAGAACAAGTTTTAGGTCGCTAGCATGTATAGAAAAAAAGTTACTAACCGATATCTGAAAAACAAACAAACGGACTCCGACTTCGTGTTTCGAGCAATATCAAAACAAAGACGGCCGCTTCCGGCGTAATTTGACGCGCTGAATGCGATAAAACGAGTTTTAGGTCGCTAGCATTTATAGAAAAAAAGTTACTCACCGATATCCACGAAACAAACAAACGGAATTCGACTCCGTGTTTTGAGCAATATCAGAACAAAGACGACCGTTTCAGGCGTAATTTGACGCGCTGAATGCAATAAAACAAGTTTCAGGTCGCTAGCGTGTATAGAAAAAAAGTTACCAACCGATATCTGAAAAACAAACAAACGGACTTCGACTTAGTGTTTCGAGCAATATCGAAACAAAGACGACCGTTTCCGGCGTATTTTGACGCGCTGAATGCGATAAAACAAGTTTTAGGTCGCTAGCATGCATAGCAAAAAAGTTACTCACCGATATCCACGAAACAAACGAACGGAATTCGACTTCGTGTTTCAAGCAATATCGAAACAAAGACCACCGTTGTCGGCGTAATTTGACGCGCTGAATGCGATAAAACAGGTTTTAGGTCGCTAGCATGTATAGAAAAAAAGTTGCTCACCGATATCCACGAAACAAACAAACGGAATTCGACTCCGTGTTTTGAGCAATATCAGAACAAAGACGACCGTTTCCGGCGTAATTTGACGCGCCAAATGCGATAGAACAAGTTTTAGGTCGCTAGCATGTATAGAAAAAAGGTTACTTACCGATATCCACGAAACAAACAAACGGAATTCGACTTCGTGTTTTGAGCAATATCAGAACAAAGACGACCGTTTCCGGCGTAATTTGACGCGCTGAATGCGATAAAGCAAGTTTTAGGTCGCTAGCATGTATAGAAAAAAAGTTACTCACCGACATCCACGAAACAAACAAACGGACTTCGACTTCGTGTTTCGAGCAATATCAAATCAAAGACGGCCGTTTCCGGCGTAATTTGACGCGCTGAATGCGATAAAACAAGTTTCAGGTCGCTAGCATGTATAGAAAAGAAGTCACTCACCGATCTCCACGAAACAAACGAACGGAATTCGACTTTGTGTTTTAAGCAATATCGAAACAAAGACCACCGTTTTTGGCGTAATTTGACGCGCTGAATGCGATAAAACAGGTTTTAGGTCGCTAGCATGTATAGAAAAAAAGTTACTCACCGATATCCACGAAACAAACAAACGGAATTCGACTCCGTGTTTTGAGCAATATCAGAACAAAGACGACCGTTTCCGGCGTAATTTGACGCGCCAAATGCGATAGAACAAGTTTTAGGTCGCTAGCATGTATAGAAAAAAGGTTACTTACCGATATCCACGAAACAAACAAACGGAATTCGACTTCGTGTTTTGAGCAATATCAGAACAAAGACGACCGTTTCCGGCGTAATTTGACGCGCTGAATGCGATAAAGCAAGTTTTAGGTCGCTAGCATGTATAGAAAAAAAGTTACTCACCGACATCCACGAAACAAACAAACGGACTTCGACTTCGTGTTTCGAGCAATATCAAATCAAAGACGGCCGTTTCCGGCGTAATTTGACGCGCTGAATGCGATAAAACAAGTTTCAGGTCGCTAGCATGTATAGAAAAGAAGTTACTCACCGATCTCCACGAAACAAACGAACGGAATTCGACTTTGTGTTTTAAGCAATATCGAAACAAAGACCACCGTTTTTGGCGTAATTTGACGCGCTGAATGCGATAAAACAGGTTTTAGGTCGCTAGCATGTATAGAAAAAAAGTTACTCACCGATATCCACGAAACAAACAAACGGAATTCGACTCCGTGTTTTGAGCAATATCAGAACAAAGACGACCGTTTCAGGCGTAATTTGACGCGCTAAATGCGATAGAACAAGTTTTAGGTCGCTAGCATGTATAGAAAAAAAGTTACTAACCGATATCTGAAAAACAAACAAACGGACTCCGACTTCGTGTTTCGAGCAATATCGAAACAAAGACGGCCGCTTCCGGCGTAATTTGACGCGCTGAATGCGATAAAACAAGTTTTAGGTCGCTAGCATGTATAGAAAAAAAGTTACCAACCGATATCTGAAAAACAAACAAACGGACTTCGTTTTCGTGTTTCGAGCAATATCAAAACAAAGACGGCCGCTTCCGGCGTAATTTGACGCGCTGAATGCGATAAAACGAGTTTTAGGTCGCTAGCATTTATAGAAAAAAAGTTACTCACCGATATCCACGAAACAAACAAACGGAATTCGACTCCGTGTTTTGAGCAATATCAGAACAAAGACGACCGTTTCAGGCGTAATTTGACGCGCTGAATGCAATAAAACAAGTTTCAGGTCGCTAGCGTGTATAGAAAAAAAGTTACCAACCGATATCTGAAAAACAAACAAACGGACTTCGACTTCGTGTTTCGAGCAATATCAAAACAAAGACGACCGTTTCCGGCGTATTTTGACGCGCTGAATGCGATAAAACAAGTTTTAGGTCGCTAGCATGCATAGCAAAAAAGTTACTCACCGATATCCACGAAACAAACGAACGGAATTCGACTTCGTGTTTCAAGCAATATCGAAACAAAGACCACCGTTGTCGGCGTAATTTGACGCGCTGAATGCGATAAAACAGGTTTTAGGTCGCTAGCATGTATAGAAAAAAAGTTGCTCACCGATATCCACGAAACAAACAAACGGAATTCGACTCCGTGTTTTGAGCAATATCAGAACAAAGACGACCGTTTCCGGCGTAATTTGACGCGCCAAATGCGATAGAACAAGTTTTAGGTCGCTAGCATGTATAGAAAAAAAGTTACTAACCGATATCTGAAAAACAAACAAACGGACTCCGACTTCGTCTATCGAGCAATATCAAAACAAAGACGGCCGTTTCCGGCGTAATTTGACGCGCTGAATGCGATAAAACAAGTTTCAGGTCGCTAGCATGTATAGAAAAAAAGTTACTCACCGATATCCACGAAACAAACGAACGGAATTCGACTCCGTGTTTTGAGCAATATCAGAACAAAGACGACCGTTTCCGGCGTAATTTGACGCGCTGAATGCGATAAAACGAGTTTTAGGTCGCTAGCATTTATAGAAAAAAAGTTACTCACCGATATCCACGAAACAAACAAACGGAATTCGACTCCGTGTTTTGAGCAATATCAGAACAAAGACGACCGTTTCAGGCGTAATTTGACGCGCTGAATGCAATAAAACAAGTTTTAGGTCGCTAGCGTGTATAGAAAAAAAGTTACCAACCGATATCTGAAAAACAAACAAACGGACTTCGACTTCGTGTTTCGAGCGATATCAAAACAAAGACGGCCGCTTCCGGCGTAATTTGAAGCGCTGAATGCGATAAAACAAGTTTTAGGTCGCTAGCATGTATAGAAAAAAAGTTACCAACCGATATCTGAAAAACAAACAAACGGACTTCGTTTTCGTGTTTCGAGCAATATCAAAACAAAGACGGCCGCTTCCGGCGTAATTTGACGCGCTGAATGCGATAAAACGAGTTTTAGGTCGCTAGCATTTATAGAAAGAAAGTTACTCACCGATATCCACGAAACAAACAAACGGAATTCGACTCCGTGTTTTGAGCAATATCAGAACAAAGACGACCGTTTCAGGCGTAATTTGACGCGCTGAATGCAATAAAACAAGTTTCAGGTCGCTAGCGTGTATAGAAAAAAAGTTACCAACCGATATCTGAAAAACAAACAAACGGACTTCGACTTCGTGTTCCGAGCAATATCAAAACAAAGACGACCGTTTCCGGCGTATTTTGACGCGCTGAATGCGATAAAACAAGTTTTAGGTCGCTAGCATGCATAGCAAAAAAGTTACTCACCGATATCCACGAAACAAACGAACGGAATTCGACTTCGTGTTTCAAGCAATATCGAAACAAAGACCACCGTTGTCGGCGTAATTTGACGCGCTGAATGCGATAAAACAGGTTTTAGGTCGCTAGCATGTATAGAAAAAAAGTTGCTCACCGATATCCACGAAACAAACGAACGGAATTCGACTCCGTGTTTTGAGCAATATCAGAACAAAGACGACCGTTTCCGGCGTAATTTGACGCGCTGAATGCGATAAAACAAGTTTTAGGTCGCTAGCATGTATAGAAAAAAAGTTACCAACCGATATCTGAAAAACAAACAAACGGACTTCGACTTCGTGTTTCGAGCAATATCATAACAAAGACGGCCGCTTTCGGCGTAATTTGACGCGCTGAATGCGATAAAACAAGTTTTAGGTCGCTAGCATGTATAGAAAAAAAGTTACTCACCGATATCCACGAAACAAACGAACGGAATTCGACTTCGTGTTTCAAGCAATATCGAAACAAAGACGACCGTTTCCGGCGTAATTTGACGCGCTGAATGCGATAAAACAAGTGTCAGGTCGCTAGCATGTATAGAAAAAAAGTTACTTACCGATATCCACGAAACAAACAAACGGAATTCGACTCCGTGTTTTGAGCAATATCAGAACAAAGACGGCCGTTTCAGGCGTAATTTGACGCGCTGAATGCAATAAAACAAGTTTTAGGTCGCTAGCGTGTATAGAAAAAAAGTTACCAACCGATATCTGAAAAACAAACAAACGGACTTCGACTTCGTGTTTCGAGCAATATCAAAACAAAGACGGCCGCTTCCGGCGTAATTTGACGCGCTGAATGCGATAAAACAAGTTTTAGGTCGCTAGCATGTATAGAAAAAAAGTTACCAACCGATATCTGAAAAACAAACAAACGGACTTCGTTTTCGTGTTTCGAGCAATATCAAAACAAAGACGGCCGCTTCCGGCGTAATTTGACGCGCTGAATGCGATAAAACGAGTTTTAGGTCGCTAGCATTTATAGAAAAAAAGTTACTCACCGATATCCACGAAACAAACAAACGGAATTCGACTCCGTGTTTTGAGCAATATCAGAACAAAGACGACCGTTTCAGGCGTAATTTGACGCGCTGAATGCAATAAAACAAGTTTCAGGTCGCTAGCGTGTATAGAAAAAAAGTTACTCACCGATATCCACGAAACAAACGAACGGAATTCGACTTCGTGTTTTAAGCAATATCGAAACAAAGACCACCGTTTTCGGCGTAATTTGACGCGCTGAATGCGATAAAACAGGTTTTAGGTCGCTAGCATGTATAGAAAAAAAGTTACTCACCGATATCCACGAAACAAACGAACGGAATTCGACTTCGTGTTTTGAGCAATATCAGAACAAAGACGACCGTTTCCGGCGTAATTTGACGCGCTGAATGCGATAGAACAAGTTTTAGGTCGCTAGCATGTATAGAAAAAAAGTTACCCACCGATATCCACGAAACAAACGAACGGAATTCGACTTCGTGTTTTAAGCAATATCGAAACAAAGACCACCGTTTTCGGCGTAATTTGACGCGCTGAATGCGATAAAACAGGTTTTAGGTCGCTAGCATGTATAGAAAAAAAGTTACTCACCGATATCCACGAAACAAACAAACGGAATTCGACTCCGTGTTTTGAGCAATATCAGAACAAAGACGACCGTTTCCGGCGTAATTTGACGCGCTGAATGCGATAGAACAAGTTTCAGGTCGCTAGCATGTATAGAAAAAAAGTTACTCACCGATATCCACGAAACAAACAAACGGAATTCGACTCCGTGTTTTGAGCAATATCAGAACAAAGACGACCGTTTCCGGCGTAATTTGACGCGCTGATCGCGATAAAACAGGTTTTAGGTCGCTAGCATGTATAGAAAAAAAGTTACCCACCGATATCCACGAAACAAACGAAAGGAATTCGACTTCGTGTTTTAAGCAATATCGAAACAAAGACCACCGTTTTCGGCGTAATTTGACGCGCTGAATGCGATAAAACAGGTTTTAGGTCGCTAGCATGTATAGAAAAAAAGTTACTCACCGATATCCACGAAACAAACGAACGGAATTCGACTTCGTGTTTTGAGCAATATCAGAACAAAGACGACCGTTTCCGGCGTAATTTGACGCGCTGAATGCGATAGAACAAGTTTTAGGTCGCTAGCATGTATAGAAAAAAAGTTACCCACCGATATCCACGAAACAAACGAACGGAATTCGACTTCGTGTTTTAAGCAATATCGAAACAAAGACCACCGTTTTCGGCGTAATTTGACGCGCTGAATGCAATAAAACAAGTTTTAGGTCGCTAGCGTGTATAGAAAAAAAGTTACTCACCGATATCCACGAAACAAACGAACGGAATTCGACTTCGTGTTTTAAGCAATATCAAAACAAAGACGACCGTTTCCGGCGTAATTTGACGCGCTGAATGCGATAGAACAAGTTTTAGGTCGCTAGGATGTATAGAAAAAAAGTTACTCACCGATATCCACGAAACAAACAAACGGAATTCGACTCCGTGTTTTGAGCAATATCAGAACAAAGACGACCGTTTCCGGCGTAATTTGACGCGCTGATCGCGATAAAGCAAGTTTTAGGTCGCTAGCATGTATAGAAAAAAAGTTACTCACCGATATCCACGAAACAAACAAACGGACTTCGACTCCGTGTTTCGAGCAATATCAAAACAAAGACGGCCGTTTCCGGCGCTATTTGACGCGCTGAATGCGATAAAACAGGTTTTAGGTCGCTAGCATGTATAGAAAAAAAGTTACTCACCGATATCCACGAAACAAACAAACGGAATTCGACTCCGTGTTTTGAGCAATATCAGAACAAAGACGACCGTTTCCGGCGTAATTTGACGCGCTGAATGCGATAGAACAAGTTTTAGGTCGCTAGCATGTATAGAAAAAAAGTTACTCACCGATATCCACGAAACAAACAAACGGAATTCGACTCCGTGTTTTGAGCAATATCAGAACAAAGACGACCGTTTCCGGCGTAATTTGACGCGCTGAATGCAATAAAACAAGTTTTAGGTCGCTAGCGTGTATAGAAAAAAAGTTACTCACCGATATCCACGAAACAAACAAACGGAATTCGACTCCGTGTTTTAAGCAATATCATAACAAAGACGACCGTTTCCGGCGTAATTTGACGCGCTGAATGCGATAAAACAAGTTTTAGGTCGCTAGCATGTATAGAAAAAAAGTTACTCACCGATATCCACGAAACAAACAAACGGAATTCGACTCCGTGTTTTGAGCAATATCAGAACAAAGACGACCGTTTCCGGCGTAATTTGACGCGCTGAATGCAATAAAACAAGTTTTAGGTCGCTAGCGTGTATAGAAAAAAAGTTACTCACCGATATCCACAAAACAAACGAACGGAATTCGACTTCGTGTTTTAAGCAATATCAAAACAAAGACGACCGTTTCCGGCGTAATTTGACGCGCTGAATGCGATAAAACAAGTTTTAGGTCGCTAGGATGTATAGAAAAAAAGTTACTCACCGATATCCACGAAACAAACAAACGGAATTCGACTCCGTGTTTTGAGCAATATCAGAACAAAGACGACCGTTTCCGGCGTAATTTGACGCGCTGATCGCGATAAAGCAAGTTTTAGGTCGCTAGCATGTATAAAAAAAAAGTTACTCACCGATATCCACGAAACAAACAAACGGACTTCGACTTCGTGTTTCGAGCAATATCAAAACAAAGACGGCCGTTTCCGGCGTGATTTGACGCGCTGAATGCGATAAAACAGGTTTTAGGTCGCTAGCATGTATAGAAAAAAAGTTACTAACCGATATCTGAAAAACAAACAAACGGACTCCGACTTCGTCTATCGAGCAATATCAAAACAAAGACGGCCGTTTCCGGCGTAATTTGACGCGCTGAATGCGATAAAACAAGTTTCAGGTCGCTAGCATGTATAGAAAAAAAGTTACTCACCGATATCCACGAAACAAACGAACGGAATTCGACTCCGTGTTTTGAGCAATATCAGAACAAAGACGACCGTTTCCGGCGTAATTTGACGCGCTGAATGCGATAAAACAAGTTTCAGGTCGCTAGCATGTATAGAAAAAAAGTTACCAACCGATATCTGAAAAACAAACAAACGGACTTCGACTTCGTGTTTCGAGCAATATCAAAACAAAGACGGCCGCTTTCGGCGTAATTTGACGCGCTGAATGCGATAAAACAAGTTTTAGGTCGCTAGCATGTATAGAAAAAAAGTTACTCACCGATATCCACGAAACAAACGAACGGAATTCGACTTCGTGTTTCGAGCAATATCAAAACAAAGACGGCCGTTTCCGGCGTAATTTGACGCGCTGAATGCGATGAAACAGGTTTCAGGTCGCTAGCATGTATAGAAAAAAAGTTACTCACCGATATCCACGAAACAAACGAACGGAATTCGACTTCGTGTTTTAAGCAATATCAAAACAGAGACGACCGTTTCCGGCGTAATTTGACGCGCTGAATGCGATAAAACAAGTTGTAGGTCGCTAGCATGTATAGAAAAAAGTTACTCACCGATATCCACGAAACAAACAAACGGAATTCGACTTCGTGTTTTGAGCAATATCAGAACAAAGACGACCGTTTCCGGCGTAATTTGACGCGCTGAATGCGATAAAACAAGTTTTAGGTCGCTAGCATGTATAGGAAAAAAGTTACTAACCGATATCTGAAAAACAAACAAACGGACTCCGACTTCGTCTATCGAGCAATATCAAAACAAAGACGGCCGTTTCCGGCGTAATTTGACGCGCTGAATGCGATGAAACAAGTTTTAGGTCGCTAGCATGTATGGAAAAAAAGTTACTAACCGATATCTGAAAAACAAACAAACGGACTCCGACTTCGTGTTTCGAGCAATATCAAAACAAAGACGACCGTTTCCGGCGTAATTTGACGCGCTGAATGCGATAAAACAAGTTCCAGGTCGCTAGCATGTATAGAAAAAAAGTTACCAACCGATATCTGAAAAACAAACAAACGGACTTCGACTTCGTGTTTCGAGCAATATCAAAACAAAGACGACCGTTTCCGGCGTAATTTGACGCGCTGAATGCGATAAAACAAGTTCCAGGTCGCTAGCATGTATAGAAAAAAAGTTACCAACCGATATCTGAAAAACAAACAAACGGACTTCGACTTCGTGTTTCGTGCAATATCAAAACAAAGACGGCCGTTTCCGGCGTAATTTGACGCGCTGAATGCGATAAAACAAGTTTTAGGTCGCTAGCATGTATAGAAAAAAAGTTACTCACCGATATCCACGAAACAAACGAACGGAATTCGACTCCGTGTTTTGAGCAATATCAGAACAAAGACGACCGTTTCCGGCGTAATTTGACGCGCTGAATGCGATAAAACAAGTTTTAGGTCGCTAGCATGTATAGGAAAAAAGTTACTAACCGATATCTGAAAAACAAACAAACGGACTCCGACTTCGTCTATCGAGCAATATCAAAACAAAGACGGCCGTTTCCGGCGTAATTTGACGCGCTGAATGCGATGAAACAAGTTTGAGGTCGCTAGCATGTATAGAAAAAAAGTTACCGACCGATATCTGAAAAACAAACAAACGGACTTCGACTCCGTGTTTCGAGCAATATCAAAACAAAGACGACCGTTTCCGGCGTAATTTGACGCGCTGAATGCAATGAAACAAGTTTTAGGTCGCGAGCATGAATAGAAAAAAAGTTACCAACCGATATCTGAAAAACAAACAAACGGACTTTGACTTTGTGTTTCGAGCAATATCAAAACAAAGACAACCGTTTCCGGCGTAATTTGACGCGCTGAACGCGATAAAACAAGTTTTAGGTCGCTAGCATGTATAGAAAAAAAGTTACCAACCGATATCTGAAAAACAAACAAACGGACTTCGACTTCGTGTTTCGAGCAATATCAAAACAAAGACGACCGTTTCCGGCGTAATTTGACGCGCTGAATGCGATAAAACAAGTTCCAGGTCGCTAGCATGTATAGAAAAAAAGTTACCAACCGATATCTGAAAAACAAACAAACGGACTTCGACTTCGTGTTTCGTGCAATATCAAAACAAAGACGGCCGTTTCCGGCGTAATTTGACGCGCTGAATGCGATAAAACAGGTTTCAGGTCGCTAGCATGTATAGAAAAAAAGTTACTCACCGATATCCACGAAACAAACGAACGGAATTCGACTTCGTGTTTTAAGCAATATCAAAACAGAGACGACCGTTTCCGGCGTAATTTGACGCGCTGAATGCGATAAAACAAGTTGTAGGTCGCTAGCATGTATAGAAAAAAGTTACTCACCGATATCCACGAAACAAACAAACGGAATTCGACTTCGTGTTTTGAGCAATATCAGAACAAAGACGACCGTTTCCGGCGTAATTTGACGCGCTGAATGCGATAAAACAAGTTTTAGGTCGCTAGCATGTATAGGAAAAAAGTTACTAACCGATATCTGAAAAACAAACAAACGGACTCCGACTTCGTCTATCGAGCAATATCAAAACAAAGACGGCCGTTTCCGGCGTAATTTGACGCGCTGAATGCGATGAAACAAGTTTTAGGTCGCTAGCATGTATGGAAAAAAAGTTACTAACCGATATCTGAAAAACAAACAAACGGACTCCGACTTCGTGTTTCGAGCAATATCAAAACAAAGACGACCGTTTCCGGCGTAATTTGACGCGCTGAATGCGATAAAACAAGTTCCAGGTCGCTAGCATGTATAGAAAAAAAGTTACCAACCGATATCTGAAAAACAAACAAACGGACTTCGACTTCGTGTTTCGAGCAATATCAAAACAAAGACGACCGTTTCCGGCGTAATTTGACGCGCTGAATGCGATAAAACAAGTTCCAGGTCGCTAGCATGTATAGAAAAAAAGTTACCAACCGATATCTGAAAAACAAACAAACGGACTTCGACTTCGTGTTTCGTGCAATATCAAAACAAAGACGGCCGTTTCCGGCGTAATTTGACGCGCTGAATGCGATAAAACAAGTTTTAGGTCGCTAGCATGTATAGAAAAAAAGTTACTCACCGATATCCACGAAACAAACGAACGGAATTCGACTCCGTGTTTTGAGCAATATCAGAACAAAGACGACCGTTTCCGGCGTAATTTGACGCGCTGAATGCGATAAAACAAGTTTTAGGTCGCTAGCATGTATAGGAAAAAAGTTACTAACCGATATCTGAAAAACAAACAAACGGACTCCGACTTCGTCTATCGAGCAATATCAAAACAAAGACGGCCGTTTCCGGCGTAATTTGACGCGCTGAATGCGATGAAACAAGTTTGAGGTCGCTAGCATGTATAGAAAAAAAGTTACCGACCGATATCTGAAAAACAAACAAACGGACTTCGACTCCGTGTTTCGAGCAATATCAAAACAAAGACGACCGTTTCCGGCGTAATTTGACGCGCTGAATGCAATGAAACAAGTTTTAGGTCGCGAGCATGAATAGAAAAAAAGTTACCAACCGATATCTGAAAAACAAACAAACGGACTTTGACTTCGTGTTTCGAGCAATATCAAAACAAAGACAACCGTTTCCGGCGTAATTTGACGCGCTGAACGCGATAAAACAAGTTTTAGGTCGCTAGCATGTATAGAAAAAAAGTTACCAACCGATATCTGAAAAACAAACAAACGGACTTCGACTTCGTGTTTCGAGCAATATCAAAACAAAGACGACCGTTTCCGGCGTAATTTGACGCGCTGAATGCGATAAAACAAGTTCCAGGTCGCTAGCATGTATAGAAAAAAAGTTACCAACCGATATCTGAAAAACAAACAAACGGACTTCGACTTCGTGTTTCGTGCAATATCAAAACAAAGACGGCCGTTTCCGGCGTAATTTGACGCGCTGAATGCGATAAAACAAGTTTTAGGTCGCTAGCATGTATAGAAAAAAAGTTACTCACCGATATCCACGAAACAAACGAACGGAATTCGACTTCGTGTTTTAAGCAATATCAAAACAAAGACGGCCGTTTCCGGCGTAATTTGACGCGCTGAATGCGATGAAACAAGTTTTAGGCCGCTAGCATGTATAGTAAAAAAGTTACCAACCGATATCTGGAAAACAAACAAACGGACTTCGACTTCGTGTTTCGAGCAATATCAAAACAAAGACGGCCGTTTCCGGCGTAATTTGACGCGCTGAATGCGATGAAACAGGTTTCAGGTCGCTAGCATGTATAGAAAAAAAGTTACTCACCGATATCCACGAAACAAACGAACGGAATTCGACTTCGTGTTTTAAGCAATATCAAAACAGAGACGACCGTTTCCGGCGTAATTTGACGCGCTGAATGCGATAAAACAAGTTGTAGGTCGCTAGCATGTATAGAAAAAAGTTACTCACCGATATCCACGAAACAAACAAACGGAATTCGACTTCGTGTTTTGAGCAATATCAGAACAAAGACGACCGTTTCCGGCGTAATTTGACGCGCTGAATGCGATAAAACAAGTTTTAGGTCGCTAGCATGTATAGGAAAAAAGTTACTAACCGATATCTGAAAAACAAACAAACGGACTCCGACTTCGTCTATCGAGCAATATCAAAACAAAGACGGCCGTTTCCGGCGTAATTTGACGCGCTGAATGCGATGAAACAAGTTTTAGGTCGCTAGCATGTATGGAAAAAAAGTTACTAACCGATATCTGAAAAACAAACAAACGGACTCCGACTTCGTGTTTCGAGCAATATCAAAACAAAGACGACCGTTTCCGGCGTAATTTGACGCGCTGAATGCGATAAAACAAGTTCCAGGTCGCTAGCATGTATAGAAAAAAAGTTACCAACCGATATCTGAAAAACAAACAAACGGACTTCGACTTCGTGTTTCGAGCAATATCAAAACAAAGACGACCGTTTCCGGCGTAATTTGACGCGCTGAATGCGATAAAACAAGTTCCAGGTCGCTAGCATGTATAGAAAAAAAGTTACCAACCGATATCTGAAAAACAAACAAACGGACTTCGACTTCGTGTTTCGTGCAATATCAAAACAAAGACGGCCGTTTCCGGCGTAATTTGACGCGCTGAATGCGATAAAACAAGTTTTAGGTCGCTAGCATGTATAGAAAAAAAGTTACTCACCGATATCCACGAAACAAACGAACGGAATTCGACTCCGTGTTTTGAGCAATATCAGAACAAAGACGACCGTTTCCGGCGTAATTTGACGCGCTGAATGCGATAAAACAAGTTTTAGGTCGCTAGCATGTATAGGAAAAAAGTTACTAACCGATATCTGAAAAACAAACAAACGGACTCCGACTTCGTCTATCGAGCAATATCAAAACAAAGACGGCCGTTTCCGGCGTAATTTGACGCGCTGAATGCGATGAAACAAGTTTGAGGTCGCTAGCATGTATAGAAAAAAAGTTACCGACCGATATCTGAAAAACAAACAAACGGACTTCGACTCCGTGTTTCGAGCAATATCAAAACAAAGACGACCGTTTCCGGCGTAATTTGACGCGCTGAATGCAATGAAACAAGTTTTAGGTCGCGAGCATGAATAGAAAAAAAGTTACCAACCGATATCTGAAAAACAAACAAACGGACTTTGACTTCGTGTTTCGAGCAATATCAAAACAAAGACAACCGTTTCCGGCGTAATTTGACGCGCTGAACGCGATAAAACAAGTTTTAGGTCGCTAGCATGTATAGAAAAAAAGTTACCAACCGATATCTGAAAAACAAACAAACGGACTTCGACTTCGTGTTTCGAGCAATATCAAAACAAAGACGACCGTTTCCGGCGTAATTTGACGCGCTGAATGCGATAAAACAAGTTCCAGGTCGCTAGCATGTATAGAAAAAAAGTTACCAACCGATATCTGAAAAACAAACAAACGGACTTCGACTTCGTGTTTCGTGCAATATCAAAACAAAGACGGCCGTTTCCGGCGTAATTTGACGCGCTGAATGCGATAAAACAAGTTTTAGGTCGCTAGCATGTATAGAAAAAAAGTTACTCACCGATATCCACGAAACAAACGAACGGAATTCGACTTCGTGTTTTAAGCAATATCAAAACAAAGACGGCCGTTTCCGGCGTAATTTGACGCGCTGAATGCGATGAAACAAGTTTTAGGCCGCTAGCATGTATAGTAAAAAAGTTACCAACCGATATCTGGAAAACAAACAAACGGACTTCGACTTCGTGTTTCGAGCAATATCAAAACAAAGACGGCCGTTTCCGGCGTAATTTGACGCGCTGAATGCGATGAAACAGGTTTCAGGTCGCTAGCATGTATAGAAAAAAAGTTACTCACCGATATCCACGAAACAAACGAACGGAATTCGACTTCGTGTTTTAAGCAATATCAAAACAGAGACGACCGTTTCCGGCGTAATTTGACGCGCTGAATGCGATAAAACAAGTTGTAGGTCGCTAGCATGTATAGAAAAAAGTTACTCACCGATATCCACGAAACAAACAAACGGAATTCGACTTCGTGTTTTGAGCAATATCAGAACAAAGACGACCGTTTCCGGCGTAATTTGACGCGCTGAATGCGATAAAACAAGTTTTAGGTCGCTAGCATGTATAGGAAAAAAGTTACTAACCGATATCTGAAAAACAAACAAACGGACTCCGACTTCGTCTATCGAGCAATATCAAAACAAAGACGGCCGTTTCCGGCGTAATTTGACGCGCTGAATGCGATGAAACAAGTTTTAGGTCGCTAGCATGTATGGAAAAAAAGTTACTAACCGATATCTGAAAAACAAACAAACGGACTCCGACTTCGTGTTTCGAGCAATATCAAAACAAAGACGACCGTTTCCGGCGTAATTTGACGCGCTGAATGCGATAAAACAAGTTCCAGGTCGCTAGCATGTATAGAAAAAAAGTTACCAACCGATATCTGAAAAACAAACAAACGGACTTCGACTTCGTGTTTCGAGCAATATCAAAACAAAGACGACCGTTTCCGGCGTAATTTGACGCGCTGAATGCGATAAAACAAGTTCCAGGTCGCTAGCATGTATAGAAAAAAAGTTACCAACCGATATCTGAAAAACAAACAAACGGACTTCGACTTCGTGTTTCGTGCAATATCAAAACAAAGACGGCCGTATCCGGCGTAATTTGACGCGCTGAATGCGATAAAACAAGTTTTAGGTCGCTAGCATGTATAGAAAAAAAGTTACTCACCGATATCCACGAAACAAACGAACGGAATTCGACTCCGTGTTTTGAGCAATATCAGAACAAAGACGACCGTTTCCGGCGTAATTTGACGCGCTGAATGCGATAAAACAAGTTTTAGGTCGCTAGCATGTATAGGAAAAAAGTTACTAACCGATATCTGAAAAACAAACAAACGGACTCCGACTTCGTCTATCGAGCAATATCAAAACAAAGACGGCCGTTTCCGGCGTAATTTGACGCGCTGAATGCGATGAAACAAGTTTGAGGTCGCTAGCATGTATAGAAAAAAAGTTACCGACCGATATCTGAAAAACAAACAAACGGACTTCGACTCCGTGTTTCGAGCAATATCAAAACAAAGACGACCGTTTCCGGCGTAATTTGACGCGCTGAATGCAATGAAACAAGTTTTAGGTCGCGAGCATGAATAGAAAAAAAGTTACCAACCGATATCTGAAAAACAAACAAACGGACTTTGACTTCGTGTTTCGAGCAATATCAAAACAAAGACAACCGTTTCCGGCGTAATTTGACGCGCTGAACGCGATAAAACAAGTTTTAGGTCGCTAGCATGTATAGAAAAAAAGTTACCAACCGATATCTGAAAAACAAACAAACGGACTTCGACTTCGTGTTTCGAGCAATATCAAAACAAAGACGACCGTTTCCGGCGTAATTTGACGCGCTGAATGCGATAAAACAAGTTCCAGGTCGCTAGCATGTATAGAAAAAAAGTTACCAACCGATATCTGAAAAACAAACAAACGGACTTCGACTTCGTGTTTCGTGCAATATCAAAACAAAGACGGCCGTTTCCGGCGTAATTTGACGCGCTGAATGCGATAAAACAAGTTTTAGGTCGCTAGCATGTATAGAAAAAAAGTTACTCACCGATATCCACGAAACAAACGAACGGAATTCGACTTCGTGTTTTAAGCAATATCAAAACAAAGACGGCCGTTTCCGGCGTAATTTGACGCGCTGAATGCGATGAAACAAGTTTTAGGCCGCTAGCATGTATAGTAAAAAAGTTACCAACCGATATCTGGAAAACAAACAAACGGACTTCGACTTCGTGTTTCGAGCAATATCAAAACAAAGACGGCCGTTTCCGGCGTAATTTGACGCGCTGAATGCGATGAAACAGGTTTCAGGTCGCTAGCATGTATAGAAAAAAAGTTACTCACCGATATCCACGAAACAAACGAACGGAATTCGACTTCGTGTTTTAAGCAATATCAAAACAGAGACGACCGTTTCCGGCGTAATTTGACGCGCTGAATGCGATAAAACAAGTTGTAGGTCGCTAGCATGTATAGAAAAAAGTTACTCACCGATATCCACGAAACAAACAAACGGAATTCGACTTCGTGTTTTGAGCAATATCAGAACAAAGACGACCGTTTCCGGCGTAATTTGACGCGCTGAATGCGATAAAACAAGTTTTAGGTCGCTAGCATGTATAGGAAAAAAGTTACTAACCGATATCTGAAAAACAAACAAACGGACTCCGACTTCGTCTATCGAGCAATATCAAAACAAAGACGGCCGTTTCCGGCGTAATTTGACGCGCTGAATGCGATGAAACAAGTTTTAGGTCGCTAGCATGTATGGAAAAAAAGTTACTAACCGATATCTGAAAAACAAACAAACGGACTCCGACTTCGTGTTTCGAGCAATATCAAAACAAAGACGACCGTTTCCGGCGTAATTTGACGCGCTGAATGCGATAAAACAAGTTCCAGGTCGCTAGCATGTATAGAAAAAAAGTTACCAACCGATATCTGAAAAACAAACAAACGGACTTCGACTTCGTGTTTCGAGCAATATCAAAACAAAGACGACCGTTTCCGGCGTAATTTGACGCGCTGAATGCGATAAAACAAGTTCCAGGTCGCTAGCATGTATAGAAAAAAAGTTACCAACCGATATCTGAAAAACAAACAAACGGACTTCGACTTCGTGTTTCGTGCAATATCAAAACAAAAACGGCCGTTTCCGGCGTAATTTGACGCGCTGAATGCGATAAAACAAGTTTTAGGTCGCTAGCATGTATAGAAAAAAAGTTACTCACCGATATCCACGAAACAAACGAACGGAATTCGACTCCGTGTTTTGAGCAATATCAGAACAAAGACGACCGTTTCCGGCGTAATTTGACGCGCTGAATGCGATAAAACAAGTTTTAGGTCGCTAGCATGTATAGGAAAAAAGTTACTAACCGATATCTGAAAAACAAACAAACGGACTCCGACTTCGTCTATCGAGCAATATCAAAACAAAGACGGCCGTTTCCGGCGTAATTTGACGCGCTGAATGCGATGAAACAAGTTTGAGGTCGCTAGCATGTATAGAAAAAAAGTTACCGACCGATATCTGAAAAACAAACAAACGGACTTCGACTCCGTGTTTCGAGCAATATCAAAACAAAGACGACCGTTTCCGGCGTAATTTGACGCGCTGAATGCAATGAAACAAGTTTTAGGTCGCGAGCATGAATAGAAAAAAAGTTACCAACCGATATCTGAAAAACAAACAAACGGACTTTGACTTCGTGTTTCGAGCAATATCAAAACAAAGACAACCGTTTCCGGCGTAATTTGACGCGCTGAACGCGATAAAACAAGTTTTAGGTCGCTAGCATGTATAGAAAAAAAGTTACCAACCGATATCTGAAAAACAAACAAACGGACTTCGACTTCGTGTTTCGAGCAATATCAAAACAAAGACGACCGTTTCCGGCGTAATTTGACGCGCTGAATGCGATAAAACAAGTTCCAGGTCGCTAGCATGTATAGAAAAAAAGTTACCAACCGATATCTGAAAAACAAACAAACGGACTTCGACTTCGTGTTTCGTGCAATATCAAAACAAAGACGGCCGTTTCCGGCGTAATTTGACGCGCTGAATGCGATAAAACAAGTTTTAGGTCGCTAGCATGTATAGAAAAAAAGTTACTCACCGATATCCACGAAACAAACGAACGGAATTCGACTTCGTGTTTTAAGCAATATCAAAACAAAGACGGCCGTTTCCGGCGTAATTTGACGCGCTGAATGCGATGAAACAAGTTTTAGGCCGCTAGCATGTATAGTAAAAAAGTTACCAACCGATATCTGGAAAACAAACAAACGGACTTCGACTTCGTGTTTCGAGCAATATCAAAACAAAGACGGCCGTTTCCGGCGTAATTTGACGCGCTGAATGCGATGAAACAGGTTTCAGGTCGCTAGCATGTATAGAAAAAAAGTTACTCACCGATATCCACGAAACAAACGAACGGAATTCGACTTCGTGTTTTAAGCAATATCAAAACAGAGACGACCGTTTCCGGCGTAATTTGACGCGCTGAATGCGATAAAACAAGTTGTAGGTCGCTAGCATGTATAGAAAAAAGTTACTCACCGATATCCACGAAACAAACAAACGGAATTCGACTTCGTGTTTTGAGCAATATCAGAACAAAGACGACCGTTTCCGGCGTAATTTGACGCGCTGAATGCGATAAAACAAGTTTTAGGTCGCTAGCATGTATAGGAAAAAAGTTACTAACCGATATCTGAAAAACAAACAAACGGACTCCGACTTCGTCTATCGAGCAATATCAAAACAAAGACGGCCGTTTCCGGCGTAATTTGACGCGCTGAATGCGATGAAACAAGTTTTAGGTCGCTAGCATGTATGGAAAAAAAGTTACTAACCGATATCTGAAAAACAAACAAACGGACTCCGACTTCGTGTCTCGAGCAATATCAAAACAAAGACGACCGTTTCCGGCGTAATTTGACGCGCTGAATGCGATAAAACAAGTTCCAGGTCGCTAGCATGTATAGAAAAAAAGTTACCAACCGATATCTGAAAAACAAACAAACGGACTTCGACTTCGTGTTTCGAGCAATATCAAAACAAAGACGACCGTTTCCGGCGTAATTTGACGCGCTGAATGCGATAAAACAAGTTCCAGGTCGCTAGCATGTATAGAAAAAAAGTTACCAACCGATATCTGAAAAACAAACAAACGGACTTCGACTCCGTGTTTCGTGCAATATCAAAACAAAGACGGCCGTTTCCGGCGTAATTTGACGCGCTGAATGCGATAAAACAAGTTTTAGGTCGCTAGCATGTATAGAAAAAAAGTTACTCACCGATATCCACGAAACAAACGAACGGAATTCGACTTCGTGTTTTAAGCAATATCAAAACAAAGACGGCCGTTTCCGGCGTAATTTGACGCGCTGAATGCGATGAAACAAGTTTTAGGCCGCTAGCATGTATAGTAAAAAAGTTACCAACCGATATCTGGAAAACAAACAAACGGACTTCGACTTCGTGTTTCGAGCAATATCAAAACAAAGACGGCCGTTTCCGGCGTAATTTGACGCGCTGAATGCGATGAAACAGGTTTCAGGTCGCTAGCATGTATAGAAAAAAAGTTACTCACCGATATCCACGAAACAAACGAACGGAATTCGACTTCGTGTTTTAAGCAATATCAAAACAGAGACGACCGTTTCCGGCGTAATTTGACGCGCTGAATGCGATAAAACAAGTTGTAGGTCGCTAGCATGTATAGAAAAAAGTTACTCACCGATATCCACGAAACAAACAAACGGAATTCGACTTCGTGTTTTGAGCAATATCAGAACAAAGACGACCGTTTCCGGCGTAATTTGACGCGCTGAATGCGATAAAACAAGTTTTAGGTCGCTAGCATGTATAGAAAAAAAGTTACTCACCGATATCCACGAAACAAACGAACGGAATTCGACTCCGTGTTTTGAGCAATATCAGAACAAAGACGACCGTTTCCGGCGTAATTTGACGCGCTGAATGCGATAAAACAAGTTTTAGGTCGCTAGCATGTATAGGAAAAAAGTTACTAACCGATATCTGAAAAACAAACAAACGGACTCCGACTTCGTCTATCGAGCAATATCAAAACAAAGACGGCCGTTTCCGGCGTAATTTGACGCGCTGAATGCGATGAAACAAGTTTTAGGTCGCTAGCATGTATGGAAAAAAAGTTACTAACCGATATCTGAAAAACAAACAAACGGACTCCGACTTCGTGTTTCGAGCAATATCAAAACAAAGACGACCGTTTTCGGCGTAATTTGACGCGCTGAATGCGATAAAACAAGTTCCAGGTCGCTAGCATGTATAGAAAAAAAGTTACCAACCGATATCTGAAAAACAAACAAACGGACTTCGACTTCGTGTTTCGAGCAATATCAAAACAAAGACGACCGTTTCCGGCGTAATTTGACGCGCTGAATGCGATAAAACAAGTTCCAGGTCGCTAGCATGTATAGAAAAAAAGTTACCAACCGATATCTGAAAAACAAACAAACGGACTTCGACTTCGTGTTTCGTGCAATATCAAAACAAAGACGGCCGTTTCCGGCGTAATTTGACGCGCTGAATGCGATAAAACAAGTTTTAGGTCGCTAGCATGTATAGAAAAAAAGTTACTCACCGATATCCACGAAACAAACGAACGGAATTCGACTTCGTGTTTTAAGCAATATCAAAACAAAGACGGCCGTTTCCGGCGTAATTTGACGCGCTGAATGCGATGAAACAAGTTTTAGGCCGCTAGCATATATAGTAAAAAAGTTACCAACCGATATCTGGAAAACAAACAAACGGACTTCGACTTCGTGTTTCGAGCAATATCAAAACAAAGACGGCCGTTTCCGGCGTAATTTGACGCGCTGAATGCGATGAAACAGGTTTCAGGTCGCTAGCATGTATAGAAAAAAAGTTACTCACCGATATCCACGAAACAAACGAACGGAATTCGACTCCGTGTTTTGAGCAATATCAGAACAAAGACGACCGTTTCCGGCGTAATTTGACGCGCTGAATGCGATAAAACAAGTTTTAGGTCGCTAGCATGTATAGGAAAAAAGTTACTAACCGATATCTGAAAAACAAACAAACGGACTCCGACTTCGTCTATCGAGCAATATCAAAACAAAGACGGCCGTTTCCGGCGTAATTTGACGCGCTGAATGCGATGAAACAAGTTTTAGGTCGCTAGCATGTATGGAAAAAAAGTTACTAACCGATATCTGAAAAACAAACAAACGGACTCCGACTTCGTGTTTCGAGCAATATCAAAACAAAGACGACCGTTTTCGGCGTAATTTGACGCGCTGAATGCGATAAAACAAGTTCCAGGTCGCTAGCATGTATAGAAAAAAAGTTACCAAGCGATATCTGAAAAACAAACAAACGGACTTCGACTTCGTGTTTCGAGCAATATCAAAACAAAGACGACCGTTTCCGGCGTAATTTGACGCGCTGAATGCGATAAAACAAGTTCCAGGTCGCTAGCATGTATAGAAAAAAAGTTACCAACCGATATCTGAAAAACAAACAAACGGACTTCGACTTCGTGTTTCGTGCAATATCAAAACAAAGACGGCCGTTTCCGGCGTAATTTGACGCGCTGAATGCGATAAAACAAGTTTTAGGTCGCTAGCATGTATAGAAAAAAAGTTACTCACCGATATCCACGAAACAAACGAACGGAATTCGACTTCGTGTTTTAAGCAATATCAAAACAAAGACGGCCGTTTCCGGCGTAATTTGACGCGCTGAATGCGATGAAACAAGTTTTAGGCCGCTAGCATATATAGTAAAAAAGTTACCAACCGATATCTGGAAAACAAACAAACGGACTTCGACTTCGTGTTTCGAGCAATATCAAAACAAAGACGGCCGTTTCCGGCGTAATTTGACGCGCTGAATGCGATGAAACAGGTTTCAGGTCGCTAGCATGTATAGAAAAAAAGTTACTCACCGATATCCACGAAACAAACGAACGGAATTCGACTTCGTGTTTTAAGCAATATCAAAACAGAGACGACCGTTTCCGGCGTAATTTGACGCGCTGAATGCGATAAAACAAGTTGTAGGTCGCTAGCATGTATAGAAAAAAGTTACTCACCGATATCCACGAAACAAACAAACGGAATTCGACTTCGTGTTTTGAGCAATATCAGAACAAAGACGACCGTTTCCGGCATAATTTGACGCGCTGAATGCGATAAAACAAGTTTTAGGTCGCTAGCATGTATAGAAAAAAAGTTACTCACCGATATCCACGAAACAAACGAACGGAATTCGACTCCGTGTTTTGAGCAATATCAGAACAAAGACGACCGTTTCCGGCGTAATTTGACGCGCTGAATGCGATAAAACAAGTTTTAGGTCGCTAGCATGTATAGGAAAAAAGTTACTAACCGATATCTGAAAAACAAACAAACGGACTCCGACTTCGTCTATCGAGCAATATCAAAACAAAGACGGCCGTTTCCGGCGTAATTTGACGCGCTGAATGCGATGAAACAAGTTTTAGGTCGCTAGCATGTATGGAAAAAAAGTTACTAACCGATATCTGAAAAACAAACAAACGGACTCCGACTTCGTGTTTTGAGCAATATCAAAACAAAGACGACCGTTTCCGGCGTAATTTGACGCGCTGAATGCGATAAAACAAGTTCCAGGTCGCTAGCATGTATAGAAAAAAAGTTACCAACCGATATCTGAAAAACAAACAAACGGACTTCGACTTCGTGTTTCGTGCAATATCAAAACAAAGACGGCCGTTTCCGGTGTAATTTGACGCGCTGAATGCGATAAAACAAGTTTTAGGTCGCTAGCATGTATAGAAAAAAAGTTACTCACCGATATCCACGAAACAAACGAACGGAATTCGACTCCGTGTTTTGAGCAATATCAGAACAAAGACGACCGTTTCCGGCGTAATTTGACGCGCTGAATGCGATAAAACAAGTTTTAGGTCGCTAGCATGTATAGGAAAAAAGTTACTAACCGATATCTGAAAAACAAACAAACGGACTCCGACTTCGTCTATCGAGCAATATCAAAACAAAGACGGCCGTTTCCGGCGTAATTTGACGCGCTGAATGCGATGAAACAAGTTTTAGGTCGCTAGCATGTATGAAAAAAAAGTTACTAACCGATATCTGAAAAACAAACAAACGGACTCCGACTTCGTGTTTCGAGCAATATCAAAACAAAGACGACCGTTTCCGGCGTAATTTGACGCGCTGAATGCGATAAAACAAGTTCCAGGTCGCTAGCATGTATAGAAAAAAAGTTACCAACCGATATCTGAAAAACAAACAAACGGACTTCGACTTCGTGTTTCGTGCAATATCAAAACAAAGACGGCCGTTTCCGGCGTAATTTGACGCGCTGAATGCGATAAAACAAGTTTTAGGTCGCTAGCATGTATAGAAAAAAAGTTACTCACCGATATCCACGAAACAAACGAACGGAATTCGACTTCGTGTTTTAAGCAATATCAAAACAAAGACGGCCGTTTCCGGCGTAATTTGACGCGCTGAATGCGATGAAACAAGTTTTAGGCCGCTAGCATGTATAGTAAAAAAGTTACCAACCGATATCTGGAAAACAAACAAACGGACTTCGACTTCGTGTTTCGAGCAATATCAAAACAAAGACGGCCGTTTCCGGCGTAATTTGACGCGCTGAATGCGATGAAACAGGTTTCAGGTCGCTAGCATGTATAGAAAAAAAGTCACTCACCGATATCCACGAAACAAACGAACGGAATTCGACTTCGTGTTTTAAGCAATATCAAAACAGAGACGACCGTTTCCGGCGTAATTTGACGCGCTGAATGCGATAAAACAAGTTGTAGGTCGCTAGCATGTATAGAAAAAAGTTACTCACCGATATCCACGAAACAAACAAACGGAATTCGACTCCGTGTTTTGAGCAATATCAGAACAAAGACGACCGTTTCCGGCGTAATTTGACGCGCTGAATGCGATAAAACAAGTTTTAGGTCGCTAGCATGTATGGAAAAAAAGTCACCAACCGATATCTGAAAAACAAACAAACGGACTCCGACTTCGTCTATCGAGCAATATCAAAACAAAGACGGCCGTTTTCGGCGTAATTTGACGCGCTGAATGCGATGAAACAGGTTTTAGGTCGCTAGCATGTATAGGAAAAAAGTTACTCACCGATATCCACTAAACAAACGAACGAAATTCGACTTCGTGTTTTAAGCAATATCAAAACAGAAACGACCGTTTCCGGCGTAATTTGACGCGCTGAATGCGATAAAACAAGTTTTAGGTCGCTAGCATGTATAGAAAAAAAGTTACTCACCGATATCCACGAAACAAACGAACGGAATTCGACTTCGTGTTTTAAGCAATATCAAAACAAAGACGACCGTTTCCGGCGTAATTTGACGCGCTGAATGCGATAAAACAAGTTTTAGGTCGCTAGCATGTACAGAAAAAAAGTTACTCACCGATTTCCACGAAACAAACGAACGGAATTCGACTCCGTGTTTTGAGCAATATCAGAACAAAGACGACCGTTTCCGGCGTAATTTGACGCGCTGAATGCGATAAAACAAGTTTTAGGTCGCTAGCATGTATAGGAAAAAAGTTACTAACCGATATCTGAAAAACAAACAAACGGACTCCGACTTCGTCTATCGAGCAATATCAAAACAAAGACGGCCGTTTCCGGCGTAATTTGACGCGCTGAATGCGATGAAACAAGTTTTAGGTCGCTAGCATGTATGGAAAAAAAGTTACTAACCGATATCTGAAAAACAAACAAACGGACTCCGACTTCGTGTTTCGAGCAATATCAAAACAAAGACGAGCGTTTCCGGCGTAATTTGACGCGCTGAATGCGATAAAACAAGTTCCAGGTCGCTAGCATGTATAGAAAAAAAGTTACCAACCGATATCTGAAAAACAAACAAACGGACTTCGACTTCGTGTTTCGTGCAATATCAAAACAAAGACGGCCGTTTCCGGCGTAATTTGACGCGCTGAATGCGATAAAACAAGTTTTAGGTCGCTAGCATGTATAGAAAAAAAGTTACTCACCGATATCCACGAAACAAACGAACGGAATTCGACTTCGTGTTTTAAGCAATATCAAAACAAAGACGGCCGTTTCCGGCGTAATTTGACGCGCTGAATGCGATGAAACAAGTTTTAGGCCGCTAGCATGTATAGTAAAAAAGTTACCAACCGATATCTGGAAAACAAACAAACGGACTTCGACTTCGTGTTTCGAGCAATATCAAAACAAAGACGGCCGTTTCCGGCGTAATTTGACGCGCTGAATGCGATGAAACAGGTTTCAGGTCGCTAGCATGTATAAGAAAAAGTTACTCACCGATATCCACGAAACAAACGAACGGAATTCGACTTCGTGTTTTAAGCAATATCAAAACAGAGACGACCGTTTCCGGCGTAATTTGACGCGCTGAATGCGATAAAACAAGTTGTAGGTCGCTAGCATGTATAGAAAAAAGTTACTCACCGATATCCACGAAACAAACAAACGGAATTCGACTCCGTGTTTTGAGCAATATCAGAACAAAGACGACCGTTTCCGGCGTAATTTGACGCGCTGAATGCGATAAAACAAGTTTTAGGTCGCTAGCATGTATGGAAAAAAAGTCACCAACCGATATCTGAAAAACAAACAAACGGACTCCGACTTCGTCTATCGAGCAATATCAAAACAAAGACGGCCGTTTCCGGCGTAATTTGACGCGCTGAATGCGATGAAACAGGTTTTAGGTCGCTAGCATGTATAGGAAAAAAGTTACTCACCGATATCCACTAAACAAACGAACGAAATTCGACTTCGTGTTTTAAGCAATATCAAAACAGAAACGACCGTTTCCGGCGTAATTTGACGCGCTGAATGCGATAAAACAAGTTTTAGGTCGCTAGCATGTATAGAAAAAAAGTTACTCACCGATATCCACGAAACAAACGAACGGAATTCGACTTCGTGTTTTAAGCAATATCAAAACAAAGACGACCGTTTCCGGCGTAATTTGACGCGCTGAATGCGATAAAACAAGTTTTAGGTCGCTAGCATGTACAGAAAAAAAGTTACTCACCGATATCCACGAAACAAACAAACGTAATTCTACTCCGTGTTTTGAGCAATATCATAACAAAGACGACCGTTTCCGGCGTAATTTGACGCGCTGCATGCGATAAAACAAGTTGTAGGTCGCTAGCATGTATAGAAAAAAGTTACTCACTGATATCCACGAAACAAACAAACGGAATTCGACTCCGTGTTTTGAGCAATATCAGAACAAAGACGACCGTTTCCGGCGTAATTTGACGCGCTGAATGCGATAGAACAAGTTTTAGGTCGCTAGCATGTATAGAAAAAAAGTTACCAACCGATATCTGAAAAACAAACAAACGGACTTCGACTTCGTGTTTCGAGCAATATCAAAACAAAGACAACCGTTTCCGGCGTAATTTGACGCGCTGAACGCGATAAAACAAGTTTTAGGTCGCTAGCATGTATAGAAAAAAAGTTACCAACCGATATCTGAAAAACAAACAAACGGACTTCGACTTCGTGTTTCGAGCAATATCAAAACAAAGACGACCGTTTCCGGCGTAATTTGACGCGCTGAATGCGATAAAACAAGTTTCAGGTCGCTAGCATGTATAAAAAAAAAGTTACCAACCGATATCTGAAAAACAAACAAACGGACTTCGACTTCGTGTTTCGTGCAATATCAAAACAAAGACGACCGTTTCCGGCGTAATTTGACGCGCTGAATGCGATAAAACAAGTTTTAGGTCGCTAGCATGTATAGAAAAAAAGTTACCAACCGATATCTGAAAAACAAACAAACGGACTTCGACTTCGTGTTTCGAGCAATATCAAAACAAAGACAACCGTTTCCGGCGTGATTTGACGCGCTGAACGCGATAAAACAAGTTTTAGGTCGCTAGCATGTATAGAAAAAAAGTTACCAACCGATATCTGAAAAACAAACAAACGGACTTCGACTTCGTGTTTCGAGCAATATCAAAACAAAGACGACCGTTTCCGGCGTAATTTGACGCGCTGAATGCGATAAAACAAGTTCCAGGTCGCTAGCATGTATAGAAAAAAAGTTACCAACCGATATCTGAAAAACAAACAAACGGACTTCGACTTCGTGTTTCGTGCAATATCAAAACAAAGACGGCCGTTTCCGGCGTAATTTGACGCGCTGAATGCGATAAAACAAGTTTTAGGTCGCTAGCATGTATAGAAAAAAAGTTACTCACCGATATCCACGAAACAAACGAACGGAATTCGACTTCGTGTTTTAAGCAATATCAAAACAAAGACGACCGTTTCCGGCGTAATTTGACGCGCTGAATGCGATAAAACAAGTTTTAGGTCGCTAGCATGTATAGAAAAAAAGTTACCAACCGATATCTGGAGAACAAACAAACGGACTTCGACTTCGTGTTTCGAGCAATATCAAAACAAAGACGACCGTTTCCGGCGTAATTTGACGCGCTGAATGCGATAAAACAAGTTTTAGGTCGCTAGCATGTATAGAAAAAAAGTTACCAACCGATATCTGAAAAACAAACAAACGGACTTCGACTTCGTGTTTCGAGCAATATCAAAACAAAGACAACCGTTTCCGGCGTAATTTGACGCGCTGAACGCGATAAAACAAGTTTTAGGTCGCTAGCATGTATAGAAAAAAAGTTACCAACCGATATCTGAAAAACAAACAAACGGACTTCGACTTCGTGTTTCGAGCAATATCAAAACAAAGACGACCGTTTCCGGCGTAATTTGACGCGCTGAATGCGATAAAACAAGTTTCAGGTCGCTAGCATGTATAAAAAAAAAGTTACCAACCGATATCTGAAAAACAAACAAACGGACTTCGACTTCGTGTTTCGTGCAATATCAAAACAAAGACGGCCGTTTCCGGCGTAATTTGACGCGCTGAATGCGATAAAACAAGTTTTAGGTCGCTAGCATGTACAGAAAAAAAGTTACTCACCGATATCCACGAAACAAACAAACGGACTTCGACTTCGTGTTTCGTGCAATATCAAAACAAAGACGGCCGTTTCCGGCGTAATTTGACGCGCTGAATGCGATAAAACAAGTTTTAGGTCGCTAGCATGTATAGAAAAAAAGTTACTCACCGATATCCACGAAACAAACGAACGGAATTCGACTTCGTGTTTTAAGCAATATCAAAACAAAGACGGCCGTTTCCGGCGTAATTTGACGCGCTGAATGCGATGAAACAAGTTTTAGGCCGCTAGCATGTATAGTAAAAAAGTTACCAACCGATATCTGGAAAACAAACAAACGGACTTCGACTTCGTGTTTCGAGCAATATCAAAACAAAGACGGCCGTTTCCGGCGTAATTTGACGCGCTGAATGCGATGAAACAGGTTTTAGGTCGCTAGCATGTATAGAAAAAAAGTTACCAACCGATATCTGAAAAACAAACAAACGGACTTCGACTTCGTGTTTCGAGCAATATCAAAACAAAGACAACCGTTTCCGGCGTAATTTGACGCGCTGAACGCGATAAAACAAGTTTTAGGTCGCTAGCATGTATAGAAAAAAAGTTACCAACCGATATCTGAAAAACAAACAAACGGACTTCGACTTCGTGTTTCGAGCAATATCAAAACAAAGACGACCGTTTCCGGCGTAATTTGACGCGCTGAATGCGATAAAACAAGTTTCAGGTCGCTAGCATGTATAAAAAAAAAGTTACCAACCGATATCTGAAAAACAAACAAACGGACTTCGACTTCGTGTTTCGTGCAATATCAAAACAAAGACGGCCGTTTCCGGCGTAATTTGACGCGCTGAATGCGATAAAACAAGTTTTAGGTCGCTAGCATGTACAGAAAAAAAGTTACTCACCGATATCCACGAAACAAACAAACGGACTTCGACTTCGTGTTTCGTGCAATATCAAAACAAAGACGGCCGTTTCCGGCGTAATTTGACGCGCTGAATGCGATAAAACAAGTTTTAGGTCGCTAGCATGTATAGAAAAAAAGTTACTCACCGATATCCACGAAACAAACGAACGGAATTCGACTTCGTGTTTTAAGCAATATCAAAACAAAGACGGCCGTTTCCGGCGTAATTTGACGCGCTGAATGCGATGAAACAAGTTTTAGGCCGCTAGCATGTATAGTAAAAAAGTTACCAACCGATATCTGGAAAACAAACAAACGGACTTCGACTTCGTGTTTCGAGCAATATCAAAACAAAGACGGCCGTTTCCGGCGTAATTTGACGCGCTGAATGCGATGAAACAGGTTTCAGGTCGCTAGCATGTATAGAAAAAAAGTTACTCACCGATATCCACGAAACAAACGAACGGAATTCGACTTCGTGTTTTAAGCAATATCAAAACAGAGACGACCGTTTCCGGCGTAATTTGACGCGCTGAATGCGATAAAACAAGTTGTAGGTCGCTAGCATGTATAGAAAAAAGTTACTCACCGATATCCACGAAACAAACAAACGGAATTCGACTCCGTGTTTTGAGCAATATCAGAACAAAGACGACCGTTTCCGGCGTAATTTGACGCGCTGAATGCGATAAAACAAGTTTTAGGTCGCTAGCATGTATGGAAAAAAAGTCACCAACCGATATCTGAAAAACAAACAAACGGACTCCGACTTCGTCTATCGAGCAATATCAAAACAAAGACGGCCGTTTCCGGCGTAATTTGACGCGCTGAATGCGATGAAACAGGTTTTAGGTCGCTAGCATGTATAGGAAAAAAGTTACTCACCGATATCCACTAAACAAACGAACGAAATTCGACTTCGTGTTTTAAGCAATATCAAAACAGAAACGACCGTTTCCGGCGTAATTTGACGCGCTGAATGCGATAAAACAAGTTTTAGGTCGCTAGCATGTATAGAAAAAAAGTTACTCACCGATATCCACGAAACAAACGAACGGAATTCGACTTCGTGTTTTAAGCAATATCAAAACAAAGACGACCGTTTCCGGCGTAATTTGACGCGCTGAATGCGATAAAACAAGTTTTAGGTCGCTAGCATGTACAGAAAAAAAGTTACTCACCGATATCCACGAAACAAACAAACGTAATTCTACTCCGTGTTTTGAGCAATATCATAACAAAGACGACCGTTTCCGGCGTAATTTGACGCGCTGCATGCGATAAAACAAGTTGTAGGTCGCTAGCATGTATAGAAAAAAGTTACTCACTGATATCCACGAAACAAACAAACGGAATTCGACTCCGTGTTTTGAGCAATATCAGAACAAAGACGACCGTTTCCGGCGTAATTTGACGCGCTGAATGCGATAGAACAAGTTTTAGGTCGCTAGCATGTATAGAAAAAAAGTTACCAACCGATATCTGAAAAACAAACAAACGGACTTCGACTTCGTGTTTCGAGCAATATCAAAACAAAGACAACCGTTTCCGGCGTAATTTGACGCGCTGAACGCGATAAAACAAGTTTTAGGTCGCTAGCATGTATAGAAAAAAAGTTACCGACCGATATCTGAAAAACAAACAAACGGACTTCGACTTCGTGTTTCGAGCAATATCAAAACAAAGACGACCGTTTCCGGCGTAATTTGACGCGCTGAATGCGATAAAACAAGTTTCAGGTCGCTAGCATGTATAAAAAAAAAGTTACCAACCGATATCTGAAAAACAAACAAACGGACTTCGACTTCGTGTTTCGTGCAATATCAAAACAAAGACGGCCGTTTCCGGCGTAATTTGACGCGCTGAATGCGATAAAACAAGTTTTAGGTCGCTAGCATGTACAGAAAAAAAGTTACTCACCGATATCCACGAAACAAACAAACGGACTTCGACTTCGTGTTTCGTGCAATATCAAAACAAAGACGGCCGTTTCCGGCGTAATTTGACGCGCTGAATGCGATAAAACAAGTTTTAGGTCGCTAGCATGTATAGAAAAAAAGTTACTCACCGATATCCACGAAACAAACGAACGGAATTCGACTTCGTGTTTTAAGCAATATCAAAACAAAGACGGCCGTTTCCGGCGTAATTTGACGCGCTGAATGCGATGAAACAAGTTTTAGGCCGCTAGCATGTATAGTAAAAAAGTTACCAACCGATATCTGGAAAACAAACAAACGGACTTCGACTTCGTGTTTCGAGCAATATCAAAACAAAGACGGCCGTTTCCGGCGTAATTTGACGCGCTGAATGCGATGAAACAGGTTTCAGGTCGCTAGCATGTATAGAAAAAAAGTTACTCACCGATATCCACGAAACAAACGAACGGAATTCGACTTCGTGTTTTAAGCAATATCAAAACAGAGACGACCGTTTCCGGCGTAATTTGACGCGCTGAATGCGATAAAACAAGTTGTAGGTCGCTAGCATGTATAGAAAAAAGTTACTCACCGATATCCACGAAGCAAACAAACGGAATTCGACTCCGTGTTTTGAGCAATATCAGAACAAAGACGACCGTTTCCGGCGTAATTTGACGCGCTGAATGCGATAAAACAAGTTTTAGGTCGCTAGCATGTATGGAAAAAAAGTCACCAACCGATATCTGAAAAACAAACAAACGGACTCCGACTTCGTCTATCGAGCAATATCAAAACAAAGACGGCCGTTTCCGGCGTAATTTGACGCGCTGAATGCGATGAAACAGGTTTTAGGTCGCTAGCATGTATAGGAAAAAAGTTACTCACCGATATCCACTAAACAAACGAACGAAATTCGACTTCGTGTTTTAAGCAATATCAAAACAGAAACGACCGTTTCCGGCGTAATTTGACGCGCTGAATGCGATAAAACAAGTTTTAGGTCGCTAGCATGTATAGAAAAAAAGTTACTCACCGATATCCACGAAACAAACGAACGGAATTCGACTTCGTGTTTTAAGCAATATCAAAACAAAGACGACCGTTTCCGGCGTAATTTGACGCGCTGAATGCGATAAAACAAGTTTTAGGTCGCTAGCATGTACAGAAAAAAAGTTACTCACCGATATCCACGAAACAAACAAACGTAATTCTACTCCGTGTTTTGAGCAATATCATAACAAAGACGACCGTTTCCGGCGTAATTTGACGCGCTGCATGCGATAAAACAAGTTGTAGGTCGCTAGCATGTATAGAAAAAAGTTACTCACTGATATCCACGAAACAAACAAACGGAATTCGACTCCGTGTTTTGAGCAATATCAGAACAAAGACGACCGTTTCCGGCGTAATTTGACGCGCTGAATGCGATAGAACAAGTTTTAGGTCGCTAGCATGTATAGAAAAAAAGTTACCAACCGATATCTGAAAAACAAACAAACGGACTTCGACTTCGTGTTTCGAGCAATATCAAAACAAAGACAACCGTTTCCGGCGTAATTTGACGCGCTGAACGCGATAAAACAAGTTTTAGGTCGCTAGCATGTATAGAAAAAAAGTTACCAACCGATATCTGAAAAACAAACAAACGGACTTCGACTTCGTGTTTCGAGCAATATCAAAACAAAGACGACCGTTTCCGGCGTAATTTGACGCGCTGAATGCGATAAAACAAGTTTCAGGTCGCTAGCATGTATAAAAAAAAAGTTACCAACCGATATCTGAAAAACAAACAAACGGACTTCGACTTCGTGTTTCGTGCAATATCAAAACAAAGACGACCGTTTCCGGCGTAATTTGACGCGCTGAATGCGATAAAACAAGTTTTAGGTCGCTAGCATGTATAGAAAAAAAGTTACTCACCGATATCCACGAAACAAACGAACGGAATTCGACTTCGTGTTTTAAGCAATATCAAAACAAAGACGACCGTTTCCGGCGTAATTTGACGCGCTGAATGCGATAAAACAAGTTTTAGGTCGCTAGCATGTACAGAAAAAAAGTTACTCACCGATATCCACGAAACAAACAAACGTAATTCTACTCCGTGTTTTGAGCAATATCATAACAAAGACGACCGTTTCCGGCGTAATTTGACGCGCTGCATGCGATAAAACAAGTTGTAGGTCGCTAGCATGTATAGAAAAAAGTTACTCACTGATATCCACGAAACAAACAAACGGAATTCGACTCCGTGTTTTGAGCAATATCAGAACAAAGACGACCGTTTCCGGCGTAATTTGACGCGCTGAATGCGATAGAACAAGTTTTAGGTCGCTAGCATGTATAGAAAAAAAGTTACCAACCGATATCTGAAAAACAAACAAACGGACTTCGACTTCGTGTTTCGAGCAATATCAAAACAAAGACAACCGTTTCCGGCGTAATTTGACGCGCTGAACGCGATAAAACAAGTTTTAGGTCGCTAGCATGTATAGAAAAAAAGTTACCAACCGATATCTGAAAAACAAACAAACGGACTTCGACTTCGTGTTTCGAGCAATATCAAAACAAAGACGACCGTTTCCGGCGTAATTTGACGCGCTGAATGCGATAAAACAAGTTTCAGGTCGCTAGCATGTATAAAAAAAAAGTTACCAACCGATATCTGAAAAACAAACAAACGGACTTCGACTTCGTGTTTCGTGCAATATCAAAACAAAGACGACCGTTTCCGGCGTAATTTGACGCGCTGAATGCGATAAAACAAGTTTTAGGTCGCTAGCATGTATAGAAAAAAAGTTACCAACCGATATCTGAAAAACAAACAAACGGACTTCGACTTCGTGTTTCAAGCAATATCAAAACAAAGACAACCGTTTCCGGCGTAATTTGACGCGCTGAACGCGATAAAACAAGTTTTAGGTCGCTAGCATGTATAGAAAAAAAGTTACCAACCGATATCTGAAAAACAAACAAACGGACTTTGACTTCGTGTTTCGAGCAATATCAAAACAAAGACGACCGTTTCCGGCGTAATTTGACGCGCTGAATGCGATAAAACAAGTTTCAGGTCGCTAGCATGTATAAAAAAAAAGTTACCAACCGATATCTGAAAAACAAACAAACGGACTTCGACTTCGTGTTTCGTGCAATATCAAAACAAAGACGACCGTTTCCGGCGTAATTTGACGCGCTGAATGCGATAAAACAAGTTTTAGGTCGCTAGCATGTATAGAAAAAAAGTTACCAACCGATATCTGGAGAACAAACAAACGGACTTCGACTTCGTGTTTCGAGCAATATCAAAACAAAGACGACCGTTTCCGGCGTAATTTGACGCGCTGAATGCGATAAAACAAGTTTTAGGTCGCTAGCATGTATAGAAAAAAAGTTACCAACCGATATCTGAAAAACAAACAAACGGACTTCGACTTCGTGTTTCGAGCAATATCAAAACAAAGACGACCGTTTCCGGCGTAATTTGACGCGCTGAATGCGATAAAACAAGTTTCAGGTCGCTAGCATGTATAAAAAAAAAGTTACCAACCGATATCTGAAAAACAAACAAACGGACTTCGACTTCGTGTTTCGTGCAATATCAAAACAAAGACGGCCGTTTCCGGCGTAATTTGACGCGCTGAATGCGATAAAACAAGTTTTAGGTCGCTAGCATGTATAGAAAAAAAGTTACTCACCGATATCCACGAAACAAACGAACGGAATTCGACTTCGTGTTTTAAGCAATATCAAAACAAAGACGACCGTTTCCGGCGTAATTTGACGCGCTGAATGCGATAAAACAAGTTTTAGGTCGCTAGCATGTACAGAAAAAAAGTTACTCACCGATATCCACGAAACAAACAAACGTAATTCTACTCCGTGTTTTGAGCAATATCATAACAAAGACGACCGTTTCCGGCGTAATTTGACGCGCTGCATGCGATAAAACAAGTTGTAGGTCGCTAGCATGTATAGAAAAAAGTTACTCACTGATATCCACGAAACAAACAAACGGAATTCGACTCCGTGTTTTGAGCAATATCAGAACAAAGACGACCGTTTCCGGCGTAATTTGACGCGCTGAATGCGATAGAACAAGTTTTAGGTCGCTAGCATGTATAGAAAAAAAGTTACCAACCGATATCTGAAAAACAAACAAACGGACTTCGACTTCGTGTTTCGAGCAATATCAAAACAAAGACAACCGTTTCCGGCGTAATTTGACGCGCTGAACGCGATAAAACAAGTTTTAGGTCGCTAGCATGTATAGAAAAAAAGTTACCAACCGATATCTGAAAAACAAACAAACGGACTTCGACCTCGTGTTTCGAGCAATATCAAAACAAAGACGACCGTTTCCGGCGTAATTTGACGCGCTGAATGCGATAAAACAAGTTTCAGGTCGCTAGCATGTATAAAAAAAAAGTTACCAACCGATATCTGAAAAACAAACAAACGGACTTCGACTTCGTGTTTCGTGCAATATCAAAACAAAGACGACCGTTTCCGGCGTAATTTGACGCGCTGAATGCGATAAAACAAGTTTTAGGTCGCTAGCATGTATAGAAAAAAAGTTACCAACCGATATCTGAAGAACAAACAAACGGACTTCGACTTCGTGTTTCGAGCAATATCAAAACAAAGACAACCGTTTCCGGCGTAATTTGACGCGCTGAACGCGATAAAACAAGTTTTAGGTCGCTAGCATGTATAGAAAGAAAGTTACCAACCGATATCTGAAAAACAAACAAACGGACTTCGACTTCGTGTTTCGAGCAATATCAAAACAAAGACAACCGTTTCCGGCGTAATTTGACGCGCTGAACGCGATAAAACAAGTTTTAGGTCGCTAGCATGTATAGAAAAAAAGTTACCAACCGATATCTGAAAAACAAACAAACGGACTTCGACTTCGTGTTTCGAGCAATATCAAAACAAAGACGACCGTTTCCGGCGTAATTTGACGCGCTGAATGCGATAAAACAAGTTTCAGGTCGCTAGCATGTATAAAAAAAAAGTTACCAACCGATATCTGAAAAACAAACAAACGGACTTCGACTTCGTGTTTCGTGCAATATCAAAACAAAGACGGCCGATTCCGGCGTAATTTGACGCGCTGAATGCGATAAAACAAGTTTCAGGTCGCTAGCATGTATAAAAAAAAAGTTACCAACCGATATCTGAAAAACAAACAAACGGACTTCGACTTCGTGTTTCGTGCAATATCAAAACAAAGACGGCCGATTCCGGCGTAATTTGACGCGCTGAATGCGATAAAACAAGTTTTAGGTCGCTAGCATGTATAGAAAAAAAGTTACTCACCGATATCCACGAAACAAACGAACGGAATTCGACTTCGTGTTTTAAGCAATATCAAAACAAAGACGACCGTTTCCGGCGTAATTTGACGCGCTGAATGCGATAAAACAAGTTTTAGGTCGCTAGCATGTACAGAAAAAAAGTTACTCACCGATATCCACGAAACAAACAAACGTAATTCTACTCCGTGTTTTGAGCAATATCAGAACAAAGACGACCGTTTCCGGCGTAATTTGACGCGCTGAATGCGATAAAACAAGTTTTAGGTCGCTAGCATGTATGGAAAAAAAGTTACTAACCGATATCTGAAAAACAAACAAACGGACTCCGACTTCGTCTATCGAGCGATATCAACACAAAGACGGCCGTTTCCGGCGTAATTTGACGCGCTGAATGCGATGAAACAAGTTTTAGGCCGCTAGCATGTATAGTAAAAAAGTTACCAACCGATATCTGGAAAACAAACAAACGGACTTCGACTTCGTGTTTCGAGCAATATCAAAACAAAGACGGCCGTTTCCGGCGTAATTTGACGCGCTGAATGCGATGAAACAGGTTTTAGGTCGCTAGCATGTATAGAAAAAAAGTTACTCACCGATATCCACGAAACAAACGAACGGAATTTGACTTCGTGTTTTAAGCAATATCAAAACAGAGACGACCGTTTCCGGCGTAATTTGACGCGCTGAATGCGATAAAACAAGTTGTAGGTCGCTAGCATGTATAGAAAAAAGTTACTCACCGATATCCACGAAACAAACAAACGGAATTCGACTCCGTGTTTTGAGCAATATCAGAACAAAGACGACCGTTTCCGGCGTAATTTGACGCGCTGAATGCGATAAAACAAGTTTTAGGTCGCTAGCATGTATAGAAAAAAAGTTACTCACCGATATCCACGAAACAAACGAACGGAATTCGACTCCGTGTTTTGAGCAATATCAGAACAAAGACGACCGTTTCCGGCGTAATTTGACGCGCTGAATGCGATAAAACAAGTTTTAGGTCGCTAGAATGTATAGGAAAAAAGTTACTCACCGATATCTGAAAAACAAACAAACGGACTCCGACTTCGTCTATCGAGCAATATCAAAACAAAGACGGCCGTTTCCGGCGTAATTTGACGCGCTGAATGCGATGAAACAAGTTTGAGGTCGCTAGCATGTATAGAAAAAAAGTTACCGACCGATATCTGAAAAACAAACAAACGGACTTCGACTCCGTGTTTCGAGCAATATCAAAACAAAGACGACCTTTTCCGGCGTAATTTGACGCGCTGAATGCAATGAAACAAGTTTTAGGTCGCGAGCATGAATAGAAAAAAAGTGACCAACCGATATCTGAAAAACAAACAAACGGACTTTGACTTCGTGTTTCGAGCAATATCAAAACAAAGACAACCGTTTCCGGCGTAATTTGACGCGCTGAACGCGATAAAACAAGTTTTAGGTCGCTAGCATGTATAGAAAAAAAGTTACCAACCGATATCTGAAAAACAAACAAACGGACTTCGACTTCGTGTTTCGAGCAATATCAAAACAAAGACGACCGTTTCCGGCGTAATCTGACGCGCTGAATGCGATAAAACAAGTTCCAGGTCGCTAGCATGTATAGAAAAAAAGTTACCAACCGATATCTGAAAAACAAACAAACGGACTTCGACTTCGTGTTTCGTGCAATATCAAAACAAAGACGGCCGTTTCCGGCGTAATTTGACGCGCTGAATGCGATAAAACAAGTTTTAGGTCGCTAGCATGTATAGAAAAAAAGTTACTCACCGATATCCACGAAACAAACGAACGGAATTCGACTCCGTGTTTTAAGCAATATCAAAACAAAGACGGCCGTTTCCGGCGTAATTTGACGCGCTGAATGCGATGAAACAAGTTTTAGGCCGCTAGCATGTATAGTAAAAAAGTTACCAACCGATATCTGGAAAACAAACAAACGGACTTCGACTTCGTGTTTCGAGCAATATCAAAACAAAGACGGCCGTTTCCGGCGTAATTTGACGCGCTGAATGCGATGAAACAGGTTTCAGGTCGCTACCATGTATAGAAAAAAAGTTACTCACCGATATCCACGAAACAAACGAACGGAATTCGACTTCGTGTTTTAAGCAATATCAAAACAGAGACGACCGTTTCCGGCGTAATTTGACGCGCTGAATGCGATAAAACAAGTTGTAGGTCGCTAGCATGTATAGAAAAAAGTTACTCACCGATATCCACGAAACAAACAAACGGAATTCGACTCCGTGTTTTGAGCAATATCAGAACAAAGACGACCGTTTCCGGCGTAATTTGACGCGCTGAATGCGATAAAACAAGTTTTAGGTCGCTAGCATGTATGGAAAAAAAGTTACTAACCGATATCTGAAAAACAAACAAACGGACTCCGACTTCGTGTTTCGAGCAATATCAAAACAAAGACGACCGTTTCCGGCGTAATTTGACGCGCTGAATGCGATAAAACAAGTTCCAGGTCGCTAGCATGTATAGAAAAAAAGTTACCAACCGATATCTGAAAAACAAACAAACGGACTTCGACTTCGTGTTTCGTGCAATATCAAAACAAAGACGGCCGTTTCCGGCGTAATTTGACGCGCTGAATGCGATAAAACAAGTTTTAGGTCGCTAGCATGTATAGAAAAAAAGTTACTCACCGATATCCACGAAACAAACGAACGGAATTCGACTCCGTGTTTTGAGCAATATCAGAACAAAGACGACCGTTTCCGGCGTAATTTGACGCGCTGAATGCGATAAAACAAGTTTTAGGTCGCTAGCATGTATAGGAAAAAAGTTACTAACCGATATCTGAAAAACAAACAAACGGACTCCGACTTCGTCTATCGAGCAATATCAAAACAAAGACGGCCGTTTCCGGCGTAATTTGACGCGCTGAATGCGATGAAACAAGTTTTAGGTCGCTAGCATGTATGGAAAAAAAGTTACTAACCGATATCTGAAAAACAAACAAACGGACTCCGACTTCGTGTTTCGAGCAATATCAAAACAAAGACGACCGTTTCCGGCGTAATTTGACGCGCTGAATGCGATAAAACAAGTTCCAGGTCGCTAGCATGTATAGAAAAAAAGTTACCAACCGATATCTGAAAAACAAACAAACGGACTTCGACTTCGTGTTTCGTGCAATATCAAAACAAAGACGGCCGTTTCCGGCGTAATTTGACGCGCTGAATGCGATAAAACAAGTTTTAGGTCGCTAGCATGTATAGAAAAAAAGTTACTCACCGATATCCACGAAACAAACGAACGGAATTCGACTCCGTGTTTTGAGCAATATCAGAACAAAGACGACCGTTTCCGGCGTAATTTGACGCGCTGAATGCGATAAAACAAGTTTTAGGTCGCTAGCATGTATAGGAAAAAAGTTACTAACCGATATCTGAAAAACAAACAAACGAACGGAATTCGACTTCGTGTTTTAAGCAATATCAAAACAAAGACGGCCGTTTCCGGCGTAATTTGACGCGCTGAATGCGATGAAACAAGTTTTAGGCCGCTAGCATGTATAGAAAAAAAGTTACCAACCGATATCTGAAAAACAAACAAACGGACTTCGACTTCGTGTTTCGTGCAATATCAAAACAAAGACGACCGTTTCCGGCGTAATTTGACGCGCTGAATGCGATAAAACAAGTTTTAGGTCGCTAGCATGTATAGAAAAAAAGTTACTCACCGATATCCACGAAACAAACGAACGGAATTCGACTCCGTGTTTTGAGCAATATCAGAACAAAGACGACCGTTTCCGGCGTAATTTGACGCGCTGAATGCGATAAAACAAGTTTTAGGTCGCTAGCATGTATAGGAAAAAAGTTACTAACCGATATCTGAAAAACAAACAAACGGACTCCGACTTCGTCTATCGAGCAATATCAAAACAAAGACGGCCGTTTCCGGCGTAATTTGACGCGCTGAATGCGATGAAACAAGTTTTAGGTCGCTAGCATGTATGGAAAAAAAGTTACTAACCGATATCTGAAAAACAAACAAACGGACTCCGACTTCGTGTTTCGAGCAATATCAAAACAAAGACGACCGTTTCCGGCGTAATTTGACGCGCTGAATGCGATAAAACAAGTTCCAGGTCGCTAGCATGTATAGAAAAAAAGTTACCAACCGATATCTGAAAAACAAACAAACGGACTTCGACTTCGTGTTTCGTGCAATATCAAAACAAAGACGGCCGTTTTCGGCGTAATTTGACGCGCTGAATGCGATAAAACAAGTTTTAGGTCGCTAGCATGTATAGAAAAAAAGTTACTCACCGATATCCACGAAACAAACGAACGGAATTCGACTTCGTGTTTTAAGCAATATCAAAACAAAGACGGCCGTTTCCGGCGTAATTTGACGCGCTGAATGCGATGAAACAAGTTTTAGGCCGCTAGCATGTATAGTAAAAAAGTTACCAACCGATATCTGGAAAACAAACAAACGGACTTCGACTTCGTGTTTCGTGCAATATCAAAACAAAGACGACCGTTTCCGGCGTAATTTGACGCGCTGAATGCGATAAAACAAGTTTTAGGTCGCTAGCATGTATAGAAAAAAAGTTACCAACCGATATCTGAAAAACAAACAAACGGACTTCGACTTCGTGTTTCGAGCAATATCAAAACAAAGACAACCGTTTCCGGCGTAATTTGACGCGCTGAACGCGATAAAACAAGTTTTAGGTCGCTAGCATGTATAGAAAAAAAGTTACCAACCGATATCTGAAAAACAAACAAACGGACTTTGACTTCGTGTTTCGAGCAATATCAAAACAAAGACGACCGTTTCCGGCGTAATTTGACGCGCTGAATGCGATAAAACAAGTTTCAGGTCGCTAGCATGTATAAAAAAAAAGTTACCAACCGATATCTGAAAAACAAACAAACGGACTTCGACTTCGTGTTTCGTGCAATATCAAAACAAAGACGACCGTTTCCGGCGTAATTTGACGCGCTGAATGCGATAAAACAAGTTTTAGGTCGCTAGCATGTATAGAAAAAAAGTTACCAACCGATATCTGGAGAACAAACAAACGGACTTCGACTTCGTGTTTCGAGCAATATCAAAACAAAGACGACCGTTTCCGGCGTAATTTGACGCGCTGAATGCGATAAAACAAGTTTTAGGTCGCTAGCATGTATAGAAAAAAAGTTACCAACCGATATCTGAAAAACAAACAAACGGACTTCGACTTCGTGTTTCGAGCAATATCAAAACAAAGACAACCGTTTCCGGCGTAATTTGACGCGCTGAACGCGATAAAACAAGTTTTAGGTCGCTAGCATGTATAGAAAAAAAGTTACCAACCGATATCTGAAAAACAAACAAACGGACTTCGACTTCGTGTTTCGAGCAATATCAAAACAAAGACGACCGTTTCCGGCGTAATTTGACGCGCTGAATGCGATAAAACAAGTTTCAGGTCGCTAGCATGTATAAAAAAAAAGTTACCAACCGATATCTGAAAAACAAACAAACGGACTTCGACTTCGTGTTTCGTGCAATATCAAAACAAAGACGGCCGTTTCCGGCGTAATTTGACGCGCTGAATGCGATGAAACAGGTTTTAGGTCGCTAGCATGTATAGAAAAAAAGTTACTCACCGATATCCACGAAACAAACGAACGGAATTCGACTTCGTGTTTTAAGCAATATCAAAACAGAGACGACCGTTTCCGGCGTAATTTGACGCGCTGAATGCGATAAAACAAGTTGTAGGTCGCTAGCATGTATAGAAAAAAGTTACTCACCGATATCCACGAAACAAACAAACGGAATTCGACTCCGTGTTTTGAGCAATATCAGAACAAAGACGACCGTTTCCGGCGTAATTTGACGCGCTGAATGCGATAAAACAAGTTTTAGGTCGCTAGCATGTATAGAAAAAAAGTTACTCACCGATATCCACGAAACAAACGAACGGAATTCGACTCCGTGTTTTGAGCAATATCAGAACAAAGACGACCGTTTCCGGCGTAATTTGACGCGCTGAATGCGATAAAACAAGTTTTAGTTCGCTAGCATGTATAGGAAAAAAGTTACTCACCGATATCTGAAAAACAAAGAAACGGACTCCGACTTCGTCTATCGAGCAATATCAAAACAAAGACGGCCGTTTCCGGCGTAATTTGACGCGCTGAATGCGATGAAACAAGTTTGAGGTCGCTAGCATGTATAGAAAAAAAGTTACCGACCGATATCTGAAAAACAAACAAACGGACTTCGACTCCGTGTTTCGAGCAATATCAAAACAAAGACGACCGTTTCCGGCGTAATTTGACGCGCTGAATGCAATGAAACAAGTTTTAGGTCGCGAGCATGAATAGAAAAAGAGTTACCAACCGATATCTGAAAAACAAACAAACGGACTTTGACTTCGTGTTTCGAGCAATATCAAAACAAAGACAACCGTTTCCGGCGTAATTTGACGCGCTGAACGCGATAAAACAAGTTTTAGGTCGCTAGCATGTATAGAAAAAAAGTTACCAACCGATATCTGAAAAACAAACAAACGGACTTCGACTTCGTGTTTCGAGCAATATCAGAACAAAGACGACCGTTTCCGGCGTAATTTGACGCGCTGAATGCGATAAAACAAGTTCCAGGTCGCTAGCATGTATAGAAAAAAAGTTACCAACCGATATCTGAAAAACAAACAAACGGACTCCGACTTCGTCTATCGAGCAATATCAAAACAAAGACGGCCGTTTCCGGCGTAATTTGACGCGCTGAATGCGATGAAACAAGTTTGAGGTCGCTAGCATGTATAGAAAAAAAGTTACCGACCGATATCTGAAAAACAAACAAACGGACTTTGACTCCGTGTTTCGAGCAATATCAAAACAAAGACGACCGTTTCCGGCGTAATTTGACGCGCTGAATGCAATGAAACAAGTTTTAGGTCGCGAGCATGAATAGAAAAAAAGTTACCAACCGATATCTGAAAAACAAACAAACGGACTTTGACTTCGTGTTTCGAGCAATATCAAAACAAAGACAACCGTTTCCGGCGTAATTTGACGCGCTGAACGCGATAAAACAAGTTTTAGGTCGCTAGCATGTATAGAAAAAAAGTTACCAACCGATATCTGAAAAACAAACAAACGGACTTCGACTCCGTGTTTCGAGCAATATCAAAACAAAGACGACCGTTTCCGGCGTAATTTGACGCGCTGAATGCAATGAAACAAGTTTTAGGTCGCGAGCATGAATAGAAAAAAAGTTACCAACCGATATCTGAAAAACAAACAAACGGACTTTGACTTCGTGTTTCGAGCAATATCAAAACAAAGACAACCGTTTCCGGCGTAATATGACGCGCTGAACGCGATAAAACAAGTTTTAGGTCGCTAGCATGTATAGAAAAAAAGTTACTCACCGATATCCACGAAACAAACGAACGGAATTCGACTTCGTGTTTTAAGCAATATCAAAACAAAGACGGCCGTTTCCGGCGTAATTTGACGCGCTGAATGCGATGAAACAAGTTTTAGGCCGCTAGCATGTATAGTAAAAAAGTTACCAACCGATATCTGGAAAACAAACAAACGGACTTCGACTTCGTGTTTCGAGCAATATCAAAACAAAGACGGCCGTTTCCGGCGTAATTTGACGCGCTGAATGCGATGAAACAGGTTTCAGGTCGCTAGCATGTATAGAAAAAAAGTTACTCACCGATATCCACGAAACAAACGAACGGAATTCGACTTCGTGTTTTAAGCAATATCAAAACAGAGACGACCGTTTCCGGCGTAATTTGACGCGCTGAATGCGATAAAACAAGTTGTAGGTCACTAGCATGTATAGAAAAAAGTTACTCACCGATATCCACAAAACAAACAAACGGAATTCGACTCCGTGTTTTGAGCAATATCAAAACAAAGACGGCCGTTTCCGGCGTAATTTGACGCGCTGAATGCGATAAAACAAGTTTTAGGTCGCTAGCATGTATAGAAAAAAAGTTACTCACCGATATCCACGAAACAAACGAACGGAATTCGACTTCGTGTTTTAAGCAATATCAAAACAGAGACGACCGTTTCCGGCGTAATTTGACGCGCTGAATGCGATAAAACAAGTTGTAGGTCGCTAGCATGTACAGAAAAAAAGTTACTCACCGATATCCACGAAACAAACAAACGTAATTCTACTCCGTGTTTTGAGCAATATCAGAACAAAGACGACCGTTTCCGGCGTAATTTGACGCGCTGAATGCGATAAAACAAGTTGTAGGTCGCTAGCATGTATAGAAAAAAGTTACTCACCGATATCCACGAAACAAACAAACGGAATTCGACTCCGTGTTTTGAGCAATATCAGAACAAAGACGACCGTTTCCGGCGTAATTCGACGCGCTGAATGCGATAAAACAAGTTCCAGGTCGCTAGCATGTATAGAAAAAAAGTTACCAACCGATATCTGAAAAACAAACAAACGGACTTCGACTTCGTGTTTCGTGCAATATCAAAACAAAGACGGCCGTTTCCGGCGTAATTTGACGCGCTGAATGCGATAAAACAAGTTTTAGGTCGCTAGCATGTATAGAAAAAAAGTTACTCACCGATATCCACGAAACAAACGAACGGAATTCGACTTCGTGTTTTAAGCAATATCAAAACAAAGACGGCCGTTTCCGGCGTAATTTGACGCGCTGAATGCGATGAAACAAGTTTTAGGCCGCTAGCATGTATAGTAAAAAAGTTACCAACCGATATCTGGAAAACAAACAAACGGACTTCGACTTCGTGTTTCGAGCAATATCAAAACAAAGACGGCCGTTTCCGGCGTAATTTGACGCGCTGAATGCGATGAAACAGGTTTCAGGTCGCTAGCATGTATAGAAAAAAAGTTACTCACCGATATCCACGAAACAAACGAACGGAATTCGACTTCGTGTTTTAAGCAATATCAAAACAGAGACGACCGTTTCCGGCGTAATTTGACGCGCTGAATGCGATAAAACAAGTTGTAGGTCACTAGCATGTATAGAAAAAAGTTACTCACCGATATCCACAAAACAAACAAACGGAATTCGACTCCGTGTTTTGAGCAATATCAAAACAAAGACGGCCGTTTCCGGCGTAATTTGACGCGCTGAATGCGATAAAACAAGTTTTAGGTCGCTAGCATGTATAGAAAAAAAGTTACTCACCGATATCCACGAAACAAACGAACGGAATTCGACTTCGTGTTTTAAGCAATATCAAAACAGAGACGACCGTTTCCGGCGTAATTTGACGCGCTGAATGCGATAAAACAAGTTGTAGGTCGCTAGCATGTACAGAAAAAAAGTTACTCACCGATATCCACGAAACAAACAAACGTAATTCTACTCCGTGTTTTGAGCAATATCAGAACAAAGACGACCGTTTCCGGCGTAATTTGACGCGCTGAATGCGATAAAACAAGTTGTAGGTCGCTAGCATGTATAGAAAAAAGTTACTCACCGATATCCACGAAACAAACAAACGGAATTCGACTCCGTGTTTTGAGCAATATCAGAACAAAGACGACCGTTTCCGGCGTAATTCGACGCGCTGAATGCGATAAAACAAGTTCCAGGTCGCTAGCATGTATAGAAAAAAAGTTACCAACCGATATCTGAAAAACAAACAAACGGACTTCGACTTCGTGTTTCGTGCAATATCAAAACAAAGACGGCCGTTTCCGGCGTAATTTGACGCGCTGAATGCGATAAAACAAGTTTTAGGTCGCTAGCATGTATAGAAAAAAAGTTACTCACCGATATCCACGAAACAAACGAACGGAATTCGACTTCGTGTTTTAAGCAATATCAAAACAAAGACGACCGTTTCCGGCGTAATTTGACGCGCTGAATGCGATAAAACAAGTTTTAGGTCGCTAGCATGTACAGAAAAAAAGTTACTCACCGATATCCACGAAACAAACAAACGTAATTCTACTCCGTGTTTTGAGCAATATCAGAACAAAGACGACCGTTTCCGGCGTAATTTGACGCGCTGAATGCGATAAAACAAGTTGTAGGTCGCTAGCATGTATAGAAAAAAGTTACTCACCGATATCCACGAAACAAACAAACGGAATTCGACTCCGTGTTTTGAGCAATATCAGAACAAAGACGACCGTTTCCGGCGTAATTCGACGCGCTAAATGCGATAAAACAAGTTTCAGGTCGCTAGCATGTATAGAAAAAAAGTTACTAACCGATATCTGGAAAACAAACAAACGGACTTCGACTTCGTGTTTCGAGCAATATCAAAACAAAGACGACCGTTTCCGGCGTAATTTGACGCGCTGAATGCGATAAAACAAGTTTTAGGTCGCTAGCATGTATAAAAAAAAAGTTACCAACCGATATCTGAAAAACAAACAAACGGACTTCGACTTCGTGTTTCGTGCAATATCAAAACAAAGACGGCCGTTTCCGGCGTAATTTGACGCGCTGAATGCGATAAAACAAGTTTTAGGTCGCTAGCATGTATAGAAAAAAAGTTACTCACCGATATCCACGAAACAACCAAACGGAATTCGACTTCGTGTTTTGAGCAATATCAAAACAAAGACGACCGTTTCCGGCGTAATTTGACGCGCTGAATGCGATAAACCAAGTTTTAGGTCGCTAGCATGTATAGAAAAAAAGTTACTCACCGATATCCACGAAACAAACGAACGGAATTCGACTTCGTGTTTTAAGCAATATCAAAACAAAGACGACCGTTTCCGGCGTAATATGACGCGCTGAATGCGATAAAACAAGTTGTAGGTCGCTAGCATGTATAGAAAAAAGTTACTCACCGATATCCACGAAACAAACAAACGGAATTCGACTCCGTGTTTTGAGCAATATCAAAACAAAGACGACCGTTTCCGGCGTAATTTGACGCGCTGAATGCGATAAAACAAGTTTTAGGTCGCTAGCATGTATAGAGAAAAAGTTACCAACCGATATCCACGAAACAAACAAACGGAATTCGACTCCGTGTTTTGAGCAATATCAGAACAAAGACGACCGTTTCCGGCGTAATTCGACGCGCTGAATGCGATAAAACAAGTTTCAGGTCGCTAGCATGTATAGAAAAAAAGTTACTAACCGATATCTGGAAAACAAACAAACGGACTTCGACTTCGTGTTTCGAGCAATATCAAAACAAAGACGACCGTTTCCGGCGTAATTTGACGCGCTGAATGCGATAAAACAAGTTTTAGGTCGCTAGCATGTATAAAAAAAAAGTTACCAACCGATATCTGAAAAACAAACAAACGGACTTCGACTTCGTGTTTCGTGCAATATCAAAACAAAGACGGCCGTTTCCGGCGTAATTTGACGCGCTGAATGCGATAAAACAAGTTTTAGGTCGCTAGCATGTATAGAAAAAAAGTTACTCACCGATATCCACGAAACAACCAAACGGAATTCGACTTCGTGTTTTGAGCAATATCAAAACAAAGACGACCGTTTCCGGCGTAATTTGACGCGCTGAATGCGATAAACCAAGTTTTAGGTCGCTAGCATGTATAGAAAAAAAGTTACTCACCGATATCCACGAAACAAACGAACGGAATTCGACTTCGTGTTTTAAGCAATATCAAAACAAAGACGACCGTTTCCGGCGTAATATGACGCGCTGAATGCGATAAAACAAGTTGTAGGTCGCTAGCATGTATAGAAAAAAGTTACTCACCGATATCCACGAAACAAACAAACGGAATTCGACTCCGTGTTTTGAGCAATATCAAAACAAAGACGACCGTTTCCGGCGTAATTTGACGCGCTGAATGCGATAAAACAAGTTTTAGGTCGCTAGCATGTATAGAGAAAAAGTTACCAACCGATATCTGAAAAACAAACAAACGGACTTCGACTTCGTGTTTCGAGCAATATCAAAACAAAGACGACCGTTTCCGGCGTAATTTGACGCGCTGAATGCGATAAAACAAGTTTTAGGTCGCTAGCATGTACAGAAAAAAAGTTACTCACCGATATCCACGAAACAAACAAACGTAATTCTACTCCGTGTTTTGAGCAATATCAGAACAAAGACGACCGTTTCCGGCGTAATTTGACGCGCTGAATGCGATAAAACAAGTTGTAGGTCGCTAGCATGTATAGAAAAAAGTTACTCACCGATATCCACGAAACAAACAAACGGAATTCGACTCCGTGTTTTGAGCAATATCAGAACAAAGACGACCGTTTCCGGCGTAATTCGACGCGCTGAATGCGATAAAACAAGTTTCAGGTCGCTAGCATGTATAGAAAAAAAGTTACTAACCGATATCTGGAAAACAAACAAACGGACTTCGACTTCGTGTTTCGAGCAATATCAAAACAAAGACGACCGTTTCCGGCGTAATTTGACGCGCTGAATGCGATAAAACAAGTTTTAGGTCGCTAGCATGTATAAAAAAAAAGTTACCAACCGATATCTGAAAAACAAACAAACGGACTTCGACTTCGTGTTTCGTGCAATATCAAAACAAAGACGGCCGTTTCCGGCGTAATTTGACGCGCTGAATGCGATAAAACAAGTTTTAGGTCGCTAGCATGTATAGAAAAAAAGTTACTCACCGATATCCACGAAACAACCAAACGGAATTCGACTTCGTGTTTTGAGCAATATCAAAACAAAGACGACCGTTTCCGGCGTAATTTGACGCGCTGAATGCGATAAACCAAGTTTTAGGTCGCTAGCATGTATAGAAAAAAAGTTACTCACCGATATCCACGAAACAAACGAACGGAATTCGACTTCGTGTTTTAAGCAATATCAAAACAAAGACGACCGTTTCCGGCGTAATATGACGCGCTGAATGCGATAAAACAAGTTGTAGGTCGCTAGCATGTATAGAAAAAAGTTACTCACCGATATCCACGAAACAAACAAACGGAATTCGACTCCGTGTTTTGAGCAATATCAGAACAAAGACGACCGTTTCCGGCGTAATTTGACGCGCTGAATGCGATAAAACAAGTTTTAGGTCGCTAGCATGTATAGAGAAAAAGTTACCAACCGATATCTGAAAAACAAACAAACGGACTTCGACTTCGTGTTTCGAGCAATATCAAAACAAAGACGACCGTTTCCGGCGTAATTTGACGCGCTAAATGCGATAAAACAAGTTTCAGGTCGCTAGCATGTATAAAAAAAAAGTTACCAACCGATATCTGAAAAACAAACAAACGGACTTCGACTTCGTGTTTCGTGCAATATCAAAACAAAGACGGCCGTTTCCGGCGTAATTTGAAGCGCTGAATGCGATAAAACAAGTTTTAGGTCGCTAGCATGTATAGAAAAAAAGTTACTTACCGATATCCACGAAACAACCAAACGGAATTCGACTCCGTGTTTTGAGCAATATCAGAACAAAGACGGCCGTTTCCGGCGTAATTTGAAGCGCTGAATGCGATAAAACAAGTTTTAGGTCGCTAGCATGTATAGAAAAAAAGTTACTTACCGATATCCACGAAACAACCAAACGGAATTCGACTCCGTGTTTTGAGCAATATCAGAACAAAGACGGCCGTTTCCGGCGTAATTTGACGCGCTGAATGCGATGAAACAGGTTTTAGGTCGCTAGCATGTATAGAAAAAAAGTTACTCACCGATATCCACTAAACAAACGAACGGAATTCGACTTCGTGTTTTAAGCAATATCAAAACAAAGACGGCCGTTTCCGGCGTAATTTGACGCGCTGAATGCGATGAAACAGGTTTTAGGTCGCTAGCATGTATAGAAAAAAAGTTACTCACCGATATCCACTAAACAAACGAACGGAATTCGACTTCGTGTTTTAAGCAATATCAAAACAGAAACGACCGTTTTCGGCGTAATTTGACGCGCTGAATGCGATAAAACAAGTTTTAGGTCGCTAGCATGTATAGAAAAAAGTTACTCACCGATATCCACGAAACAAACAAACGGAATTCGACTCCGTGTTTTGGGCAATATCAGAACAAAGACGACCGTTTCCGGCGTAATTTGACGCGCTGAATGCGATAAAAAGGGTTTTAGGTCGCTAGCATGTATAGAAAAAAATTTACTCACCGATATCCACGAAACAAACAAACGGACTTCGACTTCGTGTTTCGAGCAATATCAAAACAAAGACGGCCGTTTCCGGCGTAACTTGACGCGCTGAATGCGATAAAACAAGTTTTAGGTCGCTAGCATGTATAGAAAAAAAGTTACTCACCGATATCCACTAAACAAACGAACGGAATTCGACTTCGTGTTTTAAGCGATATCAAAACAGAAACGACCGTTTCCGGCGTAATTTGACGCGCTGAATGCGATAAAACAAGTTTTAGGTCGCTAGCATGTATAGAAAAAAGTTACTCACCGATATCCACGAAACAAACAAACGGAATTCGACTCCGTGTTTTGAGCAATATCAGAACAAAGACGACCGGTTCCGGCGTAATTTGACGCGCTGAATGCGATAAAACAAGTTTTAGGTCGCTAGCATGTATAGAAAAAAATTTACTCACCGATATCCACGAAACAAACAAACGGACTTCGACTTCGTGTTTCGAGCAATATCAAAACAAAGACGGCCGTTTCCGGCGTAATTTGACGCGCTGAATGCGATGAAACAGGTTTTAGGTCGCTAGCATGTTTAGAAAAAAAGTTACTCACCGATATCCACTAAACAAACGAACGGAATTAGACTTCGTGTTTTAAGCAATATCAAAACAAAGACGACCGTTTCCGGCGTAATTTGACGCGCTGAATGCGATAAAACAAGTTTTAGGTCGCTAGCATGTATAGAAAAAAGTTACTCACCGATATCCACGAAACAAACAAACGGAATTCGACTCCGTGTTTTGAGCAATATCAGAACAAAGACGACCGGTTCCGGCGTAATTTGACGCGCTGAATGCGATAAAACAAGTCTTAGGTCGCTAGCATGTATAGAAAAAAATTTACTCACCGATATCCACGAAACAAACAAACGGAATTCGACTCCGTGTTTTGAGCAATATCAGAACAAAGACGACCGTTTCCGGCGTAATTTGACGCGCTGAATGCGATAAAACAAGTTTTAGGTCGCTAGCATGTATAGAAAGAAAGTTACCAACCGATATCTGAAAAACAAACAAACGGACTTCGACTTCGTGTTTCGTGCAATATCAGAACAAAGACGGCCGTTCCCGGCGTAATTTGACGCGCTGAATGCGATAAAACAAGTTTTAGGTCGCTAGCATGTATAGAAAAAAAGTTACCAACCGATATCTGAAAAACAAACAAACGGACTTCGACTTCGTGTTTCGAGCAATATCAAAACAAAGACGGCCGTTTCCGGCGTAATTCGACGCGCTGAATGCGATGAAACAGGTTTTAGGTCGCTAGCATGTATAGAAAAAAAGTTACTCACCGATATCCACTAAACAAACGAACGGAATTAGACTTCGTGTTTTAAGCAATATCAAAACAGAAACGACCGTTTCCGGCGTAATTTGACGCGCTGAATGCGATAAAACAAGTTTTAGGTCGCTAGCATGAATAGAAAAAAGTTACTCACCGATATCCACGAAACAAACAAACGGAATTCGACTCCGTGTTTTGAGCAATATCAGAACAAAGACGACCGGTTCCGGCGTAATTTGACGCGCTGAATGCGATAAAACAAGTCTTAGGTCGCTAGCATGTATAGAAAAAAGTGACTCACCGATATCCACGAAACAAACAAACGGAATTCGACTCCGTGTTTTGAGCAATATCAGAACAAAGACGACCGTTTCCGGCGTAATTTGACGCGCTGAATGCGATAAAACAAGTTTGAGGTCGCTAGCATGTATAGAAAAAAAGTTACTCACCGATATCCACGAAACAAACGAACGGAATTCGACTCCGTGTTTTGAGCAATATCAGAACAAAGACGACCGTTTCCGGCGTAATTTGACGCGCTGAATGCGATAAAACAAGTTTTAGGTCGCTAGCATGTATAGAAAAAAAGTTACCAACCGATATCTGAAAAACAAACAAACGGACTTCGACTTCGTGTTTCGAGCAATATCAAAACAAAGACGGCCGTTTCCGGCGTAATTTGACGCGCTGAATGCGATGAAACAGGTTTTAGGTCGCTAGCATGTATAGAAAAAAAGTTACTCACCGATATCCACGAAACAAACGAACGGAATTCGACTTTGTGTTTTAAGCAATATCAAAACAGAGACGACCGTTTCCGGCGTAATTTGACGCGCTGAATGCGATAAAACAAGTTGTAGGTCGCTAGCATGTATAGAAAAAAGTTACTCACCGATATCCACGAAACAAACAAACGGAATTCGACTCCGTGTTTTGAGCAATATCAGAACAAAGACGACCGTTTCCGGCGTAATTTGACGCGCTGAATGCGATCAAACAAGTTCTAGGCCGCTAGCATGTATAGAAAAAAAGTTACCAACCGATATCTGAAAAACAAACAAACGGACTTCGACTTCGTGTTTCGAGCAATATCAAGACAAAGACGACCGTTTCCGGCGTAATTTGACGCGCTGAATGCGATAAAACAAGTTCTAGGCCGCTAGCATGTATAGAAAAAAAGTTACCAACCGATATCTGAAAAACAAACAAACGGACTTCGACTTCGTGTTTCGAGCAATATCAAAACAAAGACGACCGTTTCCGGCGTAATTTGACGCGCTGAATGCGATAAAACAAATTTTAGGTCGCTAGCATGTATAGAAAAAAAGTTACCAACCGATATCTGATAAACAAACAAACGGACTTCGACTTCGTGTTTCGAGCAATATCAAAACAAAGACGGCCGTTTCCGGCGTAATTTGACGCGCTGAATGCGATAAAACAAGTTTTAGGTCGCTAGCATGTATAGAAAAAAGTTACCAACCGATATCTGGAAAACAAACAAACGGACTTCGACTTCGTGTTTCGAGCAATATCAAAACAAAGACGACCGTTTCCGGCGTAATTTGACGCACTGAATGCGATAAAACAAGTTTTAGGTCGCTAGCATGAATAGAAAAAAAGTTACCAACCGATATCTGAAAAACAAACAAACGGACTTCGACTTCGTGTTTCGAGCAATATCAAAACAAAGACGACCGTTTCCGGCGTAATTTGACGCGCTGAATGCGATAAAACAAGTTTTAGGTCGCTAGCATGTATAGAAAAAAAGTTACCAACCGATATCTGAAAAACAAACAAACGGACTTCGACTTCGTGTTTCGAGCAATATCAAAACAAAGACGACCGTTTCCGGCGTAATTTGACGCGCTGAATGCGATAAAACAAATTTTAGGTCGCTAGCATGTATAGAAAAAAAGTTACCAACCGATATCTGAAAAACAAACAAACGGACTTCGACTTCGTGTTTCGAGCAATATCAAAACAAAGACGGCCGTTTCCGGCGTAATTTGACGCGCTGAATGCGATAAAACAAGTTTTAGGTCGCTAGCATGTATAGAAAAAAAGTTACCAACCGATATCTGAAAAACAAACAAACGGACTTCGACTTCGTGTTTCGAGCAATATCAAAACAAAGACGACCGTTTCCGGCGTAATTTGACGCGCTGAATGCGATAAAACAAGTTTCAGGTCGCTAGCATGTATAGAAAAAAAGTTACTCACCGATATCCACGAAACAAACGAACGGAGTTCGACTTCGTGTTTTAAGCAATATCAAAACAAAGACGACCGTATCCGGCGTAATTTGACGCGCTGAATGCGATAAAACAAGTTTTAGGTCGCTAGCATGTATAGAAAAAAAGTTACTAACCGATATCTGAAAAACAAACAAACGGACTCCGACTTCGTCTATCAAGCAATATCAAAACAAAGACGGCCGTTTCCGGCGTAATTTGACGCGCTGAATGCGATAAAACAAGTTTTAGGTCGCTAGCATGTATAGAAAAAAAGTTACCAACCGATATCTGAAAAACAAACAAACGGACTTCGACTTCGTGTTTCGAGCGATATCAAAACAAAGACGACCGTTTCCGGCGTAATTTGACGCGCTGAATGCGATAAAACAAGTTTCAGGTCGCTAGCATGTATAGAAAAAAAGTTACTCACCGATATCCACGAAACAAACGAACGGAATTCGACTTCGTGTTTTAAGCAATATCAAAACAAAGACGACCGTTTCCGGCGTAATTTGACGCGCTGAATGCGATAAAACAAGTTTTAGGTCGCTAGCATGTATAGAAAAAAAGTTACTAACCGATATCTGAAAAACAAACAAACGGACTCCGACTTCGTCTATCAAGCAATATCAAAACAAAGACGGCCGTTTCCGGCGTAATTTGACGCGCTGAATGCGATAAAACAAGTTTTAGGTCGCTAGCATGTACAGAAAAAAAGTTACTCACCGATATCCACGAAACAAACAAACGTAATTCTACTCCGTGTTTTGAGCAATATCAGAACAAAGACGACCGTTTCCGGCGTAATTTGACGCGCTGAATGCGATAAAACAAGTTTTAGAACGCTAGCATGTATGGGAAAAAAGTTACTAACCGATATCTGAAAAACAAACAAACGGACTCCGACTTCGTCTATCGAGCGATATCAAAACAAAGACGGCCGTTTCCGGCGTAATTTGACGCGCTGAATGCGATGAAACAGGTTTTAGGTCGCTAGCATGTATAGAAAAAAAGTTACTCACCGATATCCACGAAACAAACGAACGGAATTCGACTTCGTGTTTTAAGCAATATCAAAACAGAGACGACCGTTTCCGGCGTAATTTGACGCGCTGAATGCGATAAAACAAGTTGTAGGTCGCTAGCATGTATAGAAAAAAGTTACTCACCGATATCCACGAAACAAACAAACGGAATTCGACTCCGTGTTTTGAGCAATATCAGAACAAAGACGACCGTTTCCGGCGTAATTTGACGCGCTGAATGCGATAAAACAAGTTTTAGGTCGCTAGCATGTATAGAAAAAAAGTTACTCACCGATATCCACGAAACAAACAAACGGAATTCGACTCCGTGTTTTGAGTAATATCGGAACAAAGACGACCGTTTCCGGCGTAATTTGACGCGCTGAATGCGATAAAACAAGTTTTAGGTCGCTAGCATGTATAGAAAGTAAGTTACCAACCGATATCTGAAAATCAAACAAACGGACTTCGACTTCGTGTTTCGAGCAATATCAAAACAAAGACGACCGTTTCCGGCGTAATTTGACGCGCTGAATGCGATAAAACAAGTTTCAGGTCGCTAGCATGTATAGAAAAAAAGTTACCAACCGATATCTGAAAAACAAACAAACGGACTTCGACTTCGTGTTTCGTGCAATATCAAAACAAAGACAGCCGTTTCCGGCGTAATTTGACGCGCTGAATGCGATAAAACAAGTTTTAGGTCGCTAGCATGTATAGAAAAAAAGTTACTCACCGATATCCACGAAACAAACGAACGGAATTCGACTCCGTGTTTTGAGCAATATCAGAACAAAGACGACCGTTTCCGGCGTAATTTGACGCGCTGAATGCGATAAAACAAGTTTCAGGTCGCTAGCATGTATAGAAAGAAAGTTACCAACCGATATCTGAAAAACAAACAAACGGACTTCGACTTCGTCTATAGAGCAATATCAAAACAAAGACGGCCGTTTCCGGCGTAATTTGACGCGCTGAATGCGATAAAACAAGTTTTAGGTCGCTAGCATGTATAGAAAAAAAGTTACCTACCGATATCTGAAAAACAAACAAACGGACTTCGACTTCGTGTTTCGAGCAATATCAAAACAAAGACGACCGTTTGCGGCGTAATTTGACGCGCTGAATGCGATAAAACAAGTTTTAGGTCGCTAGCATGAATAGAAAAAAAGTTACCAACCGATATCTGAAAAACAAACAAACGGACTTTGACTTCGTGTTTCGAGCAATATCAAAACAAAGACAACCGTTTCCGGCGTAATTTGACGCGCTGAACGCGATGAAACAAGTTTTAGGTCGCTAGCATGTATAGAAAAAAAGGTACTCACCGATATCCACGAAACAAACGAACGGAATTCGACTTCGTGTTTTAAGCAATATCAAAACAAAGACGACCGTTTCCGGCGTAATTTGACGCGCTGAATGCGATAAAACAAGTTTTAGGTCGCTAGCATGTATAGAAAAAAAGTTCCCTACCGATATCTGAAAAACAAACAAACGGACTTCGACTTCGTGTTTCGAGCAATATTAAAACAACGACGGCCGTTTCCGGCGTAATTTGACGCGCTGAATGCGATAAAACAAGTTTTAGGTCGCTAGCATGTATAGAAAAAAAGTTACTCACCGATATCCACGAAACAAACAAACGGAATTCGACTCCGTGTTTTGAGCAATATCAGAACAAAGACGACCGTTTCCGGCGTAATCTGACGCGCTGAATGCGATAAAACAAGTTTCAGGTCGCTAGCATGTATAGAAAAAAAGTTACTAACCGATATCTGAAAAACAAACAAACGGACTCCGACTTCGTCTATAGAGCAATATCAAAACAAAGACGACCGTTTCCGGCGTAATTTGACGCGCTGAATGCGATAAAACAAGTTTTAGGTCGCTAGCATGTATAGGAAAAAAGTTACTCACCGATATCCACGAAACAAACGAACGGAATTCGACTTCGTGTTTTGAGCAATATCGAAACAAAGACCACCGTTTCCGGCGTAATTTGACGCGCTGAATGCGATGAAACAGGTTTTAGGTCGCTAGCATGTATAGAAAAAAAGTTACTCACCGATATCCACGAAACAAACGAACGGAATTCGACTTCGTGTTTTAAGCAATATCAAAACAGAGACGACCGTTTCCGGCGTAATTTGACGCGCTGAATGCGATAAAACAAGTTGTAGGTCGCTAGCATGTATAGAAAAAAGTTACTCACCGATATCCACGAAACAAACAAACGGAATTCGACTCCGTGTTTTGAGCAATATCAAAACAAAGACGACCGTTTCCGGCGTAATTTGACGCGCTGAATGCGATAAAACAAGTTTTAGGTCGCTAGCATGTATAGAAAAAAAGGTACTCACCGATATCCACGAAACAAACGAACGGAATTCCACTTCGTGTTTTAAGCAATATCAAAACAACGACGGCCGTTTCCGGCGTAATTTGACGCGCTGAATGCGATAAAACAAGTTTGAGGTCGCTAGCATGAATAGAAAAAAAGTTACTCACCGATATCCACGAAACAAACGAACGGAATTCGACTTCGTGTTTTAAGCAATATCGAAACAAAGACGACCGTTTCCGGCGTAATTTGACGCGCTGAATGCGATAAAACAAGTTTTAGGTCGCTAGCATGTATGGAAAAAAAGTTACTCACCGATATCCACGAAACAAACGAACGGAATTCGACTTCGTGTTTTAAGCAATATCGAAACAAAGACCACCGTTTCCGGCGTAATTTGACGCGCTGAATGCGATAAAACAAGTTTTAGGTCGCTAGCATGTATAGAAAAAAAGTTACTCACCGATATCCACGAAACAAACGAACGGAATTCGACTTCGTGTTTTAAGCAATATTGAAACAAAGACGACCGTTTCCGGCGTAATTTGACGCGCTGAATGCGATAAAACAAGTTTTAGGTCGCTAGCATGTATAGAAAAAAAGGTACTCACCGATATCCACGAAACAAACGAACGGAATTCGACTTCGTGTTTTAAGCAATATCAAAACAACGACGGCCGTTTCCGGCGTAATTTGACGCGCTGAATGCGATAAAACAAGTTTTAGGTCGCTAGCATGTATAGAAAAAAAGTTACTCACCGATATCCACGAAACAAACAAACGGAATTCGACTCCGTGTTTTGAGCAATATCAGAACAAAGACGACCGTTTCCGGCGTAATCTGACGCGCTGAATGCGATAAAACAAGTTTCAGGTCGCTAGCATGTATAGAAAAAAAGTTACTAACCGATATCTGAAAAACAAACAAACGGACTCCGACTTCGTCTATAGAGCAATATCAAAACAAAGACGACCGTTTCCGGCGTAATTTGACGCGCTGAATGCGATAAAACAAGTTTTAGGTCGCTAGCATGTATAGGAAAAAAGTTACTCACCGATATCCACGAAACAAACGAACGGAATTCGACTTCGTGTTTTAAGCAATATAAAAACAAAGACGACCGTTTCCGGCGTAATTTGACGCGCTGAATGCGATAAAACAAGTTTTAGGTCGCTAGCATGTATAGAAAAAAAGTTTTTCACCGATATCCACGAAACAAACGAACGGAATTCGACTTCGTGTTTCAAGCAATATCGAAACAAAGACGACCGTTTCCGGCGTAATTTGACGCGCTGAATGCGACAAAACAAGTTTTAGGTCGCTAGCATGTATAGAAAAAAAGTTACTCACCGATATCCACGAAACAAACGAACGGAATTCGACTTCGTGTTTTAGGCAATATCAAAACAAAGACGACCGTTTCCGGCGTAATTTGACGCGCTGAATGCGATAAAACAAGTTTTAGGTCGCTAGCATGTATAGAAAAAAAGGTACTCACCGATATCCACGAAACAAACGAACGGAATTCGACTTCGTGTTTTAAGCAATATCAAAACAAAGACGACCGTTTTCGGCGTAATTTGACGCGCTGAATGCGATAAAACAAGTTTTAGGTCGCTAGTATGTATAGAAAAAAAGTTACTCACCGATATCCACGAAACAAACGAACGGATTTCGACTTCGTGTTTCAAGCAATATCAAAACAAAGACGACCGTTTCCGGCGTAATTTGACGCGCTGAATGCGATAAAACAAGTTTTAGGTCGCTAGCATGTATAGAAAAAAAGTTACCTACCGATATCTGAAAAACAAACAAACGGACTTCGACTTCGTGTTTCGAGCAATATTAAAACAACGACGGCCGTTTCCGGCGTAATTTGACGCGCTGAATGCGATAAAACAAGTTTTAGGTCGCTAGCATGTATAGAAAAAAAGTTACTCACCGATATCCACGAAACAAACAAACGGAATTCGACTCCGTGTTTTGAGCAATATCAGAACAAAGACGACCGTTTCCGGCGTAATCTGACGCGCTAAACGCGATAAAACAAGTTTCAGGTCGCTAGCATGTATAGAAAAAAAGTTACTAACCGATATCTGAAAAACAAACAAACGGACTCCGACTTCGTCTATAGAGCAATATCAAAACAAAGACGACCGTTTCCGGCGTAATTTGACGCGCTGAATGCGATAAAACAAGTTTTAGGTCGCTAGCATGTATAGGAAAAAAGTTACTCACCGATATCCACGAAACAAACGAACGGAATTCGACTTCGTGTTTTAAGCAATATAAAAACAAAGACGACCGTTTCCGGCGTAATTTGACGCGCTGAATGCGATAAAACAAGTTTTAGGTCGCTAGCATGTATAGAAAAAAAGTTTTTCACCGATATCCACGAAACAAACGAACGGAATTCGACTTCGTGTTTCAAGCAATATCGAAACAAAGACGACCGTTTCCGGCGTAATTTGACGCGCTGAATGCGACAAAACAAGTTTTAGGTCGCTAGCATGTATAGAAAAAAAGTTACTCACCGATATCCACGAAACAAACGAACGGAATTCGACTTCGTGTTTTAGGCAATATCAAAACAAAGACGACCGTTTCCGGCGTAATTTGACGCGCTGAATGCGATAAAACAAGTTTTAGGTCGCTAGCATGTATAGAAAAAAAGTTACCTACCGATATCTGAAAAACAAACAAACGGACTTCGACTTCGTGTTTCGAGCAATATTAAAACAACGACGGCCGTTTCCGGCGTAATTTGACGCGCTGAATGCGATAAAACAAGTTTTAGGTCGCTAGCATGTATAGAAAAAAAGTTACTCACCGATATCCACGAAACAAACAAACGGAATTCGACTCCGTGTTTTGAGCAATATCAGAACAAAGACGACCGTTTCCGGCGTAATCTGACGCGCTAAATGCGATAAAACAAGTTTCAGGTCGCTAGCATGTATAGAAAAAAAGTTACTAACCGATATCTGAAAAACAAACAAACGGACTCCGACTTCGTCTATAGAGCAATATCAAAACAAAGACGACCGTTTCCGGCGTAATTTGACGCGCTGAATGCGATAAAACAAGTTTTAGGTCGCTAGCATGTATAGGAAAAAAGTTACTCACCGATATCCACGAAACAAACGAACGGAATTCGACTTCGTGTTTTAAGCAATATAAAAACAAAGACGACCGTTTCCGGCGTAATTTGACGCGCTGAATGCGATAAAACAAGTTTTAGGTCGCTAGCATGTATAGAAAAAAAGTTTTTCACCGATATCCACGAAACAAACGAACGGAATTCGACTTCGTGTTTCAAGCAATATCGAAACAAAGACGACCGTTTCCGGCGTAATTTGACGCGCTGAATGCGACAAAACAAGTTTTAGGTCGCTAGCATGTATAGAAAAAAAGTTACTCACCGATATCCACGAAACAAACGAACGGAATTCGACTTCGTGTTTTAGGCAATATCAAAACAAAGACGACCGTTTCCGGCGTAATTTGACGCGCTGAATGCGATAAAACAAGTTTTAGGTCGCTAGCATGTATAGAAAAAAAGGTACTCACCGATATCCACGAAACAAACGAACGGAATTCGACTTCGTGTTTTGAGCAATATCAAAACAAAGACGACCGTTTCCGGCGTAATTTGACGCGCTGAATGCTATAAAACAAGTTTTAGGTCGCTAGCATGAATAGAAAAAAAGTTACTCACCGATATCCACGAAACAAACGAACGGAATTCGACTTCGTGTTTTAAGCAATATCGAAACAAAGACCACCGTTTCCGGCGTAATTTGACGCGCTGAATGCGATAAAATAAGTTTTAGGTCGCTAGCATGTATAGAAAAAAAGTTACTCACCGATATCCACGAAACAAACGAACGGAATTCGACTTCGTGTTTTAAGCAATATCAAAACAAAGACGACCGTTTCCGGCGTAATTTGACGCGCTGAATGCGATAAAACAAGTTTTAGGTCGCTAGCATGTATAGAAAAAAAGGTACTCACCGATATCCACGAAACAAACGAACGGAATTCCACTTCGTGTTTTAAGCAATATCAAAACAACGACGGCCGTTTCCGGCGTAATTTGACGCGCTGAATGCGATAAAACAAGTTTTAGGTCGCTAGCATGTATGGAAAAAAAGTTACTCACCGATATCCACGTAACAAACGAACGGAATTCGACTTCGTGTTTTAAGCAATATCGAAACAAAGACCACCGTTTCCGGCGTAATTTGACGCGCTGAATGCGATAAAACAAGTTTTAGGTCGCTAGCATGTATAGAAAAAAAGTTACTCACCGATATCCACGAAACAAACGAACGGAATTCGACTTCGTGTTTTAAGCAATATCAAAACAAAGACGACCGTTTCCGGCGTAATTTGACGCGCTGAATGCGATAAAACAAGTTTTAGGTCGCTAGCATGTATAGAAAAAAAGGTACTCACCGATATCCACGAAACAAACGAACGGAATTCGACTTCGTGTTTTAAGCAATATCAAAACAACGACGGCCGTTTCCGGCGTAATTTGACGCGCTGAATGCGATAAAACAAGTTTTAGGTCGCTAGCATGAATAGAAAAAAAGTTACTCACCGATATCCACGAAACAAACGAACGGAATTCGACTTCGTGTTTTAAGCAATATCGAAACAAAGACCACCGTTTCCGGCGTAATTTGACGCGCTGAATGCGATAAAACAAGTTTTAGGTCGCTAGCATGTATAGAAAAAAAGTTACTCACCGATATCCACGAAACAAACGAACGGAATTCGACTTCGTGTTTTAAGCAATATCAAAACAAAGACGACCGTTTCCGGCGTAATTTGACGCGCTGAATGCGATAAAACAAGTTTTAGGTCGCTAGCATGTATAGAAAAAAAGTTTTTCACCGATATCCACGAAACAAACGAACGGAGTTCGACTTCGTGTTTTAAGCAATATCAAAACAAAGACGACCGTATCCGGCGTAATTTGACGCGCTGAATGCGATAAAACAAGTTTTAGGTCGCTAGCATGTATAGAAAAAAAGTTACTAACCGATATCTGAAAAACAAACAAACGGACTCCGACTTCGTCTATCAAGCAATATCAAAACAAAGACGGCCGTTTCCGGCGTAATTTGACGCGCTGAATGCGATAAAACAAGTTTTAGGTCGCTAGCATGTATAGAAAAAAAGTTACCAACCGATATCTGAAAAACAAACAAACGGACTTCGACTTCGTGTTTCGAGCGATATCAAAACAAAGACGACCGTTTCCGGCGTAATTTGACGCGCTGAATGCGATAAAACAAGTTTCAGGTCGCTAGCATGTATAGAAAAAAAGTTACTCACCGATATCCACGAAACAAACGAACGGAATTCGACTTCGTGTTTTAAGCAATATCAAAACAAAGACGACCGTTTCCGGCGTAATTTGACGCGCTGAATGCGATAAAACAAGTTTTAGGTCGCTAGCATGTATAGAAAAAAAGTTACTAACCGATATCTGAAAAACAAACAAACGGACTCCGACTTCGTCTATCAAGCAATATCAGAACAAAGACGGCCGTTTCCGGCGTAATTTGACGCGCTGAATGCGATAAAACAAGTTTTAGGTCGCTAGCATGTACAGAAAAAAAGTTACTCACCGATATCCACGAAACAAACAAACGTAATTCTACTCCGTGTTTTGAGCAATATCAGAACAAAGACGACCGTTTCCGGCGTAATTTGACGCGCTGAATGCGATAAAACAAGTTTTAGAACGCTAGCATGTATGGAAAAAAAGTTACTAACCGATATCTGAAAAACAAACAAACGGACTCCGACTTCGTCTATCGAGCGATATCAAAACAAAGACGGCCGTTTCCGGCGTAATTTGACGCGCTGAATGCGATGAAACAGGTTTTAGGTCGCTAGCATGTATAGAAAAAAAGTTACTCACCGATATCCACGAAACAAACGAACGGAATTCGACTTCGTGTTTTAAGCAATATCAAAACAGAGACGACCGTTTCCGGCGTAATTTGACGCGCTGAATGCGATAAAACAAGTTGTAGGTCGCTAGCATGTATAGAAAAAAGTTACTCACCGATATCCACGAAACAAACAAACGGAATTCGACTCCGTGTTTTGAGCAATATCAGAACAAAGACGACCGTTTCCGGCGTAATTTGACGCGCTGAATGCGATAAAACAAGTTTTAGGTCGCTAGCATGTATAGAAAAAAAGTTACTCACCGATATCCACGAAACAAACAAACGGAATTCGACTCCGTGTTTTGAGTAATATCGGAACAAAGACGACCGTTTCCGGCGTAATTTGACGCGCTGAATGCGATAAAACAAGTTTTAGGTCGCTAGCATGTATAGAAAGTAAGTTACCAACCGATATCTGAAAATCAAACAAACGGACTTCGACTTCGTGTTTCGAGCAATATCAAAACAAAGACGACCGTTTCCGGCGTAATTTGACGCGCTGAATGCGATAAAACAAGTTTCAGGTCGCTAGCATGTATAGAAAAAAAGTTACCAACCGATATCTGAAAAACAAACAAACGGACTTCGACTTCGTGTTTCGTGCAATATCAAAACAAAGACGGCCGTTTCCGGCGTAATTTGACGCGCTGAATGCGATAAAACAAGTTTTAGGTCGCCAGCATGTATAGAAAAAAAGTTACTCACCGATATCCACGAAACAAACGAACGGAATTCGACTCCGTGTTTTGAGCAATATCAGAACAAAGACGACCGTTTCCGGCGTAATTTGACGCGCTGAATGCGATAAAACAAGTTTTAGGTCGCTAGCATGTATAGAAAGAAAGTTACCAACCGATATCTGAAAAACAAACAAACGGACTTCGACTTCGTGTTTCGAGCAATATCAAAACAAAGACGGCCGTTTCCGGCGTAATTTGACGCGCTGAATGCGATAAAACAAGTTTTAGGTCGCTAGCATGTATAGAAAAAAAGTTACCTACCGATATCTGAAAAACAAACAAACGGACTTCGACTTCGTGTTTCGAGCAATATCAAGACAAAGACGACCGTTTGCGGCGTAATTTGACGCGCTGAATGCGATAAAACAAGTTTTAGGTCGCTAGCATGAATAGAAAAAAAGTTACCAACCGATATCTGAAAAACAAACAAACGGACTTTGACTTCGTGTTTCGAGCAATATCAAAACAAAGACAACCGTTTCCGGCGTAATTTGACGCGCTGAACGCGATGAAACAAGTTTTAGGTCGCTAGCATGTATAGAAAAAAAGGTACTCACCGATATCCACGAAACAAACGAACGGAATTCGACTTCGTGTTTTAAGCAATATCAAAACAAAGACGACCGTTTCCGGCGTAATTTGACGCGCTGAATGCGATAAAACAAGTTTTAGGTCGCTAGCATGTATAGAAAAAAAGTTACTCACCGATATCCACGAAACAAACAAACGGAATTCGACTCCGTGTTTTGAGTAATATCGGAACAAAGACGACCGTTTCCGGCGTAATTTGACGCGCTGAATGCGATGAAACAAGTTTTAGGTCGCTAGCATGTATAGAAAGTAAGTTACCAACCGATATCTGAAAATCAAACAAACGGACTTCGACTTCGTGTTTCGAGCAATATCAAAACAAAGACGGCCGTTTCCGGCGTAATTTGACGCGCTGAATGCGATGAAACAGGTTTCAGGTCGCTAGCATGTATAGAAAAAAAGTTACTCACCGATATCCACGAAACAAACGAACGGAATTCGACTTCGTGTTCCGAGCAATATCAAAATAGAGACGACCGTTTCCGGCGTAATTTGACGCGCTGAATGCGATAAAACAAGTTGTAGGTCGCTAGCATGTATAGAAAAAAGTTACTCACTGATATCCACGAAACAAACAAACGGAATTCGACTTCGTGTTTTGAGCAATATCAGAACAAAGACGACCGTTTCCGGCGTAATTTGACGCGCTGAATGCGATAAAACAAGTTTTAGGTCGCTAGCATGTATAGAAAAAAAGTTACCAACCGATATCCACGAAACAAACGAACGGAATTCGACTCCGTGTTTTGAGCAATATCAGAACAAAGACGACCGTTTCCGGCGTAATTTGACGCGCTGAATGCGATAAAACAAGTTTTAGGTCGCTAGCATGTATAGAAAGAAAGTTACCAACCGATATCTGAAAAACAAACAAACGGACTTCGACTTCGTGTTTCGAGCAATATCAAAACAAAGACGGCCGTTTTCGGCGTAATTTGACGCGCTGAATGCGATAAAACAAGTTTTAGGTCGCTAGCATGTATAGAAAAAAAGTTACCAACCGATATCTGAAAAACAAACAAACGGACTTCGACTTCGTGTTTCGAGCAATATCAAGACAAAGACGACCGTTTCCGGCGTAATTTGACGCGCTGAATGCGATAAACCAAGTTCTAGGCCGCTAGCATGTATAGAAAAAAAGTTACCAACCGATATCTGAAAAACAAATGAACGGACTTCGACTTCGTGTTTCGAGCAATATCAAAACAAAGACGACCGTTTCCGGCGTAATTTGACGCGCTGAATGCGATAAAACAAATTTTAGGTCGCTAGCATGTATAGAAAAAAAGTTACCAACCGATATCTGATAAACAAACAAACGGACTTCGACTTCGTGTTTCGAGCAATATCAAAACAAAGACGGCCGTTTCCGGCGTAATTTGACGCGCTGAATGCGATAAAACAAGTTTTAGGTCGCTAGCATGTATAGAAAAAAGTTACCAACCGATATCTGGAAAACAAACAAACGGACTTCGACTTCGTCTTTCGAGCAATATCAAAACAAAGACGACCGTTTCCGGCGTAATTTGACGCACTGAATGCGATAAAACAAGTTTTAGGTCGCTAGCATGAATAGAAAAAAAGTTACCAACCGATATCTGAAAAACAAACAAACGGACTTCGACTTCGTGTTTCGAGCAATATCAAAACAAAGACGACCGTTTCCGGCGTAATTTGACGCGCTGAATGCGATAAAACAAGTTTTAGGTCGCTAGCATGTATAGAAAAAAAGTTACCAACCGATATCCACGAAACAAACGAACGGAATTCGACTCCGTGTTTTGAGCAATATCAGAACAAAGACGACCGTTTCCGGCGTAATTTGACGCGCTGAATGCGATAAAACAAGTTTTAGGTCGCTAGCATGTATAGAAAGAAAGTAACCAACCGATATCTGAAAAACAAATGAACGGACTTCGACTTCGTGTTTCGAGCAATATCAAAACAAAGACGACCGTTTCCGGCGTAATTTGACGCGCTGAATGCGATAAAACAAATTTTAGGTCGCTAGCATGTATAGAAAAAAAGTTACCAACCGATATCTGATAAACAAACAAACGGACTTCGACTTCGTGTTTCGAGCAATATCAAAACAAAGACGGCCGTTTCCGGCGTAATTTGACGCGCTGAATGCGAAAAAACAAGTTTTAGGTCGCTAGCATGTATAGAAAAAAGTTACCAACCGATATCTGGAAAACAAACAAACGGACTTCGACTTCGTGTTTCGAGCAATATCAAAACAAAGACGACCGTTTCCGGCGTAATTTGACGCACTGAATGCGATAAAACAAGTTTTAGGTCGCTAGCATGAATAGAAAAAAAGTTACCAACCGATATCTGAAAAACAAACAAACGGACTTCGACTTCGTGTTTCGAGCAATATCAAAACAAAGACGACCGTTTCCGGCGTAATTTGACGCGCTGAATGCGATAAAACAAGTTTTAGGTCGCTAGCATGAATAGAAAAAAAGTTACTCACCGATATCCACGAAACAAACGAACGGAATTCGACTTCGTGTTTTAAGCAATATCGAAACAAAGACCACCGTTTCCGGCGTAATTTGACGCGCTGAATGCGATAAAACAAGTTTTAGGTCGCTAGCATGTATAGAAAAAAAGTTACTCACCGATATCCACGAAACAAACGAACGGAATTCGACTTCGTGTTTTAAGCAATATCAAAACAAAGACGACCGTTTCCGGCGTAATTTGACGCGCTGAATGCGATAAAACAAGTTTTAGGTCGCTAGCATGTATAGAAAAAAAGTTTTTCACCGATATCCACGAAACAAACGAACGGAGTTCGACTTCGTGTTTTAAGCAATATCAAAACAAAGACGACCGTATCCGGCGTAATTTGACGCGCTGAATGCGATGAAACAAGTTTTAGGTCGCTAGCATGTATAGAAAAAAAGTTACTAACCGATATCTGAAAAACAAACAAACGGACTCCGACTTCGTCTATCAAGCAATATCAAAACAAAGACGGCCGTTTCCGGCGTAATTTGACGCGCTGAATGCGATAAAACAAGTTTTAGGTCGCTAGCATGTATAGAAAAAAAGTTACTAACCGATATCTGAAAAACAAACAAACGGACTCCGACTTCGTCTATCAAGCAATATCAAAACAAAGACGGCCGTTTCCGGCGTAATTTGACGCGCTGAATGCGATAAAACAAGTTTTAGGTCGCTAGCATGAATAGAAAAAAAGTTACCAACCGATATCTGAAAAACAAACAAACGGACTTCGACTTCGTGTTTCGAGCAATATCAAAACAAAGACGACCGTTTCCGGCGTAATTTGACGCGCTGAATGCGATAAAACAAGTTTTAGGTCGCTAGCATGAATAGAAAAAAAGTTACTCACCGATATCCACGAAACAAACGAACGGAATTCGACTTCGTGTTTTAAGCAATATCGAAACAAAGACCACCGTTTCCGGCGTAATTTGACGCGCTGAATGCGATAAAACAAGTTTTAGGTCGCTAGCATGTATAGAAAAAAAGTTACTCACCGATATCCACGAAACAAACGAACGGAATTCGACTTCGTGTTTTAAGCAATATCAAAACAAAGACGACCGTTTCCGGCGTAATTTGACGCGCTGAATGCGATAAAACAAGTTTTAGGTCGCTAGCATGTATAGAAAAAAAGGTACTCACCGATATCCACGAAACAAACGAACGGAATTCGACTTCGTGTTTTAAGCAATATCAAAACAACGACGGCCGTTTCCGGCGTAATTTGACGCGCTGAATGCGATAAAACAAGTTTTAGGTCGCTAGCATGAATAGAAAAAAAGTTACTCACCGATATCCACGAAACAAACGAACGGAATTCGACTTCGTGTTTTAAGCAATATCGAAACAAAGACCACCGTTTCCGGCGTAATTTGACGCGCTGAATGCGATAAAACGAGTTTTAGGTCGCTAGCATGTATAGAAAAAAAGTTACTCACCGATATCCACGAAACAAACGAACGGAATTCGACTTCGTGTTTTAAGCAATATCAAAATAAAGACGACCGTTTCCGGCGTAATTTGACGCGCTGAATGCGATAAAACAAGTTTTAGGTCGCTAGCATGTATAGAAAAAAAGTTACTCACCGATATCCACGAAACAAACGAACGGAATTCGACTTCGTGTTTTAAGCAATATCAAAACAAAGACGACCGTTTCCGGCGTAATTTGACGCGCTGAATGCGATAAAACAAGTTTTAGGTCGCTAGCATGTATAGAGAAAAAGTTACCTACCGATATCTGGAAAACAAACAAACGGACTTCGACTTCGTGTTTCGAGCAATATTAGAACAACGACGGCCGTTTCCGGCGAAATTTGACGCGCTGAATGCGATAAAACAAGTTTTAGGTCGCTAGCATGTATAGAAAAAAAGTTACCTACCGATATCTGAAAAACAAACAAACGGACTTCGACTTCGTGTTTCGAGCAATATTAAAACAACGACGGCCGTTTCCGGCGTAATTTGACGCGCAGAATGCGATAAAATAAGTTTTAGGTCGCTAGCATGTATAGAAAAAAAGTTACTCACCGATATCCACGAAACAAACAAACGGAATTCGACTCCGTGTTTTGAGCAATATCAGAACAAAGACGACCGTTTCCGGCGTAATCTGACGCGCTGAATGCGATAAAACAAGTTTTAGGTCGCTAGCATGTATAGAAAAAAAGGTACTCACCGATATCCACGAAACAAACGAACGGAATTCGACTTCGTGTTTTAAGCAATATCAAAACAAAGACGACCGTTTCCGGCGTAATTTGACGCGCTGAATGCGATAAAACAAGTTTTAGGTCGCTAGCATGTATAGAAAAAAAGGTACTCACCGATATCCACGAAACAAACGAACGGAATTCCACTTCGTGTTTTAAGCAATATCAAAACAACGACGGCCGTTTCCGGCGTAATTTGACGCGCTGAATGCGATAAAACAAGTTTTAGGTCGCTAGCATGAATAGAAAAAAAGTTACTCACCGATATCCACGAAACAAACGAACGGAATTCGACTTCGTGTTTTAAGCAATATCGAAACAAAGACGACCGTTTCCGGCCTAATTTGACGCGCTGAATGCGATAAAACAAGTTTTAGGTCGCTAGCATGTATAGAAAAAAAGTTACTCACCGATATCCACGAAACAAACGAACGGAATTCGACTTCGTGTTTTAAGCAATATCGAAACAAAGACCACCGTTTCCGGCGTAATTTGACGCGCTGAATGCGATAAAACAAGTTTTAGGTCGCTAGCATGTATAGAAAAAAAGTTACTCACCGATATCCACGAAACAAACTAACGGACTTCGACTTCGTGTTTCGAGCAATATTAAAACAACGACGGCCGTTTCCGGCGTAATTTGACGCGCTGAATGCGATAAAACAAGTTTTAGGTCGCTAGCATGTATAGAAAAAAAGTTACCTACCGATATCTGAAAAACAAACAAACGGACTTCGACTTCGTGTTTCGAGCAATATTAAAACAACGACGGCCGTTTCCGGCGTAATTTGACGCGCAGAATGCGATAAAACAAGTTTTAGGTCGCTAGCATGTATAGAAAAAAAGTTACTCACCGATATCCACGAAACAAACAAACGGAATTCGACTCCGTGTTTTAAGCAATATCAGAACAAAGACGACCGTTTCCGGCGTAATCTGACGCGCTGAATGCGATAAAACAAGTTTTAGGTCGCTAGCATGTATAGAAAAAAAGGTACTCACCGATATCCACGAAACAAACGAACGGAATTCGACTTCGTGTTTTAAGCAATATCAAAACAAAGACGACCGTTTCCGGCGTAATTTGACGCGCTGAATGCGATAAAACAAGTTTTAGGTCGCTAGCATGTATAGAAAAAAAGGTACTCACCGATATCCACGAAACAAACGAACGGAATTCCACTTCGTGTTTTAAGCAATATCAAAACAACGACGGCCGTTTCCGGCGTAATTTGACGCGCTGAATGCGATAAAACAAGTTTTAGGTCGCTAGCATGAATAGAAAAAAAGTTACTCACCGATATCCACGAAACAAACGAACGGAATTCGACTTCGTGTTTTAAGCAATATCGAAACAAAGACGACCGTTTCCGGCGTAATTTGACGCGCTGAATGCGATAAAACAAGTTTTAGGTCGCTAGCATGTATAGAAAAAAAGTTACTCACCGATATCCACGAAACAAACGAACGGAATTCGACTTCGTGTTTTAAGCAATATCGAAACAAAGACCACCGTTTCCGGCGTAATTTGACGCGCTGAATGCGATAAAACAAGTTTTAGGTCGCTAGCATGTATAGAAAAAAAGTTACTCACCGATATCCACGAAACAAACTAACGGAATTCGACTTCGTGTTTTAAGCAATATCAAAACAAAGACGACCGTTTCCGGCGTAATTTGACGCGCTGAATGCGATAAAACCAGTTTTAGGTCGCTAGCATGTATAGAAAAAAAGGTACTCACCGATATCCACGAAACAAACGAACGGAATTCGACTTCGTGTTTTAAGCAATATCAAAACAACGACGGCCGTTTCCGGCGTAATTTGACGCGCTGAATGCGATAAAACAAGTTTTAGGTCGCTAGCATGAGGAGAAAAAAAGTTACTCACCGATATCCACGAAACAAACGAACGGAATTCGACTTCGTGTTTTAAGCAATATCGAAACAAAGACCACCGTTTCCGGCGTAATTTGACGCGCTGAATGCGATAAAACGAGTTTTAGGTCGCTAGCATGTATAGAAAAAAAGTTACTCACCGATATCCACGAAACAAACGAACGGAATTCGACTTCGTGTTTTAAGCAATATCAAAACAAAGACGACCGTTTCCGGCGTAATTTGACGCGCTGAATGCGATAAAACAAGTTTTAGGTCGCTAGCATGTATAGAAAAAAAGTTACTCACCGATATCCACGAAACAAACGAACGGAATTCGACTTCGTGTTTTAAGCAATATCAAAACAAAGACGACCGTTTCCGGCGTAATTTGACGCGCTGAATGCGATAAAACAAGTTTTAGGTCGCTAGCATGTATAGAGAAAAAGTTACCTACCGATATCTGGAAAACAAACAAACGGACTTCGACTTCGTGTTTCGAGCAATATTAGAACAACGACGGCCGTTTCCGGCGAAATTTGACGCGCTGAATGCGATAAAACAAGTTTTAGGTCGCTAGCATGTATAGAAAAAAAGTTACCTACCGATATCTGAAAAACAAACAAACGGACTTCGACTTCGTGTTTCGAGCAATATTAAAACAACGACGGCCGTTTCCGGCGTAATTTGACGCGCAGAATGCGATAAAATAAGTTTTAGGTCGCTAGCATGTATAGAAAAAAAGTTACTCACCGATATCCACGAAACAAACAAACGGAATTCGACTCCGTGTTTTGAGCAATATCAGAACAAAGACGACCGTTTCCGGCGTAATCTGACGCGCTGAATGCGATAAAACAAGTTTTAGGTCGCTAGCATGTATAGAAAAAAAGGTACTCACCGATATCCACGAAACAAACGAACGGAATTCGACTTCGTGTTTTAAGCAATATCAAAACAAAGACGACCGTTTCCGGCGTAATTTGACGCGCTGAATGCGATAAAACAAGTTTTAGGTCGCTAGCATGTATAGAAAAAAAGGTACTCACCGATATCCACGAAACAAACGAACGAAATTCCACTTCGTGTTTTAAGCAATATCAAAACAACGACGGCCGTTTCCGGCGTAATTTGACGCGCTGAATGCGATAAAACAAGTTTTAGGTCGCTAGCATGAATAGAAAAAAAGTTACTCACCGATATCCACGAAACAAACGAACGGAATTCGACTTCGTGTTTTAAGCAATATCGAAACAAAGACGACCGTTTCCGGCCTAATTTGACGCGCTGAATGCGATAAAACAAGTTTTAGGTCGCTAGCATGTATAGAAAAAAAGTTACTCACCGATATCCACGAAACAAACGAACGGAATTCGACTTCGTGTTTTAAGCAATATCGAAACAAAGACCACCGTTTCCGGCGTAATTTGACGCGCTGAATGCGATAAAACAAGTTTTAGGTCGCTAGCATGTATAGAAAAAAAGTTACTCACCGATATCCACGAAACAAACTAACGGAATTCGACTTCGTGTTTTAAGCAATATCAAAACAAAGACGACCGTTTCCGGCGTAATTTGACGCGCTGAATGCGATAAAACAAGTTTTAGGTCGCTAGCATGTATAGAAAAAAAGGTACTCACCGATATCCACGAAACAAACGAACGGAATTCGACTTCGTGTTTTAAGCAATATCAAAACAACGACGGCCGTTTCCGGCGTAATTTGACGCGCTGAATGCGATAAAACAAGTTTTAGGTCGCTAGCATGAATAGAAAAAAAGTTACTCACCGATATCCACGAAACAAACGAACGGAATTCGACTTCGTGTTTTGAGCAATATCGAAACAAAGACCACCGTTTCCGGCGTAATTTGACGCGCTGAATGCGATAAAACAAGTTTTAGGTCGCTAGCATGTATAGAAAAAAAGTTACTCACCGATATCCACGAAACAAACGAACGGAATTCGACTTCGTGTTTTAAGCAATATCAAAACAAAGACGACCGTTTCCGGCGTAATTTGACGCGCTGAATGCGATAAAACAAGTTTTAGGTCGCTAGCATGTATAGAAAAAAAGTTTTTCACCGATATCCACGAAACAAACGAACGGAATTCGACTTCGTGTTTTAAGCAATATCGAAACAAAGACCACCGTTTCCGGCGTAATTTGACGCGCTGAATGCGATAAAATAAGTTTTAGGTCGCTAGCATGTATAGAAAAAAAATTACTCACCGATATCCACGAAACAAACGAACGGAATTCGACTTCGTGTTTTAAGCAATATCAAAACAAAGACGACCGTTTCCGGCGTAATTTGACGCGCTGAATGCGATAAAACAAGTTTTAGGTCGCTAGCATGTATAGAAAAAAAGTTACTCACCGATATCCACGAAACAAACGAACGGAATTCGACTTCGTGTTTCAAGCAATATCAAAACAAAGTCGACCGTTTCCGGCGTAATTTGACGCGCTGAATGCGATAAAACAAGTTTTAGGTCGCTAGCATGTATAGAAAAAAAGGTACTCACCGATATCCACGAAACAAACGAACGGAATTCGACTTCGTGTTTTAAGCAATATCAAAACAAAGACGACCGTTTCCGGCGTAATTTGACGCGCTGAATGCGATAAAACAAGTTTCAGGTCGCTAGCATGTATAGAAAAAAAGTTACCAACCGATATCTGAAAAACAAACAAACGGACTCCGACTTCGTCTATCGAGCAATATCAAAACAAAGACGACCGTTTCCGGCGTAATTTGACGCGCTGAATGCGATCAAACAAGTTTTGGGTCGCTAGCATGTATAGAAAAAAAGGTACTCACCGATATTCACGAAACAAACGAACGGAATTCGACTTCGTGTTTTAAGCAATATCAAAACAACGACGGCCGTTTCCGGCGTAATTTGACGCGCTGAATGCGATAAAACAAGTTTTAGGTCGCTAGCATGAATAGAAAAAAAGTTACTCACCGATATCCACGAAACAAACGAACGGAATTCGACTTCGTGTTTTAAGCAATATCGAAACAAAGACCACCGTTTCCGGCGTAATTTGACGCGCTGAATGCGATAAAACAAGTTTTAGGTCGCTAGCATGTATAGAAAAAAAGGTACTCACCGATATCCACGAAACAAACGAACGGAATTCGACTTCGTGTTTTAAGCAATATCAAAACAAAGACGACCGTTTCCGGCGTAATTTGACGCGCTGAATGCGATAAAACAAGTTTTAGGTCGCTAGCATGAATAGAAAAAAAGTTACTCACCGATATCCACGAAACAAACGAACGGAATTCGACTTCGTGTTTTAAGCAATATCGAAACAAAGACCACCGTTTCCGGCGTAATTTGACGCGCTGAATGCGATAAAATAAGTTTTAGGTCGCTAGCATGTATAAAAAAAAAGTTACTCACCGATATCCACGAAACAAACGAACGGAATTCGACTTCGTGTTTTAAGCAATATCAAAACAAAGACGACCGTTTCCGGCGTAATTTGACGCGCTGAATGCGATAAAACAAGTTTTAGGTCGCTAGCATGTATAGAAAAAAAGTTACTCACCGATATCCACGAAACAAACGAACGGAATTCGACTTCGTGTTTTAAGCAATATCAAAACAAAGACGACCGTTTCCGGCGTAATTTGACGCGCTGAATGCGATAAAACAAGTTTTAGGTCGCTAGCATGTATAGAAAAAAAGGTACTCACCGATATCCACGAAACAAACGAACGGAATTCGACTTCGTGTTTTAAGCAATATTAAAACAACGACGGCCGTTTCCGGCGTAATTTGACGCGCAGAATGCGATAAAATAAGTTTTAGGTCGCTAGCATGTATAGAAAAAAAGTTACTCACCGATATCCACGAAACAAACAAACGGAATTCGACTCCGTGTTTTGAGCAATATCAGAACAAAGACGACCGTTTCCGGCGTAATCTGACGCGCTGAATGCGATAAAACAAGTTTTAGGTCGCTAGCATGTATAGAAAAAAAGGTACTCACCGATATCCACGAAACAAACGAACGGAATTCGACTTCGTGTTTTAAGCAATATCAAAACAAAGACGACCGTTTCCGGCGTAATTTGACGCGCTGAATGCGATAAAACAAGTTTTAGGTCGCTAGCATGTATAGAAAAAAAGTTACTCACCGATATCCACGAAACAAACGAACGGAATTCCACTTCGTGTTTTAAGCAATATCAAAACAACGACGGCCGTTTCCGGCGTAATTTGACGCGCTGAATGCGATAAAACAAGTTTTAGGTCGCTAGCATGAATAGAAAAAAAGTTACTCACCGATATCCACGAAACAAACGAACGGAATTCGACTTCGTGTTTTAAGCAATATCGAAACAAAGACGACCGTTTCCGGCGTAATTTGACGCGCTGAATGCGATAAAACAAGTTTTAGGTCGCTAGCATGTATAGAAAAAAAGTTACTCACCGATATCCACGAAACAAACGAACGGAATTCGACTTCGTGTTTTAAGCAATATCGAAACAAAGACCACCGTTTCCGGCGTAATTTGACGCGCTGAATGCGATAAAACAAGTTTTAGGTCGCTAGCATGTATAGAAAAAAAGTTACTCACCGATATCCACGAAACAAACTAACGGAATTCGACTTCGTGTTTTAAGCAATATCAAAACAAAGACGACCGTTTCCGGCGTAATTTGACGCGCTGAATGCGATAAAACAAGTTTTAGGTCGCTAGCATGTATAGAAAAAAAGGTACTCACCGATATCCACGAAACAAACGAACGGAATTCGACTTCGTGTTTTAAGCAATATCAAAACAACGACGGCCGTTTCCGGCGTAATTTGACGCGCTGAATGCGATAAAACAAGTTTTAGGTCGCTAGCATGAATAGAAAAAAAGTTACTCACCGATATCCACGAAACAAACGAACGGAATTCGACTTCGTGTTTTGAGCAATATCGAAACGAAGACCACCGTTTCCGGCGTAATTTGACGCGCTGAATGCGATAAAACAAGTTTTAGGTCGCTAGCATGTATAGAAAAAAAGTTACTCACCGATATCCACGAAACAAACGAACGAAATTCGACTTCGTGTTTTAAGCAATATCAAAACAAAGACGACCGTTTCCGGCGTAATTAGACGCGCTGAATGCGATAAAACAAGTTTTAGGTCGCTAGCATGTATAGAAAAAAAGTTTTTCACCGATATCCACGAAACAAACGAACGGAATTCGACTTCGTGTTTTAAGCAATATCGAAACAAAGACCACCGTTTCCGGCGTAATTTGACGCGCTGAATGCGATAAAATAAGTTTTAGGTCGCTAGCATGTATAGAAAAAAAGTTACTCACCGATATCCACGAAACAAACGAACGGAATTCGACTTCGTGTTTTAAGCAATATCAAAACAAAGACGACCGTTTCCGGCGTAATTTGACGCGCTGAATGCGATAAAACAAGTTTTAGGTCGCTAGCATGTATAGAAAAAAAGTTACTCACCGATATCCACGAAACAAACGAACGGAATTCGACTTCGTGTTTCAAGCAATATCAAAACAAAGTCGACCGTTTCCGGCGTAATTTGACGCGCTGAATGCGATAAAACAAGTTTTAGGTCGCTAGCATGTATAGAAAAAAAGGTACTCACCGATATCCACGAAACAAACGAACGGAATTCGACTTCGTGTTTTAAGCAATATCAAAACAAAGACGACCGTTTCCGGCGTAATTTGACGCGCTGAATGCGATAAAACAAGTTTCAGGTCGCTAGCATGTATAGAAAAAAAGTTACCAACCGATATCTGAAAAACAAACAAACGGACTCCGACTTCGTCTATCGAGCAATATCAAAACAAAGACGACCGTTTCCGGCGTAATTTGACGCGCTGAATGCGATCAAACAAGTTTTGGGTCGCTAGCATGTATAGAAAAAAAGGTACTCACCGATATTCACGAAACAAACGAACGGAATTCGACTTCGTGTTTTAAGCAATATCAAAACAACGACGGCCGTTTCCGGCGTAATTTGACGCGCTGAATGCGATAAAACAAGTTTTAGGTCGCTAGCATGAATAGAAAAAAAGTTACTCACCGATATCCACGAAACAAACGAACGGAATTCGACTTCGTGTTTTAAGCAATATCGAAACAAAGACCACCGTTTCCGGCGTAATTTGACGCGCTGAATGCGATAAAACAAGTTTTAGGTCGCTAGCATGTATAGAAAAAAAGGTACTCACCGATATCCACGAAACAAACGAACGGAATTCGACTTCGTGTTTTAAGCAATATCAAAACAAAGACGACCGTTTCCGGCGTAATTTGACGCGCTGAATGCGATAAAACAAGTTTTAGGTCGCTAGCATGAATAGAAAAAAAGTTACTCACCGATATCCACGAAACAAACTAACGGAATTCGACTTCGTGTTTTAAGCAATATCAAAACAAAGACGACCGTTTCCGGCGTAATTTGACGCGCTGAATGCGATAAAACAAGTTTTAGGTCGCTAGCATGTATAGAAAAAAAGGTACTCACCGATATCCACGAAACAAACGAACGGAATTCGACTTCGTGTTTTAAGCAATATCAAAACAACGACGGCCGTTTCCGGCGTAATTTGACGCGCTGAATGCGATAAAACAAGTTTTAGGTCGCTAGCATGAATAGAAAAAAAGTTACTCACCGATATCCACGAAACAAACGAACGGAATTCGACTTCGTGTTTTGAGCAATATCGAAACGAAGACCACCGTTTCCGGCGTAATTTGACGCGCTGAATGCGATAAAACAAGTTTTAGGTCGCTAGCATGTATAGAAAAAAAGTTACTCACCGATATCCACGAAACAAACGAACGGAATTCGACTTCGTGTTTTAAGCAATATCAAAACAAAGACGACCGTTTCCGGCGTAATTAGACGCGCTGAATGCGATAAAACAAGTTTTAGGTCGCTAGCATGTATAGAAAAAAAGTTTTTCACCGATATCCACGAAACAAACGAACGGAATTCGACTTCGTGTTTTAAGCAATATCGAAACAAAGACCACCGTTTCCGGCGTAATTTGACGCGCTGAATGCGATAAAATAAGTTTTAGGTCGCTAGCATGTATAGAAAAAAAGTTACTCACCGATATCCACGAAACAAACGAACGGAATTCGACTTCGTGTTTTAAGCAATATCAAAACAAAGACGACCGTTTCCGGCGTAATTTGACGCGCTGAATGCGATAAAACAAGTTTTAGGTCGCTAGCATGTATAGAAAAAAAGTTACTCACCGATATCCACGAAACAAACGAACGGAATTCGACTTCGTGTTTCAAGCAATATCAAAACAAAGTCGACCGTTTCCGGCGTAATTTGACGCGCTGAATGCGATAAAACAAGTTTTAGGTCGCTAGCATGTATAGAAAAAAAGGTACTCACCGATATCCACGAAACAAACGAACGGAATTCGACTTCGTGTTTTAAGCAATATCAAAACAAAGACGACCGTTTCCGGCGTAATTTGACGCGCTGAATGCGATAAAACAAGTTTCAGGTCGCTAGCATGTATAGAAAAAAAGTTACCAACCGATATCTGAAAAACAAACAAACGGACTCCGACTTCGTCTATCGAGCAATATCAAAACAAAGACGACCGTTTCCGGCGTAATTTGACGCGCTGAATGCGATCAAACAAGTTTTGGGTCGCTAGCATGTATAGAAAAAAAGGTACTCACCGATATTCACGAAACAAACGAACGGAATTCGACTTCGTGTTTTAAGCAATATCAAAACAACGACGGCCGTTTCCGGCGTAATTTGACGCGCTGAATGCGATAAAACAAGTTTTAGGTCGCTAGCATGAATAGAAAAAAAGTTACTCACCGATATCCACGAAACAAACGAACGGAATTCGACTTCGTGTTTTAAGCAATATCGAAACAAAGACCACCGTTTCCGGCGTAATTTGACGCGCTGAATGCGATAAAACAAGTTTTAGGTCGCTAGCATGTATAGAAAAAAAGGTACTCACCGATATCCACGAAACAAACGAACGGAATTCGACTTCGTGTTTTAAGCAATATCAAAACAAAGACGACCGTTTCCGGCGTAATTTGACGCGCTGAATGCGATAAAACAAGTTTTAGGTCGCTAGCATGAATAGAAAAAAAGTTACTCACCGATATCCACGAAACAAACGAACGGAATTCGACTTCGTGTTTTAAGCAATATCGAAACAAAGACCACCGTTTCCGGCGTAATTTGACGCGCTGAATGCGATAAAATAAGTTTTAGGTCGCTAGCATGTATAGAAAAAAAGGTACTCACCGATATCCACGAAACAAACGAACGGAATTCGACTTCGTGTTTTAAGCAATATCAAAACAACGACGGCCGTTTCCGGCGTAATTTGACGCGCTGAATGCGATAAAACAAGTTTTAGGTCGCTAGCATGAATAGAAAAAAAGTTACTCACCGATATCCACGAAACAAACGAACGGAATTCGACTTCGTGTTTTGAGCAATATCGAAACAAAGACCACCGTTTCCGGCGTAATTTGACGCGCTGAATGCGATAAAACAAGTTTTAGGTCGCTAGCATGTATAGAAAAAAAGTTACTCACCGATATCCACGAAACAAACGAACGGAATTCGACTTCGTGTTTTAAGCAATATCAAAACAAAGACGACCGTTTCCGGCGTAATTTGACGCGCTGAATGCGATAAAACAAGTTTTAGGTCGCTAGCATGTATAGAAAAAAAGTTTTTCACCGATATCCACGAAACAAACGAACGGAATTCGACTTCGTGTTTTAAGCAATATCGAAACAAAGACCACCGTTTCCGGCGTAATTTGACGCGCTGAATGCGATAAAATAAGTTTTAGGTCGCTAGCATGTATAGAAAAAAAGTTACTCACCGATATCCACGAAACAAACGAACGGAATTCGACTTGGTGTTTTAAGCAATATCAAAACAAAGACGACCGTTTCCGGCGTAATTTGACGCGCTGAATGCGATAAAACAAGTTTTGGGTCGCTAGCATGTATAGAAAAAAAGTTACTCACCGATATCCACGAAACAAACGAACGGAATTCGACTTCGTGTTTCGAGCAATATCAAAACAAAGTCGACCGTTTCCGGCGTAATTTGACGCGCTGAATGCGATAAAACAAGTTTTAGGTCGCTAGCATGTATAGAAAAAAAGGTACTCACCGATATCCACGAAACAAACGAACGGAATTCGACTTCGTGTTTTAAGCAATATCAAAACAAAGACGACCGTTTCCGGCGTAATTTGACGCGCTGAATGCGATAAAACAAGTTTCAGGTCGCTAGCATGTATAGAAAAAAAGTTACCGACCGATATCTGAAAAACAAACAAACGGACTCCGACTTCGTCTATCGAGCAATATCAAAACAAAGACGACCGTTTCCGGCGTAATTTGACGCGCTGAATGCGATCAAACAAGTTTTGGGTCGCTAGCATGTATAGAAAAAAAGGTACTCACCGATATTCACGAAACAAACGAACGGAATTCGACTTCGTGTTTTAAGCAATATCAAAACAACGACGGCCGTTTCCGGCGTAATTTGACGCGCTGAATGCGATAAAACAAGTTTTAGGTCGCTAGCATGAATAGAAAAAAAGTTACTCACCGATATCCACGAAACAAACGAACGGAATTCGACTTCGTGTTTTAAGCAATATCGAAACAAAGACCACCGTTTCCGGCGTAATTTGACGCGCTGAATGCGATAAAACAAGTTTTAGGTCGCTAGCATGTATAGAAAAAAAGGTACTCACCGATATCCACGAAACAAACGAACGGAATTCGACTTCGTGTTTTAAGCAATATCAAAACAAAGACGACCGTTTCCGGCGTAATTTGACGCGCTGAATGCGATAAAACAAGTTTTAGGTCGCTAGCATGAATAGAAAAAAAGTTACTCACCGATATCCACGAAACAAACGAACGGAATTCGACTTCGTGTTTTAAGCAATATCGAAACAAAGACCACCGTTTCCGGCGTAATTTGACGCGCTGAATGCGATAAAATAAGTTTTAGGTCGCTAGCATGTATAGAAAAAAAGTTGCTCACCGATATCCACGAAACAAACGAACGGAATTCGACTTCGTGTTTTAAGCAATATCAAAACAAAGACGACCGTTTCCGGCGTAATTTGACGCGCTGAATGCGATAAAACAAGTTTTAGGTCGCTAGCATGTATAGAAAAAAAGTTACTCACCGATATCCACGAAACAAACGAACGGAATTCGACTTCGTGTTTTAAGCAATATCAAAACAAAGACGACCGTTGCCGGCGTAATTTGACGCGCTGAATGCGATAAAACAAGTTTTAGGTCGCTAGCATGTATAGAAAAAAAGGTACTCACCGATATCCACGAAACAAACGAACGGAATTCGACTTCGTGTTTTAAGCAATATCAAAACAAAGACGACCGTTTCCGGCGTAATTTGACGCGCTGAATGCGATAAAACAAGTTTCAGGTCGCTAGCATGTATAGAAAAAAAGTTACTAACCGATATCTGAAAAACAAACAAACGGACTCCGACTTCGTCTATCGAGCAATATCAAAACAAAGACGACCGTTTCCGGCGTAATTCGACGCGCTGAATGCGATAAAACAAGTTTCAGGTCGCTAGCATGTATAGAAAAAAAGTTACTAACCGATATCTGAAAAACAAACAAACGGACTCCGACTTCGTCTATCGAGCAATATCAAAACAAAGACGACCGTTTCCGGCGTAATTTGACGCGCTGAATGCGATAAAACAAGTTTTAGGTCGCTAGCATGTATAGAAAAAAAGTTACCAACCGATATCTGAAAAACAAACAAACGGACTTCGACTTCGTGTTTCGAGCAATATCAAAACAACGACGGCCGTTTCCGGCGTAATTTGACGCGCTGAATGCGATAAAACAAGTTTTGGGTCGCTAGCATGTATAGAAAAAAAGTTACTCACCGATATCCACGAAACAAACGAACGGAATTCGACTTCGTGTTTTAAGCAATATCGAAACAAAGACCACCGTTTCCGGCGTAATTTGACGCGCTGAATGCGATGAAACAAGTTTTAGGTCGCTAGCATGTATAGAAAAAAAGTTACTCACCGATATCCACGAAACAAACGAACGGAATTCGACTTCGTGTTTTAAACAATATCAAAACAAAGACGACCGTTTCCGGCGTAATTTGACGCGCTAAATGCGATAAAACAAGTTTTAGGTCGCTAGCATGTATAGAAAAAAAGGTACTCACCGATATCCACGAAACAAACGAACGGAATTCGACTTCGTGTTTTAAGCAATATCAAAACAAAAACCACCGTTTCCGGCGTAATTTGACGCGCTGAATGCGATAAAACAAGTTTTAGGTCGCTAGCATGTATAGAAAAAAAGTTACTCACCGATATCCACGAAACAAACGAACGGAATTCGACTTCGTGTTTTAAGCAATATCAAAACAAAGACGACCGTTTCCGGCGTAATTTGACGCGCTGAATGCGATAAAACAAGTTTTAGGTCGCTAGCATGTATAGAAAAAAAGGTACTCACCGATATCCACGAAACAAACGAACGGAATTCGACTTCGTGTTTTAAGCAATATCAAAACAAAGACGACCGTTTCCGGCGTAATTTGACGCGCTGAATGCGATAAAACAAGTTTCAGGTCGCTAGCATGTATAGAAAAAAAGTTACTAACCGATATCTGAAAAACAAACAAACGGACTCCGACTTCGTCTATCGAGCAATATCAAAACAAAGACGACCGTTTCCGGCGTAATTCGACGCGCTGAATGCGATAAAACAAGTTTCAGGTCGCTAGCATGTATAGAAAAAAAGTTACTAACCGATATCTGAAAAACAAACAAACGGACTCCGACTTCGTCTATCGAGCAATATCAAAACAAAGACGACCGTTTCCGGCGTAATTTGACGCGCTGAATGCGATAAAACAAGTTTTAGGTCGCTAGCATGTATAGAAAAAAAGTTACCAACCGATATCTGAAAAACAAACAAACGGACTTCGACTTCGTGTTTCGAGCAATATCAAAACAACGACGGCCGTTTCCGGCGTAATTTGACGCGCTGAATGCGATAAAACAAGTTTTGGGTCGCTAGCATGTATAGAAAAAAAGTTACTCACCGATATCCACGAAACAAACGAACGGAATTCGACTTCGTGTTTTAAGCAATATCGAAACAAAGACCACCGTTTCCGGCGTAATTTGACGCGCTGAATGCGATAAAACAAGTTTTAGGTCGCTAGCATGTATAGAAAAAAAGTTACTCACCGATATCCACGAAACAAACGAACGGAATTCGACTTCGTGTTTTAAACAATATCAAAACAAAGACGACCGTTTCCGGCGTAATTTGACGCGCTAAATGCGATAAAACAAGTTTTAGGTCGCTAGCATGTATAGAAAAAAAGGTACTCACCGATATCCACGAAACAAACGAACGGAATTCGACTTCGTGTTTTAAGCAATATCAAAACAAAAACCACCGTTTCCGGCGTAATTTGACGCGCTGAATGCGATAAAACAAGTTTTAGGTCGCTAGCATGTATAGAAAAAAAGTTACTCACCGATATCCACGAAACAAACGAACGGAATTCGACTTCGTGTTTTAAGCAATATCGAAACAAAGACGACCGTTTTCGGCGTAATTTGACGCGCTGAATGCGATGAAACAAGTTTCAGGTCGCTAGCATGTATAGAAAAAAAGTTACTCACCGATATCCACGAAACAAACGAACGGAATTCGACTTTGTGTTTCAAGCAATATCAAAACAAAGACGACCGTTTCCGGCGTAATTTGACGCGCTGAATGCGATAAAACAAGTTTTAGGTCGCTAGCATGTATAGAAAAAAAGTTACCTACCGATATCTGAAAAACAAACAAACGGACTTCGACTTCGTGTTTCGAGCAATATCAAAACAAAGACGGCCGTTTCCGGCGTAATTTGACGCGCTGAATGCGATAAAACAAGTTTTAGGTCGCTAGCATGTATAGAAAAAAAGTTACTCACCGATATCCACGAAACAAACGAACGGAATTCGACTTCGTGTTTTAAGCAATATCAAAACAAAGACGACCGTTTCCGGCGTAATTTGACGCGCTGAATGCGATAAAACAAGTTTCAGGTCGCTAGCATGTATAGAAAAAAAGTTACCTACCGATATCTGAAAAACAAACAAACGGACTTCGACTTCGTGTTTCGAGCAATATTAAAACAACGACGGCCGTTTCCGGCGTAATTTGACGCGCTGAATGCGATAAAACAAGTTTTAGGTCGCTAGCATGTATAGAAAAAAAGTTACTCACCGATATCCACGAAACAAACGGACGGAATTCGACTTCGTGTTTTAAGCAATATCAAAACAAAGACGACCGTTTCCGGCGTAATTTGACGCGCTGAATGCGATAAAACAAGTTTTAGGTCGCTAGCATGTATAGAAAAAAGGTACTCACCGATATCCACGAAACAAACGAACGGAATTCGACTTCGTGTTTTAAGCAATATCAAAACAAAGACGACCGTTTCCGGGGTAATTTGACGCGCTGAATGCGATAAAACAAGTTTCAGGTCGCTAGCATGTATAGAAAAAAAGTTACTCACCGATATCCACGAAACAAACGAACGGAATTCGACTTTGTGTTTTAAGCAATATCAAAACAAAGACGACCGTTTCCGGCGTAGTTTGACGCGCTGAATGCGATTAAACAAGTTTTAGGTCGCTAGCATGTATAGAAAAAAAGTTACCTACCGATATCTGAAAAACAAACAAACGGACTTCGACTTCGTGTTTCGAGCAATATCAAAACAAAGACGGCCGTTTCCGGCGTAATTTGACGCGCTGAATGCGATAAAACAAGTTTTAGGTCGCTAGCATGTATAGAAAAAAAGTTACTCACCGATATCCACGAAACAAACGAACGGAATTCGACTTCGTGTTTTAAGCAATATCAAAACAAAGACGACCGTTTCCGGCGTAATTTGACGCGCTGAATGCGATAAAACAAGTTTCAGGTCGCTAGCATGTATAGAAAAAAAGTTACCTACCGATATCTGAAAAACAAACAAACGGACTTCGACTTCGTGTTTCGAGCAATATTAAAACAACGACGGCCGTTTCCGGCGTAATTTGACGCGCTGAATGCGATAAAACAAGTTTTAGGTCGCTAGCATGTATAGAAAAAAAGTTACCAACCGATATCTGAAAAACAAACAAACGGACTTCGACTTCGTGTTTCGAGCAATATCAAAACAACGACGGCCGTTTCCGGCGTAATTTGACGCGCTGAATGCGATAAAACAAGTTTTGGGTCGCTAGCATGTATAGAAAAAAAGTTACTCACCGATATCCACGAAACAAACGAACGGAATTCGACTTCGTGTTTTAAGCAATATCGAAACAAAGACCACCGTTTCCGGCGTAATTTGACGCGCTGAATGCGATGAAACAAGTTTTAGGTCGCTAGCATGTATAGAAAAAAAGTTACTCACCGATATCCACGAAACAAACGAACGGAATTCGACTTCGTGTTTTAAACAATATCAAAACAAAGACGACCGTTTCCGGCGTAATTTGACGCGCTAAATGCGATAAAACAAGTTTTAGGTCGCTAGCATGTATAGAAAAAAAGGTACTCACCGATATCCACGAAACAAACGAACGGAATTCGACTTCGTGTTTTAAGCAATATCAAAACAAAAACCACCGTTTCCGGCGTAATTTGACGCGCTGAATGCGATAAAACAAGTTTTAGGTCGCTAGCATGTATAGAAAAAAAGTTACTCACCGATATCCACGAAACAAACGAACGGAATTCGACTTCGTGTTTTAAGCAATATCAAAACAAAGACGACCGTTTCCGGCGTAATTTGACGCGCTGAATGCGATAAAACAAGTTTTAGGTCGCTAGCATGTATAGAAAAAAAGGTACTCACCGATATCCACGAAACAAACGAACGGAATTCGACTTCGTGTTTTAAGCAATATCAAAACAAAGACGACCGTTTCCGGCGTAATTTGACGCGCTGAATGCGATAAAACAAGTTTCAGGTCGCTAGCATGTATAGAAAAAAAGTTACTAACCGATATCTGAAAAACAAACAAACGGACTCCGACTTCGTCTATCGAGCAATATCAAAACAAAGACGACCGTTTCCGGCGTAATTCGACGCGCTGAATGCGATAAAACAAGTTTCAGGTCGCTAGCATGTATAGAAAAAAAGTTACTAACCGATATCTGAAAAACAAACAAACGGACTCCGACTTCGTCTATCGAGCAATATCAAAACAAAGACGACCGTTTCCGGCGTAATTTGACGCGCTGAATGCGATAAAACAAGTTTTAGGTCGCTAGCATGTATAGAAAAAAAGTTACCAACCGATATCTGAAAAACAAACAAACGGACTTCGACTTCGTGTTTCGAGCAATATCAAAACAACGACGGCCGTTTCCGGCGTAATTTGACGCGCTGAATGCGATAAAACAAGTTTTGGGTCGCTAGCATGTATAGAAAAAAAGTTACTCACCGATATCCACGAAACAAACGAACGGAATTCGACTTCGTGTTTTAAGCAATATCGAAACAAAGACCACCGTTTCCGGCGTAATTTGACGCGCTGAATGCGATAAAACAAGTTTTAGGTCGCTAGCATGTATAGAAAAAAAGTTACTCACCGATATCCACGAAACAAACGAACGGAATTCGACTTCGTGTTTTAAACAATATCAAAACAAAGACGACCGTTTCCGGCGTAATTTGACGCGCTAAATGCGATAAAACAAGTTTTAGGTCGCTAGCATGTATAGAAAAAAAGGTACTCACCGATATCCACGAAACAAACGAACGGAATTCGACTTCGTGTTTTAAGCAATATCAAAACAAAAACCACCGTTTCCGGCGTAATTTGACGCGCTGAATGCGATAAAACAAGTTTTAGGTCGCTAGCATGTATAGAAAAAAAGTTACTCACCGATATCCACGAAACAAACGAACGGAATTCGACTTCGTGTTTTAAGCAATATCGAAACAAAGACGACCGTTTTCGGCGTAATTTGACGCGCTGAATGCGATGAAACAAGTTTCAGGTCGCTAGCATGTATAGAAAAAAAGTTACTCACCGATATCCACGAAACAAACGAACGGAATTCGACTTTGTGTTTCAAGCAATATCAAAACAAAGACGACCGTTTCCGGCGTAATTTGACGCGCTGAATGCGATAAAACAAGTTTTAGGTCGCTAGCATGTATAGAAAAAAAGTTACCTACCGATATCTGAGAAACAAACAAACGGACTTCGACTTCGTGTTTCGAGCAATATCAAAACAAAGACGGCCGTTTCCGGCGTAATTTGACGCGCTGAATGCGATAAAACAAGTTTTAGGTCGCTAGCATGTATAGAAAAAAAGTTACTCACCGATATCCACGAAACAAACGAACGGAATTCGACTTCGTGTTTTAAGCAATATCAAAACAAAGACGACCGTTTCCGGCGTAATTTGACGCGCTGAATGCGATAAAACAAGTTTCAGGTCGCTAGCATGTATAGAAAAAAAGTTACCTACCGATATCTGAAAAACAAACAAACGGACTTCGACTTCGTGTTTCGAGCAATATTAAAACAACGACGGCCGTTTCCGGCGTAATTTGACGCGCTGAATGCGATAAAACAAGTTTTAGGTCGCTAGCATGTATAGAAAAAAAGTTACTCACCGATATCCACGAAACAAACGGACGGAATTCGACTTCGTGTTTTAAGCAATATCAAAACAAAGACGACCGTTTCCGGCGTAATTTGACGCGCTGAATGCGATAAAACAAGTTTTAGGTCGCTAGCATGTATAGAAAAAAGGTACTCACCGATATCCACGAAACAAACGAACGGAATTCGACTTCGTGTTTTAAGCAATATCAAAACAAAGACGACCGTTTCCGGGGTAATTTGACGCGCTGAATGCGATAAAACAAGTTTCAGGTCGCTAGCATGTATAGAAAAAAAGTTACTCACCGATATCCACGAAACAAACGAACGGAATTCGACTTTGTGTTTTAAGCAATATCAAAACAAAGACGACCGTTTCCGGCGTAGTTTGACGCGCTGAATGCGATTAAACAAGTTTTAGGTCGCTAGCATGTATAGAAAAAAAGTTACCTACCGATATCTGAAAAACAAACAAACGGACTTCGACTTCGTGTTTCGAGCAATATCAAAACAAAGACGGCCGTTTCCGGCGTAATTTGACGCGCTGAATGCGATAAAACAAGTTTTAGGTCGCTAGCATGTATAGAAAAAAAGTTACTCACCGATATCCACGAAACAAACGAACGGAATTCGACTTCGTGTTTTAAGCAATATCAAAACAAAGACGACCGTTTCCGGCGTAATTTGACGCGCTGAATGCGATAAAACAAGTTTCAGGTCGCTAGCATGTATAGAAAAAAAGTTACCTACCGATATCTGAAAAACAAACAAACGGACTTCGACTTCGTGTTTCGAGCAATATTAAAACAACGACGGCCGTTTCCGGCGTAATTTGACGCGCTGAATGCGATAAAACAAGTTTTAGGTCGCTAGCATGTATAGAAAAAAAGTTACCTACCGATATCTGAAAAACAAACAAACGGACTTCGACTTCGTGTTTCGAGCAATATCAAAACAAAGACGACCGTTTCCGGGGTAATTTGACGCGCTGAATGCGATAAAACAAGTTTCAGGTCGCTAGCATGTATAGAAAAAAAGTTACTCACCGATATCCACGAAACAAACGAACGGAATTCGACTTTGTGTTTCAAGCAATATCAAAACAAAGACGACCGTTTCCGGCGTAATTTGACGCGCTGAATGCGATAAAACAAGTTTTAGGTCGCTAGCATGTATAGAAAAAAAGTTACCTACCGCTATCTGAAAAACAAACAAACGGACTTCGACTTCGTGTTTCGAGCAATATCAAAACAAAGACGACCGTTTCCGGGGTAATTTGACGCGCTGAATGCGATAAAACAAGTTTCAGGTCGCTAGCATGTATAGAAAAAAAGTTACTCACCGATATCCACGAAACAAACGCACGGAATTCGACTTTGTGTTTTAAGCAATATCAAAACAAAGACGACCGTTTCCGGCGTAATTTGACGCGCTGAATGCGATAAAACAAGTTTTAGGTCGCTAGCATGTATAGAAAAAAAGTTACTCACCGATATCCACGAAACAAACGAACGGAATTCGACTTTGTGTTTCAAGCAATATCAAAACAAAGACGACCGTTTCCGGCGTAATTTGACGCGCTGAATGCGATAAAACAAGTTTTAGGTCGCTAGCATGTATAGAAAAAAAGTTACCTACCGATATCTGAAAAACAAACAAACGGACTTCGACTTCGTGTTTCGAGCAATATCAAAACAAAGACGGCCGTTTCCGGCGTAATTTGACGCGCTGAATGCGATAAAACAAGTTTTAGGTCGCTAGCATGTATAGAAAAAAAGTTACTCACCGATATCCACGAAACAAACGAACGGAATTCGACTTCGTGTTTTAAGCAATATCAAAACAAAGACGACCGTTTCCGGCGTAATTTGACGCGCTGAATGCGATAAAACAAGTTTTAGGTCGCTAGCATGTATAGAAAAAAAGTTACCTACCGATATCTGAAAAACAAACAAACGGACTTCGACTTCGTGTTTCGAGCAATATGAAAACAACGACGGCCGTTTCCGGCGTAATTTGACGCGCTGAATGCGATAAAACAAGTTTTAGGTCGCTAGCATGTATAGAAAAAAAGTTACTCACCGATATCCACGAAACAAACGGACGGAATTCGACTTCGTGTTTTAAGCAATATCAAAACAAAGACGACCGTTTCCGGCGTAATTTGACGCGCTGAATGCGATAAAACAAGTTTTAGGTCGCTAGCATGTATAGAAAAACGGTACTCACCGATATCCACGAAACAAACGAACGGAATTCGACTTCGTGTTTTAAGCAATATCAAAACATAGACGACCGTATCCGGGGTAATTTGACGCGCTGAATGCGATAAAACAAGTTTCAGGTCGCTAGCATGTATAGAAAAAAAGTTACTCACCGATATCCACGAAACAAACGAACGGAATTCGACTTTGTGTTTTAAGCAATATCAAAACAAAGACGACCGTTTCCGGCGTAATTTGACGCGCTGAATGCGATTAAACAAGTTTTAGGTCGCTAGCATGTATAGAAAAAAAGTTACCTACCGATATCTGAAAAACAAACAAACGGACTTCGACTTCGTGTTTCGAGCAATATCAAAACAAAGACGGCCGTTTCCGGCGTAATGTGACGCGCTGAATGCGATAAAACAAGTTTTAGGTCGCTAGCATGTATAGAAAAAAAGTTACTCACCGATATCCACGAAACAAACGAACGGAATTCGACTTCGAGTTTTAAGCAATATCGAAACAAAGACCACCGTTTTCGGCGTAATTTGACGCGCTGAATGCGATAAAACAAGTTTTAGGTCGCTAGCATGTATAGAAAAAAAGTTACTCACCGATATCCACGAAACAAACTAACGGAATTCGACTCCGTGTTTTGAGCAATGTCAGAACAAAGACGACCGTTTCCGGCGTAATTTGACGCGCTGAATGCGATAGAACAAGTTTCAGGTCGCTAGCATGTATAGAAAAAAAGTTACTAACCGATATCTGAAAAACCAACAAACGGACTTCGACTTCGTCTATCGAGCAATATCAAAACAAAGACGGCCGTTTCCGGCGTAATTTTACGCGCTGAATGCGATAAAACAAGTCTTAGGTCGCTAGCATGTATAGAAAAAAAGTTACCAACCGATATCTGAAAAACAAACAAACGGACTTCGACTTCGTGTTTCGAGCAATATCAAAACAAAGACGGCCGTTTCCGACGTAATTTGACGCGCTGAATGCGATAAAACAAGTTTTAGGTCGCTAGCATGTATAGAAAAAAAGTTACTCACCGATATCCACGAAACAAACGGACGGAATTCGACTTCGTGTTTTAAGCAATATCAAAACAAAGACGACCGTTTCCGGCGTAATTTGACGCGCTGAATGCGATAAAACAAGTTTTAGGTCGCTAGCATGTATAGAAAAAAGGTACTCACCGATATCCACGAAACAAACGAACGGAATTCGACTTCGTGTTTTAAGCAATATCAAAACAAAGACGACCGTTTCCGGGGTAATTTGACGCGCTGAATGCGATAAAACAAGTTTCAGGTCGCTAGCATGTATAGAAAAAAAGTTACTCACCGATATCCACGAAACAAACGAACGGAATTCGACTTTGTGTTTTAAGCAATATCAAAACAAAGACGACCGTTTCCGGCGTAATTTGACGCGCTGAATGCGATAAAACAAGTTTTAGGTCGCTAGCATGTATAGAAAAAAAGTTACCTACCGATATCTGAAAAACAAACAAACGGACTTCGACTTCGTGTTTCGAGCAATATCAAAACAAAGACGGCCGTTTCCGGCGTAATTTGACGGTGCTGAATGCGATAAAACAAGTTTTAGGTCGCTAGCATGTATAGAAAAAAGGTACTCACCGATATCCACGAAACAAACGAACGGAATTCGACTTCGTGTTTTAAGCAATATCAAAACAAAGACGACCGTTTCCGGGGTAATTTGACGCGCTGAATGCGATAAAACAAGTTTCAGGTCGCTAGCATGTATAGAGAAAAAGTTACTCACCGATATCCACGAAACAAACGAACGGAATTCGACTTTGTGTTTTAAGCAATATCAAAACAAAGACGACCGTTTCCGGCGTAATTTGACGCGCTAAATGCGATAAAACAAGTTTGAGGTCGCTAGCATGTATAGAAAAAAGGTACTCACCGATATCCACGAAACAAACAAACGGACTTCGACTTCGTGTTTCGAGCAATATCAAAACAAAGACGGCCGTTTCCGGCGTAATTTGACGCGCTGAATGCGATAAATCAAGTTTTAGGTCGCTAGCATGTATAGAAAAAAAGTTACTCACCGATATCCACGAAACAAACGAACGGAATTCGACTTCGTGTTTTAAGCAATATCAAAACAAAGACGACCGTTTCCGGCGTAATTTGACGCGCTGAATGCGATAAAACAAGTTTCAGGTCGCTAGCATGTATAGAAAAAAAGTTACTCACTGATATCCACGAAACAAACGAACGGAATTCGACTTTGTGTTTTAAGCAATATCAAAACAAAGACGACCGTTTCCGGCGTAATTTGACGCGCTGAATGCGATAAAACAAGTTTTAGGTCGCTAGCATGTATAGAAAAAAAGTTACTAACCGATATCTGAAAAACCAACAAACGGACTCCGACTTCGTCTATCGAGCAATATCAAAACAAAGACTGCCGTTTCCGGCGTAATTTGACGCGCTGAATGCGATAAAACAAGTTTTAGGTCGCTAGCATGTATAGAAAAAAAGTTACCTACCGATATCTGAAAAACAAACAAACGGAAATTGACTTCGTGTTTTGAGCAATATCAAAACAAAGACGACCGTTTCCGGCGTAATTTAACGCGCTGAATGCGATAAAACAAGTTTCAGGTCGCTAGCATGTATAGAAAAAAAGTTACTCACCGATATCCACGAAACAAACGAACGGAATTCGACTTTGTGTTTCAAGCAATATCAAAACAAAGACGACCGTTTCCGGCGTAATTTGACGCGCTGAATGCGATAAAACAAGTTTCAGGTCGCTAGCATGTATAGAAAAAAAGTTACTCACCGATATCCACGAAACAAACGCACGGAATTCGACTTTGTGTTTTAAGCAATATCAAAACAAAGACGACCGTTTCCGGCGTAATTTGACGCGCTGAATGCGATAAAACAAGTTTTAGGTCGCTAGCATGTATAGAAAAAAAGTTACCTACCGATATCTGAAAAACAAACAAACGGACTTCGACTTCGTGTTTCGAGCAATATCAAAACAAAGACGACCGTTTCCGGCGTAATTTGACGCGCTGAATGCGATAAAACAAGTTTCAGGTCGCTAGCATGTATAGAAAAAAAGTTACTCACCGATATCCACGAAACAAACGCACGGAATTCGACTTTGTGTTTTAAGCAATATCAAAACAAAGACGACCGTTTCCGGCGTAATTTGACGCGCTGAATGCGATAAAACAAGTTTTAGGTCGCTAGCATGTATAGAAAAAAAGTTACTCACCGATATCCACGAAACAAACGAACGGAATTCGACTTTGTGTTTCAAGCAATATCAAAACAAAGACGACCGTTTCCGGCGTAATTTGACGCGCTGAATGCGATAAAACAAGTTTTAGGTCCCTAGCATGTATAGAAAAAAAGTTACCTACCGATATCTGAAAAACAAACAAACGGACTTCGACTTCGTGTTTCGAGCAATATCAAAACAAAGACGGCCGTTTCCGGCGTAATTTGACGCGCTGAATGCGATAAAACAAGTTTCAGGTCGCTAGCATGTATAGAAAAAAAGTTACTCACCGATATCCACGAAACAAACGAACGGAATTCGACTTCGTGTTTTAAGCAATATCAAAACAAAGACGACCGTTTCCGGCGTAATTTGACGCGCTGAATGCGATAAAACAAGTTTTAGGTCGCTAGCATGTATAGAAAAAAAGTTACCTACCGATATCTGAAAAACAAACAAACGGACTTCGACTTCGTGTTTCGAGCAATATGAAAACAACGACGGCCGTTTCCGGCGTAATTTGACGCGCTGAATGCGATAAAACAAGTTTTAGGTCGCTAGCATGTATAGAAAAAAAGTTACTCACCGATATCCACGAAACAAACGGACGGAATTCGACTTCGTGTTTTAAGCAATATCAAAACAAAGACGACCGTTTCCGGCGTAATTTGACGCGCTAAATGCGATAAAACAAGTTTTAGGTCGCTAGCATGTATAGAAAAAAAGTTACTCACCGATATCCACGAAACAAACGAACGGAATTCGACTTCGTGTTTTAAGCAATATCGAAACAAAGACGACCGTTTCCGGCGTAATTTGACGCGCTGAATGCGATAAAACAAGTTTTAGGTCGCTAGCATGTATAGAAAAAAAGTTACTAACCGATATCTGAAAAACCAACAAACGGACTCCGACTTCGTCTATCGAGCAATATCAAAACAAAGACTGCCGTTTCCGGCGTAATTTGACGCGCTGAATGCGATAAAACAAGTTTTAGGTCGCTAGCATGTATAGAAAAAAAGTTACCTACCGATATCTGAAAAACAAACAAACGGAAATTGACTTCGTGTTTTGAGCAATATCAAAACAAAGACGACCGTTTCCGGCGTAATTTAACGCGCTGAATGCGATAAAACAAGTTTCAGGTCGCTAGCATGTATAGAAAAAAAGTTACTCACCGATATCCACGAAACAAACGAACGGAATTCGACTTTGTGTTTCAAGCAATATCAAAACAAAGACGACCGTTTCCGGCGTAATTTGACGCGCTGAATGCGATAAAACAAGTTTTAGGTCGCTAGCATGTATAGAAAAAAAGTTACCTACCGATATCTGAAAAACAAACAAACGGACTTCGACTTCGTGTTTCGAGCAATATCAAAACAAAGACGACCGTTTCCGGCGTAATTTGACGCGCTGAATGCGATAAAACAAGTTTTAGGTCGCTAGCATGTATAGAAAAAAAGTTACCAAACGATATCTGAAAAACAAACAAACGGACTTCGACTTCGTGTTTCGAGCAATATCAAAACAAAGACGGCCGTTTCCGGCGTAATTTGACGCGCTGAATGCGATGAAACAAGTTTTAGGTCGCTAGCATGTATAGAAAAAAAGTTACCAAACGATATCTGAAAAACAAACAAACGGACTTCGACGTCGTGTTTCGAGCAATATCAAAACAAAGACGGCCGTTTTCGGCGTAATTTGACGCGCTGAATGCGATAAAACAAGTTTTAGGTCGCTAGCATGTATAGAAAAAAAGTTACTCACCGATATCCACGAAACAAACAAACGAAATTCGACTCCGTGTTTTGAGCAATATCAGAACAAAGACGACCGTTTCCGGCGTAATTTGACGGGCTGAATGCGATAAAACAAGTTTTAGGTCGCTAGCATGTATAGAAAAAAAGTTACTCACCGATATCCACGAAACAAACGAACGGAAATTGACTTCGTGTTTTGAGCAATATCAAAACAAAGACGACCGTTTCCGGCGTAATTTGACGCGCTGAATGCGATGAAACAAGTTTTAGGTCGCTAGCATGTATAGAAAAAAAGTTACCAAACGATATCTGAAAAACAAACAAACGGACTTCGACTTCGTGTTTCGAGCAATATCAAAACAAAGACGGCCGTTTCCGGCGTAATTTGACGCGCTGAATGCGATGAAACAAGTTTCAGGTCGCTAGCATGTGTAGAAAAAAAGTTACTCACCGATATCCACGGAACAAACGAACGGAATTCGACTTCGTGTTTTGAGCAATATCGAAACAAAGACGACCGTTTCCGGCGTAATTTGACGCGCTGAATGCGATAAAACAAGTTTTAGGTCGCTAGCATGTATAGAAAAAAAGTTACTAACCGATATCTGAAAAACCAACAAACGGACTCCGACTTCGTCTATCGAGCAATATCAAAACAAAGACTGCCGTTTCCGGCGTAATTTGACGCGCTGAATGCGATAAAACAAGTTTTAGGTCGCTAGCATGTATAGAAAAAAAGTTACCTACCGATATCTGAAAAACAAACAAACGGAAATTGACTTCGTGTTTTGAGCAATATCAAAACAAAGACGACCGTTTCCGGCGTAATTTAACGCGCTGAATGCGATAAAACAAGTTTCAGGTCGCTAGCATGTATAGAAAAAAAGTTACTCACCGATATCCACGAAACAAACGAACGGAATTCGACTTTGTGTTTCAAGCAATATCAAAACAAAGACGACCGTTTCCGGCGTAATTTGACGCGCTGAATGCGATAAAACAAGTTTTAGGTCGCTAGCATGTATAGAAAAAAAGTTACCTACCGATATCTGAAAAACAAACAAACGGACTTCGACTTCGTGTTTCGAGCAATATCAAAACAAAGACGACCGTTTCCGGCGTAATTTGACGCGCTGAATGCGATAAAACAAGTTTTAGGTCGCTAGCATGTATAGAAAAAAAGTTACCAAACGATATCTGAAAAACAAACAAACGGACTTCGACTTCGTGTTTCGAGCAATATCAAAACAAAGACGGCCGTTTCCGGCGTAATTTGACGCGCTGAATGCGATGAAACAAGTTTTAGGTCGCTAGCATGTATAGAAAAAAAGTTACCAAACGATATCTGAAAAACAAACAAACGGACTTCGACGTCGTGTTTCGAGCAATATCAAAACAAAGACGGCCGTTTTCGGCGTAATTTGACGCGCTGAATGCGATAAAACAAGTTTTAGGTCGCTAGCATGTATAGAAAAAAAGTTACTCACCGATATCCACGAAACAAACAAACGAAATTCGACTCCGTGTTTTGAGCAATATCAGAACAAAGACGACCGTTTCCGGCGTAATTTGACGGGCTGAATGCGATAAAACAAGTTTTAGGTCGCTAGCATGTATAGAAAAAAAGTTACTCACCGATATCCACGAAACAAACGAACGGAAATTGACTTCGTGTTTTGAGCAATATCAAAACAAAGACGACCGTTTCCGGCGTAATTTGACGCGCTGAATGCGATGAAACAAGTTTTAGGTCGCTAGCATGTATAGAAAAAAAGTTACCAAACGATATCTGAAAAACAAACAAACGGACTTCGACTTCGTGTTTCGAGCAATATCAAAACAAAGACGGCCGTTTCCGGCGTAATTTGACGCGCTGAATGCGATGAAACAAGTTTCAGGTCGCTAGCATGTGTAGAAAAAAAGTTACTCACCGATATCCACGGAACAAACGAACGGAATTCGACTTCGTGTTTTGAGCAATATCAAAACAAAGACGACCGTTTCCGGCGTAATTTGACGCGCTGAATGCGATAAAACAAGTTTTAGGTCGCTAGCATGTATAGAAAAAAAGTTACCAAACGATATCTGAAAAACAAACAAACGTACTTCGACTTCGTGTTTCGAGCAATATCAAAACAAAGACGGCCGTTTCCGGCGTAATTTGACGCGCTGAATGCGATGAAACAAGTTTCAGGTCGCTAGCATGTGTAGAAAAAAAGTTACTCACCGATATCCACGGAACAAACGAACGGAATTCGACTTCGTGTTTTAAGCAATATCAAAACAAAGACGACCGTTTCCGGCGTGATTTGACGCGCTGAATGCGATGAAACAAGTTTTGGGTCGCTAGCATGTATAGAAAAAAAGTTACCAAACGATATCTGAAAAACAAACAAACGGACTTCGACTTCGTGTTTCGAGCAATATCAAAACAAAGACGGCCGTTTCCGGCGTAATTTGACGCGCTGAATGCGATGAAACAAGTTTTAGGTCGCTAGCATGTATAGAAAAAAAGTTACCAAACGATATCTGAAAAACAAACAAACGGACTTCGACGTCGTGTTTCGAGCAATATCAAAACAAAGACGGCCGTTTTCGGCGTAATTTGACGCGCTGAATGCGATAAAACAAGTTTTAGGTCGCTAGCATGTATAGAAAAAAAGTTACTCACCGATATCCACGAAACAAACAAACGAAATTCGACTCCGTGTTTTGAGCAATATCAGAACAAAGACGACCGTTTTCGGCGTAATTTGACGCGCTGAATGCGATAAAACAAGTTTTAGGTCGCCAGAATGTATAGAAAAAAAGTTACTAACCGATATCTGAAAAACAAACAAACGGACTCCGACTTCGTCTATCGAGCAATATCAAAACAAAGACGGCCGTTTCCGGCGTAATTTGACGCGCTGAATGCGATAAAACAAGTTTTGGGTCGCTAGCATGTATAGAAAAAAAGTTACCAAACGATATCTGAAAAACAAACAAACGGACTTCGACTTCGTGTTTCGAGCAATATCAAAACAAAGACGGCCGTTTCCGGCGTAATTTGACGCGCTGAATGCGATGAAACAAGTTTTAGGTCGCTAGCATGTATAGAAAAAAAGTTACCAAACGATATCTGAAAAACAAACAAACGGACTTCGACGTCGTGTTTCGAGCAATATCAAAACAAAGACGGCCGTTTTCGGCGTAATTTGACGCGCTGAATGCGATAAAACAAGTTTTAGGTCGCTAGCATGTATAGAAAAAAAGTTACTCACCGATATCCACGAAACAAACAAACGAAATTCGACTCCGTGTTTTGAGCAATATCAGAACAAAGACGACCGTTTCCGGCGTAATTTGACGGGCTGAATGCGATAAAACAAGTTTTAGGTCGCTAGCATGTATAGAAAAAAAGTTACTCACCGATATCCACGAAACAAACAAACGAAATTCGACTTCGTGTTTTGAGCAATATCAAAACAAAGACGACCGTTTCCGGCGTAATTTGACGCGCTGAATGCGATAAAACAAGTTTTAGGTCGCTAGCATGTATAGAAAAAAAGTTACCAAACGATATCTGAAAAACAAACAAACGTACTTCGACTTCGTGTTTCGAGCAATATCAAAACAAAGACGGCCGTTTCCGGCGTAATTTGACGCGCTGAATGCGATGAAACAAGTTTCAGGTCGCTAGCATGTGTAGAAAAAAAGTTACTCACCGATATCCACGAAACAAACGAACGGAAATTGACTTCGTGTTTTGAGCAATATCAAACTAAAGACGACCGTTTCCGGCGTAATTTGACGCGCTGAATGCGATGAAACAAGTTTTAGGTCGCTAGCATGTATAGAAAAAAAGTTACCAAACGATATCTGAAAAACAAACAAACGGACTTCGACTTCGTGTTTCGAGCAATATCAAAACAAAGACGGCCGTTTCCGGCGTAATTTGACGCGCTGAATGCGATGAAACAAGTTTTAGGTCGCTAGCATGTATAGAAAAAAAGTTACCAAACGATATCTGAAAAACAAACAAACGGACTTCGACGTCGTGTTTCGAGCAATATCAAAACAAAGACGGCCGTTTTCGGCGTAATTTGACGCGCTGAATGCGATAAAACAAGTTTTAGGTCGCTAGCATGTATAGAAAAAAAGTTACCAAACGATATCTGAAAAACAAACAAACGGACTTCGACTTCGTGTTTCGAGCAATATCAAAACAAAGACGGCCGTTTCCGGCGTAATTTGACGCGCTGAATGCGATGAAACAAGTTTCAGGTCGCTAGCATGTGTAGAAAAAAAGTTACTCACCGATATCCACGGAACAAACGAACGGAATTCGACTTCGTGTTTTGAGCAATATCAAAACAAAGACGACCGTTTCCGGCGTGATTTGACGCGCTGAATGCGATGAAACAAGTTTTAGGTCGCTAGCATGTATAGAGAAAAAGTTACTCACCGATATCCACGAAACAAACAAACGAAATTCGACTCCGTGTTTTGAGCAATATCAGAACAAAGACGACCGTTTTCGGCGTAATTTGACGCGCTGAATGCGATAAAACTAGTTTTAGGTCGCCAGAATGTATAGAAAAAAAGTTACTAACCGATATCTGAAAAACAAACAAACGGACTCCGACTTCGTCTATCGAGCAATATCAAAACAAAGACGGCCGTTTCCGGCGTAATTTGACGCGCTGAATGCGATGAAACAAGTTTCAGGTCGCTAGCATGTATAGAAAAAAAGTTACTCACCGATATCCACGAAACAAACGAACGTAAATTGACTTCGTGTTTTGAGCAATATCAAAACAAAAACGACCGTTTCCGGCGTAATTTGACGCGCTGAATGCGATGAAACAAGTTTTGGGTCGCTAGCATGTATAGAAAAAAAGTAACCAACCGATATCTGAAAAACAAACAAACGGACTTCGACTTCGTGTTTCGAGCAATATCAAAACAAAGACGGCCGTTTCCGGCGTAATTTGACGCGCTGAATGCGATGAAACAAGTTTTAGGTCGCTAGCATGTATAGAAAAAAAGTTACTTACCGATATTCACGAAACAAACGGACGGAATTCGACTTCGTCTATCAAGCAATATCAAAACAAAGACGGCCGTTTCCGGCGTAATTTGACGCGCTGAATGCGATGAAACAAGTTTCAGGTCGCCAGAATGTATAGAAAAAAAGTTACTAACCGATATCTGAAAAACAAACAAACGGACTCCGACTTCGTCTATCGAGCAATATCAAAACAAAGACGGCCGTTTCCGGCGTAATTTGACGCGCTGAATGCGATAAAACAAGTTTTAGGTCGCTAGCATGTATAGAAAAAAAGTTACCAACCGATATCTGAAAAACAAACAAACGTACTTCGACTTCGTGTTTCGTGCAATATCAAAACAAAGACGGCCGTTTCCGGCGTAATTTGACGCGCTGAATGCGATGAAACAAGTTTTAGGTCGCTAGCATGTGTAGAAAAAAAGTTACTCACCGATATCCACGGAACAAACGAACGGAATTCGACTTCGTGTTTTGAGCAATATCAAAACAAAGACGACCGTTTCCGGCGTAATTTGACGCGCTGAATGCGATGAAACAAGTTTTAGGTCGCTAGCATGTATAGAGAAAAAGTTACTCACCGATATCCACGAAACAAACAAACGAAATTCGACTCCGTGTTTTGAGCAATATCAGAACAAAGACGACCGTTTTCGGCGTAATTTGACGCGCTGAATGCGATGAAACAAGTTTTAGGTCGCCAGAATGTATAGAAAAAAAGTTACTAACCGATATCTGAAAAACAAACAAACAGACTCCGACTTCGTCTATCGAGCAATATCAAAACAAAGACGGCCGTTTCCGGCGTAATTTGACGCGCTGAATGCGATGAAACAAGTTTTAGGTCGCTAGCTTGTATAGAAAAAAAGTTACCAAACGATATCTGAAAAACAAACAAACGGACTTCGACTTCGTGTTTCGAGCAATATCAAAACAAAGACGGCCGTTTCCGGCGTAATTTGACGCGCTGAATGCGATAAAACAAGTTTTAGGTCGCTAGCATGTATAGAGAAAAAGTTACTCACCGATATCCACGAAACAAACGAACGGAAATTGACTTCGTGTTTTGAGCAATATCAGAACAAAGACGACCGTTTCCGGCGTAATTTGACGGGCTGAATGCGATAAAACAAGTTTTAGGTCGCTAGCATGGATAGAAAAAAAGTTACCAACCGATATCTCAAAAACACACAAACGGACTCCGACTTCGTCTATCAAGCAATTTCAAAACAAAGACGACCGTTTCCGGCGTAATTTGACGGGCTGAATGCGATGAAACAAGTTTCAGGTCTCTTGCATGTATAGAAAAAAAGTTACTCACCGATATCCACGAAACAAACGAACGGAAATTGACTTCGTGTTTTGAGCAATATCAAAACAAAAACGACCGTTTCCGGCGTAATTTGACGCGCTGAATGCGATGAAACAAGTTTTGGGTCGCTAGCATGTATAGAAAAAAAGTAACCAACCGATATCTGAAAAACAAACAAACGGACTTCGACTTCGTGTTTCGAGCAATATCAAAACAAAGACGGCCGTTTCCGGCGTAATTTGACGCGCTGAATGCGATGAAACAAGTTTTAGGTCGCTAGCATGTATAGAAAAAAAGTTAATTACCGATATTCACGAAACAAACGGACGGAATTCGACTTCGTCTATCAAGCAATATCAAAACAAAGACGGCCGTTTCCGGCGTAATTTGACGCGCTGAATGCGATGAAACAAGTTTCAGGTCGCCAGAATGTATAGAAAAAAAGTTACCAACCGATATCTGAAAAACAAACAAACGGACTCCGACTTCGTCTATCGAGCAATATCAAAACAAAGACGGCCGTTTCCGGCGTAATTTGACGCGCTGAATGCGATAAAACAAGATTTAGGTCGCTAGCATGTATAGAAAAAAAGTTACCAACCGATATCTGAAAAACAAACAAACGTACTTCGACTTCGTGTTTCGTGCAATATCAAAACAAAGACGGCCGTTTCCGGCGTAATTTGACGCGCTGAATGCGATGAAACAAGTTTTAGGTCGCTAGCATGTGTAGAAAAAAAGTTACTCACCGATATCCACGGAACAAACGAACGGAATTCGACTTCGTGTTTTGAGCAATATCAAAACAAAGACGACCGTTTCCGGCGTAATTTGACGCGCTGAATGCGATGAAACAAGTTTTAGGTCGCTAGCATGTATAGAGAAAAAGTTACTCACCGATATCCACGAAACAAACAAACGAAATTCGACTCCGTGTTTTGAGCAATATCAGAACAAAGACGACCGTTTTCGGCGTAATTTGACGCGCTGAATGCGATGAAACAAGTTTTAGGTCGCCAGAATGTATAGAAAAAAAGTTACTAACCGATATCTGAAAAACAAACAAACAGACTCCGACTTCGTCTATCGAGCAATATCAAAACAAAGACGGCCGTTTCCGGCGTAATTTGACGCGCTGAATGCGATGAAACAAGTTTTAGGTCGCTAGCTTGTATAGAAAAAAAGTTACCAAACGATATCTGAAAAACAAACAAACGGACTTCGACTTCGTGTTTCGAGCAATATCAAAACAAAGACGGCCGTTTCCGGCGTAATTTGACGCGCTGAATGCGATAAAATAAGTTTTAGGTCGCTAGCATGTATAGAGAAAAAGTTACTCACCGATATCCACGAAACAAACGAACGGAAATTGACTTCGTGTTTTGAGCAATATCAGAACAAAGACGACCGTTTCCGGCGTAATTTGACGGGCTGAATGCGATAAAACAAGTTTTAGGTCGCTAGCATGGATAGAAAAAAAGTTACCAACCGATATCTCAAAAACACACAAACGGACTCCGACTTCGTCTATCAAGCAATTTCAAAACAAAGACGACCGTTTCCGGCGTAATTTGACGGGCTGAATGCGATGAAACAAGTTTCAGGTCGCTAGCATGTATAGAAAAAAAGTTACTCACCGATATCCACGAAACAAACGAACGGAAATTGACTTCGTGTTTTGAGCAGTATCAAAACAAAGACGGCCGTTTCCGGCGTAATTTGACGCGCTAAATGCGATGAACCAAGTTTTAGGTCGCTAGCATGTATAGAAGAAAAGTTACCAAACGATATCTGAAAAACAAACAAACGGACTTCGACTTCGTGTTTCGAGCAATATCAAAACAAAGACGGCCGTTTCCGGCGTAATTTGACGCGCTGAATGCGATGAACCAAGTTTTAGGTCGCTAGCATGTATAGAAAAAAAGTTACCAAACGATATCTGAAAAACAAACAAACGGACTTCGACTTCATGTTTCGAGCAATATCAAAACAAAGACGGCCGTTTTCGGCGTAATTTGACGCGCTGAATGCGATAAAACAAGTTTTAGGTCGCTAGCATGGATAGAAAAAAAGTTACCAACCGATATCTCAAAAACAAACAAACGGACTCCGACTTCGTCTATCAAGCAATTTCAAAACAAAGACGACCGTTTCCGGCGTAATTTGACGCGCTGAATGCGATAAAACAAGTTTTAGGTCGCTAGCGTGTATAGAAAAAAAGTTAATCACCGATATCCACGAAACAAACGAACGGAATTCGACTTCGTGTTTTAAGCAATATCAAAACAAAGACGACCGTTTCTGGCGTAATTTGACGGGCTGAATGCGATAAAACAAGTTTTAGGTCGCTAGCATGTATAGAAAAAAAGTTACTCACCGATATCCACGAAACAAACAAACGAAATTCGACTCCGTGTTTTGAGCAATATCAAAACAAAGACGACCGTTTCCGGCGTAATTTGACGCGCTGAATGCGATGAAACAAGTTTTAGGTCGCTAGCATGTACAGAAAAAAAGTTACCAAACGATATCTGAAAAACAAACAAACGGACTTCGACTTCGTGTTTCGAGCAATATCAAAACAAAGACGGCCGTTTCCGGCGTAATTTGACGCGCTGAATGCGATGAAACAAGTTTCAGGTCGCTAGCATGTGTAGAAAAAAAGTTACACACCGATATCCACGGAACAAACGAACGGAATTCGACTTCGTGTTTTGAGCAATATCAAAACAAAGACGACCGTTTCCGGCGTAATTTGACGCGCTGAATGCGATAAAACAAGTTTTAGGTCGCTAGCATGGATAGAAAAAAAGTTACCAACCGATATCTCAAAAACAAACAAACGGACTCCGACTTCGTCTATCAAGCAATTTCAAAACAAAGACGACCGTTTCCGGCGTAATTTGACGCGCTGAATGCGATGAACCAAGTTTTAGGTCGCTAGCATGTATAGAAAAAAAGTTACCAAACGATATCTGAAAAACAAACAAACGGACTTCGACTTCGTGTTTCGAGCAATATCAAAACAAAGACGGCCGTTTTCGGCGTAATTTGACGCGCTGAATGCGATAAAACAAGTTTTAGGTCGCTAGCATGGATAGAAAAAAAGTTACCAACCGATATCTCAAAAACAAACAAACGGACTCCGACTTCGTCTATCAAGCAATTTCAAAACAAAGACGACCGTTTCCGGCGTAATTCGACGCGCTGAATGCGATAAAACAAGTTTTAGGTCGCTAGCGTGTATAGAAAAAAAGTTAATCACCGATATCCACGAAACAAACAAACGAAATTCGACTCCGTGTTTTGAGCAATATCGGTACAAAGACGACCGTTTCCGGCGTAATTTGACGCGCTGAATGCGATGAAACAAGTTTTAGGTCGCTAGCATGTATAGAAAAAAAGTTACCAAACGATATCTGAAAAACAAACAAACGGACTTCGACTTCGTGTTTCGAGCAATATCAAAACAAAGACGGCCGTTTCCGGCGTAATTTGACGCGCTGGATGCGATGAAACAAGTTTCAGGTCGCTAGCATGTGTAGAAAAAAAGTTACTCACCGATATCCACGGAACAAACGAACGGAATTCGACTTCGTGTTTTGAGCAATATCAAAACAAAGACGACCGTTTCCGGCGTAATTTGACGCGCTGAATGCGATAAAACAAGTTTTAGGTCGCTAGCATGGATAGAAAAAAAGTTACCAACCGATATCTCAAAAACAAACAAACGGACTCCGACTTCGTCTATCAAGCAATTTCAAAACAAAGACGACCGTTTCCGGCGTAATTTGACGGGCTGAATGCGATGAAACAAGTTTCAGGTCGCTAGCATGTATAGAAAAAAAGTTACTCACCGATATCCACGAAACAAACGAACGGAAATTGACTTCGTGTTTTGAGCAATATCAAAACAAAAACGACCGTTTCCGGCGTAATTTGACGCGCTGAATGCGATGAAACAAGTTTTGGGTCGCTAGCATGTATAGAAAAAAAGTTACCAACCGATATCTGAAAAACAAACAAACGGACTTCGACTTCGTGTTTCGAGCAATATCAAAACAAAGACGGCCGTTACCGGCGTGATTTGACGCGCTGAATGCGATAAAACAAGTTTTAGGTCGCTAGCGTGTATAGAAAAAAAGTTAATCACCGATATCCACGGAACAAACGAACGGAATTCGACTTCGTGTTTTGAGCAATATCAAAACAAAGACGACCGTTTCCGGCGTAATTTGACGCGCTGAATGCGATAAAACAAGTTTTAGGTCGCTAGCATGGATAGAAAAAAAGTTACCAACCGATATCTCAAAAACAAACAAACGGACTCCGACTTCGTCTATCAAGCAATTTCAAAACAAAGACGACCGTTTCCGGCGTAATTTGACGGGCTGAATGCGATGAAACAAGTTTCAGGTCGCTAGCATGTATAGAAAAAAAGTTACTCACCGATATCCACGAAACAAACGAACGGAAATTGACTTCGTGTTTTGAGCAATATCAAAACAAAAACGACCGTTTCCGGCGTAATTTGACGCGCTGAATGCGATGAAACAAGTTTTGGGTCGCTAGCATGTATAGAAAAAAAGTTACCAACCGATATCTGAAAAACAAACAAACGGACTTCGACTTCGTGTTTCGAGCAATATCAAAACAAAGACGGCCGTTACCGGCGTGATTTGACGCGCTGAATGCGATAAAACAAGTTTTAGGTCGCTAGCGTGTATAGAAAAAAAGTTAATCACCGATATCCACGAAACAAACGAACGGAATTCGACTTCGTGTTTTAAGCAATATCAAAACAAAGACGACCGTTTCTGGCGTAATTTGACGGGCTGAATGCGATAAAACAAGTTTTAGGTCGCTAGCATGTATAGAAAAAAAGTTACTCACCGATATCCACGAAACAAACAAACGAAATTCGACTCCGTGTTTTGAGCAATATCAGAACAAAGACGACCGTTTCCGGCGTAATTTGACGGGCTGAATGCGATAAAACAAGTTTTAGGTCGCTAGCATGTATAGAAAAAAAGTTACTCACCGATATCCACGAAACAAACGAACGGAAATTGACTTCGTGTTTTGAGCAATATCAAAACAAAGACGACCGTTTCCGGCGTGATTTGACGCGCTGAATGCGATGAAACAAGTTTTAGGTCGCTAGCTTGTATAGAAAAAAAGTTACCAAACGATATCTGAAAAACAAACAAACGGACTTCGACTTCGTGTTTCGAGCAATATCAAAACAAAGACGGCCGTTTTCGGCGTAATTTGACGCGCTGTATGCGATAAAACAAGTTTTAGGTCGCTAGCATGTATAGAAAAAAAGTTACCAAACGATATCTGAAAAACAAACAAACGGACTTCGACTTCGTGTTTCGAGCAATATCAAAACAAAGACGGCCGTTTCCGGCGTAATTTGACGCGCTGAATGCGATGAACCAAGTTTTAGGTCGCTAGCATGTATGGAAAAAAAGTTACCAAACGATATCTGAAAAACAAACAAACGGACTTCGACTTCGTGTTTCGAGCAATATCAAAACAAAGACGGCCGTTTTCGGCGTAATTTGACGCGCTGAATGCGATAAAACAAGTTTTAGGTCGCTAGCATGGATAGAAAAAAAGTTACCAACCGATATCTCAAAAACAAACAAACGGACTCCGACTTCGTCTATCAAGCAATTTCAAAACAAAGACGACCGTTTCCGGCGTAATTTGACGCGCTGGATGCGATAAAACAAGTTTTAGGTCGCTAGCATGTATAGAAAAAAAGTTACTCACCGATATCCACGAAACAAACAAACGAAATTCGACTCCGTGTTTTGAGCAATATCAAAACAAAGACGACCGTTTCCGGCGTAATTTGACGCGCTGAATGCGATGAAACAAGTTTTAGGTCGCTAGCATGTATAGAAAAAAAGTTACCAAACGATATCTGAAAAACAAACAAACGGACTTCGACTTCGTGTTTCGAGCAATATCAAAACAAAGACGGCCGTTTTCGGCGTAATTTGACGCGCTGAATGCGATAAAACAAGTTTTAGGTCGCTAGCATGGATAGAAAAAAAGTTACCAACCGATATCTCAAAAACAAACAAACGGACTCCGACTTCGTCTATCAAGCAATTTCAAAACAAAGACGACCGTTTCCGGCGTAATTTGACGCGCTGAATGCGATGAACCAAGTTTTAGGTCGCTAGCATGTATAGAAAAAAAGTTACCAAACGATATCTGAAAAACAAACAAACGGACTTCGACTTCGTGTTTCGAGCAATATCAAAACAAAGACGGCCGTTTTCGGCGTAATTTGACGCGCTGAATGCGATAAAACAAGTTTTAGGTCGCTAGCATGGATAGAAAAAAAGTTACCAACCGATATCTCAAAAACAAACAAACGGACTCCGACTTCGTCTATCAAGCAATTTCAAAACAAAGACGACCGTTTCCGGCGTAATTTGACGCGCTGGATGCGATAAAACAAGTTTTAGGTCGCTAGCATGTATAGAAAAAAAGTTACTCACCGATATCCACGAAACAAACAAACGAAATTCGACTCCGTGTTTTGAGCAATATCAAAACAAAGACGACCGTTTCCGGCGTAATTTGACGCGCTGAATGCGATGAAACAAGTTTTAGGTCGCTAGCATGTATAGAAAAAAAGTTACCAAACGATATCTGAAAAACAAACAAACGGACTTCGACTTCGTGTTTCGAGCAATATCAAAACAAAGACGGCCGTTTCCGGCGTAATTTGACGCGCTGAATGCGATGAAACAAGTTTCAGGTCGCTAGCATGTGTAGAAAAAAAGTTACACACCGATATCCACGGAACAAACGAACGGAATTCGACTTCGTGTTTTGAGCAATATCAAAACAAAGACGACCGTTTCCGGCGTAATTTGACGCGCTGAATGCGATAAAACAAGTTTTAGGTCGCTAGCATGTATAGAAAAAAAGTTACTCACCGACATCCACGGAACAAACGAACGGAAGTCGACTTCGTGTTTTGAGCAATATCAAAACAAAGACGACCGTTTCCGGCGTAATTTGACGCGCTGAATGCGATAGAACAAGTTTTAGGTCGCTAGCATGTATAGAGAAAAAGTTACTCACCGATATCCACGAAACAAACAAACGAAATTCGACTCCGTGTTTTGAGCGATATCAGAACAAAGACGACCGTTTTCGGCGTAATTTGACGCGCTGAATGCGATGAAACAAGTTTTAGGTCGCCAGAATGTATAGAAAAAAAGTTACTAACCGATATCTGAAAAACAAACAAACGGACTCCGACTTCGTCTATCGAGCAATATCAAAACAAAGACGGCCGTTTCCGGCGTAATTTGACGCGCTGAATGCGATGAAACAAGTTTTAGGTCGCTAGCATGTATAGAAAAAAAGTTACTTACCGATATCCACGAAACAAATGGACGGAATTCGACTTCGTCTATCAAGCAATATCAAAACAAAGACGGCCGTTTCCGGCGTAATTTGACGCGCTGAATGCGATGAAACAAGTTTTAGGTCGCCAGAATGTATAGAAAAAAAGTTACTAACCGATATCTGAAAAACAAACAAACGGACTCCGACTTCGTCTACCGAGCAATATCAAAACAAAGACGGCCGTTTCCGGCGTAATTTGACGCGCTGAATGCGATGAAACAAGTTTTAGGTCGCCAGAATGTATAGAAAAAAAGTTACTAACCGATATCTGAAAAACAAACAAACGGACTCCGACTTCGTCTACCGAGCAATATCAAAACAAAGACGGCCGTTTCCAGCGTAATTTGACGCGCTGAATGCGATGAAACAAGTTTTAGGTCGCTAGCATGTATAGAAAAAAAGTTACTAACCGATATCTGAAAAACAAACAAACGGACTCCGACTTCGTCTATCGAGCAATATCAAAACAAAGACGGCCGTTTCCGGCGTAATTTGACGCGCTGAATGCGATGAAACAAGTTTTAGGTCGCTAGCATGTATAGAAAAAAAGTTACTTACCGATATCCACGAAACAAACGAACGGAATTCGACTTCGTGTTTTGAGCAATATCAAAACAAAGACGACCGTTTCCGGCGTAATTTGACGCGCTGAATGCGATAAAACAAGTTTTAGGTCGCTAGCATGTATAGAAAAAAAGTTACCAAACGATATCTGAAAAACAAACAAACGTACTTCGACTTCGTGTTTCGAGCAATATCAAAACAAAGACGGCCGTTTCCGGCGTAATTTGACGCGCTGAATGCGATGAAACAAGTTTCAGGTCGCTAGCATGTGTAGAAAAAAAGTTACTCACCGACATCCACGGAACAAACGAACGGAAGTCGACTTCGTGTTTTGAGCAATATCAAAACAAAGACGACCGTTTCCGGCGTAATTTGACGCGCTGAATGCGATAGAACAAGTTTTAGGTCGCTAGCATGTATAGAGAAAAAGTTACTCACCGATATCCACGAAACAAACAAACGAAATTCGACTCCGTGTTTTGAGCAATATCAGAACAAAGACGACCGTTTTCAGCGTAATTTGACGCGCTGAATGCGATGAAACAAGTTTTAGGTCGCCAGAATGTATAGAAAAAAAGTTACTAACCGATATCTGAAAAACAAACAAACGGACTCCGACTTCGTCTATCGAGCAATATCAAAACAAAGACGGCCGTTTCCGGCGTAATTTGACGCGCTAAATGCGATGAAACTAGTTCTAGGTCGCTAGCATGTATAGAAAAAAAGTTACTTACCGATATCCACGAAACAAATGGACGGAATTCGACTTCGTCTATCAAGCAATATCAAAACAAAGACGGCCGTTTCCGGCGTAATTTGACGCGCTGAATGCGATGAAACAAGTTTTAGGTCGCCAGAATGTATAGAAAAAAAGTTACTAACCGATATCTGAAAAACAAACAAACGGACTCCGACTTCGTCTACCGAGCAATATCAAAACAAAGACGGCCGTTTCCAGCGTAATTTGACGCGCTGAATGCGATGAAACAAGTTTTAGGTCGCTAGCATGTATAGAAAAAAAGTTACTAACCGATATCTGAAAAACAAACAAACGGACTCCGACTTCGTCTATCGAGCAATATCAAAACAAAGACGGCCGTTTCCGGCGTAATTTGACGCGCTGAATGCGATGAAACAAGTTTTAGGTCGCTAGCATGTATAGAAAAAAAGTTACTTACCGATATCCACGAAACAAATGGACGGAATTCGACTTCGTCTATCAAGCAATATCAAAACAAAGACGGCCGTTTCCGGCGTAATTTGACGCGCTGAATGCGATGAAACAAGTTTTAGGTCGCCAGAATGTATAGAAAAAAAGTTACTAACCGATATCTGAAAAACAAACAAACGGACTCCGACTTCGTCTACCGAGCAATATCAAAACAAAGACGGCCGTTTCCGGCGTAATTTGACGCGCTGAATGCGATGAAACAAGTTTTAGGTCGCCAGAATGTATAGAAAAAAAGTTACTAACCGATATCTGAAAAACAAACAAACGGACTCCGACTTCGTCTACCGAGCAATATCAAAACAAAGACGGCCGTTTCCAGCGTAATTTGACGCGCTGAATGCGATGAAACAAGTTTTAGGTCGCTAGCATGTATAGAAAAAAAGTTACTAACCGATATCTGAAAAACAAACAAACGGACTCCGACTTCGTCTATCGAGCAATATCAAAACAAAGACGGCCGTTTCCGGCGTAATTTGACGCGCTGAATGCGATGAAACAAGTTTTAGGTCGCTAGCATGTATAGAAAAAAAGTTACTTACCGATATCCACGAAACAAACGAACGGAATTCGACTTCGTGTTTTGAGCAATATCAAAACAAAGACGACCGTTTCCGGCGTAATTTGACGCGCTGAATGCGATAAAACAAGTTTTAGGTCGCTAGCATGTATAGAAAAAAAGTTACCAAACGATATCTGAAAAACAAACAAACGTACTTCGACTTCGTGTTTCGAGCAATATCAAAACAAAGACGGCCGTTTCCGGCGTAATTTGACGCGCTGAATGCGATGAAACAAGTTTCAGGTCGCTAGCATGTGTAGAAAAAAAGTTACTCACCGACATCCACGGAACAAACGAACGGAAGTCGACTTCGTGTTTTGAGCAATATCAAAACAAAGACGACCGTTTCCGGCGTAATTTGACGCGCTGAATGCGATAGAACAAGTTTTAGGTCGCTAGCATGTATAGAGAAAAAGTTACTCACCGATATCCACGAAACAAACAAACGAAATTCGACTCCGTGTTTTGAGCAATATCAGAACAAAGACGACCGTTTTCAGCGTAATTTGACGCGCTGAATGCGATGAAACAAGTTTTAGGTCGCCAGAATGTATAGAAAAAAAGTTACTAACCGATATCTGAAAAACAAACAAACGGACTCCGACTTCGTCTATCGAGCAATATCAAAACAAAGACGGCCGTTTCCGGCGTAATTTGACGCGCTGAATGCGATGAAACAAGTTTTAGGTCGCTAGCATGTATAGAAAAAAAGTTACTTACCGATATCCACGAAACAAATGGACGGAATTCGACTTCGTCTATCAAGCAATATCAAAACAAAGACGGCCGTTTCCGGCGTAATTTGACGCGCTGAATGCGATGAAACAAGTTTTAGGTCGCCAGAATGTATAGAAAAAAAGTTACTAACCGATATCTGAAAAACAAACAAACGGACTCCGACTTCGTCTACCGAGCAATATCAAAACAAAGACGGCCGTTTCCAGCGTAATTTGACGCGCTGAATGCGATGAAACAAGTTTTAGGTCGCTAGCATGTATAGAAAAAAAGTTACTAACCGATATCTGAAAAACAAACAAACGGACTCCGACTTCGTCTATCGAGCAATATCAAAACAAAGACGGCCGTTTCCGGCGTAATTTGACGCGCTGAATGCGATGAAACAAGTTTTAGGTCGCTAGCATGTATAGAAAAAAAGTTACTTACCGATATCCACGAAACAAACGGACGGAATTCGACTTCGTCTATCAAGCAATATCAAAACGAAGACGGCCGTTTCCGGCGTAATTTGACGCGCTGAATGCGATGAAACAAGTTTCAGGTCGCTAGCATGTATAGAAAAAAAGTTACTTACCGATATCCACGGAACAAACGAACGGAATTCGACTTCGTGTTTTGAGCAATATCAGAACAAAGACGACCGTTTCCGGCGTAATTTGACGCGCTGAATGCGATAAAACAAGTTTTAGGTCGCCAGAATGTATAGAAAAAAAGTTACTAACCGATATCTGAAAAACAAACAAACGGACTCCGACTTCGTCTATCGAGCAATATCAAAACAAAGACGGCCGTTACCGGCGTAATTTGACGGGCTGAATGCGATAAAACAAGTTTTAGGTCGCTAGCATGTATAGAAAAAAAGTTACTCACCGATATCCACGGAACAAACGAACGGAATTCGACTTCGTGTTTTAGGCAATCTCAAAACAAAGACGACCGCTTCCGGCGTAATTTGACGCGCTGAATGCGATAAAACAAGTTTTAGGTCGCTAGCATGTATAGAAAAAAAGTTACCAACCGATATCTGAAAAACAAACAAACGTACTTCGACTTCGTGTTTCGTGCAATATCAAAACAAAGACGGCCGTTTCCGGCGTAATTTGACGCGCTGAATGCGATGAAACAAGTTTTAGGTCGCTAGCATGTGTAGAAAAAAAGTTACTCACCGATATCCACGGAACAAACGAACGGAATTCGACTTCGTGTTTTGAGCAATATCAAAACAAAGACGACCGTTTCCGGCGTAATTTGACGCGCTGAATGCGATAAAACAAGTTTTAGGTCGCTAGCATGTATAGAGAAAAAGTTACTCACCGATATCCACGAAACAAACAAACGAAATTCGACTCCGTGTTTTGAGCAATATCAGAACAAAGACGACCGTTTTCGGCGTAATTTGACGCGCTGAATGCGATGAAACAAGTTTTAGGTCGCCAGAATGTATAGAAAAAAAGTTACTAACCGATATCTGAAAAACAAACAAACGGACTCCGACTTCGTCTATCGAGCAATATCAAAACAAAGACGGCCGTTTCCGGCGTAATTTGACGCGCTGAATGCGATGAAACAAGTTTTAGGTCGCTAGCATGTATAGAAAAAAAGTTACTTACCGATATCCACGAAACAAACGGACGGAATTCGACTTCGTCTATCAAGCAATATCAAAACAAAGACGGCCGTTTCCGGCGTAATTTGACGCGCTGAATGCGATGAAACAAGTTTTAGGTCGCTAGCATGTATAGAAAAAAAGTTACCAACCGATATCTGAAAAACAAACAAACGTACTTCGACTTCGTGTTTCGTGCAATATCAAAACAAAGACGGCCGTTTCCGGCGTAATTTGACGCGCTGAATGCGATGAAACAAGTTTTAGGTCGCTAGCATGTGTAGAAAAAAAGTTACTCACCGATATCCACGGAACAAACGAACGGAATTCGACTTCGTGTTTTGAGCAATATCAAAACAAAGACGACCGTTTCCGGCGTAATTTGACGCGCTGAATGCGATAAAACAAGTTTTAGGTCGCTAGCATGTATAGAGAAAAAGTTACTCACCGATATCCACGAAACAAACAAACGAAATTCGACTCCGTGTTTTGAGCAATATCAGAACAAAGACGACCGTTTTCGGCGTAATTTGACGCGCTGAATGCGATGAAACAAGTTTTAGGTCGCCAGAATGTATAGAAAAAAAGTTACTAACCGATATCTGAAAAACAAACAAACGGACTCCGACTTCGTCTATCGAGCAATATCAAAACAAAGACGGCCGTTTCCGGCGTAATTTGACGCGCTGAATGCGATGAAACAAGTTTTAGGTCGCTAGCATGTATAGAAAAAAAGTTACTTACCGATATCCACGAAACAAACGGACGGAATTCGACTTCGTCTATCAAGCAATATCAAAACAAAGACGGCCGTTTCCGGCGTAATTTGACGCGCTGAATGCGATGAAACAAGTTTTAGGTCGCCAGAATGTATAGAAAAAAAGTTACTAACCGATATCTGAAAAACAAACAAACGGACTCCGACTTCGTCTACCGAGCAATATCAAAACAAAGACGGCCGTTTCCAGCGTAATTTGACGCGCTGAATGCGATAAAACAAGTTTTAGGTCGCTAGCATGTATAGAAAAAAAGTTACTAACCGATATCTGAAAAACAAACAAACGGACTCCGACTTCGTCTATCGAGCAATATCAAAACAAAGACGGCCGTTTCCGGCGTAATTTGACGCGCTGAATGCGATGAAACAAGTTTCAGGTCGCCAGAATGTATAGAAAAAAAGTTACTAACCGATATCTGAAAAACAAACAAACGGACTCCGACTTCGTCTACCGAGCAATATCAAAACAAAGACGGCCGTTTCCAGCGTAATTTGACGCGCTGAATGCGATGAAACAAGTTTTAGGTCGCCAGCATGTATAGAAAAAAAGTTACTAACCGATATCTGAAAAACAAACAAACGGACTCCGACTTCGTCTATCGAGCAATATCAAAACAAAGACGGCCGTTTCCGGCGTAATTTGACGCGCTGAATGCGATGAAACAAGTTTTAGGTCGCCAGAATGTATAGAAAAAAAGTTACTAACCGATATCTGAAAAACAAACAAACGGACTCCGACTTCGTCTATCGAGCAATATCAAAACAAAGACGGCCGTTTCCGGCGTAATTTGACGCGCTGAATGCGATGAAACAAGTTTTAGGTCGCTAGCATGTATAGAAAAAAAGTTACTTACCGATATCCACGAAACAAACGGACGGAATTCGACTTCGTCTATCAAGCAATATCAAAACGAAGACGGCCGTTTCCGGCGTAATTTGACGCGCTGAATGCGATGAAACAAGTTTCAGGTCGCTAGCATGTATAGAAAAAAAGTTACTGACCGATATCCACGGAACAAACAAACGGACTCCGACTTCGTCTATCGAGCAATATCAAAACAAAGACGGCCGTTTCCGGCGTAATTTGACGCGCTGAATGCGATGAAACAAGTTTTAGGTCGCCAGAATGTATAGAAAAAAAGTTACTAACCGATATCTGAAAAACAAACAAACGGACTCCGACTTCGTCTACCGAGCAATATCAAAACAAAGACGGCCGTTTCCAGCGTAATTTGACGCGCTGAATGCGATGAAACAAGTTTTAGGTCGCTAGCATGTATAGAAAAAAAGTTACTAACCGATATCTGAAAAACAAACAAACGGACTCCGACTTCGTCTATCGAGCAATATCAAAACAAAGACGGCCGTTTCCGGCGTAATTTGACGCGCTGAATGCGATGAAACAAGTTTTAGGTCGCTAGCATGTATAGAAAAAAAGTTACTTACCGATATCCACGAAACAAACGGACGGAATTCGACTTCGTCTATCAAGCAATATCAAACCGAAGACGGCCGTTTCCGGCGTAATTTGACGCGCTGAATGCGATGAAACAAGTTTCAGGTCGCTAGCATGTATAGAAAAAAAGTTACTGACCGATATCCACGGAACAAACGAACGGAATTCGACTTCGTGTTTTGAGCAATATCAGAACAAAGACGACCGTTTCCGGCGTAATTTGACGCGCTGAATGCGATAAAACAAGTTTTAGGTCGCCAGAATGTATAGAAAAAAAGTTACTGACCGATATCTGAAAAACAAACAAACGGACTCCGACTTCGTCTATCGAGCAATATCAAAACAAAGACGGCCGTTTCCGGCGTAATTTGACGGGCTGAATGCGATAAAACAAGTTTTAGGTCGCTAGCATGTGTAGAAAAAAAGTTACTCACCGATATCCACGAAACAAACGAACGAAAATTGACTTCGTGTTTTGAGCAATATCAAAACAAAGACGACCGTTTCCGGCGTAATTTGACGCGCTGAATGCGATAAAACAAGTTTTAGGTCGCCAGCATGTATAAAAAAAAAGTTACTTACCGATATCCACGAAACAAACGAACGGAATTCGACTTCGTGTTTTAAGCAATATCAAAACAAAGACGGCCGTTTCCGGCGTAATTTGACGCGCTGAATGCGATGAAACAAGTTTTAGGTCGCCAGAATGTATAGAAAAAAAGTTACTAACCGATATCTGAAAAACAAACAAACGGACTCCGACTTCGTCTACCGAGCAATATCAAAACAAAGACGGCCGTTTCCGGCGTAATTTGACGCGCTGAATGCGATGAAACAAGTTTTAGGTCGCTAGCATGTATAGAAAAAAAGTTACTAACCGATATCTGAAAAACAAACAAACGGACTCCGACTTCGTCTATCGAGCAATATCAAAACAAAGACGGCCGTTTCCGGCGTAATTTGACGCGCTGAATGCGATGAAACAAGTTTTCGGTCGCTAGCATGTATAGAAAAAAAGTTACTTACCGATATCCACGAAACAAACGGACGGAATTCGACTTCGTCTATCAAGCAATATCAAAACGAAGACGGCCGTTTCCGGCGTAATTTGACGCGCTGAATGCGATGAAACAAGTTTCAGGTCGCTAGCATGTATAGAAAAAAAGTTACTTACCGATATCCACGGAACAAACGAACGGAATTCGACTTCGTGTTTTGAGCAATATCAGAACAAAGACGACCGTTTCCGGCGTAATTTGACGCGCTGAATGCGATAAAACAAGTTTTAGGTCGCCAGAATGTATAGAAAAAAAGTTACTGACCGATATCTGAAAAACAAACAAACGGACTCCGACTTCGTCTATCGAGCAATATCAAAACAAAGACGGCCGTTTCCGGCGTAATTTGACGGGCTGAATGCGATAAAACAAGTTTTAGGTCGCTAGCATGTGTAGAAAAAAAGTTACTCACCGATATCCACGAAACAAACGAACGAAAATTGACTTCGTGTTTTGAGCAATATCAAAACAAAGACGACCGTTTCCGGCGTAATTTGACGCGCTGAATGCGATAAAACAAGTTTTAGGTCGCCAGCATGTATAAAAAAAAAGTTACTTACCGATATCCACGAAACAAACGAACGGAATTCGACTTCGTGTTTTAAGCAATATCAAAACAAAGACGACCGTTTCCGGCGTAATTTGACGGGCTGAATGCGATAAAACAAGTTTTAGGTCGCTAGCATGTATAGAAAAAAAGTTACTCACCGATATCCACGAAACAAACAAACGAAATTCGACTCCGTGTTTTGAGCAATATCAGAACAAAGACGACCGTTTCCGGCGTAATTTGACGGGCTGAATGCGATAAAACAAGTTTTAGGTCGCTAGCATGTATAGAAGAAAAGTTACTCACCGATATCCACGAAACGAACGAACGGAAATTGACTTCGTGTTTTGAGCAATATCAAAACAAAGACGACCGTTTCCGGCGTAATTTGACGCGCTGAATGCGATGAAACAAGTTTTAGGTCGCTAGCATGTATAGAAAAAAAGTTACTCACCGATATCCACGAAACAAACGAACGGAATTCGACTTCGTGTTTTAGGCAATCTCAAAACAAAGACGACCGCTTCCGGCGTAATTTGACGCGCTGAATGCGATAAAACAAGTTTTAGGTCGCTAGCATGTAAAGAAAAAAAGTTACCAACCGATATCTGAAAAACAAACAAACGTACTTCGACTTCGTGTTTCGAGCAATATCAAAACAAAGACGGCCGTTTCCGGCGTAATTTGACGCGCTGAATGCGATGAAACGAGTTTCAGGTCGCTAGCATGTGTAGAAAAAAAGTTACTCACCGATATCCACGGAACAAACGAACGGAATTCGACTTCGTGTTTTGAGCAATATCAAAACAAAGACGACCGTTTCCGGCGTAATTCGACGCGCTGAATGCGATAAAACAAGTTTTAGGTCGCTAGCATGTATAGAGAAAAAGTTACTCACCGATATCCACGAAACAAACAAACGAAATTCGACTCCGTGTTTTGAGCAATATCAGAACAAAGACGACCGTTTCCGGCGTAATTTGACGGGCTGAATGCGATAAAACAAGTTTTAGGTCGCTAGCATGTATAGAAGAAAAGTTACTCACCGATATCCACGAAACGAACGAACGGAAATTGACTTCGTGTTTTGAGCAATATCAAAACAAAGACGACCGTTTCCGGCGTAATTTGACGCGCTGAATGCGATGAAACAAGTTTTAGGTCGCTAGCATGTATAGAAAAAAAGTTACTCACCGATATCCACGAAACAAACGAACGGAATTCGACTTCGTGTTTTAGGCAATCTCAAAACAAAGACGACCGTTTCCGGCGTAATTTGACGCGCTGAATGCGATAAAACAAGTTTTAGGTCGCCAGCATGTATAAAAAAAAAGTTACTTACCGATATCCACGAAACAAACGAACGGAATTCGACTTCGTGTTTTAAGCAATATCAAAACAAAGACGGCCGTTTCCGGCGTAATTTGACGCGCTGAATGCGATGAAACAAGTTTTAGGTCGCCAGAATGTATAGAAAAAAAGTTACTAACCGATATCTGAAAAACAAACAAACGGACTCCGACTTCGTCTACCGAGCAATATCAAAACAAAGACGGCCGTTTCCGGCGTAATTTGACGCGCTGAATGCGATGAAACAAGTTTTAGGTCGCTAGCATGTATAGAAAAAAAGTTACTAACCGATATCTGAAAAACAAACAAACGGACTCCGACTTCGTCTATCGAGCAATATCAAAACAAAGACGGCCGTTTCCGGCGTAATTTGACGCGCTGAATGCGATGAAACAAGTTTTCGGTCGCTAGCATGTATAGAAAAAAAGTTACTTACCGATATCCACGAAACAAACGGACGGAATTCGACTTCGTCTATCAAGCAATATCAAAACGAAGACGGCCGTTTCCGGCGTAATTTGACGCGCTGAATGCGATGAAACAAGTTTCAGGTCGCTAGCATGTATAGAAAAAAAGTTACTTACCGATATCCACGGAACAAACGAACGGAATTCGACTTCGTGTTTTGAGCAATATCAGAACAAAGACGACCGTTTCCGGCGTAATTTGACGCGCTGAATGCGATAAAACAAGTTTTAGGTCGCCAGAATGTATAGAAAAAAAGTTACTGACCGATATCTGAAAAACAAACAAACGGACTCCGACTTCGTCTATCGAGCAATATCAAAACAAAGACGGCCGTTTCCGGCGTAATTTGACGGGCTGAATGCGATAAAACAAGTTTTAGGTCGCTAGCATGTGTAGAAAAAAAGTTACTCACCGATATCCACGAAACAAACGAACGAAAATTGACTTCGTGTTTTGAGCAATATCAAAACAAAGACGACCGTTTCCGGCGTAATTTGACGCGCTGAATGCGATAAAACAAGTTTTAGGTCGCCAGCATGTATAAAAAAAAAGTTACTTACCGATATCCACGAAACAAACGAACGGAATTCGACTTCGTGTTTTAAGCAATATCAAAACAAAGACGACCGTTTCCGGCGTAATTTGACGGGCTGAATGCGATAAAACAAGTTTTAGGTCGCTAGCATGTATAGAAAAAAAGTTACTCACCGATATCCACGAAACAAACAAACGAAATTCGACTCCGTGTTTTGAGCAATATCAGAACAAAGACGACCGTTTCCGGCGTAATTTGACGGGCTGAATGCGATAAAACAAGTTTTAGGTCGCTAGCATGTATAGAAGAAAAGTTACTCACCGATATCCACGAAACGAACGAACGGAAATTGACTTCGTGTTTTGAGCAATATCAAAACAAAGACGACCGTTTCCGGCGTAATTTGACGCGCTGAATGCGATGAAACAAGTTTTAGGTCGCTAGCATGTATAGAAAAAAAGTTACTCACCGATATCCACGAAACAAACGAACGGAATTCGACTTCGTGTTTTAGGCAATCTCAAAACAAAGACGACCGCTTCCGGCGTAATTTGACGCGCTGAATGCGATAAAACAAGTTTTAGGTCGCTAGCATGTAAAGAAAAAAAGTTACCAACCGATATCTGAAAAACAAACAAACGTACTTCGACTTCGTGTTTCGAGCAATATCAAAACAAAGACGGCCGTTTCCGGCGTAATTTGACGCGCTGAATGCGATGAAACAAGTTTCAGGTCGCTAGCATGTGTAGAAAAAAAGTTACTCACCGATATCCACGGAACAAACGAACGGAATTCGACTTCGTGTTTTGAGCAATATCAAAACAAAGACGACCGTTTCCGGCGTAATTTGACGCGCTGAATGCGATAAAACAAGTTTTAGGTCGCTAGCATGTATAGAGAAAAAGTTACTCACCGATATCCACGAAACAAACAAACGAAATTCGACTCCGTGTTTTGAGCAATATCAGAACAAAGACGACCGTTTCCGGCGTAATTTGACGGGCTGAATGCGATAAAACAAGTTTTAGGTCGCTAGCATGTATAGAAGAAAAGTTACTCACCGATATCCACGAAACGAACGAACGGAAATTGACTTCGTGTTTTGAGCAATATCAAAACAAAGACGACCGTTTCCGGCGTAATTTGACGCGCTGAATGCGATGAAACAAGTTTTAGGTCGCTAGCATGTATAGAAAAAAAGTTACTCACCGATATCCACGAAACAAACGAACGGAATTCGACTTCGTGTTTTAGGCAATCTCAAAACAAAGACGACCGCTTCCGGCGTAATTTGACGCGCTGAATGCGATAAAACAAGTTTTAGGTCGCTAGCATGTAAAGAAAAAAAGTTACCAACCGATATCTGAAAAACAAACAAACGTACTTCGACTTCGTGTTTCGAGCAATGTCAAAACAAAGACGGCCGTTTCCGGCGTAATTTGACGCGCTGAATGCGATGAAACAAGTTTCAGGTCGCTAGCATGTGTAGAAAAAAAGTTACTCACCGATATCCACGGAACAAACGAACGGAATTCGACTTCGTGTTTCGAGCAATATCAAAACAAAGACGACCGTTTCCGGCGTAATTTGACGCGCTGAATGCGATAAAACAAGTTTTAGGTCGCTAGCATGTATAGAGAAAAAGTTACTCACCGATATCCACGAAACAAACAAACGAAATTCGACTCCGTGTTTTGAGCAATATCAGAACAAAGACGACCGTTTTCGGCGTAATTTGACGCGCTGAATGCGATGAAACAAGTTTTAGGTCGCCAGAATGTATAGAAAAAAAGTTACTAACCGATATCTGAAAAACAAACAAACGGACTCCGACTTCGTCTATCGAGCAATATCAAAACAAAGACGGCCGTTTCCGGCGTAATTTGACGCGCTGAATGCGATGAAACAAGTTTTAGGTCGCTAGCATGTATAGAAAAAAAGTTACTTACCGATATCCACGAAACAAACGGACGGAATTCGACTTCGTCTATCAAGCAATATCAAAACAAAGACGGCCGTTTCCGGCGTGATTTGACGCGCTGAATGCGATGAAACAAGTTTCAGGTCGCTAGCATGTATAGAAAAAAAGTTACTCACCGATATCCACGGAACAAACGAACGGAATTCGACTTCGTGTTTTGAGCAATATCAGAACAAAGACGACCGTTTCCGGCGTAATTTGACGCGCTGAATGCGATAAAACAAGTTTTAGGTCGCTAGCATGTATAGAAAAAAAGTTACCAACCGATATCTGAAAAACAAACAAACGTACTTCGACTTCGTGTTTCGTGCAATATCAAAGCAAAGACGGCCGTTTCCGGCGTAATTGGACGCGCTGAATGCGATGAAACAAGTTTTAGGTCGCTAGCATGTGTAGAAAAAAAGTTACTCACCGATATCCACGGAACAAACGAACGGAATTCGACTTCGTGTTTTGAGCAATATCAAAACAAAGACGACCGTTTCCGGCGTAATTTGACGCGCTGAATGCGATAAAACAAGTTTTAGGTCGCTAGCATGTATAGAGAAAAAGTTACTCACCGATATCCACGAAACAAACAATTGAAATTCGACTCCGTGTTTTGAGCAATATCAGAACAAAGACGACCGTTTTCGGCGTAATTTGACGCGCTGAATGCGATGAAACAAGTTTTAGGTCGCCAGAATGTATAGAAAAAAAGTTACTAACCGATATCTGAAAAACAAACAAACGGACTCCGACTTCGTCTATCGAGCAATATCAAAACAAAGACGGCCGTTTCCGGCGTAATTTGACGCGCTGAATGCGATGAAACAAGTTTCAGGTCGCTAGCATGTATAGAAAAAAAGTTACTCACCGATATCCACGAAACAAACGAACGGAATTCGACTTCGTGTTTTGAGTAATATCAAAACAAAGACGACCGTTTCCGGCGTAATTTGACGCGCTGAATGCGATAAAACAAGTTTTAGGTCGCTAGCATGTATAGAGAAAAAGTTACTCACCGATATCCACGAAACAAACAAACGAAATCCGACTCCGTGTTTTGAGCAATATCAGAACAAAGACGACCGTTTCCGGCGTAATTTGACGCGCTGAATGCGATGAAACAAGTTTTAGGTCGCTAGCATGTATAGAGAAAAAGTTACTCACCGATATCCACGAAACAAACAAACGAAATCCGACTCCGTGTTTTGAGCAATATCAGAACAAAGACGACCGTTTCCGGCGTAATTTGACGCGCTGAATGCGATGAAACAAGTTTTAGGTCGCCAGAATGTATAGAAAAAAAGTTACTAACCGATATCTGAAAAACAAACAAACGGACTCCGACTTCGTCTATCGAGCAATATCAAAACAAAGACGGCCGTTTCCGGCGTAATTTGACGCGCTGAATGCGATGAAACAAGTTTCAGGTCGCTAGCATGTATAGAAAAAAAGTTACTCACCGATATCCACGGAACAAACGAACGGAATTCGACTTCGTGTTTTGAGCAATATCAGAACAAAGACGACCGTTTCCGGCGTAATTTGACGCGCTGAATGCGATAAAACAAGTTTTAGGTCGCTAGCATGTATAGAAAAAAAGTTACCAACCGATATCTGAAAAACAAACACACGGATTCGACTTCGTGTTTCGAGCAATATCAAAACAAAGACGGCCGTTTCCGGCGTAATTTGACGCGCTGAATGCAATAAAACAAGTTTTAGGTCGCTAGCATGTATAGAAAAAAAGTTACTCACCGATATCCACGAAACAAACGAACGGAATTCGACTTCGTGTTTTAAGCAATATCAAAACAAAGACGACCGTTTCCGGCGTAATTTGACGGGCTGAATGCGATGAAACAAGTTTTAGGTCGCTAGCATGTATAGAAAAAAAGTTACCAACCGATATCTGAAAAACAAACACACGGACTTCGACTTCGTGTTTCGAGCAATATCAAAACAAAGACGGCCGTTTCCGGCGTAATTTGACGCGCTGAATGCAATAAAACAAGTTTTAGGTCGCTAGCATGTATAGAAAAAAAGTTACTCACCGATATCCACGAAACAAACGAACGGAATTCGACTTCGTGTTTTAAGCAATATCAAAACAAAGACGACCGTTTCCGGCGTAATTTGACGGGCTGGATGCGATGAAACAAGTTTTAGGTCGCTAGCATGTATAGAAAAAAAGTTACTCACCGATATCCACGAAACAAACGAACGGAAATTGACTTCGTGTTTTGAGCAATATCAAAACAAAGACGACCGTTTCCGGCGTAATTTAACGCGCTGAATGCGATAAAACAAGTTTTAGGTCGCTGGCATGTATAGAAAAAAAGTTACTAACCGATATCTGAAAAACAAACAAACGGACTCCGACTTCGTCTATCGAGCAATATCAAAACAAAGACGACCGTTTCCGGCGTAATTTGACGCGCTGAATGCGATGAAACAAGTTCTAGGTCGCTAGCATGTATAGAAAAAAAGTTACCAACCGATATCTGAAAAACAAACAAACGGACTTCGACTTCGCGTTTCGAACAAAATCAAAACAAAGACGACCGTTTCCGGCGTAATTTGACGCGCTGAATGCGATGAAACAAGTTTTAGGTCGCTAGCATGTATAGAAAGAAAGTTACCAACCGATATCTGAAAAACAGACGAACGGACTTCGACTTCGTGTTTTGAGCAATATCAAAACAAAGACGACCGTTTCCGGCGTAATTTGACGCGCTGAATGCGATGAAACAAGTTTTAGGTCGCTAGCATGTATAGAAAGAAAGTTACTCACTGATATCTGAAAAACAAACAAACGGACTTCGACTTCGTGTTTCGAGCAATATCAGAATAAAGACGGCCGTTTCCGGCGTAATTTGACGCGCTGAATGCGATAAAACAAGTTTTAGGTCGCTAGCATGTATAGAAAAAAAGTTACTTACCGATATCTGGAAAACAAACAAACTGACTTCGACTACGTGTTTCGAGCAATATCCAAACAAAGACGACCGTTTCCGGCGTAATTTGACGCGCTGAATGCGATAAAACAAGTTCGAGGTCGCTAGCATGTATAGAAAAAAAGTTACTCACCGATATCCACGAAACAAACGAACGGAATTCAACTTCGTGTTTTAAGCAATATCAGAACAAAGACGACCGTTTTCGGCGTAATTTGACGGGCTGAATTCGATGAAACAAGTTTTAGGTCGCTAGCATGTATAGAAAAAAAGTTACTCACCGATATCCACAAAACAAACGAACGGATATTGACTTCGTGTTTTGAGCAATATCAAAACGAAGACGACCGTTTCCGGCGTAATTTGACGCGCTGAATGCGATGAAACAAGTTTTAGGTCGCTAGCATGTATAGAAAGAAAGTTACTCACTGATATCTGAAAAACAAACAAACGGACTTCGACTTCGTGTTTCGAGCAATATTAGAACAAAGACGGCCGTTTCCGGCGTAATTTGACGCGCTGAATGCGATAAAACAAGTTTTAGGTCGCTAGCATGTATAGAAAAAAAGTTACTTACCGATATCTGGAAAACAAACAAACTGACTTCGACTTCGTGTTTCGAGCAATATCCAAACAAAGACGACCGTTTCCGGCGTAATTTGACGCGCTGAATGCGATAAAACAAGTTTGAGGTCGCTAGCATGTATAGAAAAAAAGTTACTCACCGATATCCACGAAAGAAACAAACGGAATTCGACTCCGTGTTTTGAGCAATATCAGAACAAAGACGACCGTTTCCGGCGTAATTTGACGCGCCGAATGCGATAAAACAAGTTTTAGGTCGCTAGCATGTATAGAAAAAAAGTTACCAACCGATATCTGAAAAACAAACAAACGGACTTCGACTTCGTGTTTCGAGCAATATCAGAATAAAGACGGCCGTTTCCGGCGTAATTTGACGCGCTGAATGCGATAAAACAAGTTTTAGGTCGCTAGCATGTATAGAAAAAAAGTTACTTACCGATATCTGGAAAACAAACAAACTGACTTCGACTACGTGTTTCGAGCAATATCCAAACAAAGACGACCGTTTCCGGCGTAATTTGACGCGCTGAATGCGATAAAACAAGTTCGAGGTCGCTAGCATGTATAGAAAAAAAGTTACTCACCGATATCCACGAAACAAACGAACGGAATTCAACTTCGTGTTTTAAGCAATATCAGAACAAAGACGACCGTTTTCGGCGTAATTTGACGGGCTGAATGCGATGAAACAAGTTTTAGGTCGCTAGCATGTATAGAAAAAAAGTTACTCACCGATATCCACAAAACAAACGAACGGATATTGACTTCGTGTTTTGAGCAATATCAAAACGAAGACGACCGTTTCCGGCGTAATTTGACGCGCTGAATGCGATGAAACAAGTTTTAGGTCGCTAGCATGTATAGAAAGAAAGTTACTCACTGATATCTGAAAAACAAACAAACGGACTTCGACTTCGTGTTTCGAGCAATATTAGAACAAAGACGGCCGTTTCCGGCGTAATTTGACGCGCTGAATGCGATAAAACAAGTTTTAGGTCGCTAGCATGTATAGAAAAAAAGTTACTTACCGATATCTGGAAAACAAACAAACTGACTTCGACTTCGTGTTTCGAGCAATATCCAAACAAAGACGACCGTTTCCGGCGTAATTTGACGCGCTGAATGCGATAAAACAAGTTTGAGGTCGCTAGCATGTATAGAAAAAAAGTTACTCACCGATATCCACGAAAGAAACAAACGGAATTCGACTCCGTGTTTTGAGCAATATCAGAACAAAGACGACCGTTTCCGGCGTAATTTGACGCGCTGAATGCGATAAAACAAGTTTTAGGTCGCTAGCATGTATAGAAAAAAAGTTACCAACCGATATCTGAAAAACAAACAAACGGACTTCGACTTCGTGTTTCGAGCAATATCAAAACAAAGACGGCCGTTTCCGGCGTAATTTGACGCGCTGAATGCGATAAGACAAGTTTTAGGTCGCTAGCATGTATAGAGAAAAAGTTACTCACCGATATCGACGAAACAAACGAACGGAATTCGACTTCGTGTTTTGAGCAATATCAAAACAAAGACGACCGTTTCCGGCGTAATTTGACGCGCTGAATGCAATGAAACAAGTTCTAGGTCGCTAGCATGTATAGAAAAAAAGTTACCAACCGATATCTGAAAAACAAACAAACGGACTTCGACTTCGTGTTTCGAGCAATATCAAAACAAAGACGACCGTTTCCGGCGTAATTTGACGCGCTGAATGCGATGAAACAAGTTCTAGGTCGCTAGCATGTATAGAAAAAAAGTTACCAACCGATATCTGAAAAACAAACAAACGGACTTCGACTTCGCGTTTCGAACAAAATCAAAACAAAGACGACCGTTTCCGGCGTAATTTGACGCGCTGAATGCGATGAAACAAGTTTTAGGTCGCTAGCATGTACAGAAAGAAAGTTACCAACCGATATCTGAAAAACAGACGAACGGACTTCGACTTCGTGTTTCGAGCAATATCAAAACAAAGACGACCGTTTCCGGCGTAATTTGACGCGCTGAATGCGATGAAACAAGTTTTAGGTCGCTAGCATGTATAGAAAGAAAGTTACTCACTGATATCTGAAAAACAAACAAACGGACTTCGACTTCGTGTTTCGAGCAATATCAGAACAAAGACGGCCGTTTCCGGCGTAATTTGACGCGCTGAATGCGATAAAACAAGTTTTAGGTCGCTAGCATGTATAGAAAAAAAGTTACTTACCGATATCTGGAAAACAAACAAACTGACTTCGACTACGTGTTTCGAGCAATATCAGAACAAAGACGACCGTTTCCGGCGTAATTTGACGCGCTGAATGCGATGAAACAAGTTTTAGGTCGCTGGCATGTATAGAAAAAAAGTTACTAACCGATATCTGAAAAACAAACAAACGGACTCCGACTTCGTCTATCGAGCAATATCAAAACAAAGACGGCCCTTTCCCGCGTAATTTGACGCGCTGAATGCGATGAAACAAGTTTCAGGTCGCTAGCATGTATAGAAAAAAAGTTACTCACCGATATCCACGAAAGAAACAAACGGAATTCGACTCCGTGTTTTGAGCAATATCAGAACAAAGACAACCGTTTCCGGCGTAATTTGACGCGCTGAATGCGATAAAACAAGTTTTAGGTCGCTGGCATGTATAGAAAAAAAGTTACTAACCGATATCTGAAAAACAAACAAACGGACTCCGACTTCGTCTATCGAGCAATATCAAAACAAAGACGACCGTTTCCGGCGTAATTTGACGCGCTGAATGCGATGAAACAAGTTCTAGGTCGCTAGCATGTATAGAAAAAAAGTAACCAACCGATATCTGAAAAACAAACAAACGGACTTCGACTTCGCGTTTCGAACAAAATCAAAACAAAGACGACCGTTTCCGGCGTAATTTGACGCGCTGAATGCGATGAAACAAGTTTTAGGTCGCTAGCATGTACAGAAAGAAAGTTACCAACCGATATCTGAAAAACAGACGAACGGACTTCGACTTCGTGTTTCGAGCAATATCAAAACAAAGACGACCGTTTCCGGCGTAGTTTGACGCGCTGAATGCGATGAAACAAGTTTTAGGTCGCTAGCATGTATAGAAAGAAAGTTACTCACTGATATCTGAAAAACAAACAAACGGACTTCGACTTCGTGTTTCGAGCAATATCAGAACAAAGACGGCCGTTTCCGGCGTAATTTGACGCGCTGAATGCGATAAAACAAGTTTTAGGTCGCTAGCATGTATAGAAAAAAAGTTACTTACCGATATCTGGAAAACAAACAAACTGACTTCGACTACGTGTTTCGAGCAATATCCAAACAAAGACGACCGTTTCCGGCGTAATTTGACGCGCTGAATGCGATAAAACAAGTTCGAGGTCGCTAGCATGTATAGAAAAAAAGTTACTCACCGATATCCACGAAAGAAACAAACGGAATTCGACTCCGTGTTTTGAGCAATATCAGAACAAAGACGACCGTTTCCGGCGTAATTTGACGCGCTGAATGCGATAAAACAAGTTTTAGGTCGCTAGCATGTATAGAAAAAAAGTTACCAACCGATATCTGAAAAACAAACAAACGGACTTCGACTTCGTGTTTCGAGCAATATCAAAACAAAGACGGCCGTTTCCGGCGTAATTTGACGCGCTGAATGCGATAAGACAAGTTTTAGGTCGCTAGCATGTATAGAGAAAAAGTTACTCACCGATATCCACGAAACAAACGAACGGAATTCGACTTCGTGTTTTAAGCAATATCAAAACAAAGACGACCGTTACCGGCGTAATTTGACGCGCTGAATGCGATGAAACAAGTTCTAGGTCGCTAGCATGTATAGAAAAAAAGTTATCAACCGATATCTGAAAAACAAACAAACGGACTTCGACTTCGCGTTTCGAACAAAATCAAAACAAAGACGACCGTTTCCGGCGTAATTTGACGCGCTGAATGCGATGAAACAAGTTTTAGGTCGCTAGCATGTATAGAAAAAAAGTTACTCACCGATATCCACGAAACAAACAAACGGACTTCGACTTCGTGTTTCGAGCAATATCAAAACAAAGACGGCCGTTTCCGGCGTAATTTGACGCGCTGAATGCGATGAAACAAGTTTCAGGTCGCTAGCATGTATAGAAAAAAAGTTACTCACCGATATCCACGGAACAAACGAACGGTATTCGACTTCGTGTTTTGAGCAATATCAAAACAAAGACGACCGTTTCCGGCGTAATTTGACGCGCTGAATGCGATAAAACAAGTTTTAGGTCGCTAGCATGTATAGAGAAAAAGTTACTCACCGATATCCACGAAACAAACAAACGAAATCCGACTCCGTGTTTTGAGCAATATCAGAACAAAGACGACCGTTTCCGGCGTAATTTGACGCGCTGAATGCGATGAAACAAGTTTTAGGTCGCTGGCATGTATAGAAAAAAAGTTACTAACCGATATCTGAAAAACAAACAAACGGACTCCGACTTCGTCTATCGAGCAATATCAAAACAAAGACGGCCCTTTCCCGCGTAATTTGACGCGCTGAATGCGATGAAACAAGTTTCAGGTCGCTAGCATGTATAGAAAAAAAGTTACTCACCGATATCCACGAAAGAAACAAACGGAATTCGACTCCGTGTTTTGAGCAATATCAGAACAAAGACAACCGTTTCCGGCGTAATTTGACGCGCTGAATGCGATAAAACAAGTTTTAGGTCGCTGGCATGTATAGAAAAAAAGTTACTAACCGATATCTGAAAAACAAACAAACGGACTCCGACTTCGTCTATCGAGCAATATCAAAACAAAGACGACCGTTTCCGGCGTAATTTGACGCGCTGAATGCGATGAAACAAGTTCTAGGTCGCTAGCATGTATAGAAAAAAAGTTACCAACCGATATCTGAAAAACAAACAAACGGACTTCGACTTCGCGTTTCGAACAAAATCAAAACAAAGACGACCGTTTCCGGCGTAATTTGACGCGCTGAATGCGATGAAACAAGTTTTAGGTCGCTAGCATGTACAGAAAGAAAGTTACCAACCGATATCTGAAAAACAGACGAACGGACTTCGACTTCGTGTTTCGAGCAATATCAAAACAAAGACGACCGTTTCCGGCGTAATTTGACGCGCTGAATGCGATGAAACAAGTTTTAGGTCGCTAGCATGTATAGAAAGAAAGTTACTCACTGATATCTGAAAAACAAACAAACGGACTTCGACTTCGTGTTTCGAGCAATATCAGAACAAAGACGGCCGTTTCCGGCGTAATTTGACGCGCTGAATGCGATAAAACAAGTTTTAGGTCGCTAGCATGTATAGAAAAAAAGTTACTTACCGATATCTGGAAAACAAACAAACTGACTTCGACTACGTGTTTCGAGCAATATCCAAACAAAGACGACCGTTTCCGGCGTAATTTGACGCGCTGAATGCGATAAAACAAGTTCGAGGTCGCTAGCATGTATAGAAAAAAAGTTACTCACCGATATCCACGAAAGAAACAAACGGAATTCGACTCCGTGTTTTGAGCAATATCAGAACAAAGACGACCGTTTCCGGCGTAATTTGACGCGCTGAATGCGATAAAACAAGTTTTAGGTCGCCAGCATGTATAGAAAAAAAGTTACCAACCGATATCTGAAAAACAAACAAACGGACTTCGACTTCGTGTTTCGAGCAATATCAAAACAAAGACGGCCGTTTCCGGCGTAATTTGACGCGCTGAATGCGATAAGACAAGTTTTAGGTCGCTAGCATGTATAGAGAAAAAGTTACTCACCGATATCCACGAAACAAACGAACGGAATTCGACTTCGTGTTTTAAGCAATATCAAAACAAAGACGACCGTTACCGGCGTAATTTGACGCGCTGAATGCGATGAAACAAGTTCTAGGTCGCTAGCATGTATAGAAAAAAAGTTATCAACCGATATCTGAAAAACAAACAAACGGACTTCGACTTCGCGTTTCGAACAAAATCAAAACAAAGACGACCGTTTCCGGCGTAATTTGACGCGCTGAATGCGATGAAACAAGTTTTAGGTCGCTAGCATGTATAGAAAAAAAGTTACTCACCGATATCCACGAAACAAACGAACGGAATTCGACTTCGTGTTTTAAGCAATATCAGAACAAAGACGACCGTTTTCGGCGTAATTTGACGGGCTGAATGCGATGAAACAAGTTTTAGGTCGCTAGCATGTATAGAAAAAAAGTTACTCACCGATATCCACAAAACAAACGAACGGATATTGACTTCGTGTTTTGAGCAATATCAAAACGAAGACGACCGTTTCCGGCGTAATTTGACGCGCTGAATGCGATGAAACAAGTTTTAGGTCGCTAGCATGTATAGAAAGAAAGTTACTCACTGATATCTGAAAAACAAACAAACGGACTTCGACTTCGTGTTTCGAGCAATATCAGAACAAAGACGACCGTTTCCGGCGTAATTTGACGCGCTGAATGCGATGAAACAAGTTCTAGGTCGCTAGCATGTATAGAAAAAAAGTTATCAACCGATATCTGAAAAACAAACAAACGGACTTCGACTTCGCGTTTCGAACAAAATCAAAACAAAGACGACCGTTTCCGGCGTAATTTGACGCGCTGAATGCGATGAAACAAGTTCGAGGTCGCTAGCATGTATAGAAAAAAAGTTACTCACCGATATCCACGAAAGAAACAAACGGAATTCGACTCCGTGTTTTGAGCAATATCAGAACAAAGACGACCGTTTCCGGCGTAATTTGACGCGCTGAATGCGATAAAACAAGTTTCAGGTCGCTAGCATGTATAGAAAAAAAGTTACCAACCGATATCTGAAAAACAAACAAACGGACTTCGACTTCGTGTTTCGAGCAATATCAAAACAAAGACGGCCGTTTCCGGCGTAATTTGACGCGCTGAATGCGATAAGACAAGTTTTAGGTCGCTAGCATGTATAGAGAAAAAGTTACTCACCGATATCCACGAAACAAACGAACGGAATTCGACTTCGTGTTTTAAGCAATATCAAAACAAAGACGACCGTTACCGGCGTAATTTGACGCGCTGAATGCGATGAAACAAGTTCTAGGTCGCTAGCATGTATAGAAAAAAAGTTACTTACCGATATCTGGAAAACAAACAAACTGACTTCGACTACGTGTTTCGAGCAATATCCAAACAAAGACGACCGTTTCCGGCGTAATTTGACGCGCTGAATGCGATAAAACAAGTTCGAGGTCGCTAGCATGTATAGAAAAAAAGTTACTCACCGATATCCACGAAAGAAACAAACGGAATTCGACTCCGTGTTTTGAGCAATATCAGAACAAAGACGACCGTTTCCGGCGTAATTTGACGGGCTGAATGCGATGAAACAAGTTTTAGGTCGCTAGCATGTATAGAAAAAAAGTTACTCACCGATATCCACAAAACAAACGAACGGATATTGACTTCGTGTTTTGAGCAATATCAAAACGAAGACGACCGTTTCCGGCGTAATTTGACGCGCTGAATGCGATGAAACAAGTTTTAGGTCGCTAGCATGTATAGAAAGAAAGTTACTCACTGATATCTGAAAAACAAACAAACGGACTTCGACTTCGTGTTTCGAGCAATATCAGAACAAAGACGGCCGTTTCCGGCGTAATTTGACGCGCTGAATGCGATAAAACAAGTTTTAGGTCGCTAGCATGTATAGAAAAAAAGTTACTTACCGATATCTGGAAAACAAACAAACTGACTTCGACTTCGTGTTTCGAGCAATATCCAAACAAAGACGACCGTTTCCGGCGTAATTTGACGCGCTGAATGCGATAAAACAAGTTTGAGGTCGCTAGCATGTATAGAAAAAAAGTTACTCACCGATATCCACGAAAGAAACAAACGGAATTCGACTCCGTGTTTTGAGCAATATCAGAACAAAGACGACCGTTTCCGGCGTAATTTGACGCGCTGAATGCGATAAAACAAGTTTTAGGTCGCTAGCATGTATAGAAAAAAAGTTACCAACCGATATCTGAAAAACAAACAAACGGACTTCGACTTCGTGTTTCGAGCAATATCAAAACAAAGACGGCCGTTTCCGGCGTAATTTGACGCGCTGAATGCGATAAGACAAATTTTAGGTCGCTAGCATGTATAGAGAAAAAGTTACTCACCGATATCGACGAAACAAACGAACGGAATTCGACTTCGTGTTTTGAGCAATATCAAAACAAAGACGACCGTTTCCGGCGTAATTTGACGCGCTGAATGCAATGAAACAAGTTCTAGGTCGCTAGCATGTATAGAAAAAAAGTTACCAACCGATATCTGAAAAACAAACAAACGGACTTCGACTTCGTGTTTCGAGCAATATCAAAACAAAGACGGCCGTTTCCGGCGTAATTTGACGCGCTGAATGCGATAAGACAAGTTTTAGGTCGCTAGCATGTATAGAGAAAAAGTTACTCACCGATATCCACGAAACAAACGAACGGAATTCGACTTCGTGTTTTGAGCAATATCAAAACAAAGACGACCGTTTCCGGCGTAATTTGACGCGCTGAATGCGATGAAACAAGTTCTAGGTCGCTAGCATGTATAGAAAAAAAGTTACCAACCGATATCTGAAAAACAAACAAACGGACTTCGACTTCGCGTTTCGAACAAAATCAAAACAAAGACGACCGTTTCCGGCGTAATTTGACGCGCTGAATGCGATGAAACAAGTTTTAGGTCGCTAGCATGTATAGAAAAAAAGTTACTCACCGATATCCACGAAACAAACGAACGGAATTCGACTTCGTGTTTCAAGCAATATCAGAACAAAGACGACCGTTTCCGGCGTAATTTGACGGGCTGAATGCGATGAAACAAGTTTTAGGTCGCTAGCATGTATAGAAAAAAAGTTACTCACCGATATCCACGAAACAAACGAACGGATATTGACTTCGTGTTTTGAGCAATATCAAAACAAAGACGACCGTTTCCGGCGTAATTTGACGCGCTGAATGCGATGAAACAAGTTTTAGGTCGCTAGCATGTATAGAAAGAAAGTTACTCACTGATATCTGAAAAACAAACAAACGGACTTCGACTTCGTGTTTCGAGCAATATCAGAACAAAGACGGCCGTTTCCGGCGTAATTTGACGCGCTGAATGCGATAAAACAAGTTTTAGGTCGCTAGCATGTATAGAAAAAAAGTTACTTACCGATATCTGGAAAACAAACAAACTGACTTCGACTTCGTGTTTCGAGCAATATCCAAACAAAGACGACCGTTTCCGGCGTAATTTGACGCGCTGAATGCGATAAAACAAGTTTGAGGTCGCTAGCATGTATAGAAAAAAAGTTACTCACCGATATCCACGAAAGAAACAAACGGAATTCGTCTCCGTGTTTTGAGCAATATCAGAACAAAGACGACCGTTTCCGGCGTAATTTGACGCGCTGAATGCGATAAAACAAGTTTTAGGTCGCTAGCATGTATAGAAAAAAAGTTACCAACCGATATCTGAAAAACAAACAAACGGACTTCGACTCCGTGTTTCGAGCAATATCAAAACAAAGACGGCCGTTTCCGGCGTAATTTGACGCGCTGATCGCGATAAGACAAGTTTTAGGTCGCTAGCATGTATAGAGAAAAAGTTACTCACCGATATCGACGAAACAAACGAACGGAATTCGACTTCGTGTTTTGAGCAATATCAAAACAAAGACGACCGTTTCCGGCGTAATTTGACGCGCTGAATGCGATGAAACAAGTTTTGGGTCGCTAGCATGTATAGAAAAAAAGTTACCAACCGATATCTGAAAAACAAACAAACGGACTTCGACTTCGTGTTTCGAGCAATATCAAAACAAAGACGGCCGTTTCCGGCGTAATTTGACGCGCTGAATCCGATAAAACAAGTTTTAGGTCGCTAGCATGTATAGAAAAAAAGTTACTCACCGATATCCACGGAACAAACGAACGGAATTCGACTTCGTGTTTTAAGCAATATCAAAACAAAGACGACCGTTTCCGGCGTAATTTGACGGGCTGAATGCGATAAAACAAGTTTTAATTCGCTAGCATGTATAGAAAAAAAGTTACTCACCGATATCCACGAAACAAACAAACGAAATTCGACTCCGTGTTTTGAGCAATATCAGAACAAAGACGACCGTTTCCGGCGTAATTTGACGGGCTGAATGCGATGAAACAAGTTTTAGGTCGCTAGCATGTATAGAAAAAAAGTTACTCACCGATATCCACGAAACAAACGAACGGATATTGACTTCGTGTTTTGAGCAATATCAAAACAAAGACGACCGTTTCCGGCGTAATTTGACGCGCTGAATGCGATGAAACAAGTTTTAGGTCGCTAGCATGTATAGAAAGAAAGTTACTCACTGATATCTGAAAAACAAACAAACGGACTTCGACTTCGTGTTTCGAGCAATATCAGAACAAAGACGGCCGTTTCCGGCGTAATTTGACGCGCTGAATGCGATAAAACAAGTTTTAGGTCGCTAGCATGTATAGAAAAAAAGTTACTTACCGATATCTGGAAAACAAACAAACTGACTTCGACTTCGTGTTTCGAGCAATATCCAAACAAAGACGACCGTTTCCGGCGTAATTTGACGCGCTGAATGCGATAAAACAAGTTTGAGGTCGCTAGCATGTATAGAAAAAAAGTTACTCACCGATATCCACGAAAGAAACAAACGGAATTCGTCTCCGTGTTTTGAGCAATATCAGAACAAAGACGACCGTTTCCGGCGTAATTTGACGCGCTGAATGCGATAAAACAAGTTTTAGGTCGCTAGCATGTATAGAAAAAAAGTTACCAACCGATATCTGAAAAACAAACAAACGGACTTCGACTTCGTGTTTCGAGCAATATCAAAACAAAGACGGCCGTTTCCGGCGTAATTTGACGCGCTGATCGCGATAAGACAAGTTTTAGGTCGCTAGCATGTATAGAGAAAAAGTTACTCACCGATATCGACGAAACAAACGAACGGAATTCGACTTCGTGTTTTGAGCAATATCAAAACAAAGACGACCGTTTCCGGCGTAATTTGACGCGCTGAATGCGATGAAACAAGTTTTGGGTCGCTAGCATGTATAGAAAAAAAGTTACTAACCGATATCTGAAAAACAAACAAACGGACTTCGACTTCGTGTTTCGAGCAATATCAAAACAAAGACGGCCGTTTCCGGCGTAATTTGACGCGCTGAATCCGATAAAACAAGTTTTAGGTCGCTAGCATGTATAGAAAAAAAGTTACTCACCGATATCCACGGAACAAACGAACGGAATTCGACTTCGTGTTTTAAGCAATATCAAAACAAAGACGACCGTTTCCGGCGTAATTTGACGGGCTGAATGCGATAAAACAAGTTTTAATTCGCTAGCATGTATAGAAAAAAAGTTACTCACCGATATCCACGAAACAAACAAACGAAATTCGACTCCGTGTTTTGAGCAATATCAGAACAAAGACGACCGTTTTCGGCGTAATTTGACGGGCTGAATGCGATAAAACAAGTTTTAGGTCGCTAGCATGTATAGAAAAAAAGTTACCAAACGATATCTGAAAAACAAACAAACGGACTTCGACTTCGTGTTTCGAGCAATATCAAAACAAAGACGGCCGTTTCCGGCGTAATTTGACGCGCTGAATGCGATGAAACAAGTTTCAGGTCGCTAGCATGTATAGAAAAAAAGTTACTCACCGATATCCACGGAACAAACGAACGGAATTCGACTTCGTGTTTTGAGCAATATCAAAACAAAGACGACCGTTTCCGGCGTAATTTGACGCGCTGAATGCGATAAAACAAGTTTCAGGTCGCTAGCATGTATAGAAAAAAAGTTACTCACCGATATCCACGGAACAAACGAACGGAATTCGACTTCGTGTTTTGAGCAATATCAGAACAAAGACGACCGTTTCCGGCGTAATTTGACGCGCTGAATGCAATAAAACAAGTTTTAGGTCGCTAGCATGTATAGAAAAAAAGTTACTCACCGATATCCACGAAACAAACGAACGGAATTCGACTTCGTGTTTTAAGCAATATCAAAACAAAGACGACCGTTTCCGGCGTAATTTGACGGGCTGAATGCGATAAAACAAGTTTTAATTCGCTAGCATGTATAGAAAAAAAGTTACTCACCGATATCCACGAAACAAACAAACGAAATTCGACTCCGTGTTTTGAGCAATATCAGAACAAAGACGACCGTTTTCGGCGTAATTTGACGGGCTGAATGCGATAAAACAAGTTTTAGGTCGCTAGCATGTATAGAAAAAAAGTTACCAAACGATATCTGAAAAACAAACAAACGGACTTCGACTTCGTGTTTCGAGCAATATCAAAACAAAGACGGCCGTTTCCGGCGTAATTTGACGCGCTGGATGCGATGAAACAAGTTTCAGGTCGCTAGCATGTATAGAAAAAAAGTTACTCACCGATATCCACGGAACAAACGAACGGAATTCGACTTCGTGTTTTGAGCAATATCAAAACAAAGACGACCGTTTCCGGCGTAATTTGACGCGCTGAATGCGATAAAACAAGTTTCAGGTCGCTAGCATGTATAGAGAAAAAGTTACTCACCGATATCCACGAAACAAACAAACGAAATCCGACTCCGTGTTTTGAGCAATATCAGAACAAAGACGACCGTTTCCGGCGTAATTTGACGCGCTGAATGCGATGAACCAAGTTTTAGGTCGCTGGCATGTATAGAAAAAAAGTTACTAACCGATATCTGAAAAACAAACAAACGGACTCCGACTTCGTCTATCGAGCAATATCAAAACAAAGACGGCCGTTTCCGGCGTAATTTGACGCGCTGAATGCGATGAAACAAGTTTCAGGTCGCTAGCATGTATAGAAAAAAAGTTACTCACCGATATCCACGGAACAAACGAACGGAATTCGACTTCGTGTTTTGAGCAATATCAGAACAAAGACGACCGTTTCCGGCGTAATTTGACGCGCTGAATGCGATAAAACAAGTTTTGGGTCGCTAGCATGTATAGAAAAAAAGTTACCAACCGATATCTGAAAAACAAACACACGGATTCGACTTCGTGTTTCGAGCAATATCAAAACAAAGACGGCCGTTTCCGGCGTAATTTGACGCGCTGAATGCAATAAAACAAGTTTTAGGTCGCTAGCATGTATAGAAAAAAAGTTACTCACCGATATCCACGAAACAAACGAACGGAATTCGACTTCGTGTTTTAAGCAATATCAAAACAAAGACGACCGTTTCCGGCGTAATTTGACGGGCTGAATGCGATGAAACAAGTTTTAGGTCGCTAGCATGTATAGAAAAAAAGTTACCAACCGATATCTGAAAAACAAACACACGGACTTCGACTTCGTGTTTCGAGCAATATCAAAACAAAGACGGCCGTTTCCGGCGTAATTTGACGCGCTGAATGCAATAAAACAAGTTTTAGGTCGCTAGCATGTATAGAAAAAAAGTTACTCACCGATATCCACGAAACAAACGAACGGAATTCGACTTCGTGTTTTAAGCAATATCAAAACAAAGACGACCGTTTCCGGCGTAATTTGACGGGCTGGATGCGATGAAACAAGTTTTAGGTCGCTAGCATGTATAGAAAAAAAGTTACTCACCGATATCCACGAAACAAACGAACGGAAATTGACTTCGTGTTTTGAGCAATATCAAAACAAAGACGACCGTTTCCGGCGTAATTTAACGCGCTGAATGCGATAAAACAAGTTTTAGGTCGCTGGCATGTATAGAAAAAAAGTTACCAACCGATATCTGAAAAACAAACACACGGACTTCGACTTCGTGTTTCGAGCAATATCAAAACAAAGACGGCCGTTTCCGGCGTAATTTGACGCGCTGAATGCAATAAAACAAGTTTTAGGTCGCTAGCATGTATAGAAAAAAAGTTACTCACCGATATCCACGAAACAAACGAACGGAATTCGACTTCGTGTTTTAAGCAATATCAAAACAAAGACGACCGTTTCCGGCGTAATTTGACGGGCTGGATGCGATGAAACAAGTTTTAGGTCGCTAGCATGTATAGAAAAAAAGTTACTCACCGATATCTGAAAAACAAACAAACGGACTCCGACTTCGTCTATCGAGCAATATCAAAACAAAGACGACCGTTTCCGGCGTAATTTGACGCGCTGAATGCGATGAAACAAGTTCTAGGTCGCTAGCATGTATAGAAAAAAAGTTACCAACCGATATCTGAAAAACAAACAAACGGACTTCGACTTCGCGTTTCGAACAAAATCAAAACAAAGACGACCGTTTCCGGCGTAATTTGACGCGCTGAATGCGATGAAACAAGTTTTAGGTCGCTAGCATGTATAGAAAGAAAGTTACCAACCGATATCTGAAAAACAGACGAACGGACTTCGACTTCGTGTTTTGAGCAATATCAAAACAAAGACGACCGTTTCCGGCGTAATTTGACGCGCTGAATGCGATGAAACAAGTTTTAGGTCGCTAGCATGTATAGAAAGAAAGTTACTCACTGATATCTGAAAAACAAACAAACGGACTTCGACTTCGTGTTTCGAGCAATATCAGAACAAAGACGGCCGTTTCCGGCGTAATTTGACGCGCTGAATGCGATAAAACAAGTTTTAGGTCGCTAGCATGTATAGAAAGAAAGTTACCAACCGATATCTGAAAAACAGACGAACGGACTTCGACTTCGTGTTTCGAGCAATATCAAAACAAAGACGACCGTTTCCGGCGTAATTTGACGCGCTGAATGCGATGAAACAAGTTTTAGGTCGCTAGCATGTATAGGAAGAAAGTTACTCACTGATATCTGAAAAACAAACAAACGGACTTCGACTTCGTGTTTCGAGCAATATCAGAACAAAGACGGCCGTTTCCGGCGTAATTTGACGCGCTGAATGCGATAAAACAAGTTTTAGGTCGCTAGCATGTATAGAAAAAAAGTTACTTACCGATATCTGGAAAACAAACAAACTGACTTCGACTACGTGTTTCGAGCAATATCCAAACGAAGACGACCGTTTCCGGCGTAATTTGACGCGCTGAATGCGATAAAACAAGTTCGAGGTCGCTAGCATGTATAGAAAAAAAGTTACTCACCGATATCCACGAAAGAAACAAACGGAATTCGACTCCGTGTTTTGAGCAATATCAGAACAAAGACGACCGTTTCCGGCGTAATTTGACGCGCTGAATGCGATAAAACAAGTTTTAGGTCGCTAGCATGTATAGAAAAAAAGTTACCAACCGATATCTGAAAAACAAACAAACGGACTTCGACTTCGTGTTTCGAGCAATATCAAAACAAAGACGGCCGTTTCCGGCGTAATTTGACGCGCTGAATGCGATAAGACAAGTTTTAGGTCGCTAGCATGTATAGAGAAAAAGTTACTCACCGATATCCACGAAACAAACGAACGGAATTCGACTTCGTGTTTTAAGCAATATCAAAACAAAGACGACCGTTACCGGCGTAATTTGACGCGCTGAATGCGATGAAACAAGTTCTAGGTCGCTAGCATGTATAGAAAAAAAGTTATCAACCGATATCTGAAAAACAAACAAACGGACTTCGACTTCGCGTTTCGAACAAAATCAAAACAAAGACGACCGTTTCCGGCGTAATTTGACGCGCTGAATGCGATGAAACAAGTTTTAGGTCGCTAGCATGTATAGAAAAAAAGTTACTCACCGATATCCACGAAACAAACGAACGGAATTCGACTTCGTGTTTTAAGCAATATCAGAACAAAGACGACCGTTTTCGGCGTAATTTGACGGGCTGAATGCGATGAAACAAGTTTTAGGTCGCTAGCATGTATAGAAAAAAAGTTACTCACCGATATCCACAAAACAAACGAACGGATATTGACTTCGTGTTTTGAGCAATATCAAAACGAAGACGACCGTTTCCGGCGTAATTTGACGCGCTGAATGCGATGAAACAAGTTTTAGGTCGCTAGCATGTATAGAAAGAAAGTTACTCACTGATATCTGAAAAACAAACAAACGGACTTCGACTTCGTGTTTCGAGCAATATCAGAACAAAGACGGCCGTTTCCGGCGTAATTTGACGCGCTGAATGCGATAAAACAAGTTTTAGGTCGCTAGCATGTATAGAAAAAAAGTTACTTACCGATATCTGGAAAACAAACAAACTGACTTCGACTTCGTGTTTCGAGCAATATCCAAACAAAGACGACCGTTTCCGGCGTAATTTGACGCGCTGAATGCGATAAAACAAGTTTGAGGTCGCTAGCATGTATAGAAAAAAAGTTACTCACCGATATCCACGAAAGAAACAAACGGAATTCGACTCCGTGTTTTGAGCAATATCAGAACAAAGACGACCGTTTCCGGCGTAATTTGACGCGCTGAATGCGATAAAACAAGTTTTAGGTCGCTAGCATGTATAGAAAAAAAGTTACCAACCGATATCTGAAAAACAAACAAACGGACTTCGACTTCGTGTTTCGAGCAATATCAAAACAAAGACGGCCGTTTCCGGCGTAATTTGACGCGCTGAATGCGATAAGACAAATTTTAGGTCGCTAGCATGTATAGAGAAAAAGTTACTCACCGATATCGACGAAACAAACGAACGGAATTCGACTTCGTGTTTTGAGCAATATCAAAACAAAGACGACCGTTTCCGGCGTAATTTGACGCGCTGAATGCAATGAAACAAGTTCTAGGTCGCTAGCATGTATAGAAAAAAAGTTACCAACCGATATCTGAAAAACAAACAAACGGACTTCGACTTCGTGTTTCGAGCAATATCAAAACAAAGACGGCCGTTTCCGGCGTAATTTGACGCGCTGAATGCGATAAGACAAGTTTTAGGTCGCTAGCATGTATAGAGAAAAAGTTACTCACCGATATCCACGAAACAAACGAACGGAATTCGACTTCGTGTTTTGAGCAATATCAAAACAAAGACGACCGTTTCCGGCGTAATTTGACGCGCTGAATGCGATGAAACAAGTTCTAGGTCGCTAGCATGTATAGAAAAAAAGTTACCAACCGATATCTGAAAAACAAACAAACGGACTTCGACTTCGCGTTTCGAACAAAATCAAAACAAAGACGACCGTTTCCGGCGTAATTTGACGCGCTGAATGCGATGAAACAAGTTTTAGGTCGCTAGCATGTATAGAAAAAAAGTTACTCACCGATATCCACGAAACAAACGAACGGAATTCGACTTCGTGTTTCAAGCAATATCAGAACAAAGACGACCGTTTCCGGCGTAATTTGACGGGCTGAATGCGATGAAACAAGTTTTAGGTCGCTAGCATGTATAGAAAAAAAGTTACTCACCGATATCCACGAAACAAACGAACGGATATTGACTTCGTGTTTTGAGCAATATCAAAACAAAGACGACCGTTTCCGGCGTAATTTGACGCGCTGAATGCGATGAAACAAGTTTTAGGTCGCTAGCATGTATAGAAAGAAAGTTACTCACTGATATCTGAAAAACAAACAAACGGACTTCGACTTCGTGTTTCGAGCAATATCAGAACAAAGACGGCCGTTTCCGGCGTAATTTGACGCGCTGAATGCGATAAAACAAGTTTTAGGTCGCTAGCATGTATAGAAAAAAAGTTACTTACCGATATCTGGTAAACAAACAAACTGACTTCGACTTCGTGTTTCGAGCAATATCCAAACAAAGACGACCGTTTCCGGCGTAATTTGACGCGCTGAATGCGATAAAACAAGTTTGAGGTCGCTAGCATGTATAGAAAAAAAGTTACTCACCGATATCCACGAAAGAAACAAACGGAATTCGTCTTCGTGTTTTGAGCAATATCAGAACAAAGACGACCGTTTCCGGCGTAATTTGACGCGCTGAATGCGATAAAACAAGTTTTAGGTCGCTAGCATGTATAGAAAAAAAGTTACCAACCGATATCTGAAAAACAAACAAACGGACTTCGACTTCGTGTTTCGAGCAATATCAAAACAAAGACGGCCGTTTCCGGCGTAATTTGACGCGCTGATCGCGATAAGACAAGTTTTAGGTCGCTAGCATGTATAGAGAAAAAGTTACTCACCGATATCGACGAAACAAACGAACGGAATTCGACTTCGTGTTTTGAGCAATATCAAAACAAAGACGACCGTTTCCGGCGTAATTTGACGCGCTGAATGCAATGAAACAAGTTCTAGGTCGCTAGCATGTATAGAAAAAAAGTTACCCACCGATATCCACGAAAGAAACAAACGGAATTCGACTCCGTGTTTTGAGCAATATCAGAACAAAGACGACCGTTTCCGGCGTAATTTGACGCGCTGAATGCAATGAAACAAGTTTTAGGTCGCTAGCATGTATAGAAAAGAAGTTACCAACCAATATCTGAAAAACAAACAAACGGACTTCGACTTCGTGTTTCGAGCAATATCAAAACAAAGACGGCCGTTTCCGGCGTAATTTGACGCGCTGAATGCGATAAGACAAGTTTTAGGCCGCTAGCATGTATAGAAAAAAAGTTACTCACCGATATCCACCAAACAAACGAACGGAATTCGACTTCGTGTTTTGAGCAATATCAAAACAAAGACGACCGTTTCCGGCGTAATTTGACGCGCTGAATGCGATGAAACAAGTTCTAGGTCGCTAGCATGTATAGAAAAAAAGTTACCAACCGATATCTGAAAAACAAACAAACGGACTTCGACTTCGCGTTTCGAACAAAATCAAAACAAAGACGACCGTTTCCGGCGTAATTTGACGCGCTGAATGCGATGAAACAAGTTTTAGGTCGCTAGCATGTATAGAAAGAAAGTTACCAACCGATATCTGAAAAACAGACGAAGGGACTTCGACTTCGTGTTTCAAGCAATATCAAAACAAAGACGGCCGTTTCCGGCGTAATTTGACGCGCTGAATGCGATAAAACAAGTTTTAGGTCGCTAGCATGTATAGAAAAAAAGTTACCAACCGATATCTGAAAAACAAACGAACGGACTTCGACTTCGTGTTTCGAGCAATATCAAAACAAAGACGGCCGTTTCCGGCGTAATTTGACGCGCTGAATGCGATAAGACAAGTTTTAGGTCGCTAGCATGTATAGAAAAAAAGTTACTCACCGATATCCACGAAACAAACGAACGGAATTCGACTTCGTGTTTTGAGCAATATCAAAACAAAGACGACCGTTTCCGGCGTAATTTGACGCGCTGAATGCGATGAAACAAGTTCCAGGTCGCTAGCATGTATAGAAAAAAAGTTACCAACCGATATCTGAAAAACAAACAAACGGACTTCGACTTCGCGTTTCGAACAAAATCAAAACAAAGACGACCGTTTCCGGCGTAATTTGACGCGCTGAATGCGATGAAACGAGTTTTAGGTCGCTAGCATGTATAGAAAGAAAGTTACCAACCGATATCTGAAAAACAGACGAACGGACTTCGACTTCGTGTTTCGAGCAATATCAAAACAAAGACGGCCGTTTCCGGCGTAATTTGACGCGCTGAATGCGATAAAACAAGTTTTAGGTCGCTAGCATGTATAGAAAAAAAGTTACCAACCGATATCTGAAAAACAAACAAACGGACTTCGACTTCGTGTTTCGAGCAAAATCAAAACAAAGACGACCGTTTCCGGCGTAATTTGACGCGCTGAATGCGATGAAACAAGTTTTAGATCGCTAGCATGTATAGAAAAAAAGTTACCAACCGATATCTGAAAAACAAACAAACGGACTTCGACTTCGTGTTTCGAGCAATATCAAAACACAGACGGCCGTTTCCGGCGTAATTTGACGCGCTGAATGCGATGAAACAGGTTTTAGGTCGCTAGCATGTATAGAAAAAAAGTTACTCACCGATATCCACGGAACAAACGAACGGAATTCGACTTCGTGTTTTGAGCAATATCGAAACAAAGACGACCGTTTCCGGCGTAATTTGACGCGCTGAATGCGATAAAACAAGTTTCAGGTCGCTAGCATGTATAGAAAAAAAGTTACCAACCGATATCTGAAAAACAAACAAACGGACTTCGACTTCGTGTTTCGAGCAATATCAAAACAAAGACGGCCGTTTCCGGCGTAATTTGACGCGCTGAATGCGATGAGACAAGTTTTAGGTCGCTAGCATGTATAGAAAAAAAGTTACTCACCGATATCCACGGAACAAACGAACGGAATTCGACTTCGTGTTTTAGGCAATATCAAAACAAAGACGACCGTTTCCGGCGTAATTTGACGGGCTGAATGCGATAAAACAAGTTTTAGGTCGCTAGCATGTATAGAAAAAAAGTTACTCACCGATATCCACGAAACAAACGAACGGAATTCGACTTCGTGTTTTGAGCAATATCAGAACAAAGACGACCGTTTCCGGCGTAATTTGACGGGCTGAATGCGATAAAACAAGTTTTAGGTCGCTAGCATGTATAGAAAAAAAGTTACTCACCGATATCCACGAAACAAACGAACGGAATTCGACTTCGTGTTTTGAGCAATTTCAGAACAAAGACGAACGTTTCCGGCGTAATTTGACGGGCTGAATGCGATAAAACAAGTTTTAGGTCGCTAGCATGTATAGAAAAAAAGTTACTCACCGATATCCACGAAACAAACGAACGGATATTGACTTCGTGTTTTGAGCAATATCAAAACAAAGACGACCGTTTCCGGCGTAATTTGACGCGCTGAATGCGATGAAACAAGTTTTAGGTCGCTAGCATGTATAGAAAGAAAGTTACTCACTGATATCTGAAAAACAAACAAACGGACTTCGACTTCGTGTTTCGAGCAATATCAGAACAAAGACGGCCGTTTCCGGCGTAATTTGACGCGCTGAATGCGATAAAACAAGTTTTAGGTCGCTAGCATGTATAGAAAAAAAGTTACTTACCGATATCTGGAAAACAAACAAACTGACTTCGACTTCGTGTTTCGAGCAATATCCAAACAAAGACGACCGTTTCCGGCGTAATTTGACGCGCTGAATGCGATAAAACAAGTTTGAGGTCGCTAGCATGTATAGAAAGAAAGTTACCAACCGATATCTGAGAAACAGACGAACGGACTTCGACTTCGTGTTTCGAGCAATATCAAAACAAAGACGACCGTTTCCGGCGTAATTTGACGCGCTGAATGCGATAAAACAAGTTTTAGGTCGCTAGCATGTATAGAAAAAAAGTTACTCACCGATATACACGAAACAAACGAACGGAATTCGACTTCGTGTTTCAAGCAATATCGAAACAAAGACGACCGTTTCCGGCGTAATTTGACGGGCTGAATGCGATAAAACAAGTTTTAGGTCGCTAGCATGTATAGAAAAAAAGTTACTCACCGATATCCACGAAACAAACGAACGGAATTCGACTTCGTGTTTCAAGCAATATCAGAACAAAGACGACCGTTTCCGGCGTAATTTGACGGGCTGAATGCGATAAAACAAGTTTTAGGTCGCTAGCATGTATAGAAAAAAAGTGACTCACCGATATCCACGAAACAAACGAACGGAATTCGACTTCGTGTTTTAAGCAATATCAGAACAAAGACGACCGTTTCCGGCGTAATTTGACGGGCTGAATGCGATAAAACAAGTTTTAGGTCGCTAGCATGTATAGAAAGAAAGTTACTCACTGATATCTGAAAAACAAACAAACGGACTTCGACTTCGTGTTTCGAGCAATATCAGAACAAAGACGGCCGTTTCCGGCGTAATTTGACGCGCTGAATGCGATAAAACAAGTTTTAGGTCGCTAGCATGTATAGAAAAAAAGTTACTTACCGATATCTGGAAAACAAACAAACTGACTTCGACTTCGTGTTTTGAGCAATATCAAAACAAAGACGACCGTTTCCGGCGTAATTTGACGCGCTGAATGCGATGAAACAAGTTCTAGGTCGCTAGCATGTATAGAAAAAAAGTTACCAACCGATATCTGAAAAACAAACGAACGGAATTCGACTTCGTGTTTTGAGCAATATCAAAACAAAGACGACCGTTTCCGGCGTAATTTGACGCGCTGAATGCAATAAAACAAGTTTCAGGTTGCTAGCATGTATAGAAAAAAAGTTACTCACCGATATCCACGAAAGAAACAAATGGAATTCGACTCCGTGTTTTGAGCAATATCAGAACAAAGACGACCGTTTCCGGCGTAATTTGACGCGCTGAATGCGATGAAACAAGTTTTAGGTCGCTAGCATGTATAGAAAGAAAGTTACCAACCGATATCTGAAAAACAGACGAACGGACTTCGACTTCGTGTTTCGAGCAATATCAAAACAAAGACGACCGTTTCCGGCAAAATTTGACGCGCTGAATGCGATAAAACAAGTTTTAGGTCGCTAGCATGTATAGAAAAAAAGTTACTCACCGATATCCACGAAACAAACGAACGGAATTCGACTTCGTGTTTTAAGCAATATCAAAACAAAGACGACCGTTTCCGGCGTAATTTGACGGGCTAAATGCGATAAAACAAGTTTGAGGTCGCTAGCATGTATAGAAAAAAAGTTACTCACCGATATCCACGGAACAAACAAACGGACTTCGACTTCGTGTTTCGAGCAATATCGAAACAAAGACGACCGTTTCCGGCGTAATTTGACGCGCTGAATGCGATAAAACAAGTTTTAGGTCGCTAGCATGTATAGAAAAAAAGTTACCAACCGATATCCACGAAACAAACGAACGGATATTGACTTCGAGTTTTGAGCAATATCAAAACAAAGACGACCGTTTCCGGCGTAATTTGACGCGCTGAATGCGATGAAACAAGTTTTAGGTCGCTAGCATGTATAGAAAGAAAGTTACTCACTGATATCTGAAAAACAAACAAACGGACTTCGACTTCGTGTTTCGAGCAATATCAGAACAAAGACGGCCGTTTCCGGCGTAATTTGACGCGCTGAATGCGATGAAACAAGTTTTAGGTCGCTAGCATGTATAGAAAAAAAGTTACTTACCAATATCTGGAAAACAAACAAACGGACTTCGACTTCGTGTTTCGAGCAATATCAAAACAAAGACGACCGTTTCCGGCGTAATTTGACGCGCTGAATGCGATAAAACAAGTTTGAGGTCGCTAGCATGTATAGAAAAAAAGTTACTCACCGATATCCACGAAACAAACGAACGGAATTCGACTTCGTGTTTTAAGCAATATCAGAACAAAGACGACCGTTTCCGGCGTAATTTGACGGGCTGAATGCGATAAAACAAGTTTTAGGTCGCTAGCATGTATAGAAAAAAAGTTACTCACCGATATCCACGAAACAAACGAACGGAATTCGACTTCGTGTTTTAGGCAATCTCAAAACAAAGACGACCGTTTCCGGCGTAATTTGACGCGCTGAATGCGATGAAACAAGTTTTAGGTCGCTAGCATGTATAGAAAGAAAGTTACTCACTGATATCTGAAAAACAAACAAACGGACTTCGACTTCGTGTTTCGAGCAATATCAGAACAAAGACGGCCGTTTCCGGCGTAATTTGACGCGCTGAATGCGATGAAACAAGTTTTAGGTCGCTAGCATGTATAGAAAAAAAGTTACTTACCAATATCTGGAAAACAAACAAACGGACTTCGACTTCGTGTTTCGAGCAATATCAAAACAAAGACGACCGTTTCCGGCGTAATTTGACGCGCTGAATGCGATAAAACAAGTTTGAGGTCGCTAGCATGTATAGAAAAAAAGTTACTCACCGATATCCACGAAACAAACGAACGGAATTCGACTTCGTGTTTTAAGCAATATCAGAACAAAGACGACCGTTTCCGGCGTAATTTGACGGGCTGAATGCGATAAAACAAGTTTTAGGTCGCTAGCACGTATAGAAAAAAAGTTACTCACCGATATCCACGAAAGAAACAAATGGAATTCGACTCCGTGTTTTGAGCAATATCAGAACAAAGACGACCGTTTCCGGCGTAATTTGACGCGCTGAATGCGATGAAACAAGTTTTAGGTCGCTAGCATGTATAGAAAGAAAGTTACCAACCGATATCTGAAAAACAGACGAACGGACTTCGACTTCGTGTTTCGAGCAATATCAAAACAAAGACGACCGTTTCCGGCGAAATTTGACGCGCTGAATGCGATAAAACAAGTTTTAGGTCGCTAGCATGTATAGAAAAAAAGTTACTCACCGATATCCACGAAACAAACGAACGGAATTCGACTTCGTGTTTTGAGCAATATCAAAACAAAGACGACCGTTTCCGGCGTAATTTGACGGGCTAAATGCGATAAAACAAGTTTTAGGTCGCTAGCATGTATAGAAAAAAAGTTACTCACCGATATCCACGGAACAAACAAACGGACTTCGACTTCGTGTTTCGAGCAATATCAAAACAAAGACGACCGTTTCCGGCGTAATTTGACGCGCTGAATGCGATGAAACAAGTTTTAGGTCGCTAGCATGTATAGAAAGAAAGTTACTCACTGATATCTGAAAAACAAACAAACGGACTTCGACTTCGTGTTTCGAGCAATATCAGAACAAAGACGGCCGTTTCCGGCGTAATTTGACGCGCTGAATGCGATAAAACAAGTTTTAGGTCGCTAGCATGTATAGAAAAAAAGTTACTTACCGATATCTGGAAAACAAACAAACTGACTTCGACTTCGTGTTTCGAGCAATATCCAAACAAAGACGACCGTTTCCGGCGTAATTTGCCGCGCTGAATGCGATAAAACAAGTTTGAGGTCGCTAGCATGTATAGAAAGAAAGTTACCAACCGATATCTGAGAAACAGACGAACGGACTTCGACTTCGTGTTTCGAGCAATATCAAAACAAAGACGACCGTTTCCGGCGTAATTTGACGCGCTGAATGCGATAAAACAAGTTTTAGGTCGCTAGCATGTATAGAAAAAAAGTTACTCACCGATATACACGAAACAAACGAACGGAATTCGACTTCGTGTTTCAAGCAATATCGAAACAAAGACGACCGTTTCCGGCGTAATTTGACGGGCTGAATGCGATAAAACAAGTTTTAGGTCGCTAGCATGTATAGAAAAAAAGTTACTCACCGATATCCACGAAACAAACGAACGGAATTCGACTTCGTGTTTCAAGCAATATCAGAACAAAGACGACCGTTTCCGGCGTAATTTGACGGGCTGAATGCGATAAAACAAGTTTTAGGTCGCTAGCATGTATAGAAAAAAAGTGACTCACCGATATCCACGAAACAAACGAACGGAATTCGACTTCGTGTTTTAAGCAATATCAGAACAAAGACGACCGTTTCCGGCGTAATTTGACGGGCTGAATGCGATAAAACAAGTTTTAGGTCGCTAGCATGTATAGAAAGAAAGTTACTCACTGATATCTGAAAAACAAACAAACGGACTTCGACTTCGTGTTTCGAGCAATATCAGAACAAAGACGGCCGTTTCCGGCGTAATTTGACGCGCTGAATGCGATAAAACAAGTTTTAGGTCGCTAGCATGTATAGAAAAAAAGTTACTTACCAATATCTGGAAAACAAACAAACGGACTTCGACTTCGTGTTTCGAGCAATATCAAAACAAAGACGACCGTTTCCGGCGTAATTTGACGCGCTGAATGCGATAAAACAAGTTTGAGGTCGCTAGCATGTATAGAAAAAAAGTTACTCACCGATATCCACGAAACAAACGAACGGAATTCGACTTCGTGTTTTAAGCAATATCAGAACAAAGACGACCGTTTCCGGCGTAATTTGACGGGCTGAATGCGATAAAACAAGTTTTAGGTCGCTAGCATGTATAGAAAAAAAGTTACTCACCGATATCCACGAAACAAACGAACGGAATTCGACTTCGTGTTTTAGGCAATCTCAAAACAAAGACGACCGTTTCCGGCGTAATTTGACGCGCTGAATGCGATGAAACAAGTTTTAGGTCGCTAGCATGTATAGAAAGAAAGTTACTCACTGATATCTGAAAAACAAACAAACGGACTTCGACTTCGTGTTTCGAGCAATATCAGAACAAAGACGGCCGTTTCCGGCGTAATTTGACGCGCTGAATGCGATGAAACAAGTTTTAGGTCGCTAGCATGTATAGAAAAAAAGTTACTTACCAATATCTGGAAAACAAACAAACGGACTTCGACTTCGTGTTTCGAGCAATATCAAAACAAAGACGACCGTTTCCGGCGTAATTTGACGCGCTGAATGCGATAAAACAAGTTTGAGGTCGCTAGCATGTATAGAAAAAAAGTTACTCACCGATATCCACGAAACAAACGAACGGAATTCGACTTCGTGTTTTAAGCAATATCAGAACAAAGACGACCGTTTCCGGCGTAATTTGACGGGCTGAATGCGATAAAACAAGTTTTAGGTCGCTAGCATGTATAGAAAAAAAGTTACTCACCGATATCCACGAAAGAAACAAATGGAATTCGACTCCGTGTTTTGAGCAATATCAGAACAAAGACGACCGTTTCCGGCGTAATTTGACGCGCTGAATGCGATGAAACAAGTTTTAGGTCGCTAGCATGTATAGAAAGAAAGTTACCAACCGATATCTGAAAAACAGACGAACGGACTTCGACTTCGTGTTTCGAGCAATATCAAAACAAAGACGACCGTTTCCGGCGAAATTTGACGCGCTGAATGCGATAAAACAAGTTTTAGGTCGCTAGCATGTATAGAAAAAAAGTTACTCACCGATATCCACGAAACAAACGAACGGAATTCGACTTCGTGTTTTGAGCAATATCAAAACAAAGACGACCGTTTCCGGCGTAATTTGACGGGCTAAATGCGATAAAACAAGTTTTAGGTCGCTAGCATGTATAGAAAAAAAGTTACTCACCGATATCCACGGAACAAACAAACGGACTTCGACTTCGTGTTTCGAGCAATATCAAAACAAAGACGACCGTTTCCGGCGTAATTTGACGCGCTGAATGCGATGAAACAAGTTTTAGGTCGCTAGCATGTATAGAAAGAAAGTTACTCACTGATATCTGAAAAACAAACAAACGGACTTCGACTTCGTGTTTCGAGCAATATCAGAACAAAGACGGCCGTTTCCGGCGTAATTTGACGCGCTGAATGCGATAAAACAAGTTTTAGGTCGCTAGCATGTATAGAAAAAAAGTTACTTACCGATATCTGGAAAACAAACAAACTGACTTCGACTTCGTGTTTCGAGCAATATCCAAACAAAGACGACCGTTTCCGGCGTAATTTGCCGCGCTGAATGCGATAAAACAAGTTTGAGGTCGCTAGCATGTATAGAAAGAAAGTTACCAACCGATATCTGAGAAACAGACGAACGGACTTCGACTTCGTGTTTCGAGCAATATCAAAACAAAGACGACCGTTTCCGGCGTAATTTGACGCGCTGAATGCGATAAAACAAGTTTTAGGTCGCTAGCATGTATAGAAAAAAAGTTACTCACCGATATACACGAAACAAACGAACGGAATTCGACTTCGTGTTTCAAGCAATATCGAAACAAAGACGACCGTTTCCGGCGTAATTTGACGGGCTGAATGCGATAAAACAAGTTTTAGGTCGCTAGCATGTATAGAAAAAAAGTTACTCACCGATATCCACGAAACAAACGAACGGAATTCGACTTCGTGTTTCAAGCAATATCAGAACAAAGACGACCGTTTCCGGCGTAATTTGACGGGCTGAATGCGATAAAACAAGTTTTAGGTCGCTAGCATGTATAGAAAAAAAGTGACTCACCGATATCCACGAAACAAACGAACGGAATTCGACTTCGTGTTTTAAGCAATATCAGAACAAAGACGACCGTTTCCGGCGTAATTTGACGGGCTGAATGCGATAAAACAAGTTTTAGGTCGCTAGCATGTATAGAAAGAAAGTTACTCACTGATATCTGAAAAACAAACAAACGGACTTCGACTTCGTGTTTCGAGCAATATCAGAACAAAGACGGCCGTTTCCGGCGTAATTTGACGCGCTGAATGCGATAAAACAAGTTTTAGGTCGCTAGCATGTATAGAAAAAAAGTTACTTACCGATATCTGGAAAACAAACAAACTGACTTCGACTTCGTGTTTTGAGCAATATCAAAACAAAGACGACCGTTTCCGGCGTAATTTGACGCGCTGAATGCGATGAAACAAGTTCTAGGTCGCTAGCATGTATAGAAAAAAAGTTACCAACCGATATCTGAAAAACAAACGAACGGAATTCGACTTCGTGTTTTGAGCAATATCAAAACAAAGACGACCGTTTCCGGCGTAATTTGACGCGCTGAATGCAATAAAACAAGTTCCAGGTTGCTAGCATGTATAGAAAAAAAGTTACTCACCGATATCCACGAAAGAAACAAATGGAATTCGACTCCGTGTTTTGAGCAATATCAGAACAAAGACGACCGTTTCCGGCGTAATTTGACGCGCTGAATGCGATGAAACAAGTTTTAGGTCGCTAGCATGTATAGAAAGAAAGTTACCAACCGATATCTGAAAAACAGACGAACGGACTTCGACTTCGTGTTTCGAGCAATATCAAAACAAAGACGACCGTTTCCGGCGAAATTTGACGCGCTGAATGCGATAAAACAAGTTTTAGGTCGCTAGCATGTATAGAAAAAAAGTTACTCACCGATATCCACGAAACAAACGAACGGAATTCGACTTCGTGTTTTAAGCAATATCAAAACAAAGACGACCGTTTCCGGCGTAATTTGACGGGCTAAATGCGATAAAACAAGTTTTAGGTCGCTAGCATGTATAGAAAAAAAGTTACTCACCGATATCCACGGAACAAACAAACGGACTTCGACTTCGTGTTTCGAGCAATATCAAAACAAAGACGACCGTTTCCGGCGTAATTTGACGCGCTGAATGCGATAAAACAAGTTTTAGGTCGCTAGCATGTATAGAAAAAAAGTTACCAACCGATATCCACGAAACAAACGAACGGATATTGACTTCGAGTTTTGAGCAATATCAAAACAAAGACGACCGTTTCCGGCGTAATTTGACGCGCTGAATGCGATGAAACAAGTTTTAGGTCGCTAGCATGTATAGAAAGAAAGTTACTCACTGATATCTGAAAAACAAACAAACGGACTTCGACTTCGTGTTTCGAGCAATATCAGAACAAAGACGGCCGTTTCCGGCGTAATTTGACGCGCTGAATGCGATGAAACAAGTTTTAGGTCGCTAGCATGTATAGAAAAAAAGTTACTTACCAATATCTGGAAAACAAACAAACGGACTTCGACTTCGTGTTTCGAGCAATATCAAAACAAAGACGACCGTTTCCGGCGTAATTTGACGCGCTGAATGCGATAAAACAAGTTTGAGGTCGCTAGCATGTATAGAAAAAAAGTTACTCACCGATATCCACGAAACAAACGAACGGAATTCGACTTCGTGTTTTAAGCAATATCAGAACAAAGACGACCGTTTCCGGCGTAATTTGACGGGCTGAATGCGATAAAACAAGTTTTAGGTCGCTAGCATGTATAGAAAAAAAGTTACTCACCGATATCCACGAAACAAACGAACGGAATTCGACTTCGTGTTTTAGGCAATCTCAAAACAAAGACGACCGTTTCCGGCGTAATTTGACGCGCTGAATGCGATGAAACAAGTTTTAGGTCGCTAGCATGTATAGAAAGAAAGTTACTCACTGATATCTGAAAAACAAACAAACGGACTTCGACTTCGTGTTTCGAGCAATATCAGAACAAAGACGGCCGTTTCCGGCGTAATTTGACGCGCTGAATGCGATGAAACAAGTTTTAGGTCGCTAGCATGTATAGAAAAAAAGTTACTTACCAATATCTGGAAAACAAACAAACGGACTTCGACTTCGTGTTTCGAGCAATATCAAAACAAAGACGACCGTTTCCGGCGTAATTTGACGCGCTGAATGCGATAAAACAAGTTTGAGGTCGCTAGCATGTATAGAAAAAAAGTTACTCACCGATATCCACGAAACAAACGAACGGAATTCGACTTCGTGTTTTAAGCAATATCAGAACAAAGACGACCGTTTCCGGCGTAATTTGACGGGCTGAATGCGATAAAACAAGTTTTAGGTCGCTAGCATGTATAGAAAAAAAGTTACTCACCGATATCCACGAAAGAAACAAATGGAATTCGACTCCGTGTTTTGAGCAATATCAGAACAAAGACGACCGTTTCCGGCGTAATTTGACGCGCTGAATGCGATGAAACAAGTTTTAGGTCGCTAGCATGTATAGAAAGAAAGTTACCAACCGATATCTGAAAAACAGACGAACGGACTTCGACTTCGTGTTTCGAGCAATATCAAAACAAAGACGACCGTTTCCGGCGAAATTTGACGCGCTGAATGCGATAAAACAAGTTTTAGGTCGCTAGCATGTATAGAAAAAAAGTTACTCACCGATATCCACGAAACAAACGAACGGAATTCGACTTCGTGTTTTGAGCAATATCAAAACAAAGACGACCGTTTCCGGCGTAATTTGACGGGCTAAATGCGATAAAACAAGTTTTAGGTCGCTAGCATGTATAGAAAAAAAGTTACTCACCGATATCCACGGAACAAACAAACGGACTTCGACTTCGTGTTTCGAGCAATATCAAAACAAAGACGACCGTTTCCGGCGTAATTTGACGCGCTGAATGCGATAAAACAAGTTTTAGGTCGCTAGCATGTATAGAAAAAAAGTTACCAACCGATATCCACGAAACAAACGAACGGATATTGACTTCGAGTTTTGAGCAATATCAAAACAAAGACGACCGTTTCCGGCGTAATTTGACGCGCTGAATGCGATGAAACAAGTTTTAGGTCGCTAGCATGTATAGAAAGAAAGTTACTCACTGATATCTGAAAAACAAACAAACGGACTTCGACTCCGTGTTTCGAGCAATATCAGAACAAAGACGGCCGTTTCCGGCGTAATTTGACGCGCTGAATGCGATGAAACAAGTTTTAGGTCGCTAGCATGTATAGAAAAAAAGTTACTCACCAATATCTGGAAAACGAACAAACAGACTTCGACTTCGTGTTTCGAGCAATATTAAAACAAAGACGACCGTTTCCGGCGTAATTTGACGCGCTGAATGCGATAAAACAAGTTTGAGGTCGCTAGCATGTATAGAAAAAAAGTTACTCACCGATATCCACGAAACAAACGAACGGAATTCGACTTCGTGTTTTAAGCAATATCAGAACAAAGACGACCGTTTCCGGCGTAATTTGACGGGCTGAATGCGATAAAACAAGTTTTAGGTCGCTAGCATGTATAGAAAAAAAGTTACTCACCGATATCCACGAAACAAACGAACGGAATTCGACTTCGTGTTTTAAGCAATATCAGAACAAAGACGACCGTTTCCGGCGTAATTTGACGGGCTGAATGCGATAAAACAAGTTTGAGGTCGCTAGCATGTATAGAAAAAAAGTTACTCACCGATATCCACGAAACAAACGAACGGAATTCGACTTCGTGTTTTAAGCAATATCAGAACAAAGACGACCGTTTCCGGCGTAATTTGACGGGCTGAATGCGATAAAACAAGTTTTAGGTCGCTAGCATGTATAGAAAAAAAGTTACTCACCGATATCCACGAAAGAAACAAATGGAATTCGACTCCGTGTTTTGAGCAATATCAGAACAAAGACGACCGTTTCCGGCGTAATTTGACGCGCTGAATGCGATGAAACAAGTTTTAGGTCGCTAGCATGTATAGAAAGAAAGTTACCAACCGATATCTGAAAAACAGACGAACGGACTTCGACTTCGTGTTTCGAGCAATATCAAAACAAAGACGACCGTTTCCGGCGAAATTTGACGCGCTGAATGCGATAAAACAAGTTTTAGGTCGCTAGCATGTATAGAAAAAAAGTTACTCACCGATATCCACGAAACAAACGAACGGAATTCGACTTCGTGTTTTGAGCAATATCAAAACAAAGACGACCGTTTCCGGCGTAATTTGACGGGCTAAATGCGATAAAACAAGTTTTAGGTCGCTAGCATGTATAGAAAAAAAGTTACTCACCGATATCCACGGAACAAACAAACGGACTTCGACTTCGTGTTTCGAGCAATATCAAAACAAAGACGACCGTTTCCGGCGTAATTTGACGCGCTGAATGCGATAAAACAAGTTTTAGGTCGCTAGCATGTATAGAAAAAAAGTTACCAACCGATATCCACGAAACAAACGAACGGATATTGACTTCGAGTTTTGAGCAATATCAAAACAAAGACGACCGTTTCCGGCGTAATTTGACGCGCTGAATGCGATGAAACAAGTTTTAGGTCGCTAGCATGTATAGAAAAAAAGTTACTCACCGATATCCACGAAACAAACGAACGGAATTCGACTTCGTGTTTTAAGCAATATCAGAACAAAGACGACCGTTTCCGGCGTAATTTGACGGGCTGAATGCGATAAAACAAGTTTTAGGTCGCTAGCATGTATAGAAAAAAAGTTACTCACCGATATCCACGAAACAAACGAACGGATATTGACTTCGTGTTTTGAGCAATATCAAAACAAAGACGACCGTTTCCGGCGTAATTTGACGCGCTGAATGCGATGAAACAAGTTTTAGGTCGCTAGCATGTATAGAAAGAAAGTTACTCACTGATATCTGAAAAACAAACAAACGGACTTCGACTTCGTGTTTCGAGCAATATCAGAACAAAGACGGCCGTTTCCGGCGTAATTTGACGCGCTGAATGCGATAAAACAAGTTTTAGGTCGCTAGCATGTATAGATAAAAAGTTACTTACCAATATCTGGAAAACAAACAAACGGACTTCGACTTCGTGTTTCGAGGAATATCAAAACAAAGACGACCGTTTCCGGCGTAATTTGACGCGCTGAATGCGATAAAACAAGTTTGAGGTCGCTAGCATGTATAGAAAAAAAGTTACTCACCGATATCCACGAAACAAACGAACGGAATTCGACTTCGTGTTTTGAGCAATATCAAAACAAAGACGACCGTTTCCGGCGTAATTTGACGCGCTGAATGCGATGAAACAAGTTCTAGGTCGCTAGCATGTATAGAAAAAAAGTTACTAACCGATATCTGAAAAACAAACAAACAAACTTCGACTTCGTGTTTCGAGCAATATCAAAACAAAGACAGCCGGTTTCGGCGTAATTTGACGCGCTGAATGCGATAAAACAAGTTTTAGGTCGCTAGCATGTATAGAAAAAAAGTTACTCACCGATATCCACGAAACAAACGAACGGAATTCGACTTCGTGTTTTAGGCAATATCAAAACAAAGACGACCGTTTCCGGCGTAATTTGACGCGCTGAATGCGATAAAACAAGTTTTAGGTCGCTAGCATGTATGGAAAAAAAGTTACTCACCGATATCCACGAAACAAACGAACGGAATTCGACTCCGTGTTTTGAGCAATATCAGAACAAAGACGACTGTTTCCGGCGTAATTTGACGCGCTGAATGCGATAAAACAAGTTTCAGGTTGCTAGCATGTATAGAAAAAAAGTTACTTACCGATATCCACGAAAGAAACAAATGGAATTCGACTCCGTGTTTTGAGCAATATCAGAACAAAGACGACCGTTTCCGGCGTAATTTGACGCGCTGAATGCGATAAAACAAGTTTCAGGTTGCTAGCATGTATAGAAAAAAAGTTACTCACCGATATCCACGAAAGAAACAAATGGAATTCGACTCCGTGTTTTGAGCAATATCAGAACAAAGACGACCGTTTCCGGCGTAACTTGACGCGCTGAATGCGATAAAACAAGTTTTAGGTCGCTAGCATGTATAGAAAAAAAGTTACTCACCGATATCCACGGAACAAACGAACGGAAATTGACTTCGTGTTTTGAGCAATATCAAAACAAAGACGACCGTTTCCGGCGTAATTTGACGCGCTGAATGCGATGAAACAAGTTTTAGGTCGCTAGCATGTATAGAAAAAAAGTTACCAAACGATATCTGAAAAACAAACAAACGGACTTTGACTTCGTGTTTCGAGCAATATCAAAACAAAGAGGGCCGTTTCCGGCGTAATTTGACGCGCTGAATGCGATGAAACAAGTTTCAGGTCGCTAGCATGTATAGAAAAAAAGTTACTCACCGATATCCACGGAACAAACGAACGGAATTCAACTTCGTGTTTCGAGCAATATCAAAACAAAGACGACCGTTTCCGGCGTAATTTGACGCGCTAAATGCGATAAAACAAGTTTTAGGTCGCTAGCATGTATAGAAAAAAAGTTACCAACCGATATCAGAAAAACAGACGAACGGACTTCGACTTCGTGTCTCGAGCAATATCAAAACAAAGACGACCGTTTCCGGCGTAATTTGACGCGCTGAATGCGATAAAACAAGTTTTAGGTCGCTAGCATGTATAGAAAAAAAGTTACTCACCGATATCCACGAAACAAACAAATGGAATTCGACTCCGTGTTTTGAGCAATATCAGAACAAAGACGACCGTTTCCGGCGTAATTTGACGCGCTGAATGCGATAAAACAAGTTTTAGGTCGCTAGCATGTATAGAAAAAAAGTTACTCACCGATATCCACGGAACAAACGAACGGAAATTGACTTCGTGTTTTGAGCAATATCAAAACAAAGACGACCGTTTCCGGCGTAATTTGACGCGATGAATGCGATGAAACAAGTTTCAGGTCGCTAGCATGTATAGAAAAAAAGTTACCAAACGATATCTGAAAAACAAACAAACGGACTTCGACTTCGTGTTTCGAGCAATATCAAAACAAAGACGGCCGTTTCCGGCGTAATTTGACGCGCTGAATGCGATGGAACAAGTTTCAGGTCGCTAGCATGTATAGAAAAAAAGTTACTCACCGATATCCACGGAACAAACGAACGGAATTCGACTTCGTGTTTCGAGCAATATCAAAACAAAGACGACCGTTTCCGGCGTAATTTGACGCGCTGAATGCGATGAAACAAGTTTCAGGTCGCTAGCATGTATAGAAAAAAAGGTACTCACCGATATCCACGGAACAAACGAACGGAATTCGACTTCGTGTTTTGAGCAATATCAAAACAAAGACGACCGTTTCCGGCGTAATTTGACGCGCTATATGCGATAAAACAAGTTTTAGGTCGCTAGCATGTATAGAGAAAAAGTTACTCACCGATATCCACAAAAACAAACAAACGAAATCCGACTCCGTGTTTTGAGCAACGTCAAAACAAAGAGGGCCGTTTCCGGCGTAATTTGACGCGCTGAATGCGATGAAACAAGTTTCAGGTCGCTAGCATGTATAGAAAAAAAGTTACTCACCGATATCCACGGAACAAACGAACGGAATTCGACTTCGTGTTTCGAGCAATATCAAAACAAAGACGACCGTTTCCGGCGTAATTTGACGCGCTAAATGCGATAAAACAAGTTTTAGGTCGCTAGCATGTATAGAAAAAAAGTTACCAACCGATATCTGAAAAACAGACGAACGGACTTCGACTTCGTGTTTCGAGCAATATCAAAACAAAGACGACCGTTTCCGGCGTAATTTGACGCGCTGAATGCGATAAAACAAGTTTTAGGTCGCTAGCATGTATAGAAAAAAAGTTACTCACCGATATCCACGAAACAAACAAATGGAATTCGACTCCGTGTTTTGAGCAATATCAGAACAAAGACGACCGTTTCCGGCGTAATTTGACGCGCTGAATGCGATAAAACAAGTTTTAGGTCGCTAGCATGTATAGAAAAAAAGTTACTCACCGATATCCACGGAACAAACGAACGGAAATTGACTTCGTGTTTTGAGCAATATCAAAACAAAGACGACCGTTTCCGGCGTAATTTGACGCGCTGAATGCGATGAAACAAGTTTTAGGTCGCTAGCATGTATAGAAAAAAAGTTACCAAACGATATCTGAAAAACAAACAAACGGACTTCGACTTCGTGTTTCGAGCAATATCAAAACAAAGACGGCCGTTTCCGGCGTAATTTGACGCGCTGAATGCGATGAAACAAGTTTCAGGTCGCTAGCATGTATAGAAAAAAAGTTACTCACCGATATCCACGGAACAAACGAACGGAATTCGACTTCGTGTTTCGAGCAATATCAAAACAAAGACGACCGTTTCCGGCGTAATTTGACGCGCTGAATGCGATGAAACAAGTTTCAGGTCGCTAGCATGTATAGAAAAAAAGGTACTCACCGATATCCACGGAACAAACGAACGGAATTCGACTTCGTGTTTTGAGCAATATCAAAACAAAGACGACCGTTTCCGGCGTAATTTGACGCGCTATATGCGATAAAACAAGTTTTAGGTCGCTAGCATGTATAGAGAAAAAGTTACTCACCGATATCCACAAAAACAAACAAACGAAATCCGACTCCGTGTTTTGAGCAACATCAGAACAAAGACGACCGTTTCCGGCGTAATTTGACGCACTGAATGCGATGAAACAAGTCTTAGGTCGCTGGCATGTATAGAAAAAAAGTTACTAACCGATATCTGAAAAACAAACAAACGGACTCCGACTTCGTCTATCGAGCAATATCAAAACAAAGACGGCCGTTTCCGGCGTAATTTGACGCGCTGAATGCGATGAAACAAGTTTCAGGTCGCTAGCATGTATAGAAAAAAAGTTAGCAACCGATATCTGAAAAACAAACAAACGGACTTCGACTTCGCGTTTCGAATAAAATCAAAACAAAGACGACCGTTTCCGGCGTAATTTGACGCGCTGAATGCGATGAAACAAGTTTTAGGTCGCTAGCATGTATAGAAAGAAAGTTACCAACCGATATCTGAAAAACAGACGAACGGACTTCGACTTCGTGTTTCGAGCAATATCAAAACAAAGACGACCGTTTCCGGCGTAATTTGACGCGCTGAATGCGATAAAACAAGTTTTAGGTCGCTAGCATGTATAGAAAAAAAGTTACTCACCGATATCCACGGAACAAACGAACGGAAATTGACTTCGTGTTTTGAGCAATATCAAAACAAAGACGACCGTTTCCGGCGTAATTTGACGCGCTGAATGCGATGAAACAAGTTTTAGGTCGCTAGCATGTATAGAAAAAAAGTTACCAAACGATATCTGAAAAACAAACAAACGGACTTCGACTTCGTGTTTCGAGCAATATCAAAACAAAGACGGCCGTTTCCGGCGTAATTTGACGCGCTGAATGCGATGAAACAAGTTTCAGGTCGCTAGCATGTATAGAAAAAAAGTTACTCACCGATATCCACAGAACAAACGAACGGAATTCGACTTCGTGTTTCGAGCAATATCAAAACAAAGACGACCGTTTCCGGCGTAATTTGACGCGCTGAATGCGATGAAACAAGTTTCAGGTCGCTAGCATGTATAGAAAAAAAGGTACTCACCGATATCCACGGAACAAACGAACGGAATTCGACTTCGTGTTTTGAGCAATATCAAAACAAAGACGACCGTTTCCGGCGTAATTTGACGCGCTATATGCGATAAAACAAGTTTTAGGTCGCTAGCATGTATAGAGAAAAAGTTACTCACCGATATCCACAAAAACAAACAAACGAAATCCGACTCCGTGTTTTGAGCAAAATCAGAACAAAGACGACCGTTTCCGGCGTAATTTGACGCACTGAATGAGATGAAACAAGTTTTAGGTCGCTGGCATGTATAGAAAAAAAGTTACTAACCGATATCTGAAAAACAAACAAACGGACTCCGACTTCGTCTATCGAGCAATATCAAAACAAAGACGGCCGTTTCCGGCGTAATTTGACGCGCTGAATGCGATAAAACAAGTTTTAGGTCGCTAGCATGTATAGAAAAAAAGTTACCAACCGATATCCACGAAACAAACGAACGGATATTGACTTCGAGTTTTGAGCAATATCAAAACAAAGACGACCGTTTCCGGCGTAATTTGACGCGCTGAATGCGATGAAACAAGTTTTAGGTCGCTAGCATGTATAGAAAGAAAGTTACTCACTGATATCTGAAAAACAAACAAACGGACTTCGACTTCGTGTTTCGAGCAATATCAGAACAAAGACGGCCGTTTCCGGCGTAATTTGACGCGCTGAATGCGATGAAACAAGTTTTAGGTCGCTAGCATGTATAGAAAAAAAGTTACTTACCAATATCTGGAAAACAAACAAACGGACTTCGACTTCGTGTTTCGAGCAATATCAAAACAAAGACGACCGTTTCCGGCGTAATTTGACGCGCTGAATGCGATAAAACAAGTTTGAGGTCGCTAGCATGTATAGAAAAAAAGTTACTCACCGATATCCACGAAACAAACGAACGGAATTCGACTTCGTGTTTTAAGCAATATCAGAACAAAGACGACCGTTTCCGGCGTAATTTGACGGGCTGAATGCGATAAAACAAGTTTTAGGTCGCTAGCATGTATAGAAAAAAAGTTACTCACCGATATCCACGAAACAAACGAACGGAATTCGACTTCGTGTTTTAGGCAATCTCAAAACAAAGACGACCGTTTCCGGCGTAATTTGACGCGCTGAATGCGATGAAACAAGTTTTAGGTCGCTAGCATGTATAGAAAGAAAGTTACTCACTGATATCTGAAAAACAAACAAACGGACTTCGACTTCGTGTTTCGAGCAATATCAGAACAAAGACGGCCGTTTCCGGCGTAATTTGACGCGCTGAATGCGATGAAACAAGTTTTAGGTCGCTAGCATGTATAGAAAAAAAGTTACTTACCAATATCTGGAAAACAAACAAACGGACTTCGACTTCGTGTTTCGAGCAATATCAAAACAAAGACGACCGTTTCCGGCGTAATTTGACGCGCTGAATGCGATAAAACAAGTTTGAGGTCGCTAGCATGTATAGAAAAAAAGTTACTCACCGATATCCACGAAACAAACGAACGGAATTCGACTTCGTGTTTTAAGCAATATCAGAACAAAGACGACCGTTTCCGGCGTAATTTGACGGGCTGAATGCGATAAAACAAGTTTTAGGTCGCTAGCATGTATAGAAAAAAAGTTACTCACCGATATCCACGAAAGAAACAAATGGAATTCGACTCCGTGTTTTGAGCAATATCAGAACAAAGACGACCGTTTCCGGCGTAATTTGACGCGCTGAATGCGATGAAACAAGTTTTAGGTCGCTAGCATGTATAGAAAGAAAGTTACCAACCGATATCTGAAAAACAGACGAACGGACTTCGACTTCGTGTTTCGAGCAATATCAAAACAAAGACGACCGTTTCCGGCGAAATTTGACGCGCTGAATGCGATAAAACAAGTTTTAGGTCGCTAGCATGTATAGAAAAAAAGTTACTCACCGATATCCACGAAACAAACGAACGGAATTCGACTTCGTGTTTTGAGCAATATCAAAACAAAGACGACCGTTTCCGGCGTAATTTGACGGGCTAAATGCGATAAAACAAGTTTTAGGTCGCTAGCATGTATAGAAAAAAAGTTACTCACCGATATCCACGGAACAAACAAACGGACTTCGACTTCGTGTTTCGAGCAATATCAAAACAAAGACGACCGTTTCCGGCGTAATTTGACGCGCTGAATGCGATAAAACAAGTTTTAGGTCGCTAGCATGTATAGAAAAAAAGTTACCAACCGATATCCACGAAACAAACGAACGGATATTGACTTCGAGTTTTGAGCAATATCAAAACAAAGACGACCGTTTCCGGCGTAATTTGACGCGCTGAATGCGATGAAACAAGTTTTAGGTCGCTAGCATGTATAGAAAAAAAGTTACTCACCGATATCCACGAAACAAACGAACGGAATTCGACTTCGTGTTTTAAGCAATATCAGAACAAAGACGACCGTTTCCGGCGTAATTTGACGGGCTGAATGCGATAAAACAAGTTTTAGGTCGCTAGCATGTATAGAAAAAAAGTTACTCACCGATATCCACGAAACAAACGAACGGATATTGACTTCGTGTTTTGAGCAATATCAAAACAAAGACGACCGTTTCCGGCGTAATTTGACGCGCTGAATGCGATGAAACAAGTTTTAGGTCGCTAGCATGTATAGAAAGAAAGTTACTCACTGATATCTGAAAAACAAACAAACGGACTTCGACTTCGTGTTTCGAGCAATATCAGAACAAAGACGGCCGTTTCCGGCGTAATTTGACGCGCTGAATGCGATAAAACAAGTTTTAGGTCGCTAGCATGTATAGATAAAAAGTTACTTACCAATATCTGGAAAACAAACAAACGGACTTCGACTTCGTGTTTCGAGGAATATCAAAACAAAGACGACCGTTTCCGGCGTAATTTGACGCGCTGAATGCGATAAAACAAGTTTGAGGTCGCTAGCATGTATAGAAAAAAAGTTACTCACCGATATCCACGAAACAAACGAACGGAATTCGACTTCGTGTTTTGAGCAATATCAAAACAAAGACGACCGTTTCCGGCGTAATTTGACGCGCTGAATGCGATGAAACAAGTTCTAGGTCGCTAGCATGTATAGAAAAAAAGTTACTAACCGATATCTGAAAAACAAACAAACAAACTTCGACTTCGTGTTTCGAGCAATATCAAAACAAAGACAGCCGGTTTCGGCGTAATTTGACGCGCTGAATGCGATAAAACAAGTTTTAGGTCGCTAGCATGTATAGAAAAAAAGTTACTCACCGATATCCACGAAACAAACGAACGGAATTCGACTTCGTGTTTTAGGCAATATCAAAACAAAGACGACCGTTTCCGGCGTAATTTGACGCGCTGAATGCGATAAAACAAGTTTTAGGTCGCTAGCATGTATGGAAAAAAAGTTACTCACCGATATCCACGAAACAAACGAACGGAATTCGACTCCGTGTTTTGAGCAATATCAGAACAAAGACGACTGTTTCCGGCGTAATTTGACGCGCTGAATGCGATAAAACAAGTTTCAGGTTGCTAGCATGTATAGAAAAAAAGTTACTTACCGATATCCACGAAAGAAACAAATGGAATTCGACTCCGTGTTTTGAGCAATATCAGAACAAAGACGACCGTTTCCGGCGTAATTTGACGCGCTGAATGCGATAAAACAAGTTTCAGGTTGCTAGCATGTATAGAAAAAAAGTTACTCACCGATATCCACGAAAGAAACAAATGGAATTCGACTCCGTGTTTTGAGCAATATCAGAACAAAGACGACCGTTTCCGGCGTAACTTGACGCGCTGAATGCGATAAAACAAGTTTTAGGTCGCTAGCATGTATAGAAAAAAAGTTACTCACCGATATCCACGGAACAAACGAACGGAAATTGACTTCGTGTTTTGAGCAATATCAAAACAAAGACGACCGTTTCCGGCGTAATTTGACGCGCTGAATGCGATGAAACAAGTTTTAGGTCGCTAGCAGGTATAGAAAAAAAGTTACCAAACGATATCTGAAAAACAAACAAACGGACTTTGACTTCGTGTTTCGAGCAATATCAAAACAAAGAGGGCCGTTTCCGGCGTAATTTGACGCGCTGAATGCGATGAAACAAGTTTCAGGTCGCTAGCATGTATAGAAAAAAAGTTACTCACCGATATCCACGGAACAAACGAACGGAATTCAACTTCGTGTTTCGAGCAATATCAAAACAAAGACGACCGTTTCCGGCGTAATTTGACGCGCTAAATGCGATAAAACAAGTTTTAGGTCGCTAGCATGTATAGAAAAAAAGTTACCAACCGATATCAGAAAAACAGACGAACGGACTTCGACTTCGTGTTTCGAGCAATATCAAAACAAAGACGACCGTTTCCGGCGTAATTTGACGCGCTGAATGCGATAAAACAAGTTTTAGGTCGCTAGCATGTATAGAAAAAAAGTTACTCACCGATATCCACGAAACAAACAAATGGAATTCGACTCCGTGTTTTGAGCAATATCAGAACAAAGACGACCGTTTCCGGCGTAATTTGACGCGCTGAATGCGATAAAACAAGTTTTAGGTCGCTAGCATGTATAGAAAAAAAGTTACTCACCGATATCCACGGAACAAACGAACGGAAATTGACTTCGTGTTTTGAGCAATATCAAAACAAAGACGACCGTTTCCGGCGTAATTTGACGCGATGAATGCGATGAAACAAGTTTCAGGTCGCTAGCATGTATAGAAAAAAAGTTACCAAACGATATCTGAAAAACAAACAAACGGACTTCGACTTCGTGTTTCGAGCAATATCAAAACAAAGACGGCCGTTTCCGGCGTAATTTGACGCGCTGAATGCGATGGAACAAGTTTCAGGTCGCTAGCATGTATAGAAAAAAAGTTACTCACCGATATCCACGGAACAAACGAACGGAATTCGACTTCGTGTTTCGAGCAATATCAAAACAAAGACGACCGTTTCCGGCGTAATTTGACGCGCTGAATGCGATGAAACAAGTTTCAGGTCGCTAGCATGTATAGAAAAAAAGGTACTCACCGATATCCACGGAACAAACGAACGGAATTCGACTTCGTGTTTTGAGCAATATCAAAACAAAGACGACCGTTTCCGGCGTAATTTGACGCGCTATATGCGATAAAACAAGTTTTAGGTCGCTAGCATGTATAGAGAAAAAGTTACTCACCGATATCCACAAAAACAAACAAACGAAATCCGACTCCGTGTTTTGAGCAACGTCAAAACAAAGAGGGCCGTTTCCGGCGTAATTTGACGCGCTGAATGCGATGAAACAAGTTTCAGGTCGCTAGCATGTATAGAAAAAAAGTTACTCACCGATATCCACGGAACAAACGAACGGAATTCGACTTCGTGTTTCGAGCAATATCAAAACAAAGACGACCGTTTCCGGCGTAATTTGACGCGCTAAATGCGATAAAACAAGTTTTAGGTCGCTAGCATGTATAGAAAAAAAGTTACCAACCGATATCTGAAAAACAGACGAACGGACTTCGACTTCGTGTTTCGAGCAATATCAAAACAAAGACGACCGTTTCCGGCGTAATTTGACGCGCTGAATGCGATAAAACAAGTTTTAGGTCGCTAGCATGTATAGAAAAAAAGTTACTCACCGATATCCACGAAACAAACAAATGGAATTCGACTCCGTGTTTTGAGCAATATCAGAACAAAGACGACCGTTTCCGGCGTAATTTGACGCGCTGAATGCGATAAAACAAGTTTTAGGTCGCTAGCATGTATAGAAAAAAAGTTACTCACCGATATCCACGGAACAAACGAACGGAAATTGACTTCGTGTTTTGAGCAATATCAAAACAAAGACGACCGTTTCCGGCGTAATTTGACGCGCTGAATGCGATGAAACAAGTTTTAGGTCGCTAGCATGTATAGAAAAAAAGTTACCAAACGATATCTGAAAAACAAACAAACGGACTTCGACTTCGTGTTTCGAGCAATATCAAAACAAAGACGGCCGTTTCCGGCGTAATTTGACGCGCTGAATGCGATGAAACAAGTTTCAGGTCGCTAGCATGTATAGAAAAAAAGTTACTCACCGATATCCACGGAACAAACGAACGGAATTCGACTTCGTGTTTCGAGCAATATCAAAACAAAGACGACCGTTTCCGGCGTAATTTGACGCGCTGAATGCGATGAAACAAGTTTCAGGTCGCTAGCATGTATAGAAAAAAAGGTACTCACCGATATCCACGGAACAAACGAACGGAATTCGACTTCGTGTTTTGAGCAATATCAAAACAAAGACGACCGTTTCCGGCGTAATTTGACGCGCTATATGCGATAAAACAAGTTTTAGGTCGCTAGCATGTATAGAGAAAAAGTTACTCACCGATATCCACAAAAACAAACAAACGAAATCCGACTCCGTGTTTTGAGCAACATCAGAACAAAGACGACCGTTTCCGGCGTAATTTGACGCACTGAATGCGATGAAACAAGTCTTAGGTCGCTGGCATGTATAGAAAAAAAGTTACTAACCGATATCTGAAAAACAAACAAACGGACTCCGACTTCGTCTATCGAGCAATATCAAAACAAAGACGGCCGTTTCCGGCGTAATTTGACGCGCTGAATGCGATGAAACAAGTTTCAGGTCGCTAGCATGTATAGAAAAAAAGTTAGCAACCGATATCTGAAAAACAAACAAACGGACTTCGACTTCGCGTTTCGAATAAAATCAAAACAAAGACGACCGTTTCCGGCGTAATTTGACGCGCTGAATGCGATGAAACAAGTTTTAGGTCGCTAGCATGTATAGAAAGAAAGTTACCAACCGATATCTGAAAAACAGACGAACGGACTTCGACTTCGTGTTTCGAGCAATATCAAAACAAAGACGACCGTTTCCGGCGTAATTTGACGCGCTGAATGCGATAAAACAAGTTTTAGGTCGCTAGCATGTATAGAAAAAAAGTTACTCACCGATATCCACGGAACAAACGAACGGAAATTGACTTCGTGTTTTGAGCAATATCAAAACAAAGACGACCGTTTCCGGCGTAATTTGACGCGCTGAATGCGATGAAACAAGTTTTAGGTCGCTAGCATGTATAGAAAAAAAGTTACCAAACGATATCTGAAAAACAAACAAACGGACTTCGACTTCGTGTTTCGAGCAATATCAAAACAAAGACGGCCGTTTCCGGCGTAATTTGACGCGCTGAATGCGATGAAACAAGTTTCAGGTCGCTAGCATGTATAGAAAAAAAGTTACTCACCGATATCCACAGAACAAACGAACGGAATTCGACTTCGTGTTTCGAGCAATATCAAAACAAAGACGACCGTTTCCGGCGTAATTTGACGCGCTGAATGCGATGAAACAAGTTTCAGGTCGCTAGCATGTATAGAAAAAAAGGTACTCACCGATATCCACGGAACAAACGAACGGAATTCGACTTCGTGTTTTGAGCAATATCAAAACAAAGACGACCGTTTCCGGCGTAATTTGACGCGCTATATGCGATAAAACAAGTTTTAGGTCGCTAGCATGTATAGAGAAAAAGTTACTCACCGATATCCACAAAAACAAACAAACGAAATCCGACTCCGTGTTTTGAGCAAAATCAGAACAAAGACGACCGTTTCCGGCGTAATTTGACGCACTGAATGAGATGAAACAAGTTTTAGGTCGCTGGCATGTATAGAAAAAAAGTTACTAACCGATATCTGAAAAACAAACAAACGGACTCCGACTTCGTCTATCGAGCAATATCAAAACAAAGACGGCCGTTTCCGGCGTAATTTGACGCGCTGAATGCGATGAAACAAGTTTCAGGTCGCTAGCATGTATAGAAAAAAATTTACTCACCGATATCCACGAAAGAAACAAACGGAATTCGACTCCGTGTTTTGAGCAATTTCAGAACAAAGACGACCGTTTCCGGCGTAATTTGACGCGCTGAATGCGATAAAACAAGTTTTAGGTCGCTAGCATGTATGGAAAAAAAGTTACTAACCGATATCTGAAAAACAAACAAACGGACTCCGACTTCGTCTATCGAGCAATATCAAAACAAAGACGACCGTTTCCGGCGTAATTTGACGCGCTGAATGCGATGAAACAAGTTCTAGGTCGCTAGCATGTATAGAAAAAAAGTTACCAACCGATATCTGAAAAACAAACAAACGGACTTCGACTTCGCGTTTCGAACAAAATCAAAACAAAGACGACCGTTTCCGGCGTAATTTGACGCGCTGAATGCGATGAAACAAGTTTTAGGTCGCTAGCATGTATAGAAAGAAAGTTACCAACCGATATCTGAAAAACAGACGAACGGACTTCGACTTCGTGTTTCGAGCAATATCAAAACAAAGACGACCGTTTCCGGCGTAATTTGACGCGCTGAATGCGATAAAACAAGTTTTAGGTCGCTAGCATGTATAGAAAAAAAGTTACTCACCGATATCCACGAAACAAACGAACGGAATTCGACTTCGTGTTTTAAGCAATATCAAAACAAAGACGACCGTTTCCGGCGTAATTTGACGGGCTAAATGCGATAAAACAAGTTTTAGGTCGCAAGCATGTATAGAAAAAAAGTTACTCACCGATATCCACGGAACAAACAAACGGACTTCGACTTCGTGTTTCGAGCAATATCAAAACAAAGACGACCGTTTCCGGCGTAATTTGACGCGCTGAATGCGATAAAACAAGTTTTAGGTCGCTAGCATGTAAAGAAAAAAAGTTACTCACCGATATCCACGGAACAAACGAACGGAAATTGACTTCGTGTTTTGAGCAATATCAAAACAAAGACGACCGTTTCCGGCGTAATTTGACGCGCTGAATGCGATGAAACAAGTTTTAGGTCGCTAGCATGTATAGAAAAAAAGTTACCAAACGATATCTGAAAAACAAACAAACGGACTTCGACTTCGTGTTTCGAGCAATATCAAAACAAAGACGGCCGTTTCCGGCGTAATTTGACGCGCTAAATGCGATGAAACAAGTTTCAGGTGGCTAGCATGTATAGAAAAAAAGTTACTCACCGATATCCACGGAACAAACGAACGGAATTCGACTTCGTGTTTCGAGCAATATCAAAACAAAGACGACCGTTTCCGGCGTAATTTGACGCGCTGAATGCGATGAAACAAGTTTCAGGTCGCTAGCATGTATAGAAAAAAAGGTACTCACCGATATCCACGGAACAAACGAACGGAATTCGACTTCGTGTTTTGAGCAATATCAAAACAAAGACGACCGTTTCCGGCGTAATTTGACGCGCTATATGCGATAAAACAAGTTTTAGGTCGCTAGCATGTATAGAGAAAAAGTTACTCACCGATATCCACAAAAACAAACAAACGAAATCCGACTCCGTGTTTTGAGCAATATCAGAACAAAGACGACCGTTTCCGGCGTAATTTGACGCACTGAATGCGATGAAACAAGTTTTAGGTCGCTGGCATGTATAGAAAAAAAGTTACTAACCGATATCTGAAAAACAAACAAACGGACTCCGACTTCGTCTATCGAGCAATATCAAAACAAAGACGGCCGTTTCCGGCGTAATTTGACGCGCTGAATGCGATGAAACAAGTTTCAGGTCGCTAGCATGTATAGAAAAAAATTTACTCACCGATATCCACGGAAGAAACAAACGGAATTCGACTCCGTGTTTTGAGCAATATCAGAACAAAGACGACCGTTTCCGGCGTAATTTGACGCGCTGAATGCGATAAAACAAGTTTTAGGTCGCTAGCATGTATAGAAAAAAAGTTACTAACCGATATCTGAAAAACAAACAAACGGACTCCGACTTCGTCTATCGAGCAATATCAAAACAAAGACGACCGTTTCCGGCGTAATTTGACGCGCTGAATGCGATGAAACAAGTTTCAGGTGGCTAGCATGTATAGAAAAAAAGTTACTCACCGATATCCACGGAACAAACGAACGGAATTCGACTTCGTGTTTCGAGCAATATCAAAACAAAGACGACCGTTTCCGGCGTAATTTGACGCGCTGAATGCGATGAAACAAGTTTCAGGTCGCTAGCATGTATAGAAAAAAAGGTACTCACCGATATCCACGGAACAAACGAACGGAATTCGACTTCGTGTTTTGAGCAATATCAAAACAAAGACGACCGTTTCCGGCGTAATTTGACGCGCTATATGCGATAAAACAAGTTTTAGGTCGCTAGCATGTATAGAGAAAAAGTTACTCACCGATATCCACAAAAACAAACAAACGAAATCCGACTCCGTGTTTTGAGCAATATCAGAACAAAGACGACCGTTTCCGGCGTAATTTGACGCGCTCAATGCGATAAAACAAGTTTTAGGTCGCTAGCATGTATAGGAAAAAAGTTACTAACCGATATCTGAAAAACAAACAAACGGACTCCGACTTCGTCTATCGAGCAATATCAAAACAAAGACGGCCGTTTCCGGCGTAATTTGACGCGCTGAATGCGATGCAACAAGTTTCAGGTCGCTAGCATGTATAGAAAAAAAGTTACTCACCGATATCCACGAAACAAACGAACGGAATTCGACTTCGTGTTTTGAGCAATATCAAAACAAAGACGACCGTTTCCGGCGTAATTTGACGCGCTGAATGCGATAAAACAAGTTTTAGGTCGCTAGCATGTATAGAAAAAAAGTTACTAACCGATATCTGAAAAACAAACAAACGGACTCCGACTTCGTCTATCGAGCAATATCAAAACAAAGACGGCCGTTTCCGGCGTAATTTGACGCGCTGAATGCGATGAAACATGTTTTAGGTCGCTAGCATGTATAGAAAAAGAGTTACTCACCGATATCCACAAAACAAACGAACGAAATTCGACTTCGTGTTTTGAGCAATATCAAAACAAAGACGACCGTTTCCGGCGTAATTTGACGCGCTGAATGCGATGAAACAAGTTTTAGGTCGCTAGCATGTATAGAAAAAAAGTTACTCACCGATATCCACGAAACAAACGAACGGAATTCGACTTCGTGTTTTGAGCAATATTAAAACAAAGACGACCGTTTCCGGCGTAATTTGACGCGCTGAATGCGATGAAACAAGTTTGAGGTCGCTAGCATGTATAAAAAAAAGTTACTCACCGATATCCACGAAACAAACGAACGGAATTCGACTTCGTGTTTTGAGCAATATCAAAACAAAGACGACCGTTTCCGGCGTTATTTGACGCGCTAAATGCGATAAAACAAGTTTCAGGTCGCTAGCATGTAAAGAAAAAAAGTTACTCCCCGATATCCACGAAACAAACAAACGGAATTCGACTCCGTGTTTTGAGCAATATCAGAACAAAGACGACCGTTTCCGGCGTAATTTGACGCGCTGAATGCGATGAAACAAGTTTTAGGTCGCTAGCATGTATAGAAAAAAAGTTACTAACCGATATCTGAAAAACAAACAAACGGACTCCGACTTCGTCTATCGAGCAATATCAAAACAAAGACGGCCGTTTCCGGCGTAATTTGACGCGCTGAATGCGATGCAACAAGTTTCAGGTCGCTAGCATGTATAGAAAAAAAGTTACTCACCGATATCCACGAAACAAACGAACGGAATTCGACTTCGTGTTTTGAGCGATATCAAAACAAAGACGACCGTTTCCGGCGTAATTTGACGCGCTGAATGCGATGAAACAAGTTTTAGGTCGCTAGCATGTATAGAAAAAAAGTTACCAACCGATATCTGAGAAACAAACCAAACGGACTTCGACTTCGTGTTTCAAGCAATATCAAAACAAAGACGGCCGTTTCCGGCGTAATTTAACGCGCTGAATGCGATAAAACAAGTTTCAGGTCGCTAGCATGTATAGAAAAAAAGTTACCCACCGATATCCACGAAACAAACAAACGGAATTCGACTCCGTGTTTTGAGCAATATCAGAACAAAGACGAGCGTTTTCGGCGTAATTTGACGCGCTGAATGCGATAAAACAAGTTTTAGGTCGCTAGCATGTATAGAAAAAAAGTTACTCACCGATATCCACGAAACAAACAAACGGAATTCGACTCCGTGTTTTGAGCAATATCAGAACAAAGACGACCGTGTCCGGCGTAATTTGACGCGCTGAATGCGATGAAACAAGTTTTAGGTCGCTAGCATGTATAGAAAAAAAGTTACTAACCGATATCTGAAAAACAAACAAACGGACTCTGACTGCGTCTATCGAGCAATATCAGAACAAAGACGGCCGTTTCCGGCGTAATTTGACGCGCTGAATGCGATGAAACAAGTTTTAGGTCGCTAGCATGTATAGAAAAAAAGTCACTCACCGATATCCACGAAACAAACAAACGGAATTCGACTCCGTGTTTTGAGCAATATCAGAACAAAGACGAGCGTTTCCGGCGTAATTTGACGCGCTAAATGCGATAAAACAAGTTTTAGGTCGCTAGCATGTATAGAAAAAAAGTTACTCACCGATATCCACGAAACAAACAAACGGAATTCGACTCCGTGTTTTGAGCAATATCAAAACAAAGACGGCCGTTTCCGGCGAAATTTGACGCGCTGAATGCGATAAAACAAGTTTTAGGTCGCTAGCATGTATAGAAAAAGAGTTACTCACCGATATCCACGAAACAAACGAACGAAATTCGACTTCGTGTTCTGAGCAATATCAAAACAAAGACGACCGTTTCCGGCGTAATTTGACGGGCTGAATGCGATAAAACAAGTTTCAGGTCGCTAGCATGTATAGAAAAAAAGTTACTAACCGATATCTGAAAAACAAACAAACGGACTCCGACTTCGTCTATCGAGCAATATCAAAACAAAGACGGCCGTTTCCGGCGTAATTTGACGCGCTGAATGCGATGAAACAAGTTTCAGGTCGCTAGCATGTATAGAAAAAAAGTTACTTACCGATATCCACGAAACAAACAAACGGAATTCGACTCCGTGTTTTGAGCAATATCAGAACGAAGACGACCGTTTCCGACGTAATTTGACGCGCTGAATGCGATGAAACAAGTTTCAGGTCGCTAGCATGTATAGAAAAAAAGTTACCCACCGATATCCACGAAACAAACAAACGGAATTCGACTCCGTGTTTTGAGCAATATCAGAACAAAGACGAGCGTTTTCGGCGTAATTTGACGCGCTGAATGCGATAAAACAAGTTTTAGGTCGCTAGCATATATGGAAAAAAAGTTACTCACCGATATCCAGGAAACAAACAAACGGAATTCGACTCCGTGTTTTGAGCAATATCAGAACAAAGACGACCGTTTCCGGCGTAATTTGACGCGCTGAATGCGATGAAACAAGTTTTAGGTCGCTAGCATGTATAGAAAAAAAGTTACTAACCGATATCTGAAAAACAAACAAACGGACTCTGACTGCGTCTATCGAGCAATATCAGAACAAAGACGGCCGTTTCCGGCGTAATTTGACGCGCTGAATGCGATGAAACAAGTTTTAGGTCGCTAGCATGTATAGAAAAAAAGTCACTCACCGATATCCACGGAACAAACAAACGGAATTCGACTCCGTGTTTTGAGCAATATCAGAACAAAGACGAGCGTTTCCGGCGTAATTTGACGCGCTGAATGCGATAAAACAAGTTTTAGGTCGCTAGCATGTATAGAAAAAAAGTTACTCACCGATATCCACGAAACAAACAAACGGAATTCGACTCCGTGTTTTGAGCAATATCGAAACAAAGACGGCCGTTTCCGGCGAAATTTGACGCGCTGAATGCGATAAAACAAGTTTTAGGTCGCTAGCATGTATAGAAAAAGAGTTACTCACCGATATCCACGAAACAAACGAACGAAATTCGACTTCGTGTTCTGAGCAATATCAAAACAAAGACGACCGTTTCCGGCGTAATTTGACGGGCTGAATGCGATAAAACAAGTTTCAGGTCGCTAGCATGTATAGAAAAAAAGTTACTAACCGATATCTGAAAAACAAACAAACGGACTCCGACTTCGTCTATCGAGCAATATCAAAACAAAGACGGCCGTTTCCGGCGTAATTTGACGCGCTGAATGCGATGAAACAAGTTTCAGGTCGCTAGCATGTATAGAAAAAAAGTTACTTACCGATATCCACGAAACAAACAAACGGAATTCGACTCCGTGTTTTGAGCAATATCAGAACGAAGACGACCGTTTCCGACGTAATTTGACGCGCTGAATGCGATGAAACAAGTTTCAGGTCGCTAGCATGTATAGAAAAAAAGTTACCCACCGATATCCACGAAACAAACAAACGGAATTCGACTCCGTGTTTTGAGCAATATCAGAACAAAGACGAGCGTTTTCGGCGTAATTTGACGCGCTGAATGCGATAAAACAAGTTTTAGGTCGCTAGCATATATGGAAAAAAAGTTACTCACCGATATCCAGGAAACAAACAAACGGAATTCGACTCCGTGTTTTGAGCAATATCAGAACAAAGACGACCGTTTCCGGCGTAATTTGACGCGCTGAATGCGATGAAACAAGTTTTAGGTCGCTAGCATGTATAGAAAAAAAGTTACTAACCGATATCTGAAAAACAAACAAACGGACTCTGACTGCGTCTATCGAGCAATATCAGAACAAAGACGGCCGTTTCCGGCGTAATTTGACGCGCTGAATGCGATGAAACAAGTTTTAGGTCGCTAGCATGTATAGAAAAAAAGTCACTCACCGATATCCACGGAACAAACAAACGGAATTCGACTCCGTGTTTTGAGCAATATCAGAACAAAGACGAGCGTTTCCGGCGTAATTTGACGCGCTGAATGCGATAAAACAAGTTTTAGGTCGCTAGCATGTATAGAAAAAAAGTTACTCACCGATATCCACGAAACAAACAAACGGAATTCGACTCCGTGTTTTGAGCAATATCGAAACAAAGACGGCCGTTTCCGGCGAAATTTGACGCGCTGAATGCGATAAAACAAGTTTTAGGTCGCTAGCATGTATAGAAAAAGAGTTACTCACCGATATCCACGAAACAAACGAACGAAATTCGACTTCGTGTTTTGAGCAATATCAAAACAAAGACGACCGTTCCCGGCGTAATTTGACGCGCTGAATGCGATAAAACAAGTTTCAGGTCGCTAGCATGTATAGAAAAAAAGTTACTAACCGATATCTGAAAAACAAACAAACGGACTCCGACTTCGTCTATCGAGCAATATCAAAACAAAGACGGCCGTTTCCGGCGTAATTTGACGCGCTGAATGCGATGAAACAAGTTTTAGGTCGCTAGCATGTATAGAAAAAAAGTTACTTACCGATATCCACGAAACAAACAAACGGAATTCGACTCCGTGTTTTGAGCAATATCAGAACAAAGACGACCGTTTCCGGCGTAATTTGACGCGCTGAATGCGATGAAACAAGTTTTAGGTCGCTAGCATGTATAGAAAAAAGTTACTAACCGATATCTGAAAAACAAACAAACCGACTCCGACTGCGTCTATCGAGCAATATCAAAACAAAGACGGCCGTTTCCGGCGTAATTTGACGCGCTGAATGCGATGAAACAAGTTTCAGGTCGCTAGCATGTATAGAAATAAAGTTACTCACCGATATCCACGAAACAAACGAACGGAATTCGACTTCGTGTTTTGAGCAATATCAAAACAAAGACGACCGTTTCCGGCGTAATTTGACGCGCTGAATGCGATGAAACAAGTTTTAGGTCGCTAGCATGTATAGAAAAAAAGTTACCAACCGGTATCTGAAAAACAAACAAACGGACTTCGACTTCGTGTTTCAAGCAATATCAAAACAAAGACCGCCGTTTCCGGCGTAATTTGACGCGCTGAATGCGATAAAACAAGTTTTAGGTCGCTAGCATGTATAGGAAAAAGTTACTAACCGATATCTGAAAAACAAACAAACCGACTACGACTGCGTCTATCGAGCAATATCAAAACAAAGACGGCCGTTTCCGGCGTAATTTGACGCGCTGAATGCGATGAAACAAGTTTCAGGTCGCTAGCATGTATAGAAAAAAAGTTACTCATCGATATCCACGAAACAAACGAACGAAATTCGACTTCGTGTTTTGAGCAATATCAAAACAAAGACGACCGTTTCCGGCGTAATTTGACGCGCTGAATGCGATGAAACAAGTTTTAGGTCGCTAGCATGTATAGAAAAAGAGTTACTCACCGATATCCACGAAACAAACGAACGAAATTCGACTTCGTGTTTTGAGCAATATCAAAACAAAGACCGCCGTTTTCGGCGTAATTTGACGCGCTGAATGCGATAAAACAAGTTTTAGGTCGCTAGCATGTATAGAAAAAAAGTTACTCACCGATATCCACGAAACAAACAAACGGAATTCGACTCCGTGTTTTGAGCAATATCGGAACTAAGACGACCGTTTCCGGCGTAATTCGACGCGCTGAATGCGATAAAACAAGTTTCAGGTCGCTAGCATGTATAGAAAAGAAGTTACTCACCGATATCCACGAAACAAACAAACGGAATTCGACTTCGTGTTTTGAGCAATATCAAAACAAAGACGACCGTTTCCGGCGTGATTTGACGCGCTGAATGCGATGAAACAAGTTTTAGGTCGCTAGCATGTATAGAAAAAGAGTTACTCACCGATATTCACGAAACAAACGAACGAAATTCGACTTCGTGTTTTGAGCAATATCAGAACAAAGACGACCGTTTCCGGCGTAATTTGACGCGCTGAATGCGATGAAACAAGTTTTAGGTCGCTAGCATGTATAGAAAAAAGTTACTAACCGATATCTGAAAAACAAACAAACCGACTCCGACTGCGTCTATCGAGCAATATCAAAACAAAGACGGCCGTTTCCGGCGTAATTTGACGCGCTGAATGCGATGAAACAAGTTTCAGGTCGCTAGCACGTATAGAAATAAAGTTACTCACCGATATCCACGAAACAAACGAACGGAATTCGACTTCGTGTTTTGAGCAATATCAAAACAAAGACGACCGTTTCCGGCGTAATTTGACGCGCTGAATGCGATGAAACAAGTTTTAGGTCGCTAGCATGTATAGAAAAAAAGTTACCAACCGGTATCTGAAAAACAAACAAACGGACTTCGACTTCGTGTTTCAAGCAATATCAAAACAAAGACCGCCGTTTCCGGCGTAATTTGACGCGCTGAATGCGATAAAACAAGTTTTAGGTCGCTAGCATGTATAGGAAAAAGTTACTAACCGATATCTGAAAAACAAACAAACCGACTCCGACTGCGTCTATCGAGCAATATCAAAACAAAGACGGCCGTTTCCGGCGTAATTTGACGCGCTGAATGCGATGAAACAAGTTTCAGGTCGCTAGCATGTATAGAAAAAAAGTTACTCATCGATATCCACGAAACAAACAAACGAAATTCGACTTCGTGTTTTGAGCAATATCAAAACAAAGACGACCGTTTCCGGCGTAATTTGACGCGCTGAATGCGATGAAACAAGTTTTAGGTCGCTAGCATGTATAGAAAAAAAGTTACCAACCGATATCTGAAAAACGAACAAACGGACTTCGACTTCGTGTTTCAAGCAATATCAAAACAAAGACCGCCGTTTCCGGCGTAATTTGACGCGCTGAATGCGATAAAACAAGTTTTAGGTCGCTAGCATGTATAGAAAAAAAGTTACTCACCGATATCCACGAAACAAACAAACGGAATTCGACTCCGTGTTTTGAGCAATATCAGAACAAAGACGACCGTTTCCGGCGTAATTCGACGCGCTGAATGCGATAAAACAAGTTTCAGGTCGCTAGCATGTATAGAAAAAAAGTTACTAACCGATATCCACGAAACAAACGAACGGAATTCGACACCGTGTTTTGAGCAATATCAAAACAAAGACGACCGTTTCCGGCGTAATTTGACGCGCTGAATGCGATGAAACAAGTTTAGGTCGCTAGCATGTATAGAAAAAAAGTTATCAACCGATATCTGAAAAACAAACAAACGGACTTCGACTTCGTGTTTCAAGCAATATCGAAACAAAGACCGCCGTTTCCGGCGTAATTTGACGCGCTAAATGCGATAAAACAAGTTTTAGGTCGCTAGCATGTATAGAAAAAAGTTACTAACCGATATCTGAAAAACAAACAAACCGACTCCGACTGCGTCTATCGAGCAATATCAAAACAAAGACGGCCGTTTCCGGCGTAATTTGACGCGCTGAATGCGATGAAACATGTTTTAGGTCGCTAGCATGTATAGAAAAAGAGTTACTCACCGATATCCACAAAACAAACGAACGAAATTCGACTTCGTGTTTTGAGCAATATCAAAACAAAGACGACCGTTTCCGGCGTAATTTGACGCGCTGAATGCGATAAAACAAGTTTCGGGTCGCTAGCATGTATAGAAAAAGAGTTACTCACCGATATCCACGAAACAAACGAACGAAATTCGACTTCGTGTTTCGAGCAACATCAAAACAAAGACGACCGTTTCCGGCGTAATTTGACGCGCTGAATGCGATATAACAAGTTTCAGGTCGCTAGCATGTATGGAAAAAAAGTTACTAACCGATATCTGAAAAACAAACAAACGGACGCCGACTTCGTCTATCGAGCAATATCAAAACAAAGACGGCCGTTTCCGGCGTAATTTGACGCGCTGAATGCGATGAAACATGTTTTAGGTCGCTAGCATGTATAGAAAAAGAGTTACTCACCGATATCCACGAAACAAACGAACGAAATTCGACTTCGTGTTTTGAGCAATATCAAAACAAAGACGACCGTTCCCGGCGTAATTTGACGCGCTGAATGCGATAAAACAAGTTTCAGGTCGCTAGCATGTATAGAAAAAAAGTTACTCACCGATATCCACGAAACAAACAAACGGAATTCGACTCCGTGTTTTGAGCAATATCAGAACAGAGACGACCGTTTCCGGCGTAATTTGACGCGCTGAATGCGATAAAACAAGTTTTAGGTCGCTAGCATGTATAGAAAAAGAGTTACTCACCGATATTCACGAAACAAACGAACGAAATTCGACTTCGTGTTTTGAGCAATATCAAAACAAAGACGACCGTTTCCGGCGTAATTTGACGCGCTGAATGCGATAGAACAAGTTTCAGGTCGCTAGCATGTATAGAAAAAGAGTTACTCACCGATATTCACGAAACAAACGAACGAAATTCGACTTCGTGTTTCGAGCAATATCAAAACAAAGACGACCGTTTCCGGCGTAATTTGACGCGCTGAATGCGATAAAACAAGTTTTAGGTCGATAGCATGTATAGAAAAAAAGTTACTAACCGATATCTGAAAAACAAACAAACGGACTCCGACTTCGTCTATCGAGCAATATCAAAACAAAGACGGCCGTTTCCGGCGTAATTTGACGCGCTGAATGCGATGAAACATGTTTTAGGTCGCTAGCATGTATAGAAAAAGAGTTACTCACCGATATCCACGAAACAAACGAACGAAATTCGACTTCGTGTTTTGAGCAATATCAGAACAAAGACGACCGTTTCCGGCGTAATTTGACGCGCTGAATGCGATGAAACAAGTTTTAGGTCGATAGCATGTATAGAAAAAAAGTTACTAACCGATATCTGAAAAACAAACAAACGGACTCCGACTTCGTCTATCGAGCAATATCAAAACAAAGACGGCCGTTTCCGGCGTAATTTGACGCGCTGAATGCGATGAAACATGTTTTAGGTCGCTAGCATGTATAGAAAAAGAGTTACTCACCGATATCCACGAAACAAACGAACGAAATTCGACTTCGTGTTTTGAGCAATATCAAAACAAAGACGACCGTTTTCGGCGTAATTTGACGCGCTGAATGCGATCAAACAAGTTTGAGGTCGCTAGCATGTATAGAAAAAAAGTTACTCACCGATATCCACGAAACAAACGAACGAAATTCGACTTCGTGTTTCGAGTAATATCAAAACAAAGACGGCCGTTTTCGGCGTAATTTGACGCGCTGAATGCGATAAAACAAGTTTCAGGTCGCTAGCATGTATAGAAAAAGAGTTACTCACCGATATCCACGAAACAAACGAACGAAATTCGACTTCGTGTTTCGAGCGATATCAAAACAAAGACGACCGTTTCCGGCGTAATTTGACGCGCTGAATGCGATAAAACAAGTTTTAGGTCGCTAGCATGTATAGAAAAAAAGTTACTAACCGATATCTGAAAAACAAACAAACGGACTCCGACTTCGTCTATCGAGCAATATCAAAACAAAGACGGCCGTTTCCGGCGTAATTTGACGCGCTGAATGCGATGAAACATGTTTTAGGTCGCTAGCATGTATAGAAAAAGAGTTACTCACCGATATCCACGAAACAAACGAACGAAATTCGACTTCGTGTTTTGAGCAATATCAAAACAAAGACGACCGTTTTCGGCGTAATTTGACGCGCTGAATGCGATCAAACAAGTTTGAGGTCGCTAGCATGTATAGAAAAAAAGTTACTCACCGATATCCACGAAACAAACGAACGAAATTCGACTTCGTGTTTCGAGCAATATCAAAACAAAGACGGCCGTTTTCGGCGTAATTTGACGCGCTGAATGCGATAAAACAAGTTTCAGGTCGCTAGCATGTATAGAAAAAGAGTTACTCACCGATATCCACAAAACAAACGAACGAAATTCGACTTCGTGTTTCGAGCAATATCAAAACAAAGACGACCGTTTCCGGCGTAATTTGACGCGCTGAATGCGATAAAACAAGTTTTAGGTCGCTAGCATGTATAGAAAAAAAGTTACTAACCGATATCTGAAAAACAAACAAACGGACTCCGACTTCGTCTATCGAGCAATATCAAAACAAAGACGGCCGTTTCCGGCGTAATTTGACGCGCTGAATGCGATGAAACATGTTTTAGGTCGCTAGCATGTATAGAAAAAGAGTTACTCACCGATATCCACAAAACAAACGAACGAAATTCGACTTCGTGTTTCGAGCAATATCAAAACAAAGACGACCGTTTCCGGCGTAATTTGACGCGCTGAATGCGATATAACAAGTTTCAGGTCGCTAGCATGTATGGAAAAAAAGTTACTAACCGATATCTGAAAAACAAACAAACGGACTCCGACTTCGTCTATCGAGCAATATCAAAACAAAGACGGCCGTTTCCGGCGTAATTTGACGCGCTGAATGCGATGAAACATGTTTTAGGTCGCTAGCATGTATAGAAAAAGAGTAACTCACCGATATCCACAAAACAAACGAACGAAATTCGACTTCGTGTTTTGAGCAATATCAAAACAAAGACGACCGTTTCCGGCGTAATTTGACGCGCTGAATGCGATAAAACAAGTTTCGGGTCGCTAGCATGTATAGAAAAAGAGTTACTCACCGATATCCACGAAACAAACAAACGAAATTCGACTTCGTGTTTCGAGCAATATCAAAACAAAGACGACCGTTTCCGGCGTAATTTGACGCGCTGAATGCGATATAACAAGTTTCAGGTCGCTAGCATGTATGGAAAAAAAGTTACTAACCGATATCTGAAAAACAAACAAACGGACTCCGACTTCGTCTATCGAGCAATATCAAAACAAAGACGGCCGTTTTCGGCGTAATTTGACGCGCTGAATGCGATAAAACAAGTTTCAGGTCGCTAGCATGTATAGAAAAAGAGTTACTCACCGATATCCACGAAACAAACGAACGAAATTCGACTTCGTGTTTCGAGCGATATCAAAACAAAGACGACCGTTTCCGGCGTAATTTGACGCGCTGAATGCGATAAAACAAGTTTTAGGTCGCTAGCATGTATAGAAAAAAAAGTTACTAACCGATATCTGAAAAACAAACAAACGGACTCCGACTTCGTCTATCGAGCAATATCAAAACAAAGACGGCCGTTTCCGGCGTAATTTGACGCGCTGAATGCGATGAAACATGTTTTAGGTCGCTAGCATGTATAGAAAAAGAGTTACTCACCGATATCCACGAAACAAACGAACGAAATTCGACTTCGTGTTTTGAGCAATATCAAAACAAAGACGACCGTTTTCGGCGTAATTTGACGCGCTGAATGCGATCAAACAAGTTTGAGGTCGCTAGCATGTATAGAAAAAAAGTTACTCACCGATATCCACGAAACAAACGAACGAAATTCGACTTCGTGTTTCGAGCAATATCAAAACAAAGACGGCCGTTTTCGGCGTAATTTGACGCGCTGAATGCGATAAAACAAGTTTCAGGTCGCTAGCATGTATAGAAAAAGAGTTACTCACCGATATCCACAAAACAAACGAACGAAATTCGACTTCGTGTTTCGAGCAATATCAAAACAAAGACGACCGTTTCCGGCGTAATTTGACGCGCTGAATGCGATAAAACAAGTTTTAGGTCGCTAGCATGTATAGAAAAAAAGTTACTAACCGATATCTGAAAAACAAACAAACGGACTCCGACTTCGTCTATCGAGCAATATCAAAACAAAGACGGCCGTTTCCGGCGTAATTTGACGCGCTGAATGCGATGAAACATGTTTTAGGTCGCTAGCATGTATAGAAAAAGAGTTACTCACCGATATCCACAAAACAAACGAACGAAATTCGACTTCGTGTTTCGAGCAATATCAAAACAAAGACGACCGTTTCCGGCGTAATTTGACGCGCTGAATGCGATATAACAAGTTTCAGGTCGCTAGCATGTATGGAAAAAAAGTTACTAACCGATATCTGAAAAACAAACAAACGGACTCCGACTTCGTCTATCGAGCAATATCAAAACAAAGACGGCCGTTTCCGGCGTAATTTGACGCGCTGAATGCGATGAAACATGTTTTAGGTCGCTAGCATGTATAGAAAAAGAGTAACTCACCGATATCCACAAAACAAACGAACGAAATTCGACTTCGTGTTTTGAGCAATATCAAAACAAAGACGACCGTTTCCGGCGTAATTTGACGCGCTGAATGCGATAAAACAAGTTTCGGGTCGCTAGCATGTATAGAAAAAGAGTTACTCACCGATATCCACGAAACAAACAAACGAAATTCGACTTCGTGTTTCGAGCAATATCAAAACAAAGACGACCGTTTCCGGCGTAATTTGACGCGCTGAATGCGATATAACAAGTTTCAGGTCGCTAGCATGTATGGAAAAAAAGTTACTAACCGATATCTGAAAAACAAACAAACGGACTCCGACTTCGTCTATCGAGCAATATCAAAACAAAGACGGCCGTCTCCGGCGTAATTTGACGCGCTGAATGCGATGAAACATGTTTTAGGTCGCTAGCATGTATAGAAAAAGAGTTACTCACTGATATCCACGAAACAAACGAACGAAATTCGACTTCGTGTTTTGAGCAATATCAAAACAAAGACGACCGTTTCCGGCGTAATTTGACGCGCTGAATGCGATAAAACAAGTTTTAGGTCGCTAGCATGTATAGAAAAAAAGTTACTCACCGATATCCACGAAACAAACAAACGGAATTCGACTCCGTGTTTTGAGCAATATCAGAACAAAGACGACCGTTTCCGGCGTAATTTGACGCGCTGAATGCGATAAAACAAGTTTTAGGTCGCTAGCATGTATAGAAAAAGAGTTACTCACCGATATTCACGAAACAAACGAACGAAATTCGACTTCGTGTTTTGAGCAATATCAAAACAAAGACGACCGTTTCCGGCGTAATTTGACGCGCTGAATGCGATAGAACAAGTTTCAGGTCGCTAGCATGTATAGAAAAAGAGTTACTCACCGATATCCACGAAACAAACGAACGAAATTCGACTTCGTGTTTCGAGCAATATCAAAACAAAGACGACCGTTTCCGGCGTAATTTGACGCGCTGAATGCGATGAAACAAGTTTCAGGTCGCTAGCATGTATAGAAAAAAAGTTACTCACCGATATCCACGAAACAAACGAACGGAATTCGACTTCGTGTTTTGAGCAATATCAAAACAAAGACGACCGTTTCCGGCGTAATTTGACGCGCTGAATGCGATGAAACAAGTTTGAGGTCGCTAGCATGTATAAAAAAAAAGTTACTCACCGATATCCACGAAACAAACGAACGGAATTCGACTTCGTGTTTTGAGCAATATCAAAACAAAGACGACCGTTTCCGGCGTTATTTGACGCGCTGAATGCGATAAAACAAGTTTCAGGTCGCTAGCATGTATAGAAAAAAAGTTACTCACCGATATCCACGAAACAAACAAACGGAATTCGACTCCGTGTTTTGAGCAATATCAGAACAAAGACGACCGTTTCCGGCGTAATTTGACGCGCTCAATGCGATAAAACAAGTTTTAGGTCGCTAGCATGTATAGGAAAAAAGTTACTAACCGATATCTGAAAAACAAACAAACGGACTCCGACTTCGTCTATCGAGCAATATCAAAACAAAGACGGCCGTTTCCGGCGTAATTTGACGCGCTGAATGCGATGCAACAAGTTTGAGGTCGCTAGCATGTATAGAAAAAAAGTTACTCACCGATATCCACGAAACAAACGAACGGAATTCGACTTCGTGTTTTAAGCAATATCAAAACAAAGACGACCGTTTCCGGCGTAATTTGACGCGCTGAATGCGATGAAACAAGTTTTAGGTCGCTAGCATGTATAGAAAAAAAGTTACCAACCGATATCTGAGAAACAAACCAAACGGACTTCGACATCGTGTTTCAAGCAATATCAAAACAAAGACGGCCGTTTCCGGCGTAATTTAACGCGCTGAATGCGATAAAACAAGTTTCAGGTCGCTAGCATGTATAGAAAAAAAGTTACTAACCGATATCTGAAAAACAAACAAACGGACTCCGACTTCGTCTATCGAGCAATATCAAAACAAAGACGGCCGTTTCCGGCGTAATTTGACGCGCTGAATGCGATGAAACATGTTTTAGGTCGCTAGCATGTATAGAAAAAAAGTGACTTACCGATATCCACGAAACAAACAAACGGAATTCGACTCCGTGTTTTGAGCAATATCAGAACAAAGACGACCGTTTCCGGCGTAATTTGACGCGCTGAATGCGATGAAACAAGTTTTAGGTCGATAGCATGTATAGAAAAAAAGTTACTCACCGATATCTGAAAAACAAACAAACGGACTCCGACTTCGTCTATCGAGCAATATCAAAACAAAGACGGCCGTTTCCGGCGTAATTTGACGCGCTGAATGCGATGAAACATGTTTTAGGTCGCTAGCATGTATAGAAGAAGAGTTACTCACCGATATCCACGAAACAAACGAACGGAATTCGACTTCGTGTTTTGAGCAATATCAAAACAAAGACGACCGTTTCCGGCGTAATTTGACGCGCTGAATGCGATGAAACAAGTTTGAGGTCGCTAGCATGTATAAAAAAAAAGTTACTCACCGATATCCACGAAACAAACGAACGGAATTCGACTTCGTGTTTTGAGCAATATCAAAACAAAGACGACCGTTTCCGGCGTTATTTGACGCGCTGAATGCGATAAAACAAGTTTCAGGTCGCTAGCATGTATAGAAAAAAAGTTACTCACCGATATCCACGAAACAAACAAACGGAATTCGACTCCGTGTTTTGAGCAATATCAGAACAAAGACGACCGTTTCCGGCGTAATTTGACGCGCTCAATGCGATAAAACAAGTTTTAGGTCGCTAGCATGTATAGGAAAAAAGTTACTAACCGATATCTGAAAAACAAACAAACGGACTCCGACTTCGTCTATCGAGCAATATCGAAACAAAGACGGCCGTTTCCGGCGTAATTTGACGCTCTGAATGCGATGCAACAAGTTTCAGGTCGCTAGCATGTATAGAAAAAAAGTTACTCACCGATATCCACGAAACAAACGAACGGAATTCGACTTCGTGTTTTAAGCAATATCAAAACAAAGACGACCGTTTCCGGCGTAATTTGACGCGCTGAATGCGATGAAACAAGTTTTAGGTCGCTAGCATGTATAGAAAAAAAGTTACCAACCGATATCTGAGAAACAAACCAAACGGACTTCGACATCGTGTTTCAAGCAATATCAAAACAAAGACGGCCGTTTCCGGCGTAATTCAACGCGCTGAATGCGATAAAACAAGTTTCAGGTCGCTAGCATGTATAGAAAAAAAGTTACTAACCGATATCTGAAAAACAAACAAACGGACTCCGACTTCGTCTATCGAGCAATATCAAAACAAAGACGGCCGTTTCCGGCGTAATTTGACGCGCTGAATGCGATGAAACATGTTTTAGGTCGCTAGCATGTATAGAAAAAAAGTGACTTACCGATATCCACGAAACAAACAAACGGAATTCGACTCCGTGTTTTGAGCAATATCAGAACAAAGACGACCGTTTCCGGCGTAATTTGACGCGCTGAATGCGATGAAACAAGTTTTAGGTCGATAGCATGTATAGAAAAAAAGTTACTAACCGATATCTGAAAAACAAACAAACGGACTCCGACTTCGTCTATCGAGCAATATCAAAACAAAGACGGCCGTTTCCGGCGTAATTTGACGCGCTGAATGCGATGAAACATGTTTTAGGTCGCTAGCATGTATAGAAGAAGAGTTACTCACCGATATCCACGAAACAAACGAACGGAATTCGACTTCGTGTTTTGAGCAATATCAAAACAAAGACGACCGTTTCCGGCGTAATTTGACGCGCTGAATGCGATGAAACAAGTTTGAGGTCGCTAGCATGTATAAAAAAAAAGTTACTCACCGATATCCACGAAACAAACGAACGGAATTCGACTTCGTGTTTTGAGCAATATCAAAACAAAGACGACCGTTTCCGGCGTTATTTGACGCGCTGAATGCGATAAAACAAGTTTCAGGTCGCTAGCATGTATAGAAAAAAAGTTACTCACCGATATCCACGAAACAAACAAACGGAATTCGACTCCGTGTTTTGAGCAATATCAGAACAAAGACGACCGTTTCCGGCGTAATTTGACGCGCTCAATGCGATAAAACAAGTTTTAGGTCGCTAGCATGTATAGGAAAAAAGTTACTAACCGATATCTGAAAAACAAACAAACGGACTCCGACTTCGTCTATCGAGCAATATCAAAACAAAGACGGCCGTTTCCGGCGTAATTTGACGCGCTGAATGCGATGCAACAAGTTTCAGGTCGCTAGCATGTATAGAAAAAAAGTTACTCACCGATATCCACGAAACAAACGAACGGAATTCGACTTCGTGTTTTAAGCAATATCAAAACAAAGACGACCGTTTCCGGCGTAATTTGACGCGCTGAATGCGATGAAACAAGTTTTAGGTCGCTAGCATGTATAGAAAAAAAGTTACCAACCGATATCTGAGAAACAAACCAAACGGACTTCGAAATCGTGTTTCAAGCAATATCAAAACAAAGACGGCCGTTTCCGGCGTAATTTAACGCGCTGAATGCGATAAAACAAGTTTCAGGTCGCTAGCATGTATAGAAAAAAAGTTACTAACCGATATCTGAAAAACAAACAAACGGACTCCGACTTCGTCTATCGAGCAATATCAAAACAAAGACGGCCGTTTCCGGCGTAATTTGACGCGCTGAATGCGATGAAACATGTTTTAGGTCGCTAGCATGTATAGAAAAAAAGTTACTTACCGATATCCACGAAACAAACAAACGGAATTCGACTCCGTGTTTCGAGCAATATCAGAACAAAGACGACCGTTTCCGGCGTAATTTGACGCGCTGAATGCGATGAAACAAGTTTTAGGTCGATAGCATGTATAGAAAAAAAGTTACTAACCGATATCTGAAAAACAAACAAACGGACTCCGACTTCGTCTATCGAGCAATATCAAAACAAAGACGGCCGTTTCCGGCGTAATTTGACGCGCTGAATGCGATGGAACATGTTTTAGGTCGCTGGCATGTATAGAAGAAGAGTTACTCACCGATATCCACGAAACAAACGAACGGAATTCGACTTCGTGTTTTGAGCAATATCAAAACAAAGACGACCGTTTCCGGCGTAATTTGACGCGCTGAATGCGATGAAACAAGTTTGAGGTCGCTAGCATGTATAAAAAAAAAGTTACTCACCGATATCCACGAAACAAACAAACGGAATTCGACTCCGTGTTTTGAGCAATATCAGAACAAAGACGACCGTTTCCGGCGTAATTTGACGCGCTCAATGCGATAAAACAAGTTTTAGGTCGCTAGCATGTATAGGAAAAAAGTTACTAACCGATATCTGAAAAACAAACAAACGGACTCCGACTTCGTCTATCGAGCAATATCAAAACAAAGACGGCCGTTTCCGGCGTAATTTGACGCGCTGAATGCGATGCAACAAGTTTCAGGTCGCTAGCATGTATAGAAAAAAAGTTACTCACCGATATCCACGAAACAAACGAACGGAATTCGACTTCGTGTTTTAAGCAATATCAAAACAAAGACGACCGTTTCCGGCGTAATTTGACGCGCTGAATGCGATGAAACAAGTTTTAGGTCGCTAGCATGTATAGAAAAAAAGTTACCAACCGATATCTGAGAAACAAACCAAACGGACTTCGACATCGTGTTTCAAGCAATATCAAAACAAAGACGGCCGTTTCCGGCGTAATTTAACGCGCTGAATGCGATAAAACAAGTTTCAGGTCGCTAGCATGTATAGAAAAAAAGTTACTAACCGATATCTGAAAAACAAACAAACGGACTCCGACTTCGTCTATCGAGCAATATCAAAACAAAGACGGCCGTTTCCGGCGTAATTTGACGCGCTGAATGCGATGAAACATGTTTTAGGTCGCTAGCATGTATAGAAAAAAAGTTACTTACCGATATCCACGAAACAAACAAACGGAATTCGACTCCGTGTTTTGAGCAATATCAGAACAAAGACGACCGTTTCCGGCGTAATTTGACGCGCTGAATGCGATGAAACAAGTTTTAGGTCGATAGCATGTATAGAAAAAAAGTTACTAACCGATATCTGAAAAACAAACAAACGGACTCCGACTTCGTCTATCGAGCAATATCAAAACAAAGACGGCCGTTTCCGGCGTAATTTGACGCGCTGAATGCGATGAAACATGTTTTAGGTCGCTAGCATGTATAGAAGAAGAGTTACTCACCGATATCCACGAAACAAACGAACGAAATTCGACTTCGTGTTTTGAGCAATATCAAAACAAAGACGACCGTTTTCGGCGTAATTTGACGCGCTGAATGCGATCAAACAAGTTTGAGGTCGCTAGCATGTATAGAAAAAAAGTTACTCACCGATATCCACGAAACAAACGAACGAAATTCGACTTCGTGTTTCGAGCAATATCAAAACAAAGACGGCCGTTTTCGGCGTAATTTGACGCGCTGAATGCGATAAAACAAGTTTCAGGTCGCTAGCATGTATAGAAAAAGAGTTACTCACCGATATCCACGAAACAAACGAACGAAATTCGACTTCGTGTTTCGAGCAATATCAAAACAAAGACGACCGTTTCCGGCGTAATTTGACGCGCTGAATGCGATAAAACAAGTTTTAGGTCGCTAGCATGTATAGAAAAAAAGTTACTAACCGATATCTGAAAAACAAACAAACGGACTCCGACTTCGTCTATCGAGCAATATCAAAACAAAGACGGCCGTTTCCGGCGTAATTTGACGCGCTGAATGCGATGAAACATGTTTTAGGTCGCTAGCATGTATAGAAAAAGAGTTACTCACCGATATCCACAAAACAAACGAACGAAATTCGACTTCGTGTTTCGAGCAATATCAAAACAAAGACGACCGTTTCCGGCGTAATTTGACGCGCTGAATGCGATATAACAAGTTTCAGGTCGCTAGCATGTATGGAAAAAAAGTTACTAACCGATATCTGAAAAACAAACAAACGGACTCCGACTTCGTCTATCGAGCAATATCAAAACAAAGACGGCCGTTTCCGGCGTAATTTGACGCGCTGAATGCGATGAAACATGTTTTAGGTCGCTAGCATGTATAGAAAAAGAGTTACTCACCGATATCCACAAAACAAACGAACGAAATTCGACTTCGTGTTTTGAGCAATATCAAAACAAAGACGACCGTTTCCGGCGTAATTTGACGCGCTGAATGCGATAAAACAAGTTTCAGGTCGCTAGCATGTATAGAAAAAGAGTTACTCACCGATATCCACGAAACAAACGAACGAAATTCGACTTCGTGTTTCGAGCAATATCAAAACAAAGACGACCGTTTCCGGCGTAATTTGACGCGCTGAATGCGATATAACAAGTTTCAGGTCGCTAGCATGTATGGAAAAAAAGTTACTAACCGATATCTGAAAAACAAACAAACGGACTCCGACTTCGTCTATCGAGCAATATCAAAACAAAGACGGCCGTTTCCGGCGTAATTTGACGCGCTGAATGCGATGAAACATGTTTTAGGTCGCTAGCATGTATAGAAAAAGAGTTACTCACCGATATCCACGAAACAAACGAACGAAATTCGACTTCGTGTTTTGAGCAATATCAAAACAAAGACGACCGTTTCCGGCGTAATTTGACGCGCTGAGTGCGATGAAACATGTTTTAGGTCGCTAGCATGTATAGAAAAAGAGTTACTCACCGATATCCACGAAACAAACGAACGAAATTCGACTTCGTGTTTTGAGCAATATCAGAACAAAGACGACCGTTTCCGGCGTAATTTGACGCGCTGAATGCGATAAAACAAGTTTTAGGTCGCTAGCATGTATAGAAAAAGAGTTACTCACCGATATTCACGAAACAAACGAACGAAATTCGACTTCGTGTTTTGAGCAATATCAAAACAAAGACGACCGTTTCCGGCGTAATTTGACGCGCTGAATGCGATAGAACAAGTTTCAGGTCGCTAGCATGTATAGAAAAAGAGTTACTCACCGATATCCACGAAACAAACGAACGAAATTCGACTTCGTGTTTCGAGCAATATCAAAACAAAGACGACCGTTTCCGGCGTAATTTGACGCGCTGAATGCGATAAAACAAGTTTTAGGTCGCTAGCATGTATAGAAAAAAAGTTACTAACCGATATCTGAAAAACAAACAAACGGACTCCGACTTCGTCTATCGAGCAATATCAAAACAAAGACGGCCGTTTCCGGCGTAATTTGACGCGCTGAATGCGATGAAACATGTTTTAGGTCGCTAGCATGTATAGAAAAAGAGTTACTCACCGATATCCACAAAACAAACGAACGAAATTCGACTTCGTGTTTTGAGCAATATCAAAACAAAGACGGCCGTTTCCGGCGTAATTTGACGCGCTGAATGCGATGAAACATGTTTTAGGTCGCTAGCATGTATAGAAAAAGAGTTACTCACCGATATCCACAAAACAAACGAACGAAATTCGACTTCGTGTTTTGAGCAATATCAAAACAAAGACGACCGTTTCCGGCGTAATTTGACGCGCTGAATGCGATAAAACAAGTTTCAGGTCGCTAGCATGTATAGAAAAAGAGTTACTCACCGATATCCACGAAACAAACGAACGAAATTCGACTTCGTGTTTCGAGCAATATCAAAACAAAGACGACCGTTTCCGGCGTAATTTGACGCGCTGAATGCGATATAACAAGTTTCAGGTCGCTAGCATGTATGGAAAAAAAGTTACTAACCGATATCTGAAAAACAAACAAACGGACTCCGACTTCGTCTATCGAGCAATATCAAAACAAAGACGGCCGTTTCCGGCGTAATTTGACGCGCTGAATGCGATGAAACAAGTTTTAGGTCGCTAGCATGTATAGAAAAAAAGTTACTCACCGATATCCACGAAACAAACGAACGGAATTCGACTTCGTGTTTTGAGCAATATCAAAACAAAGACGACCGGTTCCGGCGTAATTTGACGCGCTGAATGCGATGAAACAAGTTTGAGGTCGCTAGCATGTATAAAAAAAAAGTTACTCACCGATATCCACGAAACAAACGAACGGACTTCGACTCCGTGTTTTGAGCAATATCAGAACAAAGACGACCGTTTCCGGCGTTATTTGACGCGCTGAATGCGATAAAACAAGTTTCAGGTCGCTAGCATGTATAGAAAAAAAGTTACTCACCGATATCCACGAAACAAACAAACGGAATTCGACTCCGTGTTTTGAGCAATATCAGAACAAAGACGACCGTTTCCGGCGTAATTTGACGCGCTCAATGCGATAAAACAAGTTTTAGGTCGCTAGCATGTATAGGAAAAAAGTTACTAACCGATATCTGAAAAACAAACAAACGGACTCTGACTGCGTCTATCGAGCAATATCAGAACAAAGACGGCCGTTTCCGGCGTAATTTGACGCGCTGAATGCGATGAAACAAGTTTTAGGTCGCTAGCATGTATAGAAAAAAAGTCACTCACCGATATCCACGAAACAAACAAACGGAATTCGACTCCGTGTTTTGAGCAATATCAGAACAAGGACGAGCGTTTCCGGCGTAATTTGACGCGCTGAATGCGATAAAACAAGTTCTAGGTCGCTAGCATGTATAGAAAAAAAGTTACTCACGATATCCACGAAACAAACAAACGGAATTCGACTCCGTGTTTTGAGCAATATCAAAACAAAGACGGCCGTTTCCGGCGAAATTTGACGCGCTGAATGCGATAAAACAAGTTTTAGGTCGCTAGCATGTATAGAAAAAGAGTTACTCACCGATATCCACGAAACAAACGAACGAAATTCGACTTCGTGTTTTGAGCAATATCAAAACAGAGACGGCCGTTTCCGGCGTAATTTGACGCGCTGAATGCGATAAAACAAGTTTTAGGTCGCTAGCATGTATAGAAAAAAAGTCACTCACCGATATCCACGAAACAAACAAACGGAATTCGACTCCGTGTTTTGAGCAATATCAGAACAAAGACGAGCGTTTCCGGCGTAATTTGACGCGCTGAATGCGATAAAACAAGTTCTAGGTCGCTAGCATGTATAGAAAAAAAGTTACTCACGATATCCACGAAACAAACAAACGGAATTCGACTCCGTGTTTTGAGCAATATCAAAACAAAGACGGCCGTTTCCGGCGAAATTTGACGCGCTGAATGCGATAAAACAAGTTTTAGGTCGCTAGCATGTATAGAAAAAGAGTTACTCACCGATATCCACGAAACAAACGAACGAAATTCGACTTCGTGTTTTGAGCAATATCAAAACAAAGACGACCGTTTCCGGCGTAATTTGACGCGCTGAATGCGATAAAACAAGTTTTAGGTGGCTAGCATGTATAGAAAAAAAGTGACTAACCGATATCTGAAAAACAAACATACGGACTCCGACTTCGTCTATCGAGCAATATCAAAACAAAGACGGCCGTTTCCGGCGAAATTTGACGCGCTGAATGCGATAAAACAAGTTTTAGGTCGCTAGCATGTATAGAAAAAGAGTTACTCACCGATATCCACGAAACAAACGAACGAAATTCGACTTCGTGTTTTGAGCAATATCAAAACAGAGACGGCCGTTTCCGGCGTAATTTGACGCGCTGAATGCGATAAAACAAGTTTTAGGTCGCTGGCATGTATAGAAAAAAAGTTGCTTACCGATATCCACGAAACAAACAAACGGAATTCGACTCCGTGTTTTGAGCAATATCAGAACAAAGACGACCGTTTCCGGCGTAATTTGACGCGCTGAATGCGATGAAACAAGTTTTAGGTCGCTAGCATGTATAGAAAAAAAGTTACTAACCGATATCTGAAAAACAAACAAACGGACTCTGACTGCGTCTATCGAGCAATATCAGAACAAAGACGGCCGTTTCCGGCGTAATTTGACGCGCTGAATGCGATGAAACAAGTTTTAGGTCGCTAGCATGTATAGAAAAAAAGTCACTCACCGATATCCACGAAACAAACAAACGGAATTCGACTCCGTGTTTTGAGCAATATCAGAACAAAGACGAGCGTTTCCGGCGTAATTTGACGCGCTGAATGCGATAAAACAAGTTTTAGGTCGCTAGCATGTATAGAAAAAAAGTTACTCACCGATATCCACGAAACAAACAAACGGAATTCGACTCCGTGTTTTGAGCAATATCAAAACAAAGACGGCCGTTTCCGGCGAAATTTGACGCGCTGAATGCGATAAAACAAGTTTCAGGTCGCTAGCATGTATAGAAAAAGAGTTACTCACCGATATCCACGAAACAAACGAACGAAATTCGACTTCGTGTTTTGAGCAATATCAAAACAAAGACGACCGTTTCCGGCGTAATTTGACGCGCTGAATGCGATAAAACAAGTTTCAGGTCGCTAGCATGTATAGAAAAAAAGTTACTCACCGATATCTGAAAAACAAACAAACGGACTCCGACTTCGTCTATCGAGCAATATCAAAACAAAGACGGCCGTTTCCGGCGTAATTTGACGCGCAGAATGCGATGAAACAAGTTGTAGGTCGCTAGCATGTATAGAAAAAAAGTTACTTACCGATATCCACGAAACAAACCATCGGAATTCGACTCCGTGTTTTGAGCAATATCAGAACAAAGACGACCGTTTCCGGCGTAATTTGACGCGCTGAATGCGATGAAACAAGTTTTAGGTCGATAGCATGTATAGAAAAAAAGTTACTAACCGATATCTGAAAAACAAACAAACGGACTCCGACTTCGTCTATCGAGCAATATCAAAACAAAGACGGCCGTTTCCGGCGGAATTTGACGCGCTGAATGCGATAAAACAAGTTTTAGGTCGCTAGCATGTATAGAAAAAGAGTTACTCACCGATATCCACGAAACAAACGAACGAAATTCGACTTCGTGTTTTGAGCAATATCAAAACAAAGACGACCGTTTCCGGCGTAATTTGACGCGCTGAATGCGATAAAACAAGTTTCAGGTCGCTAGCATGTATAGAAAAAAAGTTACTAACCGATATCTGAAAAACAAACAAACGGACTCCGACTTCGTCTATCGAGCAATATCAAAACAAAGACGGCCGTTTCCGGCGTAATTTGACGCGCTGAATGCGATGAAACAAGTTTTAGGTCGCTAGCATGTATAGAAAAAGAGTTACTCACCGATATTCACGAAACAAACGAACGAAATTCGGCTTCGTGTTTTAAGCAATGTCAAAACAAAGACGACCGTTTCCAGCGTAATTTGACGCGCTGAATGCGATAAAACAAGTTTTAGGTCGCTAGCATGTATAGAAAAAGAGTTACTCACCGATATCCACGAAACAAACGAACGAAATTCGACTTCGTGTTTTGAGCAATATCAAAACAAAGACGACCGTTTCCGGCGTAATTTGACGCGCTGAATGCGATAAAACAAGTTTCAGGTCGCTAGCATGTATAGAAAAAGAGTTACTTACCGATATCCACGAAACAAACGAACGAAATTCGACTTCGTGTTTCGAGCAATATCAAAACAAAGACGACCGTTTCCGGCGTAATTTGACGCGCTGAATGCGATAAAACAAGTTTTAGGTGGCTAGCATGTATAGAAAAAAAGTGACTAACCGATATCTGAAAAACAAACATACGGACTCCGACTTCGTCTATCGAGCAATATCAAAACAAAGACGGCCGTTTCCGGCGAAATTTGACGCGCTGAATGCGATAAAACAAGTTTTAGGTCGCTAGCATGTATAGAAAAAGAGTTACTCACCGATATCCACGAAACAAACGAACGAAATTCGACTTCGTGTTTTGAGCAATATCAAAACAGAGACGGCCGTTTCCGGCGTAATTTGACGCGCTGAATGCGATAAAACAAGTTTTAGGTCGCTAGCATGTATAGAAAAAAAGTCACTCACCGATATCCACGAAACAAACAAACGGAATTCGACTCCGTGTTTTGAGCAATATCAGAACAAAGACGAGCGTTTCCGGCGTAATTTGACGCGCTGAATGCGATAAAACAAGTTCTAGGTCGCTAGCATGTATAGAAAAAAAGTTACTCACGATATCCACGAAACAAACAAACGGAATTCGACTCCGTGTTTTGAGCAATATCAGAACAAAGACGACCGTTTCCGGCGTAATTTGACGCGCTGAATGCGATGAAACAAGTTTTAGGTCGCTAGCATGTATAGAAAAAAAGTTACTAACCGATATCTGAAAAACAAACAAACGGACTCTGACTGCGTCTATCGAGCAATATCAGAACAAAGACGGCCGTTTCCGGCGTAATTTGACGCGCTGAATGCGATGTAACAAGTTTTAGGTCGCTAGCATGTATAGAAAAAGAGTCACTCACCGATATCCACGAAACAAACGAACGAAATTCGACTCCGTGTTTTGAGCAATATCAAAACAAAGACGACCGTTTCCGGCGTAATTTGACGCGCTGAATGCGATAAAACAAGTTTCAGGTCGCTAGCATGTATAGAAAAAAAGTTACTCACCGATATCTGAAAAACAAACAAACGGACTCCGACTTCGTCTATCGAGCAATATCAAAACAAAGACGGCCGTTTCCGGCGTAATTTGACGCGCTGAATGCGATGAAACAAGTTTTAGGTCGCTAGCATGTATAGAAAAAAAGTTGCTTACCGATATCCACGAAACAAACAAACGGAATTCGACTCCGTGTTTTGAGCAATATCAGAACAAAGACGACCGTTTCCGGCGTAATTTGACGCGCTGAATGCGATGAAACAAGTTTTAGGTCGCTAGCATGTATAGAAAAAAAGTTACTAACCGATATCTGAAAAACAAACAAACGGACTCTGACTGCGTCTATCGAGCAATATCAGAAGAAAGACGGCCGTTTCCGGCGTAATTTAAAGCGCTGAATGCGATGAAACAAGTTTTAGGTCGCTAGCATGTATAGAAAAAAAGTCACTCACCGATATCCACGAAACAAAAAAAAGGAATTCGACTCCGTGTTTTGAGCAATATCAGAACAAAGACGAGCGTTTCCGGCGTAATTTGACGCGCTGAATGCGATAAAACAAGTTTTAGGTCGCTAGCATGTATAGAAAAAAAGTTACTCACCGATATCCACGAAACAAACAAACGGAATTCGACTCCGTGTTTTGAGCAATATCAAAACAAAGACGGCCGTTTCCGGCGAAATTTGACGCGCTGAATGCGATAAAACAAGTTTCAGGTCGCTAGCATGTATAGAAAAAGAGTTACTCACCGATATCCACGAAACAAACGAACGAAATTCGACTTCGTGTTTTTAGCAATATCAAAACAAAGACGACCGTTTCCGGCGTAATTTGACGCGCTGAATGCGATAAAACAAGTTTCAGGTCGCTAGCATGTATAGAAAAAAAGTTACTCACCGATATCTGAAAAACAAACAAACGGACTCCGACTTCGTCTATCGAGCAATATCAAAACAAAGACGGCCGTTTCCGGCGTAATTTGACGCGCTGAATGCGATGAAACAAGTTTTAGGTCGCTAGCATGTATAGAAAAAAAGTTACTTACCGATATCCACGAAACAAACCATCGGAATTCGACTCCGTGTTTTGAGCAATATCAGAACAAAGACGACCGTTTCCGGCGTAATTTGACGCGCTGAATGCGATGAAACAAGTTTTAGGTCGATAGCATGTATAGAAAAAAAGTTACTAACCGATATCTGAAAAACAAACAAACGGACTCCGACTTCGTCTATCGAGCAATATCAAAACAAAGACGGCCGTTTCCGGCGGAATTTGACGCGCTGAATGCGATAAAACAAGTTTTAGGTCGCTAGCATGTATAGAAAAAGAGTTACTCACCGATATCCACGAAACAAACGAACGAAATTCGACTTCGTGTTTTGAGCAATATCAAAACAAAGACGACCGTTTCCGGCGTAATTTGACGCGCTGAATGCGATAAAACAAGTTTCAGGTCGCTAGCATGTATAGAAAAAAAGTTACTAACCGATATCTGAAAAACAAACAAACGGAGTCCGACTTCGTCTATCGAGCAATATCAAAACAAAGACGGCCGTTTCCGGCGTAATTTGACGCGCTGAATGCGATGAAACAAGTTTTAGGTCGCTAGCATGTATAGAAAAAGAGTTACTCACCGATATTCACGAAACAAACGAACGAAATTCGACTTCGTGTTTTAAGCAATATCAAAACAAAGACGACCGTTTCCAGCGTAATTTGACGCGCTGAATGCGATAAAACAAGTTTTAGGTCGCTAGCATGTATAGAAAAAGAGTTACTCACCGATATCCACGAAACAAACGAACGAAATTCGACTTCGTGTTTTGAGCAATATCAAAACAAAGACGACCGTTTCCGGCGTAATTTGACGCGCTGAATGCGATAAAACAAGTTTCAGGTCGCTAGCATGTATAGAAAAAGAGTTACTTACCGATATCCACGAAACAAACGAACGAAATTCGACTTCGTGTTTCGAGCAATATCAAAACAAAGACGACCGTTTCCGGCGTAATTTGACGCGCTGAATGCGATAAAACAAGTTTTAGGTGGCTAGCATGTATAGAAAAAAAGTGACTAACCGATATCTGAAAAACAAACATACGGACTCCGACTTCGTCTATCGAGCAATATCAAAACAAAGACGGCCGTTTCCGGCGAAATTTGACGCGCTGAATGCGATAAAACAAGTTTTAGGTCGCTAGCATGTATAGAAAAAGAGTTACTCACCGATATCCACGAAACAAACGAACGAAATTCGACTTCGTGTTTTGAGCAATATCAAAACAGAGACGGCCGTTTCCGGCGTAATTTGACGCGCTGAATGCGATAAAACAAGTTTTAGGTCGCTAGCATGTATAGAAAAAAAGTTGCTTACCGATATCCACGAAACAAACAAACGGAATTCGACTCCGTGTTTTGAGCAATATCAGAACGAAGTCGACCGTTTCCGGCGTAATTTGACGCGCTGAATGCGATGAAACAAGTTTTAGGTCGCTAGCATGTATAGAAAAAAAGTTACTAACCGATATCTGAAAAACAAACAAACGGACTCTGACTGCGTCTATCGAGCAATATCAGAACAAAGACGGCCGTTTCCGGCGTAATTTGACGCGCTGAATGCGATGAAACAAGTTTTAGGTCGCTAGCATGTATAGAAAAAAAGTGACTCACCGATATCCACGAAACAAACAAACGGAATTCGACTCCGTGTTTTGAGCAATATCAGAACAAAGACGAGCGTTTCCGGCGTAATTTGACGCGCTGAATGCGATAAAACAAGTTTTAGGTCGCTAGCATGTATAGAAAAAAAGTTACTCACCGATATCCACGAAACAAACAAACGGAATTCGACTCCGTGTTTTGAGCAATATCAAAACAAAGACGGCCGTTTCCGGCGAAATTTGACGCGCTGAATGCGATAAAACAAGTTTCAGGTCGCTAGCATGTATAGAAAAAGAGTTACTCACCGATATCCACGAAACAAACGAACGAAATTCGACTTCGTGTTTTGAGCAATATCAAAACAAAGACGACCGTTTCCGGCGTAATTTGACGCGCTGAATGCGATAAAACAAGTTTCAGGTCGCTAGCATGTATAGATAAAAAGTTACTCACCGATATCTGAAAAACAAACAAACGGACTCCGACTTCGTCTATCGAGCAATATCAAAACAAAGACGGCCGTTTCCGGCGTAATTTGACGCGCTGAATGCGATGAAACAAGTTTTAGGTCGCTAGCATGTATAGAAAAAAAGTTACTTACCGATATCCACGAAACAAACCATCGGAATTCGACTCCGTGTTTTGAGCAATATCAGAACAAAGACGACCGTTTCCGGCGTAATTTGACGCGCTGAATGCGATGAAACAAGTTTTAGGTCGATAGCATGTATAGAAAAAAAGTTACTAACCGATATCTGAAAAACAAACAAACGGACTCCGACTTCGTCTATCGAGCAATATCAAAACAAAGACGGCCGTTTCCGGCGGAATTTGACGCGCTGAATGCGATAAAACAAGTTTTAGGTCGCTAGCATGTATAGAAAAAGAGTTACTCACCGATATCCACGAAACAAACGAACGAAATTCGACTTCGTGTTTTGAGCAATATCAAAACAAAGACGACCGTTTCCGGCGTAATTTGACGCGCTGAATGCGATAAAACAAGTTTCAGGTCGCTAGCATGTATAGAAAAAAAGTTACTAACCGATATCTGAAAAACAAACAAACGGACTCCGACTTCGTCTATCGAGCAATATCAAAACAAAGACGGCCGTTTCCGGCGTAATTTGACGCGCTGAATGCGATGAAACAAGTTTTAGGTCGCTAGCATGTATAGATAAAGAGTTACTCACCGATATTCACGAAACAAACGAACGAAATTCGACTTCGTGTTTTAAGCAATATCAAAACAAAGACGACCGTTTCCAGCGTAATTTGACGCGCTGAATGCGATAAAACAAGTTTTAGGTCGCTAGCATGTATAGAAAAAGAGTTACTCACCGATATCCACGAAACAAACGAACGAAATTCGACTTCGTGTTTTGAGCAATATCAAAACAAAGACGACCGTTTCCGGCGTAATTTGACGCGCTGAATGCGATAAAACAAGTTTCAGGTCGCTAGCATGTATAGAAAAAAAGTTACTAACCGATATCTGAAAAACAAACAAACGGACTCCGACTTCGTCTATCGAGCAATATCAAAACAAAGACGGCCGTTTCCGGCGTAATTTGACGCGCTGAATGCGATGAAACAAGTTTTAGGTCGCTAGCATGTATAGAAAAAGAGTTACTCACCGATATTCACGAAACAAACGAACGAAATTCGACTTCGTGTTTTAAGCAATATCAAAACAAAGACGACCGTTTCCAGCGTAATTTGACGCGCTGAATGCGATAAAACAAGTTTTAGGTCGCTAGCATGTATAGAAAAAGAGTTACTCACCGATATCCACGAAACAAACGAACGAAATTCGACTTCGTGTTTTGAGCAATATCAAAACAAAGACGACCGTTTCCGGCGTAATTTGACGCGCTGAATGCGATAAAACAAGTTTCAGGTCGCTAGCATGTATAGAAAAAGAGTTACTTACCGATATCCACGAAACAAACGAACGAAATTCGACTTCGTGTTTCGAGCAATATCAAAACAAAGACGACCGTTTCCGGCGTAATTTGACGCGCTGAATGCGATAAAACAAGTTTTAGGTGGCTAGCATGTATAGAAAAAAAGTGACTAACCGATATCTGAAAAACAAACAAACGGACTCCGACTTCGTCTATCGAGCAATATCAAAACAAAGACGGCCGTTTCCGGCGTAATTTGACGCGCTGAATGCGATGAAACAAGTTTTAGGTCGCTAGCATGTATAGAAAAAAAGTTACTTACCGATATCCACGAAACAAACCATCGGAATTCGACTCCGTGTTTTGAGCAATATCAGAACAAAGACGACCGTTTCCGGCGTAATTTGACGCGCTGAATGCGATGAAACAAGTTTTAGGTCGATAGCATGTATAGAAAAAAAGTTACTAACCGATATCTGAAAAACAAACAAACGGACTCCGACTTCGTCTATCGAGCAATATCAAAACAAAGACGGCCGTTTCCGGCGGAATTTGACGCGCTGAATGCGATAAAACAAGTTTTAGGTCGCTAGCATGTATAGAAAAAGAGTGACTCACCGATATCCACGAAACAAACGAACGAAATTCGACTTCGTGTTTTGAGCAATATCAAAACAAAGACGACCGTTTCCGGCGTAATTTGACGCGCTGAATGCGATAAAACAAGTTTCAGGTCGCTAGCATGTATAGAAAAAAAGTTACTAACCGATATCTGAAAAACAAACAAACGGACTCCGACTTCGTCTATCGAGCAATATCAAAACAAAGACGGCCGTTTCCGGCGTAATTTGACGCGCTGAATGCGATGAAACAAGTTTTAGGTCGCTAGCATGTATAGAAAAAGAGTTACTCACCGATATTCACGAAACAAACGAACGAAATTCGACTTCGTGTTTTAAGCAATATCAAAACAAAGACGACCGTTTCCAGCGTAATTTGACGCGCTGAATGCGATAAAACAAGTTTTAGGTCGCTAGCATGTATAGAAAAAGAGTTACTCACCGATATCCACGAAACAAACGAACGAAATTCGACTTCGTGTTTTGAGCAATATCAAAACAAAGACGACCGTTTCCGGCGTAATTTGACGCGCTGAATGCGATAAAACAAGTTTCAGGTCGCTAGCATGTATAGAAAAAGAGTTACTTACCGATATCCACGAAACAAACGAACGAAATTCGACTTCGTGTTTCGAGCAATATCAAAACAAAGACGACCGTTTCCGGCGTAATTTGACGCGCTGAATGCGATAAAACAAGTTTTAGGTGGCTAGCATGTATAGAAAAAAAGTGACTAACCGATATCTGAAAAACAAACATACGGACTCCGACTTCGTCTATCGAGCAATATCAAAACAAAGACGGCCGTTTCCGGCGAAATTTGACGCGCTGAATGCGATAAAACAAGTTTTAGGTCGCTAGCATGTATAGAAAAAGAGTTACTCACCGATATCCACGAAACAAACGAACGAAATTCGACTTCGTGTTTTGAGCAATATCAAAACAGAGACGGCCGTTTCCGGCGTAATTTGACGCGCTGAATGCGATAAAACAAGTTTTAGGTCGCTAGCATGTATAGAAAAAAAGTCACTCACCGATATCCACGAAACAAACAAACGGAATTCGACTCCGTGTTTTGAGCAATATCAGAACAAAGACGAGCGTTTCCGGCGTAATTTGACGCGCTGAATGCGATAAAACAAGTTCTAGGTCGCTAGCATGTATAGAAAAAAAGTTACTCACGATATCCACGAAACAAACAAACGGAATTCGACTCCGTGTTTTGAGCAATATCAAAACAAAGACGGCCGTTTCCGGCGAAATTTGACGCGCTGAATGCGATAAAACAAGTTTTAGGTCGCTAGCATGTATAGAAAAAGAGTTACTCACCGATATCCACGAAACAAACGAACGAAATTCGACTTCGTGTTTTGAGCAATATCAAAACAAAGACGACCGTTTCCGGCGTAATTTGACGCGCTGAATGCGATAAAACAAGTTTCAGGTCGCTAGCATGTATAGAAAAAAAGTTACTCACCGATATCTGAAAAACAAACAAACGGACTCCGACTTCGTCTATCGAGCAATATCAAAACAAAGACGGCCGTTTCCGGCGTAATTTGACGCGCTGAATGCGATGAAACAAGTTTTAGGTCGCTAGCATGTATAGAAAAAAAGTTGCTTACCGATATCCACGAAACAAACAAACGGAATTCGACTCCGTGTTTTGAGCAATATCAGAACAAAGACGACCGTTTCCGGCGTAATTTGACGCGCTGAATGCGATGAAACAAGTTTTAGGTCGCTAGCATGTATAGAAAAAAAGTTACTAACCGATATCTGAAAAACAAACAAACGGACTCTGACTGCGTCTATCGAGCAATATCAGAACAAAGACGGCCGTTTCCGGCGTAATTTGACGCGCTGAATGCGATGAAACAAGTTTTAGGTCGCTAGCATGTATAGAAAAAAAGTCACTCACCGATATCCACGAAACAAACAAACGGAATTCGACTCCGTGTTTTGAGCAATATCAGAACAAAGACGAGCGTTTCCGGCGTAATTCGACGCGCTGAATGCGATAAAACAAGTTTTAGGTCGCTAGCATGTATAGAAAAAAAGTTACTCACCGATATCCACGAAACAAACAAACGGAATTCGACTCCGTGTTTTGAGCAATATCAAAACAAAGACGGCCGTTTCCGGCGAAATTTGACGCGCTGAATGCGATAAAACAAGTTCCAGGTCGCTAGCATGTATAGAAAAAGAGTTACTCACCGATATCCACGAAACAAACGAACGAAATTCGACTTCGTGTTTCGAGCAATATCAAAACAAAGACGACCGTTTCCGGCGTAATTTGACGCGCTGAATGCGATCAAACAAGTTTTAGGTGGCTAGCATGTATAGAAAAAAAGTGACTAACCGATATCTGAAAAACAAACATACGGACTCCGACTTCGTCTATCGAGCAATATCAAAACAAAGACGGCCGTTTCCGGCGTAATTTGACGCGCTGAATGCGATGAAACATGTTTTAGGTCGCTAGCATGTATAGAAAAAGAGTTACTCACCGATATCCACGAAACAAACGAACGAAATTCGACTTCGTGTTTTGAGCAATATCAAAACAAAAACGACCGTTTCCGGCGTAATTTGACGCGCTGAATGCGATAAAACAAGTTTCAGGTCGCTATCATGTATAGAAAAAGAGTTACTCACCGATATCCACGAAACAAACGAACGAAATTCGACTTCGTGTTTCGAGCGATATCAAAACAAAGACGACCGTTTCCGGCGTAATTTGACGCGCTGAATGCGATAAAACAAGTTTCAGGTCGCTAGCATGTATAGAAAAAAAGTTACTAACCGATATCTGAAAAACAAACAAACGGACTCCGACTTCGTCTATCGAGCAATATCAAAACAAAGACGGCCGTTTCCGGCGTAATTTGACGCGCTGAATGCGATGAAACAAGTTTTAGGTCGCTAGCATGTATAGAAAAAGAGTTACTCACCGATATTCACGAAACAAACGAACGAAATTCGACTTCGTGTTTTAAGCAATATCAAAACAAAGACGACCGTTTCCAGCGTAATTTGACGCGCTGAATGCGATAAAACAAGTTTTAGGTCGCTAGCATGTATAGAAAAAGAGTTACTCACCGATATCCACGAAACAAACGAACGAAATTCGACTTCGTGTTTCGAGCAATATCAAAACAAAGACGACCGTTTCCGGCGTAATTTGACGCGCTGAATGCGATAAAACAAGTTTTAGGTGGCTAGCATGTATAGAAAAAAAGTGACTAACCGATATCTGAAAAACAAACATACGGACTCCGACTTCGTCTATCGAGCAATATCAAAACAAAGACGGCCGTTTCCGGCGTAATTTGACGCGCTGAATGCGATGAAACATGTTTTAGGTCGCTAGCATGTATAGAAAAAGAGTTACTCACCGATATCCACGAAACAAACGAACGAAATTCGACTTCGTGTTTTGAGCAATATCAAAACAAAAACGACCGTTTCCGGCGTAATTTGACGCGCTGAATGCGATAAAACAAGTTTCAGGTCGCTATCATGTATAGAAAAAGAGTTACTCACCGATATCCACGAAACAAACGAACGAAATTCGACTTCGTGTTTCGAGCGATATCAAAACAAAGACGACCGTTTCCGGCGTAATTTGACGCGCTGAATGCGATAAAACAAGTTTTAGGTCGCTAGCATGTATAGAAAAAAAGTTACCAACCGATATCTGAAAAACAAACAAACGGACTCCGACTTCGTCTATCGAGCAATATCAAAACAAAGACGGCCGTTTCCGGCGTAATTTGACGCGCTGAATGCGATGAAACATGTTTTAGGTCGCTAGCATGTATAGAAAAAGAGTTACTCACCGATATCCACGAAACAAACGAACGAAATTCGACTTCGTGTTTTGAGCAATATCAAAACAAAGACGACCGTTTCCGGCGTAATTTGACGCGCTGAATGCGATCAAACAAGTTTGAGGTCGCTAGCATGTATAGAAAAAAAGTTACTCACTGATATCCACGAAACAAACGAACGAAATTCGACTTCGTGTTTTGAGCAATATCAAAACAAAGACGGCCGTTTTCGGCGTATTTGACGCGCTGAATGCGATAAAACAAGTTTTAGGTCGCTAGCATGTATAGAAAAAAAGTCACTCACCGATATCCACGAAACAAACAAACGGAATTCGACTCCGTGTTTTGAGCAATATCAGAACAAAGACGAGCGTTTCCGGCGTAATTTGACGCGCTGAATGCGATAAAACAAGTTTTAGGTCGCTAGCATGTATAGAAAAAAAGTTACTCACCGATATCCACGAAACAAACAAACGGAATTCGACTCCGTGTTTTGAGCAATATCAAAACAAAGACGGCCGTTTCCGGCGAAATTTGACGCGCTGAATGCGATAAAACAAGTTTCAGGTCGCTAGCATGTATAGAAAAAGAGTTACTCACCGATATCCACGAAACAAACGAACGAAATTCGACTTCGTGTTTTGAGCAATATCAAAACAAAGACGACCGTTTCCGGCGTAATTTGACGCGCTGAATGCGATAAAACAAGTTTCAGGTCGCTAGCATGTATAGAAAAAAAGTTACTCACCGATATCTGAAAAACAAACAAACGGACTCCGACTTCGTCTATCGAGCAATATCAAAACAAAGACGGCCGTTTCCGGCGTAATTTGACGCGCTGAATGCGATGAAACAAGTTTTAGGTCGCTAGCATGTATAGAAAAAAAGTTACTTACCGATATCCACGAAACAAACAAACGGAATTCGACTCCGTGTTTTGAGCAATATCAGAACAAAGACGACCGTTTCCGGCGTAATTTGACGCGCTGAATGCGATGAAACAAGTTTTAGGTCGCTAGCATGTATAGAAAAAAAGTTACTTACCGATATCCACGAAACAAACAAACGGAATTCGACTTCGTGTTTTGAGCAATATCAGAACAAAGACGACCGTTTCCGGCGTAATTTGACGCGCTGAATGCAATGAAACAAGTTTTAGGTCGATAGCATGTATAGAAAAAAAGTTACTAACCGATATCTGAAAAACAAACAAACGGACTCCGACTTCCTCTATCGAGCAATATCAAAACAAAGACGGCCGTTTCCGGCGGAATTTGACGCGCTGAATGCGATAAAACAAGTTTTAGGTCGCTAGCATGTATAGAAAAAGAGTTACTCACCGATATCCACGAAACAAACGAACGAAATTCGACTTCGTGTTTTGAGCAATATCAAAACAAAGACGACCGTTTCCGGCGTAATTTGACGCGCTGAATGCGATAAAACAAGTTTCAGGTCGCTAGCATGTATAGAAAAAGAGTTACTTACCGATATCTGAAAAACAAACAAACGGACTCCGACTTCGTCTATCGAGCAATATCAAAACAAAGACGGCCGTTTCCGGCGTAATTTGACGCGCTGAATGCGATAAAACAAGTTTTAGGTCGCTAGCATGTATAGAAAAAGAGTTACTCACCGATATCCACGAAACAAACGAACGAAATTCGACTTCGTGTTTTGAGCAATATCAAAACAAAGACGACCGTTTCCGGCGTAATTTGACGCGCTGAATGCGATAAAACAAGTTTCAGGTCGCTAGCATGTATAGAAAAAGAGTTACTTACCGATATCCACGAAACAAACGAACGAAATTCGACTTCGTGTTTCGAGCAATATCAAAACAAAGACGACCGTTTCCGGCGTAATTTGACGCGCTGAATGCGATAAAACAAGTTTTAGGTGGCTAGCATGTATAGAAAAAAAGTTACTAACCGATATCTGAAAAACAAACATACGGACTCCGACTTCGTCTATCGAGCAATATCAAAACAAAGACGGCCGTTTCCGGCGTAATTTGACGCGCTGAATGCGATGAAACATGTTTTAGGTCGCTAGCATGTATAGAAAAAGAGTTACTCACCGATATCCACGAAACAAACGAACGAAATTCGACTTCGTGTTTCGAGCAATATCAAAACAAAAACGACCGTTTCCGGCGTAATTTGACGCGCTGAATGCGATAAAACAAGTTTCAGGTCGCTATCATGTATAGAAAAAGAGTTACTCACCGATATCCACGAAACAAACGAACGAAATTCGACTTCGTGTTTCGAGCGATATCAAAACAAAGACGACCGTTTCCGGCGTAATTTGACGCGCTGAATGCGATAAAACAAGTTTTAGGTCGCTAGCATGTATAGAAAAAAAGTTACTAACCGATATCTGAAAAACAAACAAACGGACTCCGACTTTAACTATCGAGCAATATCAAAACAAAGACGGCCGTTTCCGGCGTAATTTGACGCGCTGAATGCGATGAAACATGTTTTAGGTCGCTAGCATGTATAGAAAAAGAGTTACTCACCGATATCCACGAAACAAACGAACGAAATTCGACTTCGTGTTTGGAGCAATATCAAAACAAAGACGACCGTTTCCGGCGTAATTTGACGCGCTGAATGCGATCAAACAAGTTTGAGGTCGCTAGCATGTATAGAAAAAAAGTTACTCACTGATATCCACGAAACAAACGAACGAAATTCGACTTCGTGTTTTGAGCAATATCAAAACAAAGACGGCCGTTTTCGGCGTAATTTGACGCGCTGAATGCGATAAAACAAGTTTTAGGTCGCTAGCATGTATAGAAAAAAAGTTACTCACCGATATCCACGAAACAAACGAACGAAATTCGACTTCGTGTTTCGAGCAATATCAAAACAAAGACGGCCGTTTTCGGCGTAATTTGACGCGCTGAATGCGATAAAACAAGTTTTAGGTCGCTAGCATGTAAAGAGAAAAAGTTACTAACCGATATCTGAAAAACAAACAAACGGACTCCGACTTCGTCTATCGAGCAATATCAAAACAAAGACGGCCGTTTCCGGCGTAATTTGACGCGCTGAATGCGATGAAACATGTTTTAGGTCGCTAGCATGTATAGAAAAAGAGTTACTCACTGATATCCACGAAACAAACGAACGAAATTCGACTTCGTGTTTTGAGCAATATCAAAACAAAGACGGCCGTTTTCGGCGTAATTTGACGCGCTGAATGCGATAAAACAAGTTTTAGGTCGCTAGCATGTATAGAAAAAAAGTTACTCACCGATATCCACGAAACAAACGAACGAAATTCGACTTCGTGTTTCGAGCAATATCAAAACAAAGACGGCCGTTTTCGGCGTAATTTGACGCGCTGAATGCGATAAAACAAGTTTTAGGTCGCTAGCATGTAAAGAAAAAAAGTTACTAACCGATATCTGAAAAACAAACAAACGGACTCCGACTTCGTCTATCGAGCAATATCAAAACAAAGACGGCCGTTTCCGGCGTAATTTGACGCGCTGAATGCGATGAAACATGTTTTAGGTCGCTAGCATGTATAGAAAAAGAGTTACTCACCGATATCCACGAAACAAACGAACGAAATTCGACTTCGTGTTTTGAGCAATATCAAAACAAAGACGACCGTTTCCGGCGTAATTTGACGCGCTGAATGCGATCAAACAAGTTTGAGGTCGCTAGCATGTATAGAAAAAAAGTTACTCACTGATATCCACGAAACAAACGAACGAAATTCGACTTCGTGTTTCGAGCAATATCAAAACAAAGACGGCCGTTTCCGGCGTAATTTGACACGCTGAATGCGATCAAACAAGTTTGAGGTCGCTAGCATGTATAGAAAAAAAGTTACTCACTGATATCCACGAAACAAACGAACGAAATTCGACTTCGTGTTTTGAGCAATATCAAAACAAAGACGGCCGTTTTCGGCGTAATTTGACGCGCTGAATGCGATAAAACAAGTTTTAGGTCGCTAGCATGTAAAGAGAAAAAGTTACTAACCGATATCTGAAAAACAAACAAACGGACTCCGACTTCGTCTATCGAGCAATATCAAAACAAAGACGGCCGTTTCCGGCGTAATTTGACGCGCTGAATGCGATGAAACATGTTTTAGGTCGCTAGCATGTATAGAAAAAGAGTTACTCACCGATATCCACGAAACAAACGAACGAAATTCGACTTCGTGTTTTGAGCAATATCAAAACAAAGACGACCGTTTTCGGCGTAATTTGACGCGCTGAATGCGATCAAACAAGTTTGAGGTCGCTAGCATGTATAGAAAAAAAGTTACTCACTGATATCCACGAAACAAACGAACGAAATTCGACTTCGTGTTTTGAGCAATATCAAAACAAAGACGGCCGTTTTCGGCGTAATTTGACGCGCTGAATGCGATAAAACAAGTTTTAGGTCGCTAGCATGTATAGAAAAAAAGTTACTCACCGATATCCACGAAACAAACGAACGAAATTCGACTTCGTGTTTCGAGCAATATCAAAACAAAGACGGCCGTTTTCGGCGTAATTTGACGCGCTGAATGCGATAAAACAAGTTTTAGGTCGCTAGCATGTAAAGAAAAAAAGTTACTAACCGATATCTGAAAAACAAACAAACGGACTCCGACTTCGTCTATCGAGCAATATCAAAACAAAGACGGCCGTTTCCGGCGTAATTTGACGCGCTGAATGCGATGAAACATGTTTTAGGTCGCTAGCATGTATAGAAAAAGAGTTACTCACCGATATCCACGAAACAAACGAACGAAATTCGACTTCGTGTTTTGAGCAATATCAAAACAAAGACGACCGTTTCCGGCGTAATTTGACGCGCTGAATGCGATCAAACAAGTTTGAGGTCGCTAGCATGTATAGAAAAAAAGTTACTCACTGATATCCACGAAACAAACGAACGAAATTCGACTTCGTGTTTCGAGCAATATCAAAACAAAGACGGCCGTTTCCGGCGTAATTTGACACGCTGAATGCGATCAAACAAGTTTGAGGTCGCTAGCATGTATAGAAAAAAAGTTACTCACTGATATCCACGAAACAAACGAACGAAATTCGACTTCGTGTTTTGAGCAATATCAAAACAAAGACGGCCGTTTTCGGCGTAATTTGACGCGCTGAATGCGATAAAACATGTTTTAGGTCGCTAGCATGTATAGAAAAAAAGTTACTCACCGATATCCACGAAACAAACGAACGAAATTCGACTTAGTGTTTCGAGCAATATCAAAACAAAGACGGCCGTTTTCGGCGTAATTTGACGCGCTGAACGCGATAAAACAAGTTTTAGGTCGCTAGCATGTATAGAAAAAAAGTTACTCACCGATATCCAAGAAACAAACAAACGGAATTCGACTCCGTGTTTTGAGCAATATTAGAACAAAGACGACCGTTTCCGGCGTAATTTGACGCGCTGAATGCGATAAAACAAGTTTTAGGTCGCTAGCATGTATAGAAAAAAAGTTACTAACCGATATCTGAAAATCAAACAAACGGACTCCGACTTCGTCTATTGAGCAATATCAAAACAAAGACGGCCGTTTCCGGCGTAATTTGACGCACTGAATGCGATAAAACAAGTTTTAGGTCGCTAGCATGTATAGAAAAGAAGTTACTAACCGATATCTGAAAAACAAACAAACGGACTCCGACTTCGTCTATCGAGCAATATCAAAACAAAGACGGCCGTTTCCGGCGTAATTTGACGCGCTGAATGCGATAAAACAAGTTTTAGGTCGCTAGCATGTATAGAAAAAAAGTTACTCACCGATATCCACGAAACAAACGAACGAAATTCGACTTCGTGTTTCGAGCAATATCAAAACAAAGACGGCCGTTTTCGGCGTAATTTGACGCGCTGAACGCGATAAAACAAGTTTTAGGTCGCTGGCATGTATAGAAAAAAAGTTACTCACCGATATCCAAGAAACAAACAAACGGAATTCGACTCCGTGTTTTGAGCAATATCAGAACAAAGACGACCGTTTCCGGCGTAATTTGACGCGCTGAATGCGATCAAACAAGTTTGAGGTCGCTAGCATGTATAGAAAAAAAGTTACTCACTGATATCCACGAAACAAACGAACGAAATTCGACTTCGTGTTTTGAGCAATATCAAAACAAAGACGGCCGTTTTCGGCGTAATTTGACGCGCTGAATGCGATAAAACAAGTTTTAGGTCGCTAGCATGTATAGAAAAAAAGTTACTCACCGATATCCACGAAACAAACGAACGAAATTCGACTTCGTGTTTCGAGCAATATCAAAACAAAGACGGCCGTTTTCGGCGTAATTTGACGCGCTGAACGCGATAAAACAAGTTTTAGGTCGCTAGCATGTATAGAAAAAAAGTTACTCACCGATATCCAAGAAACAAACAAACGGAATTCGACTCCGTGTTTTGAGCAATATCAGAACAAAGACGACCGTTTCCGGCGTAATTTGACGCGCTGAATGCGATAAAACAAGTTTTAGGTCGCTAGCATGTATAGAAAAAAAGTTACTAACCGATATCTGAAAATAAAACAAACGGACTCCGACTTCGTCTATCGAGCAATATCAAAACAAAGACGGCCGTTTCCGGCGTAATTTGACGCGCTGAATGCGATGAAACAAGTTTTAGGTCGCTAGCATGTATAGAAAAAAAGTTACTTACCGATATCCACGAAACAAACAAACGGAATTCGACTCCGTGTTTTGAGCAATATCAGAACAAAGACGACCGTTTCCGGCGTAATTTGACGCGCTGAAAGCGATGAAACAAGTTTTAGGTCGCTAGCATGTATAGAAAAAAAGTTACTTACCGATATCCACGAAACAAACAAACGGAATTCGACTCCGTGTTTTGAGCAATATCAGAACAAAGACGACCGTTTCCGGCGTAATTTGACGCGCTGAATGCAATGAAACAAGTTTTAGGTCGATAGCATGTATAGAAAAAAAGTTACTAACCGATATCTGAAAAACAAACAAACGGACTCCGACTTCGTCTATCGAGCAATATCAAAACAAAGACGGCCGTTTCCGGCGGAATTTGACGCGCTGAATGCGATAAAACAAGTTTTAGGTCGCTAGCATGTATAGAAAAAGAGTTACTCACCGATATCCACGAAACAAACGAACGAAATTCGACTTCGTGTTTTGAGCAATATCAAAACAAAGACGACCGCTTCCGGCGTAATTTGACGCGCTGAATGCGATAAAACAAGTTTTAGGTCGCTAGCATGTATAGAAAAAAAGTTACTTACCGATATCCACGAAACAAACAAACGGAATTCGACTCCGTGTTTTGAGCAATATCAGAACAAAGACGACCGTTTCCGGCGTAATTTGACGCGCTGAATGCAATGAAACAAGTTTTAGGTCGATAGCATGTATAGAAAAAAAGTTACTAACCGATATCTGAAAAACAAACAAACGGACTCCGACTTCGTCTATCGAGCAATATCAAAACAAAGACGGCCGTTTCCGGCGGAATTTGACGCGCTGAATGCGATAAAACAAGTTTTAGGTCGCTAGCATGTATAGAAAAAGAGTTACTCACCGATATCCACGAAACAAACGAACGAAATTCGACTTCGTGTTTTGAGCAATATCAAAACAAAGACGACCGTTTCCGGCGTAATTTGACGCGCTGAATGCGATAAAACAAGTTTCAGGTCGCTAGCATGTATAGAAAAAAAGTTACTTACCGATATCTGAAAAACAAACAAACGGACTCCGACTTCGTCTATCGAGCAATATCAAAACAAAGACGGCCGTTTCCGGCGTAATTTGACGCGCTGAATGCGATGAAACAAGTTTTAGGTCGCTAGCATGTATAGAAAAAGAGTTACTCACCGATATTCACGAAACAAACGAACGAAATTCGACTTCGTGTTTTAAGCAATATCAAAACAAAGACGACCGTTTCCGGCGTAATTTGACGCGCTGAATGCGATAAAACAAGTTTTAGGTCGCTAGCATGTATAGAAAAAGAGTTACTCACCGATATCCACGAAACAAACGAACGAAATTCGACTTCGTGTTTTGAGCAATATCAAAACAAAGACGACCGTTTCCGGCGTAATTTGACGCGCTGAATGCGATAAAACAAGTTTCAGGTCGCTAGCATGTATAGAAAAAGAGTTACTTACCGATATCCACGAAACAAACGAACGAAATTCGACTTCGTGTTTCGAGCAATATCAAAACAAAGACGACCGTTTCCGGCGTAATTTGACGCGCTGAATGCGATAAAACAAGTTTTAGGTCGCTAGCATGTATAGAAAAAAAGTTACTTACCGATATCCACGAAACAAACAAACGGAATTCGACTCCGTGTTTTGAGCAATATCAGAACAAAGACGACCGTTTCCGGCGTAATTTGACGCGCTGAATGCAATGAAACAAGTTTTAGGTCGATTGCATGTATAGAAAAAAAGTTACTAACCGATATCTGAAAAACAAACAAACGGACTCCGACTTCGTCTATCGAGCAATATCAAAACAAAGACGGCCGTTTCCGGCGGAATTTGACGCGCTGAATGCGATAAAACAAGTTTTAGGTCGCTAGCATGTATAGAAAAAGAGTTACTCACCGATATCCACGAAACAAACGAACGAAATTCGACTTCGTGTTTTGAGCAATATCAAAACAAAGACGACCGTTTCCGGCGTAATTTGACGCGCTGAATGCGATAAAACAAGTTTCAGGTCGCTAGCATGTATAGAAAAAAAGTTACTTACCGATATCTGAAAAACAAACAAACGGACTCCGACTTCGTCTATCGAGCAATATCAAAACAAAGACGGCCGTTTCCGGCGTAATTTGACGCGCTGAATGTGATGAAACAAGTTTTAGGTCGCTAGCATGTATAGAAAAAGAGTTACTCACCGATATCCACGAAACAAACGAACGAAATTCGACTTCGTGTTTTGAGCAATATCAAAACAAAGACGACCGTTTCCGGCGTAATTTGACGCGCTGAATGCGATAAAACAAGTTTCAGGTCGCTAGCATGTATAGAAAAAGAGTTACTCACCGATATCCACGAAACAAACGAACGAAATTCGACTTCGTGTTTCGAGCAATATCAAAACAAAGACGGCCGTTTTCGGCGTAATTTGACGCGCTGAACGCGATAAAACAAGTTTTAGGTCGCTGGCATGTATAGAAAAAAAGTTACTCACCGATATCCAAGAAACAAACAAACGGAATTCGACTCCGTGTTTTGAGCAATATCAGAACAAAGACGACCGTTTCCGGCGTAATTTGACGCGCTGAATGCGATCAAACAAGTTTGAGGTCGCTAGCATGTATAGAAAAAAAGTTACTCACTGATATCCACGAAACAAACGAACGAAATTCGACTTCGTGTTTTGAGCAATATCAAAACAAAGACGGCCGTTTTCGGCGTAATTTGACGCGCTGAATGCGATAAAACAAGTTTTAGGTCGCTAGCATGTATAGAAAAAAAGTTACTCACCGATATCCACGAAACAAACGAACGAAATTCGACTTCGTGTTTCGAGCAATATCAAAACAAAGACGGCCGTTTTCGGCGTAATTTGACGCGCTGAACGCGATAAAACAAGTTTTAGGTCGCTAGCATGTATAGAAAAAAAGTTACTCACCGATATCCAAGAAACAAACAAACGGAATTCGACTCCGTGTTTTGAGCAATATCAGAACAAAGACGACCGTTTCCGGCGTAATTTGACGCGCTGAATGCGATAAAACAAGTTTTAGGTCGCTAGCATGTATAGAAAAAAAGTTACTAACCGATATCTGAAAATAAAACAAACGGACTCCGACTTCGTCTATCGAGCAATATCAAAACAAAGACGGCCGTTTCCGGCGTAATTTGACGCGCTGAATGCGATGAAACAAGTTTTAGGTCGCTAGCATGTATAGAAAAAAAGTTACTTACCGATATCCACGAAACAAACAAACGGAATTCGACTCCGTGTTTTGAGCAATATCAGAACAAAGACGACCGTTTCCGGCGTAATTTGACGCGCTGAATGCGATGAAACAAGTTTTAGGTCGCTAGCATGTATAGAAAAAAAGTTACTTACCGATATCCACGAAACAAACAAACGGAATTCGACTCCGTGTTTTGAGCAATATCAGAACAAAGACGACCGTTTCCGGCGTAATTTGACGCGCTGAATGCAATGAAACAAGTTTTAGGTCGATAGCATGTATAGAAAAAAAGTTACTAACCGATATCTGAAAAACAAACAAACGGACTCCGACTTCGTCTATCGAGCAATATCAAAACAAAGACGGCCGTTTCCGGCGGAATTTGACGCGCTGAATGCGATAAAACAAGTTTTAGGTCGCTAGCATGTCCAGAAAAAGAGTTACTCACCGATATCCACGAAACAAACGAACGAAATTCGACTTCGTGTTTTGAGCAATATCAAAACAAAGACGACCGTTTCCGGCGTAATTTGACGCGCTGAATGCGATAAAACAAGTTTTAGGTCGCTAGCATGTATAGAAAAAAAGTTACTTACCGATATCCACGAAACAAACAAACGGAATTCGACTCCGTGTTTTGAGCAATATCAGAACAAAGACGACCGTTTCCGGCGTAATTTGACGCGCTGAATGCAATGAAACAAGTTTTAGGTCGATAGCATGTATAGAAAAAAAGTTACTAACCGATATCTGAAAAACAAACAAACGGACTCCGACTTCGTCTATCGAGCAATATCAAAACAAAGACGGCCGTTTCCGGCGGAATTTGACGCGCTGAATGCGATAAAACAAGTTTTAGGTCGCTAGCATGTATAGAAAAAGAGTTACTCACCGATATCCACGAAACAAACGAACGAAATTCGACTTCGTGTTTTGAGCAATATCAAAACAAAGACGACCGTTTCCGGCGTAATTTGACGCGCTGAATGCGATAAAACAAGTTTCAGGTCGCTAGCATGTATAGAAAAAAAGTTACTTACCGATATCTGAAAAACAAACAAACGGACTCCGACTTCGTCTATCGAGCAATATCAAAACAAAGACGGCCGTTTCCGGCGTAATTTGACGCGCTGAATGCGATGAAACAAGTTTTAGGTCGCTAGCATGTATAGAAAAAGAGTTACTCACCGATATTCACGAAACAAACGAACGAAATTCGACTTCGTGTTTTAAGCAATATCAAAACAAAGACGACCGTTTCCGGCGTAATTTGACGCGCTAAATGCGATAAAACAAGTTTTAGGTCGCTAGCATGTATAGAAAAAGAGTTACTCACCGATATCCACGAAACAAACGAACGAAATTCGACTTCGTGTTTTGAGCAATATCAAAACAAAGACGACCGTTTCCGGCGTAATTTGACGCGCTGAATGCGATAAAACAAGTTTCAGGTCGCTAGCATGTATAGAAAAAGAGTTACTTACCGATATCCACGAAACAAACGAACGAAATTCGACTTCGTGTTTCGAGCAATATCAAAACAAAGACGACCGTTTCCGGCGTAATTTGACGCGCTGAATGCGATAAAACAAGTTTTAGGTCGCTAGCATGTATAGAAAAAAAGTTACTTACCGATATCCACGAAACAAACAAACGGAATTCGACTCCGTGTTTTGAGCAATATCAGAACAAAGACGACCGTTTCCGGCGTAATTTGACGCGCTGAATGCAATGAAACAAGTTTTAGGTCGATTGCATGTATAGAAAAAAAGTTACTAACCGATATCTGAAAAACAAACAAACGGACTCCGACTTCGTCTATCGAGCAATATCAAAACAAAGACGGCCGTTTCCGGCGGAATTTGACGCGCTGAATGCGATAAAACAAGTTTTAGGTCGCTAGCATGTATAGAAAAAGAGTTACTCACCGATATCCACGAAACAAACGAACGAAATTCGACTTCGTGTTTTGAGCAATATCAGAACAAAGACGACCGTTTCCGGCGTAATTTGACGCGCTGAATGCGATCAAACAAGTTTGAGGTCGCTAGCATGTATAGAAAAAAAGTTACTCACTGATATCCACGAAACAAACGAACGAAATTCGACTTCGTGTTTTGAGCAATATCAAAACAAAGACGGCCGTTTTCGGCGTAATTTGACGCGCTGAATGCGATAAAACAAGTTTTAGGTCGCTAGCATGTATAGAAAAAAAGTTACTCACCGATATCCACGAAACAAACGAACGAAATTCGACTTCGTGTTTCGAGCAATATCAAAACAAAGACGGCCGTTTTCGGCGTAATTTGACGCGCTGAATGCGATAAAACAAGTTTTAGGTCGCTAGCATGTATAGAAAAAAAGTTACTCACCGATATCCACGAAACAAACGAACGAAATTCGACTTAGTGTTTCGAGCAATATCAAAACAAAGACGGCCGTTTTCGGCGTAATTTGACGCGCTGAACGCGATAAAACAAGTTTTAGGTCGCTAGCATGTATAGAAAAAAAGTTACTCACCGATATCCAAGAAACAAACAAACGGAATTCGACTCCGTGTTTTGAGCAATATCAGAACAAAGACGACCGTTTCCGGCGTAATTTGACGCGCTGAATGCGATAAAACAAGTTTTAGGTCGCTAGCATGTATAGAAAAAAAGTTACTAACCGATATCTGAAAATAAAACAAACGGACTCCGACTTCGTCTATCGAGCAATATCAAAACAAAGACGGCCGTTTCCGGCGTAATTTGACGCGCTGAATGCGATGAAACAAGTTTTAGGTCGCTAGCATGTATAGAAAAAAAGTTACTTACCGATATCCACGAAACAAACAAACGGAATTCGACTCCGTGTTTTGAGCAATATCAGAACAAAGACGACCGTTTCCGGCGTAATTTGACGCGCTGAATGCGATGAAACAAGTTTTAGGTCGCTAGCATGTATAGAAAAAAAGTTACTTACCGATATCCACGAAACAAACAAACGGAATTCGACTCCGTGTTTTGAGCAATATCAGAACAAAGACGACCGTTTCCGGCGTAATTTGACGCGCTGAATGCAATGAAACAAGTTTTAGGTCGATAGCATGTATAGAAAAAAAGTTACTAACCGATATCTGAAAAACAAACAAACGGACTCCGACTTCGTCTATCGAGCAATATCAAAACAAAGACGGCCGTTTCCGGCGGAATTTGACGCGCTGAATGCGATAAAACAAGTTTTAGGTCGCTAGCATGTCCAGAAAAAGAGTTACTCACCGATATCCACGAAACAAACGAACGAAATTCGACTTCGTGTTTTGAGCAATATCAAAACAAAGACGACCGTTTCCGGCGTAATTTGACGCGCTGAATGCGATAAAACAAGTTTTAGGTCGCTAGCATGTATAGAAAAAAAGTTACTTACCGATATCCACGAAACAAACAAACGGAATTCGACTCCGTGTTTTGAGCAATATCAGAACAAAGACGACCGTTTCCGGCGTAATTTGACGCGCTGAATGCAATGAAACAAGTTTTAGGTCGATAGCATGTATAGAAAAAAAGTTACTAACCGATATCTGAAAAACAAACAAACGGACTCCGACTTCGTCTATCGAGCAATATCAAAACAAAGACGGCCGTTTCCGGCGGAATTTGACGCGCTGAATGCGATAAAACAAGTTTTAGGTCGCTAGCATGTATAGAAAAAGAGTTACTCACCGATATCCACGAAACAAACGAACGAAATTCGACTTCGTGTTTTGAGCAATATCAAAACAAAGACGACCGTTTCCGGCGTAATTTGACGCGCTGAATGCGATAAAACAAGTTTCAGGTCGCTAGCATGTATAGAAAAAAAGTTACTTACCGATATCTGAAAAACAAACAAACGGACTCCGACTTCGTCTATCGAGCAATATCAAAACAAAGACGGCCGTTTCCGGCGTAATTTGACGCGCTGAATGCGATGAAACAAGTTTTAGGTCGCTAGCATGTATAGAAAAAGAGTTACTCACCGATATTCACGAAACAAACGAACGAAATTCGACTTCGTGTTTTAAGCAATATCAAAACAAAGACGACCGTTTCCGGCGTAATTTGACGCGCTAAATGCGATAAAACAAGTTTTAGGTCGCTAGCATGTATAGAAAAAGAGTTACTCACCGATATCCACGAAACAAACGAACGAAATTCGACTTCGTGTTTTGAGCAATATCAAAACAAAGACGACCGTTTCCGGCGTAATTTGACGCGCTGAATGCGATAAAACAAGTTTCAGGTCGCTAGCATGTATAGAAAAAGAGTTACTTACCGATATCCACGAAACAAACGAACGAAATTCGACTTCGTGTTTCGAGCAATATCAAAACAAAGACGACCGTTTCCGGCGTAATTTGACGCGCTGAATGCGATAAAACAAGTTTTAGGTCGCTAGCATGTATAGAAAAAAAGTTACTTACCGATATCCACGAAACAAACAAACGGAATTCGACTCCGTGTTTTGAGCAATATCAGAACAAAGACGACCGTTTCCGGCGTAATTTGACGCGCTGAATGCAATGAAACAAGTTTTAGGTCGATTGCATGTATAGAAAAAAAGTTACTAACCGATATCTGAAAAACAAACAAACGGACTCCGACTTCGTCTATCGAGCAATATCAAAACAAAGACGGCCGTTTCCGGCGGAATTTGACGCGCTGAATGCGATAAAACAAGTTTTAGGTCGCTAGCATGTATAGAAAAAGAGTTACTCACCGATATCCACGAAACAAACGAACGAAATTCGACTTCGTGTTTTGAGCAATATCAGAACAAAGACGACCGTTTCCGGCGTAATTTGACGCGCTGAATGCGATCAAACAAGTTTGAGGTCGCTAGCATGTATAGAAAAAAAGTTACTCACTGATATCCACGAAACAAACGAACGAAATTCGACTTCGTGTTTTGAGCAATATCAAAACAAAGACGGCCGTTTTCGGCGTAATTTGACGCGCTGAATGCGATAAAACAAGTTTTAGGTCGCTAGCATGTATAGAAAAAAAGTTACTCACCGATATCCACGAAACAAACGAACGAAATTCGACTTCGTGTTTCGAGCAATATCAAAACAAAGACGGCCGTTTTCGGCGTAATTTGACGCGCTGAATGCGATAAAACAAGTTTTAGGTCGCTAGCATGTATAGAAAAAAAGTTACTCACCGATATCCACGAAACAAACGAACGAAATTCGACTTAGTGTTTCGAGCAATATCAAAACAAAGACGGCCGTTTTCGGCGTAATTTGACGCGCTGAACGCGATAAAACAAGTTTTAGGTCGCTAGCATGTATAGAAAAAAAGTTACTCACCGATATCCAAGAAACAAACAAACGGAATTCGACTCCGTGTTTTGAGCAATATCAGAACAAAGACGACCGTTTCCGGCGTAATTTGACGCGCTGAATGCGATAAAACAAGTTTTAGGTCGCTAGCATGTATAGAAAAAAAGTTACTAACCGATATCTGAAAATCAAACAAACGGACTCCGACTTCGTCTATTGAGCAATATCAAAACAAAGACGGCCGTTTCCGGCGTAATTTGACGCACTGAATGCGATAAAACAAGTTTTAGGTCGCTAGCATGTATAGAAAAGAAGTTACTAACCGATATCTGAAAAACAAACAAACGGACTCCGACTTCGTCTATCGAGCAATATCAAAACAAAGACGGCCGTTTCCGGCGTAATTTGACGCGCTGAATGCGATAAAACAAGTTTTAGGTCGCTAGCATGTATAGAAAAGAAGTTACTAACCGATATCTGAAAAACAAACAAACGGACTCCGACTTCGTCTATCGAGCAATATCAAAACAAAGACGGCCGTTTCCGGCGTAATTTGACGCGCTGAATGCGATAAAACTAGTTTTAGGTCGCTAGCATGTATAGAAAAAAAGTTACTCACCGATATCCACGAAACAAACGAACGAAATTCGACTTCGTGTTTCGAGCAATATCAAAACAAAGACGGCCGTTTTCGGCGTAATTTGACGCGCTGAACGCGATAAAACAAGTTTTAGGTCGCTAGCATGTATAGAAAAAAAGTTACTCACCGATATCCAAGAAACAAACAAACGGAATTCGACTCCGTGTTTTGAGCAATATCAGAACAAAGACGACCGTTTCCGGCGTAATTTGACGCGCTGAATGCGATCAAACAAGTTTGAGGTCGCTAGCATGTATAGAAAAAAAGTTACTCACTGATATCCACGAAACAAACGAACGAAATTCGACTTCGTGTTTTGAGCAATATCAAAACAAAGACGGCCGTTTTCGGCGTAATTTGACGCGCTGAATGCGATAAAACAAGTTTTAGGTCGCTAGCATGTATAGAAAAAAAGTTACTCACCGATATCCACGAAACAAACGAACGAAATTCGACTTCGTGTTTCGAGCAATATCAAAACAAAGACGGCCGTTTTCGGCGTAATTTGACGCGCTGAACGCGATAAAACAAGTTTTAGGTCGCTAGCATGTATAGAAAAAAAGTTACTCACCGATATCCAAGAAACAAACAAACGGAATTCGACTCCGTGTTTTGAGCAATATCAGAACAAAGACGACCGTTTCCGGCGTAATTTGACGCGCTGAATGCGATAAAACAAGTTTTAGGTCGCTAGCATGTATAGAAAAAAAGTTACTAACCGATATCTGAAAATAAAACAAACGGACTCCGACTTCGTCTATCGAGCAATATCAAAACAAAGACGGCCGTTTCCGGCGTAATTTGACGCGCTGAATGCGATGAAACAAGTTTTAGGTCGCTAGCATGTATAGAAAAAAAGTTACTTACCGATATCCACGAAACAAACAAACGGAATTCGACTCCGTGTTTTGAGCAATATCAGAACAAAGACGACCGTTTCCGGCGTAATTTGACGCGCTGAATGCGATGAAACAAGTTTTAGGTCGCTAGCATGTATAGAAAAAAAGTTACTTACCGATATCCACGAAACAAACAAACGGAATTCGACTCCGTGTTTTGAGCAATATCAGAACAAAGACGACCGTTTCCGGCGTAATTTGACGCGCTGAATGCAATGAAACAAGTTTTAGGTCGATAGCATGTATAGAAAAAAAGTTACTAACCGATATCTGAAAAACAAACAAACGGACTCCGACTTCGTTTATCGAGCAATATCAAAACAAAGACGGCCGTTTCCGGCGGAATTTGACGCGCTGAATGCGATAAAACAAGTTTTAGGTCGCTAGCATGTATAGAAAAAGAGTTACTCACCGATATCCACGAAACAAACGAACGAAATTCGACTTCGTGTTTTGAGCAATATCAAAACAAAGACGACCGTTTCCGGCGTAATTTGACGCGCTGAATGCGATAAAACAAGTTTTAGGTCGCTAGCATGTATAGAAAAAAAGTTACTTACCGATATCCACGAAACAAACAAACGGAATTCGACTCCGTGTTTTGAGCAATATCAGAACAAAGACGACCGTTTCCGGCGTAATTTGACGCGCTGAATGCAATGAAACAAGTTTTAGGTCGATAGCATGTATAGAAAAAAAGTTACTAACCGATATCTGAAAAACAAACAAACGGACTCCGACTTCGTCTGTCGAGCAATATCAAAACAAAGACGGCCGTTTCCGGCGGAATTTGACGCGCTGAATGCGATAAAACAAGTTTTAGGTCGCGAGCATGTATAGAAAAAGAGTTACTCACCGATATCCACGAAACAAACGAACGAAATTCGACTTCGTGTTTTGAGCAATATCAAAACAAAGACGACCGTTTTCGGCGTAATTTGACGCGCTGAATGCGATAAAACAAGTTTCAGGTCGCTAGCATGTATAGAAAAAAAGTTACTTACCGATATCTGAAAAACAAACAAACGGACTCCGACTTCGTCTATCGAGCAATATCAAAACAAAGACGGCCGTTTCCGGCGTAATTTGACGCGCTGAATGCGATGAAACAAGTTTTAGGTCGCTAGCATGTATAGAAAAAGAGTTACTCACCGATATTCACGAAACAAACGAACGAAATTCGACTTCGTGTTTTAAGCAATATCAAAACAAAGACGACCGTTTCCGGCGTAATTTGACGCGCTGAATGCGATAAAACAAGTTTTAGGTCGCTAGCATGTATAGAAAAAGAGTTACTCACCGATATCCACGAAACAAACGAACGAAATTCGACTTCGTGTTCTGAGCAATATCAAAACAAAGACGACCGTTTCCGGCGTAATTTGACGCGCTGAATGCGATAAAACAAGTTTCAGGTCGCTAGCATGTATAGAAAAAGAGTTACTTACCGATATCCACGAAACAAACGAACGAAATTCGACTTCGTGTTTCGAGCAATATCAAAACAAAGACGACCGTTTCCGGCGTAATTTGACGCGCTGAATGCGATAAAACAAGTTTTAGGTCGCTAGCATGTATAGAAAAAAAGTTACTTACCGATATCCACGAAACAAACAAACGGAATTCGACTCCGTGTTTTGAGCAATATCAGAACAAAGACGACCGTTTCCGGCGTAATTTGACGCGCTGAATGCAATGAAACAAGTTTTAGGTCGATTGCATGTATAGAAAAAAAGTTACTAACCGATATCTGAAAAACAAACAAACGGACTCCGACTTCGTCTATCGAGCAATATCAAAACAAAGACGGCCGTTTCCGGCGGAATTTGACGCGCTGAATGCGATAAAACAAGTTTTAGGTCGCTAGCATGTATAGAAAAAGAGTTACTCACCGATATCCACGAAACAAACGAACGAAATTCGACTTCGTGTTTTGAGCAATATCAAAACAAAGACGACCGTTTCCGGCGTAATTTGACGCGCTGAATGCGATAAAACAAGTTTCAGGTCGCTAGCATGTATAGAAAAAAAGTTACTTACCGATATCTGAAAAACAAACAAACGGACTCCGACTTCGTCTATCGAGCAATATCAAAACAAAGACGGCCGTTTCCGGCGTAATTTGACGCGCTGAATGCGATGAAACAAGTTTTAGGTCGCTAGCATGTATAGAAAAAGAGTTACTCACCGATATTCACGAAACAAACGAACGAAATTCGACTTCGTGTTTTAAGCAATATCAAAACAAAGACGACCGTTTCCGGCGTAATTTGACGCGCTGAATGCGATAAAACAAGTTTTAGGTCGCTAGCATGTATAGAAAAAGAGTTACTCACCGATATCCACGAAACAAACGAACGAAATTCGACTTCGTGTTTTGAGCAATATCAAAACAAAGACGACCGTTTCCGGCGTAATTTGACGCGCTGAATGCGATCAAACAAGTTTGAGGTCGCTAGCATGTATAGAAAAAAAGTTACTCACTGATATCCACGAAACAAACGAACGAAATTCGACTTCGTGTTTTGAGCAATATCAAAACAAAGACGGCCGTTTTCGGCGTAATTTGACGCGCTGAATGCGATAGAACAAGTTTTAGGTCGCTAGCATGTATAGAAAAAAAGTTACTCACCGATATCCACGAAACAAACGAACGAAATTCGACTTCGTGTTTCGAGCAATATCAAAACAAAGACGGCCGTTTTCGGCGTAATTTGACGCGCTGAATGCGATAAAACAAGTTTTAGGTCGCTAGCATGTAAAGAAAAAAAGTTACTAACCGATATCTGAAAAACAAACAAACGGACTCCGACTTCGTCTATCGAGCAATATCAAAACAAAGACGGCCGTTTCCGGCGTAATTTGACGCGCTGAATGCGATGAAACATGTTTTAGGTCGCTAGCATGTATAGAAAAAGAGTTACTCACCGATATCCACGAAACAAACGAACGAAATTCGACTTCGTGTTTTGAGCAATATCAAAACAAAGACGACCGTTTCCGGCGTAATTTGACGCGCTGAATGCGATCAAACAAGTTTGAGGTCGCTAGCATGTATAGAAAAAAAGTTACTCACTGATATCCACGAAACAAACGAACGAAATTCGACTACGTGTTTTGAGCAATATCAAAACAAAGACGGCCGTTTTCGGCGTAATTTGACGCGCTGAATGCGATAAAACAAGTTTTAGGTCGCTAGCATGTATAGAAAAAAAGTTACTCACCGATATCCACGAAACAAACGAACGAAATTCGACTTCGTGTTTCGAGCAATATCAAAACAAAGACGGCCGTTTTCGGCGTAATTTGACGCGCTGAACGCGATAAAACAAGTTTTAGGTCGCTAGCATGTATAGAAAAAAAGTTACTCACCGATATCCAAGAAACAAACAAACGGAATTCGACTCCGTGTTTTGAGCAATATCAGAACAAAGACGACCGTTTCCGGCGTAATTTGACGCGCTGAATGCGATAAAACAAGTTTTAGGTCGCTAGCATGTATAGAAAAAAAGTTACTAACCGATATCTGAAAATCAAACAAACGGACTCCGACTTCGTCTATCGAGCAATATCAAAACAAAGACGGCCGTTTCCGGCGTAATTTGACGCACTGAATGCGATAAAACAAGTTTTAGGTCGCTAGCATGTATAGAAAAGAAGTTACTAACCGATATCTGAAAGACAAACAAACGGACTCCGACTTCGTCTATCGAGCAATATCAAAACAAAGACGACCGTTTCCGGCGTAATTTGACGCGCTGAATGCGATAAAACAAGTTTTAGGTCGCTAGCATGTATAGAAAAAAAGTTACTCACCGATATCCACGAAACAAACGAACGAAATTCGACTTCGTGTTTCGAGCAATATTAAAACAAAGACGGCCGTTTCCGGCGTAATTTGACGCGCTGAATGCGATAAAACAAGTTTTAGGTCGCTAGCATGTATAGAAAAGAAGTTACTAACCGATATCTGAAAAACAAACAAACGGACTCCGACTTCGTCTATCGAGCAATATCAAAACAAAGACGGCCGTTTCCGGCGTAATTTGACGCGCTGAATGCGATAAAACAAGTTTTAGGTCGCTAGCATGTATAGAAAAAAAGTTACTCACCGATATCCACGAAACAAACGAACGAAATTCGACTTCGTGTTTCGAGCAATATCAAAACAAAGACGGCCGTTTTCGGCGTAATTTGACGCGCTGAACGCGATAAAACAAGTTTTAGGTCGCTAGCATGTATAGAAAAAAAGTTACTCACCGATATCCACGAAACAAAGGAACGAAATTCGACTTCGTGTTTCAAGCAATATCAAAACAAAGACGGCCGTTTTCGGCGTAATTTGACGCGCTGAATGCGATAAAACATGTTTTAGGTCGCTAGCATGTATAGAAAAAGAGTTACTCACCGATATCCACGAAACAAACGAACGAAATTCGACTTCGTGTTTTGAGCAATATCAAAACAAAGACGACCGTTTCCGGCGTAATTTGACGCGCTGAATGCGATCAAACAAGTTTGAGGTCGCTAGCATGTATAGAAAAAAAGTTACTCACTGATATCCACGAAACAAACGAACGAAATTCGACTTCGTGTTTTGAGCAATATCAAAACAAAGACGGCCGTTTTCGGCGTAATTTGACGCGCTGAATGCGATAAAACAAGTTTTAGGTCGCTAGCATGTATAGAAAAAAAGTTACTCACCGATATCCACGAAACAAACGAACGAAATTCGACTTCGTGTTTCGAGCAATATCAAAACAAAGACGGCCGTTTTCGGCGTAATTTGACGCGCTGAACGCGATAAAACAAGTTTTAGGTCGCTAGCATGTATAGAAAAAAAGTTACTCACCGATATCCAAGAAACAAACAAACGGAATTCGACTCCGTGTTTTGAGCAATATCAGAACAAAGACGACCGTTTCCGGCGTAATTTGACGCGCTGAATGCGATAAAACAAGTTTTAGGTCGCTAGCATGTATAGAAAAAAAGTTACTAACCGATATCTGAAAATCAAACAAACGGACTCCGACTTCGTCTATCGAGCAATATCAAAACAAAGACGGCCGTTTCCGGCGTAATTTGACGCACTGAATGCGATAAAACAAGTTTTAGGTCGCTAGCATGTATAGAAAAGAAGTTACTAACCGATATCTGAAAAACAAACAAACGGACTCCGACTTCGTCTATCGAGCAATATCAAAACAAAGACGGCCGTTTCCGGCGTAATTTGACGCGCTGAATGCGATAAAACAAGTTTTAGGTCGCTAGCATGTATAGAAAAAAAGTTACTCACCGATATCCACGAAACAAACGAACGAAATTCGACTTCGTGTTTCGAGCAATATTAAAACAAAGACGGCCGTTTCCGGCGTAATTTGACGCGCTGAATGCGATAAAACAAGTTTTAGGTCGCTAGCATGTATAGAAAAGAAGTTACTAACCGATATCTGAAAAACAAACAAACGGACTCCGACTTCGTCTATCGAGCAATATCAAAACAAAGACGGCCGTTTCCGGCGTAATTTGACGCGCTGAATGCGATAAAACAAGTTTTAGGTCGCTAGCATGTATAGAAAAAAAGTTACTCAGCGATATCCACGAAACAAACGAACGAAATTCGACTTCGTGTTTCGAGCAATATCAAAACAAAGACGGCCGTTTTCGGCGTAATTTGACGCGCTGAACGCGATAAAACAAGTTTTAGGTCGCTAGCATGTATAGAAAAAAAGTTACTCACCGATATCCACGAAACAAACGAACGAAATTCGACTTCGTGTTTCAAGCAATATCAAAACAAAGACGGCCGTTTTCGGCGTAATTTGACGCGCTGAATGCGATAAAACAAGTTTTAGGTCCCTAGCATGTATAGAAAAAAAGTTACTCACCGATATCCACGAAACAAACGAACGAGATTCGACTTAGTGTTTCGAGCAATATCAAAACAAAGACGGCCGTTTTCGGCGTAATTTGACGCGCTGAACGCGATAAAACAAGTTTTAGGTCGCTAGCATGTATAGAAAAAAAGTTACTAACCGATATCCACGAAACAAACGAACGAAATTCGACTTCGTGTTTCGAGCAATATTAAAACAAAGACGGCCGTTTCCGGCGTAATTTGACGCGCTGAATGCGATCAAACAAGTTTTAGGTCGCTAGCATGTATAGAAAAGAAGTTACTAACCGATATCTGAAAAACAAACAAACGGACTCCGACTTCGTCTATCGAGCAATATCAAAACAAAGACGGCCGTTTCCGGCGTAATTTGACGCGCTGAATGCGATAAAACAAGTTTTAGGTCGCTAGCATGTATAGAAAAAAAGTTACTCACCGATATCCACGAAACAAACGAACGAAATTCGACTTCGTGTTTCGAGCAATATCAAAACAAAGACGGCCGTTTTCGGCGTAATTTGACGCGCTGAACGCGATAAAACAAGTTTTAGGTCGCTAGCATGTATAGAAAAAAAGTTACTCACCGATATCCAAGAAACAAACAAACGGAATTCGACTCCGTGTTTTGAGCAATATCAGAACAAAGACGACCGTTTCCGGCGTAATTTGACGCGCTGAATGCGATCAAACAAGTTTGAGGTCGCTAGCATGTATAGAAAAAAAAATACTCACTGATATCCACGAAACAAACGAACGAAATTCGACTTCGTGTTTTGAGCAATATCAAAACAAAGACGGCCGTTTTCGGCGTAATTTGACGCGCTGAATGCGATAAAACAAGTTTTAGGTCGCTAGCATGTATAGAAAAAAAGTTACTCACCGATATCCACGAAACAAACGAACGAAATTCGACTTCGTGTTTCGAGCAATATCAAAACAAAGACGGCCGTTTTCGGCGTAATTTGACGCGCTGAACGCGATAAAACAAGTTTTAGGTCGCTAGCATGTATAGAAGAAAAGTTACTCACCGATATCCAAGAAACAAACAAACGGAATTCGACTCCGTGTTTTGAGCAATATCAGAACAAAGACGACCGTTTCCGGCGTAATTTGACGCGCTGAATGCGATAAAACAAGTTTTAGGTCGCTAGCATGTATAGAAAAAGAGTTACTCACCGATATTCACGAAACAAACGAACAAAATTCGACTTCGTGTTTTGAGCAATATCAAAACAAAGACGGCCGTTTCCGGCGTAATTTGACGCACTGAATGCGATAAAACAAGTTTTAGGTCGCTAGCATGTATAGAAAAGAAGTTACTAACCGATATCTGAAAAACAAACAAACGGACTCCGACTTCGTCTATCGAGCAATATCAAAACAAAGACGGCCGTTTCCGGCGTAATTTGACGCGCTGAATGCGATAAAACAAGTTTTAGGTCGCTAGCATGTATAGAAAAAAAGTTACTCACCGATATCCACGAAACAAACGAACGAAATTCGACTTCGTGTTTCGAGCAATATCAAAACAAAGACGGCCGTTTTCGGCGTAATTTGACGCGCTGAACGCGATAAAACAAGTTTTAGGTCGCTAGCATGTATAGAAAAAAAGTTACTCACCGATATCCACGAAACAAACGAACGAAATTCGACTTCGTGTTTCAAGCAATATCAAAACAAAGACGGCCGTTTTCGGCGTAATTTGACGCGCTGAACGCGATAAAACAAGTTTTAGGTCGCTAGCATGTATAGAAAAAAAGTTACTCACCGATATCCAAGAAACAAACAAACGGAATTCGACTCCGTGTTTTGAGCAATATCAGAACAAAGACGACCGATTCCGGCGTAATTTGACGCGCTGAATGCGATCAAACAAGTTTGAGGTCGCTAGCATGTATAGAAAAAAAGTTACTCACTGATATCCACGAAACAAACGAACGAAATTCGACTTCGTGTTTTGAGCAATATCAAAACAAAGACGGCCGTTTTCGGCGTAATTTGACGCGCTGAATGCGATAAAACAAGTTTTAGGTCGCTAGCATGTATAGAAAAAAAGTTACTCACCGATATCCACGAAACAAACGAACGAAATTCGACTTCGTGTTTCGAGCAATATCAAAACAAAGACGGCCGTTTTCGGCGTAGTTTGACGCGCTGAACGCGATAAAACAAGTTTTAGGTCGCTAGCATGTATAGAAAAAAAGTTACTCACCGATATCCAAGAAACAAACAAACGGAATTCGACTCCGTGTTTTGAGCAATATCAAAACAAAGACGGCCGTTTTCGGCGTAATTTGACGCGCTGAACGCGATAAAACAAGTTTTAGGTCGCTAGCATGTATAGAAAAAAAGTTACTAACCGATATCTGAAAATCAAACAAACGGACTCCGACTTCGTCTATCGAGCAATATCAAAACAAAGACGGCCGTTTCCGGCGTAATTTGACGCACTGAATGCGATAAAACAAGTTTTAGGTCGCTAGCATGTATAGAAAAGAAGTTACTAACCGATATCTGAAAAACAAACAAACGGACTCCGACTTCGTCTATCGAGCAATATCAAAACAAAGACGGCCGTTTCCGGCGTAATTTGACGCGCTGAATGCGATAAAACAAGTTTTAGGTCGCTAGCATGTATAGAAAAAAAGTTACTCACCGATATCCACGAAACAAACGAACGAAATTCGACTTCGTGTTTCGAGCAATATCAAAACAAAGACGGCCGTTTTCGGCGTAATTTGACGCGCTGAACGCGATAAAACAAGTTTTAGGTCGCTAGCATGTATAGAAAAAAAGTTACTCACCGATATCCAAGAAACAAACAAACGGAATTCGACTCCGTGTTTTGAGCAATATCAGAACAAAGACGACCGTTTCCGGCGTAATTTGACGCGCTGAATGCGATCAAACAAGTTTGAGGTCGCTAGCATGTATAGAAAAAAAAATACTCACTGATATCCACGAAACAAACGAACGAAATTCGACTTCGTGTTTTGAGCAATATCAAAACAAAGACGGCCGTTTTCGGCGTAATTTGACGCGCTGAATGCGATAAAACAAGTTTTAGGTCGCTAGCATGTATAGAAAAAAAGTTACTCACCGATATCCACGAAACAAACGAACGAAATTCGACTTCGTGTTTCGAGCAATATCAAAACAAAGACGGCCGTTTTCGGCGTAATTTGACGCGCTGAACGCGATAAAACAAGTTTTAGGTCGCTAGCATGTATAGAAGAAAAGTTACTCACCGATATCCAAGAAACAAACAAACGGAATTCGACTCCGTGTTTTGAGCAATATCAGAACAAAGACGACCGTTTCCGGCGTAATTTGACGCGCTGAATGCGATAAAACAAGTTTTAGGTCGCTAGCATGTATAGAAAAAGAGTTACTCACCGATATTCACGAAACAAACGAACAAAATTCGACTTCGTGTTTTGAGCAATATCAAAACAAAGACGGCCGTTTCCGGCGTAATTTGACGCACTGAATGCGATAAAACAAGTTTTAGGTCGCTAGCATGTATAGAAAAGAAGTTACTAACCGATATCTGAAAAACAAACAAACGGACTCCGACTTCGTCTATCGAGCAATATCAAAACAAAGACGGCCGTTTCCGGCGTAATTTGACGCGCTGAATGCGATAAAACAAGTTTTAGGTCGCTAGCATGTATAGAAAAAAAGTTACTCACCGATATCCACGAAACAAACGAACGAAATTCGACTTCGTGTTTCGAGCAATATCAAAACAAAGACGGCCGTTTTCGGCGTAATTTGACGCGCTGAACGCGATAAAACAAGTTTTAGGTCGCTAGCATGTATAGAAAAAAAGTTACTCACCGATATCCACGAAACAAACGAACGAAATTCGACTTCGTGTTTCAAGCAATATCAAAACAAAGACGGCCGTTTTCGGCGTAATTTGACGCGCTGAACGCGATAAAACAAGTTTTAGGTCGCTAGCATGTATAGAAAAAAAGTTACTCACCGATATCCAAGAAACAAACAAACGGAATTCGACTCCGTGTTTTGAGCAATATCAGAACAAAGACGACCGATTCCGGCGTAATTTGACGCGCTGAATGCGATCAAACAAGTTTGAGGTCGCTAGCATGTATAGAAAAAAAGTTACTCACTGATATCCACGAAACAAACGAACGAAATTCGACTTCGTGTTTTGAGCAATATCAAAACAAAGACGGCCGTTTTCGGCGTAATTTGACGCGCTGAATGCGATAAAACAAGTTTTAGGTCGCTAGCATGTATAGAAAAAAAGTTACTCACCGATATCCACGAAACAAACGAACGAAATTCGACTTCGTGTTTCGAGCAATATCAAAACAAAGACGGCCGTTTTCGGCGTAGTTTGACGCGCTGAACGCGATAAAACAAGTTTTAGGTCGCTAGCATGTATAGAAAAAAAGTTACTCACCGATATCCAAGAAACAAACAAACGGAATTCGACTCCGTGTTTTGAGCAATATCAGAACAAAGACGACCGTTTCCGGCGTAATTTGACGCGCTGAATGCGATAAAACAAGTTTTAGGTCGCTAGCATGTATAGAAAAGAAGTTACTAACCGATATCTGAAAAACAAACAAACGGACTCCGACTTCGTCTATCGAGCAATATCAAAACAAAGACGGCCGTTTCGGGCGTAATTTGACGCGCTGAATGCGATAAAACAAGTTTTAGGTCGCTAGCATGTATAGAAAAAAAGTTACTTACCGATATCCACGAAACAAACAAACGGAATTCGACTCCGTGTTTTGAGCAATATCAGAACAAAGACGACCGTTTCCGGCGTAATTTGACGCGCTGAATGCGATGAAACAAGTTTTAGGTCGATAGCATGTATAGAAAAAAAGTGACTGACCGATATCTGAAAAACAAACAAACGGACTCCGACTTCGTCTATCGAGCAATATCAAAACAAAGACGGCCGTTTCCGGCGTAATTTGACGCGCTGAATGCGATGAAACATGTTTTAGGTCGCTAGCATGTATAGAAAAAGAGTTACTCACCGATATCCACGAAACAAACGAACGAAATTCGACTTCGTGTTTTGAGCAATATCAAAACAAAGACGACCGTTTCCGGCGTAATTTGACGCGCTGAATGCGATGAACAAGTTTGAGGTCGCTAGCATGTATAGAAAAAAAGTTACTCACCGATATCCACGAAACAAACGAACGGAATTCGACTTCGTGTTTCCAGCAATATCAGAACAAAGACGACCGTTTCCCGCGTAATTTGACGGGCTGAATGCGATAAAACAAGTTTTAGGTCGCTAGCATGTATAGAAAAAAAGTTACTCACCGATATCCACGAAACAAACGAACGGACTTCGACTTCGTGTTTCGAGCAATATCAAAACAAAGACGGCCGTTTTCGGCGTAATTTGACGCGCTGAATGCGATGAAACAAGTTTTAGGTCGCTAGCATGTATAGAAAAAAAGTTACTAACCGATATCTGAAAAACAAACAAACGGACTCCGACTTCGTCTATCGAGCAATATCAAAACAAAGACGGCCGTTTCCGGCGTAATTTGACGCGCTGAATGCGATGAAACATGTTTTAGGTCGCTAGCATGTATAGAAAAAGAGTTACTCACCGATATCCACGAAACAAACGAACGAAATTCGACTTCGTGTTTTGAGCAATATCAAAACAAAGACGACTGTTTCCGGCGTAATTTGACGCGCTGAATGCGATCAAACAAGTTTGAGGTCGCTAGCATGTATAGAAAAAAAGTTACTCACCGATATCCACGAAACAAACGAACGAAATTCGACTTCGTGTTTCGAGCAATATCAAAACAAAGACGGCCGTTTTCGGCGTAATTTGACGCGCTGAATGCGATAAAACAAGTTTCAGGTCGCTAGCATGTATAGAAAAAAAGTTACTCACCGATATCCAAGAAACAAACAAACGGAATTCGACTCCGTGTTTTGAGCAATATCAGAACAAAGACGACCGTTTCCGGCGTAATTTGACGCGCTGAATGCGATAAAACAAGTTTTAGGTCGCTAGCATGTATAGAAAAAAAGTTACTCACTGATATCCACGAAACAAACGGAATTCGACTCCGTGTTTTGAGCAATATCAGAACAAAGACGACCGTTTCCGGCGTGATTTGACGTGCTGAATGCGATAAAACAAGTTTTAGGTCGCTAGCATGTATAGAAAAAAAGTTACTAACCGATATCTGAAAATCAAACAAACGGACTCCGACTTCGTCTATCGAGCAATATCAAAACAAAGACGGCCGTTTCCGGCGTAATTTGACGCACTGAATGCGATAAAACAAGTTTTAGGTCGCTAGCATGTATAGAAAAAAAGTTGCTAACCGATATCTGAAAAACACACAAACGGACTCCGACTTCGTCTATCGAGCAATATCAAAACAAAGACGGCCGTTTCCGGCGTAATTTGACGCACTGAATGCGATAAAACAAGTTTTAGGTCGCTAGCATGTATAGAAAAGAAGTTACTAACCGATATCTGAAAATCAAACAAACAGACTCCGACTTCGTCTATCGAGCAATATCAAAACAAAGACGGCCGTTTCCGGCGTAATTTGACGCACTGAATGCGATAAAACAAGTTTTAGGTCGCTAGCATGTATAGAAAAGAAGTTACTAACCGATATCTGAAAAACAAACAAACGGACTCCGACTTCGTATATCGAGCAATATCAAAACAAAGACGGCCGTTTCCGGCGTAATTTGACGCGCTGAATGCGATAAAACAAGTTTTAGGTCGCTAGCATGTATAGAAAAAAAGTTACTCACCGATATCCACGAAACAAACGAACGAAATTCGACTTCGTGTTTCGAGCAATATCAAAACAAAGACGGCCGTTTTCGGCGTAATTTGACGCGCTGAACGCGATAAAACAAGTTTTAGGTCGCTAGCATGTATAGAAAAAAAGTTACTCACCGATATCCAAGAAACAAACAAACGGAATTCGACTCCGTGTTTTGAGCAATATCAGAACAAAGACGACCGTTTCCGGCGTAATTTGACGCGCTGAATGCGATCAAACAAGTTTGAGGTCGCTAGCATGTATAGAAAAAAAAATACTCACTGATATCCACGAAACAAACGAACGAAATTCGACTTCGTGTTTTGAGCAATATCAAAACAAAGACGGCCGGTTTCGGCGTAATTTGACGCGCTGAATGCGATAAAACAAGTTTTAGGTCGCTAGCATGTATAGAAAAAAAGTTACTCACCGATATCCACGAAACAAACGAACGAAATTCGACTTCGTGTTTCGAGCAATATCAAAACAAAGACGGCCGTTTTCGGCGTAATTTGACGCGCTGAACGCGATAAAACAAGTTTTAGGTCGCTAGCATGTATAGAAAAAAAGTTACTCACCGATATCCAAGAAACAAACAAACGGAATTCGACTCCGTGTTTTGAGCAATATCAGAACAAAGACGACCGTTTCCGGCGTAATTTGACGCGCTGAATGCGATAAAACAAGTTTTAGGTCGCTAGCATGTATAGAAAAAAAGTTACTAACCGATATCTGAAAATCAAACAAACGGACTCCGACTTCGTCTATCGAGCAATATCAAAACAAAGACGGCCGTTTCCGGCGTAATTTGACGCACTGAATGCGATAAAACAAGTTTTAGGTCGCTAGCATGTATAGAAAAAAAGTTACTAACCGATATCTGAAAAACAAACAAACGGACTCCGACTTCGTCTATCGAGCAATATCAAAACAAAGACGGCCGTTTCCGGCGTAATTTGACGCGCTGAATGCGATAAAACAAGTTTTAGGTCGCTAGCATGTATAGAAAAAAAGTTACTTACCGATATCCACGAAACAAACAAACGGAATTCGACTCCGTGTTTTGAGCAATATCAGAACAAAGACGACCGTTTCCGGCGTAATTTGACGCGCTGAATGCGATGAAACAAGTTTTAGGTCGTTAGCATGTATAGAAAAAAAGTTACTAACCGATATCTGAAAAACAAACAAACGGACTCCGACTTCGTCTATCGAGCAATATCAAAACAAAGACGGCCGGTTCCGGCGAAATTTGACGCGCCGAATGCGATAAAACAAGTTTTAGGTCGCTAGCATGTATAGAAAAAGAGTTACTCACCGATATCCACGAAACAAACGAACGAAATTCGACTTCGTGTTTCGAGCAATATCAAAACAAAGACGGCCGTTTTCGGCGTAATTTGACGCGCTGAATGCGATAAAACAAGTTTTAGGTCGCTAGCATGTATAGAAAAAAAGTTACTCACCGATATCCAAGAAACAAACAAACGGAATTCGACTCCGTGTTTTGAGCAATATCAGAACAAAGACGACCGTTTCCGGCGTAATTTGACGCGCTGAATGCGATAAAACAAGTTTTAGGTCGCTAGCATGTATAGAAAAAAAGTTACTCACCGATATCCACGAAACAAACAAACGGAATTCGACTTCGTGTTTTGAGCAATATCAGAACAAAGACGACCGTTTCCGGCGTGATTTGACGTGCTGAATGCGATAAAACAAGTTTTAGGTCGCTAGCGTGTATAGAAAAAAAGTTACTAACCGATATCTGAAAATCAAACAAACGGACTCCGACTTCGTCTATCGAGCAATATCAAAACAAAGACGGCCGTTTCCGGCGTAATTTGACGCACTGAATGCGATGAAACAAGTTTTAGGTCGCTAGCATGTATAGAAAAAAAGTTACTAACCGATATCTGAAAAACAAACAAACGGACTCCGACTTCGTCTATCGAGCAATATCAAAACAAAGACGGCCGTTTCCGGCGTAATTTGACGCGCTGACCGCGATAAAACAAGTTTTAGGTCGCTAGCATGTATAGAAAAAGAGTTACTCACCGATATTCACGAAACAAACGAACAAAATTCGACTTCGTGTTTTGAGCAATATCAAAACAGAGACGACCGTTTCCGGCGTAATTTGACGCGCTGAATGCGATAAAACAAGTTTTAGGTCGCTAGCATGTATAGAAAAAAAGTTACTTACCGATATCCACGAAACAAACAAACGGAATTCGACTCCGTGTTTTGAGCAATATCAGAACAAAGACGACCGTTTCCGGCGTAATTTGACGCGCTGAATGCGATGAAACAAGTTTTAGGTCGATAGCATGTATAAAAAAAAAGTTACCAACCGATATCTGAAAAACAAACAAACGGACTCCGACTTCGTCTATCGAGCAATATCAAAACAAAGACGGCCGGTTCCGGCGAAATTTGACGCGCCGAATGCGATAAAACAAGTTTTAGGTCGCTAGCATGTATAGAAAAAGAGTTACTCACCGATATCCACGAAACAAACGAACGAAATTCGACTTCGTGTTTCGAGCAATATCAAAACAAAGACGGCCGTTTTCGGCGTAATTTGACGCGCTGAATGCGATGAAACATGTTTTAGGTCGCTAGCATGTATAGAAAAAGAGTTACTCACCGATATCCACAAAACAAACGAACGAAATTCGACTTCGTGTTTTGAGCAATATCAAAACAAAGACGACCGTTTCCGGCGTAATTTGACGCGCTGAATGCGATAAAACAAGTTTTAGGTCGCTAGCATGTATAGAAAAAAAGTTACTCACCGATATCCACGAAACAAACAAACGGAATTCGACTCCGTGTTTTGAGCAATATCAGAACAAAGACGACCGTTTCCGGCGTAATTTGACGCGCTGAATGCGATAAAACAAGTTTTAGGTCGCTAGCATGTATAGAAAAAAAGTTACCAACCGATATCTGAAAAACAAACAAACGGACTCCGACTTCGTCTATCGAGCAATATCACAACAAAGACGGCCGTTTCCGGCGTAATTTGACGCGCTGAATGCGATGAAACAAGTTTTAGGTCGCTAGCATGTATAGAAAAAAAGTTACTCACCGATATCCACGAAACAAACGAACGGAATTCGACTTCGTGTTTTGAGCAATATCAAAACAAAGACGACCGTTTCCGGCGTAATTTGACGCGCTGAATGCGATGAAACAAGTTTGAGGTCGCTAGCATGTATAAAAAAAAAGTTACTCACCGATATCCACGAAACAAACGAACGGAATTCGACTTCGTGTTTTGAGCAATATCAAAACAAAGACGACCGTTTCCGGCGTAATTTGACGCGCTGAATGCGATCAAACAAGTTTGAGGTCGCTAGCATGTATAGAAAAAAAGTTACTCACCGATATCCACGAAACAAACGAACGAAATTCGACCTCGTGTTTCGAGCAATATCAAAACAAAGACGGCCGTTTTCGGCGTAATTTGACGCGCTGAATGCGATAAAACAAGTTTCAGGTCGCTAGCATGTATAGAAAAAAAGTTACTCACCGATATCCAAGAAACAAACAAACGGAATTCGACTCCGTGTTTTGAGCAATATCAGAACAAAGACGACCGTTTCCGGCGTAATTTGACGCGCTGAATGCGATAAAACAAATTTTAGGTCGCTAGCATGTATAGAAAAAAAGTTACTCACTGATATCCACGAAACAAACGGAATTCGACTCCGTGTTTTGAGCAATATCAGAACAAAGACGACCGTTTCCGGCGTGATTTGACGTGCTGAATGCGATAAAACAAGTTTTAGGTCGCTAGCATGTATAGAAAAAAAGTTACTAACCGATATCTGAAAAACAAACAAACGGACTCCGACTTCGTCTATCGAGCAATATCAAAACAAAGACGGCCGTTTCCGGCGTAATTTGACGCGCTGACCGCGATAAAACAAGTTTTAGGTCGCTAGCATGTATAGAAAAAGAGTTACTCACCGATATTCACGAAACAAACGAACAAAATTCGACTTCGTGTTTTGAGCAATATCAAAACAGAGACGACCGTTTCCGGCGTAATTTGACGCGCTGAATGCGATAAAACAAGTTTTAGGTCGCTAGCATGTATAGAAAAAAAGTTACTTACCGATATCCACGAAACAAACAAACGGAATTCGACTCCGTGTTTTGAGCAATATCAGAACAAAGACGACCGTTTCCGGCGTAATTTGACGCGCTGAATGCGATGAAACAAGTTTTAGGTCGATAGCATGTATAAAAAAAAAGTTACCAACCGATATCTGAAAAACAAACAAACGGACTCCGACTTCGTCTATCGAGCAATATCAAAACAAAGACGGCCGGTTCCGGCGAAATTTGACGCGCCGAATGCGATAAAACAAGTTTTAGGTCGCTAGCATGTATAGAAAAAGAGTTACTCACCGATATCCACGAAACAAACGAACGAAATTCGACTTCGTGTTTCGAGCAATATCAAAACACAGACGGCCGTTTTCGGCGTAATTTGACGCGCTGAATGCGATGAAACATGTTTTAGGTCGCTAGCATGTATAGAAAAAGAGTTACTCACCGATATCCACAAAACAAACGAACGAAATTCGACTTCGTGTTTTGAGCAATATCAAAACAAAGACGACCGTTTCCGGCGTAATTTGACGCGCTGAATGCGATGAAACAAGTTTTAGGTCGCTAGCATGTATAGAAAAAAAGTTACTCACCGATATCCACGAAACAAACAAACGGAATTCGACTCCGTGTTTTGAGCAATATCAGAACAAAGACGACCGTTTCCGGCGTAATTTGACGCGCTGAATGCGATAAAACAAGTTTTAGGTCGCTAGCATGTATAGAAAAAAAGTTACCAACCGATATCTGAAAAACAAACAAACGGACTCCGACTTCGTCTATCGAGCAATATCACAACAAAGACGGCCGTTTCCGGCGTAATTTGACGCGCTGAATGCGATGAAACAAGTTTTAGGTCGCTAGCATGTATAGAAAAAAAGTTACTCACCGATATCCACGAAACAAACGAACGGAATTCGACTTCGTGTTTTGAGCAATATCAAAACAAAGACGACCGTTTCCGGCGTAATTTGACGCGCTGAATGCGATGAAACAAGTTTGAGGTCGCTAGCATGTATAAAAAAAAAGTTACTCACCGATATCCACGAAACAAACGAACGGAATTCGACTTCGTGTTTTGAGCAATATCAAAACAAAGACGACCGTTTCCGGCGTAATTTGACGCGCTGAATGCGATCAAACAAGTTTGAGGTCGCTAGCATGTATAGAAAAAAAGTTACTCACCGATATCCACGAAACAAACGAACGAAATTCGACCTCGTGTTTCGAGCAATATCAAAACAAAGACGGCCGTTTTCGGCGTAATTTGACGCGCTGAATGCGATAAAACAAGTTTCAGGTCGCTAGCATGTATAGAAAAAAAGTTACTCACCGATATCCAAGAAACAAACAAACGGAATTCGACTCCGTGTTTTGAGCAATATCAGAACAAAGACGACCGTTTCCGGCGTAATTTGACGCGCTGAATGCGATAAAACAAATTTTAGGTCGCTAGCATGTATAGAAAAAAAGTTACTCACTGATATCCACGAAACAAACGGAATTCGACTCCGTGTTTTGAGCAATATCAGAACAAAGACGACCGTTTCCGGCGTGATTTGACGTGCTGAATGCGATAAAACAAGTTTTAGGTCGCTAGCATGTATAGAAAAAAAGTTACTAACCGATATCTGAAAATCAAACAAACGGACTCCGACTTCGTCTATCGAGCAATATCAAAACAAAGACGGCCGTTTCCGGCGTAATTTGACGCACTGAATGCGATAAAACAAGTTTTAGGTCGCTAGCATGTATAGAAAAAAAGTTACTAACCGATATCTGAAAAACAAACAAACGGACTCCGACTTCGTCTATCGAGCAATATCAAAACAAAGACGGCCGGTTCCGGCGAAATTTGACGCGCCGAATGCGATAAAACAAGTTTTAGGTCGCTAGCATGTATAGAAAAAGAGTTACTCACCGATATCCACGAAACAAACGAACGAAATTCGACTTCGTGTTTCGAGCAATATCAAAACAAAGACGGCCGTTTTCGGCGTAATTTGACGCGCTGAATGCGATAAAACAAGTTTTAGGTCGCTAGCATGTATAGAAAAAAAGTTACTCACCGATATCCAAGAAACAAACAAACGGAATTCGACTCCGTGTTTTGAGCAATATCAGAACAAAGACGACCGTTTCCGGCGTAATTTGACGCGCTGAATGCGATAAAACAAGTTTTAGGTCGCTAGCATGTATAGAAAAAAAGTTACTCACCGATATCCACGAAACAAACAAACGGAATTCGACTCCGTGTTTTGAGCAATATCAGAACAAAGACGACCGTTTCCGGCGTGATTTGACGTGCTGAATGCGATAAAACAAGTTTTAGGTCGCTAGCATGTATAGAAAAAAAGTTACTAACCGATATCTGAAAATCAAACAAACGGACTCCGACTTCGTCTATCGAGCAATATCAAAACAAAGACGGCCGTGTCCGGCGTAATTTGACGCACTGAATGCGATAAAACAAGTTTTAGGTCGCTAGCATGTATAGAAAAAAAGTTACTAACCGATATCTGAAAAACAAACAAACGGACTCCGACTTCGTCTATCGAGCAATATCAAAACAAAGACGGCCGTTTCCGGCGTAATTTGACGCGCTGACCGCGATAAAACAAGTTTTAGGTCGCTAGCATGTATAGAAAAAGAGTTACTCACCGATATCCACGAAACAAACGAACGAAATTCGACTTCGTGTTTCGAGCAATATCAAAACAAAGACGGCCGTTTTCGGCGTAATTTGACGCGCTGAATGCGATGAAACATGTTTTAGGTCGCTAGCATGTATAGAAAAAGAGTTACTCACCGATATCCACAAAACAAACGAACGAAATTCGACTTCGTGTTTTGAGCAATATCAAAACAAAGACGACCGTTTCCGGCGTAATTTGACGCGCTGAATGCGATAAAACAAGTTTTAGGTCGCTAGCATGTATAGAAAAAAAGTTACTCACCGATATCCACGAAACAAACAAACGGAATTCGACTCCGTGTTTTGAGCAATATCAGAACAAAGACGACCGTTTCCGGCGTAATTTGACGCGCTGAATGCGATAAAACAAGTTTTAGGTCGCTAGCATGTATAGAAAAAAAGTTACCAACCGATATCTGAAAAACAAACAAACGGACTCCGACTTCGTCTATCGAGCAATATCACAACAAAGACGGCCGTTTCCGGCGTAATTTGACGCGCTGAATGCGATGAAACAAGTTTTAGGTCGCTAGCATGTATAGAAAAAAAGTTACTAACCGATATCTGAAAAACAAACAAACGGACTCCGACTTCGTCTATCGAGCAATATCAAAACAAAGACGGCCGGTTCCGGCGAAATTTGACGCGCCGAATGCGATAAAACAAGTTTTAGGTCGCTAGCATGTATAGAAAAAGAGTTACTCACCGATATCCACGAAACAAACGAACGAAATTCGACTTCGTGTTTCGAGCAATATCAAAACAAAGACGGCCGTTTTCGGCGTAATTTGACGCGCTGAATGCGATGAAACATGTTTTAGGTCGCTAGCATGTATAGAAAAAGAGTTACTCACCGATATCCACAAAACAAACGAACGAAATTCGACTTCGTGTTTTGAGCAATATCAAAACAAAGACGACCGTTTCCGGCGTAATTTGACGCGCTGAATGCGATAAAACAAGTTTTAGGTCGCTAGCATGTATAGAAAAAAAGTTACTCACCGATATCCACGAAACAAACAAACGGAATTCGACTCCGTGTTTTGAGCTATATCAGAACAAAGACGACCGTTTCCGGCGTAATTTGACGCGCTGAATGCGATAAAACAAGTTTTAGGTCGCTAGCATGTATAGAAAAAAAGTTACCAACCGATATCTGAAAAACAAACAAACGGACTCCGACTTCGTCTATCGAGCAATATCACAACAAAGACGGCCGTTTCCGGCGTAATTTGACGCGCTGAATGCGATGAAACAAGTTTTAGGTCGCTAGCATGTATAGAAAAAAAGTTACTCACCGATATCCACGAAACAAACGAACGGAATTCGACTTCGTGTTTTGAGCAATATCAAAACAAAGACGACCGTTTCCGGCGTAATTTGACGCGCTGAATGCGATGAAACAAGTTTGAGGTCGCTAGCATGTATAGAAAAAAAGTTACTCACCGATATCCACGAAACAAACGAACGAAATTCGACTTCGTGTTTCGAGCAATATCAAAACAAAGACGGCCGTTTTCGGCGTAATTTGACGCGCTGAATGCGATAAAACAAGTTTCAGGTCGCTAGCATGTATAGAAAAAAAGTTACTCACCGATATCCAAGAAACAAACAAACGGAATTCGACTCCGTGTTTTGAGCAATATCAGAACAAAGACGACCGTTTCCGGCGTAATTTGACGCGCTGAATGCGATAAAACAAGTTTTAGGTCGCTAGCATGTATAGAAAAAAAGTTACTCACTGATATCCACGAAACAAACGGAATTCGACTCCGTGTTTTGAGCAATATCAGAACAAAGACGACCGTTTCCGGCGTGATTTGACGTGCTGAATGCGATAAAACAAGTTTTAGGTCGCTAGCATGTATAGAAAAAAAGTTACTAACCGATATCTGAAAATCAAACAAACGGACTCCGACTTCGTCTATCGAGCAATATCAAAACAAAGACGGCCGTTTCCGGCGTAATTTGACGCACTGAATGCGATAAAACAAGTTTTAGGTCGCTAGCATGTATAGAAAAAAAGTTACTAACCGATATCTGAAAAACAAACAAACGGACTCCGACTTCGTCTATCGAGCAATATCAAAACAAAGACGGCCGTTTCCGGCGTAATTTGACGCGCTGAATGCGATAAAACAAGTTTTAGGTCGCTAGCATGTATAGAAAAAGAGTTACTCACCGATATTCACGAAACAAACGAACAAAATTCGACTTCGTGTTTTGAGCAATATCAAAACAGAGACGACCGTTTCCGGCGTAATTTGACGCGCTGAATGCGATGAAACAAGTTTTAGGTCGATAGCATGTATAGAAAAAAAGTTACTAACCGATATCTGAAAAACAAACAAACGGACTCCGACTTCGTCTATCGAGCAATATCAAAACAAAGACGGCCGGTTCCGGCGAAATTTGACGCGCCGAATGCGATAAAACAAGTTTTAGGTCGCTAGCATGTATAGAAAAAGAGTTACTCACCGATATCCACGAAACAAACGAACGAAATTCGACTTCGTGTTTCGAGCAATATCAAAACAAAGACGGCCGTTTTCGGCGTAATTTGACGCGCTGAATGCGATAAAACAAGTTTTAGGTCGCTAGCATGTATAGAAAAAAAGTTACTCACCGATATCCAAGAAACAAACAAACGGAATTCGACTCCGTGTTTTGAGCAATATCAGAACAAAGACGACCGTTTCCGGCGTAATTTGACGCGCTGAATGCGATAAAACAAGTTTTAGGTCGCTAGCATGTATAGAAAAAAAGTTACCAACCGATATCTGAAAAACAAACAAACGGACTCCGACTTCGTCTATCGAGCAATATCACAACAAAGACGGCCGTTTCCGGCGTAATTTGACGCGCTGAATGCGATGAAACAAGTTTTAGGTCGCTAGCATGTATAGAAAAAAAGTTACTCACCGATATCCAAGAAACAAACAAACGGAATTCGACTCCGTGTTTTGAGCTATATCAGAACAAAGACGACCGTTTCCGGCGTAATTTGACGCGCTGAATGCGATAAAACAAGTTTTAGGTCGCTAGCATGTATAGAAAAAAAGTTACCAACCGATATCTGAAAAACAAACAAACGGACTCCGACTTCGTCTATCGAGCAATATCACAACAAAGACGGCCGTTTCCGGCGTAATTTGACGCGCTGAATGCGATGAAACAAGTTTTAGGTCGCTAGCATGTATAGAAAAAAAGTTACTCACCGATATCCACGAAACAAACGAACGGAATTCGACTTCGTGTTTTGAGCAATATCAAAACAAAGACGACCGTTTCCGGCGTAATTTGACGCGCTGAATGCGATGAAACAAGTTTGAGGTCGCTAGCATGTATAGAAAAAAAGTTACTCACCGATATCCACGAAACAAACGAACGAAATTCGACTTCGTGTTTCGAGCAATATCAAAACAAAGACGGCCGTTTTCGGCGTAATTTGACGCGCTGAATGCGATAAAACAAGTTTCAGGTCGCTAGCATGTATAGAAAAAAAGTTACTCACCGATATCCAAGAAACAAACAAACGGAATTCGACTCCGTGTTTTGAGCAATATCAGAACAAAGACGACCGTTTCCGGCGTAATTTGACGCGCTGAATGCGATAAAACAAGTTTTAGGTCGCTAGCATGTATAGAAAAAAAGTTACTCACTGATATCCACGAAACAAACGGAATTCGACTCCGTGTTTTGAGCAATATCAGAACAAAGACGACCGTTTCCGGCGTGATTTGACGTGCTGAATGCGATAAAACAAGTTTTAGGTCGCTAGCATGTATAGAAAAAAAGTTACTAACCGATATCTGAAAATCAAACAAACGGACTCCGACTTCGTCTATCGAGCAATATCAAAACAAAGACGGCCGTTTCCGGCGTAATTTGACGCACTGAATGCGATAAAACAAGTTTTAGGTCGCTAGCATGTATAGAAAAAAAGTTACTAACCGATATCTGAAAAACAAACAAACGGACTCCGACTTCGTCTATCGAGCAATATCAAAACAAAGACGGCCGTTTCCGGCGTAATTTGACGCGCTGAATGCGATAAAACAAGTTTTAGGTCGCTAGCATGTATAGAAAAAGAGTTACTCACCGATATTCACGAAACAAACGAACAAAATTCGACTTCGTGTTTTGAGCAATATCAAAACAGAGACGACCGTTTCCGGCGTAATTTGACGCGCTGAATGCGATGAAACAAGTTTTAGGTCGATAGCATGTATAGAAAAAAAGTTACTAACCGATATCTGAAAAACAAACAAACGGACTCCGACTTCGTCTATCGAGCAATATCAAAACAAAGACGGCCGGTTCCGGCGAAATTTGACGCGCCGAATGCGATAAAACAAGTTTTAGGTCGCTAGCATGTATAGAAAAAGAGTTACTCACCGATATCCACGAAACAAACGAACGAAATTCGACTTCGTGTTTCGAGCAATATCAAAACAAAGACGGCCGTTTTCGGCGTAATTTGACGCGCTGAATGCGATAAAACAAGTTTTAGGTCGCTAGCATGTATAGAAAAAAAGTTACTCACCGATATCCAAGAAACAAACAAACGGAATTCGACTCCGTGTTTTGAGCAATATCAGAACAAAGACGACCGTTTCCGGCGTAATTTGACGCGCTGAATGCGATAAAACAAGTTTTAGGTCGCTAGCATGTATAGAAAAAAAGTTACTCACCGATATCCACGAAACAAACAAACGGAATTCGACTCCGTGTTTTGAGCAATATCAGAACAAAGACGACCGTTTCCGGCGTGATTTGACGTGCTGAATGCGATAAAACAAGTTTTAGGTCGCTAGCATGTATAGAAAAAAAGTTACTAACCGATATCTGAAAATCAAACAAACGGACTCCGACTTCGTCTATCGAGCAATATCAAAACAAAGACGGCCGTTTCCGGCGTAATTTGACGCACTGAATGCGATAAAACAAGTTTTAGGTCGCTAGCATGTATAGAAAAAAAGTTACTAACCGATATCTGAAAAACAAACAAACGGACTCCGACTTCGTCTATCGAGCAATATCAAAACAAAGACGGCCGTTTCCGGCGTAATTTGACGCGCTGACCGCGATAAAACAAGTTTTAGGTCGCTAGCATGTATAGAAAAAGAGTTACTCACCGATATTCACGAAACAAACGAACAAAATTCGACTTCGTGTTTTGAGCAATATCAAAACAGAGACGACCGTTTCCGGCGTAATTTGACGCGCTGAATGCGATAAAACAAGTTTTAGGTCGCTAGCATGTATAGAAAAAAAGTTACTTACCGATATCCACGAAACAAACAAACGGAATTCGACTCCGTGTTTTGAGCAATATCAGAACAAAGACGACCGTTTCCGGCGTAATTTGACGCGCTGAATGCGATGAAACAAGTTTTAGGTCGATAGCATGTATAGAAAAAAAGTTACTAACCGATATCTGAAAAACAAACAAACGGACTCCGACTTCGTCTATCGAGCAATATCAAAACAAAGACGGCCGGTTCCGGCGAAATTTGACGCGCCGAATGCGATAAAACAAGTTTTAGGTCGCTAGCATGTATAGAAAAAGAGTTACTCACCGATATCCACGAAACAAACGAACGAAATTCGACTTCGTGTTTCGAGCAATATCAAAACAAAGACGGCCGTTTTCGGCGTAATTTGACGCGCTGAATGCGATGAAACATGTTTTAGGTCGCTAGCATGTATAGAAAAAGAGTTACTCACCGATATCCACAAAACAAACGAACGAAATTCGACTTCGTGTTTTGAGCAATATCAAAACAAAGACGACCGTTTCCGGCGTAATTTGACGCGCTGAATGCGATAAAACAAGTTTTAGGTCGCTAGCATGTATAGAAAAAAAGTTACTCACCGATATCCACGAAACAAACAAACGGAATTCGACTCCGTGTTTTGAGCAATATCAGAACAAAGACGACCGTTTCCGGCGTAATTTGACGCGCTGAATGCGATAAAACAAGTTTTAGGTCGCTAGCATGTATAGAAAAAAAGTTACCAACCGATATCTGAAAAACAAACAAACGGACTCCGACTTCGTCTATCGAGCAATATCACAACAGAGACGGCCGTTTCCGGCGTAATTTGACGCGCTGAATGCGATGAAACAAGTTTTAGGTCGCTAGCATGTATAGAAAAAAAGTTACTCACCGATATCCACGAAACAAACGAACGGAATTCGACTTCGTGTTTTGAGCAATATCAAAACAAAGACGACCGTTTCCGGCGTAATTTGACGCGCTGAATGCGATGAAACAAGTTTGAGGTCGCTAGCATGTATAAAAAAAAAGTTACTCACCGATATCCACGAAACAAACGAACGGAATTCGACTTCGTGTTTTGAGCAATATCAAAACAAAGACGACCGTTTCCGGCGTAATTTGACGCGCTGAATGCGATGAAACAAGTTTGAGGTCGCTAGCATGTATAAAAAAAAAGTTACTCACCGATATCCACGAAACAAACGAACGGAATTCGACTTCGTGTTTTGAGCAATATCAAAACAAAGACGACCGTTTCCGGCGTTATTTGACGCGCTGAATGCGATAAAATAAGGTTCAGGTCGCTAGCATGTATAGAAAAAAAGTTACTCACCGATATCCACGAAACAAACAAACGGAATTCGACTCCGTGTTTTGAGCAATATCAGAACAAAGACGACCGTTTCCGGCGTAATTTGACGCGCTCAATGCGATAAAACAAGTTTTAGGTCGCTAGCATGTATAGGAAAAAAGTTACTAACCGATATCTGAAAAACAAACAAACGGACTCCGACTTCGTCTATCGAGCAATATCAAAACAAAGATGGCCGTTTCCGGCGTAATTTGACGCGCTGAATGCGATGCAACAAGTTTCAGGTCGCTAGCATGTATAGAAAAAAAGTTACTCACCGATATCCACGAAACAAACGAACGGAATTCGACTTCGTGTTTTGAGCAATATCAAAACAAAGACGACCGTTTCCGGCGTAATTTGACGCGCTGAATGCGATGAAACGAGTTTTAGGTCGCTAGCATGTATAGAAAAAAAGTTACCAACCGATATCTGAGAAACAAACCAAACGGAATTCGACTCCGTCTATCGAGCAATATCAAAACAAAGACGGCCGTTTCCGGCGAAATTTGACGCGCTGAATGCGATAAAACAAGTTTTAGGTCGCTAGCATGTATAGAAAAAGAGTTACTCACCGATATCCACGAAACAAACGAACGAAATTCGACTTCGTGTTTTAAGCAATATCAAAACAAAGACGACCGCTTCCGGCGTAATTTGACGCGCTGAATGCGATAAAACAAGTTTCAGGTCGCTAGCATGTATAGAAAAAAAGTTACTAACCGATATCTGAAAAACAAACAAACGGACTCCGACTTCGTCTATCGAGCAATATCAAAACAAAGACGGCCGTTTCTGGCGTAATACGACGCGCTGAATCCGATGAAACAAGTTTTAGGTCGCTAGCATGTATAGAAAAAGAGTTACTTACCGATATTCACGAAACAAACGAACGAAATTCGACTTCGTGTTTTGAGCGATATCAAAACAGAGACGACCGTTTCCGGCGTAATTTGACGCGCTCAATGCGATAAAACAAGTTTTAGGTCGCTAGCATGTATAGGAAAAAAGTTACTAACCGATATCTGAAAAACAAACAAACGGACTCCGACTTCGTCTATCGAGCAATATCAAAACAAAGACGGCCGTTTCCGGCGTAATTTGACGCGCTGAATGCGATGCAACAAGTTTCAGGTCGCTAGCATGTATAGAAAAAAAGTTACTCACCGATATCCACGAAACAAACAAACGGAATTCGACTCCGTGTTTTGAGCAATATCAGAACAAAGACGACCGTTTCCGGCGTAATTTGACGCGCTGAATGCGATAAAACAAGTTTTAGGTCGCTACCATGTATAGAAAAAAAGTTACCAACCGATATCTGCAAAACAAACAAACGGACTCCGACTTCGTCTATCGAGCAATATCACAACAAAGACGGCCGTTTCCGGCGTAATTTGACGCGCTGAATGCGATGAAACAAGTTTTAGGTCGCTAGCATGTATAGAAAAAAAGTTACTCACCGATATCCACGAAACAAACGAACGGAATTCGACTTCGTGTTTTGAGCAATATCAAAACAAAGACGACCGTTTCCGGCGTAATTTGACGCGCTGAATGCGATGAAACAAGTTTGAGGTCGCTAGCATGTATGAAAAAAAAGTTACTCACCGATATCCACGAAACAAACGAACGGAATTCGACTTCGTGTTTTGAGCAATATCAAAACAAAGACGACCGTTTCCGGCGTTATTTGACGCGCTGAATGCGATAAAACAAGTTTCAGGTCGCTAGCATGTATAGAAAAAAAGTTACTCACCGATATCCACGAAACAAACAAACGGAATTCGACTCCGTGTTTTGAGCAATATCAGAACAAAGACGACCGTTTCCGGCGTAATTTGACGCGCTCAATGCGATAAAACAAGTTTTAGGTCGCTAGCATGTATAGGAAAAAAGTTACTAACCGATATCTGAAAAACAAACAAACGGACTCCGACTTCGTCTATCGAGCAATATCAAAACAAAGACGGCCGTTTCCGGCGTAATTTGACGCGCTGAATGCGATGCAACAAGTTTCAGGTCGCTAGCATGTATAGAAAAAAAGTTACTCACCGATATCCACGAAACAAACGAACGGAATTCGACTTCGTGTTTTGAGCAATATCAAAACAAAGACGACCGTTTCCGGCGTAATTTGACGCGCTGAATGCGATGAAACGAGTTTTAGGTCGCTAGCATGTATAGAAAAAAAGTTACCAACCGATATCTGAGAAACAAACCAAACGGACTTCGACATCGTGTTTCAAGCAATATCAAAACAAAGACGGCCGTTTCCGGCGTAATTTAACGCGCTGAATGCGATAAAACATATTTCAGGTCGCTAGCATGTATAGAAAAAAAGTTACCCACCGATATCCACGAAACAAACAAACGGAATTCGACTCCGTGTTTTGAGCAATATCAGAACAAAGACGAGCGTTTCCGGCGTAATTTGACGCGCTGAATGCGATGAAACAAGTTTTAGGTCGCTAGCATGTATAGAAAAAAAGTTACTCACCGATATCCACGAAACAAACGAACGGAATTCGACTTCGTGTTTTGAGCAATATCAAAACAAAGACGACCGTTTCCGGCGTAATTTGACGCGCTGAATGCGATGAAACAAGTTTGAGGTCGCTAGCATGTATAAAAAAAAAGTTACTCACCGATATCCACGAAACAAACGAACGGAATTCGACTTCGTGTTTTGAGCAATATCAAAACAAAGACGACCGTTTCCGGCGTTATTTGACGCGCTGAATGCGATAAAACAAGTTTCAGGTCGCTAGCATGTATAGAAAAAAAGTTACTCACCGATATCCACGAAACAAACAAACGGAATTCGACTCCGTGTTTTGAGCAATATCAGAACAAAGACGACCGTTTCCGGCGTAATTTGACGCGCTCAATGCGATAAAACAAGTTTTAGGTCGCTAGCATGTATAGGAAAAAAGTTACTAACCGATATCTGAAAAACAAACAAACGGACTCCGACTTCGTCTATCGAGCAATATCAAAACAAAGACGGCCGTTTCCGGCGTAATTTGACGCGCTGAATGCGATGCAACAAGTTTCAGGTCGCTAGCATGTATAGAAAAAAAGTTACTTACCGATATCCACGAAACAAACAAACGGAATTCGACTCCGTGTTTTGAGCAATATCAGAACAAAGACGACCGTTTCCGGCGTAATTTGACGCGCTGAATGCGATAAAACAAGTTTTAGGTCGCTAGCATGTATAGAAAAAAAGTTACTCATCGATATCCACGAAACAAACAAACGGAATTCGACTCCGTGTTTTGAGCAATATCAAAACAAAGACGGCCGTTTCCGGCGAAATTTGACGCGCTGAATGCGATAAAACAAGTTTTAGGTCGCTAGCATGTATAGAAAAAGAGTTACTCACCGATATCCACGGAACAAACGAACGAAATTCGACTTCGTGTTTTGAGCAATATCAAAACAAAGACGACCGTTTCCGGCGTAATTTGACGCGCTGAATGCGATAAAACAAGTTTCAGGTCGCTAGCATGTATAGAAAAAAAGTTACTCACCGATATCTGAAAAACAAACAAACGGACTCCGACTTCGTCTATCGAGCAATATCAAAACAAAGACGGCCGTTTCCGGCGTAATTTGACGCGCTGAATGCGATGAAACAAGTTTTAGGTCGCTAGCATGTATAGAAAAAAAGTTACTTACCGATAACCACGAAACAAACAAACGGAATTCGACTCCGTGTTTTGAGCAATATCAGAACAAAGACGACCGTTTCCGGCGTAATTTGACGCGCTGAATGCGATGAAACAAGTTTTAGGTCGATAGCATGTATAGAAAAAAAGTTACTAACCGATATCTGAAAAACAAACAAACGGACTCCGACTTCGTCTATCGAGCAATATCAAAACAAAGACGGCCGTTTCCGGCGAAATTTGACGCGCTGAATGCGATAAAACAAGTTTCAGGTCGCTAGCATGTATAGAAAAAGAGTTGCTCACCGATATCCACGAAACAAACGAACGAAATTCGACTTCGTGTTTTGAGCAATATCAAAACAAAGACGACCGTTTCCGGCGTAATTTGACGCGCTGAATGCGATAAAACAAGTTTCAGGTCGCTAGCATGTATAGAAAAAAAGTTACTAACCGATATCTGAAAAACAAACAAACGGACTCCGACTTCGTCTATCGAGCAATATCAAAACAAAGACGGCCGTTTCCGGCGTAATTTGACGCGCTGAATGCGATGAAACAAGTTTTAGGTCGCTAGCATGTATAGAAAAAGAGTTACTCACCGATATTCACGAAACAAACGAACGAAATTCGACTTCGTGTTTTGAGCAATATCAAAACAATGACGACCGTTTCCGGCGTAATTTGACGCGCTGAATGCGATAAAACAAGTTTTAGGTCGCTAGCATATATAGAAAAAAAGTTACTCACCGATATCCAAGAAACAAACAAACGGAATTCGACTCCGTGTTTTGAGCAATATCAGAACAAAGACGACCGTTTCCGGCGCAATTTGACGCGCTGAATGCGATAAAACAAGTTTCAGGTCGCTAGCATGTATAGAAAAAGAGTTACTCACCGATATCTGAAAAACAAACAAACGGACTCCGACTTCGTCTATCGAGCAATATCAAAACAAAGACGGCCGTTTCCGGCGTAATTTGACGCGCTGAATGCGATGCAACAAGTTTCAGGTCGCTAGCATGTATAGAAAAAAAGTTACTCACCGATATCCACGAAACAAACAAACGGAATTCGACTCCGTGTTTTGAGCAATATCAGAACAAAGACGACCGTTTCCGGCGTAATTTGACGCGCTGAATGCGATAAAACAAGTTTTAGGTCGCTAGCATGTATAGAAAAAAAGTTACTCACCGATATCCACGAAACAAACAAACGGAATTCGACTCCGTGTTTTGAGCAATATCAAAACGAAGACGGCCGTTTCCGGCGAAATTTGACGCGCTGAATGCGATAAAACAAGTTTTAGGTCGCTAGCATGTATAGAAAAAGAGTTACTCACCGATATCCACGAAACAAACGAACGAAATTCGACTTCGTGTTTTGAGCAATATCAAAACAAAGACGACCGTTTCCGGCGTAATTTGACGCGCTGAATGCGATAAAACAAGTTTCAGGTCGCTAGCATGTATAGAAAAAAAGTTGCTCACCGATATCTGAAAAACAAACAAACGGACTCCGACTTCGTCTATCGAGCAATATCAAAACAAAGACGGCCGTTTCCGGCGTAATTTGACGCGCTGAATGCGATGAAACAAGTTTTAGGTCGCTAGCATGTATAGAAAAAAAGTTACTTACCGATAACCACGAAACAAACAAACGGAATTCGACTCCGTGTTTTGAGCAATATCAGAACAAAGACGACCGTTTCCGGCGTAATTTGACGCGCTGAATGCGATGAAACAAGTTTTAGGTCGATAGCATGTATAGAAAAAAAGTTACTAACCGATATCTGAAAAACAAACAAACGGACTCCGACTTCGTCTATCGAGCAATATCAAAACAAAGACGGCCGTTTCCGGCGAAATTTGACGCGCTGAATGCGATAAAACAAGTTTCAGGTCGCTAGCATGTATAGAAAAAGAGTTGCTCACCGATATCCACGAAACAAACGAACGAAATTCGACTTCGTGTTTTGAGCAATATCAAAACAAAGACGACCGTTTCCGGCGTAATTTGACGCGCTGAATGCGATAAAACAAGTTTCAGGTCGCTAGCATGTATAGAAAAAAAGTTACTAACCGATATCTGAAAAACAAACAAACGGACTCCGACTTCGTCTATCGAGCAATATCAAAACAAAGACGGCCGTTTCCGGCGTAATTTGACGCGCTGAATGCGATGAAACAAGTTTTAGGTCGCTAGCATGTATAGAAAAAGAGTTACTCACCGATATTCACGAAACAAACGAACGAAATTCGACTTCGTGTTTTGAGCAATATCAAAACAAAGACGACCGTTTCCGGCGTAATTTGACGCGCTGAATGCGATAAAACAAGTTTTAGGTCGCTAGCATATATAGAAAAAAAGTTACTCACCGATATCCAAGAAACAAACAAACGGAATTCGACTCCGTGTTTTGAGCAATATCAGAACAAAGACGACCGTTTCCGGCGCAATTTGACGCGCTGAATGCGATAAAACAAGTTTCAGGTCGCTAGCATGTATAGAAAAAGAGTTACTCACCGATATCTGAAAAACAAACAAACGGACTCCGACTTCGTCTATCGAGCAATATCAAAACAAAGACGGCCGTTTCCGGCGTAATTTGACGCGCTGAATGCGATGAAACAAGTTTTAGGTCGCTAGCATGTATAGAAAAAGAGTTACTCACCGATATTCACGAAACAAACGAACGAAATTCGACTTCGTGTTTTGAGCAATATCAAAACAAAGACGACCGTTTCCGGCGTAATTTGACGCGCTGAATGCGATAAAACAAGTTTTAGGTCGCTAGCATATATAGAAAAAAAGTTACTCACCGATATCCAAGAAACAAACAAACGGAATTCGACTCCGTGTTTTGAGCAATATCAGAACAAAGACGACCGTTTCCGGCGCAATTTGACGCGCTGAATGCGATAAAACAAGTTTCAGGTCGCTAGCATGTATAGAAAAAGAGTTACTCACCGATATCTGAAAAACAAACAAACGGACTCCGACTTCGTCTATCGAGCAATATCAAAACAAAGACGGCCGTTTCCGGCGTAATTTGACGCGCTGAATGCGATGCAACAAGTTTCAGGTCGCTAGCATGTATAGAAAAAAAGTTACTCACCGATATCCACGAAACAAACAAACGGAATTCGACTCCGTGTTTTGAGCAATATCAGAACAAAGACGACCGTTTCCGGCGTAATTTGACGCGCTGAATGCGATAAAACAAGTTTTAGGTCGCTAGCATGTATAGAAAAAAAGTTACTCACCGATATCCACGAAACAAACAAACGGAATTCGACTCCGTGTTTTGAGCAATATCAAAACGAAGACGGCCGTTTCCGGCGAAATTTGACGCGCTGAATGCGATAAAACAAGTTTTAGGTCGCTAGCATGTATAGAAAAAGAGTTACTCACCGATATCCACGAAACAAACGAACGAAATTCGACTTCGTGTTTTGAGCAATATCAAAACAAAGACGACCGTTTCCGGCGTAATTTGACGCGCTGAATGCGATAAAACAAGTTTCAGGTCGCTAGCATGTATAGAAAAAAAGTTGCTCACCGATATCTGAAAAACAAACAAACGGACTCCGACTTCGTCTATCGAGCAATATCAAAACAAAGACGGCCGTTTCCGGCGTAATTTGACGCGCTGAATGCGATGAAACAAGTTTTAGGTCGCTAGCATGTATAGAAAAAAAGTTACTTACCGATAACCACGAAACAAACAAACGGAATTCGACTCCGTGTTTTGAGCAATATCAGAACAAAGACGACCGTTTCCGGCGTAATTTGACGCGCTGAATGCGATGAAACAAGTTTTAGGTCGATAGCATGTATAGAAAAAAAGTTACTAACCGATATCTGAAAAACAAACAAACGGACTCCGACTTCGTCTATCGAGCAATATCAAAACAAAGACGGCCGTTTCCGGCGAAATTTGACGCGCTGAATGCGATAAAACAAGTTTCAGGTCGCTAGCATGTATAGAAAAAGAGTTGCTCACCGATATCCACGAAACAAACGAACGAAATTCGACTTCGTGTTTTGAGCAATATCAAAACAAAGACGACCGTTTCCGGCGTAATTTGACGCGCTGAATGCGATAAAACAAGTTTCAGGTCGCTAGCATGTATAGAAAAAAAGTTACTAACCGATATCTGAAAAACAAACAAACGGACTCCGACTTCGTCTATCGAGCAATATCAAAACAAAGACGGCCGTTTCCGGCGTAATTTGACGCGCTGAATGCGATGAAACAAGTTTTAGGTCGCTAGCATGTATAGAAAAAGAGTTACTCACCGATATTCACGAAACAAACGAACGAAATTCGACTTCGTGTTTTGAGCAATATCAAAACAAAGACGACCGTTTCCGGCGTAATTTGACGCGCTGAATGCGATAAAACAAGTTTTAGGTCGCTAGCATGTATAGAAAAAAAGTTACTCACCGATATCCAAGAAACAAACAAACGGAATTCGACTCCGTGTTTTGAGCAATATCAGAACAAAGACGACCGTTTCCGGCGTAATTTGACGCGCTGAATGCGATAAAACAAGTTTCAGGTCGCTAGCATGTATAGAAAAAGAGTTACTCACCGATATCTGAAAAACAAACAAACGGACTCCGACTTCGTCTATCGAGCAATATCAAAACAAAGACGGCCGTTTCCGGCGTAATTTGACGCGCTGAATGCGATGAAACGAGTTTTAGGTCGATAGCATGTATAGAAAAAAAGTTACTAACCGATATCTGAAAAACAAACAAACGGACTCCGACTTCGTCTATCGAGCAATATCAAAACAAAGACGGCCGTTTCCGGCAAAATTTGACGCGCTGAATGCGATAAAACAAGTTTTAGGTCGCTAGCATGTATAGAAAAAGAGTTACTCACCGATATCCACGAAACAAACGAACGAAATTCGACTTCGTGTTTTGAGCAATATCAAAACAAAGACGACCGTTTCCGGCGTAATTTGACGCGCTGAATGCGATAAAACAAGTTTCAGGTCGCTAGCATGTATAGAAAAAAAGTTACTAACCGATATCTGAAAAACAAACAAACGGACTCCGACTTCGTCTATCGAGCAATATCAAAACAAAGACGGCCGTTTCCGGCGTAATTTGACGCGCTGAATGCGATGAAACAAGTTTCAGGTCGCTAGCATGTATAGAAAAAGAGTTACTCACCGATATTCACGAAACAAACGAACGAAATTTGACTTCGTGTTTTGAGCAATATCAAAACAAAGACGACCGTTTCCGGCGTAATTTGACGCGCTGAATGCGATAAAACAAGTTTTAGGTCGCTAGCATGTATAGAAAAAAAGTTACTCACCGATATCCAAGAAACAAACAAACGGAATTCGACTCCGTGTTTTGAGCAATATCAGAACAAAGACGACCGTTTCCGGCGTAATTTGACGCGCTGAATGCGATAAAACAAGTTTCAGGTCGCTAGCATGTATAGAAAAAAAGTTACTCACCGATATCTGAAAAACAAACAAACGGACTCCGACTTCGTCTATCGATCAATATCAAAACAAAGACGGCCGTTTCCGGCGTAATTTGACGCGCTGAATGCGATGAAACAAGTTTTAGGTCGCTAGCATGTATAGAAAAAAAGTTACTTACCGATATCCACGAAACAAACAAACGGAATTCGACTCCGTGTTTTGAGCAATATCAGAACAAAGACGACCGTTTCCGGCGTAATTTGACGCGCTGAATGCGATGAAACGAGTTTTAGGTCGATAGCATGTATAGAAAAAAAGTTACTAACCGATATCTGAAAAACAAACAAACGGACTCCGACTTCGTCTATCGAGCAATATCAAAACAAAGACGGCCGATTCCGGCGTAATTTGACGCGCTGAATGCGATGAAACATGTTTTAGGTCGCTAGCATGTATAGAAAAAGAGTTACTCACCGATATCCACGAAACAAACGAACGAAATTCGACTTCGTGTTTTGAGCAATATCAAAACAAAAACGACCGTTTCCGGCGTAATTTGACGCGCTGAATGCGATAAAACAAGTTTCAGGTCGCTATCATGTATAGAAAAAGAGTTACTTACCGATATTCACGAAACAAACGAACGAAATTCGACTTCGTGTTTCGAGCGATATCAAAACAAAGACGACCGTTTCCGGCGTAATTTGACGCGCTGAATGCGATAAAACAAGTTTTAGGTCGCTAGCATGTATAGAAAAAAAGTTACTAACCGATATCTGAGAAACAAACAAACGGACTCCGACTTCGTCTATCGAGCAATATCAAAACAAAGACGGCCGATTCCGGCGTAATTTGACGCGCTGAATGCGATGAAACATGTTTTAGGTCGCTAGCATGTATAGAAAAAGAGTTCCTCACCGATATCCACGAAACAAACGAACGAAATTCGACTTCGTGTTTTGAGCAATATCAAAACAAAGACGACCGTTTCCGGCGTAATTTGACGCGCTGAATGCGATCAAACAAGTTTGAGGTCGCTAGCATGTATAGAAAAAAAGTTACTAACCGATATCTGAAAAACAAACAAACGGACTCCGACTTCGTCTATCGAGCAATATCAAAACAAAGACGGCCGTTTCCGGCGTAATTTGACGCGCTGAATGCGATGAAACATGTTTTAGGTCGCTAGCATGTATAGAAAAAGAGTTACTCACCGATATCCACGAAACAAACGAACGAAATTCGACTTCGTGTTTTGAGCAATATCAAAACAAGGACGACCGTTTCCGGCGTAATTTGACGCGCTGAATGCGATCAAACAAGTTTGAGGTCGCTAGCATGTATAGAAAAAAAGTTACTCACTGATATCCACGAAACAAACGAACGAAATTCGACTCCGTGTTTTGAGCAATATCAAAACAAAGACGGCCGTTTTCGGCGTAATTTGACGCGCTGAATGCGATAAAACAAGTTTTAGGTCGCTAGCATGTATAGAAAAAAAGTTACTCACCGATATCCACGAAACAAACGAACGAAATTCGACTTCGTGTTTCGAGCAATATCAAAACAAAGACGGCCGTTTTCGGCGTAATTTGACGCGCTGAATGCGATAAAACAAGTTTTAGGTCGCTAGCATGTATAGAAAAAAAGTTACTCACCGATATCCAAGAAACAAACAAACGGAATTCGACTCCGTGTTTTGAGCAATATCAGAACAAAGACGACTGTTTCCGGCGTAATTTGACGCGCTGAATGCGATAAAACAAGTTTCAGGTCGCTAGCATGTATAGAAAAAAAGTTACTCACCGATATCTGAAAAACAAACAAACGGACTCCGACTTCGTCTATCAAGCAATATCAAAACAAAGACGGCCGTTTCCGGCGTAATTTGACGCGCTGAATGCGATGAAACAAGTTTTAGGTCGCTAGCATAAATAGAAAAAAAGTTACTTACCGATATCCACGAAACAAACAAACGGAATTCGACTCCGTGTTTTGAGCAATATCAGAACAAAGACGACCGTTTCCGGCGTAATTTGACGCGCTGAATGCGATGAAACAAGTTTTAGGTCGATAGCATGTATAGAAAAAAAGTTACTTACCGATATCTGGAAAACAAACAAACGGACTCCGACTTCGTCTATCGAGCAATATCAAAACAAAGACGGCCGTTTCCGGCAAAATTTGACGCGCTGAATGCGATAAAACAAGTTTTAGGTCGCTAGCATGTATAGAAAAAGAGTTACTCACCGATATCCACGAAACAAACGAACGAAATTCGACTTCGTGTTTTGAGCAATATCAAAACAAAGACGACCGTTTCCGGCGTAATTTGACGCGCTAAATGCGATAAAACAAGTTTCAGGTCGCTAGCATGTATAGAAAAAAAGTTACTAACCGATATCTGAAAAACAAACAAACGGACTCCGACTTCGTCTATCGAGCAATATCAAAACAAAGACGGCCGTTTCCGGCGTAATTTGACGCGCTGAATGCGATGAAACATGTTTTAGGTCGCTAGCATGTATAGAAAAAGAGTTACTCACCGATATCCACGAAACAAACGAACGAAATTCGACTTCGTGTTTTGAGCAATATCAAAACAAAAACGACCGTTCCCGGCGTAATTTGACGCGCTGAATGCGATAAAACAAGTTTCAGGTCGCTATCATGTATAGAAAAAGAGTTACTTACCGATATCCACGAAACAAACGAACGAAATTCGACTTCGTGTTTCGAGCGATATCAAAACAAAGACGAACGTTTCCGGCGTAATTTGACGCGCTAAATGCGATAAAACAAGTTTTAGGTCGCTAGCATGTATAGAAAAAAAGTTACTAACCGATATCTGAGAAACAAACAAACGGACTCCGACTTCGTCTATCGAGCAATATCAAAACAAAGACGGCCGTTTCCGGCGTAATTTGACGCGCTGAATGCGATGAAACATGTTTTAGGTCGCTAGCATGTATAGAAAAAGAGTTACTCACCGATATCCACGAAACAAACGAACGAAATTCGACTTCGTGTTTTGAGCAATATCAAAACAAAAACGACCGTTTCCGGCGTAATTTGACGCGCTGAATGCGATAAAACAAGTTTCAGGTCGCTATCATGTATAGAAAAAGAGTTACTCACCGATATCCACGAAACAAACGAACGAAATTCGACTTCGTGTTTCGAGCGATATCAAAACAAAGACGACCGTTTCCGGCGTAATTTGACGCGCTGAATGCGATAAAACAAGTTTTAGGTCGCTAGCATGTATAGAAAAAAAGTTACTAACCGATATCTGAAAAACAAACAAACGGACTCCGACTTCGTCTATCGAGCAATATCAAAACAAAGACGGCCGATTCCGGCGTAATTTGACGCGCTGAATGCGATGAAACATGTTTTAGGTCGCTAGCATGTATAGAAAAAGAGTTACTCACCGATATCCACGAAACAAACGAACGAAATTCGACTTCGTGTTTTGAGCAATATCAAAACAAAAACGACCGTTTCCGGCGTAATTTGACGCGCTGAATGCGATCAAACAAGTTTGAGGTCGCTAGCATGTATAGAAAAAAAGTTACTCACTGATATCCACGAAACAAACGAACGAAATTCTACTTCGTGTTTTGAGCAATATCAAAACAAAGACGGCCGTTTTCGGCGTAATTTGACGCGCTGAATGCGATAAAACAAGTTTTAGGTCGCTAGCATGTATAGAAAAAAAGTTACTCACCGATATCCACGAAACAAACGAACGAAATTCGACTTCGTGTTTCGAGCAATATCAAAACAAAGACGGCCGTTTTCGGCGTAATTTGACGCGCTGAATGCGATAAAACAAGTTTTAGGTCGCTCGCATGTATAGAAAAAAAGTTACTCACCGATATCCAAGAAACAAACAAACGGAATTCGACTCCGTGTTTTGAGCAATATCAGAACAAAGACGACTGTTTCCGGCGTAATTTGACGCGCTGAATGCGATAAAACAAGTTTCAGGTCGCTAGCATGTATAGAAAAAAAGTTACTCACCGATATCTGAAAAACAAACAAACGGACTCCGACTTCGTCTATCGAGCAATATCAAAACAAAGACGGCCGTTTCCGGCGTAATTTGACGCGCTGAATGCGATGAAACAAGTTTTAGGTCGCTAGCATAAATAGAAAAAAAGTTACTTACCGATATCCACGAAACAAACAAACGGAATTCGACTCCGTGTTTTGAGCAATATCAGAACAAAGACGACCGTTTCCGGCGTAATTTGACGCGCTGAATGCGATGAAACAAGTTTTAGGTCGATAGCATGTATAGAAAAAAAGTTACTAACCGATATCTGAAAAACAAACAAACGGACTCCGACTTCGTCTATCGAGCAATATCAAAACAAAGACGGCCGTTTCCGGCAAAATTTGACGCGCTGAATGCGATAAAACAAGTTTTAGGTCGCTAGCATGTATAGAAAAAGAGTTACTCACCGATATCCACGAAACAAACGAACGAAATTCGACTTCGTGTTTTGAGCAATATCAAAACAAAGACGACCGTTTCCGGCGTAATTTGACGCGCTAAATGCGATAAAACAAGTTTCAGGTCGCTAGCATGTATAGAAAAAAAGTTACTAACCGATATCTGAAAAACAAACAAACGGACTCCGACTTCGTCTATCGAGCAATATCAAAACAAAGACGGCCGTTTCCGGCGTAATTTGACGCGCTGAATGCGATGAAACATGTTTTAGGTCGCTAGCATGTATAGAAAAAGAGTTACTCACCGATATCCACGAAACAAACGAACGAAATTCGACTTCGTGTTTTGAGCAATATCAAAACAAAAACGACCGTTCCCGGCGTAATTTGACGCGCTGAATGCGATAAAACAAGTTTCAGGTCGCTATCATGTATAGAAAAAGAGTTACTTACCGATATCCACGAAACAAACGAACGAAATTCGACTTCGTGTTTCGAGCGATATCAAAACAAAGACGAACGTTTCCGGCGTAATTTGACGCGCTGAATGCGATAAAACAAGTTTTAGGTCGATAGCATGTATAGAAAAAAAGTTACTAACCGATATCTGAAAAACAAACAAACGGACTCCGACTTCGTCTATCGAGCAATATCAAAACAAAGACGGCCGTTTCCGGCAAAATTTGACGCGCTGAATGCGATAAAACAAGTTTTAGGTCGCTAGCATGTATAGAAAAAGAGTTACTCACCGATATCCACGAAACAAACGAACGAAATTCGACTTCGTGTTTTGAGCAATATCAAAACAAAGACGACCGTTTCCGGCGTAATTTGACGCGCTAAATGCGATAAAACAAGTTTCAGGTCGCTAGCATGTATAGAAAAAAAGTTACTAACCGATATCTGAAAAACAAACAAACGGACTCCGACTTCGTCTATCGAGCAATATCAAAACAAAGACGGCCGTTTCCGGCGTAATTTGACGCGCTGAATGCGATGAAACATGTTTTAGGTCGCTAGCATGTATAGAAAAAGAGTTACTCACCGATATCCACGAAACAAACGAACGAAATTCGACTTCGTGTTTTGAGCAATATCAAAACAAAAACGACCGTTCCCGGCGTAATTTGACGCGCTGAATGCGATAAAACAAGTTTCAGGTCGCTATCATGTATAGAAAAAGAGTTACTTACCGATATCCACGAAACAAACGAACGAAATTCGACTTCGTGTTTCGAGCGATATCAAAACAAAGACGAACGTTTCCGGCGTAATTTGACGCGCTGAATGCGATAAAACAAGTTTTAGGTCGCTAGCATGTATAGAAAAAAAGTTACTAACCGATATCTGAGAAACAAACAAACGGACTCCGACTTCGTCTATCGAGCAATATCAAAACAAAGACGGCCGTTTCCGGCGTAATTTGACGCGCTGAATGCGATGAAACATGTTTTAGGTCGCTAGCATGTATAGAAAAAGAGTTACTCACCGATATCCACGAAACAAACGAACGAAATTCGACTTCGTGTTTTGAGCAATATCAAAACAAAAACGACCGTTTCCGGCGTAATTTGACGCGCTGAATGCGATAAAACAAGTTTCAGGTCGCTATCATGTATAGAAAAAGAGTTACTCACCGATATCCACGAAACAAACGAACGAAATTCGACTTCGTGTTTCGAGCGATATCAAAACAAAGACGACCGTTTCCGGCGTAATTTGACGCGCTGAATGCGATAAAACAAGTTTTAGGTCGCTAGCATGTATAGAAAAAAAGTTACTAACCGATATCTGAAAAACAAACAAACGGACTCCGACTTCGTCTATCGAGCAATATCAAAACAAAGACGGCCGATTCCGGCGTAATTTGACGCGCTGAATGCGATGAAACATGTTTTAGGTCGCTAGCATGTATAGAAAAAGAGTTACTCACCGATATCCACGAAACAAACGAACGAAATTCGACTTCGTGTTTTGAGCAATATCAAAACAAAGACGACCGTTTCCGGCGTAATTTGACGCGCTGAATGCGATCAAACAAGTTTGAGGTCGCTAGCATGTATAGAAAAAAAGTTACTCACTGATATCCACGAAACAAACGAACGAAATTCTACTTCGTGTTTTGAGCAATATCAAAACAAAGACGGCCGTTTTCGGCGTAATTTGACGCGCTGAATGCGATAAAACAAGTTTTAGGTCGCTAGCATGTATAGAAAAAAAGTTACTCACCGATATCCACGAAACAAACGAACGAAATTCGACTTCGTGTTTCGAGCAATATCAAAACAAAGACGGCCGTTTTCGGCGTAATTTGACGCGCTGAATGCGATAAAACAAGTTTTAGGTCGCTAGCATGTATAGAAAAAAAGTTACTCACCGATATCCAAGAAACAAACAAACGGAATTCGACTCCGTGTTTTGAGCAATATCAGAACAAAGACGACCGTTTCCGGCGTAATTTGACGCGCTGAATGCGATAAAACAAGTTTCAGGTCGCTAGCATGTATAGAAAAAAAGTTACTCACCGATATCCACGAAACAAACGAACGGAATTCGACTTCGTGTTTTGAGCAATATCAAAACAAAGACGACCGTTTCCGGCGTAATTTAACGCGCTGAATGCGATAAAACAAGTTTCAGGTCGCTAGCATGTATAGAAAAAAAGTTACTCACCGATATCCACGAAACAAACAAACGGAATTCGACTCCGTGTTTTGAGCAATATCAGAACAAAGACGACCGTTTCCGGCGTAATTTGACGCGCTGAATGCGATAAAACAAGTTTTAGGTCGCTAGCATGTATAGAAAAAAAGTACTTACCGATATCCACGAAACAAACAAACGGAATTCGACTCCGTGTTTTGAGCAATATCAGAACAAAGACGACCGTTTCCGGCGTAATTTAACGCGCTGAATGCGATGAAACAAGTTTTAGGTCGCTAGCATGTATAGAAAAAAAGTCACTCACCGATATCCACGAAACAAACAAACGGAATTCGACTCCGTGTTTTGAGCAATATCAGAACAAAGACGAGCGTTTCCGGCGTAATTTGACGCGCTGAATGCGATAAAACAAGTTTCAGGTCGCTAGCATGTATGGAAAAAAAGTTACTAACCGATATCTGAAAAACAAACAAACGGACTCCGACTTCGTCTATCGAGCAATATCAAAACAAAGACGGCCGTTTCCGGCGTAATTTGACGCGCTGAATGCGATGAAACATGTTTTAGGTCGCTAGCATGTATAGAAAAAGAGTTACTCACCGATATTCACGAAACAAACGAACAAAATTCGACTTCGTGTTTCGCGCAATATCAAAACAAAGACGGCCGTTTCCGGCGTAATTTGACGCGCAGAATGCGATGAAACATGTTTTAGGTCGCTAGCATGTATAGAAAAAAAGTTACTCACCGATATCCACGAAACAAACGAACGGAATTTGACTTCGTGTTTTGAGCAATATCAAAACAAAGACGACCGTTTCCGGCGTAATTTGACGCGCTGAATGCGATGAAACAAGTTTAAGGTCGCTAGCATGTATAGAAAAAAAGTTACTAACCGATATCTGAAAAACAAACAAACGGACTCTGACTGCGTCTATCGAGCAATATCAGAACAAAGACGGCCGTTTCCGGCGTAATTTGACGCGCTGAATGCGATGAAACAAGTTTCAGGTCGCTAGCATGTATAGAAAAAAAGTTACCCACCGATATCCACGAAACAAACAAACGGAATTCGACTCCGTGTTTTGAGCAATATCAGAACAAAGACGAGCGTTTCCGGCGTAATTTGACGCGCTGAATGCGATAAAACAAGTTTTAGGTCGCTAGCATGTATAGAAAAAAAGTTACTCACCGATATCCAAAAACAAACAAACGGAATTCGACTCCGTGTTTTGAGCAATATCAGAACAAAGACGACCGTTTCCGGCGTAATTTGACGCGCTGAATGCGATGAAACAAGTTTTAGGTCGCTAGCATGTATAGAAAAAAAGTTACTTACCGATATCCACGAAACAAACAAACGGACTCCGACTTCGTCTATCGAGCAATATCAAAACAAAGACGGCCGTTTCCGGCGTAATTTGACGCGCTGAATGCGATGAAACATGTTTTAGGTCGCTAGCATGTATAGAAAAAGAGTTACTCACCGATATCCACGAAACAAACGAACGAAATTCGACTTCGTGTTTTGAGCAATATCAAAACAAAAACGACCGTTTCCGGCGTAATTTGACGCGCTGAATGCGATAAAACAAGTTTCAGGTCGCTATCATGTATAGAAAAAGAGTTACTCACCGATATCCACGAAACAAACGAACGAAATTCGACTTCGTGTTTCGAGCGATATCAAAACAAAGACGACCGTTTCCGGCGTAATTTGACGCGCTGAATGCGATCAAACAAGTTTGAGGTCGCTAGCATGTATAAAAAAAAAGTTACTCACCGATATCCACGAAACAAACGAACGGAATTCGACTTCGTGTTTTGAGCAATATCAAAACAAAGACGACCGTTTCCGGCGTTATTTGACGCGCTGAATGCGATAAAACAAGTTTCAGGTCGCTAGCATGTATAGAAAAAAAAGTACTCACCGATATCCACGAAACAAACAAACGGAATTCGACTCCGTGTTTTGAGCAATATCAGAACAAAGACGACCGTTTCCGGCGTAATTTGACGCGCTCAATGCGATAAAACAAGTTTTTGGTCGCTAGCATGTATAGGAAAAAAGTTACTAACCGATATCTGAAAAACAAACAAACGGACTCCGACTTCGTCTATCGAGCAATATCAAAACAAAGACGGCCGTTTCCGGCGTAATTTGACGCGCTGAATGCGATGCAACAAGTTTCAGGTCGCTAGCATGTATAGAAAAAAAGTTACTCACCGATATCCACGAAACAAACGAACGGAATTCGACTTCGTGTTTTGAGCAATATCAAAACAAAGACGACCGTTTCCGGCGTAATTTGACGCGCTGAATGCGATGAAACAAGTTTTAGGTCGCTAGCATGTATAGAAAAAAAGTTACTTACCGATATCCACGAAACAAACAAACGGACTCCGACTTCGTCTATCGAGCAATATCAAAACAAAGACGGCCGTTTCCGGCGTAATTTGACGCGCTGAATGCGATGAAACATGTTTTAGGTCGCTAGCATGTATAGAAAAAGAGTTACTCACCGATATCCACGAAACAAACGAACGAAATTCGACTTCGTGTTTTGAGCAATATCAAAACAAAAACGACCGTTTCCGGCGTAATTTGACGCGCTGAATGCGATAAAACAAGTTTCAGGTCGCTATCATGTATAGAAAAAGAGTTACTCACCGATATCCACGAAACAAACGAACGAAATTCGACTTCGTGTTTCGAGCGATATCAAAACAAAGACGACCGTTTCCGGCGTAATTTGACGCGCTGAATGCGATCAAACAAGTTTGAGGTCGCTAGCATGTATAAAAAAAAAGTTACTCACCGATATCCACGAAACAAACGAACGGAATTCGACTTCGTGTTTTGAGCAATATCAAAACAAAGACGACCGTTTCCGGCGTTATTTGACGCGCTGAATGCGATAAAACAAGTTTCAGGTCGCTAGCATGTATAGAAAAAAAAGTACTCACCGATATCCACGAAACAAACAAACGGAATTCGACTCCGTGTTTTGAGCAATATCAGAACAAAGACGACCGTTTCCGGCGTAATTTGACGCGCTCAATGCGATAAAACAAGTTTTAGGTCGCTAGCATGTATAGGAAAAAAGTTACTAACCGATATCTGAAAAACAAACAAACGGACTCCGACTTCGTCTATCGAGCAATATCAAAACAAAGACGGCCGTTTCCGGCGTAATTTGACGCGCTGAATGCGATGCAACAAGTTTCAGGTCGCTAGCATGTATAGAAAAAAAGTTACTCACCGATATCCACGAAACAAACGATCGGAATTCGACTTCGTGTTTTGAGCAATATCAAAACAAAGACGACCGTTTCCGGCGTAATTTGACGCGCTGAATGCGATGAAACAAGTTTTAGGTCGCTAGCATGTATAGAAAAAAAGTTACCAACCGATATCTGAGAAACAAACCAAACGGACTTCGACATCTTGTTTCAAGCAATATCAAAACAAAGACGGCCGTTTCCGGCGTAATTTAACGCGCTGAATGCGATAAAACAAGTTTCAGGTCGCTAGCATGTATAGAAAAAAAGTTACCCACCGATATCCACGAAACAAACAAACGGAATTCGACTCCGTGTTTTGAGCAATATCAGAACAAAGACGAGCGTTTCCGGCGTAATTTGACGCGCTGAATGCGATAAAACAAGTTTTAGGTCGCTAGCATGTATAGAAAAAAAGTTACTCACCGATATCCACGAAACAAACAAACGGAATTCGACTCCGTGTTTTGAGCAATATCAGAACAAAGACGACCGTTTCCGGCGTAATTTGACGCGCTGAATGCGATGAAACAAGTTTCAGGTCGCTAGCATGTATAGAAAAAGAGTTACTCACCGATATTCACGAAACTAACGAACGAAATTCGACTTCGTGTTTTGAGCAATATCAAAACAGAGACGACCGTTTCCGGCGTAATTTGACGCGCTGAATGCGATAAAACAAGTTTCAGGTCGCAAGCATGTATAGAAAAAGAGTTACTCACCGATATCCACGAAACAAACGAACGAAATTCGACTTCGTGTTTCGAGCAATATCAAAACAAAGACGACCGTTTCCGGCGTAATTTGACGCGCTGAATGCGATAAAACAAGTTTCAGGTTGCTAGCATGTATAGAAAAAAAGTTACTAACCGATATCTGAAAAACAAACAAACGGACTCCGACTTCGTCTATCAAGCAATATCAAAACAAAGACGGCCGTTTCCGGCGTAATTTGACGCGCTGAATGCGATGAAACAAGTTTTACGTCGCTAGCATGTATAGAAAAAGAGTTACTCACCGATATCCACGAAACAAACGAACGGAATTCGACTTCGTGTTTTGAGCAATATCAAAACAAAGACGACCGTTTCCGGCGTAATTTGACGCGCTGAATGCGATCAAACAAGTTTTAGGTCGCTAGCATGTATAGAAAAAAAGTTACTCACCAATATCCACGAAAAAAACGAACGAAATTCGACTTCGTGTTTTGAGCAATATCAAAACAGAGACGACCGTTTCCGGCGTAATTTGACGCGCTGAATGCGATAAAACAAGTTTTAGGTCGCTAGCATGTATAGAAAAAGAGTTACTCACCGATATCCACGAAACAAACGAACGAAATTCGACTTTGTGTTTCGAGCAATATCAAAACAAAGACGACCGTTTCCGGCGTAATTTGACGCGCTGAATGCGATAAAACAAGTTTCAGGTCGCTAGCATGTATAGAAAAAAAGTTACTCACCGATATCCACGAAACAAACGAACGAAATTCGACTTTGTGTTTCGAGCAATATCAAAACAAAGACGACCGTTTCCGGCGTAATTTGACGCGCTGAATGCGATAAAACAAGTTTCAGGTCGCTAGCATGTATAGAAAAAAAGTTACTCACCGATATCTGAAAAACAAACAAACGGACTCCGACTTCGTCTATCGAGCAATATCAAAACAAAGACGGCCGTTTCCGGCGTAATTTGACGCGCTGAATGCGATGAAACAAGTTTTAGGTCGCTAGCATGTATAGAAAAAGAGTTACTCACCGATATCCACGAAACAAACGAACGGAATTCGACTTCGTGTTTTGAGCAATATCAAAACAAAGACGACCGTTTCCGGCGTAATTTGACGCGCTGAATGCGATCAAACAAGTTTCAGGTCGCTAGCATGTATAGAAAAAAAGTTACTCACCGATATCTGAAAAACAAACAAACGGACTCCGACTTCATCTATCGAGCAATATCAAAACAAAGACGGCCGTTTCCGGCGTAATTTGACGCGCTGAATGCGATGAAACAAGTTTCAGGTCGCTAGCATGTATAGAAAAAGAGTTACTCACCGATATTCACAAAACTAACGAACGAAATTCGACTTCGTGTTTTGAGCAATATCAAAACAGAAACGACCGTTTCCGGCGTAATTTGACGCGCTGAATGCGATAAAACAAGTTTTAGGTCGCTAGCATGTATAGAAAAAGAGTTACTCACCGATATCCACGAAACAAACGAACGAAATTCGACTTCGTGTTTCGAGCAATATCAAAACAAAGACGACCGTTTCCGGCGTAATTTGACGCGCTGAATGCGATCAAACAAGTTTTAGGTCGCTAGCATGTATAGAAAAAAAGTTACTCACCGATATCCACGAAACAAACAAACGGAATTCGACTCCGTGTTTTGAGCAATATCAGAACAAAGACGACCGTTTCCGGCGTAATTTGACGCGCTGAATGCGATGAAACAAGTTTCAGGTCGCTAGCATGTATAGAAAAAGAGTTACTCACCGATATTCACGAAACTAACGAACGAAATTCGACTTCGTGTTTTGAGCAATATCAAAACAGAGACGACCGTTTCCGGCGTAATTTGACGCGCTGAATGCGATAAAACAAGTTTCAGGTCGCAAGCATGTATAGAAAAAGAGTTACTCACCGATATCCACGAAACAAACGAACGAAATTCGACTTCGTGTTTCGAGCAATATCAAAACAAAGACGACCGTTTCCGGCGTAATTTGACGCGCTGAATGCGATAAAACAAGTTTCAGGTTGCTAGCATGTATAGAAAAAAAGTTACTAACCGATATCTGAAAAACAAACAAACGGACTCCGACTTCGTCTATCAAGCAATATCAAAACAAAGACGGCCGTTTCCGGCGTAATTTGACGCGCTGAATGCGATGAAACAAGTTTTACGTCGCTAGCATGTATAGAAAAAGAGTTACTCACCGATATCCACGAAACAAACGAACGGAATTCGACTTCGTGTTTTGAGCAATATCAAAACAAAGACGACCGTTTCCGGCGTAATTTGACGCGCTGAATGCGATCAAACAAGTTTTAGGTCGCTAGCATGTATAGAAAAAAAGTTACTCACCAATATCCACGAAAAAAACGAACGAAATTCGACTTCGTGTTTTGAGCAATATCAAAACAGAGACGACCGTTTCCGGCGTAATTTGACGCGCTGAATGCGATAAAACAAGTTTTAGGTCGCTAGCATGTATAGAAAAAGAGTTACTCACCGATATCCACGAAACAAACGAACGAAATTCGACTTTGTGTTTCGAGCAATATCAAAACAAAGACGACCGTTTCCGGCGTAATTTGACGCGCTGAATGCGATAAAACAAGTTTCAGGTCGCTAGCATGTATAGAAAAAAAGTTACTCACCGATATCCACGAAACAAACGAACGAAATTCGACTTTGTGTTTCGAGCAATATCAAAACAAAGACGACCGTTTCCGGCGTAATTTGACGCGCTGAATGCGATAAAACAAGTTTCAGGTCGCTAGCATGTATAGAAAAAAAGTTACTCACCGATATCTGAAAAACAAACAAACGGACTCCGACTTCGTCTATCGAGCAATATCAAAACAAAGACGGCCGTTTCCGGCGTAATTTGACGCGCTGAATGCGATGAAACAAGTTTTAGGTCGCTAGCATGTATAGAAAAAGAGTTACTCACCGATATCCACGAAACAAACGAACGGAATTCGACTTCGTGTTTTGAGCAATATCAAAACAAAGACGACCGTTTCCGGCGTAATTTGACGCGCTGAATGCGATCAAACAAGTTTCAGGTCGCTAGCATGTATAGAAAAAAAGTTACTCACCGATATCTGAAAAACAAACAAACGGACTCCGACTTCATCTATCGAGCAATATCAAAACAAAGACGGCCGTTTCCGGCGTAATTTGACGCGCTGAATGCGATGAAACAAGTTTCAGGTCGCTAGCATGTATAGAAAAAGAGTTACTCACCGATATTCACAAAACTAACGAACGAAATTCGACTTCGTGTTTTGAGCAATATCAAAACAGAAACGACCGTTTCCGGCGTAATTTGACGCGCTGAATGCGATAAAACAAGTTTTAGGTCGCTAGCATGTATAGAAAAAGAGTTACTCACCGATATCCACGAAACAAACGAACGAAATTCGACTTCGTGTTTCGAGCAATATCAAAACAAAGACGACCGTTTCCGGCGTAATTTGACGCGCTGAATGCGATCAAACAAGTTTTAGGTCGCTAGCATGTATAGAAAAAAAGTTACTCACCGATATCCACGGAAAAAACGAACGAAATTCGACTTCGTGTTTTGAGCAATATCAAAACAGAGACGACCGTTTTCGGCGTAATTTGACGCGCTGAATGCGATAAAACAAGTTTTAGGTCGCTAGCATGTATAGAAAAAGAGTTACTCACCGATATCCACGAAACAAACGAACGAAATTCAACTTCGTGTTTCGAGCAATATCAAAACAAAGACGACCGTTTTCGGCGTAATTTGACACGCTGAATGCGATAAAACAAGTTTCAGGTCGCTAGCATGTATAGAAAAAGAGTTACTCACCGATATCCACGAAACAAACGAACGGAATTCGACTTCGTGTTTTGAGCAATATCAAAACAAAGACGACCGTTTCCGGCGTAATTTGACGCGCTGAATGCGATCAAACAAGTTTTAGGTCGCTAGCATGTATAGAAAAAAAGTTACTCACCGATATCCAAAAACAAACAAACGGAATTCGACTCCGTGTTTTGAGCAATATCAGAACAAAGACGACCGTTTCCGGCGTAATTTGACGCGCTGAATGCGATGAAACAAGTTTTAGGTCGCTAGCATGTATAGAAAAAAAGTTACTTACCGATATCCACGAAACAAACAAACGGAATTCGACTCCGTGTTTTGAGCAATATCAGAACAAAGACGACCGTTTCCGGCGTAATTTGACGCGCTGAATGCGATGAAACAAGTTTAAGGTCGCTAGCATGTATAGAAAAAAAGTTACTAACCGATATCTGAAAAACAAACAAACGGACTCTGACTGCGTCTATCGAGCAATATCAGAACAAAGACGGCCGTTTCCGGCGTAATTTGACGCGCTGAATGCGATGAAACAAGTTTCAGGTCGCTAGCATGTATAGAAAAAAAGTTACCCACCGATATCCACGAAACAAACAAACGGAATTCGACTCCGTGTTTTGAGCAATATCAGAACAAAGACGAGCGTTTCCGGCGTAATTTGACGCGCTGAATGCGATAAAACAAGTTTTAGGTCGCTAGCATGTATAGAAAAAAAGTTACTCACCGATATCCAAAAACAAACAAACGGAATTCGACTCCGTGTTTTGAGCAATATCAGAACAAAGACGACCGTTTCCGGCGTAATTTGACGCGCTGAATGCGATGAAACAAGTTTTAGGTCGCTAGCATGTATAGAAAAAAAGTTACTTACCGATATCCACGAAACAAACAAACGGACTCCGACTTCGTCTATCGAGCAATATCAAAACAAAGACGGCCGTTTCCGGCGTAATTTGACGCGCTGAATGCGATGAAACATGTTTTAGGTCGCTAGCATGTATAGAAAAAGAGTTACTCACCGATATCCACGAAACAAACGAACGAAATTCGACTTCGTGTTTTGAGCAATATCAAAACAAAAACGACCGTTTCCGGCGTAATTTGACGCGCTGAATGCGATGAAACAAGTTTCAGGTCGCGATCATGTATAGAAAAAGAGTTACTCACCGATATCCACGAAACAAACGAACGAAATTCGACTTCGTGTTTCGAGCGATATCAAAACAAAGACGACCGTTTCCGGCGTAATTTGACGCGCTGAATGCGATCAAACAAGTTTGAGGTCGCTAGCATGTATAAAAAAAAAGTTACTCACCGATATCCACGAAACAAACGAACGGAATTCGACTTCGTGTTTTGAGCAATATCAAAACAAAGACGACCGTTTCCGGCGTTATTTGACGCGCTGAATGCGATAAAACAAGTTTCAGGTCGCTAGCATGTATAGAAAAAAAAGTACTCACCGATATCCACGAAACAAACAAACGGAATTCGACTCCGTGTTTTGAGCAATATCAGAACAAAGACGACCGTTTCCGGCGTAATTTGACGCGCTCAATGCGATAAAACAAGTTTTAGGTCGCTAGCATGTATAGGAAAAAAGTTACTAACCGATATCTGAAAAACAAACAAACGGACTCCGACTTCGTCTATCGAGCAATATCAAAACAAAGACGGCCGTTTCCGGCGTAATTTGACGCGCTGAATGCGATGCAACAAGTTTCAGGTCGCTAGCATGTATAGAAGAAAAGTTACTCACCGATATCCACGAAACAAACGAACGGAATTCGACTTCGTGTTTTGAGCAATATCAAAACAAAGACGACCGTTTCCGGCGTAATTTGACGCGCTGAATGCGATGAAACAAGTTTTAGGTCGCTAGCATGTATAGAAAAAAAGTTACTTACTGATATCCACGAAACAAACAAACGGACTCCGACTTCGTCTATCGAGCAATATCAAAACAAAGACGGCCGTTTCCGGCGTAATTTGACGCGCTGAATGCGATGAAACATGTTTTAGGTCGCTAGCATGTATAGAAAAAGAGTTACTCACCGATATCCACGAAACAAACGAACGAAATTCGACTTCGTGTTTTGAGCAATATCAAAACAAAAACGACCGTTTCCGGCGTAATTTGACGCGCTGAATGCGATAAAACAAGTTTGAGGTCGCTAGCATGTATAAAAAAAAAGTTACTCACCGATATCCACGAAACAAACGAACGGAATTCGACTTCGTGTTTTGAGCAATATCAAAACAAAGACGACCGTTTCCGGCGTTATTTGACGCGCTGAATGCGATAAAACAAGTTTCAGGTCGCTAGCATGTATAGAAAAAAAAGTACTCACCGATATCCACGAAACAAACAAACGGAATTCGACTCCGTGTTTTGAGCAATATCAGAACAAAGACGACCGTTTCCGGCGTAATTTGACGCGCTCAATGCGATAAAACAAGTTTTAGGTCGCTAGCATGTATAGGAAAAAAGTTACTAACCGATATCTGAAAAACAAACAAACGGACTCCGACTTCGTCTATCGAGCAATATCAAAACAAAGACGGCCGTTTCCGGCGTAATTTGACGCGCTGAATGCGATGCAACAAGTTTCAGGTCGCTAGCATGTATAGAAAAAAAGTTACTCACCGATATCCACGAAACAAACGATCGGAATTCGACTTCGTGTTTTGAGCAATATCAAAACAAAGACGACCGTTTCCGGCGTAATTTGACGCGCTGAATGCGATGAAACAAGTTTTAGGTCGCTAGCATGTATAGAAAAAAAGTTACCAACCGATATCTGAGAAACAAACCAAACGGACTTCGACATCTTATTTCAAGCAATATCAAAACAAAGACGGCCGTTTCCGGCGTAATTTAACGCGCTGAATGCGATAAAACAAGTTTCAGGTCGCTAGCATGTATAGAAAAAAAGTTACCCACCGATATCCACGGAACAAACAAACGGAATTCGACTCCGTGTTTTGAGCAATATCAGAACAAAGACGAGCGTTTCCGGCGTAATTTGACGCGCTGAATGCGATAAAACAAGTTTTAGGTCGCTAGCATGTATAGAAAAAAAGTTACTCACCGATATCCACGAAACAAACAAACGGAATTCGACTCCGTGTTTTGAGCAATATCAGAACAAAGACGACCGTTTCCGGCGTAATTTGACGCGCTGAATGCGATGAAACAAGTTTCAGGTCGCTAGCATGTATAGAAAAAGAGTTACTCACCGATATTCACGAAACTAACGAACGAAATTCGACTTCGTGTTTTGAGCAATATCAAAACAGAGACGACCGTTTCCGGCGTAATTTGACGCGCTGAATGCGATAAAACAAGTTTTAGGTCGCAAGCATGTATAGAAAAAGAGTTACTCACCGATATCCACGAAACAAACGAACGAAATTCGACTTCGTGTTTCGAGCAATATCAAAACAAAGACGACCGTTTCCGGCGTAATTTGACGCGCTGAATGCGATAAAACAAGTTTCAGGTCGCTAGCATGTATAGAAAAAAAGTTACTAACCAATATCTGAAAAACAAACAAACGGACTCCGACTTCGTCTATCAAGCAATATCAAAACAAAGACGGCCGTTTCCGGCGTAATTTGACGCGCTGAATGCGATGAAACTAGTTTTACGTCGCTAGCATGTATAGAAAAAGAGTTACTCACCGATATCCACGAAACAAACGAACGGAATTCGACTTCGTGTTTTGAGCAATATCAAAACAAAGACGACCGTTTCCGGCGTAATTTGACGCGCTGAATGCGATCAAACAAGTTTTAGGTCGCTAGCATGTATAGAAAAAAAGTTACTCACCAATATCCACGAAAAAAACGAACGAAATTCGACTTCGTGTTTTGAGCAATATCAAAACAGAGACGACCGTTTCCGGCGTAATTTGACGCGCTGAATGCGATAAAACAAGTTTTAGGTCGCTAGCATGTATAGAAAAAGAGTTACTCACCGATATCCACGAAACAAACGAACGAAATTCGACTTTGTGTTTCGAGCAATATCAAAACAAAGACGACCGTTTCCGGCGTAATTTGACGCGCTGAATGCGATAAAACAAGTTTCAGGTCGCTAGCATGTATAGAAAAAAAGTTACTCACCGATATCCACGAAACAAACGAACGAAATTCGACTTTGTGTTTCGAGCAATATCAAAACAAAGACGACCGTTTCCGGCGTAATTTGACGCGCTGAATGCGATAAAACAAGTTTCAGGTCGCTAGCATGTATAGAAAAAAAGTTACTCACCGATATCTGAAAAACAAACAAACGGACTCCGACTTCGTCTATCGAGCAATATCAAAACAAAGACGGCCGTTTCCGGCGTAATTTGACGCGCCGGATGCGATGAAACAAGTTTCAGGTCGCTAGCATGTATAGAAAAAGAGTTACTCACCGATATTCACGAAACTAACGAACGAAATTCGACTTCGTGTTTTGAGCAATATCAAAACAGAGACGACCGTTTCCGGCGTAATTTGACGCGCTGAATGCGATAAAACAAGTTTTAGGTCGCTAGCATGTATAGAAAAAGAGTTACTCACCGATATCCACGAAACAAACGAACGAAATTCGACTTCGTGTTTCGAGCAATATCAAAACAAAGACGACCGTTTCCGGCGTAATTTGACGCGCTGAATGCGATAAAACAAGTTTCAGGTCGCTAGCATGTATAGAAAAAAGTTACTAACCGATATCTGAAAAACAAACAAACGGACTCCGACTTCGTCTATCAAGCAATATCAAAACAAAGACGGCCGTTTCCGGCGTAATTTGACGCGCTGAATGCGATGAAACAAGTTTTAGGTCGCTAGCATGTATAGAAAAAGAGTTACTCACCGATATCCACGAAACAAACGAACGGAATTCGACTTCGTGTTTTGAGCAATATCAAAACAAAGACGACCGTTTCCGGCGTAATTTGACGCGCTGAATGCGATCAAACAAGTTTGAGGTCGCTAGCAGGTATAGAAAAAAAGTTACTCACCGATATCCACGAAAAAAACGAACGAAATTCGACTTCGTGTTTTGAGCAATATCAAAACAGAGACGACCGTTTCCGGCGTAATTTGACGCGCTAAATGCGATAAAACAAGTTTTAGGTCGCTAGCATGTATAGAAAAAGAGTTACTCACCGATATCCACGAAACAAACGAACGAAATTCGACTTCGTGTTTCGAGCAATATCAAAACAAAGACGACCGTTTCCGGCGTAATTTGACGCGCTGAATGCGATAAAACAAGTTTCAGGTCGCTAGCATGTATAGAAAAAAAGTTACTCCCCGATATCTGAAAAACAAACAAACGGACTCCGACTTCGTCTATCGAGCAATATCAAAACAAAGACGGCCGTTTCCGGCGTAATTTGACGCGCTGAATGCGATGAAACAAGTTTCAGGTCGCTAGCATGTATAGAAAAAGAGTTACTCACCGATATTCACAAAACTAACGAACGAAATTCGACTTCGTGTTTTGAGCAATATCAAAACAGAGACGACCGTTTCCGGCGTAATTTGACGCGCTGAATGCGATAAAACAAGTTTTAGGTCGCTAGCATGTATAGAAAAAGAGTTACTCACCGATATCCACGAAACAAACGAACGAAATTCGACTTCGTGTTTCGAGCAATATCAAAACAAAGACGACCGTTTCCGGCGTAATTTGACGCGCTGAATGCGATCAAACAAGTTTTAGGTCGCTAGCATGTATAGAAAAAGAGTTACTCACCGATATTCACGAAACTAACGAACGAAATTCGACTTCGTGTTTTGAGCAATATCAAAACAAAGACGGCCGTTTCCGGCGTAATTTGACGCGCTGAATACGATAAAACAAGTTTTAGGTCGCTAGCATGTATAGAAAAAAAGTTACTCACCGATATCCACGAAACAAACAAACGGAATTCGACTCCGTGTTTTGAGCAATATCAGAACAAAGACGACCGTTTCCGGCGTAATTTGACGCGCTGAATGCGATGAAACAAGTTTTAGGTCGCTAGCATGTATAGAAAAAAAGTTACCAACCGATATCTGAAAAACAAACAAACGGACTTCGACTTCGTGTTTCAAGCAATATCAAAACAAAGACGGCCGTTTCCGGCGTAATTTGACGCGCTGAATGCGATAAAACAAGTTTTAGGTCGCTAGCATGTATAGACAAAAAGTTACTTACCGATATCCACGAAACAAACAAACGGAATTCGACTCCGTGTTTTGAGCAATATCAGAACAAAGACGACCGTTTCCGGCGTAATTTGACGCGCTGAATGCGATAAAACAAGTTTTAGGTCGCTAGCATGTATAGAAAAAAAGTTACCAACCGATATCTGAAAAACAAACAAACGGACTTCGACTTCGTGTTTCAAGCAATATCAAAACAAAGACCGCCGTTTCCGGCGTAATTTGACGCGCTGAATGCGATGAAACAAGTTTTAGGTCGCTAGCATGTATAGAAAAAAAGTTACTCACCGATATCCACGAAACAAACAAACGGAATTCGACTCCGTGTTTTGAGCAATATCAAAACAAAGACGACCGTTTCCGGCGTAATTTAACGCGCTGAATGCGATGAAACAAGTTTTAGGTCGCTAGCATGTATAGAAAAAAAGTTACCAACCGATATCTGAAAAACAAACAAACGGACTTCGACTTCGTGTTTCAAGCAATATCAAAACAAAGACCGCCGTTTCCAGCGTAATTTGACGCGCTGAATGCGATAAAACAAGTTTTAGGTCGCTAGCATGTATAGAATAAAAGTTACTCACCGATATCCACGAAACAAACAAACGGATCTCGACTCCGTGTTTTGAGCAATATTGAAACAGAGACGGCCGTTTCCGGCGTAATTTGACGCGCTGAATGCGATAAAACAAGTTTCAGGTCGCTAGCATGTATAGAAAAAAAGTTACTCACCGATATTCACGAAACAAACGAACGGAATTCGACTTCGTGTTTTGAGCAATATCAAAACAAAGACGACCGTTTCCGGCGTAATTTGACGCGCTGAATGCGATGAAACAAGTTTTAGGTCGCTAGCATGTATAGAAAAAAAGTTACCAACCGATATCTGAAAAACAAACAAACGGACTCCGACTTCGTCTATCAAGCAATATCAAAACAAAGACGGCCGTTTCCGGCGTAATTTGACGCGCTGAATGCGATGAAACAAGTTTTAGGTCGCTAGCATGTATAGAAAAAAAGTTACTCACCGATATCCACGAAACAAACGAACGGAATTCGACTTCGTGTTTTAAGCAATATCAGAACAAAGACGACCGTTTCCGGCGTAATTTGACGGGCTGAATGCGATAAAACAAGTTTTAGGTCGCTAGCATGTATCGAAAAAAAGTTACTCACCGATATCCAGGAAACAAACAAACGGAATTCGACTCCGTGTTCCGAGCAATATCAGAACAAAGACGACCGTCTCCGGCGTAATTTGACGTGCTGAATGCGATAAAACAAGTTTTAGGTCGCTAGCATATATAGAAAAAAAGTTACTCACCGATATCCACGAAACAAACAAACGGAATTCGACTCCGTGTTTTGAGCAATATCAGAACAAAGACGACCGTTTCCGGCGTAATTTGACGCGCTGAATGCGATGAAACAAGTTTTAGGTCGATAGCATGTATAGAAAATAAGTTACTAACCGATATCTGAAAAACAAACAAACGGACTCCGACTTCGTCTATCGAGCAATATCAAAACAAAGACGGCCGTTTTCGGCGTAATTTGACGCGCTGAATGCGATGAAACAAGTTTCAGGTCGCTAGCATGTATAGAAAAAAAGTTACTCACCGATATCCACGAAACAAACGAACGGAATTCGACTTCGTGTTTTGAGCAATATCAAAACAAAGACGACCGTTTCCGGCGTAATTTGACGCGCTGAATGCGATGAAACAAGTTTTAGGTCGCTAGCATGTATAGAAAAAAAGTTTCCAACCGATATCTGAAAAACAAACAAACGGACTTCGACTTCGTGTTTCAAGCAATATCAAAACAAAGACGGCCGTTTCCGGCGTAATTTGACGCGCTGAATGCGATAAAACAAGTTTCAGGTCGCTAGCATGTATAGAAAAAAAGTTACTCACCGATATCCACGAAACAAACAAACGGAATTCGACTCCGTGTTTTGAGCAATATCAGAACAAAGACGACCGTTTCCGGCGTAATTTGACGCGCTGATTGCGATGAAACAAGTTTTAGGTCGCTAGCATGTATAGAAAAAAAGTTACTCACCGATATCCACGAAACAAACAAACGGAATTCGACTCCGTGTTTTAAGCAATATCAAAACAAAGACGACCGTTTCCGGCGTGATTTGACAGGCTGAATGCGATAAAACAAGTTTTAGGTCGCTAGCATGTATAGAAAAAAAGTTACTCACCGATATCCACGAAACAAACAAACGGAATTCGACTCCGTGTTTTAAGCAATATCAGAACAAAGACGACCGTTTCCGGCGTAATTTGACGCGCTGAATGCGACGAAACAAGTTTTAGGTCGCTAGCATGTATCGAAAAAAAGTTACTAACCGATATCTGAAAAACAAACAAACGGACTCCGACTCGTCTATCAAGCAATATCAAAACAGAGACGGCCGTTTCCGGCGTAATTTGACGCGCTGAATGCGATGAAACAAGTTTCAGGTCGCTAGCATGTATAGAAAAAAAGTTACTCACCGATATCCACGAAACAAACGAACGGAATTCGACTTCGTGTTTTGAGCAATATCAAAACAAAGACGACCGTTTCCGGCGTAATTTGACGCGCTGAATGCGATGAAACAAGTTTTAGGTCGCTAGCATGTATAGAAAAAAAGTTACCAACCGATATCTGAAAAACAAACAAACGGACTTCGACTTCGTGTTTCAAGCAATATCAAAACAAAGACGGCCGTTTCCGGCGTAATTTGACGCGCTGAATGCGATGAAACAAGTTTCAGGTCGCTAGCATGTATAGAAAAAAAGTTACTCACCGATATCCACGAAACAAACGAACGGAATTCGACTTCGTGTTTTGAGCAATATCAAAACAAAGACGACCGTTTCCAGCGTAATTTAACGCGCTGAATGCGATGAAACAAGTTTTAGGTCGCTAGCATGTATAGAAAAAAAGTTACCAACCGATATCTGAAAAACAAACAAACGGACTTCGACTTCGTGTTTCAAGCAATATCAAAACAAAGACCGCCGTTTCCGGCGTAATTTGACGCGCTGAATGCGATGAAACAAGTTTTAGGTCGCTAGCTTGTATAGAAAAAAAGTTACTCACCGATATCCACGAAACAAACGAACGGAATTCGACTTCGTGTTCTGAGCAATATCAAAACAAAGACGACCGTTTCCGGCGTAATTTGACGCGCTGAATGCGATGAAACAAGTTTTAGGTCGCTAGCATGTATAGAAAAAAAGTTACTCACCGATATCCCCGAAACAACGAACGGAATTCGACTTCGTGTTTTGAGCAATATCAAAACAAAGACGACCGGTTCCGGCGTAATTTGACGCGCTGAATGCGATAAAACAAGTTTTAGATCGCTAGCATGTATAGAAAAAAAGTTACTCACCGATATCCACGAAACAAACAAACGGAATTCGACTCCGTGTTCTGAGCAATATCAGAACAAAGACGACCGTATCCGGCGTAATTTGACGCGCTGAATGCGATAAAACAAGTTTTAGGTCGATAGCATGTATAGAAAATAAGTTACTCACCGATATCCACGAAACAAACGAACGGAATTCGACTTCGTGTTTTAAGCAATATCAGAACAAAGACGACCGTTTCCGGCGTAATTTGACGGGCTGAATGCGATAAAACAAGTTTCAGGTCGCTAGCATGTATAGAAAAAAAGTTACTCACCGATATCCACGAAACAAACAAACGGAATTCGACTCCGTGTTTTGAGCAATATCAGAACAAAGACGACCGTTTCCGGCGTAATTTGACGCGCTGATTGCGATGAAACAAGTTTTAGGTCGCTAGCATGTATAGAAAAAAAGTTACTCACCGATATCCACGAAACAAACAAACGGAATTCGACTCCGTGTTTTAAGCAATATCAAAACAAAGACGACCGTTTCCGGCGTGATTTGACAGGCTGAATGCGATAAAACAAGTTTTAGGTCGCTAGCATGTATAGAAAAAAAGTTACTCACCGATATCCACGAAACAAACAAACGGAATTCGACTCCGTGTTTTGAGCAATATCAGAACAAAGACGACCGTTTCCGGCGTAATTTGACGCGCTGAATGCGACGAAACAAGTTTTAGGTCGCTAGCATGTATCGAAAAAAAGTTACTAACCGATATCTGAAAAACAAACAAACGGACTCCGACTCGTCTATCAAGCAATATCAAAACAGAGACGGCCGTTTCCGGCGTAATTTGACGCGCTGAATGCGATGAAACAAGTTTCAGGTCGCTAGCATGTATAGAAAAAAAGTTACTCACCGATATCCACGAAACAAACGAACGGAATTCGACTTCGTGTTTTGAGCAATATCAAAACAAAGACGACCGTTTCCGGCGTAATTTGACGCGCTGAATGCGATGAAACAAGTTTTAGGTCGCTAGCATGTATAGAAAAAAAGTTACCAACCGATATCTGAAAAACAAACAAACGGACTTCGACTTCGTGTTTCAAGCAATATCAAAACAAAGACGGCCGTTTCCGGCGTAATTTGACGCGCTGAATGCGATGAAACAAGTTTCAGGTCGCTAGCATGTATAGAAAAAAAGTTACTCACCGATATCCACGAAACAAACGAACGGAATTCGACTTCGTGTTTTGAGCAATATCAAAACAAAGACGACCGTTTCCAGCGTAATTTAACGCGCTGAATGCGATGAAACAAGTTTTAGGTCGCTAGCATGTATAGAAAAAAAGTTACCAACCGATATCTGAAAAACAAACAAACGGACTTCGACTTCGTGTTTCAAGCAATATTAAAACAAAGACCGCCGTTTCCGGCGTAATTTGACGCGCTGAATGCGATGAAACAAGTTTTAGGTCGCTAGCTTGTATAGAAAAAAAGTTACTCACCGATATCCACGAAACAAACGAACGGAATTCGACTTCGTGTTCTGAGCAATATCAAAACAAAGACGACCGTTTCCGGCGTAATTTGACGCGCTGAATGCGATGAAACAAGTTTTAGGTCGCTAGCATGTATAGAAAAAAAGTTACTCACCGATATCCCCGAAACAACGAACGGAATTCGACTTCGTGTTTTGAGCAATATCAAAACAAAGACGACCGGTTCCGGCGTAATTTGACGCGCTGAATGCGATAAAACAAGTTTTAGATCGCTAGCATGTATAGAAAAAAAGTTACTCACCGATATCCACGAAACAAACAAACGGAATTCGACTCCGTGTTCTGAGCAATATCAGAACAAAGACGACCGTATCCGGCGTAATTTGACGCGCTGAATGCGATAAAACAAGTTTTAGGTCGCTAGCATGTATAGAAAAAAAGTTACTCACCGATATCCACGAAACAAACGAACGGAATTCGACTTCGTGTTTTAAGCAATATCAGAACAAAGACGACCGTTTCCGGCGTAATTTGACGGGCTGAATGCGATAAAACAAGTTTGAGGTCGCTAGCATGTATCAAAAAAAAGTTACTCACCGATATCCACGAAACAAACAAACGGAATTCGACTCCGTGTTTCGAGCAATATCAGAACAAAGACGACCGTTTCCGGCGTAATTTGACGTGCTGAATGCGATAAAACAAGTTTTAGGTCGCTAGCATATATAGAAAAAAAGTTACTCACCGATATCCACGAAACAAACAAACGGAATTCGACTCCGTGTTTCGAGCAATATCAGAACAAAGACGACCGTTTCCGGCGTAATTTGACGCGCTGAATGCGACGGAACAAGTTTTAGGTCGCTAGCATGTATCGAAAAAAAGTTACTCACCGATATCCACGAAACAAACAAACGGAATTCGACTCCGTGTTTCGAGCAATATCAGAACAAAGACGACCGTTTCCGGCGTAATTTGACGCGCTGAATGCGACGAAACAAGTTTTAGGTCGCTAGCATGTATCGAAAAAAAGTTACTCACCGATATCCACGAAACAAACCAACGGAATTCGACTCCGTGTTTCGAGCAATATCAGAACAAAGACGACCGTTTCCGGCGTAATTTGACGCGCTGAATGCGACGAAACAAGTTTTAGGTCGCTAGCATGTATCGAAAAAAAGTTACTAACCGATATCCACGAAACAAACCAACGGAATTCGACTCCGTGTTTCGAGCAATATCAGAACAAAGACGACCGTTTCCGGCGTAATTTGACGCGCTGAATGCGACGAAACAAGTTTTAGGTCGCTAGCATGTATCGAAAAAAAGTTACTAACCGATATCTGAAAAACAAACAAACGGACTCCGACTCGTCTATCGAGCAATATCAAAACAGAGACGGCCGTTTCTGGCGTAATTTGACGCGCTGAATGCGATGAAACAAGTTTCAGGTCGCTAGCATGTATAGAAAAAAAGTTACTCACCGATATCCACGAAACAAACGAACGGAATTCGACTTCGTGTTTTGAGCAATATCAAAACAAAGACGACTGTTTCCGGCGTAATTTGACGCGCTGAATGCGATGAAACAAGTTTAGGTCGCTAGCATGTATAGAAAAAAAGTTACCAACCGATATCTGAAAAACAAACAAACGGACTTCGACTTCGTGTTTCAAGCAATATCAAAACAAAGACGGCCGTTTCCGGCGTAATTTGACGCGCTGAATGCGACGAAACAAGTTTTAGGTCGCTAGCATGTATCGAAAAAAAGTTACTAACCGATATCTGAAAAACAAACAAACGGACTCCGACTCGTCTATCGAGCAATATCAAAACAGAGACGGCCGTTTCTGGCGTAATTTGACGCGCTGAATGCGATAAAACAAGTTTTAGGTCGCTAGCATGTATAGAAAAAAAGTTACTCACCGATATCCACGAAACAAACGAACGGAATTCGACTTCGTGTTTCAAGCAATATCAGAACAAAGACGACCGTTTCCGGCGTAATTTGACGGGCTGAATGCGATAGAACAAGTTTGAGGTCGCTAGCATGTATCAAAAAAAAGTTACTCACCGATATCCACGAAACAAACAAACGGAATTCGACTCCGTGTTTCGAGCAATATCAGAACAAAGACGACCGTTTCCGGCGTAATTTGACGTGCTGAATGCGATAAAAAAAGTTTTAGGTCGCTAGCATATATAGAAAAAAAGTTACTCACCGATATCCACGAAACAAACAAACGGAATTCGACTCCGTGTTTCGAGCAATATCAGAACAAAGACGACCGTTTCCGGCGTAATTTGACGCGCTGAATGCGACGGAACAAGTTTGAGGTCGCTAGCATGTATCGAAAAAAAGTTACTCACCGATATCCACGAAACAAACGAACGGAATTCGACTCCGTGTTTCGAGCAATATCAGAACAAAGACGACCGTTTCCGGCGTAATTTGACGCGCTGAATGCGACGAAACAAGTTTTAGGTCGCTAGCATGTATCGAAAAAAAGTTACTCACCGATATCCACGAAACAAACAAACGGAATTCGACTCCGTGTTTCGAGCAATATCAGAACAAAGACGACCGTTTCCGGCGTAATTTGACGCGCTGAATGCGATGAAACAAGTTTCAGGTCGCTAGCATGTATAGAAAAAAAGTTACTCACCGATATCCACGAAACAAACGAACGGAATTCGACTTCGTGTTTTGAGCAATATCAAAACAAAGACGACCGTTTCCAGCGTAATTTAACGCGCTGAATGCGATGAAACAAGTTTTAGGTCGCTAGCATGTATAGAAAAAAAGTTACCAACCGATATCTGAAAAACAAACAAACGGACTTCGACTTCGTGTTTCAAGCAATATCAAAACAAAGACGGCCGTTTCCGGCGTAATTTGACGCGCTGAATGCGACGAAACAAGTTTTAGGTCGCTAGCATGTATCGAAAAAAAGTTACTAACCGATATCTGAAAAACAAACAAACGGACTCCGACTCGTCTATCGAGCAATATCAAAACAAAGACGGCCGTTTCCGGCGTAATTTGACGCGCTGAATGCGATAAAACAAGTTTCAGGTCGCTAGCATGTATAGAAAAAAAGTTACTCACCGATATCCACGAAACAAACAAACGGAATTCGACTCCGTGTTTTGAGCAATATCAGAACAAAGACGACCGTTTCCGGCGTAATTTGACGCGCTGATTGCGATGAAACAAGTTTTAGGTCGCTAGCATGTATAGAAAAAAAGTTACTCACCGATATCCACGAAACAAACAAACGGAATTCGACTCCGTGTTTTAAGCAATATCAAAACAAAGACGACCGTTTCCGGCGTAATTTGACAGGCTGAATGCGATAAAACAAGTTTTAGGTCGCTAGCATGTATAGAAAAAAAGTTACTCACCGATATCCACGAAACAAACAAACGGAATTCGACTCCGTGTTTTAAGCAATATCAGAACAAAGACGACCGTTTCCGGCGTAATTTGACGCGTTGAATGCGACGAAACAAGTTTTGGGTCGCTAGCATGTATCGAAAAAAAGTTACTAACCGATATCTGAAAAAAAAACAAACGGACTCCGACTCGTCTATCGAGCAATATCAAAACAGAGACGGCCGTTTCCGGCGTAATTTGACGCGCTGAATGCGATGAAACAAGTTTCAGGTCGCTAGCATGTATAGAAAAAAAGTTACTCACCGATATCCACGAAACAAACGAACGGAATTCGACTTCGTGTTTTGAGCAATATCAAAACAAAGACGACCGTTTCCAGCGTAATTTAACGCGCTGAATGCGATGAAACAAGTTTTAGGTCGCTAGCATGTATAGAAAAAAAGTTACCAACCGATATCTGAAAAACAAACAAACGGACTTCGACTTCGTGTTTCAAGCAATATCAAAACAAAGACCGCCGTTTCCGGCGTAATTTGACGCGCTGAATGCGATGAAACAAGTTTCAGGTCGCTAGCATGTATAGAAAAAAAGTTACTCACCGATATCCACGAAACAAACGAACGGAATTCGACTTCGTGTTTTGAGCAATATCAAAACAAAGACGACCGTTTCCGGCGTAATTTGACGCGCTGAATGCGATGAAACAAGTTTTAGGTCGCTAGCATGTATAGAAAAAAAGTTACCAACCGATATCTGAAAAACAAACAAACGGACTTCGACTTCGTGTTTCAAGCAATATCAAAACAAAGACGGCCGTTTCCGGCGTAATTTGACGCGCTGAATGCGATGAAACAAGTTTCAGGTCGCTAGCATGTATAGAAAAAAAGGTACTCACCGATATCCACGAAACAAACGAACGGAATTCGACTTCGTGTTTTGAGCAATATCAAAACAAAGACGACCGTTTCCAGCGTAATTTAACGCGCTGAATGCGATGAAACAAGTTTTAGGTCGCTAGCATGTATAGAAAAAAAGTTACCAACCGATATCTGAAAAACAAACAAACGGACTTCGACTTCGTGTTTCAAGCAATATCAAAACAAAGACCGCCGTTTCCGGCGTAATTTGACGCGCTGAATGCGATGAAACAAGTTTGAGGTCGCTAGCTTGTATAGAAAAAAAGTTACTCACCGATATCCACGAAACAAACGAACGGAATTCGACTTCGTGTTCTGAGCAATATCAAAACAAAGACGACCGTTTCCGGCGTAATTTGACGCGCTGAATGCGATGAAACAAGTTTTAGGTCGCTAGCATGTATAGAAAAAAAGTTACTCACCGATATCCCCGAAACAACGAACGGAATTCGACTTCGTGTTTTGAGCAATATCAAAACAAAGACGACCGGTTCCGGCGTAATTTGACGCGCTGAATGCGATAAAACAAGTTTTAGATCGCTAGCATGTATAGAAAAAAAGTTACTCACCGATATCCACGAAACAAACAAACGGAATTCGACTCCGTGTTCTGAGCAATATCAGAACAAAGACGACCGTATCCGGCGTAATTTGACGCGCTGAATGCGATAAAACAAGTTTTAGGTCGCTAGCATGTATAGAAAAAAAGTTACTCACCGATATCCACGAAACAAACGAACGGAATTCGACTTCGTGTTTTGAGCAATATCAGAACAAAGACGACCGTTTCCGGCGTAATTTGACGGGCTGAATGCGATAAAACAAGTTTGAGGTCGCTAGCATGTATCAAAAAAAAGTTACTCACCGATATCCACGAAACAAACAAACGGAATTCGACTCCGTGTTTCGAGCAATATCAGAACAAAGACGACCGTTTCCGGCGTAATTTGACGTGCTGAATGCGATAAAACAAGTTTTAGGTCGCTAGCATATATAGAAAAAAAGTTACTCACCGATATCCACGAAACAAACAAACGGAATTCGACTCCGTGTTTCGAGCAATATCAGAACAAAGACGACCGTTTCCGGCGTAATTTGACGCGCTGAATGCGACGGAACAAGTTTTAGGTCGCTAGCATGTATCGAAAAAAAGTTACTCACCGATATCCACGAAACAAACAAACGGAATTCGACTCCGTGTTTCGAGCAATATCAGAACAAAGACGACCGTTTCCGGCGTAATTTGACGCGCTGAATGCGACGAAACAAGTTTTAGGTCGCTAGCATGTATCGAAAAAAAGTTACTCACCGATATCCACGAAACAAACCAACGGAATTCGACTCCGTGTTTCGAGCAATATCAGAACAAAGACGACCGTTTCCGGCGTAATTTGACGCGCTGAATGCGACGAAACAAGTTTTGGGTCGCTAGCATGTATCGAAAAAAAGTTACTAACCGATATCTGAAAAACAAACAAACGGACTCCGACTCGTCTATCGAGCAATATCAAAACAGAGACGGCCGTTTCTGGCGTAATTTGACGCGCTGAATGCGATGAAACAAGTTTCAGGTCGCTAGCATGTATAGAAAAAAAGTTACTCACCGATATCCACGAAACAAACGAACGGAATTCGACTTCGTGTTTTGAGCAATATCAAAACAAAGACGACTGTTTCCGGCGTAATTTGACGCGCTGAATGCGATGAAACAAGTTTAGGTCGCTAGCATGTATAGAAAAAAAGTTACCAACCGATATCTGAAAAACAAACAAACGGACTTCGACTTCGTGTTTCAAGCAATATCAAAACAAAGACGGCCGTTTCCGGCGTAATTTGACGCGCTGAATGCGACGAAACAAGTTTTAGGTCGCTAGCATGTATCGAAAAAAAGTTACTAACCGATATCTGAAAAACAAACAAACGGACTCCGACTCGTCTATCGAGCAATATCAAAACAGAGACGGCCGTTTCTGGCGTAATTTGACGCGCTGAATGCGATAAAACAAGTTTTAGGTCGCTAGCATGTATAGAAAAAAAGTTACTCACCGATATCCACGAAACAAACGAACGGAATTCGACTTCGTGTTTCAAGCAATATCAGAACAAAGACGACCGTTTCCGGCGTAATTTGACGGGCTGAATGCGATAGAACAAGTTTGAGGTCGCTAGCATGTATCAAAAAAAAGTTACTCACCGATATCCACGAAACAAACAAACGGAATTCGACTCCGTGTTTCGAGCAATATCAGAACAAAGACGACCGTTTCCGGCGTAATTTGACGTGCTGAATGCGATAAAAAAAGTTTTAGGTCGCTAGCATATATAGAAAAAAAGTTACTCACCGATATCCACGAAACAAACAAACGGAATTCGACTCCGTGTTTCGAGCAATATCAGAACAAAGACGACCGTTTCCGGCGTAATTTGACGCGCTGAATGCGACGGAACAAGTTTGAGGTCGCTAGCATGTATCGAAAAAAAGTTACTCACCGATATCCACGAAACAAACGAACGGAATTCGACTCCGTGTTTCGAGCAATATCAGAACAAAGACGACCGTTTCCGGCGTAATTTGACGCGCTGAATGCGACGAAACAAGTTTTAGGTCGCTAGCATGTATCGAAAAAAAGTTACTCACCGATATCCACGAAACAAACAAACGGAATTCGACTCCGTGTTTCGAGCAATATCAGAACAAAGACGACCGTTTCCGGCGTAATTTGACGCGCTGAATGCGATGAAACAAGTTTCAGGTCGCTAGCATGTATAGAAAAAAAGTTACTCACCGATATCCACGAAACAAACGAACGGAATTCGACTTCGTGTTTTGAGCAATATCAAAACAAAGACGACCGTTTCCAGCGTAATTTAACGCGCTGAATGCGATGAAACAAGTTTTAGGTCGCTAGCATGTATAGAAAAAAAGTTACCAACCGATATCTGAAAAACAAACAAACGGACTTCGACTTCGTGTTTCAAGCAATATCAAAACAAAGACGGCCGTTTCCGGCGTAATTTGACGCGCTGAATGCGACGAAACAAGTTTTAGGTCGCTAGCATGTATCGAAAAAAAGTTACTAACCGATATCTGAAAAACAAACAAACGGACTCCGACTCGTCTATCGAGCAATATCAAAACAAAGACGGCCGTTTCCGGCGTAATTTGACGCGCTGAATGCGATAAAACAAGTTTCAGGTCGCTAGCATGTATAGAAAAAAAGTTACTCACCGATATCCACGAAACAAACAAACGGAATTCGACTCCGTGTTTTGAGCAATATCAGAACAAAGACGACCGTTTCCGGCGTAATTTGACGCGCTGATTGCGATAAAACAAGTTTTAGGTCGCTAGCATGTATAGAAAAAAAGTTACTCACCGATATCCACGAAACAAACAAACGGAATTCGACTCCGTGTTTTAAGCAATATCAAAACAAAGACGACCGTTTCCGGCGTAATTTGACAGGCTGAATGCGATAAAACAAGTTTTAGGTCGCTAGCATGTATAGAAAAAAAGTTACTCACCGATATCCACGAAACAAACAAACGGAATTCGACTCCGTGTTTTAAGCAATATCAGAACAAAGACGACCGTTTCCGGCGTAATTTGACGCGCTGAATGCGACGAAACAAGTTTTAGGTCGCTAGCATGTATCGAAAAAAAGTTACTAACCGATATCTGAAAAACAAACAAACGGACTCCGACTCGTCTATCGAGCAATATCAAAACAGAGACGGCCGTTTCCGGCGTAATTTGACGCGCTGAATGCGATGAAACAAGTTTCAGGTCGCTAGCATGTATAGAAAAAAAGTTACTCACCGATATCCACGAAACAAACGAACGGAATTCGACTTCGTGTTTTGAGCAATATCAAAACAAAGACGACCGTTTCCGGCGTAATTTGACGCGCTGAATGCGATGAAACAAGTTTTAGGTCGCTAGCATGTATAGAAAAAAAGTTACCAACCGATATCTGAATAACAAACAAACGGACTTCGACTTCGTGTTTCAAGCAATATCAAAACAAAGACGGCCGTTTCCGGCGTAATTTGACGCGCTGAATGCGATGAAACAAGTTTCAGGTCGCTAGCATGTATAGAAAAAAAGTTACTCACCGATATCCACGAAACAAACGAACGGAATTCGACTTCGTGTTTTGAGCAATATCAAAACAAAGACGACCGTTTCCAGCGTAATTTAACGCGCTGAATGCGATGAAACAAGTTTTAGGTCGCTAGCATGTATAGAAAAAAAGTTACCAACCGATATCTGAAAAACAAACAAACGGACTTCGACTTCGTGTTTCAAGCAATATCAAAACAAAGACCGCCGTTTCCGGCGTAATTTGACGCGCTGAATGCGATGAAACAAGTTTCAGGTCGCTAGCATGTATAGAAAAAAAGTTACTCACCGATATCCACGAAACAAACGAACGGAATTCGACTTCGTGTTTTGAGCAATATCAAAACAAAGACGACCGTTTCCGGCGTAATTTGACGCGCTGAATGCGATGAAACAAGTTTTAGGTCGCTAGCATGTATAGAAAAAAAGTTACCAACCGATATCTGAATAACAAACAAACGGACTTCGACTTCGTGTTTCAAGCAATATCAAAACAAAGACGGCCGTTTCCGGCGTAATTTGACGCGCTGAATGCGATGAAACAAGTTTCAGGTCGCTAGCATGTATAGAAAAAAAGTTACTCACCGATATCCACGAAACAAACGAACGGAATTCGACTTCGTGTTTTGAGCAATATCAAAACAAAGACGACCGTTTCCAGCGTAATTTAACGCGCTGAATGCGATGAAACAAGTTTTAGGTCGCTAGCATGTATAGAAAAAAAGTTACCAACCGATATCTGAAAAACAAACAAACGGACTTCGACTTCGTGTTTCAAGCAATATCAAAACAAAGACCGCCGTTTCCGGCGTAATTTGACGCGCTGAATGCGATGAAACAAGTTTTAGGTCGCTAGCTTGTATAGAAAAAAAGTTACTCACCGATATCCACGAAACAAACGAACGGAATTCGACTTCGTGTTTTGAGCAATATCAAAACAAAGACGACCGTTACCGGCGTAATTTGACGCGCTGAATGCGATGAAACAAGTTTTAGGTCGCTAGCATGTATAGAAAAAAAGTTACTCACCGATATCCACGAAACAAACGAACGGAATTCGACTTCGTGTTTTGAGCAATATCAAAACAAAGACGACCGGTTCCGGCGTAATTTGACGCGCTGAATGCGATAAAACAAGTTTTAGATCGCTAGCATGTATAGAAAAAAAGTTACTCACCGATATCCACGAAACAAACAAACGGAATTCGACTCCGTGTTCTGAGCAATATCAGAACAAAGACGACCGTATCCGGCGTAATTTGACGCGCAGAATGCGATAAAACAAGTTTTAGGTCGCTAGCATGTATAGAAAAAAAGTTACTCACCGATATCCACGAAACAAACGAACGGAATTCGACTTCGTGTTTTAAGCAATATCAGAACAAAGACGACCGTTTCCGGCGTAATTTGACGGGCTGAATGCGATAAAACAAGTTTGAGGTCGCTAGCATGTATCAAAAAAAAGTTACTCACCGATATCCACGAAACAAACAAACGGAATTCGACTCCGTGTTTCGAGCAATATCAGAACAAAGACGACCGTTTCCGGCGTAATTTGACGTGCTGAATGCGATAAAACAAGTTTTAGGTCGCTAGCATATATAGAAAAGAAGTTACTCACCGATATCCACGAAACAAACAAACGGAATTCGACTCCGTGTTTCGAGCAATATCAGAACAAAGACGACCGTTTCCGGCGTAATTTGACGCGCTGAATGCGACGGAACAAGTTTTAGGTCGCTAGCATGTATCGAAAAAAAGTTACTCACCGATATCCACGAAACAAACAAACGGAATTCGACTCCGTGTTTCGAGCAATATCAGAACAAAGACGACCGTTTCCGGCGTAATTTGACGCGCTGAATGCGACGAAACAAGTTTTAGGTCGCTAGCATGTATCGAAAAAAAGTTACTCACCGATATCCACGAAACAAACAAACGGAATTCGACTCCGTGTTTCGAGCAATATCAGAACAAAGACGACCGTTTCCGGCGTAATTTGACGCGCTGAATGCGACGAAACAAGTTTTAGGTCGCTAGCATGTATCGAAAAAAAGTTACTAACCGATATCTGAAAAACAAACAAACGGACTCCAACTCGTCTATCGAGCAATATCAAAACAGAGACGGCCGTTTCTGGCGTAATTTGACGCGCTGAATGCGATGAAACAAGTTTCAGGTCGCTAGCATGTATAGAAAAAAAAGTTACTCACCGATATCCACGAAACAAACGAACGGAATTCGACTTCGTGTTTTGAGCAATATCAAAACAAAGACGACTGTTTCCGGCGTAATTTGACGCGCTGAATGCGATGATACAAGTTTAGGTCGCTAGCATGTATAGAAAAAAAGTTACCAACCGATATCTGAAAAACAAACAAACGGACTTCGACTTCGTGTTTCAAGCAATATCAAAACAAAGACGGCCGTTTCCGGCGTAATTTGACGCGCTGAATGCGACGAAACAAGTTTTAGGTCGCTAGCATGTATCGAAAAAAAGTTACTAACCGATATCTGAAAAACAAACAAACGGACTCCGACTCGTCTATCGAGCAATATCAAAACAGAGACGGCCGTTTCTGGCGTAATTTGACGCGCTGAATGCGATGAAACAAGTTTCAGGTCGCTAGCATGTATAGAAAAAAAGTTACTCACCGATATCCACGAAACAAACGAACGGAATTCGACTACGTGTTTTGAGCAATATCAAAACAAAGACGACTGTTTCCGGCGTAATTTGACGCGCTGAATGCGATGAAACAAGTTTAGGTCGCTAGCATGTATAGAAAAAAAGTTACCAACCGATATCTGAAAAACAAACAAACGGACTTCGACTTCGTGTTTCAAGCAATATCGAAACAAAGACGGCCGTTTCCGGCGTAATTTGACGCGCTGAATGCGACGAAACAAGTTTTAGGTCGCTATCATGTATAGAAAAAAAGTTACTAACCGATATCTGAAAAACAAACAAACGGACTCCGACTTCGTCTATCGAGCAATATCAAAACAAAGACGGCCGTTTCCGGCGTAATTTGACGCGCTGAATGCGATGAAACAAGTTTCAGGTCGCTAGCATGTATAGAAAAAAAGTTACTCACCGATATCCACGAAACAAACGAACGGAATTCGACTTCGTGTTGTGAGCAATATCAAAACAAAGATGACTGTTTCCGGCGTAATTTGACGCGCTGAATGCGATGAAACAAGGTTAGGTCGCTAGCATGTATAGAAAAAAAGTTACCAACCGATATCTGAAAAACAAACAAACGGACTTCGACTTCGTGTTTCAAGCAATATCAAAACAAAGACGGCCGTTTCCGGCGTAATTTGACGCGCTGAATGCGACGAAACAAGTTTTAGGTCGCTAGCATGTATAGAAAAAAAGTTACTAACCGATATCTGAAAAACAAACAAACGGACTCCGACTTCGTCTATCGAGCAATATCAAAACAAAGACGGCCGTTTCCGGCGTAATTTGACGCGCTGAATGCGATGAAACAAGTTTCAGGTCGCTAGCGTGTATAGAAAAAAAGTTTTTCACCGATATCCACTAAACAAACGAACGGAATTCGAGTTCGTGTTTTAAGCAATATCAAAACAAAGACGACCGTTTCCAGCGTAATTTGACGCGCTGAATGCGAAGAAAAAAGTTTTAGGTCGCTAGCATGTATAGAAGAAAAGTTACCAACCGATATCTGAAAAACAAACAAACGGACTCCGACTTCGTCTATCGAGCAATATCAAAACAAAGACGGCCGTTTCCGGCGTAATTTGACGCGCTGAATGCGATGAAACAAGTTTTAGGTCGCTAGCATGTATAGAAAAAAAGTTACTCACCGATATCCACGAAACAAACGAACGGAATTCGACTTCGTGTTTTGAGCAATATCAAAACAAAGACGACCGTTTCCGGCGTAATTTGACGCGCTGAATGCGATGAAACAAGTTTTAGGTCGCTAGCATGTATAGAAAAAAAGTTACTTACCGATATCCACGAAACAAACGAACGGAATTCGACTTCGTGTTTTGAGCAATATCAAAACAAAGACGACCGTTTCCGGCGTAATTTGATGCGCTGAATGCGATGAAACAAGTTTTAGGTCGCTAGCATGTATAGAAAAAAAGTTACTCACCGATATCCACGAAACAAACGAACGGAATTCGACTTCGTGTTTTGAGCAATATCAAAACAAAGACGACCGGTTCCGGCGTAATTTGACGCGCTGAATGCGATAAAACAAGTTTCAGGTCGCTAGCATGTATAGAAAAAAAGTTACTCACCGATATCCACGAAACAAACAAACGGAATTCGACTCCGTGTTTTGAGCAATATCAGAACAAAGACGACCGTTATCGGCGTAATTTGACGCGCTGATTGCGATGAAACAAGTTTTAGGTCGCTTGCATGTATAGAAAAAAAGTTACTCACCGATATCCACGAAAAAAACAAACGGAATTCGACTCCGTGTTTTGAGCAATATCAGAACAAAGACGACCGTTTCCGGCGTAATTTGACGCGCTGATTGCGATGAAACAAGTTTTAGGTCGCTAGCATGTATAGAAAAAAAGTTACTAACCGATATCTGAAAAACAAACAAACGGACTCCGACTTCGTCTATCGAGCAATATTAAAACAAAGACGGCCGTTTCCGGCGTAATTTGACGCGCTGAATGCGATGAAACAAGTTTCAGGTCGCTAGCATGTATAGAAGAAAAGTTACTCACCGATATCCACGAAACAAACGAACGGAATTCAACTTCGTGTTTTGAGCAATATCAAAACAAAGACGACCGTTTCTGGCGTAATTTGATGCGCTGAATGCAATGAAACAAGTTTCAGGTCGCTAGCATGTATAGAAAAAAAGTTACCAACCGATATCTGAAAAACAAACAAACGGACTTCGACTTCGTGTTTCAAGCAATATCAAAACAAAGACCGCCGTTTCCGGCGTAATTTGACGCGCTGGATGCGATAAAACAAGTTTTAGGTCGCTAGCATGTATAGAAAAAAAGTTACCAACCGATATCTGAAAAACAAACAAACGGACTTCGCCTTCGTGTTTCAAGCAATATCAGAACAAAGACGACTGTTTCCGACGTAATTTGACGCGCTGAATGCGATGAAACAAGTTTTAGGTCGCTAGCATGTATAGAAAAAAAGTTACTGACCCATATCTGAAAAACAAACAAACGGACTCCGACTTGGTCTATCGAGCAATATCAAAACAAAGACGGCCGTTTCCGGCGTAATTTGACGCGCTGAATGCGATGAAACAAGTTTCAGGTCGCTAGCATGGATAGAAAAAAAGTTACTCACCGATATCCCCGAAACAAACGAACGGAATTCGACTTCGTGTTTTGAGCAATATCAAAACAAAGACGACCGTTTCCGGCGTAATTCAACGCGCTGAATGCGATGAAACAAGTTTCAGGTCGCTAGCATGTATAGAAAAAAAGTTACCAACCGATATCTGAAAAACAAACAAACGGACTTCGACTTCGTGTTTCAAGCAATATCAGAACAAAGACGACTGTTTCCGACGTAATTTGACGCGCTGAATACGATGAAACAAGTTTTAGGTCGCTAGCATGTATAGAAAAAAAGTTACTAACCCATATCTGAAAAACAAACAAACGGACTCCGACTTCGTCTATCGAGCAATATCAAAACAAAGACGGCCGTTTCCGGCGTAATTTGACGCGCTGAATGCGATGAAACAAGTTTCAGGTCGCTAGCATGTATAGAAAAAAAGTTACTCACCGATATCCACGAAACAAACGAACGGAATTCGACTTCGTGTTTTGAGCAATATCAAAACAAAGACGACCGTTTCCGGCGTAATTTAACGCGCTGAATGCGATGAAACAAGTTTTAGGTCGCTAGCATGTATAGAAAAAAAGTTACCAACCGATATCTGAAAAACAAACAAACGGACTTCGACTTCGTGTTTCAAGCAATATCAAAACAAAGACCGCCGTTTCCGGCGTAACTTGACGCGCTGAATGCGATAAAACAAGTTTTAGGTCGCTAGCATGTATAGAAAAAAAGTTACTCACCGATATCCACGAAACAAACAAACGGAATTTGACTCCGTGTTTCGAGCAATATCAAAACAGAGACGGCCGTTTCCGGCGTAATTTGACGCGCTGAATGCGATAAAACAAGTTTCAGGTCGCTTGCATGTATAGAAAAAAAGTTACTTACTGATATCCACGAAACAAACAAACGGAATTCGACTCCGTGTTTTGAGCAATATCAGAACAAAGACGACCGTTTCCGGCGTAATTTGACGCGCTGAATGCGATGAAACAAGTTTTAGGTCGCTAGCATGTATAGAAAAAAAGTTACTAACCGATATCTGAAAAACAAACAAACGGACTCCGACTTCGTCTATCGAGCAATATCAAAACAAAGACGACCGTTTCCGGCGTAATTTGACGCGCTGAATGCGATGAAACAAGTTTCAGGTCGCTAGCATGTATAGAAAAAAAGTTACTCACCGATATCCACGAAACAAACGAACGGAATTCGACTTCGTGTTTTGAGCAATATCAAAACAAAGACGACCGTTTCCGGCGTAATTTAACGCGCTGAATGCGATGAAACAAGTTTTAGGTCGCTAGCATGTATAGAAAAAAAGTTACCAACCGATATCTGAAAAACAAACAAACGGACTTCGACTTCGTGTTTCAAGCAATATCAAAACAAAGACCGCCGTTTCCGGCGTAACTTGACGCGCTGAATGCGATAAAACAAGTTTTAGGTCGCTAGCATGTATAGAAAAAAAGTTACTCACCGATATCCACGAAACAAACAAACGGAATTTGACTCCGTGTTTCGAGCAATATCAAAACAGAGACGGCCGTTTCCGGCGTAATTTGACGCGCTGAATGCGATAAAACAAGTTTCAGGTCGCTTGCATGTATAGAAAAAAAGTTACTTACCGATATCCACGAAACAAACAAACGGAATTCGACTCCGTGTTTTGAGCAATATCAGAACAAAGACGACCGTTTCCGGCGTAATTTGACGCGCTGAATGCGATGAAACAAGTTTTAGGTCGCTAGCATGTATAGAAAAAAAGTTACTAACCGATATCTGAAAAACAAACAAACGGACTCCGACTTCGTCTATCGAGCAATATCAAAACAAAGACGACCGTTTCCGGCGTAATTTGACGCGCTGAATGCGATGAAACAAGTTTCAGGTCGCTAGCATGTATAGAAAAAAAGTTACTCACCGATATCCACGAAACAAACGAACGGAATTCGACTTCGTGTTTTGAGCAATATCAAAACAAAGACGACCGTTTCCGGCGTGATTTAACGCGCTGAATGCGATGAAACAAGTTTCAGGTCGCTAGCATGTATAGAAAAAAAGTTACCAACCGATATCTGAAAAACAAACAAACGGACTTCGACTTCGTGTTTCAAGCAATATCAAAACAAAGACCGCCGTTTTCAGCGTAATTTGACGCGCTGGATGCGATAAAACAAGTTTTAGGTCGCTAGCATGTATAGAAAAAAAGTTACTCACCGATATCCACGAAACAAACAAACGGAATTCGACTCCGTGTTTTGAGCAATATCAAAACAGAGACGGCCGTTTCCGGCGTAATTTGACGCGCTGAATGCGATAAAACAAGTTTCAGGTCGCTTGCATGTATAGAAAAAAAGTTACTCACCGATATCCACGAAACAAACGAACGGAATTCGACTTCGTGTTTTGAGCAATATCAGAACAAAGACGACCGTTTCCGGCGTAATTTGACGCGCTGAATGCGATGAAACAAGTTTCAGGTCGCTAGCATGTATAGAAAAAAAGTTACCAACCGATATCTGAAAAACAAACAAACGGACTCCGACTTCGTCTATCGAGCAATATCAAAACAAAGACGGCCGTTTCCGGCGTAATTTGACGCGCTGAATGCGATGAAACAAGTTTCAGGTCGCTAGCATGTATAGAAAAAAAGTTACTCACCGATATCCACGAAACAAACGAACGGAATTCGACTTCGTGTTTTGAGCAATATCAAAACAAAGGCGACCGTTTCCGGCGTAATTTGACGCGCTGAATGCGATGAAACAAGTTTTAGGTCGCTAGCATGTATAGAAAAGAAGTTACTGACCCATATCTGAAAAACAAACAAACGGACTCCGACTTCGTCTATCGAGCAATATCAAAACAAAGACGGCCGTTTCCGGCGTAATTTGACGCGCTGAATGCGATGAAACAAGTTTCAGGTCGCTAGCATGTATAGAAAAAAAGTTACTCACCGATATCCCCGAAACAAACGAACGGAATTCGACTTCGTGTTTTGAGCAATATCAAAACAAAGACGACCGTTTCCGGCGTAATTTAACGCGCTGAATGCGATGAAACAAGTTTCAGGTCGCTAGCATGTATATAAAAAAAGTTACCAACCGATATCTGAAAAACAAACAAACGGACTTCGACTTCGTGTTTCAAGCAATATCAGAACAAAGACGACTGTTTCCGACGTAATTTGACGCGCTGAATACGATGAAACAAGTTTTAGGTCGCTAGCATGTATAGAAAAAAAGTTACTAACCCATATCTGAAAAACAAACAAACGGACTCCGACTTCGTCTATCGAGCAATATCAAAACAAAGACGGCCGTTTCCGGCGTAATTTGACGCGCTGAATGCGATGAAACAAGTTTCAGGTCGCTAGCATGTATAGAAAAAAAGTGACTCACCGATATCCACGAAACAAACGAACGGAATTCGACTTCGTGTTTTGAGCAATATCAAAACAAAGACGACCGTTTCCGGCGTGATTTAACGCGCTGAATGCGATGAAACAAGTTTTAGGTCGCTAGCATGTATAGAAAAAAAGTTACCAACCGATATCTGAAAAACAAACAAACGGACTTCGACTTCGTGTTTCAAGCAATATCAAAACAAAGACCGCCGTTTCCAGCGTAATTTGACGCGCTGGATGCGATAAAACAAGTTTTAGGTCGCTAGCATGTATAGAAAAAAAGTTACTCACCGATATCCACGAAACAAACAAACGGAATTCGACTCCGTGTTTTGAGCAATATCAAAACAGAGACGGCCGTTTCAGGCGTAATTTGACGCGCTGAATGCGATAAAACAAGTTTCAGGTCGCTTGCATGTATAGAAAAAAAGTTACTCACCGATATCCACGAAACAAACGAACGGAATTCGACTTCGTGTTTTGAGCAATATCAGAACAAAGACGACCGTTTCCGGCGTAATTTGACGCGCTGAATGCGATGAAACAAGTTTTAGGTCGCTAGCATGTATAGAAAAAAAGTTACCAACCGATATCTGAAAAACAAACAAACGGACTCCGACTTCGTCTATCGAGCAATATCAAAACAAAGACGGCCGTTTCCGGCGTAATTTGACGCGCTGAATGCGATGAAACAAGTTTCAGGTCGCTAGCATGTATAGAAAAAAAGTTACTCACCGATATCCACGAAACAAACGAACGGAATTCGACTTCGTGTTTTGAGCAATATCAAAACAAAGGCGACCGTTTCCGGCGTAATTTGACGCGCTGAATGCGATGAAACAAGTTTTAGGTCGCTAGCATGTATAGAAAAAAAGTTACCAACCGATATCTGAAAAACAAACAAACGGACTCCGACTTCGTCTATCGAGCAATATCAAAACAAAGACGGCCGTTTCCGGCGTAATTTGACGCGCTGAATGCGATGAAACAAGTTTCAGGTCGCTAGCATGTATAGAAAAAAAGTTACTCACCGATATCCACGAAACAAACGAACGGAATTCGACTTCGTGTTTTGAGCAATATCAAAACAAAGGCGACCGTTTCCGGCGTAATTTGACGCGCTGAATGCGATGAAACAAGTTTTAGGTCGCTAGCATGTATAGAAAAGAAGTTACTGACCCATATCTGAAAAACAAACAAACGGACTCCGACTTCGTCTATCGAGCAATATCAAAACAAAGACGGCCGTTTCCGGCGTAATTTGACGCGCTGAATGCGATGAAACAAGTTTCAGGTCGCTAGCATGTATAGAAAAAAAGTTACTCACCGATATCCCCGAAACAAACGAACGGAATTCGACTTCGTGTTTTGAGCAATATCAAAACAAAGACGACCGTTTCCGGCGTAATTTAACGCGCTGAATGCGATGAAACAAGTTTCAGGTCGCTAGCATGTATATAAAAAAAGTTACCAACCGATATCTGAAAAACAAACAAACGGACTTCGACTTCGTGTTTCAAGCAATATCAGAACAAAGACGACTGTTTCCGACGTAATTTGACGCGCTGAATACGATGAAACAAGTTTTAGGTCGCTAGCATGTATAGAAAAAAAGTTACTAACCCATATCTGAAAAACAAACAAACGGACTCCGACTTCGTCTATCGAGCAATATCAAAACAAAGACGGCCGTTTCCGGCGTAATTTGACGCGCTGAATGCGATGAAACAAGTTTCAGGTCGCTAGCATGTATAGAAAAAAAGTTACTCACCGATATCCACGAAACAAACGAACGGAATTCGACTTCGTGTTTTGAGCAATATCAAAACAAAGACGACCGTTTCCGGCGTAATTTAACGCGCTGAATGCGATGAAACAAGTTTTAGGTCGCTAGCATGTATAGAAAAAAAGTTACCAACCGATATCTGAAAAACAAACAAACGGACTTCGACTTCGTGTTTCAAGCAATATCAAAACAAAGACCGCCGTTTCCGGCGTAACTTGACGCGCTGAATGCGATAAAACAAGTTTCAGGTCGCTAGCATGTATAGAAAAAAAGTTACTCACCGATATCCACGAAACAAACAAACGGAATTCGACTCCGTGTTTCGAGCAATATCAAAACAGAGACGGCCGTTTCCGGCGTAATTTGACGCGCTGAATGCGATAAAACAAGTTTCAGGTCGCTTGCATGTATAGAAAAAAAGTTACTCACCGATATCCACGAAACAAACAAACGGAATTCGACTCCGTGTTTTGAGCAATATCAGAACAAAGACGACCGTTTCCGGCGTAATTTGACGCGCTGAATGCGATGAAACAAGTTTTAGGTCGCTAGCATGTATAGAAAAAAAGTTACTAACCGATATCTGAAAAACAAACAAACGGACTCCGACTTCGTCTATCGAGCAATATCAAAACAAAGACGACCGTTTCCGGCGTAATTTGACGCGCTGAATGCGATGAAACAAGTTTCAGGTCGCTAGCATGTATAGAAAAAAAGTTACTCACCGATATCCACGAAACAAACGAACGGAATTCGACTTCGTGTTTTGAGCAATATCAAAACAAAGACGACCGTTTCCGGCGTGATTTAACGCGCTGAATGCGATGAAACAAGTTTCAGGTCGCTAGCATGTATAGAAAAAAAGTTACCAACCGATATCTGAAAAACAAACAAACGGACTTCGACTTCGTGTTTCAAGCAATATCAAAACAAAGACCGCCGTTTTCAGCGTAATTTGACGCGCTGGATGCGATAAAACAAGTTTTAGGTCGCTAGCATGTATAGAAAAAAAGTTACTCACCGATATCCACGAAACAAACAAACGGAATTCGACTCCGTGTTTTGAGCAATATCAAAACAGAGACGGCCGTTTCCGGCGTAATTTGACGCGCTGAATGCGATAAAACAAGTTTCAGGTCGCTTTCATGTATAGAAAAAAAGTTACTCACCGATATCCACGAAACAAACGAACGGAATTCGACTTCGTGTTTTGAGCAATATCAGAACAAAGACGACCGTTTCCGGCGTAATTTGACGCGCTGAATGCGATGAAACAAGTTTCAGGTCGCTAGCATGTATAGAAAAAAAGTTACTCACCGATATCCACGAAACAAACGAACGGAATTCGACTTCGTGTTTTGAGCAATATCAAAACAAAGGCGACCGTTTCCGGCGTAATTTGACGCGCTGAATGCGATGAAACAAGTTTTAGGTCGCTAGCATGTATAGAAAAAAAGTTACTCACCGATATCCACGAAACAAACGAACGGAATTCGACTTCGTGTTTTGAGCAATATCAAAACAAAGACGACCGTTTCCGGCGTAATTTGACGCGCTGAATGCGATGAAACAAGTTTTAGGTCGCTAGCATGTATAGAAAAAAAGTTACTCACCGATATCCACGAAACAAACGAACGGAATTCGACTTCGTGTTTTGAGCAATATCAAAACAAAGACGATCGGTTCCGGCGTAATTTGACGCGCTGAATGCGATGAAACAAGTTTCAGGTCGCTAGCATGTATAGAAAAAAAGTTACTCACCGATATCCACGAAACAAACAAACGGAATTCGACTCCGTGTTTTGAGCAATATCAGAACAAAGACGACCGTTTCCGGCGTAATTTGACGCGCTGATTGCGATGAAACAAGTTTTAGGTCGCTTGCATGTATAGAAAAAAAGTTACTCACCGATATCCACGAAAAAAACAAACGGAATTTGACTCCGTGTTTTGAGCAATATCAGAACAAAGACGACCGTTTCCGGCGTAATTTGACGCGCTGAATGCGATGAAACAAGTTTTAGGTCGCTAGCATGTATAGAAAAAAAGTTACTAACCGATATCTGAAAAACAAACAAACGGACTCCGACTTCGTCTATCGAGCAATATCAAAACAAAGACGGCCGTTTCCGGCGTAATTTGACGCGCTAAATGCGATGAAACAAGTTTCAGGTCGCTAGCATGTATAGAAAAAAAGTTACTCACCGATATCCACGAAACACACGAACGGAATTCGACTTCGTGTTTTGAGCAATATCAAAACAAAGACGACCGTTTCTGGCGTAATTTGATGCGCTGAATGCAATGAAACAAGTTTCAGGTCGCTAGCATGTATAGAAAAAAAGTTACCAACCGATATCTGAAAAACAAACAAACGGACTTCGACTTCGTGTTTCAAGCAATATCAAAACAAAGACCGCCGTTTCCAGCGTAATTTGACGCGCTGGATGCGATAAAACAAGTTTTAGGTCGCTAGCATGTATAGAAAAAAAGTTACTCACCGATATCCACGAAACAAACAAACGGAATTTGACTCCGTGTTTTGAGCAATATCAGAACAAAGACGACCGTTTCCGGCGTAATTTGACGCGCTGAATGCGATGAAACAAGTTTTAGGTCGCTAGCATGTATAGAAAAAAAGTTACTAACCGATATCTGAAAAACAAACAAACGGACTCCGACTTCGTCTATCGAGCAATATCAAAACAAAGACGGCCGTTTCCGGCGTAATTTGACGCGCTAAATGCGATGAAACAAGTTTCAGGTCGCTAGCATGTATAGAAAAAAAGTTACTCACCGATATCCACGAAACACACGAACGGAATTCGACTTCGTGTTTTGAGCAATATCAAAACAAAGACGACCGTTTCTGGCGTAATTTGATGCGCTGAATGCAATGAAACAAGTTTCAGGTCGCTAGCATGTATAGAAAAAAAGTTACCAACCGATATCTGAAAAACAAACAAACGGACTTCGACTTCGTGTTTCAAGCAATATCAAAACAAAGACCGCCGTTTCCAGCGTAATTTGACGCGCTGGATGCGATGAAACAAGTTTTAGGTCGCTAGCATGTATAGAAAAAAAGTTACTCACCGATATCCACGAAACAAACAAACGGAATTCGACTCCGTGTTTTGAGCAATATCAAAACAGAGACGGCCGTTTCCGGCGTAATTTGACGCGCTGAATGCGATAAAACAAGTTTCAGGTCGCTTGCATGTATAGAAAGAAAGTTACTCACCGATATCCACGAAACAAACGAACGGAATTCGACTTCGTGTTTTGAGCAATATCAGAACAAAGACGACCGTTTCCGGCGTAATTTGACGCGCTGAATGCGATGAAACAAGTTTTAGGTCGCTAGCATGTATAGAAAAAAAGTTACCAACCGATATCTGAAAAACAAACAAACGGACTCCGACTTCGTCCATCGAGCAATATCAAAACAAAGACGGCCGTTTCCGGCGTAATTTGACGCGCTGAATGCGATGAAACAAGTTTTAGGTCGCTAGCATGTATAGAAAAAAAGTTACTCACCGATATCCACGAAACAAACGAACGGAATTTGACTTCGTGTTTTGAGCAATATCGAAACAAAGACGACCGTTTCCGGCGTAATTTGACGCGCTGAATGCGATGAAACAAGTTTTAGGTCGCTAGCATGTATAGAAAAAAAGTTACTCACCGATATCCACGAAACAAACGAACGGAATTCGACTTCGTGTTTTGAGCAATATCAAAACAAAGACGACCGGTTCCGGCGTAATTTGACGCGCTGAATGCGATGAAACAAGTTTTAGGTCGCTAGCATGTATAGAAAAAAAGTTACTCACCGATATCCACGAAACAAACAAACGGAATTCGACTCCGTGTTTTGAGCAATATCAGAACAAAGACGACCGTTTCCGGCGTAATTTGACGCGCTGATTGCGATGAAACAAGTTTTAGGTCGCTTGCATGTATAGAAAAAAAGTTACTCACCGATATCCACGAAAAAAACAAACGGAATTCGACTCCGTGTTGTGAGCAATATCAGAACAAAGACGACCGTTTCCGGCGTAATTTGACGCGCTGATTGCGATGAAACAAGTTTTAGGTCGCTAGCATGTATAGAAAAAAAGTTACTAACCGATATCTGAAAAACAAACAAACGGACTCCGACTTCGTCTATCGAGCAATATTAAAACAAAGACGGCCGTTTCCGGCGTAATTTGACGCGCTGAATGCGATGAAACAAGTTTCAGGTCGCTAGCATGTATAGAAAAAAAGTTACTCACCGATATCCACGAAACAAACGAACGGAATTCGACTTCGTGTTTTGAGCAATATCAAAACAAAGACGACCGTTTCTGGCGTAATTTGATGCGCTGAATGCAATGAAACAAGTTTCAGGTCGCTAGCATGTATAGAAAAAAAGTTACCAACCGATATCTGAAAAACAAACAAACGGACTTCGACTTCGTGTTTCAAGCAATATCAAAACAAAGACCGCCGTTTCCAGCGTAATTTGACGCGCTGGATGCGATAAAACAAGTTTTAGGTCGCTAGCATGTATAGAAAAAAAGTTACTCACCGATATCCACGAAACAAACAAACGGAATTCGACTCCGTGTTTTGAGCAATATCAAAACAGAGACGGCCGTTTCCGGCGTAATTTGACGCGCTGAGTGCGATAAAACAAGTTTCAGGTCGCTTGCATGTATAGAAAGAAAGTTACTCACCGATATCCACGAAACAAACGAACGGAATTCGACTTCGTGTTTTGAGCAATATCAGAACAAAGACGACCGTTTCCGGCTTAATTTGACGCGCTGAATGCGATGAAACAAGTTTTAGGTCGCTAGCATGTATAGAAAAAAAGTTACCAACCGATATCTGAAAAACAAACAAACGGACTCCGACTTCGTCCATCGAGCAATATCAAAACAAAGACGGCCGTTTCCGGCGTAATTTGACGCGCTGAATGCGATGAAACAAGTTTTAGGTCGCTAGCATGTATAGAAAAAAAGTTACTCACCGATATCCACGAAACAAACGAACGGAATTTGACTTCGTGTTTTGAGCAATATCAAAACAAAGACGACCGTTTCCGGCGTAATTTGACGCGCTGAATGCGATGAAACAAGTTTTAGGTCGCTAGCATGTATAGAAAAAAAGTTACTCACCGATATCCACGAAACAAACGAACGGAATTCGACTTCGTGTTTTGAGCAATATCAAAACAAAGACGACCGGTTCCGGCGTAATTTGACGCGCTGAATGCGATGAAACAAGTTTTAGGTCGCTAGCATGTATAGAAAAAAAGTTACTCACCGATATCCACGAAACAAACAAACGGAATTCGACTCCGTGTTTTGAGCAATATCAGAACAAAGACGACCGTTTCCGGCGTAATTTGACGCGCTGATTGCGATGAAACAAGTTTTAGGTCGCTTGCATGTATAGAAAAAAAGTTACTCACCGATATCCACGAAAAAAACAAACGGAATTCGACTCCGTGTTGTGAGCAATATCAGAACAAAGACGACCGTTTCCGGCGTAATTTGACGCGCTGATTGCGATGAAACAAGTTTTAGGTCGCTAGCATGTATAGAAAAAAAGTTACTAACCGATATCTGAAAAACAAACAAACGGACTCCGACTTCGTCTATCGAGCAATATTAAAACAAAGACGGCCGTTTCCGGCGTAATTTGACGCGCTGAATGCGATGAAACAAGTTTCAGGTCGCTAGCATGTATAGAAAAAAAGTTACTCACCGATATCCACGAAACAAACGAACGGAATTCGACTTCGTGTTTTGAGCAATATCAAAACAAAGACGACCGTTTCTGGCGTAATTTGATGCGCTGAATGCAATGAAACAAGTTTCAGGTCGCTAGCATGTATAGAAAAAAAGTTACCAACCGATATCTGAAAAACAAACAAACGGACTTCGACTTCGTGTTTCAAGCAATATCAAAACAAAGACCGCCGTTTCCGGCGTAATTTGACGCGCTGGATGCGATAAAACAAGTTTTAGGTCGCTAGCATGTATAGAAAAAAAGTTACCAACCGATATCTGAAAAACAAACAAACGGACTTCGACTTCGTGTTTCAAGCAATATCAGAACAAAGACGACTGTTTCCGACGTAATTTGACGCGCTGAATGCGATGAAACAAGTTTTAGGTCGCTAGCATGTATAGAAAAAAAGTTACTAACCCATATCTGAAAAACAAACAAACGGACTCCGACTTCGTCTATCGAGCAATATCAAAACAAAGACGGCCGTTTCCGGCGTAATTTGACGCGCTGAATGCGATGAAACAAGTTTCAGGTCGCTAGCATGTATAGAAAAAAAGTTACTCACCGATATCCACGAAACAAACGAACGGAATTCGACTTCGTGTTTTGAGCAATATCAAAACAAAGACGACCGTTTCCGGCGTGATTTAACGCGCTGAATGCGATGAAACAAGTTTTAGGTCGCTAGCATGTATAGAACAAAAGTTACCAACCGATATCTGAAAAACAAACAAACGGACTTCGACTTCGTGTTTCAAGCAATATCAAAACAAAGACCGCCGTTTCCAGCGTAATTTGACGCGCTGGATGCGATAAAACAAGTTTTAGGTCGCTAGCATGTATAGAAAAAAAGTTACTCACCGATATACACGGAACAAACAAACGGAATTCGACTCCGTGTTTTGAGCAATATCAAAACAGAGACAGCCGTTTCCGGCGTAATTTGACGCGCTGAATGCGATAAAACAAGTTTCAGGTCGCTTGCATGTATAGAAAAAAAGTTACTCACCGATATCCACGAAACAAACGAACGGAATTCGACTTCGTGTTTTGAGCAATATCAGAACAAAGACGACCGTTTCCGGCGTAATTTGACGCGCTGAATGCGATGAAACAAGTTTTAGGTCGCTAGCATGTATAGAAAAAAAGTTACCAACCGATATCTGAAAAACAAACAAACGGACTCCGACTTCGTCTATCGAGCAATATCAAAACAAAGACGGCCGTTTCCGGCGTAATTTGACGCGCTGAATGCGATGAAACAAGTTTTAGGTCGCTAGCATGTATAGAAAAAAAGTTACTCACCGATATCCACGAAACAAACGAACGGAATTCGACTTCGTGTTTTGAGCAATATCAAAACAAAGACGACCGTTTCCGGCGTAATTTGACGCGCTGAATGCGATGACACAAGTTTTAGGTCGCTAGCATGTATAGAAAAAAAGTTACTCACCGATATCCACGAAACAAACGAACGGAATTCGACTTCGTGTTTTGAGCAATATCAAAACAAAGACGACCGTTTCCGGCGTAATTTGACGCGCTGAATGCGATGAAAAAATGTTTCAGGTCGCTGGCATGTATAGAAAAAAAGTTACTCACCGATATCCACGAAACAAACGAACGGAATTCGACTTCGTGTTTTGAGCAATATCAAAACAAAGACGACCGGTTCCGGCGTAATTTGACGCGCTGAATGCGATAAAACAAGTTTCAGGTCGCTAGCATCTATAGAAAAAAAGTTACTCACCGATATCCACGAAACAAACAAACGGAATTCGACTGCGTGTTTTGAGCAATATCAGAACAAAGACGACCGTTTTCGGCGTAATTTGACGCGCTGATTGCGATGAAACAAGTTTTAGGTCGCTTGCATGTATAAAAAAAAAGTTACTCACCGATATCCACGAAAAAAACAAACGGAATTCGACTCCGTGTTTTGAGCAATATCAGAACAAAGACGACCGTTTCCGGCGTAATTTGACGCGCTGATTGCGATGAAACAAGTTTTAGGTCGCTAGCATGTATAGAAAAAAAGTTACTAACCGATATCTGAAAAACAAACAAACGGACTCCGACTTCGTCTATCGAGCAATATTAAAACAAAGACGGCCGTTTCCGGCGTAATTTGACGCGCTGAATGCGATGAAACAAGTTTCAGGTCGCTAGCATGTATAGAAAAAAAGTTACTCACCGATATCCACGAAACAAACGAACGGAATTCGACTTCGTGTTTTGAGCAATATCAAAACAAAGACGACCGTTTCCGGCGTAATTTGACGCGCTGAATGCGATGAAAAAATGTTTCAGGTCGCTAGCATGTATAGAAAAAAAGTTACTCACCGATATCCACGAAACAAACGAACGGAATTCGACTTCGTGTTTTGAGCAATATCAAAACAAAGACGACCGGTTCCGGCGTAATTTAACGCGCTGAATGCGATAAAACAAGTTTCAGGTCGCTAGCATCTATAGAAAAAAAGTTACTCACCGATATCCACGAAACAAACAAACGGAATTCGACTCCGTGTTTTGAGCAATATCAGAACAAAGACGACCGTTTCCGGCGTAATTTGACGCGCTGATTGCGATGAATCAAGTTTTAGGTCGCTTGCATGTATAAAAAAAAAGTTACTCACCGATATCTACGAAAAAAACAAACGGAATTCGACTCCGTGTTTTGAGCAATATCAGAACAAAGACGACCGTTTCCGGCGTAATTTGACGCGCTGATTGCGATGAAACAAGTTTTAGGTCGCTAGCATGTATAGAAAAAAAGTTACTAACCGATATCTGAAAAACAAACAAACGGACTCCGACTTCGTCTATCGAGCAATATTAAAACAAAGACGGCCGTTTCCGGCGTAATTTGACGCGCTGAATGCGATGAAACAAGTTTCAGGTCGCTAGCATGTATAGAAAAAAAGTTACTCACCGATATCCACGAAACAAACGAACGGAATTCGACTTCGTGTTTTGAGCAATATCAAAACAAAGACGACCGTTTCCGGCGTAATTTGACGCGCTGAATGCGATGAAAAAATGTTTCAGGTCGCTAGCATGTATAGAAAAAAAGTTACTCACCGATATCCACGAAACAAACGAACGGAATTCGACTTCGTGTTTTGAGCAATATCAAAACAAAGACGACCGGTTCCGGCGTAATTTGACGCGCTGAATGCGATAAAACAAGTTTCAGGTCGCTAGCATCTATAGAAAAAAAGTTACTCACCGATATCCACGAAACAAACAAACGGAATTCGACTCCGTGTTTTGAGCAATATCAGAACAAAGACGACCGTTTCCGGCGTAATTTGACGCGCTGATTGCGATGAAACAAGTTTTAGGTCGCTTGCATGTATAAAAAAAAAGTTACTCACCGATATCCACGAAAAAAACAAACGGAATTCGACTCCGTGTTTTGAGCAATATCAGAACAAAGACGACCGTTTCCGGCGTAATTTGACGCGCTGATTGCGATGAAACAAGTTTTAGGTCGCTAGCATGTATAGAAAAAAAGTTACTAACCGATATCTGAAAAACAAACAAACGGACTCCGACTTCGTCTATCGAGCAATATTAAAACAAAGACGGCCGTTTCCGGCGTAATTTGACGCGCTGAATGCGATGAAACAAGTTTCAGGTCGCTAGCATGTATAGAAAAAAAGTTACTCACGGATATCCACGAAACAAACGAACGGAATTCGACATCGTGTTTTGAGCAATATCAAAACAAAGACGACCGTTTCTGGCGTAATTTGATGCGCTGAATGCAATGAAACAAGTTTCAGGTCGCTAGCATGTATAGAAAAAAAGTTATCAACCGATATCTGAAAAACAAACAAACGGACTTCGACTTCGTGTTTCAAGCAATATCAAAACAAAGACCGCCGTTTCCGGCGTAATTTGACGCGCTGGATGCGATAAAACAAGTTTTAGGTCGCTAGCATGTATAGAAAAAAAGTTACCAACCGATATCTGAAAAACAAACAAACGGACTTCGACTTCGTGTTTCAAGCAATATCAGAACAAAGACGACTGTTTCCGACGTAATTTGACGCGCTGAATGCGATGAAACAAGTTTTAGGTCGCTAGCATGTATAGAAAAAAAGTTACTAACTCATATCTGAAAAACAAACAAACGGACTCCGACTTCGTCTATCGAGCAATATCAAAACAAAGACGGCCGTTTCCGGCGTAATTTGACGCGCTGAATGCGATGAAACAAGTTCCAGGTCGCTAGCATGTATAGAAAAAAAGTTACTCACCGATATCCACGAAACAAACGAACGGAATTCGACTTCGTGTTTTGAGCAATATCAAAACAAAGACGACCGTTTCCGGCGTAATTTGACGCGCTGAATGCGATGAAACAAGTTTTAGGTCGCTAGCATGTATAGAAAAAAAGTTACCAACCGATATCTGAAAAACAAACAAACGGACTTCGACTTCGTGTTTCAAGCAATATCAGAACAAAGACGACTGTTTCCGACGTAATTTGACGCGCTGAATGCGATGAAACAAGTTTTAGGTCGCTAGCATGTATAGAAAAAAAGTTACTAACCCATATCTGAAAAACAAACAAACGGACTCCGACTTCGTCTATCGAGCAATATCAAAACAAAGACGGCCGTTTCCGGCGTAATTTGACGCGCTGAATGCGATGAAACAAGTTTCAGGTCGCTAGCATGTATAGAAAAAAAGTTACTCACCGATATCCACGAAACAAACGAACGGAATTCGACTTCGTGTTTTGAGCAATATCAAAACAAAGACGACCGTTTCCGGCGTGATTTAACGCGCTGAATGCGATGAAACAAGTTTTAGGTCGCTAGCATGTATAGAAAAAAAGTTACCAACCGATATCTGAAAAACAAACAAACGGACTTCGACTTCGTGTTTCAAGCAATATCAAAACAAAGACCGCCGTTTCCAGCGTAATTTGACGCGCTGGATGCGATAAAACAAGTTTCAGGTCGCTTGCATGTATAGAAAAAAAGTTACTCACCGATATCCACGAAACAAACGAACGGAATTCGACTTCGTGTTTTGAGCAATATCAGAACAAAGACGACCGTTTCCGGCGTAATTTGACGCGCTGAATGCGATGAAACAAGTTTTAGGTCGCTAGCATGTATAGAAAAAAAGTTACCAACCGATATCTGAAAAACAAACAAACGGACTCCGACTTCGTCTATCGAGCAATATCAAAACAAAGACGGCCGTTTCCGGCGTAATTTGACGCGCTGAATGCGATGAAACAAGTTTTAGGTCGCTAGCATGTATAGAAAAAAAGTTACTCACCGATATCCACGAAACAAACGAACGGAATTCGACTTCGTGTTTTGAGCAATATCAAAACAAAGACGACCGTTTCCGGCGTAATTTGACGCGCTGAATGCGATGACACAAGTTTTAGGTCGCTAGCATGTATAGAAAAAAAGTTACTCACCGATATCCACGAAACAAACGAACGGAATTCGACTTCGTGTTTTGAGCAATATCAAAACAAAGACGACCGTTTCCGGCGTAATTTGACGCGCTGAATGCGATGAAAAAATGTTTCAGGTCGCTAGCATGTATAGAAAAAAAGTTACTCACCGATATCCACGAAACAAACGAACGGAATTCGACTTCGTGTTTTGAGCAATATCAAAACAAAGACGACCGGTTCCGGCGTAATTTGACGCGCTGAATGCGATAAAACAAGTTTCAGGTCGCTAGCATGTATAGAAAAAAAGTTACTCACCGATATCCACGAAACAAACGAACGGAATTCGACTTCGTGTTTTGAGCAATATCAAAACAAAGACGACCGGTTCCGGCGTAATTTGACGCGCTGAATGCGATAAAACAAGTTTCAGGTCGCTAGCATCTATAGAAAAAAAGTTACTCACCGATATCCACGAAACAAACAAACGGAATTCGACTCCGTGTTTTGAGCAATATCAGAACAAAGACGACCGTTTCCGGCGTAATTTGACGCGCTGATTGCGATGAAACAAGTTTTAGGTCGCTTGCATGTATAAAAAAAAAGTTACTCACCGATATCCACGAAAAAAACAAACGGAATTCGACTCCGTGTTTTGAGCAATATCAGAACAAAGACGACCGTTTCCGGCGTAATTTGACGCGCTGATTGCGATGAAACAAGTTTTAGGTCGCTAGCGTGTATAGAAAAAAAGTTACTAACCGATATCTGAAAAACAAACAAACGGACTCCGACTTCGTCTATCGAGCAATATTAAAACAAAGACGGCCGTTTCCGGCGTAATTTGACGCGCTGAATGCGATGAAACAAGTTTCAGGTCGCTAGCATGTATAGAAAAAAAGTTACTCACGGATATCCACGAAACAAACGAACGGAATTCGACATCGTGTTTTGAGCAATATCAAAACAAAGACGACCGTTTCTGGCGTAATTTGATGCGCTGAATGCGATGAAACAAGTTTCAGGTCGCTAGCATGTATAGAAAAAAAGTTACCAACCGATATCTGAGAAACAAACAAACGGACTTCGACTTCGTGTTTCAAGCAATATCAAAACAAAGACCGCCGTTTCCGGCGTAATTTGACGCGCTGGATGCGATAAAACAAGTTTTAGGTCGCTAGCATGTATAGAAAAAAAGTTACCAACCGATATCTGAAAAACAAACAAACGGACTTCGACTTCGTGTTTCAAGCAATATCAGAACAGAGACGACTGATTCCGACGTAATTTGACGCGCTGAATGCGATGAAACAAGTTTTAGGTCGCTAGCATGTATAGAAAAAAAGTTACTAACTCATATCTGAAAAACAAACAAACGGACTCCGACTTCGTCTATCGAGCAATATCAAAACAAAGACGGCCGTTTCCGGCGTAATTTGACGCGCCGAATGCGATGAAACAAGTTCCAGGTCGCTAGCATGTATAGAAAAAAAGTTACTCACCGATATCCACGAAACAAACGAACGGAATTCGACTTCGTGTTTTGAGCAATATCAAAACAAAGACGACCGTTTCCGGCGTAATTTGACGCGCTGAATGCGATGAAACAAGTTTTAGGTCGCTAGCATGTATAGAAAAAAAGTTACCAACCGATATCTGAAAAACAAACAAACGGACTTCGACTTCGTGTTTCAAGCAATATCAAAACAAAGACCGCCGTTTCCGGCGTAATTTGACGCGCTGAATGCGATAAAACAAGTTTTAGGTCGCTAGCATGTATAGAAAAAAAGTTACTCACCGATATCCACGAAACAAACAAACGGAATTCGACTCCGTGTTTTGAGCAATATCAAAACAGAGACGGCCGTTTCCGGCGTAATTTGACGCGCTGAATGCGATAAAACAAGTTTCAGGTCGCTTGCATGTATAGAAAAAAAGTTACTCACCGATATCCACGAAACAAACAAACGGAGTTCGACTCCGTGTTTTGAGCAATATCAGAACAAAGACGACCGTTTCCGGCGTAATTTGACGCGCTGAATGCGATGAAACAAGTTTTAGGTCGCTAGCATGTATAGAAAAAAAGTTCCTAACCGATATCTGAAAAACAAACAAACGGACTCCGACTTCGTCTATCGAGCAATATCAAAACAAAGACGGCCGTTTCCGGCGTAATTTGACGCGCTGAATGCGATGAAACAAGTTTCAGGTCGCTAGCATGTATAGAAAAAAAGTTACTCACCGATATCCACGAAACAAACGAACGGAATTCGACTTCGTGTTTTGAGCAATATCAAAACAAAGACGACCGTTTCGGGCGTGATTTAACGCGCTGAATGCGATGAACCAAGTTTTAGGTCGCTAGCATGTATAGAAAAAAAGTTACCAACCGATATCTGAAAAACAAACAAACGGACTTCGACTTCGTGTTTCAAGCAATATCAAAACAAAGACCGCCGTTTCCGGCGTAATTTGACACGCTGGATGCAATAAAACAAGTTTTAGGTCGCTAGCATGTATAGAAAAAAAGTTACCAACCGATATCTGAAAAACAAACAAACGGACTTCGACTTCGTGTTTCAAGCAATATCAAAACAAAGACCGCCGTTTCCGGCGTAATTTGACGCGCTGGATGCGATAAAACAAGTTTTAGGTCGCTAGCATGTATAGAAAAAAAGTTACCAACCGATATCTGAAAAACAAACAAACGGACTTCGACTTCGTGTTTCAAGCAATATCAGAACGAAGACGACTGTTTCCGACGTAATTTGACGCGCTGAATGCGATGAAACAAGTTTTAGGTCGCTAGCATGTATAGAAAAAAAGTTACTAACTCATATCTGAAAAACAAACAAACGGACTCCGACTTCGTCTATCGAGCAATATCAAAACAAAGACGGCCGTTTCCGGCGTAATTTGACGCGCTGAATGCGATGAAACAAGTTCCAGGTCGCTAGCATGTATAGAAAAAAAGTTACTCACCGATATCCACGAAACAAACGAACGGAATTCGACTTCGTGTTTTGAGCAATATCAAAACAAAGACGACCGTTTCCGGCGTAATTTGACCCGCTGAATGCGATGAAACAAGTTTTAGGTCGCTAGCATGTATAGAAAAAAAGTTACCAACCGATATCTGAAAAACAAACAAACGGACTTCGACTTCGTGTTTCAAGCAATATCAAAACAAAGACCGCCGTTTCCGGCGTAATTTGACGCGCTGAATGCGATAAAACAAGTTTTAGGTCGCTAGCATGTATAGAAAAAAAGTTACTCACCGATATCCACGAAACAAACAAACGGAATTCGACTCCGTGTTTTGAGCAATATCAAAACAGAGACGGCCGTTTCCGGCGTAATTTGACGCGCTGAATGCGATAAAACAAGTTTCAGGTCGCTTGCATGTATAGAAAAAAAGTTACTCACCGATATCCACGAAACAAACAAACGGAATTCGACTCCGTGTTTTGAGCAATATCAGAACAAAGACGACCGTTTTCGGCGTAATTTGACGCGCTGAATGCGATGAAACAAGTTTTAGGTCGCTAACATGTATAGAAAAAAAGTTCCTAACCGATATCTGTAAAACAAACAAACGGACTCCGACTTCGTCTATCGAGCAATATCAAAACAAAGACGGCCGTTTCCGGCGTAATTTGACGCGCTGAATGCGATGAAACAAGTTTTAGGTCGCTGGCATGTATAGAAAAAAAGTTACTCACCGATATCCACGAAACAAACGAACGGAATTCGACTTCGTGTTTTGAGCAATATCAAAACAAAGACGACCGGTTCCGGCGTAATTTGACGCGCTGAATGCGATAAAACAAGTTTCAGGTCGCTAGCATGTATAGAAAAAAAGTTACTCACCGATATCCACGAAACAAACAAACGGAATTCGACTCCGTGTTTTGAGCAATATCAGAACAAAGACGACCGTTTCCGGCGTAATTTGACGCGCTGATTGCGATGAAACAAGTTTTAGGTCGCTAGCATGTATAGAAAAAAAGTTACTCACCGATATCCACGAAACAAACGAACGGAATTCGACTTCGTGTTTTGAGCAATATCAAAACAAAGACGACCGTTTCCGGCGTAATTTGACGCGCTGAATGCGATGAAACAAGTTTTAGGTCGCTAGCATGTATAGAAAAAAAGTTACTCACCGATATCCACGAAACAAACGAACGGAATTCGACTTCGTGTTTTGAGCAATATCAAAACAAAGACGACCGTTTCCGGCGTAATTTGACGCGCTGAATGCGATGAAACAAGTTTTAGGTCGCTAGCATGTATAGAAAAAAAGTTACTCACCGATATCCACGAAACAAACGAACGGAATTCGACTTCGTGTTTTGAGCAATATCAAAACAAAGACGACCGTTTCCGGCGTAATTTGACGCGCTGAATGCGATAAAACAAGTTTCAGGACGCTAGCATGTATAGAAAAAAAGTTACTCACCGATATCCACGAAACAAACAAACGGAATTCGACTCCGTGTTTTGAGCAATATCAGAACAAAGACGACCGTTTCCGGCGTAATTTGACGCGCTGATTGCGATGAAACAAGTTTTAGGTCGCTTGCATGTATAGAAAAAAAGTTACTCACCGATATCCACGAAAAAAACAAACGGAATTCGTCTCCGTGTTTTGAGCAATATCAGAACAAAGACGACCGTTTCCGGCGTAATTTGACGCGCTGATTGCGATGAAACAAGTTTTAGGTCGCTAGCATGTATAGAAAAAAAGTTACTAACCGATATCTGAAAAACAAACAAACGGACTCCGACTTCGTCTATCGAGCAATATTAAAACAAAGACGGCCGTTTCCGGCGTAATTTGACGCGCTGAATGCGATGAAACAAGTTTCAGGTCGCTAGCATGTATAAAAAAAAAGTTACTCACCGATATCCACGAAACAAACGAACGGAATTCGACTTCGTGTTTTGAGCAATATCAAAACAAAGACGACCGTTTCCGGCGTAATTTGACGCGCTGAACGCGATGAAACAAGTTTTAGGTCGCTAGCATGTATAGAAAAAAAGTAACTCACCGATATCCACGAAACAAACGAACGGAATTCGACTTCGTGTTTTGAGCAATATCAAAACAAAGACGACCGGTTCCGGCGTAATTTGACGCGCTGAATGCGATGAAACAAGTTTTAGGTCGCTGGCATGTATAGAAAAAAAGTTACTCACCGATATCCACGAAACAAACGAACGGAATTCGACTTCGTGTTTTGAGCAATATCAAAACAAAGACGACCGGTTCCGGCGTAATTTGACGCGCTGAATGCGATAAAACAAGTTTCAGGTCGCTAGCATGTATAGAAAAAAAGTTACTCACCGATATCCACGAAACAAACAAACGGAATTCGACTCCGTGTTTTGAGCAATATCAGAACAAAGACGACCGTTTCCGGCGTAATTTGACGCGCTGATTGCGATGAAACAAGTTTTAGGTCGCTTGCATGTATAGAAAAAAAGTTACTCACCGATATCCACGAAACAAACGAACGGACTTCGACTTCGTGTTTCAAGCAATATCAGAACAAAGACGACTGTTTCCGACGTAATTTGCCGCGCTAAATGCGATGAAACAAGTTTTAGGTCGCTAGCATGTATAGAAAAAAAGTTACTAACCCATATCTGAAAAACAAACAAACGGACTCCGACTTCGTCTATCGAGCAATATCAAAACAAAGACGGCCGTTTCCGGCGTAATTTGACGCGCTGAATGCGATAAAACAAGTTTCAGGACGCTAGCATGTATAGAAAAAAAGTTACTCACCGATATCCACGAAACAAACAAACGGAATTCGACTCCGTGTTTTGAGCAATATCAGAACAAAGACGACCGTTTCCGGCGTAATTTGACGCGCTGATTGCGATGAAACAAGTTTTAGGTCGCTTGCATGTATAGAAAAAAAGTTACTCACCGATATCCACAAAAAAAACAAACGGAATTCGTCTCCGTGTTTTGAGCAATATCAGAACAAAGACGACCGTTTCCGGCGTAATTTGACGCGCTGATTGCGATGAAACAAGTTTTAGGTCGCTAGCATGTATAGAAAAAAAGTTACTAACCGATATCTGAAAAACAAACAAACGGACTCCGACTTCGTCTATCGAGCAATATTAAAACAAAGACGGCCGTTTCCGGCGTAATTTGACGCGCTGAATGCGATGAAACAAGTTTCAGGTCGCTAGCATGTATAAAAAAAAAGTTACTCACCGATATCCACGAAACAAACGAACGGAATTCGACTTCGTGTTTTGAGCAATATCAAAACAAAGACGACCGTTTCCGGCGTAATTTGACGCGCTGAACGCGATGAAACAAGTTTTAGGTCGCTAGCATGTATAGAAAAAAAGTAACTCACCGATATCCACGAAACAAACGAACGGAATTCGACTTCGTGTTTTGAGCAATATCAAAACAAAGACGACCGGTTCCGGCGTAATTTGACGCGCTGAATGCGATGAAACAAGTTTTAGGTCGCTGGCATGTATAGAAAAAAAGTTACTCACCGATATCCACGAAACAAACGAACGGAATTCGACTTCGTGTTTTGAGCAATATCAAAACAAAGACGACCGGTTCCGGCGTAATTTGACGCGCTGAATGCGATAAAACAAGTTTCAGGTCGCTAGCATGTATAGAAAAAAAGTTACTCACCGATATCCACGAAACAAACAAACGGAATTCGACTCCGTGTTTTGAGCAATATCAGAACAAAGACGACCGTTTCCGGCGTAATTTGACGCGCTGATTGCGATGAAACAAGTTTTAGGTCGCTTGCATGTATAGAAAAAAAGTTACTCACCGATATCCACGAAACAAACGAACGGACTTCGACTTCGTGTTTCAAGCAATATCAGAACAAAGACGACTGTTTCCGACGTAATTTGCCGCGCTAAATGCGATGAAACAAGTTTTAGGTCGCTAGCATGTATAGAAAAAAAGTTACTAACCCATATCTGAAAAACAAACAAACGGACTCCGACTTCGTCTATCGAGCAATATCAAAACAAAGACGGCCGTTTCCGGCGTAATTTGACGCGCTGAATGCGATGAAACAAGTTTCAGGTCGCTAGCATGTATAGAAAAAAAGTTACCAACCGATATCTGAAAAACAAACAAACGGACTTCGACTTCGTGTTTCAAGCAATATCAAAACAAAGACCGCCGTTTCCGGCGTAATTTGACGCGCTGAATGCGATAAAACAAGTTTAAGGTCGCTAGCATGTATAGAAAAAAAGTTACTCACCGATATCCACGAAACAAACAAACGGAATTCGACTCCGTGTTTTGAGCAATATCAAAACAGAGACGGCCGTTTCCGGCGTAATTTGACGCGCTGAATGCGATAAAACAAGTTTCAGGTCGCTTGCATGTATAGAAAAAAAGTTACTCACCGATATCCACGAAACAAACAAACGGAATTCGACTCCGTGTTTTGAGCAATATCAGAACAAAGACGACCGTTTCCGGCGTAATTTGACGCGCTGAATGCGATGAAACAAGTTTTAGGTCGCTAGCATGTATAGAAAAAAAGTTACCAACCGATATCTGAAAAACAAACAAACGGACTTCGACTTCGTGTTTCAAGCAATATCAAAACAAAGACCGCCGTTTCCAGCGTAATTTGACGCGCTGGATGCGATAAAACAAGTTTTAGGTCGCTAGCATGTATAGAAAAAAAGTTACTCACCGATATCCACGAAACAAACAAACGGAATTCGACTCCGTGTTTTGAGCAATATCAAAACAGAGACGGCCGTTTCCGGCGTAATTTGACGCGCTGAATGCGATAAAACAAGTTTCAGGTCGCTTGCATGTATAGAAAAAAAGTTACTCACCGATATCCACGAAACAAACGAACGGAATTCGACTTCGTGTTTTGAGCAATATCAGAACAAAGACGACCGTTTCCGGCGTAATTTGACGCGCTGAATGCGATGAAACAAGTTTTAGGTCGCTAGCATGTATAGAAAAAAAGTTACCAACCGATATCTGAAAAACAAACAAACGGACTCCGACTTCGTCTATCGAGCAATATCAAAACAAAGACGGCCGTTTCCGGCGTAATTTGACGCGCTGAATGCGATGAAACAAGTTTCAGGTCGCTAGCATGTATAGAAAAAAAGTTACTCACCGATATCCACGAAACAAACGAACGGAATTCGACTTCGTGTTTTGAGCAATATCAAAACAAAGACGACCGTTTCCGGCGTAATTTGACGCGCTGAATGCGATGAAACAAGTTTTAGGTCGCTAGCATGTATAGAAAAAAAGTTACTCACCGATATCCACGAAACAAACGAACGGAATTCGACTTCGTGTTTTGAGCAATATCAAAACAAAGACGACCGTTTCCGGCGTGATTTGACGCGCTGAATGCGATGAAACAAGTTTTAGGTCGCTAGCATGTATAGAAAAAAAGTTACTCACCGATATCCACGAAACAAACGAACGGAATTCGACTTCGTGTTTTGAGCAATATCAGAACAAAGACGACCGTTTCCGACGTAATTTGACGCGCTGAATGCGATGAAACAAGTTTTAGGTCGCTAGCATGTATAGAAAAAAAGTTACCAACCGATATCTGAAAAACAAACAAACGGACTCCGACTTCGTCTATCGAGCAATATCAAAACAAAGACGGCCGTTTCCGGCGTAATTTGACGCGCTGAATGCGATGAAACAAGTTTTAGGTCGCTAGCATGTATAGAAAAAAAGTTACTCACCGATATCCACGAAACAAACGAACGGAATTCGACTTCGTGTTTTGAGCAATATCAAAACCAAGACGACCGTTTCCGGCGTAATTTGACGCGCTGAATGCGATGAAACAAGTTTTAGGTCGCTAGCATGTATAGAAAAAAAGTTACTCACCGATATCCACGAAACAAACGAACGGAATTCGACTTCGTGTTTTCAGCAATATCAAAACAAAGACGACCGTTTCCGGCGTAATTTGACGCGCTGAATGCGATGAAACAAGTTTTAGGTCGCTAGCATGTATAGAAAAAAAGTTACTCACCGATATCCACGAAACAAACGAACGGAATTCGACTTCGTGTTTTGAGCAATATCAGAACAAAGACGACCGTTTCCGGCGTAATTTGACGCGCTGATTGCGATGAAACAAGTTTTAGGTCGCTTGCATGTATAAAAAAAAAGTTACTCACCGATATCCACGAAAAAAACAAACGGAATTCGACTCCGTGTTTTGAGCAATATCAGAACAAAGACGACCGTTTCCGGCGTAATTTGACGCGCTGATTGCGATGAAACAAGTTTTAGGTCGCTAGCATGTATAGAAAAAAAGTTACTAACCGATATCTGAAAAACAAACAAACGGACTCCGACTTCGTCTATCGAGCAATATTAAAACAAAGACGGCCGTTTCCGGCGTAATTTGACGCGCTGAATGCGATGAAACAAGTTTCAGGTCGCTAGCATGTATAGAAAAAAAGTTACTCACGGATATCCACGAAACAAACGAACGGAATTCGACTTCGTGTTTTGAGCAATATCAAAACAAAGACGACCGTTTCTGGCGTAATTTGATGCGCTGAATGCAATGAAACAAGTTTCAGGTCGCTAGCATGTATAGAAAAAAAGTTACCAACCGATATCTGAAAAACAAACAAACGGACTTCGACTTCGTGTTTCAAGCAATATCAAAACAAAGACCGCCGTTTCCGGCGTAATTTGACGCGCTGGATGCGATAAAACAAGTTTTAGGTCGCTAGCATGTATAGAAAAAAAGTTACCAACCGATATCTGAAAAACAAACAAACGGACTTCGACTTCGTGTTTCAAGCAATATCAGAACAAAGACGACTGTTTTCGACGTAATTTGACGCGCTGAATGCGATGAAACAAGTTTTAGGTCGCTAGCATGTATAGAAAAAAAGTTACTAACTCATATCTGAAAAACAAACAAACGGACTCCGACTTCGTCTATCGAGCAATATCAAAACAAAGACGGCCGTTTCCGGCGTAATTTGACGCGCTGAATGCGATGAAACAAGTTCCAGGTCGCTAGCATGTATAGAAAAAAAGTTACTCACCGATATCCACGAAACAAACGAACGGAATTCGACTTCGTGTTTTGAGCAATATCAAAACAAAGACGACCGTTTCCGGCGTAATTTGACGCGCTGAATGCGATGAAACAAGTTTTAGGTCGCTAGCATGTATAGAAAAAAAGTTACCAACCGATATCTGAAAAACAAACAAACGGACTTCGACTTCGTGTTTCAAGCAATATCAAAACAAAGACCGCCGTTTCCAGCGTAATTTGACGCGCTGAATGCGATAAAACAAGTTTTAGGTCGCTAGCATGTATAGAAAAAAAGTTACTCACCGATATCCACGAAACAAACAAACGGAATTCGACTCCGTGTTTTGAGCAATATCAAAACAGAGACGGCCGTTTCCGGCGTAATTTGACGCGCTGAATGCGATAAAACAAGTTTCAGGTCGCTTGCATGTATAGAAAAAAAGTTACTCACCGATATCCACGAAACAAACAAACGGAATTCGACTCCGTGTTTTGAGCAATATCAGAACAAAGACGACCGTTTCCGGCGTAATTTGACGCGCTGAATGCGATGAAACAAGTTTTAGGTCGCTAGCATGTATAGAAAAAAAGTTACTAACCGATATCTGAAAAACAAACAAACGGACTCCGACTTCATCTATCGAGCAATATCAAAACAAAGACGGCCGTTTCCGGCGTAATTTGACGCGCTGAATGCGATGAAACAAGTTTCAGGTCGCTAGCATGTATAGAAAAAAAGTTACTCACCGATATCCACGAAACAAACGAACGGAATTCGACTTCGTGTTTTGAGCAATATCAAAACAAAGACGACCGTTTCGGGCGTGATTTAACGCGCTGAATGCGATGAAACAAGTTTTAGGTCGCTAGCATGTATAGAAAAAAAGTTACCAACCGATATCTGAAAAACAAACAAACGGACTTCGACTTCGTGTTTCAAGCAATATCAAAACAAAGACCGCCGTTTCCAGCGTAATTTGACGCGCTGAATGCGATAAAACAAGTTTTAGGTCGCTAGCATGTATAGAAAGAAAGTTACTCACCGATATCCACGAAACAAACAAACGGAATTCGACTCCGTGTTTTGAGCAATATCAAAACAGAGACGGCCGTTTCCGGCGTAATTTGACGCGCTGAATGCGATAAAACAAGTTTCAGGTCGCTTGCATGTATAAAAAAAAAGTTACTCACCGATATCCACGAAACAAACGAACGGAATTCGACTTCGTGTTTTGAGCAATATCAGAACAAAGACGACCGTTTCCGGCGTAATTTGACGCGCTGAATGCGATGAAACAAGTTTAAGGTCGCTAGCATGTATAGAAAAAAAGTTACCAACCGATATCTGAAAAACAAACAAACGGACTCCGACTTCGTCTATCGAGCAATATCAAAACAAAGACGGCCGTTTCCGGCGTAATTTGACGCGCTGAATGCGATGAAACAAGTTTTAGGTCGCTAGCATGTATAGAAAAAAAGTTACTCACCGATATCCACGAAACAAACGAACGGAATTCGACTTCGTGTTTTGAGCAATATCAAAACAAAGACGACCGTTTCCGGCGTAATTTGACGCGCTGAATGCGATGAAACAAGTTTTAGGTCGCTAGCATGTATAGAAAAAAAGTTACTCACCGATATCCACGAAACAAACGAACGGAATTCGACTTCGTGTTTTGAGCAATATCAAAACAAAGACGACCGTTTCCGGCGTAATTTGACGCGCTGAATGCGATGAAACAAGTTTTAGGTCGCTGGCATGTATAGAAAAAAAGTTACTCACCGATATCCACGAAACAAACGAACGGAATTCGACTTCGTGTTTTGAGCAATATCAAAACAAAGACGACCGGTTCCGGCGTAATTTGACGCGCTGAATGCGATAAAACAAGTTTCAGGTCGCTAGCATGTATAGAAAAAAAGTTACTCACCGATATCCACGAAACAAACAAACGGAATTCGACTCCGTGTTTTGAGCAATATCAGAACAAAGACGACCGTTTCCGGCGTAATTTGACGCGCTGATTGCGATGAAACAAGTTTTAGGTCGCTAGCATGTATAGAAAAAAAGTTACTAACCGATATCTGAAAAACAAACAAACGGACTCCGACTTCGTCTATCGAGCAATATTAAAACAAAGACGGCCGTTTCCGGCGTAATTTGACGCGCTGAATGCGATGAAACAAGTTTCAGGTCGCTAGCATGTATAGAAAAAAAGTTACTCACGGATATCCACGAAACAAACGAACGGAATTCGACTTCGTGTTTTGAGCAATATCAAAACAAAGACGACCGTTTCTGGCGTAATTTGATGCGCTGAATGCAATGAAACAAGTTTCAGGTCGCTAGCATGTATAGAAAAAAAGTTACCAACCGATATCTGAAAAACAAACAAACGGACTTCGACTTCGTGTTTCAAGCAATATCAAAACAAAGACCGCCGTTTCCGGCGTAATTTGACGCGCTGGATGCGATAAAACAAGTTTTAGGTCGCTAGCATGTATAGAAAAAAAGTTACCAACCGATATCTGAAAAACAAACAAACGGACTTCGACTTCGTGTTTCAAGCAATATCAGAACAAAGACGACTGTTTCCGACGTAATTTGACGCGCTGAATGCGATGAAACAAGTTTTAGGTCGCTAGCATGTATAGAAAAAAAGTTACTAATTGATATCTGAAAAACAAACAAACGGACTCCGACTTCGTCTATCGAGCAATATCAAAACAAAGACGGCCGTTTCCGGCGTAATTTGACGCGCTGAATGCGATGAAACAAGTTCCAGGTCGCTAGCATGTATAGAAAAAAAGTTACTCACCGATATCCACGAAACAAACGAACGGAATTCGACTTCGTGTTTTGAGCAATATCAAAACAAAGACGACCGTTTCCGGCGTAATTTGACGCGCTGAATGCGATGAAACAAGTTTTAGGTCGCTAGCATGTATAGAAAAAAAGTTACCAACCGATATCTGAAAAACAAACAAACGGACTTCGACTTCGTGTTTCAAGCAATATCAAAACAAAGACCGCCGTTTCCGGCGTAATTTGACGCGCTGAATGCGATAAAACAAGTTTTAGGTCACTCGCATGTATAGAAAAAAAGTTACTCACCGATATCCACGAAACAAACAAACGGAATTCGACTCCGTGTTTTGAGCAATATCAAAACAGAGACGGCCGTTTCCGGCGTAATTTGACGCGCTGAATGCGATAAAACAAGTTTCAGGTCGCTTGCATGTATAGAAAAAAAGTTACTCACCGATATCCACGAAACAAACAAACGGAATTCGACTCCGTGTTTTGAGCAATATCAGAACAAAGACGACCGTTTCCGGCGTAATTTGACGCGCTGAATGCGATGAAACAAGTTTTAGGTCGCTAGCATGTATAGAAAAAAAGTTACTAACCGATATCTGAAAAACAAACAAACGGACTCCGACTTCGTCTATCGAGCAATATCAAAACAAAGACGGCCGTTTCCGGCGTAATTTGACGCGCTGAATGCGATGAAACAAGTTCCAGGTCGCTAGCATGTATAGAAAAAAAGTTACTAACTCATATCTGAAAAACAAACAAACGGACTCCGACTTCGTCTATCGAGCAATATCAAAACAAAGACGGCCGTTTCCGGCGTAATTTGACGCGCTGAATGCGATGAAACAAGTTCCAGGTCGCTAGCATCTATAGAAAAAAAGTTACTCACCGATATCCACGAAACAAACGAACGGAATTCGACTTCGTGTTTTGAGCAATATTAAAACAAAGACGACCGTTTCGGGCGTGATTTAACGCGCTGAATGCGATGAAACAAGGTTTAGGTCGCTAGCATGTATAGAAAAAAAGTTACCAACCGATATCTGAAAAACAAACAAACGGACTTCGACTTCGTGTTTCAAGCAATATCAAAACAAAGACCGCCGTTTCCAGCGTAATTTGACGCGCTGAATGCGATAAAACAAGTTTTAGGTCGCTAGCATGTATAGAAAAAAAGTTACTCACCGATATCCACGAAACAAACAAACGGAATTCGACTCCGTGTTTTGAGCAATATCAAAACAGAGACGGCCGTTTCCGGCGTAATTTGACGCGCTGAATGCGATAAAACAAGTTTCAGGTCGCTTGCATGTATAAAAAAAAAGTTACTCACCGATATCCACGAAACAAACGAACGGAATTCGACTTCGTGTTTTGAGCAATATCAGAACAAAGACGACCGTTTCCGGCGTAATTTGACGCGCTGAATGCGATGAAACAAGTTTAAGGTCGCTAGCATGTATAGAAAAAAAGTTACCAACCGATATCTGAAAAACAAACAAACGGACTCCGACTTCGTCTATCGAGCAATATCAAAACAAAGACGGCCGTTTCCGGCGTAATTTGACGCGCTGAATGCGATGAAACAAGTTTCAGGTCGCTAGCATGTATAGAAAAAAAGTTACTCACCGATATCCACGAAACAAACGAACGGAATTCGACTTCGTGTTTTGAGCAATATCAAAACAAAGACGACCGTTTTCGGCGTAATTTGACGCGCTGAATGCGATGAAACAAGTTTTAGGTCGCTAGCATGTATAGAAAAAAAGTTACTCACCGATATCCACGAAACAAACGAACGGAATTCGACTTCGTGTTTTGAGCAATATCAAAACAAAGACGACCGTTTCCGGCGTAATTTGACGCGCTGAATGCGATGAAACAAGTTTTAGGTCGCTGGCATGTATAGAAAAAAAGTTACTCACCGATATCCACGAAACAAACGAACGGAATTCGACTTCGTGTTTTGAGCAATATCAAAACAAAGACGACCGGTTCCGGCGTAATTTGACGCGCTGAATGCGACAAAACAAGTTTCAGGTCGCTAGCATGTATAGAAAAAAAGTTACTCACCGATATCCACGAAACAAACAAACGGAATTCGACTCCGTGTTTTGAGCAATATCAGAACAAAGACGACCGTTTCCGGCGTAATTTGACGCGCTGATTGCGATGAAACAAGTTTTAGGTCGCTAGCATGTATAGAAAAAAAGTTACTCACCGATATCCACGAAACAAACGAACGGAATTCGACTTCGTGTTTTGAGCAATATCAAAACAAAGACGACCGTTTCCGGCGTAATTTGACGCGCTGAATGCGATGAAACAAGTTTTAGGTCGCTAGCATGTATAGAAAAAAAGTTACTCACCGATATCCACGAAACAAACGAACGGAATTCGACTTCGTGTTTTGAGCAATATCAAAACAAAGACGACCGTTTCCGGCGTAATTTGACGCGCTGAATGCGATGAAACAAGTTTTAGGTCGCTAGCATGTATAGAAAAAAAGTTACTCACCGATATCCACGAAACAAACGAACGGAATTCGACTTCGTGTTTTGAGCAATATCAAAACAAAGACGACCGTTTCCGGCGTAATTTGACGCGCTGAATGCGATAAAACAAGTTTCAGGACGCTAGCATGTATAGAAAAAAAGTTTCTCACCGATATCTACGAAACAAACAAACGGAATTCGACTCCGTGTTTTGAGCAATATCAGAACAAAGACGACCGTTTCCGGCGTAATTTGACGCGCTGATTGCGATGAAACAAGTTTTAGGTCGCTTGCATGTATAGAAAAAAAGTTACTCACCGATATCCACGAAAAAAACAAACGGAATTCGACTCCGTGTTTTGAGCAATATCAGAACAAAGACGACCGTTTCCGGCGTAATTTGACGCGCTGATTGCGATGAAACAAGTTTTAGGTCGCTAGCATGTATAGAAAAAAAGTTACTAACCGATATCTGAAAAACAAACAAACGGACTCCGACTTCGTCTATCGAGCAATATTAAAACAAAGACGGCCGTTTCCGGCGTAATTTGACGCGCTGAATGCGATGAAACAAGTTTCAGGTCGCTAGCATGTATAGAAAAAAAGTTACTCACCGATATCCACGAAACAAACGAACGGAATTCGACTTCGTGTTTTGAGCAATATCAAAACAAAGACGACCGTTTCTGGCGTAATTTGATGCGCTGAATGCAATGAAACAAGTTTCAGGTCGCTAGCATGTATAGAAAAAAAGTTACCAACCGATATCTGAAAAACAAACAAACGGACTTCGACTTCGTGTTTCAAGCAATATCAAAACAAAGACCGCCGTTTCCGGCGTAATTTGACGCGCTGGATGCGATAAAACAAGTTTTAGGTCGCTAGCATGTATAGAAAAAAAGTTACCAACCGATATCTGAAAAACAAACAAACGGACTTCGACTTCGTGTTTCAAGCAATATCAGAACAAAGACGACTGTTTCCGACGTAATTTGACGCGCTGAATGCGATGAAACAAGTTTTAGGTCGCTAGCATGTATAGAAAAAAAGTTACTAACCCATATCTGAAAAACAAACAAACGGACTCCGACTTCGTCTTTCGAGCAATATCGAAACAAAGACGGCCGTTTCCGGCGTAATTTGACGCGCTGAATGCGATGAAACAAGTTTTAGGTCGCTAGCATGTATAGAAAAAAAGTTACTCACCGATATCCACGAAACAAACGAACGGAATTCGACTTCGTGTTTTGAGCAATATCAAAACAAAGACGACCGTTTCCGGCGTCATTTAACGCGCTGAATGCGATGAAACAAGTTTTAGGTCGCTAGCATGTATAGAAAAAAAGTTACCAACCGATATCTGAAAAACAAACAAACGGACTTCGACTTCGTGTTTCAAGCAATATCAAAACAAAGACCGCCGTTTCCGGCGTAATTTGACGCGCTGAATGCGATAAAACAAGTTTTAGGTCGCTAGCATGTATAGAAAAAAAGTTACTCACCGATATCCACGAAACAAACAAACGGAATTCGACTCCGTGTTTTGAGCAATATCAAAACAGAGACGGCCGTTTCCGGCGTAATTTGACGCGCTGATTGCGATGAAACAAGTTTTAGGTCGCTTGCATGTATAGAAAAAAAGTTACTCACCGATATCCACGAAAAAAACAAACGGAATTCGACTCCGTGTTTTGAGCAATATCAGAACAAAGACGACCGTTTCCAGCGTAATTTGACGCGCTGATTGCGATGAAACAAGTTTTAGGTCGCTAGCATGTATAGAAAAAAAGTGACTAACCGATATCTGAAAAACAAACAAACGGACTCCGACTTCGTCTATCGAGCAATATTAAAACAAAAACGGCCGTTTCCGGCGTAATTTGAAGCGCTGAATGCGATGAAACAAGTTTCAGGTCGCTAGCATGTATAGAAAAAAAGTTACTCACCGATATCCACGAAACAAACGAACGGAATTCGACTTCGTGTTTTGAGCAATATCAAAACAAAGACGACCGTTTCTGGCGTAATTTGATGCGCTGAATGCAATGAAACAAGTTTTAGGTCGCTAGCATGTATAGAAAAAAAGTTACCTACCGATATCTGAAAAACAAACAAACGGACTCCGACTTCGTCTATCGAGCAATATCAAAACAAAGACGGCCGTTTCCGGCGTAATTTGACGCGCTGAATGCGATGAAACAAGTTTTAGGTCGCTAGCATGTATAGAAAAAAAGTTACCAACCGATATCTGAAAAACAAACAAACGGACTTCGACTTCGTGTTTCAAGCAATATCAGAACAAAGACGACTGTTTCCGACGTGATTTGACGCGCTGAATGCGATGAAACAAGTTTTAGGTCGCTAGCATGTATAGAAAAAAAGTTACTAACCCATATCTGAAAAACAAACAAACGGACTCCGACTTCGTCTATCGAGCAATATCAAAACAAAGACGGCCGTTTCCGGCGTAATTTGACGCGCTGAATGCGATGAAACAAGTTTCAGGTCGCTAGCATGTATAGAAAAAAAGTTACTCACCGATATCCACGAAACAAACGAACGGAATTCGACTTCGTGTTTTGAGCAATATCAAAACAAAGACGACCGTTTCCGGCGTAATTTAACGCGCTGAATGCGATGAAACAAGTTTTAGGTCGCTAGCATGTATAGAAAAAAAGTTACCAACCGATATCTGAAAAACAAACAAACGGACTTCGACTTCGTGTTTCAAGCAATATCAAAACAAAGACCGCCGTTTCCGGCGTAATTTGACGCGCTGAATGCGATAAAACAAGTTTTAGGTCGCTAGCATGTATAGAAAAAAAGTTACTCACCGATATCCACGAAACAAACGAACGGAATTCGACTTCGTGTTTTGAGCAATATCAAAACAAAGACGACCGTTTCTGGCGTAATTTGATGCGCTGAATGCAATGAAACAAGTTTCAGGTCGCTAGCATGTATAGAAAAAAAGTTACCAACCGATATCTGAAAAACAAACAAACGGACTTTGACTTCGTGTTTCAAGCAATATCAAAACAAAGACCGCCGTTTCCGGCGTAATTTGACGCGCTGGATGCGATAAAACAAGTTTTAGGTCGCTAGCATGTATAGAAAAAAAGTTACCAACCGATATCTGAAAAACAAACAAACGGACTTCGACTTCGTGTTTCAAGCAATATCAGAACAAAGACGACTGTTTCCGACGTAATTTGACGCGCTGAATGCGATGAAACAAGTTTTAGGTCGCTAGCATGTATAGAAAAAAAGTTACTAACCCATATCTGAAAAACAAACAAACGGACTCCGACTTCGTCTATCGAGCAATATCAAAACAAAGACGGCCGTTTCCGGCGTAATTTGACGCGCTGAATGCGATGAAACAAGTTTCAGGTCGCTAGCATGTATAGAAAAAAAGTTACTCACCGATATCCACGAAACAAACGAACGGAATTCGACTTCGTGTTTTGAGCAATATCAAAACAAAGACGACCGTTTCCGGCGTAATTTAACGCGCTGAATGCGATGAAACAAGTTTTAGGTCGCTAGCATGTATAGAAAAAAAGTTACCAACCGATATCTGAAAAACAAACAAACGGACTTCGACTTCGTGTTTCAAGCAATATCAAAACAAAGACCGCCGTTTCCGGCGTAATTTGACGCGCTGAATGCGATAAAACAAGTTTTAGGTCGCTAGCATGTATAGAAAAAAAGTTACTCACCGATATCCACGAAACAAACAAACGGAATTCGACTCCGTGTTTTGAGCAATATCAAAACAGAGACGGCCGTTTCCGGCGTAATTTGACGCGCTGAATGCGATAAAACAAGTTTCAGGTCGCTTGCATGTATAGAAAAAAAGTTACTCACCGATATCCACGAAACAAACGAACGGAATTCGACTTCGTGTTTTGAGCAATATCAAAACAAAGACGACCGTTTCCGGCGTAATTTGACGCGCTGAATGCGATGAAACAAGTTTTAGGTCGCTAGCATGTATAGAAAAAAAGTTACCTACCGATATCTGAAAAACAAACAAACGGACTCCGACTTCGTCTATCGAGCAATATCAAAACAAAGACGGCCGTTTCCGGCGTAATTTGACGCGCTGAATGCGATGAAACAAGTTTTAGGTCGCTAGCATGTATAGAAAAAAAGTTACTCACCGATATCCACGAAACAAACGAACGGAATTCGACTTCGTGTTTTGAGCAATATCAAAACAAAGACGACCGTTTCCGGCGTAATTTGACGCGCTGAATGCGATGAAACAAGTTTGAGGTCGCTAGCATGTATAGGAAAAAAGTTACTCACCGATATCCACGAAACAAACGAACGGAATTCGACTTCGTGTTTTGAGCAATATCAAAACAAAGACGACCGTTTCCGGCGTAATTTGACGCGCTGAATGCGATGAAACAAGTTTTAGGTCGCTAGCATGTATAGAAAAAAAGTTACTCACCGATATCCACGAAACAAACGAACGGAATTCGACTTCGTGTTTTAAGCAATATCAAAACAAAGACGACCGGTTCCGGCGTAATTTGACGCGCTGAATGCGATAAAACAAGTTCCAGGTCGCTAGCATGTATAGAAAAAAAGTTACTCACCGATATCCACGAAACAAACAAACGGAATTCGACTCCGTGTTTTGAGCAATATCAGAACAAAGACGACCGTTTCCGGCGTAATTTGACGCGCTGATTGCGATGAAACAAGTTTTAGGTCGCTTGCATGTATAGAAAAAAAGTTACTCACCGATATCCACGAAAAAAACGAACGGAATTCGACTCCGTGTTTTGAGCAATATCAGAACAAAGACGACCGTTTCCGGCGTAATTTGACGCGCTGATTGCGATGAAACAAGTTTTAGGTCGCTAGCATGTATAGAAAAAAAGTTACTAACCGATATCTGAAAAACAAACAAACGGACTCCGACTTCGTCTATCGAGCAATATTAAAACAAAGACGGCCGTTTCCGGCGTAATTTGACGCGCTGAATGCGATGAAACAAGTTTCAGGTCGCTAGCATGTATAGAAAAAAAGTTACTCACCGATATCCACGAAACAAACGAACGGAATTCGACTTCGTGTTTTGAGCAATATCAAAACAAAGACGACCGTTTCTGGCGTAATTTGATGCGCTGAATGCAATGAAACAAGTTTTAGGTCGCTAGCATGTATAGAAAAAAAGTTACCAACCGATATCTGAAAAACAAACAAACGGACTTCGACTTCGTGTTTCAAGCAATATCAAAACAAAGACCGCCGTTTCCGGCGTAATTTGACGCGCTGGATGCGATAAAACAAGTTTTAGGTCGCTAGCATGTATAGAAAAAAAGTTACTAACCCATATCTGAAAAACAAACAAACGGACTCCGACTTCGTCTATCGAGCAATATCAAAACAAAGACGGCCGTTTCCGGCGTAATTTGACGCGCTGAATGCGATGAAACAAGTTTCAGGTCGCTAGCATGTATAGAAAAAAAGTTACTCACCGATATCCACGAAACAAACGAACGGAATTCGACTTCGTGTTTTGAGCAATATCAAAACAAAGACGACCGTTTCCGGCGTAATTTAACGCGCTGAATGCGATGAAACAAGTTTTAGGTCGCTAGCATGTATAGAAAAAAAGTTACCAACCGATATCTGAAAAACAAACAAACGGACTTCGACTTCGTGTTTCAAGCAATATCAAAACAAAGACCGCCGTTTCCGGCGTAATTTGACGCGCTGAATGCGATAAAACAAGTTTTAGGTCGCTAGCATGTATAGAAAAAAAGTTACTCACCGATATCCACGAAACAAACAAACGGAATTCGACTCCGTGTTTTGAGCAATATCAAAACAGAGACGGCCGTTTCCGGCGTAATTTGACGCGCTGAATGCGATAAAACAAGTTTCAGGTCGCTTGCATGTATAGAAAAAAAGTTACTCACCGATATCCACGAAACAAACGAACGGAATTCGACTTCGTGTTTTGAGCAATATCAAAACAAAGACGACCGTTTCCGGCGTAATTTGACGCGCTGAATGCGATGAAACAAGTTTTAGGTCGCTAGCATGTATAGAAAAAAAGTTACCTACCGATATCTGAAAAACAAACAAACGGACTCCGACTTCGTCTATCGAGCAATATCAAAACAAAGACGGCCGTTTCCGGCGTAATTTGACGCGCTGAATGCGATGAAACAAGTTTTAGGTCGCTAGCATGTATAGAAAAAAAGTTACTCACCGATATCCACGAAACAAACGAACGGAATTCGACTTCGTGTTTTGAGCAATATCAAAACAAAGACGACCGTTTCCGGCGTAATTTGACGCGCTGAATGCGATGAAACAAGTTTGAGGTCGCTAGCATGTATAGAAAAAAAGTTACTCACCGATATCCACGAAACAAACGAACGGAATTCGACTTCGTGTTTTGAGCAATATCAAAACAAAGACGACCGTTTCCGGCGTAATTTGACGCGCTGAATGCGATGAAACAAGTTTTAGGTCGCTAGCATGTATAGAAAAAAAGTTACTCACCGATATCCACGAAACAAACGAACGGAATTCGACTTCGTGTTTTAAGCAATATCAAAACAAAGACGACCGGTTCCGGCGTAATTTGACGCGCTGAATGCGATAAAACAAGTTCCAGGTCGCTAGCATGTATAGAAAAAAAGTTACTCACCGATATCCACGAAACAAACAAACGGAATTCGACTCCGTGTTTTGAGCAATATCAGAACAAAGACGACCGTTTCCGGCGTAATTTGACGCGCTGATTGCGATGAAACAAGTTTTAGGTCGCTTGCATGTATAGAAAAAAAGTTACTCACCGATATCCACGAAACAAACGAACGGAATTCGACTTCGTGTTTTGAGCAATATCAAAACAAAGACGACCGTTTCCGGCGTAATTTGACGCGCTGAATGCGATGAAACAAGTTTGAGGTCGCTAGCATGTATAGGAAAAAAGTTACTCACCGATATCCACGAAACAAACGAACGGAATTCGACTTCGTGTTTTGAGCAATATCAAAACAAAGACGACCGTTTCCGGCGTAATTTGACGCGCTGAATGCGATGAAACAAGTTTTAGGTCGCTAGCATGTATAGAAAAAAAGTTACTCACCGATATCCACGAAACAAACGAACGGAATTCGACTTCGTGTTTTAAGCAATATCAAAACAAAGACGACCGGTTCCGGCGTAATTTGACGCGCTGAATGCGATAAAACAAGTTCCAGGTCGCTAGCATGTATAGAAAAAAAGTTACTCACCGATATCCACGAAACAAACAAACGGAATTCGACTCCGTGTTTTGAGCAATATCAGAACAAAGACGACCGTTTCCGGCGTAATTTGACGCGCTGATTGCGATGAAACAAGTTTTAGGTCGCTTGCATGTATAGAAAAAAAGTTACTCACCGATATCCACGAAAAAAACGAACGGAATTCGACTCCGTGTTTTGAGCAATATCAGAACAAAGACGACCGTTTCCGGCGTAATTTGACGCGCTGATTGCGATGAAACAAGTTTTAGGTCGCTAGCATGTATAGAAAAAAAGTTACTAACCGATATCTGAAAAACAAACAAACGGACTCCGACTTCGTCTATCGAGCAATATTAAAACAAAGACGGCCGTTTCCGGCGTAATTTGACGCGCTGAATGCGATGAAACAAGTTTCAGGTCGCTAGCATGTATAGAAAAAAAGTTACTCACCGATATCCACGAAACAAACGAACGGAATTCGACTTCGTGTTTTGAGCAATATCAAAACAAAGACGACCGTTTCTGGCGTAATTTGATGCGCTGAATGCAATGAAACAAGTTTTAGGTCGCTAGCATGTATAGAAAAAAAGTTACCAACCGATATCTGAAAAACAAACAAACGGACTTCGACTTCGTGTTTCAAGCAATATCAAAACAAAGACCGCCGTTTCCGGCGTAATTTGACGCGCTGGATGCGATAAAACAAGTTTTAGGTCGCTAGCATGTATAGAAAAAAAGTTACTAACCCATATCTGAAAAACAAACAAACGGACTCCGACTTCGTCTATCGAGCAATATCAAAACAAAGACGGCCGTTTCCGGCGTAATTTGACGCGCTGAATGCGATGAAACAAGTTTCAGGTCGCTAGCATGTATAGAAAAAAAGTTACTCACCGATATCCACGAAACAAACGAACGGAATTCGACTTCGTGTTTTGAGCAATATCAAAACAAAGACGACCGTTTCCGGCGTAATTTAACGCGCTGAATGCGATGAAACAAGTTTTAGGTCGCTAGCATGTATAGAAAAAAAGTTACCAACCGATATCTGAAAAACAAACAAACGGACTTCGACTTCGTGTTTCAAGCAATATCAAAACAAAGACCGCCGTTTCCGGCGTAATTTGACGCGCTGAATGCGATAAAACAAGTTTTAGGTCGCTAGCATGTATAGAAAAAAAGTTACTCACCGATATCCACGAAACAAACAAACGGAATTCGACTCCGTGTTTTGAGCAATATCAAAACAGAGACGGCCGTTTCCGGCGTAATTTGACGCGCTGAATGCGATAAAACAAGTTTCAGGTCGCTTGCATGTATAGAAAAAAAGTTACTCACCGATATCCACGAAACAAACGAACGGAATTCGACTTCGTGTTTTGAGCAATATCAAAACAAAGACGACCGTTTCCGGCGTAATTTGACGCGCTGAATGCGATGAAACAAGTTTTAGGTCGCTAGCATGTATAGAAAAAAAGTTACCTACCGATATCTGAAAAACAAACAAACGGACTCCGACTTCGTCTATCGAGCAATATCAAAACAAAGACGGCCGTTTCCGGCGTAATTTGACGCGCTGAATGCGATGAAACAAGTTTTAGGTCGCTAGCATGTATAGAAAAAAAGTTACTCACCGATATCCACGAAACAAACGAACGGAATTCGACTTCGTGTTTTGAGCAATATCAAAACAAAGACGACCGTTTCCGGCGTAATTTGACGCGCTGAATGCGATGAAACAAGTTTGAGGTCGCTAGCATGTATAGAAAAAAAGTTACTCACCGATATCCACGAAACAAACGAACGGAATTCGACTTCGTGTTTTGAGCAATATCAAAACAAAGACGACCGTTTCCGGCGTAATTTGACGCGCTGAATGCGATGAAACAAGTTTTAGGTCGCTAGCATGTATAGAAAAAAAGTTACTCACCGATATCCACGAAACAAACGAACGGAATTCGACTTCGTGTTTTAAGCAATATCAAAACAAAGACGACCGGTTCCGGCGTAATTTGACGCGCTGAATGCGATAAAACAAGTTCCAGGTCGCTAGCATGTATAGAAAAAAAGTTACTCACCGATATCCACGAAACAAACAAACGGAATTCGACTCCGTGTTTTGAGCAATATCAGAACAAAGACGACCGTTTCCGGCGTAATTTGACGCGCTGATTGCGATGAAACAAGTTTTAGGTCGCTTGCATGTATAGAAAAAAAGTTACTCACCGATATCCACGAAAAAAACGAACGGAATTCGACTTCGTGTTTTGAGCAATATCAAAACAAAGACGACCGTTTCTGGCGTAATTTGATGCGCTGAATGCAATGAAACAAGTTTCAGGTCGCTAGCATGTATAGAAAAAAAGTTACCAACCGATATCTGAAAAACAAACAAACGGACTTTGACTTCGTGTTTCAAGCAATATCAAAACAAAGACCGCCGTTTCCGGCGTAATTTGACGCGCTGGATGCGATAAAACAAGTTTTAGGTCGCTAGCATGTATAGAAAAAAAGTTACCAACCGATATCTGAAAAACAAACAAACGGACTTCGACTTCGTGTTTCAAGCAATATCAGAACAAAGACGACTGTTTCCGACGTAATTTGACGCGCTGAATGCGATGAAACAAGTTTTAGGTCGCTAGCATGTATAGAAAAAAAGTTACTAACCCATATCTGAAAAACAAACAAACGGACTCCGACTTCGTCTATCGAGCAATATCAAAACAAAGACGGCCGTTTCCGGCGTAATTTGACGCGCTGAATGCGATGAAACAAGTTTCAGGTCGCTAGCATGTATAGAAAAAAAGTTACTCACCGATATCCACGAAACAAACGAACGGAATTCGACTTCGTGTTTTGAGCAATATCAAAACAAAGACGACCGTTTCCGGCGTAATTTAACGCGCTGAATGCGATGAAACAAGTTTTAGGTCGCTAGCATGTATAGAAAAAAAGTTACCAACCGATATCTGAGAAACAAACAAACGGACTTCGACTTCGTGTTTCAAGCAATATCAAAACAAAGACCGCCGTTTCCGGCGTAATTTGACGCGCTGAATGCGATAAAACAAGTTTTAGGTCGCTAGCATGTATAGAAAAAAAGTTACTCACCGATATCCACGAAACAAACAAACGGAATTCGACTCCGTGTTTTGAGCAATATCAAAACAGAGACGACCGTTTCCGGCGTAATTTGACGCGCTGAATGCGATGAAACAAGTTTTAGGTCGCTAGCATGTATAGAAAAAAAGTTACTCACCGATATCCACGAAACAAACGAACGGAATTCGACTTCGTGTTTTGAGCAATATCAAAACAAAGACGACCGTTTCCGGCGTAATTTGACGCGCTGAATGCGATGAAACAAGTTTTAGGTCGCTAGCATGTATAGAAAAAAAGTTACTCACCGATATCCACGAAACAAACGAACGGAATTCGACTTCGTGTTTTAAGCAATATCAAAACAAAGACGACCGGTTCCGGCGTAATTTGACGCGCTGAATGCGATAAAACAAGTTCCAGGTCGCTAGCATGTATAGAAAAAAAGTTACTCACCGATATCCACGAAACAAACAAACGGAATTCGACTCCGTGTTTTGAGCAATATCAGAACAAAGACGACCGTTTCCGGCGTAATTTGACGCGCTGATTGCGATGAAACAAGTTTTAGGTCGCTTGCATGTATAGAAAAAAAGTTACTCACCGATATCCACGAAAAAAACGAACGGAATTCGACTCCGTGTTTTGAGCAATATCAGAACAAAGACGACCGTTTCCGGCGTAATTTGACGCGCTGATTGCGATGAAACAAGTTTTAGGTCGCTAGCATGTATAGAAAAAAAGTTACTAACCGATATCTGAAAAACAAACAAACGGACTCCGACTTCGTCTATCGAGCAATATTAAAACAAAGACGGCCGTTTCCGGCGTAATTTGACGCGCTGAATGCGATGAAACAAGTTTCAGGTCGCTAGCATGTATAGAAAAAAAGTTACTCACCGATATCCACGAAACAAACGAACGGAATTCGACTTCGTGTTTTGAGCAATATCAAAACAAAGACGACCGTTTCTGGCGTAATTTGATGCGCTGAATGCAATGAAACAAGTTTTAGGTCGCTAGCATGTATAGAAAAAAAGTTACCAACCGATATCTGAAAAACAAACAAACGGACTTCGACTTCGTGTTTCAAGCAATATCAAAACAAAGACCGCCGTTTCCGGCGTAATTTGACGCGCTGGATGCGATAAAACAAGTTTTAGGTCGCTAGCATGTATAGAAAAAAAGTTACCAACCGATATCTGAAAAACAAACAAACGGACTTCGACTTCGTGTTTCAAGCAATATCAGAACAAAGACGACTGTTTCCGACGTAATTTGACGCGCTGAATGCGATGAAACAAGTTTTAGGTCGCTAGCATGTATAGAAAAAAAGTTACTAACCCATATCTGAAAAACAAACAAACGGACTCCGACTTCGTCTATCGAGCAATATCAAAACAAAGACGGCCGTTTCCGGCGTAATTTGACGCGCTGAATGCGATGAAACAAGTTTCAGGTCGCTAGCATGTATAGAAAAAAAGTTACTCACCGATATCCACGAAACAAACGAACGGAATTCGACTTCGTGTTTTGAGCAATATCAAAACAAAGACGACCGTTTCCGGCGTAATTTAACGCGCTGAATGCGATGAAACAAGTTTTAGGTCGCTAGCATGTATAGAAAAAAAGTTACCAACCGATATCTGAAAAACAAACAAACGGACTTCGACTTCGTGTTTCAAGCAATATCAAGACAAAGACCGCCGTTTCCGGCGTAATTTGACGCGCTGAATGCGATAAAACAAGTTTTAGGTCGCTAGCATGTATAGAAAAAAAGTTACTCACCGATATCCACGAAACAAACGAACGGAATTCGACTTCGTGTTTTGAGCAATATCAAAACAAAGACGACCGTTTCTGGCGTAATTTGATGCGCTGAATGCAATGAAACAAGTTTCAGGTCGCTAGCATGTATAGAAAAAAAGTTACCAACCGATATCTGAAAAACAAACAAACGGACTTTGACTTCGTGTTTCAAGCAATATCAAAACAAAGACCGCCGTTTCCGGCGTAATTTGACGCGCTGGATGCGATAAAACAAGTTTTAGGTCGCTAGCATGTATAGAAAAAAAGTTACTCACCGATATCCACGAAACAAACGAACGGAATTCGACTTCGTGTTTTAAGCAATATCAAAACAAAGACGACCGTTTCCGGCGTAATTTAACGCGCTGAATGCGATGAAACAAGTTTTAGGTCGCTAGCATGTATAGAAAAAAAGTTACCAACCGATATCTGAAAAACAAACAAACGGACTTCGACTTCGTGTTTCAAGCAATATCAAAACAAAGACCGCCGTTTCCGGCGTAATTTGACGCGCTGAATGCGATAAAACAAGTTTTAGGTCGCTAGCATGTATAGAAAAAAAGTTACTCACCGATATCCACGAAACAAACAAACGGAATTCGACTCCGTGTTTTGAGCAATATCAAAACAGAGACGGCCGTTTCCGGCGTAATTTGACGCGCTGAATGCGATAAAACAAGTTTCAGGTCGCTTGCATGTATAGAAAAAAAGTTACTCACCGATATCCACGAAACAAACGAACGGAATTCGACTTCGTGTTTTGAGCAATATCAAAACAAAGACGACCGTTTCCGGCGTAATTTGACGCGCTGAATGCGATGAAACAAGTTTTAGGTCGCTAGCATGTATAGAAAAAAAGTTACCTACCGATATCTGAAAAACAAACAAACGGACTCCGACTTCGTCTATCGAGCAATATCAAAACAAAGACGGCCGTTTCCGGCGTAATTTGACGCGCTGAATGCGATGAAACAAGTTTTAGGTCGCTAGCATGTATAGAAAAAAAGTTACTCACCGATATCCACGAAACAAACGAACGGAATTCGACTTCGTGTTTTGAGCAATATCAAAACAAAGACGACCGTTTCCGGCGTAATTTGACGCGCTGAATGCGATGAAACAAGTTTGAGGTCGCTAGCATGTATAGAAAAAAAGTTACTCACCGATATCCACGAAACAAACGAACGGAATTCGACTTCGTGTTTTGAGCAATATCAAAACAAAGACGACCGTTTCCGGCGTAATTTGACGCGCTGAATGCGATGAAACAAGTTTTAGGTCGCTAGCATGTATAGAAAAAAAGTTACTCACCGATATCCACGAAACAAACGAACGGAATTCGACTTCGTGTTTTAAGCAATATCAAAACAAAGACGACCGGTTCCGGCGTAATTTGACGCGCTGAATGCGATAAAACAAGTTCCAGGTCGCTAGCATGTATAGAAAAAAAGTTATTCACCGATATCCACGAAACAAACAAACGGAATTCGACTCCGTGTTTTGAGCAATATCAGAACAAAGACGACCGTTTCCGGCGTAATTTGACGCGCTGATTGCGATGAAACAAGTTTTAGGTCGCTTGCATGTATAGAAAAAAAGTTACTCACCGATATCCACGAAAAAAACAAACGGAATTCGACTCCGTGTTTTGAGCAATATCAGAACAAAGACGACCGTTTCCGGCGTAATTTGACGCGCTGATTGCGATGAAACAAGTTTTAGGTCGCTAGCATGTATAGAAAAAAAGTTACTAACCGATATCTGAAAAACAAACAAACGGACTCCGACTTCGTCTATCGAGCAATATTAAAACAAAGACGGCCGTTTCCGGCGTAATTTGACGCGCTGAATGCGATGAAACAAGTTTCAGGTCGCTAGCATGTATAGAAAAAAAGTTACTCACCGATATCCACGAAACAAACGAACGGAATTCGACTTCGTGTTTTGAGCAATATCAAAACAAAGACGACCGTTTCTGGCGTAATTTGATGCGCTGAATGCAATGAAACAAGTTTTAGGTCGCTAGCATGTATAGAAAAAAAGTTACCAACCGATATCTGAAAAACAAACAAACGGACTTCGACTTCGTGTTTCAAGCAATATCAAAACAAAGACCGCCGTTTCCGGCGTAATTTGACGCGCTGGATGCGATAAAACAAGTTTTAGGTCGCTAGCATGTATAGAAAAAAAGTTACCAACCGATATCTGAAAAACAAACAAACGGACTTCGACTTCGTGTTTCAAGCAATATCAGAACAAAGACGACTGTTTCCGACATAATTTGACGCGCTGAATGCGATGAAACAAGTTTTAGGTCGCTAGCATGTATAGAAAAAAAGTTACTAACCCATATCTGAAAAACAAACAAACGGACTCCGACTTCGTCTATCGAGCAATATCAAAACAAAGACGGCCGTTTCCGGCGTAATTTGACGCGCTGAATGCGATGAAACAAGTTTCAGGTCGCTAGCATGTATAGAAAAAAGTTACTCACCGATATCCACGAAACAAACGAACGGAATTCGACTTCGTGTTTTGAGCAATATCAAAACAAAGACGACCGTTTCCGGCGTAATTTAACGCGCTGAATGCGATGAAACAAGTTTTAGGTCGCTAGCATGTATAGAAAAAAAGTTACCAACCGATATCTGAAAAACAAACAAACGGACTTCGACTTCGTGTTTCAAGCAATATCAAGACAAAGACCGCCGTTTCCGGCGTAATTTGACGCGCTGAACGCGTTAAAACAAGTTTTAGGTCGCTAGCATGTATAGAAAAAAAGTTACTCACCGATATCCACGAAACAAACAAACGGAATTCGACTCCGTGTTTTGAGCAATATCAAAACAGAGACGGCCGTTTCCGGCGTAATTTGACGCGCTGAATGCGATAAAACAAGTTTGAGGTCGCTAGCATGTATAGAAAAAAAGTTACTCACCGATATCCACGAAACAAACGAACGGAATTCGACTTCGTGTTTTGAGCAATATCAAAACAAAGACGACCGTTTCCGGCGTAATTTGACGCGCTGAATGCGATGAAACAAGTTTTAGGTCGCTAGCATGTATAGAAAAAAAGTTACCTACCGATATCTGAAAAACAAACAAACGGACTCCGACTTCGTCTATCGAGCAATATCAAAACAAAGACGGCCGTTTCCGGCGTAATTTGACGCGCTGAATGCGATGAAACAAGTTTTAGGTCGCTAGCATGTATAGAAAAAAAGTTACTCACCGATATCCACGAAACAAACGAACGGAATTCGACTTCGTGTTTTGAGCAATATCAAAACAAAGACGACCGTTTCCGGCGTAATTTGACGCGCTGAATGCGATGAAACAAGTTTGAGGTCGCTAGCATGTATAGAAAAAAAGTGACTCACCGATATCCACGAAACAAACGAACGGAATTCGACTTCGTGTTTTGAGCAATATCAAAACAAAGACGACCGTTTCCGGCGTAATTTGACGCGCTGAATGCGATGAAACAAGTTTTAGGTCGCTAGCATGTATAGAAAAAAAGTTACTCACCGATATCCACGAAACAAACGAACGGAATTCGACTTCGTGTTTTAAGCAATATCAAAACAAAGACGACCGGTTCCGGCGTAATTTGACGCGCTGAATGCGATAAAACAAGTTCCAGGTCGCTAGCATGTATAGAAAAAAAGTTACTCACCGATATCCACGAAACAAACAAACGGAATTCGACTCCGTGTTTTGAGCAATATCAGAACAAAGACGACCGTTTCCGGCGTAATTTGACGCGCTGATTGCGATGAAACAAGTTTTAGGTCGCTTGCATGTATAGAAAAAAAGTTACTCACCGATATCCACGAAACAAACGAACGGAATTCGACTTCGTGTTTTGAGCAATATCAAAACAAAGACGACCGTTTCCGGCGTAATTTGACGCGCTGAATGCGATGAAACAAGTTTGAGGTCGCTAGCATGTATAGGAAAAAAGTTACTCACCGATATCCACGAAACAAACGAACGGAATTCGACTTCGTGTTTTGAGCAATATCAAAACAAAGACGACCGTTTCCGGCGTAATTTGACGCGCTGAATGCGATGAAACAAGTTTTAGGTCGCTAGCATGTATAGAAAAAAAGTTACTCACCGATATCCACGAAACAAACGAACGGAATTCGACTTCGTGTTTTAAGCAATATCAAAACAAAGACGACCGGTTCCGGCGTAATTTGACGCGCTGAATGCGATAAAACAAGTTCCAGGTCGCTAGCATGTATAGAAAAAAAGTTACTCACCGATATCCACGAAACAAACAAACGGAATTCGACTCCGTGTTTTGAGCAATATCAGAACAAAGACGACCGTTTCCGGCGTAATTTGACGCGCTGATTGCGATGAAACAAGTTTTAGGTCGCTTGCATGTATAGAAAAAAAGTTACTCACCGATATCCACGAAAAAAACGAACGGAATTCGACTCCGTGTTTTGAGCAATATCAGAACAAAGACGACCGTTTCCGGCGTAATTTGACGCGCTGATTGCGATGAAACAAGTTTTAGGTCGCTAGCATGTATAGAAAAAAAGTTACTAACCGATATCTGAAAAACAAACAAACGGACTCCGACTTCGTCTATCGAGCAATATTAAAACAAAGACGGCCGTTTCCGGCGTAATTTGACGCGCTGAATGCGATGAAACAAGTTTCAGGTCGCTAGCATGTATAGAAAAAAAGTTACTCACCGATATCCACGAAACAAACGAACGGAATTCGACTTCGTGTTTTGAGCAATATCAAAACAAAGACGACCGTTTCTGGCGTAATTTGATGCGCTGAATGCAATGAAACAAGTTTTAGGTCGCTAGCATGTATAGAAAAAAAGTTACCAACCGATATCTGAAAAACAAACAAACGGACTTCGACTTCGTGTTTCAAGCAATATCAAAACAAAGACCGCCGTTTCCGGCGTAATTTGACGCGCTGGATGCGATAAAACAAGTTTTAGGTCGCTAGCATGTATAGAAAAAAAGTTACTAACCCATATCTGAAAAACAAACAAACGGACTCCGACTTCGTCTATCGAGCAATATCAAAACAAAGACGGCCGTTTCCGGCGTAATTTGACGCGCTGAATGCGATGAAACAAGTTTCAGGTCGCTAGCATGTATAGAAAAAAAGTTACTCACCGATATCCACGAAACAAACGAACGGAATTCGACTTCGTGTTTTGAGCAATATCAAAACAAAGACGACCGTTTCCGGCGTAATTTAACGCGCTGAATGCGATGAAACAAGTTTTAGGTCGCTAGCATGTATAGAAAAAAAGTTACCAACCGATATCTGAAAAACAAACAAACGGACTTCGACTTCGTGTTTCAAGCAATATCAAAACAAAGACCGCCGTTTCCGGCGTAATTTGACGCGCTGAATGCGATAAAACAAGTTTTAGGTCGCTAGCATGTATAGAAAAAAAGTTACTCACCGATATCCACGAAACAAACAAACGGAATTCGACTCCGTGTTTTGAGCAATATCAAAACAGAGACGGCCGTTTCCGGCGTAATTTGACGCGCTGAATGCGATAAAACAAGTTTCAGGTCGCTTGCATGTATAGAAAAAAAGTTACTCACCGATATCCACGAAACAAACGAACGGAATTCGACTTCGTGTTTTGAGCAATATCAAAACAAAGACGACCGTTTCCGGCGTAATTTGACGCGCTGAATGCGATGAAACAAGTTTTAGGTCGCTAGCATGTATAGAAAAAAAGTTACCTACCGATATCTGAAAAACAAACAAACGGACTCCGACTTCGTCTATCGAGCAATATCAAAACAAAGACGGCCGTTTCCGGCGTAATTTGACGCGCTGAATGCGATGAAACAAGTTTTAGGTCGCTAGCATGTATAGAAAAAAAGTTACTCACCGATATCCACGAAACAAACGAACGGAATTCGACTTCGTGTTTTGAGCAATATCAAAACAAAGACGACCGTTTCCGGCGTAATTTGACGCGCTGAATGCGATGAAACAAGTTTGAGGTCGCTAGCATGTATAGAAAAAAAGTTACTCACCGATATCCACGAAACAAACGAACGGAATTCGACTTCGTGTTTTGAGCAATATCAAAACAAAGACGACCGTTTCCGGCGTAATTTGACGCGCTGAATGCGATGAAACAAGTTTTAGGTCGCTAGCATGTATAGAAAAAAAGTTACTCACCGATATCCACGAAACAAACGAACGGAATTCGACTTCGTGTTTTAAGCAATATCAAAACAAAGACGACCGGTTCCGGCGTAATTTGACGCGCTGAATGCGATAAAACAAGTTCCAGGTCGCTAGCATGTATAGAAAAAAAGTTACTCACCGATATCCACGAAACAAACAAACGGAATTCGACTCCGTGTTTTGAGCAATATCAGAACAAAGACGACCGTTTCCGGCGTAATTTGACGCGCTGATTGCGATGAAACAAGTTTTAGGTCGCTTGCATGTATAGAAAAAAAGTTACTCACCGATATCCACGAAAAAAACGAACGGAATTCGACTTCGTGTTTTGAGCAATATCAAAACAAAGACGACCGTTTCTGGCGTAATTTGATGCGCTGAATGCAATGAAACAAGTTTCAGGTCGCTAGCATGTATAGAAAAAAAGTTACCAACCGATATCTGAAAAACAAACAAACGGACTTTGACTTCGTGTTTCAAGCAATATCAAAACAAAGACCGCCGTTTCCGGCGTAATTTGACGCGCTGGATGCGATAAAACAAGTTTTAGGTCGCTAGCATGTATAGAAAAAAAGTTACCAACCGATATCTGAAAAACAAACAAACGGACTTCGACTTCGTGTTTCAAGCAATATCAGAACAAAGACGACTGTTTCCGACGTAATTTGACGCGCTGAATGCGATGAAACAAGTTTTAGGTCGCTAGCATGTATAGAAAAAAAGTTACTAACCCATATCTGAAAAACAAACAAACGGACTCCGACTTCGTCTATCGAGCAATATCAAAACAAAGACGGCCGTTTCCGGCGTAATTTGACGCGCTGAATGCGATGAAACAAGTTTCAGGTCGCTAGCATGTATAGAAAAAAAGTTACTCACCGATATCCACGAAACAAACGAACGGAATTCGACTTCGTGTTTTGAGCAATATCAAAACAAAGACGACCGTTTCCGGCGTAATTTAACGCGCTGAATGCGATGAAACAAGTTTTAGGTCGCTAGCATGTATAGAAAAAAAGTTACCAACCGATATCTGAAAAACAAACAAACGGACTTCGACTTCGTGTTTCAAGCAATATCAAAACAAAGACCGCCGTTTCCGGCGTAATTTGACGCGCTGAATGCGATAAAACAAGTTTTAGGTCGCTAGCATGTATAGAAAAAAAGTTACTCACCGATATCCACGAAACAAACAAACGGAATTCGACTCCGTGTTTTGAGCAATATCAAAACAGAGACGACCGTTTCCGGCGTAATTTGACGCGCTGAATGCGATGAAACAAGTTTTAGGTCGCTAGCATGTATAGAAAAAAAGTTACTCACCGATATCCACGAAACAAACGAACGGAATTCGACTTCGTGTTTTGAGCAATATCAAAACAAAGACGACCGTTTCCGGCGTAATTTGACGCGCTGAATGCGATGAAACAAGTTTTAGGTCGCTAGCATGTATAGAAAAAAAGTTACTCACCGATATCCACGAAACAAACGAACGGAATTCGACTTCGTGTTTTAAGCAATATCAAAACAAAGACGACCGGTTCCGGCGTAATTTGACGCGCTGAATGCGATAAAACAAGTTCCAGGTCGCTAGCATGTATAGAAAAAAAGTTACTCACCGATATCCACGAAACAAACAAACGGAATTCGACTCCGTGTTTTGAGCAATATCAGAACAAAGACGACCGTTTCCGGCGTAATTTGACGCGCTGATTGCGATGAAACAAGTTTTAGGTCGCTTGCATGTATAGAAAAAAAGTTACTCACCGATATCCACGAAAAAAACGAACGGAATTCGACTCCGTGTTTTGAGCAATATCAGAACAAAGACGACCGTTTCCGGCGTAATTTGACGCGCTGATTGCGATGAAACAAGTTTTAGGTCGCTAGCATGTATAGAAAAAAAGTTACTAACCGATATCTGAAAAACAAACAAACGGACTCCGACTTCGTCTATCGAGCAATATTAAAACAAAGACGGCCGTTTCCGGCGTAATTTGACGCGCTGAATGCGATGAAACAAGTTTCAGGTCGCTAGCATGTATAGAAAAAAAGTTACTCACCGATATCCACGAAACAAACGAACGGAATTCGACTTCGTGTTTTGAGCAATATCAAAACAAAGACGACCGTTTCTGGCGTAATTTGATGCGCTGAATGCAATGAAACAAGTTTTAGGTCGCTAGCATGTATAGAAAAAAAGTTACCAACCGATATCTGAAAAACAAACAAACGGACTTCGACTTCGTGTTTCAAGCAATATCAAAACAAAGACCGCCGTTTCCGGCGTAATTTGACGCGCTGGATGCGATAAAACAAGTTTTAGGTCGCTAGCATGTATAGAAAAAAAGTTACCAACCGATATCTGAAAAACAAACAAACGGACTTCGACTTCGTGTTTCAAGCAATATCAGAACAAAGACGACTGTTTCCGACGTAATTTGACGCGCTGAATGCGATGAAACAAGTTTTAGGTCGCTAGCATGTATAGAAAAAAAGTTACTAACCCATATCTGAAAAACAAACAAACGGACTCCGACTTCGTCTATCGAGCAATATCAAAACAAAGACGGCCGTTTCCGGCGTAATTTGACGCGCTGAATGCGATGAAACAAGTTTCAGGTCGCTAGCATGTATAGAAAAAAAGTTACTCACCGATATCCACGAAACAAACGAACGGAATTCGACTTCGTGTTTTGAGCAATATCAAAACAAAGACGACCGTTTCCGGCGTAATTTAACGCGCTGAATGCGATGAAACAAGTTTTAGGTCGCTAGCATGTATAGAAAAAAAGTTACCAACCGATATCTGAAAAACAAACAAACGGACTTCGACTTCGTGTTTCAAGCAATATCAAGACAAAGACCGCCGTTTCCGGCGTAATTTGACGCGCTGAATGCGATAAAACAAGTTTTAGGTCGCTAGCATGTATAGAAAAAAAGTTACTCACCGATATCCACGAAACAAACGAACGGAATTCGACTTCGTGTTTTGAGCAATATCAAAACAAAGACGACCGTTTCTGGCGTAATTTGATGCGCTGAATGCAATGAAACAAGTTTCAGGTCGCTAGCATGTATAGAAAAAAAGTTACCAACCGATATCTGAAAAACAAACAAACGGACTTTGACTTCGTGTTTCAAGCAATATCAAAACAAAGACCGCCGTTTCCGGCGTAATTTGACGCGCTGGATGCGATAAAACAAGTTTTAGGTCGCTAGCATGTATAGAAAAAAAGTTACTCACCGATATCCACGAAACAAACGAACGGAATTCGACTTCGTGTTTTAAGCAATATCAAAACAAAGACGACCGTTTCCGGCGTAATTTAACGCGCTGAATGCGATGAAACAAGTTTTAGGTCGCTAGCATGTATAGAAAAAAAGTTACCAACCGATATCTGAAAAACAAACAAACGGACTTCGACTTCGTGTTTCAAGCAATATCAAAACAAAGACCGCCGTTTCCGGCGTAATTTAACGCGCTGAATGCGATAAAACAAGTTTCAGGTCGCTAGCATGTATAGAAAAAAAGTTACCTACCGATATCTGAAAAACAAACAAACGGACTCCGACTTCGTCTATCGAGCAATATCGAAACAAAGACGGTTGTTTCCGGCGTAATTTGACGCGCTGAATGCGATGAAACAAGTTTCAGGTCGCTAGCATGTATAGAAAAAAAGTTACTCACCGATATCCACGAAACAAACGAACGGACTTCGACTTCGTGTTTCAAGCAATATCAAAACAAAGACCGCCGTTTCCGGCGTAATTTGACGCGCTGAATGCGATAAAACAAGTTTTAGGTCGCTAGCATGTATAGAAAAAAAGTTACTCACCGATATCCACGAAACAAACAAACGGAATTCGACTCCGTGTTTTGAGCAATATCAAAACAGAGACGACCGTTTCCGGCGTAATTTGACGCGCTGAATGCGATGAAACAAGTTTTAGGTCGCTAGCATGTATAGAAAAAAAGTTACTCACCGATATCCACGAAACAAACGAACGGAATTCGACTTCGTGTTTTGAGCAATATCAAAACAAAGACGACCGTTTCCGGCGTAATTTGACGCGCTGAATGCGATGAAACAAGTTTTAGGTCGCTAGCATGTATAGAAAAAAAGTTACTCACCGATATCCACGAAACAAACGAACGGAATTCGACTTCGTGTTTTAAGCAATATCAAAACAAAGACGACCGGTTCCGGCGTAATTTGACGCGCTGAATGCGATAAAACAAGTTCCAGGTCGCTAGCATGTATAGAAAAAAAGTTACTCACCGATATCCACGAAACAAACAAACGGAATTCGACTCCGTGTTTTGAGCAATATCAGAACAAAGACGACCGTTTCCGGCGTAATTTGACGCGCTGATTGCGATGAAACAAGTTTTAGGTCGCTTGCATGTATAGAAAAAAAGTTACTCACCGATATCCACGAAAAAAACGAACGGAATTCGACTCCGTGTTTTGAGCAATATCAGAACAAAGACGACCGTTTCCGGCGTAATTTGACGCGCTGATTGCGATGAAACAAGTTTTAGGTCGCTAGCATGTATAGAAAAAAAGTTACTAACCGATATCTGAAAAACAAACAAACGGACTCCGACTTCGTCTATCGAGCAATATTAAAACAAAGACGGCCGTTTCCGGCGTAATTTGACGCGCTGAATGCGATGAAACAAGTTTCAGGTCGCTAGCATGTATAGAAAAAAAGTTACTCACCGATATCCACGAAACAAACGAACGGAATTCGACTTCGTGTTTTGAGCAATATCAAAACAAAGACGACCGTTTCTGGCGTAATTTGATGCGCTGAATGCAATGAAACAAGTTTTAGGTCGCTAGCATGTATAGAAAAAAAGTTACCAACCGATATCTGAAAAACAAACAAACGGACTTCGACTTCGTGTTTCAAGCAATATCAAAACAAAGACCGCCGTTTCCGGCGTAATTTGACGCGCTGGATGCGATAAAACAAGTTTTAGGTCGCTAGCATGTATAGAAAAAAAGTTACCAACCGATATCTGAAAAACAAACAAACGGACTTCGACTTCGTGTTTCAAGCAATATCAGAACAAAGACGACTGTTTCCGACGTAATTTGACGCGCTGAATGCGATGAAACAAGTTTTAGGTCGCTAGCATGTATAGAAAAAAAGTTACTAACCCATATCTGAAAAACAAACAAACGGACTCCGACTTCGTCTATCGAGCAATATCAAAACAAAGACGGCCGTTTCCGGCGTAATTTGACGCGCTGAATGCGATGAAACAAGTTTCAGGTCGCTAGCATGTATAGAAAAAAAGTTACTCACCGATATCCACGAAACAAACGAACGGAATTCGACTTCGTGTTTTGAGCAATATCAAAACAAAGACGACCGTTTCCGGCGTAATTTAACGCGCTGAATGCGATGAAACAAGTTTTAGGTCGCTAGCATGTATAGAAAAAAAGTTACCAACCGATATCTGAAAAACAAACAAACGGACTTCGACTTCGTGTTTCAAGCAATATCAAGACAAAGACCGCCGTTTCCGGCGTAATTTGACGCGCTGAATGCGATAAAACAAGTTTTAGGTCGCTAGCATGTATAGAAAAAAAGTTACTCACCGATATCCACGAAACAAACGAACGGAATTCGACTTCGTGTTTTGAGCAATATCAAAACAAAGACGACCGTTTCTGGCGTAATTTGATGCGCTGAATGCAATGAAACAAGTTTCAGGTCGCTAGCATGTATAGAAAAAAAGTTACCAACCGATATCTGAAAAACAAACAAACGGACTTTGACTTCGTGTTTCAAGCAATATCAAAACAAAGACCGCCGTTTCCGGCGTAATTTGACGCGCTGGATGCGATAAAACAAGTTTTAGGTCGCTAGCATGTATAGAAAAAAAGTTACTCACCGATATCCACGAAACAAACGAACGGAATTCGACTTCGTGTTTTAAGCAATATCAAAACAAAGACGACCGTTTCCGGCGTAATTTAACGCGCTGAATGCGATGAAACAAGTTTTAGGTCGCTAGCATGTATAGAAAAAAAGTTACCAACCGATATCTGAAAAACAAACAAACGGACTTCGACTTCGTGTTTCAAGCAATATCAAAACAAAGACCGCCGTTTCCGGCGTAATTTAACGCGCTGAATGCGATAAAACAAGTTTCAGGTCGCTAGCATGTATAGAAAAAAAGTTACCTACCGATATCTGAAAAACAAACAAACGGACTCCGACTTCGTCTATCGAGCAATATCGAAACAAAGACGGTTGTTTCCGGCGTAATTTGACGCGCTGAATGCGATGAAACAAGTTTCAGGTCGCTAGCATGTATAGAAAAAAAGTTACTCACCGATATCCACGAAACAAACGAACGGAATTCGACTTCGTGTTTTGAGCAATATCAAAACAAAGACGACCGTTTCCGGCGTAATTTGATGCGCTGAATGCAATGAAACAAGTTTTAGGTCGCTAGCATGTATAGAAAAAAAGTTACCAACCGATATCTGAAAAACAAACAAACGGACTTCGACTTCGTGTTTCAAGCAATATCAAAACAAAGACCGCCGTTTCCGGCGTAATTTGACGCGCTGGATGCGATAAAACAAGTTTTAGGTCGCTAGCATGTATAGAAAAAAAGTTACCAACCGATATCTGAAAAACAAACAAACGGACTTCGACTTCGTGTTTCAAGCAATATCAAAACAGAGACGGCCGTTTCCGGCGTAATTTGACGCGCTGAATGCGATAAAACAAGTTTCAGGTCGCTTGCATGTATAGAAAAAAATTACTCACCGATATCCACGAAACAAACGAACGAAATTCGACTTCGTGTTTTGAGCAATATCAAAACAAAGACGACCGTTTCCGGCGTAATTTGACGCGCTGAATGCGATGAAACAAGTTTTAGGTCGCTAGCATGTATAGAAAAAAAGTTACTCACCGATATCCACGAAACAAACGAACGGAATTCGACTTCGTGTTTTGAGCAATATCAAAACAAAGACGGCCGTTTCCGGCGTAATTTAACGCGCTGAATGCGATAAAACAAGTTTCAGGTCGCTAGCATGTATAGAAAAAAAGTTACCTACCGATATCTGAAAAACAAACAAACGGACTCCGACTTCGTCTATCGAGCAATATCGAAACAAAGACGGTTGTTTCCGGCGTAATTTGACGCGCTGAATGCGATGAAACAAGTTTCAGGTCGCTAGCATGTATATAAAAAAAGTTACTCACCGATATCCACGAAACAAACGAACGGAATTCGACTTCGTGTTTTGAGCAATATCAAAACAAAGACGACCGTTTCCGGCGTAATTTAACGCGCTGAATGCGATGAATCAAGTTTTAGGTCGCTAGCATGTATAGAAAAAAAGTTACCAACCGATATCTGAAAAACAAACAAACGGACTTCGACTTCGTGTTTCAAGCAATATCAAAACAAAGACCGCCGTTTCCGGCGTAATTTGACGCGCTGAATGCGATAAAACAAGTTTTAGGTCGCTAGCATGTATAGAAAAAAAGTTACTCACCGATATCCACGAAACAAACAAACGGAATTCGACTCCGTGTTTTGAGCAATATCAAAACAGAGACGGCCGTTTCCGGCGTAATTTGACGCGCTGAATGCGATAAAACAAGTTTCAGGTCGCTTGCATGTATAGAAAAAAAGTTACTCACCGATATCCACGAAACAAACGAACGAAATTCGACTTCGTGTTTTGAGCAATATCAAAACAAAGACGACCGTTTCCGGCGTAATTTGACGCGCTGAATGCGATGAAACAAGTTTTAGGTCGCTAGCATGTATAGAAAAAAAGTTACTCACCGATATCCACGAAACAAACGAACGGAATTCGACTTCGTGTTTTGAGCAATATCAAAACAAAGACGACCGTTTCCGGCGTAATTTAACGCGCTGAATGCGATGAATCAAGTTTTAGGTCGCTAGCATGTATAGAAAAAAAGTTACCAACCGATATCTGAAAAACAAACAAACGGACTTCGACTTCGTGTTTCAAGCAATATCAAAACAAAGACCGCCGTTTCCGGCGTAATTTGACGCGCTGAATGCGATAAAACAAGTTTTAGGTCGCTAGCATGTATAGAAAAAAAGTTACTCACCGATATCCACGAAACAAACAAACGGAATTCGACTCCGTGTTTTGAGCAATATCAAAACAGAGACGGCCGTTTCCGGCGTAATTTGACGCGCTGAATGCGATAAAACAAGTTTCAGGTCGCTTGCATGTATAGAAAAAAAGTTACTCACCGATATCCACGAAACAAACGAACGAAATTCGACTTCGTGTTTTGAGCAATATCAAAACAAAGACGACCGTTTCCGGCGTAATTTGACGCGCTGAATGCGATGAAACAAGTTTTAGGTCGCTAGCATGTATAGAAAAAAAGTTACTCACCGATATCCACGAAACAAACGAACGGAATTCGACTTCGTGTTTTGAGCAATATCAAAACAAAGACGACCGTTTCCGGCGTAATTTAACGCGCTGAATGCGATGAATCAAGTTTTAGGTCGCTAGCATGTATAGAAAAAAAGTTACCAACCGATATCTGAAAAACAAACAAACGGACTTCGACTTCGTGTTTCAAGCAATATCAAAACAAAGACCGCCGTTTCCGGCGTAATTTGACGCGCTGAATGCGATAAAACAAGTTTTAGGTCGCTAGCATGTATAGAAAAAAAGTTACTCACCGATATCCACGAAACAAACAAACGGAATTCGACTCCGTGTTTTGAGCAATATCAAAACAGAGACGGCCGTTTCCGGCGTAATTTGACGCGCTGAATGCGATAAAACAAGTTTCAGGTCGCTTGCATGTATAGAAAAAAAGTTACTCACCGATATCCACGAAACAAACGAACGAAATTCGACTTCGTGTTTTGAGCAATATCAAAACAAAGACGACCGTTTCCGGCGTAATTTGACGCGCTGAATGCGATGAAACAAGTTTTAGGTCGCTAGCATGTATAGAAAAAAAGTTACTCACCGATATCCACGAAACAAACGAACGGAATTCGACTTCGTGTTTTGAGCAATATCAAAACAAAGACGACCGTTTCCGGCGTAATTTAACGCGCTGAATGCGATGAATCAAGTTTTAGGTCGCTAGCATGTATAGAAAAAAAGTTACCAACCGATATCTGAAAAACAAACAAACGGACTTCGACTTCGTGTTTCAAGCAATATCAAAACAAAGACCGCCGTTTCCGGCGTAATTTGACGCGCTGAATGCGATAAAACAAGTTTTAGGTCGCTAGCATGTATAGAAAAAAAGTTACTCACCGATATCCACGAAACAAACAAACGGAATTCGACTCCGTGTTTTGAGCAATATCAAAACAGAGACGGCCGTTTCCGGCGTAATTTGACGCGCTGAATGCGATAAAACAAGTTTCAGGTCGCTTGCATGTATAGAAAAAAAGTTACTCACCGATATCCACGAAACAAACGAACGAAATTCGACTTCGTGTTTTGAGCAATATCAAAACAAAGACGACCGTTTCCGGCGTAATTTGACGCGCTGAATGCGATGAAACAAGTTTTAGGTCCCTAGCATGTATAGAAAAAAAGTTACTCACCGATATCCACGAAACAAACGAACGGAATTCGACTTCGTGTTTTGAGCAATATCAAAACAAAGACGGCCGTTTCCGGCGTAATTTAACGCGCTGAATGCGATAAAACAAGTTTCAGGTCGCTAGCATGTATAGAAAAAAAGTTACCTACCGATATCTGAAAAACAAACAAACGGACTCCGACTTCGTCTATCGAGCAATATCGAAACAAAGACGGTTGTTTCCGGCGTAATTTGACGCGCTGAATGCGATGAAACAAGTTTCAGGTCGCTAGCATGTATAGAAAAAAAGTTACTCACCGATATCCACGAAACAAACGAACGAAATTCGACTTCGTGTTTTGAGCAATATCAAAACAAAGACGACCGTTTCCGGCGTAATTTGATGCGCTGAATGCAATGAAACAAGTTTTAGGTCGCTAGCATGTATAGAAAAAAAGTTACCAACCGATATCTGAAAAACAAACAAACGGACTTCGACTTCGTGTTTCAAGCAATATCAAAACAAAGACCGCCGTTTCCGGCGTAATTTGACGCGCTGGATGCGATAAAACAAGTTTTAGGTCGCTAGCATGTATAGAAAAAAAGTTACCAACCGATATCTGAAAAACAAACAAACGGACTTCGACTTCGTGTTTCAAGCAATATCAGAACAAAGACGACCGTTTCCGGCGTAATTTGACGCGCTGAATGCGATGAAACAAGTTTTAGGTCGCTCGCATGTATAGAAAAAAAGTCACTAACCGATATCTGAAAAACAAACAAACGGACTCCGACTTCGTCTATCGAGCAATATCAAAACAAAGACCGCCGTTTCCGGCGTAATTTGACGCGCTGAATGCGATGAAACAAGTTTTAGGTCGCTAGCATGTATAGAAAAAAAGTTACTCACCGATATCCACGAAACAAACGAACGGAATTCGACTTCGTGTTTTGAGCAATATCAAAACAAAGACGACCGTTTCCGGCGTAATTTAACGCGCTGAATGCGATGAATCAAGTTTTAGGTCGCTAGCATGTATAGAAAGAAAGTTACCAACCGATATCTGAAAAACAAACAAACGGACTTCGACTTCGTGTTTCAAGCAATATCAAAACAAAGACCGCCGTTTCCGGCGTAATTTGACGCGCTGAATGCGATAAAACAAGTTTTAGGTCGCTAGCATGTATAGAAAAAAAGTTACTCACCGATATCCACGAAACAAACAAACGGAATTCGACTCCGTGTTTTGAGCAATATCAAAACAGAGACGGCCGTTTCCGGCGTAATTTGACGCGCTGAATGCGATAAAACAAGTTTCAGGTCGCTTGCATGTATAGAAAAAAAGTTACTCACCGATATCCACGAAACAAACGAACGGAATTCGACTTCGTGTTTTGAGCAATATCAAAACAAAGACGACCGTTTCCGGCGTAATTTGACGCGCTGAATGCGATGAAACAAGTTTTAGGTCGCTAGCATGTATAGAAAAAAAGTTACTCACCGATATCCACGAAACAAACGAACGGAATTCGACTTCGTGTTTTGAGCAATATCAAAACAAAGACGACCGTTTCCGGCGTAATTTAACGCGCTGAATGCGATGAATCAAGTTTTAGGTCGCTAGCATGTATAGAAAAAAAGTTACCAACCGATATCTGAAAAACAAACAAACGGACTTCGACTTCGTGTTTCAAGCAATATCAAAACAAAGACCGCCGTTTCCGGCGTAATTTGACGCGCTGAATGCGATAAAACAAGTTTTAGGTCGCTAGCATGTATAGAAAAAAAGTTACTCACCGATATCCACGAAACAAACAAACGGAATTCGACTCCGTGTTTTGAGCAATATCAAAACAGAGACGGCCGTTTCCGGCGTAATTTGACGCGCTGAATGCGATAAAACAAGTTTCAGGTCGCTTGCATGTATAGAAAAAAAGTTACTCACCGATATCCACGAAACAAACGAACGAAATTCGACTTCGTGTTTTGAGCAATATCAAAACAAAGACGACCGTTTCCGGCGTAATTTGACGCGCTGAATGCGATGAAACAAGTTTTAGGTCGCTAGCATGTATAGAAAAAAAGTTACTCACCGATATCCACGAAACAAACGAACGGAATTCGACTTCGTGTTTTGAGCAATATCAAAACAAAGACGGCCGTTTCCGGCGTAATTTAACGCGCTGAATGCGATAAAACAAGTTTCAGGTCGCTAGCATGTATAGAAAAAAAGTTACCTACCGATATCTGAAAAACAAACAAACGGACTCCGACTTCGTCTATCGAGCAATATCGAAACAAAGACGGTTGTTTCCGGCGTAATTTGACGCGCTGAATGCGATGAAACAAGTTTCAGGTCGCTAGCATGTATAGAAAAAAAGTTACTCACCGATATCCACGAAACAAACGAACGGAATTCGACTTCGTGTTTTGAGCAATATCAAAACAAAGACGACCGTTTCCGGCGTAATTTGATGCGCTGAATGCAATGAAACAAGTTTTAGGTCGCTAGCATGTATAGAAAAAAAGTTACCAACCGATATCTGAAAAACAAACAAACGGACTTCGACTTCGTGTTTCAAGCAATATCAAAACAAAGACCGCCGTTTCCGGCGTAATTTGACGCGCTGGATGCGATAAAACAAGTTTTAGGTTGCTAGCATGTATAGAAAAAAAGTTACCAACCGATATCTGAAAAACAAACAAACGGACTTCGACTTCGTGTTTCAAGCAATATCAGAACAAAGACGACCGTTTCCGGCGTAATTTGACGCGCTGAATGCGATGAAACAAGTTTTAGGTCGCTCGCATGTATAGAAAAAAAGTCACTAACCGATATCTGAAAAACAAACAAACGGACTCCGACTTCGTCTATCGAGCAATATCAAAACAAAGACCGCCGTTTCCGGCGTAATTTGACGCGCTGAATGCGATGAAACAAGTTTTAGGTCGCTAGCATGTATAGAAAAAAAGTTACTCACCGATATCCACGAAACAAACGAACGGAATTCGACTTCGTGTTTTGAGCAATATCAAAACAAAGACGACCGTTTCCGGCGTAATTTAACGCGCTGAATGCGATGAATCAAGTTTTAGGTCGCTAGCATGTATAGAAAGAAAGTTACCAACCGATATCTGAAAAACAAACAAACGGACTTCGACTTCGTGTTTCAAGCAATATCAAAACAAAGACCGCCGTTTCCGGCGTAATTTGACGCGCTGAATGCGATAAAACAAGTTTTAGGTCGCTAGCATGTATAGAAAAAAAGTTACTCACCGATATCCACGAAACAAACAAACGGAATTCGACTCCGTGTTTTGAGCAATATCAAAACAGAGACGGCCGTTTCCGGCGTAATTTGACGCGCTGAATGCGATAAAACAAGTTTCAGGTCGCTTGCATGTATAGAAAAAAAGTTACTCACCGATATCCACGAAACAAACGAACGAAATTCGACTTCGTGTTTTGAGCAATATCAAAACAAAGACGACCGTTTCCGGCGTAATTTGACGCGCTGAATGCGATGAAACAAGTTTTAGGTCGCTAGCATGTATAGAAAAAAAGTTACTCACCGATATCCACGAAACAAACGAACGGAATTCGACTTCGTGTTTTGAGCAATATCAAAACAAAGACGACCGTTTCCGGCGTAATTTAACGCGCTGAATGCGATGAATCAAGTTTTAGGTCGCTAGCATGTATAGAAAAAAAGTTACCAACCGATATCTGAAAAACAAACAAACGGACTTCGACTTCGTGTTTCAAGCAATATCAAAACAAAGACCGCCGTTTCCGGCGTAATTTGACGCGCTGAATGCGATAAAACAAGTTTTAGGTCGCTAGCATGTATAGAAAAAAAGTTACTCACCGATATCCACGAAACAAACAAACGGAATTCGACTCCGTGTTTTGAGCAATATCAAAACAGAGACGGCCGTTTCCGGCGTAATTTGACGCGCTGAATGCGATAAAACAAGTTTCAGGTCGCTTGCATGTATAGAAAAAAAGTTACTCACCGATATCCACGAAACAAACGAACGAAATTCGACTTCGTGTTTTGAGCAATATCAAAACAAAGACGACCGTTTCCGGCGTAATTTGACGCGCTGAATGCGATGAAACAAGTTTGAGGTCGCTAGCATGTATAGAAAAAAAGTTACTCACCGATATCCACGAAACAAACGAACGGAATTCGACTTCGTGTTTTGAGCAATATCAAAACAAAGACGGCCGTTTCCGGCGTAATTTAACGCGCTGAATGCGATAAAACAAGTTTCAGGTCGCTAGCATGTATAGAAAAAAAGTTACCTACCGATATCTAAAAAACAAACAAACGGACTCCGACTTCGTCTATCGAGCAATGTCGAAACAAAGACGGTTGTTTCCGGCGTAATTTGACGCGCTGAATGCGATGAAACAAGTTTCAGGTCGCTAGCATGTATAAAAAAAAAGTTACTCACCGATATCCACGAAACAAACGAACGGAATTCGACTTCGTGTTTTGAGCAATATCAAAACAAAGACGACCGTTTCCGGCGTGATTTAACGCGCTGAATGCGATGAAACAAGTTTTAGGTCGCTAGCATGTATAGAAAAAAAGTTACTAACCCATATCTGAAAAACAAACAAACGGACTCCGACTTCGTCTATCGAGCAATATCAAAACAAAGACGGCCGTTTCCGGCGTAATTTGACGCGCTGAATGCGATGAAACAAGTTTCAGGTCGCTAGCATGTATAGAAAAAAAGTTACTCACCGATATCCACGAAACAAACGAACGGAATTCGACTTCGTGTTTTGAGCAATATCAAAACAAAGACGACCGTTTCCGGCGTAATTTAACTCGCTGAATGCGATGAAACAAGTTTTAGGTCGCTAGCATGTATAGAAAAAAAGTTACTCACCGATATCCACGAAACAAACGAACGGAATTCGACTTCGTGTTTTGAGCAATATCAAAACAAAGACGACCGTTTCCGGCGTAATTTGACGCGCTGAATGCGATGAAACAAGTTTTAGGTCGCTAGCATGTATAGAAAAAAAGTTACTAACCCATATCTGAAAAACAAACAAACGGACTCCGACTTCGTCTATCGAGCAATATCAAAACAAAGACGTCCGTTTCCGGCGTAATTTGACGCGCTGAATGCGATGAAACAAGTTTCAGGTCGCTAGCATGTATAGAAAAAAAGTTACTCACCGATATCCACGAAACAAACGAACGGAATTCGACTTCGTGTTTTGAGCAATATCAAAACAAAGACGACCGTTACCGGCGTAATTTGACGCGCTGAATGCGATGAAACAAGTTTTAGGTCGCTAGCATGTATAGAAAAAAAGTTACTCACCGATATCCACGAAACAAACGAACGGAATTCGACTTCGTGTTTTGAGCAATATCAAAACAAAGACGACCGGCTCCGGCGTAATTTGACGCGCTGAATGCGATAAAACAAGTTTCAGGTCGCTAGCATGTATAGAAAAAAAGTTACTCACCGATATCCACGAAACAAACAAACGGAATTCGACTCCGTGTTTTGAGCAATATCAGAACAAAGACGACCGTTTCCGGCGTAATTTAACGCGCTGAATGCGATGAAACAAGTTTTAGGTCGCTAGCATGTATAGAAAAAAAGTTACCAACCGATATCTGAAAAACAAACAAACGGAATTCGACTCCGTGTTTTGAGCAATATCAGAACAAAGACGACCGTTTCCGGCGTAATTTGACGCGCTGATTGCGATCAAACAAGTTTTAGGTCGCTAGCATGTATAGAAAAAAAGTTACTAACCGATATCTGAAAAACAAACAAACGGACTTCGACTTCGTGTTTCAAGCAATATCAAAACAAAGACCGCCGTTTCCGGCGTAATTTGACGCGCTGGATGCGATAAAACAAGTTTTAGGTCGCTAGCATGTATAGAAAAAAAGTTACCAACCGATATCTGAAAAACAAACAAACGGACTTCGACTTCGTGTTTCGAGCAATATCAGAACAAAGACGACTGTTTCCGACGTAATTTGACGCGCTGAATGCGATAAAACAAGTTTTAGGTCGCTAGCATGTACAGAAAAAAAGTTACTCACCGATATCCACGAAACAAACAAACGGAATTCGACTCCGTGTTTTGAGCAATATCAAAACAGAGACGGCCGTTTCCGGCGTAATTTGACGCGCTGAATGCGATAAAACAAGTTTCAGGTCGCTTGCATGTATAGAAAAAAAGTTACTCACCGATATCCACGAAACAAACGAACGGAATTCGACTTCGTGTTTTGAGCAATATCAAAACAAAGACGACCGTTTCCGGCGTAATTTGACGCGCTGAATGCGATGAAACAAGTTTTAGGTCGCTAGCACGTATAGAAAAAAAGTTACCTACCGATATCTGAAAAACAAACAAACGGACTCCGACTTCGTCTATCGAGCAATATCAAAACAAAGACGGCCGTTTCCGGCGTAATTTGACGCGCTGAATGCGATGAAACAAGTTTTAGGTCGCTAGCATGTATAGAAAAAAAGTTACTAACCCATATCTGAAAAACAAACAAACGGACTCCGACTTCGTCTATCGAGCAATATCAAAACAAAGACGGCCGTTTCCGGCGTAATTTGACGCGCTGAATGCGATGAAACAAGTTTCAGGTCGCTAGCATGTATAGAAAAAAAGTTACTCACCGATATCCACGAAACAAACGAACGGAATTCGACTTCGTGTTCTGAGCAATATCAAAACAAAGACGACCGTTTCCGGCGTAATTTAACGCGCTGAATGCGATAAAACAAGTTTTAGGTCGCTAGCATGTATAGAAAAAAAGTTGTCAACCGATATCTGAAAAACAAACAAACGGACTTCGACTTCGTGTTTCAAGCAATATCAAAACAAAGACCGCCGTTTCCGGCGTAATTTGACGCGCTGAATGCGATAAAACAAGTTTCAGGTCGCTAGCATGTATAGAAAAAAAGTTACTCACCGATATCCACGAAACAAACAAACGGAATTCGACTCCGTGTTTTGAGCAATATCAAAACAGAGACGGCCGTTTCCGGCGTAATTTGACGCGCTGAATGCGATAAAACAAGTTTCAGGTCGCTTGCATGTATAGAAAAAAAGTTACTCACCGATATCCACGAAACAAACGAACGGAATTCGACTTCGTGTTTTGAGCAATATCAAAACAAAGACGACCGTTTCCGGCGTAATTTGACGCGCTGAATGCGATGAAACAAGTTTTAGGTCGCTAGCATGTATAGAAAAAAAGTTACCTACCGATATCTGAAAAACAAACAAACGGACTCCGACTTCGTCTATCGAGCAATATCAAAACAAAGACGGCCGTTTCCGGCGTAATTTGACGCGCTGAATGCGATGAAACAAGTTTTAGGTCGCTAGCATGTATAGAAAAAAAGTTACTCACCGATATCCACGAAACAAACGAACGGAATTCGACTTCGTGTTTTGAGCAATATCAAAACAAAGACGACCGTTTCCGGCGTAATTTGACGCGCTGAATGCGATGAAACAAGTTTGAGGTCGCTAGCATGTATAGAAAAAAAGTTACTCACCGATATCCACGAAACAAACGAACGGAATTCGACTTCGTGTTTTGAGCAATATCAAAACAAAGACGACCGTTTCCGGCGTAATTTGACGCGCTGAATGCGATGAAACAAGTTTTAGGTCGCTAGCATGTATAGAAAAAAAGTTACTCACCGATATCCACGAAACAAACGAACGGAATTCGACTTCGTGTTTTGAGCAATATCAAAACAAAGACGACCGGTTCCGGCGTAATTTGACGCGCTGAATGCGATAAAACAAGTTCCAGGTCGCTAGCATTTATAGAAAAAAAGTTACTCACCGATATCCACGAAACAAACAAACGGAATTCGACTCCGTGTTTTGAGCAATATCAGAACAGAGACGACCGTTTCCGGCGTAATTTGACGCGCTGATTGCGATGAAACAAGTTTTAGGTCGCTTGCATGTATAGAAAAAAAGTTACTCACCGATATCCACGAAACAAACAAACGGAATTCGACTCCGTGTTTTGAGCAATATCAGAACAGAGACGACCGTTTCCGGCGTAATTTGACGCGCTGATTGCGATGAAACAAGTTTTAGGTCGCTTGCATGTATAGAAAAAAAGTTACTCACCGATATCCACGAAAAAAACAAACGGAATTCGACTCCGTGTTTTGAGCAATATCAGAACAAAGACGACCGTTTCCGGCGTAATTTGACGCGCTGATTGCGATGAAACAAGTTTTAGGTCGCTAGCATGTATAGAAAAAAAGTTACTAACCGATATCTGAAAAACAAACAAACGGACTCCGACTTCGTCTATCGAGCAATATTAAAACAAAGACGGCCGTTTCCGGCGTAATTTGACGCGCTGAATGCGATGAAACAAGTTTCAGGTCGCTAGCATGTATAGAAAAAAAGTTACTCACCGATATCCACGAAACAAACGAACGGAATTCGACTTCGTGTTTTGAGCAATATCAAAACAAAGACGACCGTTTCTGGCGTAATTTGATGCGCTGAATGCAATGAAACAAGTTTTAGGTCGCTAGCATGTATAGAAAAAAAGTTACCAACCGATATCTGAAAAACAAACAAACGGACTTCGACTTCGTGTTTCAAGCAATATCAAAACAAAGACCGCCGTTTCCGGCGTAATTTGACGCGCTGGATGCGATAAAACAAGTTTTAGGTCGCTAGCATGTATAGAAAAAAAGTTACCAACCGATATCTGAAAAACAAACAAACGGACTTCGACTTCGTGTTTCAAGCAATATCAGAACAAAGACGACTGTTTCCGACGTAATTTGACGCGCTGAATGCGATGAAACAAGTTTTAGGTCGCTAGCATGTATAGAAAAAAAGTTACTAACCCATATCTGAAAAACAAACAAACGGACTCCGACTTCGTCTATCGAGCAATATCAAAACAAAGACGGCCGTTTCCGGCGTAATTTGACGCGCTGAATGCGATGAAACAAGTTTCAGGTCGCTAGCATGTATAGAAAAAAAGTTACTCACCGATATCCACGAAACAAACGAACGGAATTCGACTTCGTGTTTTGAGCAATATCAAAACAAAGACGACCGTTTCCGGCGTAATTTAACGCGCTGAATGCGATGAAACAAGTTTCAGGTCGCTAGCATGTATAGAAAAAAAGTTACTCACCGATATCCACGAAACAAACGAACGGAATTCGACTTCGTGTTTTGAGCAATATCAAAACAAAGACGACCGTTTCTGGCGTAATTTGATGCGCTGAATGCAATGAAACAAGTTTTAGGTCGCTAGCATGTATAGAAAAAAAGTTACCAACCGATATCTGAAAAACAAACAAACGGACTTCGACTTCGTGTTTCAAGCAATATCAAAACAAAGACCGCCGTTTCCGGCGTAATTTGACGCGCTGGATGCGATAAAACAAGTTTTAGGTCGCTAGCATGTATAGAAAAAAAGTTACCAACCGATATCTGAAAAACAAACAAACGGACTTCGACTTCGTGTTTCAAGCAATATCAGAACAAAGACGACTGTTTCCGACGTAATTTGACGCGCTGAATGCGATGAAACAAGTTTTAGGTCGCTAGCATGTATAGAAAAAAAGTTACTAACCCATATCTGAAAAACAAACAAACGGACTCCGACTTCGTCTATCGAGCAATATCAAAACAAAGACGGCCGTTTCCGGCGTAATTTGACGCGCTGAATGCGATGAAACAAGTTTCAGGTCGCTAGCATGTATAGAAAAAAAGTTACTCACCGATATCCACGAAACAAACGAACGGAATTCGACTTCGTGTTTTGAGCAATATCAAAACAAAGACGACCGTTTCCGGCGTAATTTAACGCGCTGAATGCGATGAAACAAGTTTTAGGTCGCTAGCATGTATAGAAAAAAAGTTACCAACCGATATCTGAAAAACAAACAAACGGACTTTGACTTCGTGTTTCAAGCAATATCAAAACAAAGACCGCCGTTTCCGGCGTAATTTGACGCGCTGAATGCGATAAAACAAGTTTTAGGTCGCTAGCATGTATAGAAAAAAAGTTACTCACCGATATCCACGAAACAAACAAACGGAATTCGACTCCGTGTTTTGAGCAATATCAAAACAGAGACGGCCGTTTCCGGCGTAATTTGACGCGCTGAATGCGATAAAACAAGTTTCAGGTCGCTTGCATGTATAGAAAAAAAGTTACTCACCGATATCCACGAAACAAACGAATGGAATTCGACTTCGTGTTTTGAGCAATATCAAAACAAAGACGACCGTTTCCGGCGTAATTTGACGCGCTGAATGCGATGAAACAAGTTTTAGGTCGCTAGCATGTATAGAAAGAAAGTTACCTACCGATATCTGAAAAACAAACAAACGGACTCCGACTTCGTCTATCGAGCAATATCAAAACAAAGACGACCGTTTCCGGCGTAATTTAACGCGCTGAATGCGATGAAACAAGTTTTAGGTCGCTAGCATGTATAGAAAAAAAGTTACCAACCGATATCTGAAAAACAAACAAACGGACTTCGACTTCGTGTTTCAAGCAATATCAAAACAAAGACCGCCGTTTCCGGCGTAATTTGACGCGCTGAATGCGATAAAACAAGTTTTAGGTCGCTAGCATGTATAGAAAAAAAGTTACTCACCGATATCCACGAAACAAACGAACGGAATTCGACTTCGTGTTTTGAGCAATATCAAAACAAAGAGGACCGTTTCCGGCGTAATTTGACGCGCTGAATGCGATGAAACAAGTTTTAGGTCGCTAGCATGTATAGAAAAAAAGTTACTCACCGATATCCACGAAACAAACGAACGGAATTCGACTTCGTGTTTTGAGCAATATCAAAACAAAGACGACCGGCTCCGGCGTAATTTGACGCGCTGAATGCGATAAAACAAGTTTCAGGTCGCTAGCATGTATAGAAAAAAAGTTACTCACCGATATCCACGAAACAAACAAACGGAATTCGACTCCGTGTTTTGAGCAATATCAGAACAAAGACGACCGTTTCCGGCGTAATTTAACGCGCTGAATGCGATGAAACAAGTTTTAGGTCGCTAGCATGTATAGAAAAAAAGTTACCAACCGATATCTGAAAAACAAACAAACGGAATTCGACTCCGTGTTTTGTGCAATATCAGAACAAAGACGACCGTTTCCGGCGTAATTTGACGCGCTGATTGCGATGAAACAATTTTCAGGTCGCTAGCATGTATAGAAAAAAAGTTACCAACCGATATCTGAAAAACAAACAAACGGACTCCGACTTCGTCTATCGAGCAATATTAAAACAAAGACGGCCGTTTCCGGCGTAATTTGACGCGCTGAATGCGATGAAACAAGTTTCAGGTCGCTAGCATGTATAGAAAAAAAGTTACTCACCGATATCCACGAAATAAACGAACGGAATTCGACTTCGTGTTTTGAGCAATATCAAAACAAAGACGACCGTTTCCGGCGTAATTTGATGCGCTGAATGCAATGAAACAAGTTTTAGGTCGCTAGCATGTATAGAAAAAAAGTTACCAACCGATATCTGAAAAACAAACAAACGGACTTCGACTTCGTGTTTCAAGCAATATCAAAACAAAGACCGCCGTTTCCGGCGTAATTTGACGCGCTGGATGCGATAAAACAAGTTTCAGGTCGCTAGCATGTATAGAAAAAAAGTTACTCACCGATATCCACGAAACAAACGAACGGAATTCGACTTCGTGTTTTGAGCAATATCAAAACAAAGACGACCGTTTCCGGCGTAATTTAACTCGCTGAATGCGATGAAACAAGTTTTAGGTCGCTAGCATGTATAGAAAAAAAGTTACTCACCGATATCCACGAAACAAACGAACGGAATTCGACTTCGTGTTTTGAGCAATATCAAAACAAAGACGACCGTTTCCGGCGTAATTTGACGCGCTGAATGCGATGAAACAAGTTTTAGGTCGCTAGCATGTATAGAAAAAAAGTTACTAACCCATATCTGAAAAACAAACAAACGGACTCCGACTTCGTCTATCGAGCAATATCAAAACAAAGACGTCCGTTTCCGGCGTAATTTGACGCGCTGAATGCGATGAAACAAGTTTCAGGTCGCTAGCATGTATAGAAAAAAAGTTACTCACCGATATCCACGAAACAAACGAACGGAATTCGACTTCGTGTTTTGAGCAATATCAAAACAAAGACGACCGTTACCGGCGTAATTTGACGCGCTGAATGCGATGAAACAAGTTTTAGGTCGCTAGCATGTATAGAAAAAAAGTTACTCACCGATATCCACGAAACAAACGAACGGAATTCGACTTCGTGTTTTGAGCAATATCAAAACAAAGACGACCGGCTCCGGCGTAATTTGACGCGCTGAATGCGATAAAACAAGTTTCAGGTCGCTAGCATGTATAGAAAAAAAGTTACTCACCGATATCCACGAAACAAACAAACGGAATTCGACTCCGTGTTTTGAGCAATATCAGAACAAAGACGACCGTTTCCGGCGTAATTTAACGCGCTGAATGCGATGAAACAAGTTTTAGGTCGCTAGCATGTATAGAAAAAAAGTTACCAACCGATATCTGAAAAACAAACAAACGGAATTCGACTCCGTGTTTTGAGCAATATCAGAACAAAGACGACCGTTTCCGGCGTAATTTGACGCGCTGATTGCGATCAAACAAGTTTTAGGTCGCTAGCATGTATAGAAAAAAAGTTACTAACCGATATCTGAAAAACAAACAAACGGACTTCGACTTCGTGTTTCAAGCAATATCAAAACAAAGACCGCCGTTTCCGGCGTAATTTGACGCGCTGGATGCGATAAAACAAGTTTTAGGTCGCTAGCATGTATAGAAAAAAAGTTACCAACCGATATCTGAAAAACAAACAAACGGACTTCGACTTCGTGTTTCGAGCAATATCAGAACAAAGACGACTGTTTCCGACGTAATTTGACGCGCTGAATGCGATAAAACAAGTTTTAGGTCGCTAGCATGTACAGAAAAAAAGTTACTCACCGATATCCACGAAACAAACAAACGGAATTCGACTCCGTGTTTTGAGCAATATCAAAACAGAGACGGCCGTTTCCGGCGTAATTTGACGCGCTGAATGCGATAAAACAAGTTTCAGGTCGCTTGCATGTATAGAAAAAAAGTTACTCACCGATATCCACGAAACAAACGAACGGAATTCGACTTCGTGTTTTGAGCAATATCAAAACAAAGACGACCGTTTCCGGCGTAATTTGACGCGCTGAATGCGATGAAACAAGTTTTAGGTCGCTAGCATGTATAGAAAAAAAGTTACCTACCGATATCTGAAAAACAAACAAACGGACTCCGACTTCGTCTATCGAGCAATATCAAAACAAAGACGGCCGTTTCCGGCGTAATTTGACGCGCTGAATGCGATGAAACAAGTTTTAGGTCGCTAGCATGTATAGAAAAAAAGTTACTAACCCATATCTGAAAAACAAACAAACGGACTCCGACTTCGTCTATCGAGCAATATCAAAACAAAGACGGCCGTTTCCGGCGTAATTTGACGCGCTGAATGCGATGAAACAAGTTTCAGGTCGCTAGCATGTATAGAAAAAAAGTTACTCACCGATATCCACGAAACAAACGAACGGAATTCGACTTCGTGTTCTGAGCAATATCAAAACAAAGACGACCGTTTCCGGCGTAATTTAACGCGCTGAATGCGATAAAACAAGTTTTAGGTCGCTAGCATGTATAGAAAAAAAGTTACCAACCGATATCTGAAAAACAAACAAACGGACTTCGACTTCGTGTTTCAAGCAATATCAAAACAAAGACCGCCGTTTCCGGCGTAATTTGACGCGCTGAATGCGATAAAACAAGTTTCAGGTCGCTAGCATGTATAGAAAAAAAGTTACTCACCGATATCCACGAAACAAACAAACGGAATTCGACTCCGTGTTTTGAGCAATATCAAAACAGAGACGGCCGTTTCCGGCGTAATTTGACGCGCTGAATGCGATAAAACAAGTTTCAGGTCGCTTGCATGTATAGAAAAAAAGTTACTCACCGATATCCACGAAACAAACGAACGGAATTCGACTTCGTGTTTTGAGCAATATCAAAACAAAGACGACCGTTTCCGGCGTAATTTGACGCGCTGAATGCGATGAAACAAGTTTTAGGTCGCTAGCATGTATAGAAAAAAAGTTACCTACCGATATCTGAAAAACAAACAAACGGACTCCGACTTCGTCTATCGAGCAATATCAAAACAAAGACGGCCGTTTCCGGCGTAATTTGACGCGCTGAATGCGATGAAACAAGTTTTAGGTCGCTAGCATGTATAGAAAAAAAGTTACTCACCGATATCCACGAAACAAACGAACGGAATTCGACTTCGTGTTTTGAGCAATATCAAAACAAAGACGACCGTTTCCGGCGTAATTTGACGCGCTGAATGCGATGAAACAAGTTTGAGGTCGCTAGCATGTATAGAAAAAAAGTTACTCACCGATATCCACGAAACAAACGAACGGAATTCGACTTCGTGTTTTGAGCAATATCAAAACAAAGACGACCGTTTCCGGCGTAATTTGACGCGCTGAATGCGATGAAACAAGTTTTAGGTCGCTAGCATGTATAGAAAAAAAGTTACTCACCGATATCCACGAAACAAACGAACGGAATTCGACTTCGTGTTTTGAGCAATATCAAAACAAAGACGACCGGTTCCGGCGTAATTTGACGCGCTGAATGCGATAAAACAAGTTCCAGGTCGCTAGCATTTATAGAAAAAAAGTTACTCACCGATATCCACGAAACAAACAAACGGAATTCGACTCCGTGTTTTGAGCAATATCAGAACAGAGACGACCGTTTCCGGCGTAATTTGACGCGCTGATTGCGATGAAACAAGTTTTAGGTCGCTTGCATGTATAGAAAAAAAGTTACTCACCGATATCCACGAAACAAACAAACGGAATTCGACTCCGTGTTTTGAGCAATATCAGAACAGAGACGACCGTTTCCGGCGTAATTTGACGCGCTGATTGCGATGAAACAAGTTTTAGGTCGCTTGCATGTATAGAAAAAAAGTTACTCACCGATATCCACGAAAAAAACAAACGGAATTCGACTCCGTGTTTTGAGCAATATCAGAACAAAGACGACCGTTTCCGGCGTAATTTGACGCGCTGATTGCGATGAAACAAGTTTTAGGTCGCTAGCATGTATAGAAAAAAAGTTACTAACCGATATCTGAAAAACAAACAAACGGACTCCGACTTCGTCTTTCGAGCAATATTAAAACAAAGACGGCCGTTTCCGGCGTAATTTGACGCGCTGAATGCGATGAAACAAGTTTCAGGTCGCTAGCATGTATAGAAAAAAAGTTACTCACCGATATCCACGAAACAAACGAACGGAATTCGACTTCGTGTTTTGAGCAATATCAAAACAAAGACGACCGTTTCTGGCGTAATTTGATGCGCTGAATGCAATGAAACAAGTTTTAGGTCGCTAGCATGTATAGAAAAAAAGTTACCAACCGATATCTGAAAAACAAACAAACGGACTTCGACTTCGTGTTTCAAGCAATATCAAAACAAAGACCGCCGTTTCCGGCGTAATTTGACGCGCTGGATGCGATAAAACAAGTTTTAGGTCGCTAGCATGTATAGAAAAAAAGTTACCAACCGATATCTGAAAAACAAACAAACGGACTTCGACTTCGTGTTTCAAGCAATATCAGAACAAAGACGACTGTTTCCGACGTAATTTGACGCGCTGAATGCGATGAAACAAGTTTTAGGTCGCTAGCATGTATAGAAAAAAAGTTACTAACCCATATCTGAAAAACAAACAAACGGACTCCGACTTCGTCTATCGAGCAATATCAAAACAAAGACGGCCGTTTCCGGCGTAATTTGACGCGCTGAATGCGATGAAACAAGTTTCAGGTCGCTAGCATGTATAGAAAAAAAGTTACTCACCGATATCCACGAAACAAACGAACGGAATTCGACTTCGTGTTTTGAGCAATATCAAAACAAAGACGACCGTTTCCGGCGTAATTTAACGCGCTGAATGCGATGAAACAAGTTTTAGGTCGCTAGCATGTATAGAAAAAAAGTTACCAACCGATATCTGAAAAACAAACAAACGGACTTTGACTTCGTGTTTCAAGCAATATCAAAACAAAGACCGCCGTTTCCGGCGTAATTTGACGCGCTGAATGCGATAAAACAAGTTTTAGGTCGCTAGCATGTATAGAAAAAAAGTTACTCACCGATATCCACGAAACAAACAAACGGAATTCGACTCCGTGTTTTGAGCAATATCAAAACAGAGACGGCCGTTTCCGGCGTAATTTGACGCGCTGAATGCGATAAAACAAGTTTCAGGTCGCTTGCATGTATAGAAAAAAAGTTACTCACCGATATCCACGAAACAAACGAATGGAATTCGACTTCGTGTTTTGAGCAATATCAAAACAAAGACGACCGTTTCCGGCGTAATTTGACGCGCTGAATGCGATGAAACAAGTTTTAGGTCGCTAGCATGTATAGAAAGAAAGTTACCTACCGATATCTGAAAAACAAACAAACGGACTCCGACTTCGTCTATCGAGCAATATCAAAACAAAGACGACCGTTTCCGGCGTAATTTAACGCGCTGAATGCGATGAAACAAGTTTTAGGTCGCTAGCATGTATAGAAAAAAAGTTACCAACCGATATCTGAAAAACAAACAAACGGACTTCGACTTCGTGTTTCAAGCAATATCAAAACAAAGACCGCCGTTTCCGGCGTAATTTGACGCGCTGAATGCGATAAAACAAGTTTTAGGTCGCTAGCATGTATAGAAAAAAAGTTACTCACCGATATCCACGAAACAAACGAACGGAATTCGACTTCGTGTTTTGAGCAATATCAAAACAAAGAGGACCGTTTCCGGCGTAATTTGACGCGCTGAATGCGATGAAACAAGTTTTAGGTCGCTAGCATGTATAGAAAAAAAGTTACTCACCGATATCCACGAAACAAACGAACGGAATTCGACTTCGTGTTTTGAGCAATATCAAAACAAAGACGACCGGCTCCGGCGTAATTTGACGCGCTGAATGCGATAAAACAAGTTTCAGGTCGCTAGCATGTATAGAAAAAAAGTTACTCACCGATATCCACGAAACAAACAAACGGAATTCGACTCCGTGTTTTGAGCAATATCAGAACAAAGACGACCGTTTCCGGCGTAATTTAACGCGCTGAATGCGATGAAACAAGTTTTAGGTCGCTAGCATGTATAGAAAAAAAGTTACCAACCGATATCTGAAAAACAAACAAACGGAATTCGACTCCGTGTTTTGTGCAATATCAGAACAAAGACGACCGTTTCCGGCGTAATTTGACGCGCTGATTGCGATGAAACAATTTTCAGGTCGCTAGCATGTATAGAAAAAAAGTTACCAACCGATATCTGAAAAACAAACAAACGGACTCCGACTTCGTCTATCGAGCAATATTAAAACAAAGACGGCCGTTTCCGGCGTAATTTGACGCGCTGAATGCGATGAAACAAGTTTCAGGTCGCTAGCATGTATAGAAAAAAAGTTACTCACCGATATCCACGAAATAAACGAACGGAATTCGACTTCGTGTTTTGAGCAATATCAAAACAAAGACGACCGTTTCCGGCGTAATTTGATGCGCTGAATGCAATGAAACAAGTTTTAGGTCGCTAGCATGTATAGAAAAAAAGTTACCAACCGATATCTGAAAAACAAACAAACGGACTTCGACTTCGTGTTTCAAGCAATATCAAAACAAAGACCGCCGTTTCCGGCGTAATTTGACGCGCTGGATGCGATAAAACAAGTTTTAGGTCGCTAGCATGTATAGAAAAAAAGTTACCGAACGATATCTGAAAAACAAACAAACGGACTTCGACTTCGTGTTTCAAGCAATATCAGAACAAAGACGACCGTTTCCGGCGTAATTTGACGCGCTGAATGCGATGAAACAAGTTTTAGGTCGCTAGCATGTATAGAAAAAAAGTCACTAACCGATATCTGAAAAACAAACAAACGGACTCCGACTTCGTCTATCGAGCAATATCAAAACAAAGACCGCCGTTTCCGGCGTAATTTGACGCGCTGAATGCGATGAAACAAGTTTCAGGTCGCTAGCATGTATAGAAAAAAAGTTACTCACCGATATCCACGAAACAAACGAACGGAATTCGACTTCGTGTTTTGAGCAATATCAAAACAAAGACGACCGTTTCCGGCGTAATTTAACGCGCTGAATGCGATGAATCAAGTTTTAGGTCGCTAGCATGTATAGAAAAAAAGTTACCAACCGATATCTGAAAAACAAACAAACGGACTTCGACTTCGTGTTTCAAGCAATATCAAAACAAAGACCGCCGTTTCCGGCGTAATTTGACGCGCTGAATGCGATAAAAAAAGTTTTAGGTCGCTAGCATGTATAGAAAAAAAGTTACTCACCGATATCCACGAAACAAACAAACGGAATTCGACTCCGTGTTTTGAGCAATATCAAAACAGAGACGGCCGTTTCCGGCGTAATTTGACGCGCTGAATGCGATGAAACAAGTTTCAGGTCGCTTGCATGTATAGAAAAAAAGTTACTCACCGATATCCACGAAACAAACGAACGAAATTCGACTTCGTGTTTTGAGCAATATCAAAACAAAGACGACCGTTTCCGGCGTAATTTGACGCGCTGAATGCGATGAAACAAGTTTTAGGTCGCTAGCATGTATAGAAAAAAAGTTACTCACCGATATCCACGAAACAAACGAACGGAATTCGACTTCGTGTTTTGAGCAATATCAAAACAAAGACGGCCGTTTCCGGCGTAATTTAACGCGCTGAATGCGATAAAACAAGTTTCAGGTCGCTAGCATGTATAGAAAAAAAGTTACCCACCGATATCTGAAAAACAAACAAACGGACTCCGACTTCGTCTATCGAGCAATATCGAAACAAAGACGGTTGTTTCCGGCGTAATTTGACGCGCTGAATGCGATGAAACAAGTTTCAGGTCGCTAGCATGTATAAAAAAAAAGTTACTCACCGATATCCACGAAACAAACGAACGGAATTCGACTTCGTGTTTTGAGCAATATCAAAACAAAGACGACCGTTTCCGGCGTGATTTAACGCGCTGAATGCGATGAAACAAGTTTTAGGTCGCTAGCATGTATAGAAAAAAAGTTACTAACCCATATCTGAAAAACAAACAAACGGACTCCGACTTCGTCTATCGAGCAATATCAAAACAAAGACGGCCGTTTCCGGCGTAATTTGACGCGCTGAATGCGATGAAACAAGTTTCAGGTCGCTAGCATGTATAGAAAAAAAGTTACTCACCGATATCCACGAAACAAACGAACGGAATTCGACTTCGTGTTTTGAGCAATATCAAAACAAAGACGACCGTTTCCGGCGTAATTTAACTCGCTGAATGCGATGAAACAAGTTTTAGGTCGCTAGCATGTATAGAAAAAAAGTTACTCACCGATATCCACGAAACAAACGAACGGAATTCGACTTCGTGTTTTGAGCAATATCAAAACAAAGACGACCGTTTCCGGCGTAATTTGACGCGCTGAATGCGATGAAACAAGTTTTAGGTCGCTAGCATGTATAGAAAAAAAGTTACTAACCCATATCTGAAAAACAAACAAACGGACTCCGACTTCGTCTATCGAGCAATATCAAAACAAAGACGGCCGTTTCCGGCGTAATTTGACGCGCTGAATGCGATGAAACAAGTTTCAGGTCGCTAGCATGTATAGAAAAAAAGTTACTCACCGATATCCACGAAACAAACGAACGGAATTCGACTTCGTGTTTTGAGCAATATCAAAACAAAGACGACCGTTTCCGGCGTAATTTGACGCGCTGAATGCGATGAAACAAGTTTCAGGTCGCTAGCATGTATAGAAAAAAAGTTACTCACCGATATCCACGAAACAAACGAACGGAATTCGACTTCGTGTTTTAAGCAATATCAAAACAAAGACGACCGGCTCCGGCGTAATTTGACGCGCTGAATGCGATAAAACAAGTTTCAGGTCGCTAGCATGTATAGAAAAAAAGTTACTCACCGATATCCACGAAACAAACAAACGGAATTCGACTCCGTGTTTTGAGCAATATCAGAACAAAGACGACCGTTTCCGGCGTAATTTAACGCGCTGAATGCGATGAAACAAGTTTTAGGTCGCTAGCATGTATAGAAAAAAAGTTACCAACCGATATCTGAAAAACAAACAAACGGACTTCGACTTCGTGTTTCAAGCAATATCAAAACAAAGACCGCCGTTTCCGGCGTAATTTGACGCGCTGAATGCGATAAAACAAGTTTTAGGTCGCTAGCATGTATAGAAAAAAAGTTACTCACCGATATCCACGAAACAAACAAACGGAATTCGACTCCGTGTTTCGAGCAATATCAAAACAGAGACGGCCGTTTCCGGCGTAATTTGACGCGCTGAATGCGATAAAACAAGTTTCAGGTCGCTTGCATGTATAGAAAAAAAGTTACTCACCGATATCCACGAAACAAACGAACGGAATTCGACTTCGTGTTTTGAGCAATATCAAAACAAAGACGACCGTTTCCGGCGTAATTTGACGCGCTGAATGCGATGAAACAAGTTTTAGGTCGCTAGCATGTATAGAAAAAAAGTTACTCACCGATATCCACGAAACAAACGAACGGAATTCGACTTCGTGTTTTGAGCAATATCAAAACAAAGACGGCCGTTTCCGGCGTAATTTAACGCGCTGAATGCGATGAAACAAGTTTCAGGTCGCTAGCATGTATAGAAAAAAAGTTACCTACCGATATCTGAAAAACAAACAAACGGACTCCGACTTCGTCTATCGAGCAATATCGAAACAAAGACGGCCGTTTCCGGCGTAATTTGACGCGCTGAATGCGATGAAACAAGTTTCAGGTCGCTAGCATGTATAGAAAAAAAGTTACTCACCGATATCCACGAAACAAACGAACGGAATTCGACTTCGTGTTTTGAGCAATATCAAAACAAAGACGACCGTTTCCGGCGTAATTTGACGCGCTGAATGCGATGAAACAAGTTTTAGGTCGCTAGCATGTATAGAAAAAAAGTTACTAACCCATATCTGAAAAACAAACAAACGGACTCCGACTTCGTCTATCGAGCAATATCAAAACAAAGACGGCCGTTTCCGGCGTAATTTGACGCGCTGAATGCGATGAAACAAGTTTCAGGTCGCTAGCATGTATAGAAAAAAAGTTACTCACCGATATCCACGAAACAAACGAACGGAATTCGACTTCGTGTTTTGAGCAATATCAAAACAAAGACGACCGTTTCCGGCGTAATTTGACGCGCTGAATGCGATGAAACAAGTTTCAGGTCGCTAGCATGTATAGAAAAAAAGTTACTCACCGATATCCACGAAACAAACGAACGGAATTCGACTTCGTGTTTTGAGCAATATCAAAACAAAGACGACCGGCTCCGGCGTAATTTGACGCGCTGAATGCGATAAAACAAGTTTCAGGTCGCTAGCATGTATAGAAAAAAAGTTACTCACCGATATCCACGAAACAAACAAACGGAATTCGACTCCGTGTTTTGAGCAATATCAGAACAAAGACGACCGTTTCCGGCGTAATTTAACGCGCTGAATGCGATGAAACAAGTTTTAGGTCGCTAGCATGTATAGAAAAAAAGTTACCAACCGATATCTGAAAAACAAACAAACGGAATTCGACTCCGTGTTTTGAGCAATATCAGAACAAAGACGACCGTTTCCGGCGTAATTTGACGCGCTGATTGCGATCAAACAAGTTTTAGGTCGCTAGCATGTATAGATAAAAAGTTACTAACCGATATCTGAAAAACAAACAAACGGACTCAGACTTCGTCTATCGAGCAATATTAAAACAAAGACGGCCGTTTCCGGCGTAATTTGACGCGCTGAATGCAATGAAACAAGTTTCAGGTCGCTAGCATGTATAGAAAAAAAGTTACTCACCGATATCCACGAAACAAACGAACGGAATTCGACTTCGTGTTTTGAGCAATATCAAAACAAAGACGACCGTTTCCGGCGTAATTTGATGCGCTGAATGCGATGAAACAAGTTTTAGGTCGCTAGCATGTATAGAAAAAAAGTTACTAACCGATATCTGAAAAACGAACAAACGGACTCCGACTTCGTGTTTCAAGCAATATCAAAACAAAGACCGCCATTTCCGGCGTAATTTGACGCGCTGGATGCGATCAAACAAGTTTTAGGTCGCTAGCATGTATAGAAAAAAAGTTACCAACCGATATCTGAAAAACAAACAAACGGACTTCGACTTCGTGTTTCAAGCAATATCAAAACAAAGACGACCGTTTCCGGCGTAATTTGACGCGCTGAATGCGATGAAACAAGTTTTAGGTCGCTAGCATGTATAGAAAAAAAGTTACTAACCGATATCTGAAAAACGAACAAACGGACTCCGACTTCGTCTATCGAGCAATATCAAAACAAAGACGGCCGTTTCCGGCGTAATTTGACGCGCTGAATGCGATGAAACAAGTTTCAGGTCGCTAGCATGTATAGAAAAAAAGTTACTCACCGATATCCACGAAACAAACGAACGGAATTCGACTTCGTGTTTTGAGCAATATCAAAACAAAGACGACCGTTTCCGGCGTAATTTAACGCGCTGAATGCGATGAAACAAGTTTTAGGTCGCTAGCATGTATAGAAAAAAAGTTACCAACCGATATCTGAAAAACAAACAAACGGACTTCGACTTCGTGTTTCAAGCAATATCAAAACAAAGACGACCGTTTCCGGCGTAATTTGACGCGCTGAATGCGATGAAACAAGTTTTAGGTCGCTAGCATGTATAGAAAAAAAGTTACTAACCGATATCTGAAAAACGAACAAACGGACTCCGACTTCGTCTATCGAGCAATATCAAAACAAAGACGGCCGTTTCCGGCGTAATTTGACGCGCTGAATGCGATGGAACAAGTTTCAGGTCGCTAGCATGTATAGAAAAAAAGTTACTCACCGATATCCACGAAACAAACGAACGGAATTCGACTTCGTGTTTTGAGCAATATCAAAACAAAGACGACCGTTTCCGGCGTAATTTAACGCGCTGAATGCGATGAAACAAGTTTTAGGTCGCTAGCATGTATAGAAAAAAAGTTACCAACCGATATCTGAAAAACAAACAAACGGACTTCGACTTCGTGTTTTAAGCAATATCAAAACAAAGACCGCCGTTTCCGGCGTAATTTGACGAGCTGAATGCGATAAAACAAGTTTTAGGTCGCTAGCATGTATAGAAAAAAAGTTACTCACCGATATCCACGAAACAAACAAACGGAATTCGACTCCGTGTTTTGAGCAATATCAAAACAGAGACGGCCGTTTCCGGCGTAATTTGACGCGCTGAATGCGATAAAACAAGTTTCAGGTCGCTTGCATGTATAGAAAAAAAGTTACTCACCGATATCCACGAAACAAACGAACGGAATTCGACTTCGTGTTTTGAGCAATATCAAAACAAAGACGACCGTTTCCGGCGTAATTTGACGCGCTGAATGCGATGAAACAAGTTTTAGGTCGCTAGCATGTATAGAAAAAAAGTTACTCACCGATATCCACGAAACAAACGAACGGAATTCGACTTCGTGTTTTGAGCAATATCAAAACAAAGACGGCCGTTTCCGGCGTAATTTAACGCGCTGAATGCGATGAAACAAGTTTCAGGTCGCTAGCATGTATAGAAAAAAAGTTACCTACCGATATCTGAAAAACAAACAAACGGACTCCGACTTCGTCTATCGAGCAATATCGAAACAAAGACGGCCGTTTCCGGCGTAATTTGACGCGCTGAATGCGATGAAACAAGTTTCAGGTCGCTAGCATGTATAGAAAAAAAGTTACTCACCGATATCCACGAAACAAACGAACGGAATTCGACTTCGTGTTTTGAGCAATATCAAAACAAAGACGACCGTTTCCGGCGTAATTTAACGCGCTGAATGCGATGAAACAAGTTTTAGGTCGCTAGCATGTATAGAAAAAAAGTTACTAACCCATATCTGAAAAACAAACAAACGGACTCCGACTTCGTCTATCGAGCAATATCAAAACAAAGACGGCCGTTTCCGGCGTAATTTGACGCGCTGAATGCGATGAAACAAGTTTCAGGTCGCTAGCATGTATAGAAAAAAAGTTACTCACCGATATCCACGAAACAAACGAACGGAATTCGACTTCGTGTTTTGAGCAATATCAAAACAAAGACGACCGTTTCCGGCGTAATTTGACGCGCTGAATGCGATGAAACAAGTTTCAGGTCGCTAGCATGTATAGAAAAAAAGTTACTCACCGATATCCACGAAACAAACGAACGGAATTCGACTTCGTGTTTTGAGCAATATCAAAACAAAGACGACCGGCTCCGGCGTAATTTGACGCGCTGAATGCGATAAAACAAGTTTCAGGTCGCTAGCATGTATAGAAAAAAAGTTACTCACCGATATCCACGAAACAAACAAACGGAATTCGACTCCGTGTTTTGAGCAATATCAGAACAAAGACGACCGTTTCCGGCGTAATTTAACGCGCTGAATGCGATGAAACAAGTTTTAGGTCGCTAGCATGTATAGAAAAAAAGTTACCAACCGATATCTGAAAAACAAACAAACGGAATTCGACTCCGTGTTTTGAGCAATATCAGAACAAAGACGACCGTTTCCGGCGTAATTTGACGCGCTGATTGCGATCAAACAAGTTTTAGGTCGCTAGCATGTATAGAAAAAAAGTTACTAACCGATATCTGAAAAACAAACAAACGGACTCAGACTTCGTCTATCGAGCAATATTAAAACAAAGACGGCCGTTTCCGGCGTAATTTGACGCGCTGAATGCAATGAAACAAGTTTCAGGTCGCTAGCATGTATAGAAAAAAAGTTACTCACCGATATCCACGAAACAAACGAACGGAATTCGACTTCGTGTTTTGAGCAATATCAAAACAAAGACGACCGTTTCCGGCGTAATTTGATGCGCTGAATGCAATGAAACAAGTTTTAGGTCGCTAGCATGTATAGAAAAAAAGTTACCAACCGATATCTGAAAAACAAACAAACGGACTTCGACTTCGTGTTTCAAGCAATATCAAAACAAAGACCGCCATTTCCGGCGTAATTTGACGCGCTGGATGCGATAAAACAAGTTTTAGGTCGCTAGCATGTATAGAAAAAAAGTTACCAACCGATATCTGAAAAACAAACAAACGGACTTCGACTTCGTGTTTCAAGCAATATCAAAACAAAGACGACCGTTTCCGGCGTAATTTGACGCGCTGAATGCGATGAAACAAGTTTTAGGTCGCTAGCATGTATAGAAAAAAAGTTACCAACCGATATCTGAAAAACAAACAAACGGACTTCGACTTCGTGTTTTAAGCAATATCAAAACAAAGACCGCCGTTTCCGGCGTAATTTGACGCGCTGAATGCGATAAAACAAGTTTTAGGTCGCTAGCATGTATAGAAAAAAAGTTACTCACCGATATCCACGAAACAAACGAACGGAATTCGACTTCGTGTTTTGAGCAATATCAAAACAAAGACGACCGTTTCCGGCGTAATTTGACGCGCTGAATGCGATGAAACAAGTTTCAGGTCGCTAGCATGTATAGAAAAAAAGTTACTCACCGATATCCACGAAACAAACGAACGGAATTCGACTTCGTGTTTTGAGCAATATCAAAACAAAGACGACCGTCTCCGGCGTAATTTAACGCGCTGAATGCGATGAAACAAGTTTTAGGTCGCTAGCATGTATAGAAAAAAAGTTACCAACCGATATCTGAAAAACAAACAAACGGACTTCGACTTCGTGTTTCAAGCAATATCAAAACAAAGACCGCCGTTTCCGGCGTAATTTGACGCGCTGAATGCGATAAAACAAGTTTTAGGTCGCTAGCATGTATAGAAAAAAAGTTACTCACCGATATCCACGAAACAAACAAACGGAATTCGACTCCGTGTTTTGAGCAATATCAAAACAGAGACGGCCGTTTCCGGCGTAATTTGACGCGCTGAATGCGATAAAACAAGTTTCAGGTCGCTTGCATGTATAGAAAAAAAGTTACTCACCGATATCCACGAAACAAACGAACGGAATTCGACTTCGTGTTTTGAGCAATATCAAAACAAAGACGACCGTTTCCGGCGTAATTTGACGCGCTGAATGCGATGAAACAAGTTTTAGGTCGCTAGCATGTATAGAAAAAAAGTTACTCACCGATATCCACGAAACAAACGAACGGAATTCGACTTCGTGTTTTGAGCAATATCAAAACAAAGACGGCCGTTTCCGGCGTAATTTAACGCGCTGAATGCGATGAAACAAGTTTCAGGTCGCTAGCATGTATAGAAAAAAAGTTACCTACCGATATCTGAAAAACAAACAAACGGACTCCGACTTCGTCTATCGAGCAATATCGAAACAAAGACGGCCGTTTCCGGCGTAATTTGACGCGCTGAATGCGATGAAACAAGTTTCAGGTCGCTAGCATGTATAGAAAAAAAGTTACTCACCGATATCCACGAAACAAACGAACGGAATTCGACTTCGTGTTTTGAGCAATATCAAAACAAAGACGACCGTTTCCGGCGTAATTTAACGCGCTGAATGCGATGAAACAAGTTTTAGGTCGCTAGCATGTATAGAAAAAAAGTTACCAACCGATATCTGAAAAACAAACAAACGGACTTCGACTTCGTGTTTCAAGCAATATCAAAACAAAGACCGCCATTTCCGGCGTAATTTGACGCGCTGGATGCGATAAAACAAGTTTTAGGTCGCTAGCATGTATAGAAAAAAAGTTACCAACCGATATCTGAAAAACAAACAAACGGACTTCGACTTCGTGTTTCAAGCAATATCAAAACAAAGACGACCGTTTCCGGCGTAATTTGACGCGCTGAATGCGATGAAACAAGTTTTAGGTCGCTAGCATGTATAGAAAAAAAGTTACCTACCGATATCTGAAAAACAAACAAACGGACTTCGACTTCGTGTTTTAAGCAATATCAAAACAAAGACCGCCGTTTCCGGCGTAATTTGACGCGCTGAATGCGATAAAACAAGTTTTAGGTCGCTAGCATGTATAGAAAAAAAGTTACTCACCGATATCCACGAAACAAACGAACGGAATTCGACTTCGTGTTTTGAGCAATATCAAAACAAAGACGACCGTTTCCGGCGTAATTTGACGCGCTGAATGCGATGAAACAAGTTTCAGGTCGCTAGCATGTATAGAAAAAAAGTTACTCACCGATATCCACGAAACAAACGAACGGAATTCGACTTCGTGTTTTGAGCAATATCAAAACAAAGACGACCGTCTCCGGCGTAATTTAACGCGCTGAATGCGATGAAACAAGTTTTAGGTCGCTAGCATGTATAGAAAAAAAGTTACCAACCGATATCTGAAAAACAAACAAACGGACTTCGACTTCGTGTTTCAAGCAATATCAAAACAAAGACCGCCGTTTCCGGCGTAATTTGACGCGCTGAATGCGATAAAACAAGTTTTAGGTCGCTAGCATGTATAGAAAAAAAGTTACTCACCGATATCCACGAAACAAACAAACGGAATTCGACTCCGTGTTTTGAGCAATATCAAAACAGAGACGGCCGTTTCCGGCGTAATTTGACGCGCTGAATGCGATAAAACAAGTTTCAGGTCGCTTGCATGTATAGAAAAAAAGTTACTCACCGATATCCACGAAACAAACGAACGGAATTCGACTTCGTGTTTTGAGCAATATCAAAACAAAGACGACCGTTTCCGGCGTAATTTGACGCGCTGAATGCGATGAAACAAGTTTTAGGTCGCTAGCATGTATAGAAAAAAAGTTACTCACCGATATCCACGAAACAAACGAACGGAATTCGACTTCGTGTTTTGAGCAATATCAAAACAAAGACGGCCGTTTCCGGCGTAATTTAACGCGCTGAATGCGATGAAACAAGTTTCAGGTCGCTAGCATGTATAGAAAAAAAGTTACCTACCGATATCTGAAAAACAAACAAACGGACTCCGACTTCGTCTATCGAGCAATATCGAAACAAAGACGGCCGTTTCCGGCGTAATTTGACGCGCTGAATGCGATGAAACAAGTTTCAGGTCGCTAGCATGTATAGAAAAAAAGTTACTCACCGATATCCACGAAACAAACGAACGGAATTCGACTTCGTGTTTTGAGCAATATCAAAACAAAGACGACCGTTTCCGGCGTAATTTAACGCGCTGAATGCGATGAAACAAGTTTTAGGTCGCTAGCATGTATAGAAAAAAAGTTACCAACCGATATCTGAAAAACAAACAAACGGACTTCGACTTCGTGTTTCAAGCAATATCAAAACAAAGACCGCCATTTCCGGCGTAATTTGACGCGCTGGATGCGATAAAACAAGTTTTAGGTCGCTAGCATGTATAGAAAAAAAGTTACCAACCGATATCTGAAAAACAAACAAACGGACTTCGACTTCGTGTTTCAAGCAATATCAAAACAAAGACGACCGTTTCCGGCGTAATTTGACGCGCTGAATGCGATGAAACAAGTTTTAGGTCGCTAGCATGTATAGAAAAAAAGTTACCAACCGATATCTGAAAAACAAACAAACGGACTTCGACTTCGTGTTTTCAGCAATATCAAAACAAAGACCGCCGTTTCCGGCGTAATTTGACGCGCTGAATGCGATAAAACAAGTTTTAGGTCGCTAGCATGTATAGAAAAAAAGTTACTCACCGATATCCACGAAACAAACGAACGGAATTCGACTTCGTGTTTTGAGCAATATCAAAACAAAGACGACCGTTTCCGGCGTAATTTGACGCGCTGAATGCGATGAAACAAGTTTCAGGTCGCTAGCATGTATAGAAAAAAAGTTACTCACCGATATCCACGAAACAAACGAACGGAATTCGACTTCGTGTTTTGAGCAATATCAAAACAAAGACGACCGTTTCCGGCGTAATTTAACGCGCTGAATGCGATGAAACAAGTTTTAGGTCGCTAGCATGTATAGAAAAAAAGTTACCAACCGATATCTGAAAAACAAACAAACGGACTTCGACTTCGTGTTTCAAGCAATATCAAAACAAAGACCGCCGTTTCCGGCGTAATTTGACGCGCTGAATGCGATAAAACAAGTTTTAGGTCGCTAGCATGTATAGAAAAAAAGTTACTCACCGATATCCACGAAACAAACAAACGGAATTCGACTCCGTGTTTTGAGCAATATCAAAACAGAGACGGCCGTTTCCGGCGTAATTTGACGCGCTGAATGCGATAAAACAAGTTTCAGGTCGCTTGCATGTATAGAAAAAAAGTTACTCACCGATATCCACGAAACAAACGAACGGAATTCGACTTCGTGTTTTGAGCAATATCAAAACAAAGACGACCGTTTCCGGCGTAATTTGACGCGCTGAATGCGATGAAACAAGTTTTAGGTCGCTAGCATGTATAGAAAAAAAGTTACTCACCGATATCCACGAAACAAACGAACGGAATTCGACTTCGTGTTTTGAGCAATATCAAAACAAAGACGGCCGTTTCCGGCGTAATTTAACGCGCTGAATGCGATGAAACAAGTTTCAGGTCGCTAGCATGTATAGAAAAAAAGTTACCTACCGATATCTGAAAAACAAACAAACGGACTCCGACTTCGTCTATCGAGCAATATCGAAACAAAGACGGCCGTTTCCGGCGTAATTTGACGCGCTGAATGCGATGAAACAAGTTTCAGGTCGCTAGCATGTATAGAAAAAAAGTTACTCACCGATATCCACGAAACAAACGAACGGAATTCGACTTCGTGTTTTGAGCAATATCAAAACAAAGACGACCGTTTCCGGCGTAATTTAACGCGCTGAATGCGATGAAACAAGTTTTAGGTCGCTAGCATGTATAGAAAAAAAGTTACCAACCGATATCTGAAAAACAAACAAACGGACTTCGACTTCGTGTTTTAAGCAATATCAAAACAAAGACCGCCGTTTCCGGCGTAATTTGACGCGCTGAATGCGATAAAACAAGTTTTAGGTCGCTAGCATGTATAGAAAAAAAGTTACTCACCGATATCCACGAAACAAACAAACGGAATTCGACTCCGTGTTTTGAGCAATATCAAAACAGAGACGGCCGTTTCCGGCGTAATTTGACGCGCTGAATGCGATAAAACAAGTTTCAGGTCGCTTGCATGTATAGAAAAAAAGTTACTCACCGATATCCACGAAACAAACGAACGGAATTCGACTTCGTGTTTTGAGCAATATCAAAACAAAGACGACCGTTTCCGGCGTAATTTGACGCGCTGAATGCGATGAAACAAGTTTTAGGTCGCTAGCATGTATAGAAAAAAAGTTACTCACCGATATCCACGAAACAAACGAACGGAATTCGACTTCGTGTTTTGAGCAATATCAAAACAAAGACGACCGTTTCCGGCGTAATTTGACGCGCTGAATGCGATGAAACAAGTTTTAGGTCGCTAGCATGTATAGAAAAAAAGTTACTCACCGATATCCACGAAACAAACGAACGGAATTCGACTTCGTGTTTTGAGCAATATCAAAACAAAGACGACCGTTTCCGGCGTAATTTAACGCGCTGAATGCGATGAATCAAGTTTTAGGTCGCTAGCATGTATAGAAAAAAAGTTACCTACCGATATCTGAAAAACAAACAAACGGACTCCGACTTCGTCTATCGAGCAATATCGAAACAAAGACGGCCGTTTCCGGCGTAATTTGACGCGCTGAATGCGATGAAACAAGTTTCAGGTCGCTAGCATGTATAGAAAAAAAGTTACTCACCGATATCCACGAAACAAACGAACGGAATTCGACTTCGTGTTTTGAGCAATATCAAAACAAAGACGACCGTTTCCGGCGTAATTTAACGCGCTGAATGCGATGAAACAAGTTTTAGGTTGCTAGCATGTATAGAAAAAAAGTTACCAACCGATATCTGAAAAACAAACAAACGGAATTCGACTCCGTGTTTTGAGCAATATCAGAACAAAGACGACCGTTTCCGGCGTAATTTGACGCGCTGATTGCGATCAAACAAGTTTTAGGTCGCTAGCATGTATAGAAAAAAAGTTACTAACCGATATCTGAAAAACAAACAAACGGACTCAGACTTCGTCTATCGAGCAATATTAAAACAAAGACGGCCGTTTCCGGCGTAATTTGACGCGCTGAATGCAATGAAACAAGTTTCAGGTCGCTAGCATGTATAGAAAAAAAGTTACTCACCGATATCCACGAAACAAACGAACGGAATTCGACTTCGTGTTTTGAGCAATATCAAAACAAAGACGACCGTTTCCGGCGTAATTTGATGCGCTGAATGCAATGAAACAAGTTTTAGGTCGCTAGCATGTATAGAAAAAAAGTTACCAACCGATATCTGAAAAACAAACAAACGGACTTCGACTTCGTGTTTCAAGCAATATCAAAACAAAGACCGCCATTTCCGGCGTAATTTGACGCGCTGGATGCGATAAAACAAGTTTTAGGTCGCTAGCATGTATAGAAAAAAAGTTACCAACCGATATCTGAAAAACAAACAAACGGACTTCGACTTCGTGTTTCAAGCAATATCAAAACAAAGACGACCGTTTCCGGCGTAATTTGACGCGCTGAATGCGATGAAACAAGTTTTAGGTCGCTAGCATGTATAGAAAAAAAGTTACTAACCGATATCTGAAAAACGAACAAACGGACTCCGACTTCGTCTATCGAGCAATATCAAAACAAAGACGGCCGTTTCCGGCGTAATTTGACGCGCTGAATGCGATGAAACAAGTTTCAGGTCGCTAGCATGTATAGAAAAAAAGTTACTCACCGATATCCACGAAACAAACGAACGGAATTCGACTTCGTGTTTTGAGCAATATCAAAACAAAGACGTCCGTTTCCGGCGTAATTTAACGCGCTGAATGCGATGAAACAAGTTTTAGGTCGCTAGCATGTATAGAAAAAAAGTTACCAACCGATATCTGAAAAACAAACAAACGGACTTCGACTTCGTGTTTCAAGCAATATCAAAACAAAGACCGCCGTTTCCGGCGTAATTTGACGCGCTGAATGCGATAAAACAAGTTTTAGGTCGCTAGCATGTATAGAAAAAAAGTTACTCACCGATATCCACGAAACAAACAAACGGAATTCGACTCCGTGTTTTGAGCAATATCAAAACAGAGACGGCCGTTTCCGGCGTAATTTGACGCGCTGAATGCGATAAAACAAGTTTCAGGTCGCTTGCATGTATAGAAAAAAAGTTACTCACCGATATCCACGAAACAAACGAACGGAATTCGACTTCGTGTTTTGAGCAATATCAAAACAAAGACGACCGTTTCCGGCGTAATTTAACGCGCTGAATGCGATGAAACAAGTTTCAGGTCGCTAGCATGTATAGAAAAAAAGTTACCAACCGATATCTGAAAAACAAACAAACGGACTTCGACTTCGTGTTTTAAGCAATATCAAAACAAAGACCGCCGTTTCCGGCGTAATTTGACGCGCTGAATGCGATAAAACAAGTTTTAGGTCGCTAGCATGTATAGAAAAAAAGTTACTCACCGATATCCACGAAACAAACAAACGGAATTCGACTCCGTGTTTTGAGCAATATCAAAACAGAGACGGCCGTTTCCGGCGTAATTTGACGCGCTGAATGCGATAAAACAAGTTTCAGGTCGCTTGCATGTATAGAAAAAAAGTTACTCACCGATATCCACGAAACAAACGAACGGAATTCGACTTCGTGTTTTGAGCAATATCAAAACAAAGACGACCGTTTCCGGCGTAATTTGACGCGCTGAATGCGATGAAACAAGTTTTAGGTCGCTAGCATGTATAGAAAAAAAGTTACTCACCGATATCCACGAAACAAACGAACGGAATTCGACTTCGTGTTTTGAGCAATATCAAAACAAAGACGGCCGTTTCCGGCGTAATTTAACGCGCTGAATGCGATGAAACAAGTTTCAGGTCGCTAGCATGTATAGAAAAAAAGTTACCTACCGATATCTGAAAAACAAACAAACGGACTCCGACTTCGTCTATCGAGCAATATCGAAACAAAGACGGCCGTTTCCGGCGTAATTTGACGCGCTGAATGCGATGAAACAAGTTTCAGGTCGCTAGCATGTATAGAAAAAAAGTTACTCACCGATATCCACGAAACAAACGAACGGAATTCGACTTCGTGTTTTGAGCAATATCAAAACAAAGACGACCGTTTCCGGCGTAATTTAACGCGCTGAATGCGATGAAACAAGTTTTAGGTCGCTAGCATGTATAGAAAAAAAGTTACTAACCCATATCTGAAAAACAAACAAACGGACTCCGACTTCGTCTATCGAGCAATATCAAAACAAAGACGGCCGTTTCCGGCGTAATTTGACGCGCTGAATGCGATGAAACAAGTTTCAGGTCGCTAGCATGTATAGAAAAAAAGTTACTCACCGATATCCACGAAACAAACGAACGGAATTCGACTTCGTGTTTTGAGCAATATCAAAACAAAGACGACCGTTTCCGGCGTAATTTGACGCGCTGAATGCGATGAAACAAGTTTTAGGTCGCTAGCATGTATAGAAAAAAAGTTACTCACCGATATCCACGAAACAAACGAACGGAATTCGACTTCGTGTTTTGAGCAATATCAAAACAAAGACGGCCGTTTCCGGCGTAATTTAACGCGCTGAATGCGATGAAACAAGTTTCAGGTCGCTAGCATGTATAGAAAAAAAGTTACCTACCGATATCTGAAAAACAAACAAACGGACTCCGACTTCGTCTATCGAGCAATATCGAAACAAAGACGGCCGTTTCCGGCGTAATTTGACGCGCTGAATGCGATGAAACAAGTTTCAGGTCGCTAGCATGTATAGAAAAAAAGTTACTCACCGATATCCACGAAACAAACGAACGGAATTCGACTTCGTGTTTTGAGCAATATCAAAACAAAGACGACCGTTTCCGGCGTAATTTAACGCGCTGAATGCGATGAAACAAGTTTTAGGTCGCTAGCATGTATAGAAAAAAAGTTACCAACCGATATCTGAAAAACAAACAAACGGACTTCGACTTCGTGTTTTAAGCAATATCAAAACAAAGACCGCCGTTTCCGGCGTAATTTGACGCGCTGAATGCGATAAAACAAGTTTTAGGTCGCTAGCATGTATAGAAAAAAAGTTACTCACCGATATCCACGAAACAAACAAACGGAATTCGACTCCGTGTTTTGAGCAATATCAAAACAGAGACGGCCGTTTCCGGCGTAATTTGACGCGCTGAATGCGATAAAACAAGTTTCAGGTCGCTTGCATGTATAGAAAAAAAGTTACTCACCGATATCCACGAAACAAACGAACGGAATTCGACTTCGTGTTTTGAGCAATATCAAAACAAAGACGACCGTTTCCGGCGTAATTTGACGCGCTGAATGCGATGAAACAAGTTTTAGGTCGCTAGCATGTATAGAAAAAAAGTTACTCACCGATATCCACGAAACAAACGAACGGAATTCGACTTCGTGTTTTGAGCAATATCAAAACAAAGACGACCGTTTCCGGCGTAATTTGACGCGCTGAATGCGATGAAACAAGTTTTAGGTCGCTAGCATGTATAGAAAAAAAGTTACTCACCGATATCCACGAAACAAACGAACGGAATTCGACTTCGTGTTTTGAGCAATATCAAAACAAAGACGACCGTTTCCGGCGTAATTTAACGCGCTGAATGCGATGAATCAAGTTTTAGGTCGCTAGCATGTATAGAAAAAAAGTTACCTACCGATATCTGAAAAACAAACAAACGGACTCCGACTTCGTCTATCGAGCAATATCGAAACAAAGACGGCCGTTTCCGGCGTAATTTGACGCGCTGAATGCGATGAAACAAGTTTCAGGTCGCTAGCATGTATAGAAAAAAAGTTACTCACCGATATCCACGAAACAAACGAACGGAATTCGACTTCGTGTTTTGAGCAATATCAAAACAAAGACGACCGTTTCCGGCGTAATTTAACGCGCTGAATGCGATGAAACAAGTTTTAGGTTGCTAGCATGTATAGAAAAAAAGTTACCAACCGATATCTGAAAAACAAACAAACGGAATTCGACTCCGTGTTTTGAGCAATATCAGAACAAAGACGACCGTTTCCGGCGTAATTTGACGCGCTGATTGCGATCAAACAAGTTTTAGGTCGCTAGCATGTATAGAAAAAAAGTTACTAACCGATATCTGAAAAACAAACAAACGGACTCAGACTTCGTCTATCGAGCAATATTAAAACAAAGACGGCCGTTTCCGGCGTAATTTGACGCGCTGAATGCAATGAAACAAGTTTCAGGTCGCTAGCATGTATAGAAAAAAAGTTACTCACCGATATCCACGAAACAAACGAACGGAATTCGACTTCGTGTTTTGAGCAATATCAAAACAAAGACGACCGTTTCCGGCGTAATTTGATGCGCTGAATGCAATGAAACAAGTTTTAGGTCGCTAGCATGTATAGAAAAAAAGTTACCAACCGATATCTGAAAAACAAACAAACGGACTTCGACTTCGTGTTTCAAGCAATATCAAAACAAAGACCGCCATTTCCGGCGTAATTTGACGCGCTGGATGCGATAAAACAAGTTTTAGGTCGCTAGCATGTATAGAAAAAAAGTTACCAACCGATATCTGAAAAACAAACAAACGGACTTCGACTTCGTGTTTCAAGCAATATCAAAACAAAGACGACCGTTTCCGGCGTAATTTGACGCGCTGAATGCGATGAAACAAGTTTTAGGTCGCTAGCATGTATAGAAAAAAAGTTACTAACCGATATCTGAAAAACGAACAAACGGACTCCGACTTCGTCTATCGAGCAATATCAAAACCAAGACGGCCGTTTCCGGCGTAATTTGACGCGCTGAATGCGATGAAACAAGTTTCAGGTCGCTAGCATGTATAGAAAAAAAGTTACTCACCGATATCCACGAAACAAACGAACGGAATTCGACTTCGTGTTTTGAGCAATATCAAAACAAAGACGTCCGTTTCCGGCGTAATTTAACGCGCTGAATGCGATGAAACAAGTTTTAGGTCGCTAGCATGTATAGAAAAAAAGTTACCAACCGATATCTGAAAAACAAACAAACGGACTTCGACTTCGTGTTTCAAGCAATATCAAAACAAAGACCGCCGTTTCCGGCGTAATTTGACGCGCTGAATGCGATAAAACAAGTTTTAGGTCGCTAGCATGTATAGAAAAAAAGTTACTCACCGATATCCACGAAACAAACAAACGGAATTCGACTCCGTGTTTTGAGCAATATCAAAACAGAGACGGCCGTTTCCGGCGTAATTTGACGCGCTGAATGCGATAAAACAAGTTTCAGGTCGCTTGCATGTATAGAAAAAAAGTTACTCACCGATATCCACGAAACAAACGAACGGAATTCGACTTCGTGTTTTGAGCAATATCAAAACAAAGACGACCGTTTCCGGCGTAATTTAACGCGCTGAATGCGATGAAACAAGTTTCAGGTCGCTAGCATGTATAGAAAAAAAGTTACCAACCGATATCTGAAAAACAAACAAACGGACTTCGACTTCGTGTTTTAAGCAATATCAAAACAAAGACCGCCGTTTCCGGCGTAATTTGACGCGCTGAATGCGATAAAACAAGTTTTAGGTCGCTAGCATGTATAGAAAAAAAGTTACTCACCGATATCCACGAAACAAACAAACGGAATTCGACTCCGTGTTTTGAGCAATATCAAAACAGAGACGGCCGTTTCCGGCGTAATTTGACGCGCTGAATGCGATAAAACAAGTTTCAGGTCGCTTGCATGTATAGAAAAAAAGTTACTCACCGATATCCACGAAACAAACGAACGGAATTCGACTTCGTGTTTTGAGCAATATCAAAACAAAGACGACCGTTTCCGGCGTAATTTGACGCGCTGAATGCGATGAAACAAGTTTTAGGTCGCTAGCATGTATAGAAAAAAAGTTACTCACCGATATCCACGAAACAAACGAACGGAATTCGACTTCGTGTTTTGAGCAATATCAAAACAAAGACGGCCGTTTCCGGCGTAATTTAACGCGCTGAATGCGATGAAACAAGTTTCAGGTCGCTAGCATGTATAGAAAAAAAGTTACCTACCGATATCTGAAAAACAAACAAACGGACTCCGACTTCGTCTATCGAGCAATATCGAAACAAAGACGGCCGTTTCCGGCGTAATTTGACGCGCTGAATGCGATGAAACAAGTTTCAGGTCGCTAGCATGTATAGAAAAAAAGTTACTCACCGATATCCACGAAACAAACGAACGGAATTCGACTTCGTGTTTTGAGCAATATCAAAACAAAGACGACCGTTTCCGGCGTAATTTAACGCGCTGAATGCGATGAAACAAGTTTTAGGTCGCTAGCATGTATAGAAAAAAAGTTACTAACCCATATCTGAAAAACAAACAAACGGACTCCGACTTCGTCTATCGAGCAATATCAAAACAAAGACGGCCGTTTCCGGCGTAATTTGACGCGCTGAATGCGATGAAACAAGTTTCAGGTCGCTAGCATGTATAGAAAAAAAGTTACTCACCGATATCCACGAAACAAACGAACGGAATTCGACTTCGTGTTTTGAGCAATATCAAAACAAAGACGACCGTTTCCGGCGTAATTTGACGCGCTGAATGCGATGAAACAAGTTTCAGGTCGCTAGCATGTATAGAAAAAAAGTTACTCACCGATATCCACGAAACAAACGAACGGAATTCGACTTCGTGTTTTGAGCAATATCAAAACAAAGACGACCGGCTCCGGCGTAATTTGACGCGCTGAATGCGATAAAACAAGTTTCAGGTCGCTAGCATGTATAGAAAAAAAGTTACTCACCGATATCCACGAAACAAACAAACGGAATTCGACTCCGTGTTTTGAGCAATATCAGAACAAAGACGACCGTTTCCGGCGTAATTTAACGCGCTGAATGCGATGAAACAAGTTTTAGGTCGCTAGCATGTATAGAAAAAAAGTTACCAACCGATATCTGAAAAACAAACAAACGGAATTCGACTCCGTGTTTTGAGCAATATCAGAACAAAGACGACCGTTTCCGGCGTAATTTGACGCGCTGATTGCGATCAAACAAGTTTTAGGTCGCTAGCATGTATAGAAAAAAAGTTACTAACCGATATCTGAAAAACAAACAAACGGACTCAGACTTCGTCTATCGAGCAATATTAAAACAAAGACGGCCGTTTCCGGCGTAATTTGACGCGCTGAATGCAATGAAACAAGTTTCAGGTCGCTAGCATGTATAGAAAAAAAGTTACTCACCGATATCCACGAAACAAACGAACGGAATTCGACTTCGTGTTTTGAGCAATATCAAAACAAAGACGACCGTTTCCGGCGTAATTTGATGCGCTGAATGCAATGAAACAAGTTTTAGGTCGCTAGCATGTATAGAAAAAAAGTTACCAACCGATATCTGAAAAACAAACAAACGGACTTCGACTTCGTGTTTCAAGCAATATCAAAACAAAGACCGCCATTTCCGGCGTAATTTGACGCGCTGGATGCGATAAAACAAGTTTTAGGTCGCTAGCATGTATAGAAAAAAAGTTACCAATCGATATCTGAAAAACAAACAAACGGACTTCGACTTCGTGTTTCAAGCAATATCAAAACAAAGACGACCGTTTCCGGCGTAATTTGACGCGCTGAATGCGATGAAACAAGTTTTAGGTCGCTAGCATGTATAGAAAAAAAGTTACTAACCGATATCTGAAAAACGAACAAACGGACTCCGACTTCGTCTATCGAGCAATATCAAAACAAAGACGGCCGTTTCCGGCGTAATTTGACGCGCTGAATGCGATGAAACAAGTTTCAGGTCGCTAGCATGTATAGAAAAAAAGTTACTCACCGATATCCACAAAACAAACGAACGGAATTCGACTTCGTGTTTTGAGCAATATCAAAACAAAGACGACCGTTTCCGGCGTAATTTAACGCGCTGAATGCGATGAAACAAGTTTTAGGTCGCTAGCATGTATAGAAAAAAAGTTACCAACCGATATCTGAAAAACAAACAAACGGACTTCGACTTCGTGTTTCAAGCAATATCAAAACAAAGACCGCCGTTTCCGGCGTAATTTGACGCGCCGAATGCGATAAAACAAGTTTTAGGTCGCTAGCATGTATAGAAAAAAAGTTACTCACCGATATCCACGAAACAAACAAACGGAATTCGACTCCGTGTTTTGAGCAATATCAAAACAGAGACGGCCGTTTCCGGCGTAATTTGACGCGCTGAATGCGATAAAACAAGTTTCAGGTCGCTTGCATGTATAGAAAAAAAGTTACTCACCGATATCCACGAAACAAACGAACGGAATTCGACTTCGTGTTTTGAGCAATATCAAAACAAAGACGACCGTTTCCGGCGTCATTTGACGCGCTGAATGCGATAAAACAAGTTTTAGGTCGCTAGCATGTATAGAAAAAAAGTTACTCACCGATATCCACGAAACAAACGAACGGAATTCGACTTCGTGTTTTGAGCAATATCAAAACAAAGACGGCCGTTTCCGGCGTAATTTAACGCGCTGAATGCGATGAAACAAGTTTCAGGTCGCTAGCATGTATAGAAAAAAAGTTACCTACCGATATCTGAAAAACAAACAAACGGACTCCGACTTCGTCTATCGAGCAATATCGAAACAAAGACGGCCGTTTCCGGCGTAATTTGACGCGCTGAATGCGATGAAACAAGTTTCAGGTCGCTAGCATGTATAGAAAAAAAGTTACTCACCGATATCCACGAAACAAACGAACGGAATTCGACTTCGTGTTTTGAGCAATATCAAAACAAAGACGACCGTTTCCGGCGTAATTTAACGCGCTGAATGCGATGAAACAAGTTTTAGGTCGCTAGCATGTATAGAAAAAAAGTTACTAACCCATATCTGAAAAACAAACAAACGGACTCCGACTTCGTCTATCGAGCAATATCAAAACAAAGACGGCCGTTTCCGGCGTAATTTGACGCGCTGAATGCGATGAAACAAGTTTCAGGTCGCTAGCATGTATAGAAAAAAAGTTACTCACCGATATCCACGAAACAAACGAACGGAATTCGACTTCGTGTTTTGAGCTATATCAAAACAAAGACGACCGTTTCCGGCGTAATTTAACGCGCTGAATGCGATGAAACAAGTTTCAGGTCGCTAGCATGTATAGAAAAAAAGTTACCAACCGATATCTGAAAAACAAACAAACGGACTTCGACTTCGTGTTTCAAGCAATATCAAAACAAAGACCGCCGTTTCCGGCGTAATTTGACGCGCTGAATGCGATAAAACAAGTTTTAGTCGCTAGCATGTATAGAAAAAAAGTTACTCACCGATATCCACGAAACAAACAAACGGAATTCGACTCCGTGTTTTGAGCAATATCAAAACAGAGACGGCCGTTTCCGGCGTAATTTGACGCGCTGAATGCGATAAAACAAGTTTCAGGTCGCTTGCATGTATAGAAAAAAAGTTACTCACCGATATCCACGAAACAAACGAACGGAATTCGACTTCGTGTTTTGAGCAATATCAAAACAAAGACGACCGTTTCCGGCGTAATTTGACGCGCTGAATGCGATGAAACAAGTTTCAGGTCGCTAGCATGTATAGAAAAAAAGTTACCTACCGATATCTGAAAAACAAACAAACGGACTCCGACTTCGTCTATCGAGCAATATCGAAACAAAGACGGCCGTTTCCGGCGTAATTTGACGCGCTGAATGCGATGAAACAAGTTTTAGGTCGCTAGCATGTATAGAAAAAAAGTTACTCACCGATATCCACGAAACAAACGAACGGAATTCGACTTCGTGTTTTGAGCAATATCAAAACAAAGACGGCCGTTTCCGGCGTAATTTGACGCGCTGAATGCGATAAAACAAGTTTCAGGTCGCTTGCATGTATAGAAAAAAAGTTACTCACCGATATCCACGAAACAAACGAACGGAATTCGACTTCGTGTTTTGAGCAATATCAAAACAAAGACGGCCGTTTCCGGCGTAATTTAACGCGCTGAATGCGATGAAACAAGTTTCAGGTCGCTAGCATGTATAGAAAAAAAGTTACCTACCGATATCTGAAAAACAAACAAACGGACTCCGACTTCGTCTATCGAGCAATATCGAAACAAAGACGGCCGTTTCCGGCGTAATTTGACGCGCTGAATGCGATGAAACAAGTTTCAGGTCGCTAGCATGTATAGAAAAAAAGTTACTCACCGATATCCACGAAACAAACGAACGGAATTCGACTTCGTGTTTTGAGCAATATCAAAACAAAGACGACCGTTTCCGGCGTAATTTAACGCGCTGAATGCGATGAAACAAGTTTTAGGTCGCTAGCATGTATAGAAAAAAAGTTACTAACCCATATCTGAAAAACAAACAAACGGACTCCGACTTCGTCTATCGAGCAATATCAAAACAAAGACGGCCGTTTCCGGCGTAATTTGACGCGCTGAATGCGATGAAACAAGTTTCAGGTCGCTAGCATGTATAGAAAAAAAGTTACTCACCGATATCCACGAAACAAACGAACGGAATTCGACTTCGTGTTTTGAGCTATATCAAAACAAAGACGACCGTTTCCGGCGTAATTTAACGCGCTGAATGCGATGAAACAAGTTTCAGGTCGCTAGCATGTATAGAAAAAAAGTTACCAACCGATATCTGAAAAACAAACAAACGGACTTCGACTTCGTGTTTCAAGCAATATCAAAACAAAGACCGCCGTTTCCGGCGTAATTTGACGCGCTGAATGCGATAAAACAAGTTTTAGTCGCTAGCATGTATAGAAAAAAAGTTACTCACCGATATCCACGAAACAAACAAACGGAATTCGACTCCGTGTTTTGAGCAATATCAAAACAGAGACGGCCGTTTCCGGCGTAATTTGACGCGCTGAATGCGATAAAACAAGTTTCAGGTCGCTTGCATGTATAGAAAAAAAGTTACTCACCGATATCCACGAAACAAACGAACGGAATTCGACTTCGTGTTTTGAGCAATATCAAAACAAAGACGACCGTTTCCGGCGTAATTTAACGCGCTGAATGCGATGAAACAAGTTTTAGGTCGCTAGCATGTATAGAAAAAAAGTTACTAACCCATATCTGAAAAACAAACAAACGGACTCCGACTTCGTCTATCGAGCAATATCAAAACAAAGACGGCCGTTTCCGGCGTAATTTGACGCGCTGAATGCGATGAAACAAGTTTCAGGTCGCTAGCATGTATAGAAAAAAAGTTACTCACCGATATCCACGAAACAAACGAACGGAATTCGACTTCGTGTTTTGAGCTATATCAAAACAAAGACGACCGTTTCCGGCGTAATTTAACGCGCTGAATGCGATGAAACAAGTTTCAGGTCGCTAGCATGTATAGAAAAAAAGTTACCAACCGATATCTGAAAAACAAACAAACGGACTTCGACTTCGTGTTTCAAGCAATATCAAAACAAAGACCGCCGTTTCCGGCGTAATTTGACGCGCTGAATGCGATAAAACAAGTTTTAGTCGCTAGCATGTATAGAAAAAAAGTTACTCACCGATATCCACGAAACAAACAAACGGAATTCGACTTCGTGTTTTGAGCAATATCAAAACAGAGACGGCCGTTTCCGGCGTAATTTGACGCGCTGAATGCGATAAAACAAGTTTCAGGTCGCTTGCATGTATAGAAAAAAAGTTACTCACCGATATCCACGAAACAAACGAACGGAATTCGACTTCGTGTTTTGAGCAATATCAAAACAAAGACGACCGTTTCCGGCGTAATTTGACGCGCTGAATGCGATGAAACAAGTTTCAGGTCGCTAGCATGTATAGAAAAAAAGTTACCTACCGATATCTGAAAAACAAACAAACGGACTCCGACTTCGTCTATCGAGCAATATCGAAACAAAGACGGCCGTTTCCGGCGTAATTTGACGCGCTGAATGCGATGAAACAAGTTTTAGGTCGCTAGCATGTGTAGAAAAAAAGTTACTCACCGATATCCACGAAACAAACGAACGGAATTCGACTTCGTGTTTTGAGCAATATCAAAACAAAGACGGCCGTTTCCGGCGTAATTTGACGCGCTGAATGCGATAAAACAAGTTTCAGGTCGCTTGCATGTATAGAAAAAAAGTTACCCACCGATATCCACGAAACAAACGAACGGAATTCGACTTCGTGTTTTGAGCAATATCAAAACAAAGACGGCCGTTTCCGGCGTAATTTAACGCGCTGAATGCGATGAAACAAGTTTCAGGTCGCTAGCATGTATAGAAAAAAAGTTACCTACCGATATCTGAAAAACAAACAAACGGACTCCGACTTCGTCTATCGAGCAATATCGAAACAAAGACGGCCGTTTCCGGCGTAATTTGACGCGCTGAATGCGATGAAACAAGTTTCAGGTCGCTAGCATGTATAGAAAAAAAGTTACTCACCGATATCCACGAAACAAACGAACGGAATTCGACTTCGTGTTTTGAGCAATATCAAAACAAAGACGACCGTTTCCGGCGTAATTTAACGCGCTGAATGCGATGAAACAAGTTTTAGGTCGCTAGCATGTATAGAAAAAAAGTTACTAACCCATATCTGAAAAACAAACAAACGGACTCCGACTTCGTCTATCGAGCAATATCAAAACAAAGACGGCCGTTTCCGGCGTAATTTGACGCGCTGAATGCGATGAAACAAGTTTCAGGTCGCTAGCATGTATAGAAAAAAAGTTACTCACCGATATCCACGAAACAAACGAACGGAATTCGACTTCGTGTTTTGAGCTATATCAAAACAAAGACGACCGTTTCCGGCGTAATTTAACGCGCTGAATGCGATGAAACAAGTTTCAGGTCGCTAGCATGTATAGAAAAAAAGTTACCAACCGATATCTGAAAAACAAACAAACGGACTTCGACTTCGTGTTTCAAGCAATATCAAAACAAAGACCGCCGTTTCCGGCGTAATTTGACGCGCTGAATGCGATAAAACAAGTTTTAGTCGCTAGCATGTATAGAAAAAAAGTTACTCACCGATATCCACGAAACAAACAAACGGAATTCGACTCCGTGTTTTGAGCAATATCAAAACAGAGACGGCCGTTTCCGGCGTAATTTGACGCGCTGAATGCGATAAAACAAGTTTCAGGTCGCTTGCATGTATAGAAAAAAAGTTACTCACCGATATCCACGAAACAAACGAACGGAATTCGACTTCGTGTTTTGAGCAATATCAAAACAAAGACGACCGTTTCCGGCGTAATTTGACGCGCTGAATGCGATGAAACAAGTTTCAGGTCGCTAGCATGTATAGAAAAAAAGTTACCTACCGATATCTGAAAAACAAACAAACGGACTCCGACTTCGTCTATCGAGCAATATCGAAACAAAGACGGCCGTTTCCGGCGTAATTTGACGCGCTGAATGCGATGAAACAAGTTTTAGGTCGCTAGCATGTATAGAAAAAAAGTTACTCACCGATATCCACGAAACAAACGAACGGAATTCGACTTCGTGTTTTGAGCAATATCAAAACAAAGACGACCGTTTCCGGCGTAATTTAACGCGCTGAATGCGATGAAACAAGTTTCAGGTCGCTAGCATGTATAGAAAAAAAGTTACCTACCGATATCTGAAAAACAAACAAACGGACTCCGACTTCGTCTATCGAGCAATATCGAAACAAAGACGGCCGTTTCCGGCGTAATTTGACGCGCTGAATGCGATGAAACAAGTTTCAGGTCGCTAGCATGTATAGAAAAAAAGTTACTCACCGATATCCACGAAACAAACGAACGGAATTCGACTTCGTGTTTTGAGCAATATCAAAACAAAGACGACCGTTTCCGGCACAATTTAACGCGCTGAATGCGATGAAACAAGTTTTAGGTCGCTAGCATGTATAGAAAAAAAGTTACTAACCCATATCTGAAAAACAAACAAACGGACTCCGACTTCGTCTATCGAGCAATATCAAAACAAAGACGGCCGTTTCCGGCGTAATTTGACGCGCTGAATGCGATGAAACAAGTTTCAGGTCGCTAGCATGTATAGAAAAAAAGTTACTCACCGATATCCACGAAACAAACGAACGGAATTCGACTTCGTGTTTTGAGCTATATCAAAACAAAGACGACCGTTTCCGGCGTAATTTAACGCGCTGAATGCGATGAAACAAGTTTCAGGTCGCTAGCATGTATAGAAAAAAAGTTACCAACCGATATCTGAAAAACAAACAAACGGACTTCGACTTCGTGTTTCAAGCAATATCAAAACAAAGACCGCCGTTTCCGGCGTAATTTGACGCGCTGAATGCGATAAAACAAGTTTTAGTCGCTAGCATGTATAGAAAAAAAGTTACTCACCGATATCCACGAAACAAACAAACGGAATTCGACTCCGTGTTTTGAGCAATATCAAAACAGAGACGGCCGTTTCCGGCGTAATTTGACGCGCTGAATGCGATAAAACAAGTTTCAGGTCGCTTGCATGTATAGAAAAAAAGTTACTCACCGATATCCACGAAACAAACGAACGGAATTCGACTTCGTGTTTTGAGCAATATCAAAACAAAGACGACCGTTTCCGGCGTAATTTGACGCGCTGAATGCGATGAAACAAGTTTCAGGTCGCTAGCATGTATAGAAAAAAAGTTACCTACCGATATCTGAAAAACAAACAAACGGACTCCGACTTCGTCTATCGAGCAATATCGAAACAAAGACGGCCGTTTCCGGCGTAATTTGACGCGCTGAATGCGATGAAACAAGTTTTAGGTCGCTAGCATGTATAGAAAAAAAGTTACTCACCGATATCCACGAAACAAACGAACGGAATTCGACTTCGTGTTTTGAGCAATATCAAAACAAAGACGGCCGTTTCCGGCGTAATTTAACGCGCTGAATGCGATGAAACAAGTTTCAGGTCGCTAGCATGTATAGAAAAAAAGTTACCTACCGATATCTGAAAAACAAACAAACGGACTCCGACTTCGTCTATCGAGCAATATCGAAACAAAGACGGCCGTTTCCGGCGTAATTTGACGCGCTGAATGCGATGAAACAAGTTTCAGGTCGCTAGCATGTATAGAAAAAAAGTTACTCACCGATATCCACGAAACAAACGAACGGAATTCGACTTCGTGTTTTGAGCAATATCAAAACAAAGACGACCGTTTCCGGCACAATTTAACGCGCTGAATGCGATGAAACAAGTTTTAGGTCGCTAGCATGTATAGAAAAAAAGTTACTAACCCATATCTGAAAAACAAACAAACGGACTCCGACTTCGTCTATCGAGCAATATCAAAACAAAGACGGCCGTTTCCGGCGTAATTTGACGCGCTGAATGCGATGAAACAAGTTTCAGGTCGCTAGCATGTATAGAAAAAAAGTTACTCACCGATATCCACGAAACAAACGAACGGAATTCGACTTCGTGTTTTGAACTATATCAAAACAAAGACGACCGTTTCCGGCGTAATTTAACGCGCTGAATGCGATGAAACAAGTTTTAGGTCGCTAGCATGTATAGAAAAAAAGTTACCAACCGATATCTGAAAAACAAACAAACGGACTTCGACTTCGTGTTCCAAGCAATATCAAAACAAAGACCGCCGTTTCCGGCGTAATTTGACGCGCTGAATGCGATAAAACAAGTTTTAGTCGCTAGCATGTATAGAAAAAAAGTTACTCACCGATATCCACGAAACAAACAAACGGAATTCGACTCCGTGTTTTGAGCAATATCAAAACAGAGACGGCCGTTTCCGGCGTAATTTGACGCGCTGAATGCGATAAAACAAGTTTCAGGTCGCTTGCATGTATAGAAAAAAAGTTACTCACCGATATCCACGAAACAAACGAACGGAATTCGACTTCGTGTTTTGAGCAATATCAAAACAAAGACGACCGTTTCCGGCGTAATTTGACGCGCTGAATGCGATGAAACAAGTTTTAGGTCGCTAGCATGTATAGAAAAAAAGTTACCTACCGATATCTGAAAAACAAACAAACGGACTCCGACTTCGTCTATCGAGCAATATCGAAACAAAGACGGCCGTTTCCGGCGTAATTTGACGCGCTGAATGCAATGAAACAAGTTTCAGGTCGCTAGCATGTATAGAAAAAAAGTTACTCACCGATATCCACGAAACAAACGAACGGAATTCGACTTCGTGTTTTGAGCAATATCAAAACAAAGACGACCGTTTCCGGCGTAATTTAACGCGCTGAATGCGATGAATCAAGTTTTAGGTCGCTAGCATGTATAGAAAAAAAGTTACTCACCGATATCCACGAAACAAACGAACGGAATTCGACTTCGTGTTTTGAGCAATATCAAAACAAAGACGACCGTTTCCGGCGTAATTTAACGCGCTGAATGCGATGAATCAAGTTTTAGGTCGCTAGCATGTATAGAAAGAAAGTTACCAACCGATATCTGAAAAACAAACAAACGGACTTCGACTTCGTGTTTCAAACAATATCAAAACAAAGACCGCCGTTTCCGGCGTAATTTGACGCGCTGGATGCGATAAAACAAGTTTTAGGTCGCTAGCATGTATAGAAAAAAAGTTACCAACCGATATCTGAAAAACAAACAAACGGACTTCGACTTCGTGTTTCAAGCAATATCAAAACAAAGACGACCGTTTCCGGCGTAATTTGACGCGCTGAATGCGATGAAACAAGTTTTAGGTCGCTAGCATGTATAGAAAAGAAGTTACTAACCGATATCTGAAAAACGAACAAACGGACTCCGACTTCGTCTATCGAGCAATATCAAAACAAAGACGGCCGTTTCCGGCGTAATTTGACGCGCTGAATGCGATGAAACAAGTTTCAGGTCGCTAGCATGTATAGAAAAAAAGTTACTCACCGATATCCACGAAACAAACGAACGGAATTCGACTTCGTGTTTTGAGCAATATCAAAACAAAGACGACCGTTTCCGGCGTAATTTAACGCGCTGAATGCGATGAATCAAGTTTTAGGTCGCTAGCATGTATAGAAAAAAAGTTACCAACCGATATCTGAAAAACAAACAAACGGACTTCGACTTCGTGTTTCAAGCAATATCAAAACAAAGACCGCCGTTTCCGGCGTAATTTGACGCGCTGAATGCGATAAAACAAGTTTTGGGTCGCTAGCATGTATAGAAAAAAAGTTACTCACCGATATCCACGAAACAAACGAACGGAATTCGACTTCGTGTTTTGAGCAATATCAAAACAAAGACGACCGTTTCCGGCGTAATTTAACGCGCTGAATGCGATGAATCAAGTTTTAGGTCGCTAGCATGTATAGAAAAAAAGTTACCAACCGATATCTGAAAAACAAACAAACGGACTTCGACTTCGTGTTTCAAGCAATATCAAAACAAAGACCGCCGTTTCCGGCGTAATTTGACGCGCTGAATGCGATAAAACAAGTTTTAGGTCGCTAGCATGTATAGAAAAAAAGTTACTCACCGATATCCACGAAACAAACAAACGGAATTCGACTCCGTGTTTTGAGCAATATCAAAACAGAGACGGCCGTTTCCGGCGTAATTTGACGCGCTGAATGCGATAAAACAAGTTTCAGGTCGCTTGCATGTATAGAAAAAAAGTTACTCACCGATATCCACGAAACAAACGAACGGAATTCGACTTCGTGTTTTGAGCAATATCAAAACAAAGACGACCGTTTCCGGCGTAATTTGACGCGCTGAATGCGATGAAACAAGTTTTAGGTCGCTAGCATGTATAGAAAAAAAGTTACTCACCGATATCCACGAAACAAACGAACGGAATTCGACTTCGTGTTTTGAGCAATATCAAAACAAAGACGGCCGTTTCCGGCGTAATTTAACGCGCTGAATGCGATGAAACAAGTTTCAGGTCGCTAGCATGTATAGAAAAAAAGTTACCTACCGATATCTGAAAAACAAACAAACGGACTCCGACTTCGTCTATCGAGCAATATCGAAACAAAGACGGCCGTTTCCGGCGTAATTTGACGCGCTGAATGCGATGAAACAAGTTTCAGGTCGCTAGCATGTATAGAAAAAAAGTTACTCACCGATATCCACGAAACAAACGAACGGAATTCGACTTCGTGTTTTGAGCAATATCAAAACAAAGACGACCGTTTCCGGCGTAATTTAACGCGCTGAATGCGATGAAACAAGTTTTAGGTCGCTAGCATGTATAGAAAAAAAGTTACTAACCCATATCTGAAAAACAAACAAACGGACTCCGACTTCGTCTATCGAGCAATATCAAAACAAAGACGGCCGTTTCCGGCGTAATTTGACGCGCTGAATGCGATGAAACAAGTTTCAGGTCGCTAGCATGTATAGAAAAAAAGTTACTCACCGATATCCACGAAACAAACGAACGGAATTCGACTTCGTGTTTTGAGCAATATCAAAACAAAGACGACCGTTTCCGGCGTAATTTGACGCGCTGAATGCGATGAAACAAGTTTTAGGTCGCTAGCATGTATAGAAAAAAAGTTACTCACCGATATCCACGAAACAAACGAACGGAATTCGACTTCGTGTTTTGAGCAATATCAAAACAAAGACGGCCGTTTCCGGCGTAATTTAACGCGCTGAATGCGATGAAACAAGTTTCAGGTCGCTAGCATGTATAGAAAAAAAGTTACCTACCGATATCTGAAAAACAAACAAACGGACTCCGACTTCGTCTATCGAGCAATATCGAAACAAAGACGGCCGTTTCCGGCGTAATTTGACGCGCTGAATGCGATGAAACAAGTTTCAGGTCGCTAGCATGTATAGAAAAAAAGTTACTCACCGATATCCACGAAACAAACGAACGGAATTCGACTTCGTGTTTTGAGCAATATCAAAACAAAGACGACCGTTTCCGGCGTAATTTAACGCGCTGAATGCGATGAAACAAGTTTTAGGTCGCTAGCATGTATAGAAAAAAAGTTACTAACCCATATCTGAAAAACAAACAAACGGACTCCGACTTCGTCTATCGAGCAATATCAAAACAAAGACGGCCGTTTCCGGCGTAATTTGACGCGCTGAATGCGATGAAACAAGTTTCAGGTCGCTAGCATGTATAGAAAAAAAGTTACTCACCGATATCCACGAAACAAACGAACGGAATTCGACTTCGTGTTTTGAGCAATATCAAAACAAAGACGACCGTTTCCGGCGTAATTTGACGCGCTGAATGCGATGAAACAAGTTTTAGGTCGCTAGCATGTATAGAAAAAAAGTTACTCACCGATATCCACGAAACAAACGAACGGAATTCGACTTCGTGTTTTGAGCAATATCAAAACAAAGACGACCGGCTCCGGCGTAATTTGACGCGCTGAATGCGATAAAACAAGTTTCAGGTCGCTAGCATGTATAGAAAAAAAGTTACTCACCGATATCCACGAAACAAACAAACGGAATTCGACTCCGTGTTTTGAGCAATATCAGAACAAAGACGACCGTTTCCGGCGTAATTTAACGCGCTGAATGCGATGAAACAAGTTTGAGGTCGCTAGCATGTATAGAAAAAAAGTTACCAACCGATATCTGAAAAACAAACAAACGGAATTCGACTCCGTGTTTTGAGCAATATCAGAACAAAGACGGCCGTTTCCGGCGTAATTTGACGCGCTGAATGCAATGAAACAAGTTTCAGGTCGCTAGCATGTATAGAAAAAAAGTTACTCACCGATATCCACGAAACAAACGAACGGAATTCGACTTCGTGTTTTGAGCAATATCAAAACAAAGACGACCGTTTCCGGCGTAATTTGATGCGCTGAATGCAATGAAACAAGTTTTAGGTCGCTAGCATGTATAGAAAGAAAGTTACCAACCGATATCTGGAAAACAAACAAACGGACTTCGACTTCGTGTTTCAAGCAATATCAAAACAAAGACCGCCGTCTCCGGCGTAATTTGACGCGCTGGATGCGATAAAACAAGTTTTAGGTCGCTAGCATGTATAGAAAAAAAGTTACCAACCGATATCTGAAAAACAAACAAACGGACTTCGACTTCGTGTTTCAAGCAATATCAAAACAAAGACGACCGTTTCCGGCGTAATTTGACGCGCTGAATGCGATGAAACAAGTTTTAGGTCGCTAGCATGTATAGAAAAAAAGTTACTAACCGATATCTGAAAAACGAACAAACGGACTCCGACTTCGTCTATCGAGCAATATCAAAACAAAGACGGCCGTTTCCGGCGTAATTTGACGCGCTGAATGCGATGAAACAAGTTTCAGGTCGCTAGCATGTATAGAAAAAAAGTTACTCACCGATATCCACGAAACAAACGAACGGAATTCGACTTCGTGTTTTGAGCAATATCAAAACAAAGACGACCGTTTCCGGCGTAATTTAACGCGCTGAATGCGATGAATCAAGTTTTAGGTCGCTAGCATGTATAGAAAAAAAGTTACCAACCGATATCTGAAAAACAAACAAACGGACTTCGACTTCGTGTTTCAAGCAATATCAAAACAAAGACCGCCGTTTCCGGCGTAATTTGACGCGCTGAATGCGATAGAACAAGTTTTGGGTCGCTAGCATGTATAGAAAAAAAGTTACTCACCGATATCCACGAAACAAACAAACGGAATTCGACTCCGTGTTTTGAGCAATATCAAAACAGAGACGGCCGTTTCCGGCGTAATTTGACGCGCTGAATGCGATAAAACAAGTTTCAGGTCGCTTGCATGTATAGAAAAAAAGTTACTCACCGATATCCACGAAACAAACGAACGGAATTCGACTTCGTGTTTTGAGCAATATCAAAACAAAGACGGCCGTTTCCGGCGTAATTTAACGCGCTGAATGCGATGAAACAAGTTTCAGGTCGCTAGCATGTATAGAAAAAAAGTTACCTACCGATATCTGAAAAACAAACAAACGGACTCCGACTTCGTCTATCGAGCAATATCGAAACAAAGACGGCCGTTTCCGGCGTAATTTGACGCGCTGAATGCGATGAAACAAGTTTCAGGTCGCTAGCATGTATAGAAAAAAAGTTACTCACCGATATCCACGAAACAAACGAACGGAATTCGACTTCGTGTTTTGAGCAATATCAAAACAAAGACGACCGTTTCCGGCGTAATTTAACGCGCTGAATGCGATGAAACAAGTTTTAGGTCGCTAGCATGTATAGAAAAAAAGTTACTAACCCATATCTGAAAAACAAACAAACGGACTCCGACTTCGTCTATCGAGCAATATCAAAACAAAGACGGCCGTTTCCGGCGTAATTTGACGCGCTGAATGCGATGAAACAAGTTTCAGGTCGCTAGCATGTATAGAAAGAAAGTTACTCACCGATATCCACGAAACAAACGAACGGAATTCGACTTCGTGTTTTGAGCTATATCAAAACAAAGACGACCGTTTCCGGCGTAATTTAACGCGCTGAATGCGATGAAACAAGTTTTAGGTCGCTAGCATGTATAGAAAAAAAGTTACCAACCGATATCTGAAAAACAAACAAACGGACTTCGACTTCGTGTTTCAAGCAATATCAAAACAAAGACCGCCGTTTCCGGCGTAATTTGACGCGCTGAATGCGATAAAACAAGTTTTAGGTCGCTAGCGTGTATAGAAAAAAAGTTACTCACCGATATCCACGAAACAAACAAACGGAATTCGACTCCGTGTTTTGAGCAATATCAAAACAGAGACGGCCGTTTCCGGCGTAATTTGACGCGCTGAATGCGATAAAACAAGTTCCAGGTCGCTTGCATGTATAGAAAAAAAGTTACTCACCGATATCCACGAAACAAACGAACGGAATTCGACTTTGTGTTTTGAGCAATATCAAAACAAAGACGACCGTTTCCGGCGTAATTTGACGCGCTGAATGCGATGAAACAAGTTTTAGGTCGCTAGCATGTATAGAAAAAAAGTTACCTACCGATATCTGAAAAACAAACAAACGGACTCCAACTTCGTCTATCGAGCAATATTAAAACAAAGACGGCCGTTTCCGGCGTAATTTGACGCGCTGAATGCGATGAAACAAGTTTCAGGTCGCTCGCATGTATAGAAAAAAAGTTACTCACCGATATCCACGAAACAAACGAACGGAATTCGACTTCGTGTTTTGAGCAATATCAAAACAAAGACGACCGTTTCCGGCGTAATTTGATGCGCTAAATGCAATGAAACAAGTTTTAGGTCGCTAGCATGTATAGAAAAAAAGTTACCAACCGATATCTGAAAAACAAACAAACGGACTTCGACTTCGTGTTTCAAGCAATATCAAAACAAAGACCGCCGTTTCCGGCGTAATTTGACGCGCTGGATGCGATAAAACAAGTTTTAGGTCGCTAGCATGTATAGAAAAAAAGTTACCAACCGATATCTGAAAAACAAACAAACGGACTTCGACTTCGTGTTTCAAGCAATATCAGAACAAAGACGACCGTTTCCGGCGTAATTTGACGCGCTGAATGCGATGAAACAAGTTTCAGGTCGCTAGCATGTATAGAAAAAAAGTTACTAACCGATATCTGAAAAACAAACAAACGGACTCCGACTTCGTCTATCGAGCAATATCAAAACAAAGACGGCCGTTTCCGGCGTAATTTGACGCGCTGAATGCGATGAAACAAGTTTCAGGTCGCTAGCATGTATAGAAAAAAAGTTACTCACCGATATCCACGAAACAAACGAACGGAATTCGACTTCGTGTTTTGAGCAATATCAAAACAAAGACGACCGTTTCCGGCGTAATTCAACGCGCTGAATGCGATAAATCAAGTTTCAGGTCGCTTGCATGTATAGAAAAAAAGTTACTCACCGATATCCACGAAACAAACGAACGGAATTCGACTTCGTGTTTTGAGCAATATCAAAACAAAGACGGCCGTTTCCGGCGTAATTTAACGCGCTGAATGCGATGAAACAAGTTTCAGGTCGCTAGCATGTATAGAAAAAAAGTTACCTACCGATATCTGAAAAACAAACAAACGGACTCCGACTTCGTCTATCGAGCAATATCGAAACAAAGACGGCCGTTTCCGGCGTAATTTGACGCGCTGAATGCGATGAAACAAGTTTCAGGTCGCTAGCATGTATAGAAAAAAAGTTACTCACCGATATCCACGAAACAAACAAACGGAATTCGACTCCGTGTTTTGAGCAATATCAGAACAAAGACGACCGTTTCCGGCGTAATTTAACGCGCTGAATGCGATGAAACAAGTTTGAGGTCGCTAGCATGTATAGAAAAAAAGTTACCAACCGATATCTGAAAAACAAACAAACGGAATTCGACTCCGTGTTTTGAGCAATATCAGAACAAAGACGGCCGTTTCCGGCGTAATTTGACGCGCTGAATGCAATGAAACAAGTTTCAGGTCGCTAGCATGTATAGAAAAAAAGTTACTCACCGATATCCACGAAACAAACGAACGGAATTCGACTTCGTGTTTTGAGCAATATCAAAACAAAGACGACCGTTTCCGGCGTAATTTGATGCGCTGAATGCAATGAAACAAGTTTTAGGTCGCTAGCATGTATAGAAAGAAAGTTACCAACCGATATCTGGAAAACAAACAAACGGACTTCGACTTCGTGTTTCAAGCAATATCAAAACAAAGACCGCCGTCTCCGGCGTAATTTGACGCGCTGGATGCGATAAAACAAGTTTTAGGTCGCTAGCATGTATAGAAAAAAAGTTACCAACCGATATCTGAAAAACAAACAAACGGACTTCGACTTCGTGTTTCAAGCAATATCAAAACAAAGACGACCGTTTCCGGCGTAATTTGACGCGCTGAATGCGATGAAACAAGTTTTAGGTCGCTAGCATGTATAGAAAAAAAGTTACTAACCGATATCTGAAAAACGAACAAACGGACTCCGACTTCGTCTATCGAGCAATATCAAAACAAAGACGGCCGTTTCCGGCGTAATTTGACGCGCTGAATGCGATGAATTAAGTTTCAGGTCGCTAGCATGTATAGAAAAAAAGTTACTCACCGATATCCACGAAACAAACGAACGGAATTCGACTTCGTGTTTTGAGCAATATCAAAACAAAGACGACCGTTTCCGGCGTAATTTAACGCGCTGAATGCGATGAATCAAGTTTTAGGTCGCTAGCATGTATAGAAAAAAAGTTACCAACCGATATCTGAAAAACAAACAAACGGACTTCGACTTCGTGTTTCAAGCAATATCAAAACAAAGACCGCCGTTTCCGGCGTAATTTGACGCGCTGAATGCGATAGAACAAGTTTTGGGTCGCTAGCATGTATAGAAAAAAAGTTACTCACCGATATCCACGAAACAAACAAACGGAATTCGACTCCGTGTTTTGAGCAATATCAAAACAGAGACGGCCGTTTCCGGCGTAATTTGACGCGCTGAATGCGATAAAACAAGTTTCAGGTCGCTTGCATGTATAGAAAAAAAGTTACTCACCGATATCCACGAAACAAACGAACGGAATTCGACTTCGTGTTTTGAGCAATATCAAAACAAAGACGGCCGTTTCCGGCGTAATTTAACGCGCTGAATGCGATGAAACAAGTTTCAGGTCGCTAGCATGTATAGAAAAAAAGTTACCTACCGATATCTGAAAAACAAACAAACGGACTCCGACTTCGTCTATCGAGCAATATCGAAACAAAGACGGCCGTTTCCGGCGTAATTTGACGCGCTGAATGCGATGAAACAAGTTTCAGGTCGCTAGCATGTATAGAAAAAAAGTTACTCACCGATATCCACGAAACAAACGAACGGAATTCGACTTCGTGTTTTGAGCAATATCAAAACAAAGACGACCGTTTCCGGCGTAATTTAACGCGCTGAATGCGATGAAACAAGTTTTAGGTCGCTAGCATGTATAGAAAAAAAGTTACTAACCCATATCTGAAAAACAAACAAACGGACTCCGACTTCGTCTATCGAGCAATATCAAAACAAAGACGGCCGTTTCCGGCGTAATTTGACGCGCTGAATGCGATGAAACAAGTTTCAGGTCGCTAGCATGTATAGAAAAAAAGTTACTCACCGATATCCACGAAACAAACGAACGGAATTCGACTTCGTGTTTTGAGCTATATCAAAACAAAGACGACCGTTTCCGGCGTAATTTAACGCGCTGAATGCGATGAAACAAGTTTTAGGTCGCTAGCATGTATAGAAAAAAAGTTACCAACCGATATCTGAAAAACAAACAAACGGACTTCGACTTCGTGTTTCAAGCAATATCAAAACAAAGACCGCCGTTTCCGGCGTAATTTGACGCGCTGAATGCGATAAAACAAGTTTTAGGTCGCTAGCGTGTATAGAAAAAAAGTTACTCACCGATATCCACGAAACAAACAAACGGAATTCGACTCCGTGTTTTGAGCAATATCAAAACAGAGACGGCCGTTTCCGGCGTAATTTGACGCGCTGAATGCGATAAAACAAGTTCCAGGTCGCTTGCATGTATAGAAAAAAAGTTACTCACCGATATCCACGAAACAAACGAACGGAATTCGACTTTGTGTTTTGAGCAATATCAAAACAAAGACGACCGTTTCCGGCGTAATTTGACGCGCTGAATGCGATGAAACAAGTTTTAGGTCGCTAGCATGTATAGAAAAAAAGTTACCTACCGATATCTGAAAAACAAACAAACGGACTCCAACTTCGTCTATCGAGCAATATTAAAACAAAGACGGCCGTTTCCGGCGTAATTTGACGCGCTGAATGCGATGAAACAAGTTTCAGGTCGCTCGCATGTATAGAAAAAAAGTTACTCACCGATATCCACGAAACAAACGAACGGAATTCGACTTCGTGTTTTGAGCTATATCAAAACAAAGACGACCGTTTCCGGCGTAATTTAACGCGCTGAATGCGATGAAACAAGTTTTAGGTCGCTAGCATGTATAGAAAAAAAGTTACCAACCGATATCTGAAAAACAAACAAACGGACTTCGACTTCGTGTTTCAAGCAATATCAAAACAGAGACCGCCGTTTCCGGCGTAATTTGACGCGCTGAATGCGATAAAACAAGTTTGAGGTCGCTAGCGTGTATAGAAAAAAAGTTACTCACCGATATCCACGAAACAAACAAACGGAATTCGACTCCGTGTTTTGAGCAATATCAAAACAGAGACGGCCGTTTCCGGCGTAATTTGACGCGCTGAATGCGATAAAACAAGTTCCAGGTCGCTTGCATGTATAGAAAAAAAGTTACTCACCGATATCCACGAAACAAACGAACGGAATTCGACTTTGTGTTTTGAGCAATATCAAAACAAAGACGACCGTTTCCGGCGTAATTTGACGCGCTGAATGCGATGAAACAAGTTTTAGGTCGCTAGCATGTATAGAAAAAAAGTTACCTACCGATATCTGAAAAACAAACAAACGGACTCCAACTTCGTCTATCGAGCAATATTAAAACAAAGACGGCCGTTTCCGGCGTAATTTGACGCGCTGAATGCGATGAAACAAGTTTCAGGTCGCTCGCATGTATAAAAAAAAAAGTTACTCACCGATATCCACGAAACAAACGAACGGAATTCGACTTCGTGTTTTGAGCAATATCAAAACAAAGACGACCGTTTCCGGCGTAATTTGATGCGCTAAATGCAATGAAACAAGTTTTAGGTCGCTAGCATGTATAGAAAAAAAGTTACCAACCGATATCTGAAAAACAAACAAACGGACTTCGACTTCGTGTTTCAAGCAATATCAAAACAAAGACCGCCGTTTCCGGCGTAATTTGACGCGCTGGATGCGATAAAACAAGTTTTAGGTCGCTAGCATGTATAGAAAAAAAGTTACCAACCGATATCTGAAAAACAAACAAACGGACTTCGACTTCGTGTTTCAAGCAATATCAGAACAAAGACGACCGTTTCCGGCGTAATTTGACGCGCTGAATGCGATGAAACAAGTTTCAGGTCGCTAGCATGTATAGAAAAAAAGTTACTAACCGATATCTGAAAAACAAACAAATGGACTCCGACTTCGTCTATCGAGCAATATCAAAACAAAGACGGCCGTTTCCGGCGTAATTTGACGCGCTGAATGCGATGAAACAAGTTTCAGGTCGCTAGCATGTATAGAAAAAAAGTTACTCACCGATATCCACGAAACAAACGAACGGAATTTCACTTCGTGTTTTGAGCAATATCAAAACAAAGACGACCGTTTCCGGCGTAATTCAACGCGCTGAATGCGATAAATCAAGTTTTAGGTCGCTAGCATGTATAGAAAAAAAGTTACCAACCGATATCTGAAAAACAAACAAACGGACTTCGACTTCGTGTTTCAAGCAATATCAAAACAAAGACCGCCGTTTCCGGCGTAATTTGACGCGCTGAATGCGATAAAACAAGTTTTAGGTCGCTAGCATGTATAGAAAAAAAGTTACTCACCGATATCCACGAAAGAAACAAACGGAATTCGACTCCGTGTTTTGAGCAATATCAAAACAAAGACGACCGTTTACATCGTAATTTGACGCGCTGAATGCGATGAAACAAGTTTTAGGTCGCTAGCATGTATAGAAAAAAAGTTACTCACCGATATCCACGAAACAAACGAACGGAATTCGACTTCGTGTTTTGAGCAATATCAAAACAAAGACGACCGTTTCCGGCGTAATTTGACGCGCTGAATGCGATGAAACAAGTTTTAGGTCGCTAGCATGTATAGAAAAAGAGTTACTCACCGATATCCACGAAACAAACAAACGGAATTCGACTCCGTGTTTTGAGCAAAATCAAAACAAAGACGGCCGTTTCCGGCGTAATTTGACGCGCTGAATGCGATGAAACAAGTTTCAGGTCGCTAGCATGTATAGAAAAAAAGTTACTCACCGATATCCACGAAACAAACGAACGGAATTCGACTTCGTGTTTTGAGCTATATCAAAACAAAGACGACCGTTTCCGGCGTAATTTAACGCGCTGAATGCGATGAAACAAGTTTTAGGTCGCTAGCATGTATAGAAAAAAAGTTACCAACCGATATCTGAAAAACAAACGAACGGACTTCGACTTCGTGTTTCAAGCAATATCAAAACAAAGACCGCCGTTTCCGGCGTAATTTGACGCGCTGAATGCGATAAAACAAGTTTTAGGTCGCTAGCGTGTATAGAAAAAAAGTTACTCACCGATATCCACGAAACAAACAAACGGAATTCGACTCCGTGTTTTGAGCAATATCAAAACAGAGACGGCCGTTTCCGGCGTAATTTGACGCGCTGAATGCGATAAAACAAGTTTCAGGTCGCTTGCATGTATAGAAAAAAAGTTACTCACCGATATCCACGAAACAAACGAACGGAATTCGACTTCGTGTTTTGAGCAATATCAAAACAAAGACGACCGTTTCCGGCGTAATTTGACGCGCTGAATGCGATGAAACAAGTTTTAGGTCGCTAGCATGTATAGAAAAAAAGTTACCTACCGATATCTGAAAAACAAACAAACGGACTCCAACTTCGTCTATCGAGCAATATTAAAACAAAGACGGCCGTTTCCGGCGTAATTTGACGCGCTGAATGCGATGAAACAAGTTTCAGGTCGCTCGCATGTATAGAAAAAAAGTTACTCACCGATATCCACGAAACAAACGAACGGAATTCGACTTCGTGTTTTGAGCAATATCAAAACAAAGACGACCGTTTCCGGCGTAATTTGATGCGCTAAATGCAATGAAACAAGTTTTAGGTCGCTAGCATGTATAGAAAAAAAGTTACCAACCGATATCTGAAAAACAAACAAACGGACTTCGACTTCGTGTTTCAAGCAATATCAAAACAAAGACCGCCGTTTCCGGCGTAATTTGACGCGCTGGATGCGATAAAACAAGTTTTAGGTCGCTAGCATGTATAGAAAAAAAGTTACCAACCGATATCTGAAAAACAAACAAACGGACTTCGACTTCGTGTTTCAAGCAATATCAGAACAAAGACGACCGTTTCCGGCGTAATTTGACGCGCTGAATGCGATGAAACAAGTTTCAGGTCGCTAGCATGTATAGAAAAAAAGTTACTAACCGATATCTGAAAAACAAACAAACGGACTCCGACTTCGTCTATCGAGCAATATCAAAACAAAGACGGCCGTTTCCGGCGTAATTTGACGCGCTGAATGCGATGAAACAAGTTTCAGGTCGCTACCATGTATAGAAAAAAAGTTACTCACCGATATCCACGAAACAAACGAACGGAATTCGACTTCGTGTTTTGAGCAATATCAAAACAAAGACGACCGTTTCCGGCGTAATTCAACGCGCTGAATGCAATAAATCAAGTTTTAGGTCGCTAGCATGTATAGAAAAAAAGTTACCAACCGATATCTGAAAAACAAACAAACGGACTTCGACTTCGTGTTTCAAGCAATATCAAAACAAAGACCGCCGTCTCCGGCGTAATTTGACGCGCTGGATGCGATAAAACAAGTTTTAGGTCGCTAGCATGTATAGAAAAAAAGTTACCAACCGATATCTGAAAAACAAACAAACGGACTTCGACTTCGTGTTTCAAGCAATATCAAAACAAAGACGACCGTTTCCGGCGTAATTTGACGCGCTGAATGCGATGAAACAAGTTTTAGGTCGCTAGCATGTATAGAAAAAAAGTTACTAACCGATATCTGAAAAACGAACAAACGGACTCCGACTTCGTCTATCGAGCAATATCAAAACAAAGACGGCCGTTTCCGGCGTAATTTGACGCGCTGAATGCGATGAAACAAGTTTCAGGTCGCTAGCATGTATAGAAAAAAAGTTACTCACCGATATCCACGAAACAAACGAACGGAATTCGACTTCGTGTTTTGAGCAATATCAAAACAAAGACGACCGTTTCCGGCGTAATTTAACGCGCTGAATGCGATGAATCAAGTTTTAGGTCGCTAGCATGTATAGAAAAAAAGTTACCAACCGATATCTGAAAAACAAACAAACGGACTTCGACTTCGTGTTTCAAGCAATATCAAAACAAAGACCGCCGTTTCCGGCGTAATTTGACGCGCTGAATGCGATAGAACAAGTTTTGGGTCGCTAGCATGTATAGAAAAAAAGTTACTCACCGATATCCACGAAACAAACAAACGGAATTCGACTCCGTGTTTTGAGCAATATCAAAACAGAGACGGCCGTTTCCGGCGTAATTTGACGCGCTGAATGCGATAAAACAAGTTTCAGGTCGCTTGCATGTATAGAAAAAAAGTTACTCACCGATATCCACGAAACAAACGAACGGAATTCGACTTCGTGTTTTGAGCAATATCAAAACAAAGACGGCCGTTTCCGGCGTAATTTAACGCGCTGAATGCGATGAAACAAGTTTCAGGTCGCTAGCATGTATAGAAAAAAAGTTACCTACCGATATCTGAAAAACAAACAAACGGACTCCGACTTCGTCTATCGAGCAATATCGAAACAAAGACGGCCGTTTCCGGCGTAATTTGACGCGCTGAATGCGATGAAACAAGTTTCAGGTCGCTAGCATGTATAGAAAAAAAGTTACTCACCGATATCCACGAAACAAACGAACGGAATTCGACTTCGTGTTTTGAGCAATATCAAAACAAAGACGACCGTTTCCGGCGTAATTTAACGCGCTGAATGCGATGAAACAAGTTTTAGGTCGCTAGCATGTATAGAAAAAAAGTTACTAACCCATATCTGAAAAACAAACAAACGGACTCCGACTTCGTCTATCGAGCAATATCAAAACAAAGACGGCCGTTTCCGGCGTAATTTGACGCGCTGAATGCGATGAAACAAGTTTCAGGTCGCTAGCATGTATAGAAAAAAAGTTACTCACCGATATCCACGAAACAAACGAACGGAATTCGACTTCGTGTTTTGAGCTATATCAAAACAAAGACGACCGTTTCCGGCGTAATTTAACGCGCTGAATGCGATGAAACAAGTTTTAGGTCGCTAGCATGTATAGAAAAAAAGTTACCAACCGATATCTGAAAAACAAACAAACGGACTTCGACTTCGTGTTTCAAGCAATATCAAAACAAAGACCGCCGTTTCCGGCGTAATTTGACGCGCTGAATGCGATAAAACAAGTTTTAGGTCGCTAGCGTGTATAGAAAAAAAGTTACTCACCGATATCCACGAAACAAACAAACGGAATTCGACTCCGTGTTTTGAGCAATATCAAAACAGAGACGGCCGTTTCCGGCGTAATTTGACGCGCTGAATGCGATAAAACAAGTTCCAGGTCGCTTGCATGTATAGAAAAAAAGTTACTCACCGATATCCACGAAACAAACGAACGGAATTCGACTTTGTGTTTTGAGCAATATCAAAACAAAGACGACCGTTTCCGGCGTAATTTGACGCGCTGAATGCGATGAAACAAGTTTTAGGTCGCTAGCATGTATAGAAAAAAAGTTACCTACCGATATCTGAAAAACAAACAAACGGACTCCAACTTCGTCTATCGAGCAATATTAAAACAAAGACGGCCGTTTCCGGCGTAATTTGACGCGCTGAATGCGATGAAACAAGTTTCAGGTCGCTCGCATGTATAGAAAAAAAGTTACTCACCGATATCCACGAAACAAACGAACGGAATTCGACTTCGTGTTTTGAGCAATATCAAAACAAAGACGACCGTTTCCGGCGTAATTTGATGCGCTAAATGCAATGAAACAAGTTTTAGGTCGCTAGCATGTATAGAAAAAAAGTTACCAACCGATATCTGAAAAACAAACAAACGGACTTCGACTTCGTGTTTCAAGCAATATCAAAACAAAGACCGCCGTTTCCGGCGTAATTTGACGCGCTGGATGCGATAAAACAAGTTTTAGGTCGCTAGCATGTATAGAAAAAAAGTTACCAACCGATATCTGAAAAACAAACAAACGGACTTCGACTTCGTGTTTCAAGCAATATCAGAACAAAGACGACCGTTTCCGGCGTAATTTGACGCGCTGAATGCGATGAAACAAGTTTCAGGTCGCTAGCATGTATAGAAAAAAAGTTACTAACCGATATCTGAAAAACAAACAAACGGACTCCGACTTCGTCTATCGAGCAATATCAAAACAAAGACGGCCGTTTCCGGCGTAATTTGACGCGCTGAATGCGATGAAACAAGTTTCAGGTCGCTAGCATGTATAGAAAAAAAGTTACTCACCGATATCCACGAAACAAACGAACGGAATTCGACTTCGTGTTTTGAGCAATATCAAAACAAAGACGACCGTTTCCGGCGTAATTCAACGCGCTGAATGCGATAAATCAAGTTTCAGGTCGCTTGCATGTATAGAAAAAAAGTTACTCACCGATATCCACGAAACAAACGAACGGAATTCGACTTCGTGTTTTGAGCAATATCAAAACAAAGACGGCCGTTTTCGGCGTAATTTAACGCGCTGAATGCGATGAAACAAGTTTCAGGTCGCTAGCATGTATAGAAAAAAAGTTACCTACCGATATCTGAAAAACAAACAAACGGACTCCGACTTCGTCTATCGAGCAATATCGAAACAAAGACGGCCGTTTCCGGCGTAATTTGACGCGCTGAATGCGATGAAACAAGTTTCAGGTCGCTAGCATGTATAGAAAAAAAGTTACTCACCGATATCCACGAAACAAACGAACGGAATTCGACTTCGTGTTTTGAGCAATATCAAAACAAAGACGACCGTTTCCGGCGTAATTTAACGCGCTGAATGCGATGAAACAAGTTTTAGGTCGCTAGCATGTATAGAAAAAAAGTTACTAACCCATATCTGAAAAACAAACAAACGGACTCCGACTTCGTCTATCGAGCAATATCAAAACAAAGACGGCCGTTTCCGGCGTAATTTGACGCGCTGAATGCGATGAAACAAGTTTCAGGTCGCTAGCATGTATAGAAAAAAAGTTACTCACCGATATCCACGAAACAAACGAACGGAATTCGACTTCGTGTTTTGAGCTATATCAAAACAAAGACGACCGTTTCCGGCGTAATTTAACGCGCTGAATGCGATGAAACAAGTTTTAGGTCGCTAGCATGTATAGAAAAAAAGTTACCAACCGATATCTGAAAAACAAACAAACGGACTTCGACTTCGTGTTTCAAGCAATATCAAAACAGAGACCGCCGTTTCCGGCGTAATTTGACGCGCTGAATGCGATAAAACAAGTTTGAGGTCGCTAGCGTGTATAGAAAAAAAGTTACTCACCGATATCCACGAAACAAACAAACGGAATTCGACTCCGTGTTTTGAGCAATATCAAAACAGAGACGGCCGTTTCCGGCGTAATTTGACGCGCTGAATGCGATAAAACAAGTTCCAGGTCGCTTGCATGTATAGAAAAAAAGTTACTCACCGATATCCACGAAACAAACGAACGGAATTCGACTTTGTGTTTTGAGCAATATCAAAACAAAGACGACCGTTTCCGGCGTAATTTGACGCGCTGAATGCGATGAAACAAGTTTTAGGTCGCTAGCATGTATAGAAAAAAAGTTACCTACCGATATCTGAAAAACAAACAAACGGACTCCAACTTCGTCTATCGAGCAATATTAAAACAAAGACGGCCGTTTCCGGCGTAATTTGACGCGCTGAATGCGATGAAACAAGTTTCAGGTCGCTCGCATGTATAAAAAAAAAAGTTACTCACCGATATCCACGAAACAAACGAACGGAATTCGACTTCGTGTTTTGAGCAATATCAAAACAAAGACGACCGTTTCCGGCGTAATTTGATGCGCTAAATGCAATGAAACAAGTTTTAGGTCGCTAGCATGTATAGAAAAAAAGTTACCAACCGATATCTGAAAAACAAACAAACGGACTTCGACTTCGTGTTTCAAGCAATATCAAAACAAAGACCGCCGTTTCCGGCGTAATTTGACGCGCTGGATGCGATAAAACAAGTTTTAGGTCGCTAGCATGTATAGAAAAAAAGTTACCAACCGATATCTGAAAAACAAACAAACGGACTTCGACTTCGTGTTTCAAGCAATATCAGAACAAAGACGACCGTTTCCGGCGTAATTTGACGCGCTGAATGCGATGAAACAAGTTTCAGGTCGCTAGCATGTATAGAAAAAAAGTTACTAACCGATATCTGAAAAACAAACAAATGGACTCCGACTTCGTCTATCGAGCAATATCAAAACAAAGACGGCCGTTTCCGGCGTAATTTGACGCGCTGAATGCGATGAAACAAGTTTCAGGTCGCTAGCATGTATAGAAAAAAAGTTACTCACCGATATCCACGAAACAAACGAACGGAATTTCACTTCGTGTTTTGAGCAATATCAAAACAAAGACGACCGTTTCCGGCGTAATTCAACGCGCTGAATGCGATAAATCAAGTTTTAGGTCGCTAGCATGTATAGAAAAAAAGTTACCAACCGATATCTGAAAAACAAACAAACGGACTTCGACTTCGTGTTTCAAGCAATATCAAAACAAAGACCGCCGTTTCCGGCGTAATTTGACGCGCTGAATGCGATAAAACAAGTTTTAGGTCGCTAGCATGTATAGAAAAAAAGTTACTCACCGATATCCACGAAAGAAACAAACGGAATTCGACTCCGTGTTTTGAGCAATATCAAAACAAAGACGACCGTTTACATCGTAATTTGACGCGCTGAATGCGATGAAACAAGTTTCAGGTCGCTAGCATGTATAGAAAAAAAGTTACTCACCGATATCCACGAAACAAACGAACGGAATTCGACTTCGTGTTTTGAGCAATATCAAAACAAAGACGACCGTTTCCGGCGTAATTTGACGCGCTGAATGCGATGAAACAAGTTTTAGGTCGCTAGCATGTATAGAAAAAGAGTTACTCACCGATATCCACGAAACAAACAAACGGAATTCGACTCCGTGTTTTGAGCAAAATCAAAACAAAGACGGCCGTTTCCGGCGTAATTTGACGCGCTGAATGCGATGAAACAAGTTTCAGGTCGCTAGCATGTATAGAAAAAAAGTTACTCACCGATATCCACGAAACAAACGAACGGAATTCGACTTCGTGTTTTGAGCTATATCAAAACAAAGACGACCGTTTCCGGCGTAATTTAACGCGCTGAATGCGATGAAACAAGTTTTAGGTCGCTAGCATGTATAGAAAAAAAGTTACCAACCGATATCTGAAAAACAAACGAACGGACTTCGACTTCGTGTTTCAAGCAATATCAAAACAAAGACCGCCGTTTCCGGCGTAATTTGACGCGCTGGATGCGATAAAACAAGTTTTAGGTCGCTAGCATGTATAGAAAAAAAGTTACTCACCGATATCCACGAAAGAAACAAACGGAATTCGACTCCGTGTTTTGAGCAATATCAAAACAAAGACGACCGTTTACATCGTAATTTGACGCGCTGAATGCGATGAAACAAGTTTTAGGTCGCTAGCATGTATAGAAAAAAAGTTACTCACCGATATCCACGAAACAAACAAACGGAATTCGACTCCGTGTTTTGAGCAATATCAAAACAGAGACGGCCGTTTCCGGCGTAATTTGACGCGCTGAATGCGATAAAACAAGTTCCAGGTCGCTTGCATGTATAGAAAAAAAGTTACTCACCGATATCCACGAAACAAACGAACGGAATTCGACTTTGTGTTTTGAGCAATATCAAAACAAAGACGACCGTTTCCGGCGTAATTTGACGCGCTGAATGCGATGAAACAAGTTTTAGGTCGCTAGCATGTATAGAAAAAAAGTTACCTACCGATATCTGAAAAACAAACAAACGGACTCCAACTTCGTCTATCGAGCAATATTAAAACAAAGACGGCCGTTTCCGGCGTAATTTGACGCGCTGAATGCGATGAAACAAGTTTCAGGTCGCTCGCATGTATAGAAAAAAAGTTACTCACCGATATCCACGAAACAAACGAACGGAATTCGACTTCGTGTTTTGAGCAATATCAAAACAAAGACGACCGTTTCCGGCGTAATTTGATGCGCTAAATGCAATGAAACAAGTTTTAGGTCGCTAGCATGTATAGAAAAAAAGTTACTCACCGATATCCACGAAAGAAACAAACGGAATTCGACTCCGTGTTTTGAGCAATATCAAAACAAAGACGACCGTTTACATCGTAATTTGACGCGCTGAATGCGATGAAACAAGTTTTAGGTCGCTAGCATGTATAGAAAAAAAGTTACTCACCGATATCCACGAAACAAACAAACGGAATTCGACTCCGTGTTTTGAGCAATATCAAAACAGAGACGGCCGTTTCCGGCGTAATTTGACGCGCTGAATGCGATAAAACAAGTTCCAGGTCGCTTGCATGTATAGAAAAAAAGTTACTCACCGATATCCACGAAACAAACGAACGGAATTCGACTTTGTGTTTTGAGCAATATCAAAACAAAGACGACCGTTTCCGGCGTAATTTGACGCGCTGAATGCGATGAAACAAGTTTTAGGTCGCTAGCATGTATAGAAAAAAAGTTACCTACCGATATCTGAAAAACAAACAAACGGACTCCAACTTCGTCTATCGAGCAATATTAAAACAAAGACGGCCGTTTCCGGCGTAATTTGACGCGCTGAATGCGATGAAACAAGTTTCAGGTCGCTCGCATGTATAGAAAAAAAGTTACTCACCGATATCCACGAAACAAACGAACGGAATTCGACTTCGTGTTTTGAGCAATATCAAAACAAAGACGACCGTTTCCGGCGTAATTTGATGCGCTAAATGCAATGAAACAAGTTTTAGGTCGCTAGCATGTATAGAAAAAAAGTTACCAACCGATATCTGAAAAACAAACAAACGGACTTCGACTTCGTGTTTCAAGCAATATCAAAACAAAGACCGCCGTTTCCGGCGTAATTTGACGCGCTGGATGCGATAAAACAAGTTTCAGGTCGCTAGCATGTATAGAAAAAAAGTTACTAACCGATATCTGAAAAACAAACAAACGGACTCCGACTTCGTCTATCGAGCAATATCAAAACAAAGACGGCCGTTTCCGGCGTAATTTGACGCGCTGAATGCGATGAAACAAGTTTCAGGATGCTAGCATGTATAGAAAAAAAGTTACTCACCGATATCCACGAAACAAACGAACGGAATTCGACTTCGTGTTTTGAGCAATATCAAAACAAAGACGACCGTTTCCGGCGTAATTCAACGCGCTGAATGCGATAAATCAAGTTTCAGGTCGCTTGCATGTATAGAAAAAAAGTTACTCACCGATATCCACGAAACAAACGAACGGAATTCGACTTCGTGTTTTGAGCAATATCAAAACAAAGACGGCCGTTTCCGGCGTAATTTAACGCGCTGAATGCGATGAAACAAGTTTCAGGTCGCTAGCATGTATAGAAAAAAAGTTACCTACCGATATCTGAAAAACAAACAAACGGACTCCGACTTCGTCTATCGAGCAATATCGAAACAAAGACGGCCGTTTCCGGCGTAATTTGACGCGCTGAATGCGATGAAACAAGTTTCAGGTCGCTAGCATGTATAGAAAAAAAGTTACTCACCGATATCCACGAAACAAACGAACGGAATTCGACTTCGTGTTTTGAGCAATATCAAAACAAAGACGACCGTTTCCGGCGTAATTTAACGCGCTGAATGCGATGAAACAAGTTTTAGGTCGCTAGCATGTATAGAAAAAAAGTTACTAACCCATATCTGAAAAACAAACAAACGGACTCCGACTTCGTCTATCGAGCAATATCAAAACAAAGACGGCCGTTTCCGGCGTAATTTGACGCGCTGAATGCGATGAAACAAGTTTCAGGTCGCTAGCATGTATAGAAAAAAAGTTACTCACCGATATCCACGAAACAAACGAACGGAATTCGACTTCGTGTTTTGAGCTATATCAAAACAAAGACGACCGTTTCCGGCGTAATTTAACGCGCTGAATGCGATGAAACAAGTTTTAGGTCGCTAGCATGTATAGAAAAAAAGTTACCAACCGATATCTGAAAAACAAACAAACGGACTTCGACTTCGTGTTTCAAGCAATATCAAAACAGAGACCGCCGTTTCCGGCGTAATTTGACGCGCTGAATGCGATAAAACAAGTTTGAGGTCGCTAGCGTGTATAGAAAAAAAGTTACTCACCGATATCCACGAAACAAACAAACGGAATTCGACTCCGTGTTTTGAGCAATATCAAAACAGAGACGGCCGTTTCCGGCGTAATTTGACGCGCTGAATGCGATAAAACAAGTTCCAGGTCGCTTGCATGTATAGAAAAAAAGTTACTCACCGATATCCACGAAACAAACGAACGGAATTCGACTTTGTGTTTTGAGCAATATCAAAACAAAGACGACCGTTTCCGGCGTAATTTGACGCGCTGAATGCGATGAAACAAGTTTTAGGTCGCTAGCATGTATAGAAAAAAAGTTACCTACCGATATCTGAAAAACAAACAAACGGACTCCAACTTCGTCTATCGAGCAATATTAAAACAAAGACGGCCGTTTCCGGCGTAATTTGACGCGCTGAATGCGATGAAACAAGTTTCAGGTCGCTCGCATGTATAAAAAAAAAAGTTACTCACCGATATCCACGATACAAACGAACGGAATTCGACTTCGTGTTTTGAGCAATATCAAAACAAAGACGACCGTTTCCGGCGTAATTTGATGCGCTAAATGCAATGAAACAAGTTTTAGGTCGCTAGCATGTATAGAAAAAAAGTTACCAACCGATATCTGAAAAACAAACAAACGGACTTCGACTTCGTGTTTCAAGCAATATCAAAACAAAGACCGCCGTTTCCGGCGTAATTTGACGCGCTGGATGCGATAAAACAAGTTTTAGGTCGCTAGCATGTATAGAAAAAAAGTTACCAACCGATATCTGAAAAACAAACAAACGGACTTCGACTTCGTGTTTCAAGCAATATCAGAACAAAGACGACCGTTTCCGGCGTAATTTGACGCGCTGAATGCGATGAAACAAGTTTCAGGTCGCTAGCATGTATAGAAAAAAAGTTACTAACCGATATCTGAAAAACAAACAAATGGACTCCGACTTCGTCTATCGAGCAATATCAAAACAAAGACGGCCGTTTCCGGCGTAATTTGACGCGCTGAATGCGATGAAACAAGTTTCAGGTCGCTAGCATGTATAGAAAAAAAGTTACTCACCGATATCCACGAAACAAACGAACGGAATTTCACTTCGTGTTTTGAGCAATATCAAAACAAAGACGACCGTTTCCGGCGTAATTCAACGCGCTGAATGCGATAAATCAAGTTTTAGGTCGCTAGCATGTATAGAAAAAAAGTTACCAACCGATATCTGAAAAACAAACAAACGGACTTCGACTTCGTGTTTCAAGCAATATCAAAACAAAGACCGCCGTTTCCGGCGTAATTTGACGCGCTGAATGCGATAAAACAAGTTTTAGGTCGCTAGCATGTATAGAAAAAAAGTTACTCACCGATATCCACGAAAGAAACAAACGGAATTCGACTCCGTGTTTTGAGCAATATCAAAACAAAGACGACCGTTTACATCGTAATTTGACGCGCTGAATGCGATGAAACAAGTTTTAGGTCGCTAGCATGTATAGAAAAAAAGTTACTCACCGATATCCACGAAACAAACGAACGGAATTCGACTTCGTGTTTTGAGCAATATCAAAACAAAGACGACCGTTTCCGGCGTAATTTGACGCGCTGAATGCGATGAAACAAGTTTTAGGTCGCTAGCATGTATAGAAAAAGAGTTACTCACCGATATCCACGAAACAAACAAACGGAATTCGACTCCGTGTTTTGAGCAAAATCAAAACAAAGACGGCCGTTTCCGGCGTAATTTGACGCGCTGAATGCGATGAAACAAGTTTCAGGTCGCTAGCATGTATAGAAAAAAAGTTACTCACCGATATCCACGAAACAAACGAACGGAATTCGACTTCGTGTTTTGAGCAATATCAAAACAAAGACGACCGTTTCCGGCGTAATTTAACGCGCTGAATGCGATGAATCAAGTTTTAGGTCGCTAGCATGTATAGAAAAAAAGTTACCAACCGATATCTGAAAAACAAACAAACGGACTTCGACTTCGTGTTTCAAGCAATATCAAAACAAAGACCGCCGTTTCCGGCGTAATTTGACGCGCTGAATGCGATAAAACAAGTTTTGGGTCGCTAGCATGTATAGAAAAAAAGTTACTCACCGATATCCACGAAACAAACAAACGGAATTCGACTCCGTGTTTTGAGCAATATCAAAACAGAGACGGCCGTTTCCGGCGTAATTTGACGCGCTGAATGCGATAAAACAAGTTTCAGGTCGCTTGCATGTATAGAAAAAAAGTTACTCACCGATATCCACGAAACAAACGAACGGAATTCGACTTCGTGTTTTGAGCAATATCAAAACAAAGACGGCCGTTTCCGGCGTAATTTAACGCGCTGAATGCGATGAAACAAGTTTCAGGTCGCTAGCATGTATAGAAAAAAAGTTACCTACCGATATCTGAAAAACAAACAAACGGACTCCGACTTCGTCTATCGAGCAATATCGAAACAAAGACGGCCGTTTCCGGCGTAATTTGACGCGCTGAATGCGATGAAACAAGTTTCAGGTCGCTAGCATGTATAGAAAAAAAGTTACTCACCGATATCCACGAAACAAACGAACGGAATTCGACTTCGTGTTTTGAGCAATATCAAAACAAAGACGACCGTTTCCGGCGTAATTTAACGCGCTGAATGCGATGAAACAAGTTTTAGGTCGCTAGCATGTATAGAAAAAAAGTTACTAACCCATATCTGAAAAACAAACAAACGGACTCCGACTTCGTCTATCGAGCAATATCAAAACAAAGACGGCCGTTTCCGGCGTAATTTGACGCGCTGAATGCGATGAAACAAGTTTCAGGTCGCTAGCATGTATAGAAAAAAAGTTACTCACCGATATCCACGAAACAAACGAACGGAATTCGACTTCGTGTTTTGAGCTATATCAAAACAAAGACGACCGTTTCCGGCGTAATTTAACGCGCTGAATGCGATGAAACAAGTTTTAGGTCGCTAGCATGTATAGAAAAAAAGTTACCAACCGATATCTGAAAAACAAACGAACGGACTTCGACTTCGTGTTTCAAGCAATATCAAAACAAAGACCGCCGTTTCCGGCGTAATTTGACGCGCTGAATGCGATAAAACAAGTTTTAGGTCGCTAGCGTGTATAGAAAAAAAGTTACTCACCGATATCCACGAAACAAACAAACGGAATTCGACTCCGTGTTTTGAGCAATATCAAAACAGAGACGGCCGTTTCCGGCGTAATTTGACGCGCTGAATGCGATAAAACAAGTTTCAGGTCGCTTGCATGTATAGAAAAAAAGTTACTCACCGATATCCACGAAACAAACGAACGGAATTCGACTTCGTGTTTTGAGCAATATCAAAACAAAGACGACCGTTTCCGGCGTAATTTGACGCGCTGAATGCGATGAAACAAGTTTTAGGTCGCTAGCATGTATAGAAAAAAAGTTACCTACCGATATCTGAAAAACAAACAAACGGACTCCAACTTCGTCTATCGAGCAATATTAAAACAAAGACGGCCGTTTCCGGCGTAATTTGACGCGCTGAATGCGATGAAACAAGTTTCAGGTCGCCCGCATGTATAGAAAAAAAGTTACTCACCGATATCCACGAAACAAACGAACGGAATTCGACTTCGTGTTTTGAGCAATATCAAAACAAAGACGACCGTTTCCGGCGTAATTTGATGCGCTAAATGCAATGAAACAAGTTTTAGGTCGCTAGCATGTATAGAAAAAAAGTTACCAACCGATATCTGAAAAACAAACAAACGGACTTCGACTTCGTGTTTCAAGCAATATCAAAACAAAGACCGCCGTTTCCGGCGTAATTTGACGCGCTGGATGCGATAAAACAAGTCTTAGGTCGCTAGCATGTATAGAAAAAAAGTTACCAACCGATATCTGAAAAACAAACAAACGGACTTCGACTTCGTGTTTCAAGCAATATCAGAACAAAGACGACCGTTTCCGGCGTAATTTAACGCGCTGAATGCGATGAAACAAGTTTTAGGTCGCTAGCATGTATAGAAAAAAAGTTACCAACCGATATCTGAAAAACAAACGAACGGACTTCGACTTCGTGTTTCAAGCAATATCAAAACAAAGACCGCCGTTTCCGGCGTAATTTGACGCGCTGAATGCGATAAAACAAGTTTTAGGTCGCTAGCGTGTATAGAAAAAAAGTTACTCACCGATATCCACGAAACAAACAAACGGAATTCGACTCCGTGTTTTGAGCAATATCAAAACAAAGACGGCCGTTTCCGGCGTAATTTGACGCGCTGAATGCGATGAAACAAGTTTCAGGTCGCCCGCATGTATAGAAAAAAAGTTACTCACCGATATCCACGAAACAAACGAACGGAATTCGACTTCGTGTTTTGAGCAATATCAAAACAAAGACGACCGTTTCCGGCGTAATTTGATGCGCTAAATGCAATGAAACAAGTTTTAGGTCGCTAGCATGTATAGAAAAAAAGTTACTAACCCATATCTGAAAAACAAACAAACGGACTCCGACTTCGTCTATCGAGCAATATCAAAACAAAGACGGCCGTTTCCGGCGTAATTTGACGCGCTGAATGCGATGAAACAAGTTTCAGGTCGCTAGCATGTATAGAAAAAAAGTTACTCACCGATATCCACGAAACAAACGAACGGAATTCGACTTCGTGTTTTGAGCTATATCAAAACAAAGACGACCGTTTCCGGCGTAATTTAACGCGCTGAATGCGATGAAACAAGTTTTAGGTCGCTAGCATGTATAGAAAAAAAGTTACCAACCGATATCTGAAAAACAAACGAACGGACTTCGACTTCGTGTTTCAAGCAATATCAAAACAAAGACCGCCGTTTCCGGCGTAATTTGACGCGCTGAATGCGATAAAACAAGTTTTAGGTCGCTAGCGTGTATAGAAAAAAAGTTACTCACCGATATCCACGAAACAAACAAACGGAATTCGACTCCGTGTTTTGAGCAATATCAAAACAGAGACGGCCGTTTCCGGCGTAATTTGACGCGCTGAATGCGATAAAACAAGTTTCAGGTCGCTTGCATGTATAGAAAAAAAGTTACTCACCGATATCCACGAAACAAACGAACGGAATTCGACTTCGTGTTTTGAGCAATATCAAAACAAAGACGACCGTTTCCGGCGTAATTTGACGCGCTGAATGCGATGAAACAAGTTTTAGGTCGCTAGCATGTATAGAAAAAAAGTTACCTACCGATATCTGAAAAACAAACAAACGGACTCCAACTTCGTCTATCGAGCAATATTAAAACAAAGACGGCCGTTTCCGGCGTAATTTGACGCGCTGAATGCGATGAAACAAGTTTCAGGTCGCCCGCATGTATAGAAAAAAAGTTACTCACCGATATCCACGAAACAAACGAACGGAATTCGACTTCGTGTTTTGAGCAATATCAAAACAAAGACGACCGTTTCCGGCGTAATTTGATGCGCTAAATGCAATGAAACAAGTTTTAGGTCGCTAGCATGTATAGAAAAAAAGTTACCAACCGATATCTGAAAAACAAACAAACGGACTTCGACTTCGTGTTTCAAGCAATATCAAAACAAAGACCGCCGTTTCCGGCGTAATTTGACGCGCTGGATGCGATAAAACAAGTTTTAGGTCGCTAGCATGTATAGAAAAAAAGTTACCAACCGATATCTGAAAAACAAACAAACGGACTTCGACTTCGTGTTTCAAGCAATATCAGAACAAAGACGACCGTTTCCGGCGTAATTTAACGCGCTGAATGCGATGAAACAAGTTTTAGGTCGCTAGCATGTATAGAAAAAAAGTTACCAACCGATATCTGAAAAACAAACGAACGGACTTCGACTTCGTGTTTCAAGCAATATCAAAACAAAGACCGCCGTTTCCGGCGTAATTTGACGCGCTGAATGCGATAAAACAAGTTTTAGGTCGCTAGCGTGTATAGAAAAAAAGTTACTCACCGATATCCACGAAACAAACAAACGGAATTCGACTCCGTGTTTTGAGCAATATCAAAACAGAGACGGCCGTTTCCGGCGTAATTTGACGCGCTGAATGCGATAAAACAAGTTTCAGGTCGCTTGCATGTATAGAAAAAAAGTTACTCACCGATATCCACGAAACAAACGAACGGAATTCGACTTCGTGTTTTGAGCAATATCAAAACAAAGACGACCGTTTCCGGCGTAATTTGACGCGCTGAATGCGATGAAACAAGTTTTAGGTCGCTAGCATGTATAGAAAAAAAGTTACCTACCGATATCTGAAAAACAAACAAACGGACTCCAACTTCGTCTATCGAGCAATATTAAAACAAAGACGGCCGTTTCCGGCGTAATTTGACGCGCTGAATGCGATGAAACAAGTTTCAGGTCGCTCGCATGTATAGAAAAAAAGTTACTCACCGATATCCACGAAACAAACGAACGGAATTCGACTTCGTGTTTTGAGCAATATCAAAACAAAGACGACCGTTTCCGGCGTAATTTGATGCGCTAAATGCAATGAAACAAGTTTTAGGTCGCTAGCATGTATAGAAAAAAAGTTACCAACCGATATCTGAAAAACAAACAAACGGACTTCGACTTCGTGTTTCAAGCAATATCAAAACAAAGACCGCCGTTTCCGGCGTAATTTGACGCGCTGGATGCGATAAAACAAGTTTTAGGTCGCTAGCATGTATAGAAAAAAAGTTACCAACCGATATCTGAAAAACAAACAAACGGACTTCGACTTCGTGTTTCAAGCAATATCAGAACAAAGACGACCGTTTCCGGCGTAATTTGACGCGCTGAATGCGATGAAACAAGTTTCAGGTCGCTAGCATGTATAGAAAAAAAGTTACTAACCGATATCTGAAAAACAAACAAACGGACTCCGACTTCGTCTATCGAGCAATATCAAAACAAAGACGGCCGTTTCCGGCGTAATTTGACGCGCTGAATGCGATGAAACAAGTTTCAGGTCGCTACCATGTATAGAAAAAAAGTTACTCACCGATATCCACGAAACAAACGAACGGAATTCGACTTCGTGTTTTGAGCAATATCAAAACAAAGACGACCGTTTCCGGCGTAATTCAACGCGCTGAATGCAATAAATCAAGTTTTAGGTCGCTAGCATGTATAGAAAAAAAGTTACCAACCGATATCTGAAAAACAAACAAACGGACTTCGACTTCGTGTTTCAAGCAATATCAAAACAAAGACCGCCGTTTCCGGCGTAATTTGACGCGCTGAATGCGATAAAACAAGTTTTAGGTCGCTAGCATGTATAGAAAAAAAGTTACTCACCGATATCCACGAAAGAAACAAACGGAATTCGACTCCGTGTTTTGAGCAATATCAAAACAAAGACGACCGTTCACATCGTAATTTGACGCGCTGAATGCGATGAAACAAGTTTTAGGTCGCTAGCATGTATAGAAAAAAAGTTACTCACCGATATCCACGAAACAAACGAACGGAATTCGACTTCGTGTTTTGAGCAATATCAAAACAAAGACGACCGTTTCCGGCGTAATTTGACGCGCTGAATGCGATGAAACAAGTTTTAGGTCGCTAGCATGTATAGAAAAAAAGTTACTCACCGATATCCACGAAACAAACAAACGGAATTCGACTCCGTGTTTTGAGCAATATCAAAACAGAGACGGCCGTTTCCGGCGTAATTTGACGCGCTGAATGCGATAAAACAAGTTTTAGGTCGCTAGCATGTATAGAAAAAAAGTTACTCACCGATATCCACGAAACAAACAAACGGAAGTCGACTCCGTGTTTTGAGCAATATCAAAACAGAGACGGCCGTTTCCGGCGTAATTTGACGCGCTGAATGCGATAAAACAAGTTTCAGGTCGCTTGCATGTATAGAAAAAAAGTTACTCACCGATATCCACGAAACAAACGAACGGAATTCGACTTCGTGTTTTGAGCAATATCAAAACAAAGACGACCGTTTCCGGCGTAATTTGACGCGCTGAATGCGATGAAACAAGTCTCAGGTCGCTAGCATGTATAGAAAAAAAGTTACCAACCGATATCTGAAAAACAAACAAACGGACTCCGACTTCGTCTATCGAGCAATATCAAAACAAAGACGGCCGTTTCCGGCGTAATTTGACGCGCTGAATGCGATGAAACAAGTTTTAGGTCGCTAGCATGTATAGAAAAAAAGTTACTCACCGATATCCACGAAACAAACGAACGGAATTCGACTTCGTGTTTTGAGCAATATCAAAACAAAGACGACCGTTTCCGGCGTAATTTGATGCGCTGAATGCAATGAAACAAGTTTTAGGTCGCTAGCATGTATAGAAAAAAACTTACCAACCGATATCTGAAAAACAAACAAACGGACTTCGACTTCGTGTTTCAAGCAATATCAAAACAGAGACCGCCGTTTCCGGCGTAATTTGACGCGCTGGATGCGATAAAACAAGTTTCAGGTCGCTAGCATGTATAGAAAAAAAGTTACCAACCGATATCTGAAAAACAAACAAACGGACTTCGACTTCGTGTTTCAAGCAATATCAGAACAAAGACGACCGTTTCCGGCGTAATTTGACGCGCTGAATGCGATGAAACAAGTTTTAGGTCGCTAGCATGTATAGAAAAAAAGTTACTAACCGATATCTGAAAAACAAACAAACGGACTCCGACTTCGTCTATCGAGCAATATCAAAACAAAGACGGCCGTTTCTGGCGTAATTTGACGCGCTGAATGCGATGAAACAAGTTTTAGGTCGCTAGCATGTATAGAAAAAAAGTTACTCACCGATATCTGAAAAACAAACAAACGGACTTCGACTTCGTGTTTCAAGCAATATCAAAACAAAGACCGCCGTTTCCGGCGTAATTTGACGCGCTGGATGCGATCAAACAAGTTTTGGGTCGCTAGCATGTATAGAAAAAAAGTTACTCACCGATATCCACGAAACAAACAAACGGAATTCGACTCCGTGTTTTGAGCAATATCAGAACAAAGACGACCGTTTCCGGCGTAATTTAACGCGCTGAATGCGATGAAACAAGTTTTAGGTCGCAAGCATGTATAGAAAAAAAGTTACCAACCGATATCTGAAAAACAAACAAACGGACTTCGACTTCGTGTTTCAAGCAATATCAAAACAAAGACCGCCGTTTCCGGCGTAATTTGTCGCGCTGGATGCGATAAAACAAGTTTTAGGTCGCTAGCATGTATAGAAAAAAAGTTACCAACCGATATCTGAAAAACAAACAAACGGACTTCGACTTCGTGTTTCAAGCAATATCAGAACAAAGACGACCGTTTCCGGCGTAATTTAACGCGCTGAATGCGATGAAACAAGTTTTAGGTCGCAAGCATGTATAGAAAAAAAGTTACCAACCGATATCTGAAAAACAAACAAACGGACTTCGACTTCGTGTTTCAAGCAATATCAAAACAAAGACCGCCGTTTCCGGCGTAATTTGTCGCGCTGGATGCGATAAAACAAGTTTTAGGTCGCTAGCATGTATAGAAAAAAAGTTACTAACCGATATCTGAAAAACAAACAAACGGACTCCGACTTCGTCTATCGAGCAATATCAAAACAAAGACGGCCGTTTCCGGCGTAATTTGACGCGCTGAATGCGATGAAACAAGTTTCAGGTCGCTAGCATGTATAGAAAAAAAGTTACTCACCGATATCCACGAAACAAACGAACGGAATTCGACTTCGTGTTTTGAGCAATATCAAAACAAAGACGACGGTTTCCGGCGTAATTTGACGCGCTGAATGCGATGAAACAAGTTTTAGGTCGCTAGCATGTATAGAAGAAAAGTTACTCACCGATATCCACGAAACAAACGAACGGAATTCGACTTCGTGTTTTGAGCAATATCAAAACAAAGACGACCGGTTCCGGCGTAATTTGACGCGCTGAATGCGATAAAACAAGTTTCAGGTCGCTAGCATGTATAGAAAAAAAGTTACTCACCGATATCCACGAAACAAACAAACGGAATTCGACTCCGTGTTTTGAGCAATATCAGAACAAAGACGACCGTTTCCGGCGTAATTTGACGCGCTGATTGCGATGAAACAAGTTTTAGGTCGCTCGCATGTATAGAAAAAAAGTTACTCACCGATATCCACGAAAAAAACAAGGGGAATTCGACTCTGTGTTTTGAGCAATATCAGAACAAAGACGACCGTTTCCGGCGTAATTTGATGCGCTGATTGCGATAAAACAAGTTTTAGGTCGCTAGCATGTATAGAAAAAAAGTTACTAACCGATATCTGAAAAACAAACAAACGGACTCCGACTTCGTCTATCGAGCAATATCAAAACAAAGACGGCCGTTTCCGGCGTAATTTGACGCGCTGAATGCGATGAAACAAGTTTCAGGTTGCTAGCATGTATAGAAAAAAAGTTACTTACCGATATCCACGAAACAAACGAACGGAATTCGACTTCGTGTTTTGAGCAATATCAGAACAAAGACGACCGTTTCCGGCGTAATTTGATGCGCTGAATGCAATGAAACAAGTTTTAGGTCGCTGGCATGTATAGAAAAAAAGTTACCAACCGATATCTGAAAAACAAACAAACGGACTTCGACTTCGTGTTTCAAGCAATATCAAAACAGAGACCGCCGTTTCCGGCGTAATTTGACGCGCTGGATGCGATAAAACAAGTTTTAGGTCGCTAGCATGTATAGAAAAAAAGTTACCAACCGATATCTGAAAAACAAACAAACGGACTTCGACTTCGTGTTTCAAGCAATATCAGAACAAAGACGACCGTTTCCGGCGTAATTTGACGCGCTGAATGCGATGAAACAAGTTTTAGGTCGCTGGCATGTATAGAAAAAAAGTTACTAACCGATATCTGAAAAACAAACAAACGGACTCCGACTTCGTCTATCGAGCAATATCAAAACAAAGACGGCCGTTTCCGGCGTAATTTGACGCGCTGAATGCGATGAAACAAGTTTTAGGTCGCTAGCATGTATAGAAAAAAAGTTACTCACCGATATCCACGAAACAAACGAACGGAATTCGACTTCTTGTTGTGAGCAATATCAAAACAAAGACGACCGTTTCCGGCGTAATTTGACGCGCTGAATGCGATGAAACAAGTTTTAGGTCGCTAGCATGTATAGAAAAAAAGTTACTCACCGATATCCACGAAACAAACGAACGGAATTCGACTTCGTGTTTTGAGCAATATCAAAACAAAGACGACCGTTTCCGGCGTAATTTGACGCGCTGAATGCGATGAAACAAGTTTTAGGTCGCTAGCATGTATAGAAAAAAAGTTACTCACCGATATCCACGAAACAAACGAACGGAATTCGACTTCGTGTTTTGAGCAATATCAGAACAAAGACGACCGATTCCGGCGTAATTTGACGCGCTGATTGCGATGAAACAAAATTCAGGTCGCTAGCAGGTATAGAAAAAAAGTTACTCACCGATATCCACGGAAAAAACAAACGGAATTCGACTCCGTGTTTTGAGCAATATCAGAACAAAGACGACCGTTACCGGCGTAATTTGACGCGCTGATTGCGATGAAACAAGTTTTAGGTCGCTAGCATGTATAGAAAAAAAGTTACTAACCGATATCTGAAAAACAAACAAACGGACTCCGACTTCGTCTATCGAGCAATATCAAAACAAAGACGGCCGTTTCCGGCGTAATTTGACGCGCTGAATGCGATGAAACAAGTTTCAGGTCGCTAGCATGTATAGAAAAAAAGTTACTTACCGATATCCACGAAACAAACGAACGGAATTCGACTTCGTGTTTTGAGCAATATCAAAACAAAGACGACCGTTTCCGGCGTAATTTGATGCGCTGAATGCAATGAAACAAGTTTTAGGTCGCTAGCATGTATAGAAAAAAAGTTACCAACCGATATCTGAAAAACAAACAAACGGACTTCGACTTCGTGTTTCAAGCAATATCAAAACAAAGACCGCCGTTTCCGGCGTAATTTGACGCGCTGGATGCGATAAAACAAGTTTTAGGTCGCTAGCATGTATAGAAAAAAAGTTACCAACCGATATCTGAAAAACAAACAAACGGACTTCGACTTCGTGTTTCAAGCAATATCAGAACAAAGACGACCGTTTCCGGCGTAATTTGACGCGCTGAATTCGATGAAACAAGTTTTAGGTCGCTAGCATGTATAGAAAAAAAGTTACTAACCGATATCTGAAAAACGAACAAACGGACTCCGACTTCGTCTATCGAGCAATATCAAAACAAAGACGGCCGTTTCCGGCGTAATTTGACGCGCTGAATGCGATGAAACAAGGTTCAGGTCGCTAGCATGTATAGAAAAAAAGTTACTCACCGATATCTACGAAACAAACGAACGGAATTCGACTTCGTGTTTTGAGCAATATCAAAACAAAGATGACCGTTTCCGGCGTAATTTAACGCGCCGAATGCGACGAAACAAGTTTTAGGTCGCTAGCATGTATAGAAAAAAAGTTACCAACCGATATCTGAAAAACAAACAAACGGACTTCGACTTTGTGTTTCAAGCAATATCAAAACAAAGACCGCCGTTTCCGGCGTAATTTGACGCGCTGAATGCGATGAAACAAGTTTTAGGTCGCTAGCATGTATAGAAAAAAAGTTACCAACCGATATCTGAAAAACAAACAAACAGACTCCGACTTCGTCTATCGAGCAATATCAAAACAAAGACGGCCGTTTCCGGCGCAATTTGACGCGCTGAATGCGATGAAACAAGTTTTAGGTCGCTAGCATGTATAGAAAAAAAGTTACTCACCGATATCCACGAAACAAACGAACGGAATTCGACTTCGTGTTTTGAGCAATATCAAAACAAAGACGACCGTTTCCGGCGTAATTTGACGCGCTGAATGCGATGAAACAAGTTTTAGGTCGCTAGCATGTATAGAAAAAAAGTTACTCACCGATATCCACGAAACAAACGAACGGAATTCGACTTCGTGTTTTGAGCAATATCAAAACAAAGACGACCGTTTCAGGCGTAATTTGACGCGCTGAATGCGATGAAACAAGTTTTAGGTCGCTAGCATGTATAGAAAAAAAGTTACTCACCGATATCCACGAAACAAACGAACGGAATTCGACTTCGTGTTTTGAGCAATATCAAAACAAAGACGACCGGCTCCGGCGTAATTTGACGCGCTGAATGCGATATTACAAGTTTCAGGTCGCTAGCATGTATAAAAAAAAAGTTACTCACCGATATCCACGAAACAAACAAACGGAATTCGACTCCGTGTTTTGAGCAATATCAGAACAAAGACGACCGTTTCCGGCGTAATTTGACGCGCTGATTGCGATGATACAAGTTTCAGGTCGCTAGCATGTATAGAAAAAAAGTTACTCACCGATATCCACGAAAAAAACAAACGGAATTCGACTCCGTGTTTTGAGCAATATCAGAACAAAGACGACCGTTTCCGGCGTAATTTGACGCGCTGATTGCGATGAAACAAGTTTTAGGTCGCTAGCATGTATAGAAAAAAAGTTACTAACCGATATCTGAAAAACAAACAAACGGACTCCGACTTCGTCTATCGAGCAATATCAAAACAAAGACGGCCGTTTCCGGCGTAATTTGACGCGCTGAATGCGATGAAACAAGTTTCAGGTCGCTAGCATGTATAGAAAAAAAGTTACTAACCGATATCTGAAAAACAAACAAACGGACTCCGACTTCGTCTATCGAGCAATATCAAAACAAAGACGGCCGTTTCCGGCGTAATTTGACGCGCTGAATGCGATGAAACAAGTTTCAGGTTGCTAGCATGTATAGAAAAAAAGTTACTTACCGATATCCACGAAACAAACGAACGGAATTCGACTTCGTGTTTTGAGCAATATCAAAACAAAGACGACCGTTTCCGGCGTAATTTGATGCGCTGAATGCAATGAAACAAGTTTTAGGTCGCTGGCATGTATAGAAAAAAAGTTACCAACCGATATCTGAAAAACAAACAAACGGACTTCGACTTCGTGTTTCAAGCAATATCAGAACAAAGACGACCGTTTCCGGCGTAATTTGACGCGCTGAATTCGATGGAACAAGTTTTAGGTCGCTAGCATGTATAGAAAAAAAGTTACTAACCAATATCTGAAAAACGAACAAACGGACTCCGACTTCGTCTATCGAGCAATATCAAAACAAAGACGGCCGTTTCCGGCGTAATTTGACGCGCTGAATGCGATGAAACAAGGTTCAGGTCGCTAGCATGTATAGAAAAAAAGTTACTCACCGATATCTACGAAACAAACGAACGGAATTCGACTTCGTGTTTTGAGCAATATCAAAACAAAGACGACCGTTTCCGGCGTAATTTAACGCGCCGAATGCGACGAAACAAGTTTTAGGTCGCTAGCATGTATAGAAAAAAAGTTACCAACCGATATCTGAAAAACAAACAAACGGACTTCGACTTTGTGTTTCAAGCAATATCAAAACAAAGACCGCCGTTTCCGGCGTAATTTGACGCGCTGAATGCGATGAAACAAGTTTTAGGTCGCTAGCATGTATAGAAAAAAAGTTACCAACCGATATCTGAAAAACAAACAAACGGACTCCGACTTCGTCTATCGAGCAATATCAAAACAAAGACGGCCGTTTCCGGCGCAATTTGACGCGCTGAATGCGATGAAACAAGTTTTAGGTCGCTAGCATGTATAGAAAAAAAGTTACTCACCGATATCCACGAAACAAACGAACGGAATTCGACTTCGTGTTTTGAGCAATATCAAAACAAAGACGACCGTTTCCGGCGTAATTTGACGCGCTGAATGCGATGAAACAAGTTTTAGGTCGCTAGCATGTATAGAAAAAAAGTTACTCACCGATATCCACGAAACAAACGAACGGAATTCGACTTCGTGTTTTGAGCAATATCAAAACAAAGACGACCGTTTCAGGCGTAATTTGACGCGCTGAATGCGATGAAACAAGTTTTAGGTCGCTAGCATGTATAGAAAAAAAGTTACTCACCGATATCCACGAAACAAACGAACGGAATTCGACTTCGTGTTTTGAGCAATATCAAAACAAAGACGACCGGCTCCGGCGTAATTTGACGCGCTGAATGCGATATTACAAGTTTCAGGTCGCTAGCATGTATAAAAAAAAAGTTACTCACCGATATCCACGAAACAAACAAACGGAATTCGACTCCGTGTTTTGAGCAATATCAGAACAAAGACGACCGTTTCCGGCGTAATTTGACGCGCTGATTGCGATGAAACAAGTTTCAGGTCGCTAGCATGTATAGAAAAAAAGTTACTCACCGATATCCACGAAAAAAACAAACGGAATTCGACTCCGTGTTTTGAGCAATATCAGAACAAAGACGACCGTTTCCGGCGTAATTTGACGCGCTGATTGCGATGAAACAAGTTTTAGGTCGCTAGCATGTATAGAAAAAAAGTTACTAACCGATATCTGAAAAACAAACAAACGGACTCCGACTTCGTCTATCGAGCAATATCAAAACAAAGACGGCCGTTTCCGGCGTAATTTGACGCGCTGAATGCGATGAAACAAGTTTCAGGTCGCTAGCATGTATAGAAAAAAAGTTACTAACCGATATCTGAAAAACAAACAAACGGACTCCGACTTCGTCTATCGAGCAATATCAAAACAAAGACGGCCGTTTCCGGCGTAATTTGACGCGCTGAATGCGATGAAACAAGTTTCAGGTTGCTAGCATGTATAGAAAAAAAGTTACTTACCGATATCCACGAAACAAACGAACGGAATTCGACTTCGTGTTTTGAGCAATATCAAAACAAAGACGACCGTTTCCGGCGTAATTTGATGCGCTGAATGCAATGAAACAAGTTTTAGGTCGCTGGCATGTATAGAAAAAAAGTTACCAACCGATATCTGAAAAACAAACAAACGGACTTCGACTTTGTGTTTCAAGCAATATCAAAACAGAGACCGCCGTTTCCGGCGTAATTTGACGCGCTGGATGCGATAAAACAAGTTTTAGGTCGCTAGCATGTATAGAAAAAAAGTTACCAACCGATATCTGAAAAACAAACAAACGGACTTCGACTTTGTGTTTCAAGCAATATCAGAACAAAGACGACCGTTTCCGGCGTAATTTGACGCGCTGAATGCGATGAAACAAGTTTTAGGTCGCTAGCATGTATAGAAAAAAAGTTACTAACCGATATCTGAAAAACAAACAAACGGACTCCGACTTCGTCTATCGAGCAATATCAAAACAAAGACGGCCGTTTCCGGCGTAATTTGACGCGCTGAATGCGATGAAACAAGTTTTAGGTCGCTAGCATGTATAGAAAAAAAGTTACTCACCGATATCCACGAAACAAACGAACGGAATTCGACTTCTTGTTTTGAGCAATATCAAAACAAAGACGACCGTTTCCGGCGTAATTTGACGCGCTGAATGCGATGAAACAAGTTTTAGGTCGCTAGCATGTATAGAAAAAAAGTTACTCACCGATATCCACGAAACAAACGAACGGAATTCGACTTCGTGTTTTGAGCAATATCAAAACAAAGACGACCGTTTCCGGCGTAATTTGACGCGCTGAATGCGATGAAACAAGTTTTAGGTCGCTAGCATGTATAGAAAAAAAGTTACTCACCGATATCCACGAAACAAACGAACGGAATTCGACTTCGTGTTTTGAGCAATATCAGAACAAAGACGACCGTTTCCGGCGTAATTTGACGCGCTGATTGCGATGAAACAAAATTCAGGTCGCTAGCATGTATAGAAAAAAAGTTACTCACCGATATCCACGGAAAAAACAAACGGAATTCGACTCCGTGTTTTGAGCAATATCAGAACAAAGACGACCGTTACCGGCGTAATTTGACGCGCTGATTGCGATGAAACAAGTTTCAGGTCGCTAGCATGTATAGAAAAAAAGTTACTAACCGATATCTGAAAAACAAACAAACGGACTCCGACTTCGTCTATCGAGCAATATCAAAACAAAGACGGCCGTTTCCGGCGTAATTTGACGCGCTGAATGCGATGAAACAAGTTTTAGGTCGCTAGCATGTATAGAAAAAAAGTTACTCACCGATATCCACGAAACAAACGAACGGAATTCGACTTCGTGTTTTGAGCAATATCAAAACAAAGACGACCGTTTCCGGCGTAATTTGACGCGCTGAATGCGATGAAACAAGTTTTAGGTCGCTAGCATGTATAGAAAAAAAGTTACTCACCGATATCCACGAAACAAACGAACGGAATTCGACTTCGTGTTTTGAGCAATATCAAAACAAAGACGACCGTTTCAGGCGTAATTTGACGCGCTGAATGCGATGAAACAAGTTTTAGGTCGCTAGCATGTATAGAAAAAAAGTTACTCACCGATATCCACGAAACAAACGAACGGAATTCGACTTCGTGTTTTGAGCAATATCAAAACAAAGACGACCGGCTCCGGCGTAATTTGACGCGCTGAATGCGATAAAACAAGTTTCAGGTCGCTAGCATGTATAAAAAAAAAGTTACTCACCGATATCCACGAAACAAACAAACGGAATTCGACTCCGTGTTTTGAGCAATATCAGAACAAAGACGACCGTTTCCGGCGTAATTTGACGCGCTGATTGCGATGAAACAAGTTTCAGGTCGCTAGCATGTATAGAAAAAAAGTTACTCACCGATATCCACGAAAAAAACAAACGGAATTCGACTCCGTGTTTTGAGCAATATCAGAACAAAGACGACCGTTTCCGGCGTAATTTGACGCGCTGATTGCGATGAAACAAGTTTTAGGTCGCTAGCATGTATAGAAAAAAAGTTACTAACCGATATCTGAAAAACAAACAAACGGACTCCGACTTCGTCTATCGAGCAATATCAAAACAAAGACGGCCGTTTCCGGCGTAATTTGACGCGCTGAATGCGATGAAACAAGTTTCAGGTCGCTAGCATGTATAGAAAAAAAGTTACTTACCGATATCCACGAAACAAACGAACGGAATTCGACTTCGTGTTTTGAGCAATATCAAAACAAAGACGACCGTTTCCGGCGTAATTTGATGCGCTGAATGCAATGAAACAAGTTTTAGGTCGCTAGCATGTATAGAAAAAAAGTTACCAACCGATATCTGAAAAACAAACAAACGGACTTCGACTTCGTGTTTCAAGCAATATCAAAACAAAGACCGCCGTTTCCGGCGTAATTTGACGCGCTGGATGCGATAAAACAAGTTTTAGGTCGCTAGCATGTATAGAAAAAAAGTTACCAACCGATATCTGAAAAACAAACAAACGGACTTCGACTTCGTGTTTCAAGCAATATCAGAACAAAGACGACCGTTTCCGGCGTAATTTGACGCGCTGAATTCGATGAAACAAGTTTTAGGTCGCTAGCATGTATAGAAAAAAAGTTACTAACCGATATCTGAAAAACGAACAAACGGACTCCGACTTCGTCTATCGAGCAATATCAAAACAAAGACGGCCGTTTCCGGAGTAATTTGACGCGCTGAATGCGATGAAACAAGGTTCAGGTCGCTAGCATGTATAGAAAAAAAGTTACTCACCGATATCCACGAAACAAACGAACGGAATTCGACTTCGTGTTTTGAGCAATATCAAAACAAAGACGACCGTTTCCGGCGTAATTTAACGCGCCGAATGCGACGAAACAAGTTTTAGGTCGCTAGCATGTATAGAAAAAAAGTGACTCACCGATATCCACGAAACAAACGAACGGAATTCGACTTCGTGTTTTGAGCAATATCAAAACAAAGACGACCGTTTCCGACGTAATTTGACGCGCTGAATGCGATTAAACAAGTTTTAGGTCGCTAGCATGTATAGAAAAAAAGTTACTCACCGATATCCACGAAACAAACGAACGGAATTCGACTTCGTGTTTTGAGCAATATCAAAACAAAGACGACCGTTTCAGGCGTAATTTGACGCGCTGAATGCGATGAAACAAGTTTTAGGTCGCTAGCATGTATAGAAAAAAAGTTACTCACCGATATCCACGACACAAACGAACGGAATTCGACTTCGTGTTTTGAGCAATATCAAAACAAAGACGACCGGCTCCGGCGTAATTTGACGCGCTGAATGCGATATTACAAGTTTCAGGTCGCTAGCATGTATAAAAAAAAAGTTACTCACCGATATCCACGAAACAAACAAACGGAATTCGACTCCGTGTTTTGAGCAATATCAGAACAAAGACGACCGTTTCCGGCGTAATTTGACGCGCTGATTGCGATGAAACAAGTTTCAGGTCGCTAGCATGTATAGAAAAAAAGTTACTCACCGATATCCACGAAAAAAACAAACGGAATTCGACTCCGTGTTTTGAGCAATATCAGAACAAAGATGACCGTTTCCGGCGTAATTTGACGCGCTGATTGCGATGAAACAAGTTTTAGGTCGCTAGCATGTATAGAAAAAAAGTTACTAACCGATATCTGAAAAACAAACAAACGGACTCCGACTTCGTCTATCGAGCAATATCAAAACAAAGACGGCCGTTTCCGGCGTAATTTGACGCGCTGAATGCGATGAAACAAGTTTCAGGTCGCTAGCATGTATAGAAAAAAAGTTACTTACCGATATCCACAAAACAAACGAACGGAATTCGACTTCGTGTTTTGAGCAATATCAAAACAAAGACGACCGTTTCCGGCGTAATTTGATGCGCTGAATGCAATGAAACAAGTTTTAGGTCGCTAGCATGTATAGAAAAAAAGTTACCAACCGATATCTGAAAAACAAACAAACGGACTTCGACTTCGTGTTTCAAGCAATATCAAAACAAAGACCGCCGTTTCCGGCGTAATTTGACGCGCTGGATGCGATAAAACAAGTTTTAGGTCGCTAGCATGTATAGAAAAAAAGTTACCAACCGATATCTGAAAAACAAACAAACGGACTTCGACTTCGTGTTTCAAGCAATATCAGAACAAAGACGACCGTTTCCGGCGTAATTTAACGCGCTGAATTCGATGAAACAAGTTTTAGGTCGCTAGCATGTATAGAAAAAAAGTTACTAACCGATATCTGAAAAACGAACAAACGGACTCCGACTTCGTCTATCGAGCAATATCAAAACAAAGACGGCCGTTTCCGGCGTAATTTGACGCGCTGAATGCGATGAAACAAGGTTCAGGTCGCTAGCATGTATAGAAAAAAAGTTACTCACCGATATCCACGAAACAAACGAACGGAATTCGACTTCGTGTTTTGAGCAATATCAAAACAAAGACGACCGTTTCCGGCGTAATTTAACGCGCCGAATGCGACGAAACAAGTTTTAGGTCGCTAGCATGTATAGAAAAAAAGTTACCAACCGATATCTGAAAAACAAACAAACGGACTTCGACTTTGTGTTTCAAGCAATATCAAAACAAAGACCGCCGTTTCCGGCGTAATTTGACGCGCTGAATGCGATAAAACAGGTTTTAGGTCGCTAGCATGTATAGAAAAAAAGTTACTCACCGATATCCACGAAACAAACAAACGGAATTCGACTCCGTGTTTTGAGCAATATCAAAACAGAGACGGCCGTTTCCGGCGTAATTTGACGCGCTGAATGCGATAAAACAAGTTTCAGGTCGCTTGCATGTATAGAAAAAAAGTTACTCACCGATATCCACGAAACAAACGAACGGAATTTGACTTCGTGTTTTGAGCAATATCAAAACAAAGACGACCGTTTCCGGCGTAATTTGACGCGCTGAATGCGATAAAACAAGTTTTAGGTCGCTAGCATGTATAGAAAAAAAGTTACCAACCGATATCTGAAAAACAAACAAACGGACTCCGACTTCGTCTATCGAGCAATATCAAAACAAAGACGGCCGTTTCCGGCGTAATTTGACGCGCTGAATGCGATGAAACAAGTTTTAGGTCGCTAGCATGTATAGAAAAAAAGTTACTCACCGATATCCACGAAACAAACGAACGGAATTCGACTTCGTGTTTTGAGCAATATCAAAACAAAGACGACCGTTTCCGGCGTGATTTAACGCGCTGAATGCGATGAAACAAGTTTTAGGTCGCTAGCATGTATAGAAAATAAGTTACTCACCGATATCCACGAAACAAACGAACGGAATTCGACTTCGTGTTTTGAGCAATATCAAAACAAAGACGACCGGTTGCGGCGTGATTTGACGCGCTGAATGCGATAAAACAAGTTTCAGGTCGCTAGCATGTATAGAAAAAAAGTTACTCACCGATATCCACGAAAAAAACAAACGGAATTCGACTCCGTGTTTTGAGCAATATTAGAACAAAGACGACCGTTTCCGGCGTAATTTGACGCGCTGATTGCGATGAAACAAGTTTTAGGTCGCTAGCATGTATAGAAAAAAAGTTACTAACCGATATCTGAAAAACAAACAAACGGACTTCGACTTCGTCTATCGAGCAATATCAAAACAAAGACGGCCGTTTCCGGCGTAATTTGACGCGCTGAATGCGATGAAACAAGTTGCAGGTCGCTAGCATGTATAGAAAAAAAGTTACTCACCGATATCCACGAAACAAACGAACGGAATTCGACTTCGTGTTTTGAGCAATATCAGAACAAAGACGACCGTTTCCGGCGTAATTTGACGCGCTGAATGCGATAAAACAAGTTTTAGGTCGCTAGCATGTATAGAAAAAAAGTTACTAACCGATATCTGAAAAACAAACAAACGGACTCCGACTTCGTCTATCGAGCAATATCAAAACAAAGACGGCCGTTTCCGGCGTAATTTGACGCGCTGAATGCGATGAAACAAGTTTCAGGTCGCTAGCATGTATAGAAAAAAAGTTACTCACCGATATCCACGAAACAAACGAACGGAATTCGACTTCGTGTTTTGAGCAATATCAAAACAAAGACGACCGTTTCCGGCGTAATTTAACGCGCTGAATGCGATGAAACAAGTTTTAGGTCGCTAGCATGTATAGAAAAAAAGTTACTAACCGATATCTGAAAAACAAACAAACGGACTCCGACTTCGTCTATCGAGCAATATCAAAACAAAGACGGCCGTTTCCGGCGTAATTTGACGCGCTGAATGCGATGAAACAAGTTTCAGGTCGCTAGCATGTATAGAAAAAAAGTTACTCACCGATATCCACGAAACAAACGAACGGAATTCGACTTCGTGTTTTGAGCAATATCAAAACAAAGACGACCGTTTCCGGCGTAATTTAACGCGCTGAATGCGATGAAACAAGTTTTAGGTCGCTAGCATGTATAGAAAAAAAGTTACCAACCGATATCTGAAAAACAAACAAACGGACTTCGACTTCGTGTTTCAAGCAATATCAGAACAAAGACGACCGTTTCCGGCGTAATTTAACGCGCTGAATTCGATGAAACAAGTTTTAGGTCGCTAGCATGTATAGAAAAAAAGTTACTAACCGATATCTGAAAAACGAACAAACGGACTCCGACTTCGTCTATCGAGCAATATCAAAACAAAGACGGCCGTTTCCGGCGTAATTTGACGCGCTGAATGCGATGAAACAAGGTTCAGGTCGCTAGCATGTATAGAAAAAAAGTTACTCACCGATATCCACGAAACAAACGAACGGAATTCGACTTCGTGTTTTGAGCAATATCAAAACAAAGACGACCGTTTCCGGCGTAATTTAACGCGCCGAATGCGACGAAACAAGTTTTAGGTCGCTAGCATGTATAGAAAAAAAGTTACCAACCGATATCTGAAAAACAAACAAACGGACTTCGACTTTGTGTTTCAAGCAATATCAAAACAAAGACCGCCGTTTCCGGCGTAATTTGACGCGCTGAATGCGATAAAACAGGTTTTAGGTCGCTAGCATGTATAGAAAAAAAGTTACTCACCGATATCCACGAAACAAACAAACGGAATTCGACTCCGTGTTTTGAGCAATATCAAAACAGAGACGGCCGTTTCCGGCGTAATTTGACGCGCTGAATGCGATAAAACAAGTTTCAGGTCGCTTGCATGTATAGAAAAAAAGTTACTCACCGATATCCACGAAACAAACGAACGGAATTTGACTTCGTGTTTTGAGCAATATCAAAACAAAGACGACCGTTTCCGGCGTAATTTGACGCGCTGAATGCGATAAAACAAGTTTTAGGTCGCTAGCATGTATAGAAAAAAAGTTACCAACCGATATCTGAAAAACAAACAAACGGACTCCGACTTCGTCTATCGAGCAATATCAAAACAAAGACGGCCGTTTCCGGCGTAATTTGACGCGCTGAATGCGATGAAACAAGTTTTAGGTCGCTAGCATGTATAGAAAAAAAGTTACTCACCGATATCCACGAAACAAACGAACGGAATTCGACTTCGTGTTTTGAGCAATATCAAAACAAAGACGACCGTTTCCGGCGTGATTTAACGCGCTGAATGCGATGAAACAAGTTTTAGGTCGCTAGCATGTATAGAAAATAAGTTACTCACCGATATCCACGAAACAAACGAACGGAATTCGACTTCGTGTTTTGAGCAATATCAAAACAAAGACGACCGGTTGCGGCGTGATTTGACGCGCTGAATGCGATAAAACAAGTTTCAGGTCGCTAGCATGTATAGAAAAAAAGTTACTCACCGATATCCACGAAAAAAACAAACGGAATTCGACTCCGTGTTTTGAGCAATATTAGAACAAAGACGACCGTTTCCGGCGTAATTTGACGCGCTGATTGCGATGAAACAAGTTTTAGGTCGCTAGCATGTATAGAAAAAAAGTTACTAACCGATATCTGAAAAACAAACAAACGGACTTCGACTTCGTCTATCGAGCAATATCAAAACAAAGACGGCCGTTTCCGGCGTAATTTGACGCGCTGAATGCGATGAAACAAGTTGCAGGTCGCTAGCATGTATAGAAAAAAAGTTACTCACCGATATCCACGAAACAAACGAACGGAATTCGACTTCGTGTTTTGAGCAATATCAGAACAAAGACGACCGTTTCCGGCGTAATTTGACGCGCTGAATGCGATAAAACAAGTTTTAGGTCGCTAGCATGTATAGAAAAAAAGTTACTAACCGATATCTGAAAAACAAACAAACGGACTCCGACTTCGTCTATCGAGCAATATCAAAACAAAGACGGCCGTTTCCGGCGTAATTTGACGCGCTGAATGCGATGAAACAAGTTTCAGGTCGCTAGCATGTATAGAAAAAAAGTTACTCACCGATATCCACGAAACAAACGAACGGAATTCGACTTCGTGTTTTGAGCAATATCAAAACAAAGACGACCGTTTCCGGCGTAATTTAACGCGCTGAATGCGATGAAACAAGTTTTAGGTCGCTAGCATGTATAGAAAAAAAGTTACTAACCGATATCTGAAAAACAAACAAACGGACTCCGACTTCGTCTATCGAGCAATATCAAAACAAAGACGGCCGTTTCCGGCGTAATTTGACGCGCTGAATGCGATGAAACAAGTTTCAGGTCGCTAGCATGTATAGAAAAAAAGTTACTCACCGATATCCACGAAACAAACGAACGGAATTCGACTTCGTGTTTTGAGCAATATCAAAACAAAGACGACCGTTTCCGGCGTAATTTAACGCGCTGAATGCGATGAAACAAGTTTTAGGTCGCTAGCATGTATAGAAAAAAAGTTACCAACCGATATCTGAAAAACAAACAAACGGGCTTCGACTTCGTGTTTCAAGCAATATCAAAACAAAGACCGCCGTTTCCGGCGTAATTTGACGCGCTGAATGCGATAAAACAAGTTTTAGGTCGCTAGCATGTATAGAAAAAAAGTTACCAACCGATATCTGAAAAACAAACAAACGGAATTCGACTCCGTGTTTTGAGCAATATCAAAACAGAGACGGCCGTTTCCGGCGTAATTTGACGCGCTGAATGCGATAAAACAAGTTTCAGGTCGCTTGCATGTATAGAAAAAAAGTTACTCACCGATATCCACGAAACAAACGAACGGAATTCGACTTCGTGTTTTGAGCAATATCAAAACAAAGACGACCGTTTCCGGCGTAATTTGACGCGCTGAATGCGATGAAACAAGTTTCAGGTCGCTAGCATGTATAGAAAAAAAGTTACTCACCGATATCCACGAAACAAACGAACGGAATTCGACTTCGTGTTTTGAGCAATATCAAAACGAAGACGACCGTTTCCGGCGTAATTTAACGCGCTGAATGCGATGAAACAAGTTTTAGGTCGCTAGCATGTATAGAAAAAAAGTTACTAACCGATATCTGAAAAACAAACAAACGGACTCCGACTTCGTCTATCGAGCAATATCAAAACAAAGACGGCCGTTTCCGGCGTAATTTGACGCGCTGAATGCGATGAAACAAGTTTCAGGTCGCTAGCATGTATAGAAAAAAAGTTACTTACCGATATCCACGAAACAAACGAACGGAATTCGACTTCGTGTTTTGAGCAATATCAAAACAAAGACGACCGTTTCCGGCGTAATTTGATGCGCTGAATGCAATGAAACAAGTTTTAGGTCGCTAGCATGTATAGAAAAAAAGTTACCAACCGATATCTGAAAAACAAACAAACGGACTTCGACTTCGTGTTTCAAGCAATATCAAAACAAAGACGACCGGCTCCGGCGTAATTTGACGCGCTGAATGCGATAAAACAAGTTTCAGGTCGCTAGCATGTATAAAAAAAAAGTTACTCACCGATATCCACGAAACAAACAAACGGAATTCGACTCCGTGTTTTGAGCAATATCAGAACAAAGACGACCGTTTCCGGCGTAATTTGACGCGCTGATTGCGATGAAACAAGTTTCAGGTCGCTAGCATGTATAGAAAAAAAGTTACTCACCGATATCCACGAAAAAAACAAACGGAATTCGACTCCGTGTTTTGAGCAATATCAGAACAAAGACGACCGTTTCCGGCGTAATTTGACGCGCTGATTGCGATGAAACAAGTTTTAGGTCGCTAGCATGTATAGAAAAAAAGTTACTAACCGATATCTGAAAAACAAACAAACGGACTCCGACTTCGTCTATCGAGCAATATCAAAACAAAGACGGCCGTTTCCGGCGTAATTTGACGCGCTGAATGCGATGAAACAAGTTTCAGGTCGCTAGCATGTATAGAAAAAAAGTTACTTACCGATATCCACGAAACAAACGAACGGAATTCGACTTCGTGTTTTGAGCAATATCAAAACAAAGACGACCGTTTCCGGCGTAATTTGATGCGCTGAATGCAATGAAACAAGTTTTAGGTCGCTAGCATGTATAGAAAAAAAGTTACCAACCGATATCTGAAAAACAAACAAACGGACTTCGACTTCGTGTTTCAAGCAATATCAAAACAAAGACCGCCGTTTCCGGCGTAATTTGACGCGCTGGATGCGATAAAACAAGTTTTAGGTCGCTAGCATGTATAGAAAAAAAGTTACCAACCGATATCTGAAAAACAAACAAACGGACTTCGACTTCGTGTTTCAAGCAATATCAGAACAAAGACGACCGTTTCCGGCGTAATTTGACGCGCTGAATTCGATGAAACAAGTTTTAGGTCGCTAGCATGTATAGAAAAAAAGTTACTAACCGATATCTGAAAAACGAACAAACGGACTCCGACTTCGTCTATCGAGCAATATCAAAACAAAGACGGCCGTTTCCGGAGTAATTTGACGCGCTGAATGCGATGAAACAAGGTTCAGGTCGCTAGCATGTATAGAAAAAAAGTTACTCACCGATATCCACGAAACAAACGAACGGAATTCGACTTCGTGTTTTGAGCAATATCAAAACAAAGACGACCGTTTCCGGCGTAATTTAACGCGCCGAATGCGACGAAACAAGTTTTAGGTCGCTAGCATGTATAGAAAAAAAGTGACTCACCGATATCCACGAAACAAACGAACGGAATTCGACTTCGTGTTTTGAGCAATATCAAAACAAAGACGACCGTTTCCGGCGTAATTTGACGCGCTGAATGCGATTAAACAAGTTTTAGGTCGCTAGCATGTATAGAAAAAAAGTTACTCACCGATATCCACGAAACAAACGAACGGAATTCGACTTCGTGTTTTGAGCAATATCAAAACAAAGACGACCGTTTCAGGCGTAATTTGACGCGCTGAATGCGATGAAACAAGTTTTAGGTCGCTAGCATGTATAGAAAAAAAGTTACTCACCGATATCCACGAAACAAACGAACGGAATTCGACTTCGTGTTTTGAGCAATATCAAAACAAAGACGACCGGCTCCGGCGTAATTTGACGCGCTGAATGCGATATTACAAGTTTCAGGTCGCTAGCATGTATAAAAAAAAAGTTACTCACCGATATCCACGAAACAAACAAACGGAATTCGACTCCGTGTTTTGAGCAATATCAGAACAAAGACGACCGTTTCCGGCGTAATTTGACGCGCTGATTGCGATGAAACAAGTTTCAGGTCGCTAGCATGTATAGAAAAAAAGTTACTCACCGATATCCACGAAAAAAACAAACGGAATTCGACTCCGTGTTTTGAGCAATATCAGAACAAAGATGACCGTTTCCGGCGTAATTTGACGCGCTGATTGCGATGAAACAAGTTTTAGGTCGCTAGCATGTATAGAAAAAAAGTTACTAACCGATATCTGAAAAACAAACAAACGGACTCCGACTTCGTCTATCGAGCAATATCAAAACAAAGACGGCCGTTTCCGGCGTAATTTGACGCGCTGAATGCGATGAAACAAGTTTCAGGTCGCTAGCATGTATAGAAAAAAAGTTACTTACCGATATCCACAAAACAAACGAACGGAATTCGACTTCGTGTTTTGAGCAATATCAAAACAAAGACGACCGTTTCCGGCGTAATTTGATGCGCTGAATGCAATGAAACAAGTTTTAGGTCGCTAGCATGTATAGAAAAAAAGTTACCAACCGATATCTGAAAAACAAACAAACGGACTTCGACTTCGTGTTTCAAGCAATATCAAAACAAAGACCGCCGTTTCCGGCGTAATTTGACGCGCTGGATGCGATAAAACAAGTTTTAGGTCGCTAGCATGTATAGAAAAAAAGTTACCAACCGATATCTGAAAAACAAACAAACGGACTTCGACTTCGTGTTTCAAGCAATATCAGAACAAAGACGACCGTTTCCGGCGTAATTTAACGCGCTGAATTCGATGAAACAAGTTTTAGGTCGCTAGCATGTATAGAAAAAAAGTTACTAACCGATATCTGAAAAACGAACAAACGGACTCCGACTTCGTCTATCGAGCAATATCAAAACAAAGACGGCCGTTTCCGGCGTAATTTGACGCGCTGAATGCGATGAAACAAGGTTCAGGTCGCTAGCATGTATAGAAAAAAAGTTACTCACCGATATCCACGAAACAAACGAACGGAATTCGACTTCGTGTTTTGAGCAATATCAAAACAAAGACGACCGTTTCCGGCGTAATTTAACGCGCCGAATGCGACGAAACAAGTTTTAGGTCGCTAGCATGTATAGAAAAAAAGTTACCAACCGATATCTGAAAAACAAACAAACGGACTTCGACTTTGTGTTTCAAGCAATATCAAAACAAAGACCGCCGTTTCCGGCGTAATTTGACGCGCTGAATGCGATAAAACAGGTTTTAGGTCGCTAGCATGTATAGAAAAAAAGTTACTCACCGATATCCACGAAACAAACAAACGGAATTCGACTCCGTGTTTTGAGCAATATCAAAACAGAGACGGCCGTTTCCGGCGTAATTTGACGCGCTGAATGCGATAAAACAAGTTTCAGGTCGCTTGCATGTATAGAAAAAAAGTTACTCACCGATATCCACGAAACAAACGAACGGAATTTGACTTCGTGTTTTGAGCAATATCAAAACAAAGACGACCGTTTCCGGCGTAATTTGACGCGCTGAATGCGATAAAACAAGTTTTAGGTCGCTAGCATGTATAGAAAAAAAGTTACCAACCGATATCTGAAAAACAAACAAACGGACTCCGACTTCGTCTATCGAGCAATATCAAAACAAAGACGGCCGTTTCCGGCGTAATTTGACGCGCTGAATGCGATGAAACAAGTTTTAGGTCGCTAGCATGTATAGAAAAAAAGTTACTCACCGATATCCACGAAACAAACGAACGGAATTCGACTTCGTGTTTTGAGCAATATCAAAACAAAGACGACCGTTTCCGGCGTGATTTAACGCGCTGAATGCGATGAAACAAGTTTTAGGTCGCTAGCATGTATAGAAAATAAGTTACTCACCGATATCCACGAAACAAACGAACGGAATTCGACTTCGTGTTTTGAGCAATATCAAAACAAAGACGACCGGTTGCGGCGTGATTTGACGCGCTGAATGCGATAAAACAAGTTTCAGGTCGCTAGCATGTATAGAAAAAAAGTTACTCACCGATATCCACGAAAAAAACAAACGGAATTCGACTCCGTGTTTTGAGCAATATTAGAACAAAGACGACCGTTTCCGGCGTAATTTGACGCGCTGATTGCGATGAAACAAGTTTTAGGTCGCTAGCATGTATAGAAAAAAAGTTACTAACCGATATCTGAAAAACAAACAAACGGACTTCGACTTCGTCTATCGAGCAATATCAAAACAAAGACGGCCGTTTCCGGCGTAATTTGACGCGCTGAATGCGATGAAACAAGTTGCAGGTCGCTAGCATGTATAGAAAAAAAGTTACTCACCGATATCCACGAAACAAACGAACGGAATTCGACTTCGTGTTTTGAGCAATATCAGAACAAAGACGACCGTTTCCGGCGTAATTTGACGCGCTGAATGCGATAAAACAAGTTTTAGGTCGCTAGCATGTATAGAAAAAAAGTTACTAACCGATATCTGAAAAACAAACAAACGGACTCCGACTTCGTCTATCGAGCAATATCAAAACAAAGACGGCCGTTTCCGGCGTAATTTGACGCGCTGAATGCGATGAAACAAGTTTCAGGTCGCTAGCATGTATAGAAAAAAAGTTACTCACCGATATCCACGAAACAAACGAACGGAATTCGACTTCGTGTTTTGAGCAATATCAAAACAAAGACGACCGTTTCCGGCGTAATTTAACGCGCTGAATGCGATGAAACAAGTTTTAGGTCGCTAGCATGTATAGAAAAAAAGTTACTAACCGATATCTGAAAAACAAACAAACGGACTCCGACTTCGTCTATCGAGCAATATCAAAACAAAGACGGCCGTTTCCGGCGTAATTTGACGCGCTGAATGCGATGAAACAAGTTTCAGGTCGCTAGCATGTATAGAAAAAAAGTTACTCACCGATATCCACGAAACAAACGAACGGAATTCGACTTCGTGTTTTGAGCAATATCAAAACAAAGACGACCGTTTCCGGCGTAATTTAACGCGCCGAATGCGACGAAACAAGTTTTAGGTCGCTAGCATGTATAGAAAAAAAGTTACCAACCGATATCTGAAAAACAAACAAACGGACTTCGACTTTGTGTTTCAAGCAATATCAAAACAAAGACCGCCGTTTCCGGCGTAATTTGACGCGCTGAATGCGATAAAACAGGTTTTAGGTCGCTAGCATGTATAGAAAAAAAGTTACTCACCGATATCCACGAAACAAACAAACGGAATTCGACTCCGTGTTTTGAGCAATATCAAAACAGAGACGGCCGTTTCCGGCGTAATTTGACGCGCTGAATGCGATAAAACAAGTTTCAGGTCGCTTGCATGTATAGAAAAAAAGTTACTCACCGATATCCACGAAACAAACGAACGGAATTCGACTTCGTGTTTTGAGCAATATCAAAACAAAGACGACCGTTTCCGGCGTAATTTGACGCGCTGAATGCGATAAAACAAGTTTTAGGTCGCTAGCATGTATAGAAAAAAAGTTACCAACCGATATCTGAAAAACAAACAAACGGACTCCGACTTCGTCTATCGAGCAATATCAAAACAAAGACGGCCGTTTCCGGCGTAATTTGACGCGCTGAATGCGATGAAACAAGTTTTAGGTCGCTAGCATGTATAGAAAAAAAGTTACTCACCGATATCCACGAAACAAACGAACGGAATTCGACTTCGTGTTTTGAGCAATATCAAAACAAAGACGACCGTTTCCGGCGTGATTTAACGCGCTGAATGCGATGAAACAAGTTTTAGGTCGCTAGCATGTATAGAAAAAAAGTTACTAACCGATATCTGAAAAACAAACAAACGGACTCCGACTTCGTCTATCGAGCAATATCAAAACAAAGACGGCCGTTTCCGGCGTAATTTGACGCGCTGAATGCGATGAAACAAGTTTCAGGTCGCTAGCATGTATAGAAAAAAAGTTACTCACCGATATCCACGAAACAAACGAACGGAATTCGACTTCGTGTTTTGAGCAATATCAAAACAAAGACGACCGTTTCCGGCGTAATTTAACGCGCTGAATGCGATGAAACAAGTTTTAGGTCGCTAGCATGTATAGAAAAAAAGTTACCAACCGATATCTGAAAAACAAACAAACGGGCTTCGACTTCGTGTTTCAAGCAATATCAAAACAAAGACCGCCGTTTCCGGCGTAATTTGACGCGCTGAATGCGATAAAACAAGTTTTAGGTCGCTAGCATGTATAGAAAAAAAGTTACCAACCGATATCTGAAAAACAAACAAACGGAATTCGACTCCGTGTTTTGAGCAATATCAAAACAGAGACGGCCGTTTCCGGCGTAATTTGACGCGCTGAATGCGATAAAACAAGTTTCAGGTCGCTTGCATGTATAGAAAAAAAGTTACTCACCGATATCCACGAAACAAACGAACGGAATTCGACTTCGTGTTTTGAGCAATATCAAAACAAAGACGACCGTTTCCGGCGTAATTTGACGCGCTGAATGCGATGAAACAAGTTTCAGGTCGCTAGCATGTATAGAAAAAAAGTTACTCACCGATATCCACGAAACAAACGAACGGAATTCGACTTCGTGTTTTGAGCAATATCAAAACAAAGACGACCGTTTCCGGCGTAATTTAACGCGCTGAATGCGATGAAACAAGTTTTAGGTCGCTAGCATGTATAGAAAAAAAGTTACTAACCGATATCTGAAAAACAAACAAACGGACTCCGACTTCGTCTATCGAGCAATATCAAAACAAAGACGGCCGTTTCCGGCGTAATTTGACGCGCTGAATGCGATGAAACAAGTTTCAGGTCGCTAGCATGTATAGAAAAAAAGTTACTTACCGATATCCACGAAACAAACGAACGGAATTCGACTTCGTGTTTTGAGCAATATCAAAACAAAGACGACCGTTTCCGGCGTAATTTGATGCGCTGAATGCAATGAAACAAGTTTTAGGTCGCTAGCATGTATAGAAAAAAAGTTACCAACCGATATCTGAAAAACAAACAAACGGACTTCGACTTCGTGTTTCAAGCAATATCAAAACAAAGACCGCCGTTTCCGGCGTAATTTGACGCGCTGGATGCGATAAAACAAGTTTTAGGTCGCTAGCATGTATAGAAAAAAAGTTACCAACCGATATCTGAAAAACAAACAAACGGACTTCGACTTCGTGTTTCAAGCAATATCAGAACAAAGACGACCGTTTCCGGCGTAATTTGACGCGCTGAATTCGATGAAACAAGTTTTAGGTCGCTAGCATGTATAGAAAAAAAGTTACTAACCGATATCTGAAAAACGAACAAACGGACTCCGACTTCGTCTATCGAGCAATATCAAAACAAAGACGGCCGTTTCCGGCGTAATTTGACGCGCTGAATGCGATGAAACAAGGTTCAGGTCGCTAGCATGTATAGAAAAAAAGTTACTCACCGATATCCACGAAACAAACGAACGGAATTCGACTTCGTGTTTTGAGCAATATCAAAACAAAGACGACCGTTTCCGGCGTAATTTAACGCGCCGAATGCGACGAAACAAGTTTTAGGTCGCTAGCATGTATAGAAAAAAAGTTACCAACCGATATCTGAAAAACAAACAAACGGACTTCGACTTTGTGTTTCAAGCAATATCAAAACAAAGACCGCCGTTTCCGGCGTAATTTGACGCGCTGAATGCGATAAAACAGGTTTTAGGTCGCTAGCATGTATAGAAAAAAAGTTACTCACCGATATCCACGAAACAAACAAACGGAATTCGACTCCGTGTTTTGAGCAATATCAAAACAGAGACGGCCGTTTCCGGCGTAATTTGACGCGCTGAATGCGATAAAACAAGTTTCAGGTCGCTTGCATGTATAGAAAAAAAGTTACTCACCGATATCCACGAAACAAACGAACGGAATTCGACTTCGTGTTTTGAGCAATATCAAAACAAAGACGACCGTTTCCGGCGTAATTTGACGCGCTGAATGCGATAAAACAAGTTTTAGGTCGCTAGCATGTATAGAAAAAAAGTTACCAACCGATATCTGAAAAACAAACAAACGGACTCCGACTTCGTCTATCGAGCAATATCAAAACAAAGACGGCCGTTTCCGGCGTAATTTGACGCGCTGAATGCGATGAAACAAGTTTTAGGTCGCTAGCATGTATAGAAAAAAAGTTACTCACCGATATCCACGAAACAAACGAACGGAATTCGACTTCGTGTTTTGAGCAATATCAAAACAAAGACGACCGTTTCCGGCGTGATTTAACGCGCTGAATGCGATGAAACAAGTTTTAGGTCGCTAGCATGTATAGAAAATAAGTTACTCACCGATATCCACGAAACAAACGAACGGAATTCGACTTCGTGTTTTGAGCAATATCAAAACAAAGACGACCGGTTGCGGCGTGATTTGACGCGCTGAATGCGATAAAACAAGTTTCAGGTCGCTAGCATGTATAGAAAAAAAGTTACTCACCGATATCCACGAAAAAAACAAACGGAATTCGACTCCGTGTTTTGAGCAATATTAGAACAAAGACGACCGTTTCCGGCGTAATTTGACGCGCTGATTGCGATGAAACAAGTTTTAGGTCGCTAGCATGTATAGAAAAAAAGTTACTAACCGATATCTGAAAAACAAACAAACGGACTTCGACTTCGTCTATCGAGCAATATCAAAACAAAGACGGCCGTTTCCGGCGTAATTTGACGCGCTGAATGCGATGAAACAAGTTGCAGGTCGCTAGCATGTATAGAAAAAAAGTTACTCACCGATATCCACGAAACAAACGAACGGAATTCGACTTCGTGTTTTGAGCAATATCAGAACAAAGACGACCGTTTCCGGCGTAATTTGACGCGCTGAATGCGATAAAACAAGTTTCAGGTCGCTAGCATGTATAGAAAAAAAGTTACCAACCGATATCTGAAAAACAAACAAACGGACTTCGACTTCGTGTTTCAAGCAATATCAGAACAAAGACGACCGTTTCCGGCGTAATTTGACGCGCTGAATTCGATGAAACAAGTTTTAGGTCGCTAGCATGTATAGAAAAAAAGTTACTAACCGATATCTGAAAAACAAACAAACGGACTCCGACTTCGTCTATCGAGCAATATCAAAACAAAGACGGCCGTTTCCGGCGTAATTTGACGCGCTGAATGCGATGAAACAAGTTTCAGGTCGCTAGCATGTATAGAAAAAAAGTTACTCACCGATATCCACGAAACAAACGAACGGAATTCGACTTCGTGTTTTGAGCAATATCAAAACAAAGACGACCGTTTCCGGCGTAATTTAACGCGCTGAATGCGATGAAACAAGTTTTAGGTCGCTAGCATGTATAGAAAAAAAGTTACTAACCGATATCTGAAAAACAAACAAACGGACTCCGACTTCGTCTATCGAGCAATATCAAAACAAAGACGGCCGTTTCCGGCGTAATTTGACGCGCTGAATGCGATGAAACAAGTTTCAGGTCGCAAGCATGTATAGAAAAAAAGTTACTCACCGATATCCACGAAACAAACGAACGGAATTCGACTTCGTGTTTTGAGCAATATCAAAACAAAGACGACCGTTTCCGGCGTAATTTAACGCGCTGAATGCGATGAAACAAGTTTTAGGTCGCTAGCATGTATAGAAAAAAAGTTACCAACCGATATCTGAAAAACAAACAAACGGACTTCGACTTCGTGTTTCAAGCAATATCAAAACAAAGACCGCCGTTTCCGGCGTAATTTGACGCGCTGAATGCGATAAAACAGGTTTTAGGTCGCTAGCATGTATAGAAAAAAAGTTACTCACCGATATCCACGAAACAAACGAACGGAATTCGACTTCGTGTTTTGAGCAATATCAAAACAAAGACGACCGTTTCCGGCGTAATTTAACGCGCTGAATGCGATGAAACAAGTTTTAGGTCGCTAGCATGTATAGAAAAAAAGTTACCAACCGATATCTGAAAAACAAACAAACGGACTTCGACTTTGTGTTTCAAGCAATATCAAAACAAAGACCGCCGTTTCCGGCGTAATTTGACGCGCTGAATGCGATAAAACAGGTTTTAGGTCGCTAGCATGTATAGAAAAAAAGTTACTCACCGATATCCACGAAACAAACAAACGGAATTCGACTCCGTGTTTTGAGCAATATCAAAACAGAGACGGCCGTTTCCGGCGTAATTTGACGCGCTGAATGCGATAAAACAAGTTTCAGGTCGCTTGCATGTATAGAAAAAAAGTTACTCACCGATATCCACGAAACAAACGAACGGAATTCGACTTCGTGTTTTGAGCAATATCAAAACAAAGACGACCGTTTCCGGCGTAATTTGACGCGCTGAATGCGATAAAACAAGTTTTAGGTCGCTAGCATGTATAGAAAAAAAGTTACCAACCGATATCTGAAAAACAAACAAACGGACTCCGACTTCGTCTATCGAGCAATATCAAAACAAAGACGGCCGTTTCCGGCGTAATTTGACGCGCTGAATGCGATGAAACAAGTTTTAGGTCGCTAGCATGTATAGAAAAAAAGTTACTCACCGATATCCACGAAACAAACGAACGGAATTCGACTTCGTGTTTTGAGCAATATCAAAACAAAGACGACCGTTTCCGGCGTGATTTAACGCGCTGAATGCGATGAAACAAGTTTTAGGTCGCTAGCATGTATAGAAAATAAGTTACTCACCGATATCCACGAAACAAACGAACGGAATTCGACTTCGTGTTTTGAGCAATATCAAAACAAAGACGACCGGTTGCGGCGTGATTTGACGCGCTGAATGCGATAAAACAAGTTTCAGGTCGCTAGCATGTATAGAAAAAAAGTTACTCACCGATATCCACGAAAAAAACAAACGGAATTCGACTCCGTGTTTTGAGCAATATTAGAACAAAGACGACCGTTTCCGGCGTAATTTGACGCGCTGATTGCGATGAAACAAGTTTTAGGTCGCTAGCATGTATAGAAAAAAAGTTACTAACCGATATCTGAAAAACAAACAAACGGACTTCGACTTCGTCTATCGAGCAATATCAAAACAAAGACGGCCGTTTCCGGCGTAATTTGACGCGCTGAATGCGATGAAACAAGTTGCAGGTCGCTAGCATGTATAGAAAAAAAGTTACTCACCGATATCCACGAAACAAACGAACGGAATTCGACTTCGTGTTTTGAGCAATATCAGAACAAAGACGACCGTTTCCGGCGTAATTTGACGCGCTGAATGCGATAAAACAAGTTTCAGGTCGCTAGCATGTATAGAAAAAAAGTTACCAACCGATATCTGAAAAACAAACAAACGGACTTCGACTTCGTGTTTCAAGCAATATCAGAACAAAGACGACCGTTTCCGGCGTAATTTGACGCGCTGAATTCGATGAAACAAGTTTTAGGTCGCTAGCATGTATAGAAAAAAAGTTACTAACCGATATCTGAAAAACAAACAAACGGACTCCGACTTCGTCTATCGAGCAATATCAAAACAAAGACGGCCGTTTCCGGCGTAATTTGACGCGCTGAATGCGATGAAACAAGTTTCAGGTCGCTAGCATGTATAGAAAAAAAGTTACTCACCGATATCCACGAAACAAACGAACGGAATTCGACTTCGTGTTTTGAGCAATATCAAAACAAAGACGACCGTTTCCGGCGTAATTTAACGCGCTGAATGCGATGAAACAAGTTTTAGGTCGCTAGCATGTATAGAAAAAAAGTTACTAACCGATATCTGAAAAACAAACAAACGGACTCCGACTTCGTCTATCGAGCAATATCAAAACAAAGACGGCCGTTTCCGGCGTAATTTGACGCGCTGAATGCGATGAAACAAGTTTCAGGTCGCTAGCATGTATAGAAAAAAAGTTACTCACCGATATCCACGAAACAAACGAACGGAATTCGACTTCGTGTTTTGAGCAATATCAAAACAAAGACGACCGTTTCCGGCGTAATTTAACGCGCTGAATGCGATGAAACAAGTTTTAGGTCGCTAGCATGTATAGAAAAAAAGTTACCAACCGATATCTGAAAAACAAACAAACGGACTTCGACTTCGTGTTTCAAGCAATATCAAAACAAAGACCGCCGTTTCCGGCGTAATTTGACGCGCTGAATGCGATAAAACAAGTTTTAGGTCGCTAGCATGTATAGAAAAAAAGTTACCAACCGATATCTGAAAAACAAACAAACGGAATTCGACTCCGTGTTTTGAGCAATATCAAAACAGAGACGGCCGTTTCCGGCGTAATTTGACGCGCTGAATGCGATAAAACAAGTTTCAGGTCGCTTGCATGTATAGAAAAAAAGTTACTCACCGATATCCACGAAACAAACGAACGGAATTCGACTTCGTGTTTTGAGCAATATCAAAACAAAGACGACCGTTTCCGGCGTAATTTGACGCGCTGAATGCGATGAAACAAGTTTCAGGTCGCTAGCATGTATAGAAAAAAAGTTACTCACCGATATCCACGAAACAAACGAACGGAATTCGACTTCGTGTTTTGAGCAATATCAAAACAGAGACGACCGTTTCCGGCGTAATTTAACGCGCTGAATGCGATAAAACAAGTTTCAGGTCGCTAGCATGTATAGAAAAAAAGTTACCAACCGATATCTGAAAAACAAACAAACGGACTTCGACTTCGTGTTTCAAGCAATATCAGAACAAAGACGACCGTTTCCGGCGTAATTTGACGCGCTGAATTCGATGAAACAAGTTTTAGGTCGCTAGCATGTATAGAAAAAAAGTTACTAACCGATATCTGAAAAACAAACAAACGGACTCCGACTTCGTCTATCGAGCAATATCAAAACAAAGACGGCCGTTTCCGGCGTAATTTGACGCGCTGAATGCGATGAAACAAGTTTCAGGTCGCTAGCATGTATAGAAAAAAAGTTACTCACCGATATCCACGAAACAAACGAACGGAATTCGACTTCGTGTTTTGAGCAATATCAAAACAAAGACGACCGTTTCCGGCGTAATTTAACGCGCTGAATGCGATGAAACAAGTTTTAGGTCGCTAGCATGTATAGAAAAAAAGTTACCAACCGATATCTGAAAAACAAACAAACGGACTTCGACTTCGTGTTTCAAGCAATATCAAAACAAAGACCGCCGTTTCCGGCGTAATTTGACGCGCTGAATGCGATAAAACAAGTTTTAGGTCGCTAGCATGTATAGAAAAAAAGTTACCAACCGATATCTGAAAAACAAACAAACGGAATTCGACTCCGTGTTTTGAGCAATATCAAAACAGAGACGGCCGTTTCCGGCGTAATTTGACGCGCTGAATGCGATAAAACAAGTTTCAGGTCGCTTGCATGTATAGAAAAAAAGTTACTCACCGATATCCACGAAACAAACGAACGGAATTCGACTTCGTGTTTTGAGCAATATCAAAACAAAGACGACCGTTTCCGGCGTAATTTGACGCGCTGAATGCGATGAAACAAGTTTCAGGTCGCTAGCATGTATAGAAAAAAAGTTACTCACCGATATCCACGAAACAAACGAACGGAATTCGACTTCGTGTTTTGAGCAATATCAAAACAAAGACGACCGTTTCCGGCGTAATTTAACGCGCTGAATGCGATAAAACAAGTTTCAGGTCGCTAGCATGTATAGAAAAAAAGTTACCAACCGATATCTGAAAAACAAACAAACGGACTTCGACTTCGTGTTTCAAGCAATATCAGAACAAAGACGACCGTTTCCGGCGTAATTTGACGCGCTGAATTCGATGAAACAAGTTTTAGGTCGCTAGCATGTATAGAAAAAAAGTTACTAACCGATATCTGAAAAACAAACAAACGGACTCCGACTTCGTCTATCGAGCAATATCAAAACAAAGACGGCCGTTTCCGGCGTAATTTGACGCGCTGAATGCGATGAAACAAGTTTCAGGTCGCTAGCATGTATAGAAAAAAAGTTACTCACCGATATCCACGAAACAAACGAACGGAATTCGACTTCGTGTTTTGAGCAATATCAAAACAAAGACGACCGTTTCCGGCGTAATTTAACGCGCTGAATGCGATGAAACAAGTTTTAGGTCGCTAGCATGTATAGAAAAAAAGTTACCAACCGATATCTGAAAAACAAACAAACGGACTTCGACTTCGTGTTTCAAGCAATATCAAAACAAAGACCGCCGTTTCCGGCGTAATTTGACGCGCTGAATGCGATAAAACAAGTTTTAGGTCGCTAGCATGTATAGAAAAAAAGTTACCAACCGATATCTGAAAAACAAACAAACGGAATTCGACTCCGTGTTTTGAGCAATATCAAAACAGAGACGGCCGTTTCCGGCGTAATTTGACGCGCTGAATGCGATAAAACAAGTTTCAGGTCGCTTGCATGTATAGAAAAAAAGTTACTCACCGATATCCACGAAACAAACGAACGGAATTCGACTTCGTGTTTTGAGCAATATCAAAACAAAGACGACCGTTTCCGGCGTAATTTGACGCGCTGAATGCGATGAAACAAGTTTTAGGTCGCTCGCATGTATATAAAAAAAGTTACCAACCGATATCTGAAAAACAAACAAACGGACTCCGACTTCGTCTATCGAGCAATATCAAAACAAAGACGGCCGTTTCCGGCGTAATTTGACGCGCTGAATGCGATGAAACAAGTTTTAGGTCGCTAGCATGTATGGAAAAAAAGTTACTCACCGATATCCACGAAACAAACGAACGGAATTCGACTTCGTGTTTTGAGCAATATCAAAACAAAGACGACCGTTTCCGGCGTAATTTGACGCGCTGATTGCGATGAAACAAGTTTCAGGTCGCTAGCATGTATAGAAAAATAGTTACTCACCGATATCCACGAAAAAAACAAACGGAATTCGACTCCGTGTTTTGAGCAATATCAGAACAAAGACGACCGTTTCCGGCGTAATTTGACGCGCTGATTGCAATGAAACAAGTTTTAGGTCGCTAGCATGTATAGAAAAAAAGTTACTAACCGATATCTGAAAAACAAACAAACGGACTCCGACTTCGTCTATCGAGCAATATCAAAACAAAGACGGCCGTTTCCGGCGTAATTTGACGCGCTGAATGCGATGAACTAAGTTTGAGGTCGCTAGCATGTATAGAAAAAAAGTTACTCACCGATATCCAAGAAGCAAACGAACGAAATTCGACTTCGTGTTTTGAGCAATATCAGAACAAAGACGACCGTTTCCGGCGTAATTTGACGCGCTGATTGCGATGAAACAAGTTTTAGGTTGCTAGCATGTATAGAAAAATAGTTACCAACCGATGTCTGGAAAACAAACAAACGGACTTCGACTTCGTGTTTCAAGCAATATCAAAACAAAGACCGCCGTTTCCGGCGTAATTTGACGCGCTGGATGCGATAAAACAAGTTTTAGGTCGCTAGCATGTATAGAAAAAAAGTTACCAACCGATATCTGAAAAACAAACAAACGGACTTCGACTTCGTGTTTCAAGCAATATCAGAACAAAGACGGCCGTTTCCGGCGTAATTTGACGCGCTGAATGCGATGAAACAAGTTTTAGGTCGCTAGCATGTATAGAAAAAAAGTTACTCACCGATATCCACGAAACAAACGAACGGAATTCGACTTCGTCTATCGAGCAATATCAAAACAAAGACGGCCGTTTCCGGCGTAATTTGACGCGCTGAATGCGATGAACTAAGTTTGAGGTCGCTAGCATGTATAGAAAAAAAGTTACTCACCGATATCCACGAAACAAACGAACGAAATTCGACTTCGTGTTTTGAGCAATATCAGAACAAAGACGACCGTTTCCGGCGTAATTTGACGCGCTGATTGCGATGAAACAAGTTTTAGGTCGCTAGCATGTATAGAAAAATAGTTACCAACCGATGTCTGGAAAACAAACAAACGGACTTCGACTTCGTGTTTCAAGCAATATCAAAACAAAGACCGCCGTTTCCGGCGTAATTTGACGCGCTGGATGCGATAAAACAAGTTTTAGGTCGCTAGCATGTATAGAAAAAAAGTTACCAACCGATATCTGAAAAACAAACAAACGGACTTTGACTTCGTGTTTCAAGCAATATCAGAACAAAGACGACCGTCTCCGGCGTAATTTGACGCGCTGAATTCGATGAAACAAGTTTTAGGTCGCTAGCATGTATAGAAAAAAAATTACTAACCGATATCTGAAAAACAAACAAACGGACTCCGACTTCGTCCATCGAGCAATATCAAAACAAAGACGGCCGTTTCCGGCGTAATTTGACGCGCTGAATGCGATGAAACAAGGTTCAGGTCGCTAGCATGTATAGAAAAAAAGTTACTCACCGATATCCACGAAACAAACGAACGAAATTCGACTTCGTGTTTTGAGCAATATCAGAACAAAGACGACCGTTTCCGGCGTAATTTGACGCGCTGATTGCGATGAAACAAGTTTTAGGTCGCTAGCATGTATAGAAAAATAGTTACCAACCGATGTCTGGAAAACAAACAAACGGACTTCGACTTCGTGTTTCAAGCAATATCAAAACAAAGACCGCCGTTTCCGGCGTAATTTGACGCGCTGGATGCGATAAAACAAGTTTTAGGTCGCTAGCATGTATAGAAAAAAAGTTACCAACCGATATCTGAAAAACAAACAAACGGACTTTGACTTCGTGTTTCAAGCAATATCAGAACAAAGACGACCGTCTCCGGCGTAATTTGACGCGCTGAATTCGATGAAACAAGTTTTAGGTCGCTAGCATGTATAGAAAAAAAATTACTAACCGATATCTGAAAAACAAACAAACGGACTCCGACTTCGTCCATCGAGCAATATCAAAACAAAGACGGCCGTTTCCGGCGTAATTTGACGCGCTGAATGCGATGAAACAAGGTTCAGGTCGCTAGCATGTATAGAAAAAAAGTTACTCACCGATATCCACGAAACAAACGAACGGAATTCGACTTCGTGTTTTGAGCAATATCAAAACAAAGATGACCGTTTCCGGCGTAATTCAACGCGCTGAATGCGATGAAACAAGTTTTAGGTCGCTAGCATGTATAGAAAAAAAGTTACCAACCGATATCTGAAAAACAAACAAACGGACTTCGACTTCGTGTTTCAAGCAATATCAAAACAAAGACCGCCGTTTCCGGCGTAATTTGACGCGCTGAATGCGATAAAACAAGTTTTAGGTCGCTAGCATGTATAGAAAAAAAGTTACTCACCGATATCCACGAAACAAACAAACGGAATTCGACTCCGTGTTTTGAGCAATATCAAAACAGAGACGGCCGTTTCCGGCGTAATTTGACGCGCTGATTGCAATGAAACAAGTTTTAGGTCGCTAGCATGTATAGAAAAAAAGTTACTAACCGATATCTGAAAAACAAACAAACGGACTCCGACTTCGTCTATCGAGCAATATCAAAACAAAGACGGCCGTTTCCGGCGTAATTTGACGCGCTGAATGCGATGAACTAAGTTTGAGGTCGCTAGCATGTATAGAAAAAAAGTTACTCACCGATATCCACGAAGCAAACGAACGAAATTCGACTTCGTGTTTTGAGCAATATCAGAACAAAGACGACCGTTTCCGGCGTAATTTGACGCGCTGATTGCGATGAAACAAGTTTTAGGTTGCTAGCATGTATAGAAAAATAGTTACCAACCGATGTCTGGAAAACAAACAAACGGACTTCGACTTCGTGTTTCAAGCAATATCAAAACAAAGACCGCCGTTTCCGGCGTAATTTGACGCGCTGGATGCGATAAAACAAGTTTTAGGTCGCTAGCATGTATAGAAAAAAAGTTACCAACCGATATCTGAAAAACAAACAAACGGACTTCGACTTCGTGTTTCAAGCAATATCAGAACAAAGACGGCCGTTTCCGGCGTAATTTGACGCGCTGAATGCGATGAAACAAGTTTTAGGTCGCTAGCATGTATAGAAAAAAAGTTACTCACCGATATCCACGAAACAAACGAACGGAATTCGACTTCGTCTATCGAGCAATATCAAAACAAAGACGGCCGTTTCCGGCGTAATTTGACGCGCTGAATGCGATGAACTAAGTTTGAGGTCGCTAGCATGTATAGAAAAAAAGTTACTCACCGATATCCACGAAACAAACGAACGAAATTCGACTTCGTGTTTTGAGCAATATCAGAACAAAGACGACCGTTTCCGGCGTAATTTGACGCGCTGATTGCGATGAAACAAGTTTTAGGTCGCTAGCATGTATAGAAAAATAGTTACCAACCGATGTCTGGAAAACAAACAAACGGACTTCGACTTCGTGTTTCAAGCAATATCAAAACAAAGACCGCCGTTTCCGGCGTAATTTGACGCGCTGGATGCGATAAAACAAGTTTTAGGTCGCTAGCATGTATAGAAAAAAAGTTACCAACCGATATCTGAAAAACAAACAAACGGACTTTGACTTCGTGTTTCAAGCAATATCAGAACAAAGACGACCGTCTCCGGCGTAATTTGACGCGCTGAATTCGATGAAACAAGTTTTAGGTCGCTAGCATGTATAGAAAAAAAATTACTAACCGATATCTGAAAAACAAACAAACGGACTCCGACTTCGTCCATCGAGCAATATCAAAACAAAGACGGCCGTTTCCGGCGTAATTTGACGCGCTGAATGCGATGAAACAAGGTTCAGGTCGCTAGCATGTATAGAAAAAAAGTTACTCACCGATATCCACGAAACAAACGAACGAAATTCGACTTCGTGTTTTGAGCAATATCAGAACAAAGACGACCGTTTCCGGCGTAATTTGACGCGCTGATTGCGATGAAACAAGTTTTAGGTCGCTAGCATGTATAGAAAAATAGTTACCAACCGATGTCTGGAAAACAAACAAACGGACTTCGACTTCGTGTTTCAAGCAATATCAAAACAAAGACCGCCGTTTCCGGCGTAATTTGACGCGCTGGATGCGATAAAACAAGTTTTAGGTCGCTAGCATGTATAGAAAAAAAGTTACCAACCGATATCTGAAAAACAAACAAACGGACTTTGACTTCGTGTTTCAAGCAATATCAGAACAAAGACGACCGTCTCCGGCGTAATTTGACGCGCTGAATTCGATGAAACAAGTTTTAGGTCGCTAGCATGTATAGAAAAAAAATTACTAACCGATATCTGAAAAACAAACAAACGGACTCCGACTTCGTCCATCGAGCAATATCAAAACAAAGACGGCCGTTTCCGGCGTAATTTGACGCGCTGAATGCGATGAAACAAGGTTCAGGTCGCTAGCATGTATAGAAAAAAAGTTACTCACCGATATCCACGAAACAAACGAACGGAATTCGACTTCGTGTTTTGAGCAATATCAAAACAAAGATGACCGTTTCCGGCGTAATTCAACGCGCTGAATGCGATGAAACAAGTTTTAGGTCGCTAGCATGTATAGAAAAAAAGTTACCAACCGATATCTGAAAAACAAACAAACGGACTTCGACTTCGTGTTTCAAGCAATATCAAAACAAAGACCGCCGTTTCCGGCGTAATTTGACGCGCTGAATGCGATAAAACAAGTTTTAGGTCGCTAGCATGTATAGAAAAAAAGTTACTCACCGATATCCACGAAACAAACAAACGGAATTCGACTCCGTGTTTTGAGCAATATCAAAACAGAGACGGCCGTTTCCGGCGTAATTTGACGCGCTGAATGCGATAAAACAAGTTTCAGGTCGCTTGCATGTATAGAAAAAAAGTTACTCACCGATATCCACGAAACAAACGAACGGAATTCGACTTCGTGTTTTGAGCAATATCAAAACAAAGACGACCGTTTCCGGCGTAATTTGACGCGCTGAATGCGATAAAACAAGTTTTAGGTCGCTAGCATGTATAGAAAAAAAGTTACCAACCGATATCTGAAAAACAAACAAACGGACTCCGACTTCGTCTATCGAGCAATATCAAAACAAAGACGGCCGTTTCCGGCGTAATTTGACGCGCTGAATGCGATGAAACAAGTTTTAGGTCGCTAGCATGTATAGAAAAAAAGTTACTCACCGATATCCACGAAACAAACGAACGGAATTCGACTTCGTGTTTTGAGCAATATCAAAACAAAGACGACCGTTTCCGGCGTAATTTGACGCGCTGGATGCGATGAAACAAGTTGCAGGTCGCTAGCATGTATAGAAAAAAAGTTACTCACCGATATCCACGAAACAAACAAACGGAATTCGACTCCGTGTTTTGAGCAATATCAAAACAGAGATGGCCGTTTCCGGCGTAATTTGACGCGCTGAATGCGATGAAACAAGTTTTAGGTCGCTAGCATGTATAGAAAAAAAGTTACCAACCGATATCTGAAAAACAAACAAACGGACTTCGACTTCGTGTATCAAGCAATATCAAAACAAAGACCGCCGTTTCCGGCGTAATTTGACGCGCTGAATGCGATAAAACAAGTTTTAGGTTGCTAGCATGTATAGAAAAAAAGTTACTCACCGATATCCACGAAACAAACGAACGGAATTCGACTTCGTGTTTTGAGCAATATCAAAACAAAGACGACCGTTTCCGGCGTAATTTGACGCGCTGAATGCGATAAAACAAGTTTTAGGTCGCTAGCATGTATGGAAAAAAAGTTACCAACCGATATCTGAAAAACAAACAAACGGACTCCGACTTCGTCTATCGAGCAATATCAAAACAAAGACGGCCGTTTCCGGCGTAATTTGACGCGCTGAATGCGATGAAACAAGTTTTAGGTCGCTAGCATGTATAGAAAAAAAGTTACTCACCGATATCCACGAAACAAACGAACGGAATTCGACTTCGTGTTTTGAGCAATATCAAAACAAAGACGACCGTTTTCGGCGTAATTTGACGCGCTGGATGCGATAAAACAAGTTTTAGGTCGCTAGCATGTATAGAAAAAAAGTTACTCACCGATATCCACGAAACAAACAAACGGAATTCGACTCCGTGTTTTGAGCAATATCAAGACAGAGATGGCCGTTTCCGGCGTAATTTGACGCGCTGAATGCGATGAAACAAGTTTTAGGTCGCTAGCATGTATAGAAAAAAAGTTACCAACCGATATCTGAAAAACAAACAAACGGACTTCGACTTCGTGTATCAAGCAATATCAAAACAAAGACCGCCGTTTCCGGCGTAATTTGACGCGCTGAATGCGATAAAACAAGTTTTAGGTCGCTAGCATGTATAGAAAAAAAGTTACTCACCGATATCCACGAAACAAACAAACGGAATTCGACTCCGTGTTTTGAGCAATATCAAAACAGAGACGGCCGTTTCCGGCGTAATTTGACGCGCTGAATGCGATAAAACAAGTTTCAGGTCGCTTGCATGTATAGAAAAAAAGTTACTCACCGATATCCACGAAACAAACGAACGGAATTCGACTTCGTGTTTTGAGCAATATCAAAACAAAGACGACCGTTTCCGGCGTAATTTGACGCGCTGAATGCGATAAAACAAGTTTTAGGTCGCTAGCATGTATAGAAAAAAAGTTACCAACCGATATCTGAAAAACAAACAAACGGACTCCGACTTCGTCTATCGAGCAATATCAAAACAAAGACGGCCGTTTCCGGCGTAATTTGACGCGCTGAATGCGATGAAACAAGTTTTAGGTCGCTAGCATGTATAGAAAAAAAGTTACTCACCGATATCCACGAAACAAACAAACGGAATTCGACTCCGTGTTTTGAGCAATATCAAAACAGAGATGGCCGTTTCCGGTGTAATTTGATGCGCTGAATGCGATGAAACAAGTTTTAGGTCGCTAGCATGTATAGAAAAAAAGTTATCAACCGATATCTGAAAAACAAACAAACGGACTCCGACTTCGTCTATCGAGCAATATCAAAACAAAGACGGCCGTTTCCGGCGTAATTTGATGCGCTGAATGCAATGAAACAAGTTTTAGGTCGCTAGCATGTATAGAAAAAAAGTTACCAACCGATATCTGAAAAACAAACAAACGGACTTCGACTTCGTGTTTCAAGCAATATCAAAACAAAGACCGCCGTTTCCGGCGTAATTTGTCGTGCTGGATGCGATAAAACAAGTTTTAGGTCGCTAGCATGTATAGAAAAAAAGTTACTAACCGATATCTGAACAACAAACAAACGGACTCCGACTTCGTCTATCGAGCAATATCAAAACAAAGACGGCCGTTTCCGGCGTAATTTGACGCGCTGAATGCGATGAAACAAGTTTCAGGTCGCTAGCATGTATAGAAAAAAAGTTACTCACCGATATCCACGAAACAAACGAACGGAATTCGACTTCGTGTTTTGAGCAATATCAAAACAAAGACGACCGTTTCCGGCGTAATTTGACGCGCTGAATGCGATAAAACAAGTTTTAGGTCGCTAGCATGTATAGAAAAAAAGTTACCAACCGATATCTGAAAAACAAACAAACGGACTCCGACTTCGTCTATCGAGCAATATCAAAACAAAGACGGCCGTTTCCGGCGTAATTTGACGCGCTGAATGCGATGAAACAAGTTTTAGGTCGCTAGCATGTATAGAAAAAAAGTTACTCACCGATATCCACGAAACAAACAAACGGAATTCGACTCCGTGTTTTGAGCAATATCAAAACAGAGATGGCCGTTTCCGGTGTAATTTGATGCGCTGAATGCGATGAAACAAGTTTTAGGTCGCTAGCATGTATAGAAAAAAAGTTATCAACCGATATCTGAAAAACAAACAAACGGACTCCGACTTCGTCTATCGAGCAATATCAAAACAAAGACGGCCGTTTCCGGCGTAATTTGATGCGCTGAATGCAATGAAACAAGTTTTAGGTCGCTAGCATGTATAGAAAAAAAGTTACCAACCGATATCTGAAAAACAAACAAACGGACTTCGACTTCGTGTTTCAAGCAATATCAAAACAAAGACCGCCGTTTCCGGCGTAATTTGTCGTGCTGGATGCGATAAAACAAGTTTTAGGTCGCTAGCATGTATAGAAAAAAAGTTACTAACCGATATCTGAACAACAAACAAACGGACTCCGACTTCGTCTATCGAGCAATATCAAAACAAAGACGGCCGTTTCCGGCGTAATTTGACGCGCTGAATGCGATGAAACAAGTTTCAGGTCGCTAGCATGTATAGAAAAAAAGTTACTCACCGATATCCACGAAACAAACGAACGGAATTCGACTTCGTGTTTTGAGCAATATCAAAACAAAGACGACGGTTTCCGGCGTAATTTGACGCGCTAAATGCGATGAAACAAGTTTTAGGTCGCTAGCATGTATAGAAAAAAAGTTACTCACCGATATCCACGAAACAAACGAACGGAATTCGACTCCGTGTTTTGAGCAATATCAAAACAGAGACGGACGTTTCCGGCGTAATTTGACGCGCTGAATGCGATAAAACAAGTTTCAGGTCGCTTGCATGTATAGAAAAAAAGTTACTCACCGATATCCACGAAACAAACGAACGGAATTCGACTTCGTGTTTTGAGCAATATCAAAACAAAGACGACCGTTTCCGGCGTAATTTGACGCGCTGAATGCGATGAAACAAGTTTTAGGTCGCTAGCATGTATAGAAAAAAAGTTACCAACCGATATCTGAAAAACAAACAAACGGACTCCGACTTCGTCTATCGAGCAATATCAAAACAAAGACGGCCGTTTGCGGCGTAATTTGACGCGCTGAATGCGATGAAACAAGTTTCAGGTCGCTAGCATGTATAGAAAAAAAGTTACTCACCGATATCCACGAAACAAACGAACGGAATTCGACTTCGTGTTTTGAGCAATATCAAAACAGAGACGGCCGTTTCCGGCGTAATTTGACGCGCTGAATGCGATAAAACAAGTTTCAGGTCGCTAGCATGTATAGAAAAGAAGTTACTCACCGATATCCACGAAACAAACGAACGGAATTCGACTTCGTGTTTTGAGCAATATCAAAACGAAGACGACCGTTTCCGGCGTAATTTGACGCGCTGAATGCGATGAAACAAGTTTTAGGTCGCTAGCATGTATAGAAAAAAGTTACCAACCGATATCTGAAAAACAAACAAACGGACTCCGACTTCGTCTATCGAGCAATATCAAAACAAAGACGGCCGTTTCCGGCGTAATTTGACGCGCTGAATGCGATGAAACAAGTTTCAGGTCGCTAGCATGTATAGAAAAAAAGTTACTCACCGATATCCACGAAACAAACGAACGGAATTCGACTTCGTGTTTTGAGCAATATCAAAACAGAGACGGCCGTTTCCGGCGTAATTTGACGCGCTGAATGCGATAAAACAAGTTTCAGGTCGTTAGCATGTATAGAAAAGAAGTTACTCACCGATATCCACGAAACAAACGAACGGAATTCGACTTCGTGTTTTGAGCAATATCAAAACGAAGACGACCGTTTCCGGCGTAATTTGACGCGCTGAATGCGATGAAACAAGTTTTAGGTCGCTAGCATGTATAGAAAAAAGTTACCAACCGATATCTGAAAAACAAACAAACGGACTCCGACTTCGTCTATCGAGCAATATCTAAACAAAGACGGCCGTTTCCGGCGTCATTTGACGCGCTAAATGCGATGAAACAAGTTTCAGGTCGCTAGCATGTATAAAAAAAAAGTTACTCACCGATATCTACGAAACAAACGAACGGAATTCGACTTCGTGTTTTGAGCAATATCAAAACAAAGACGACCGTTTCCGGCGTAATTTAACGCGCTGAATGCGATGAAACAAGTTTTAGGTCGCTAGCATGTATAGAAAAAAAGTTACCAACCGATATCTGAAAAACAAACAAACGGACTTCGACTTCGTGTTTCAAGCAATATCAAAACAAAGACCGCCGTTTCCGGCGTAATTTGACGCGCTGAATGCGATAAAACAAGTTTTAGGTCGCTAGCATGTATAGAAAAAAAGTTACTCACCGATATCCACGAAACAAACAAACGGAATTCGACTCCGTGTTTTGAGCAATATCAAAACAGAGACGGCCGTTTCCGGCGTAATTTGACGCGCTGAATGCGATAAAACAAGTTTCAGGTCGCTGGCATGTATAGAAAAAAAGTTACTCACCGATATCCACGAAACAAACGAACGGAATTCGACTTCGTGTTTTGAGCAATATCAAAACAAAGACGACCGTTTCCGGCGTAATTTGACGCGCTGAATGCGATGAAACAAGTTTTAGGTCGCTAGCATGTATAGAAAAAAAGTTACCAACCGATATCTGAAAAACAAACAAACGGACTCCGACTTCGTCTATCGAGCAATATCAAAACAAAGACGGCCGTTTCCGGCGTAATTTGACGCGCTGAATGCGATGAACTAAGTTTGAGGTCGCTAGCATGTATAGAAAAAAAGTTACTCACCGATATCCACGAAACAAACGAACGGAATTCGACTTCGTGTTTCCAGCAATATCAGAACAAAGACGACCGTTTCCCGCGTAATTTGACGGGCTGAATGCGATAAAACAAGTTTTAGGTCGCTAGCATGTATAGAAAAAAAGTTACTCACCGATATCCACGAAACAAACGAACGGACTTCGACTTCGTGTTTCGAGCAATATCAAAACAAAGACGGCCGTTTTCGGCGTAATTTGACGCGCTGAATGCGATGAAACAAGTTTTAGGTCGCTAGCATGTATAGAAAAAAAGTTACTAACCGATATCTGAAAAACAAACAAACGGACTCCGAATTCGTCTATCGAGCAATATCAAAACAAAGACGGCCGTTTCCGGCGTAATTTGACGCGCTAAATGCGATGAAACAAGTTTCAGGTCGCTAGCATGTATAGAAGAAAAGTTACTCACCGATATCCACGGAACAAACGAACGGAATTCGACTTCGTGTTTTGAGCAATATCAAAACAAAGACGGCCGTTTCCGGCGTAATTTGACGCGCTGAATGCGATGAAACAAGTTTCAGGTCGCTAGCATGTATAGAAAAAAAGTTACTCACCGATATCCACGAAACAAACGAACGAAATTCGACTTCGTGTTTTAAGCAATATCAAAACAAAGACGGTCGTTTTCGGCGTAATTTGACGCGCTGAATGCGATAAAACAAGTTTTAGGTCGCTAGCATGTATAGAAAAAAAGTTACTCACCGATATCCACGAAACAAACGAACGAAATTCGACTTCGTGTTTTGAGCAATATCAAAACAAAGACGGCCGTTTCCGGCGTAATTTGACGCGCTGAATGCGATAAAACAAGTTTCAGGTCGCTAGCATGTATAGAAAAAAAGTTACTCACCGATATCCACGGAACAAACGAACGGAATTCGACTTCGTGTTTTGAGCAATATCAAAACAAAGACGACCGTTTCCGGCGTAATTTGACGCGCTGAATGCGAGAAAACAAGTTTTAGGTCGCTAGCATGTATAGAAAAAAAGTTACTGACCGATATCTGTAAAACAAACAAACGGACTCCGACTTCGTCTATCGAGCAATATCAAAACAAAGACGGCCGTTTCCGGCGTAATTTGACGCGCTGAATGCGATGAAACAAGTTTCAGGTCGCTAGCATATATAGAAAGAAAATTACCAACCGATATCTGAAAAACAAACTAACGGAATTCGACTTCGTGTTTTGAGCAATATCAAAACAACGACGACCGTTTCCGGCGTAATTTGACGCGGTGAATGCGATAAAACAAGTTTTAGGTCGCTAGCATGTATAGAAAAGAAGTTACCAACCGATATCTGAAAAACAAACAAACGGACTTCGACTTCGTGTTTCGAGCAATATCAAAACAAAGACGGCCGTTTTCGGCGTAATTTGACGCGCTGAATGCGATGAAACAAGTTTTAGGTCGCTAGCATGTGTAGAAAAAAAGTTACCAAGCGATATCTGAAAAACAAACAAACGGACTCCGACTTCGTCTATCGAGCAATATCAAAACAAAGACGGCCGTTTCCGGCGTAATTTGACGCGCTGAATGCGATGAAACAAGTTCCAGGTCGCTAGCATGTAGAGAAAAAAAGTTACTCACCGATATCCACGGAACAAACGAACGGAATTCGACTTCGTGTTTTGAGCAATATCAAAACAAAGACGGCCGTTTCCGGCGTAATTTGACGCGCTGAATGCGATGAAACAAGTTTCAGGTCGCTAGCATATATAGAAAGAAAATTACCAACCGATATCTGAAAAACAAACTAACGGAATTCGACTTCGTGTTTTGAGCAATATCAAAACAACGACGACCGTTTCCGGCGTAATTTGACGCGGTGAATGCGATAAAACAAGTTTTAGGTCGCTAGCATATATAGAAAGAAAATTACCAACCGATATCTGAAAAACAAACTAACGGAATTCGACTTCGTGTTTTGAGCAATATCAAAACAACGACGACCGTTTCCGGCGTAATTTGACGCGGTGAATGCGATAAAACAAGTTTTAGGTCGCTAGCATGTAAAGAAAAGAAGTTACCAACCGATATCTGAAAAACAAACAAACGGACTTCGACTTCGTGTTTCGAGCAATATCAAAACAAAGACGGCCGTTTTCGGCGTAATTTGACGCGCTGAATGCGATGAAACAAGTTTTAGGTCGCTAGCATGTGTAGAAAAAAAGTTACCAAGCGATATCTGAAAAACAAACAAACGGACTCCGACTTCGTCTATCGAGCAATATCAAAACAAAGACGGCCGTTTCCGGCGTAATTTGACGCGCTGAATGCGATGAAACAAGTTCCAGGTCGCTAGCATGTAGAGAAAAAAAGTTACTCACCGATATCCACGGAACAAACGAACGGAATCCGACTTCGTGTTTTGAGCAATATCAAAACAAAGACGGCCGTTTTCGGCGTAATTTGACGCGCTGAATGCGATGAAACAAGTTTCAGGTCGCTAGCATGTATAGAAAAAAAGTTACTCACCGATATCCACGAAACAATCAAACGGAATTCGACTCCGTGTTTTGAGCAATATCAAAACAGAGACGGCCGTTTCCGGCGTAATTTGACGCGCTGAATGCGATAAAACAAGTTTCAGGTCGCTTGCATGTATAGAAAAAAAGTTACCAACCGATATCTGAAAAACAAACAAACGGACTTCGACTTCGTGTTTCAAGCAATATCAGAACAAAGACGACCGTTTCCGGAGTAATTTGACGCGCTGAATTCGATGAAACAAGTTTTAGGTCGCTAGCATGTATAGAAAAAAAGTTACTCACCGATATCCACGAAACAAACAAACGGAATTCGACTCCGTGTTTCGAGCAATATCAAAACAGAGACGGCCGTTTCCGGCGTAATTTGACGCGCTGAATGCGATAAAACAAGTTTCAGGTCGCTTGCATGTATAGAAAAAAAGTTACTCACCGATATCCACAAAACAAACGAACGGAATTCGACTTCGTGTTTTGAGCAATATCAAAACAAAGACGACCGTTTCCGGCGTAATTTGACGCGCTGAATGCGATAAAACAAGTTTTAGGTCGCTAGCATGTATAGAAAAAAAGTTACTAACCGATATCTGAAAAACAAACAAACGGACTCCGACTTCGTCTATCGAGCAATATCGAAACAAAGACGGCCGTTTCCGGCGTAATTTGACGCGCTGAATGCGATGAAACAAGTTTCAGGTCGCTAGCATGTATAGAAAAAAAGTTACTCACCGATATCCACGAAACAAACGAACGAAATTCGACTTCGTGTTTTGAGCAATATCAAAACAAAGACGACCGTTTCCGGCGTAATTATACGCGCTGAATGCGATGAAACAAGTTTTAGGTCGCTAGCATGTATAGAAAAAAAGTTACCAACCGATATCTGAAGAACAAACAAACGGACTTTGACTCCGTGTTTCAAGCAATATCAAAACAAAGACCGCCGTTTCCGGCGTAATTTGACGCGCTGGATGCGATAAAACAAGTTTTAGGTCGCTAGCATGTATAGAAAAAAAGTTACCAACCGATATCTGAAAAACAAACAAACGGACTTCGACTTCGTGTTTCAAGCAATATCAGAACAAAGACGACCGTTTCCGGCGTAATTTGACGCGCTGAATTCGATGAAACAAGTTTTAGGTCGCTAGCATGTATAGAAAAAAAGTTACTAACCGATATCTGAAAAACAAACAAACGGACTCCGACTTCGTCTATCGAGCAATATCAAAACAAAGACGGCCGTTTCCGGCGTAATTTGACGCGCTAAATGCGATGAAACAAGTTTCAGGTCGCTAGCATGTATAGAAGAAAAGTTACTCACCGATATCTGAAAAACAAACAAACGGACTCCGACTTCGTCTATCGAGCAATATCAAAACAAAGACGGCCGTTTCCGGCGTAATTTGACGCGCTAAATGCGATAAAACAAGTTTTAGGTCGCTAGCATGTATAGAAAAAAAGTTACCAACCGATATCTGAAAAACAAACAAACGGACTTCGACTTCGTGTTTCGAGCAATATCAAAACAAAGACGGCCGTTTCCGGCGTAATTTGACGCGCTGAATGCGATAAAACAAGTTTTAGGTCGCTAGCATGTATAGAAAAAAAGTTACTCACCGATATCCACGAAACAAACGAACGGAATTCGACTTCGTGTTTCCAGCAATATCAGAACAAAGACGACCGTTTCCCGCGTAATTTGACGGGCTGAATGCGATCAAACAAGTTTTAGGTCGCTAGCATGTATAGAAAAAAAGTTACTCACCGATATCCACGAAACAAACGAACGAAATTCGACTTCGTGTTTTGAGCAATATCAAAACAAAGACGACCGTTTCCGGCGTAATTAAACGCGCTGAATGCGATGAAACAAGTTTTAGGTCGCTAGCATGTATAGAAAAAAAGTTACCAACCGATATCTGAAGAACAAACAAACGGACTTTGACTCCGTGTTTCAAGCAATATCAAAACAAAGACCGCCGTTTCCGGCGTAATTTGACGCGCTGGATGCGATAAAACAAGTTTTAGGTCGCTAGCATGTATAGAAAAAAAGTTACCAACCGATATCTGAAAAACAAACAAACGGACTTCGACTTCGTGTTTCAAGCAATATCAGAACAAAGACGACCGTTTCCGGCGTAATTTGACGCGCTGAATTCGATGAAACAAGTTTTAGGTCGCTAGCATGTATAGAAAAAAAGTTACTAACCGATATCTGAAAAACAAACAAACGGACTCCGACTTCGTCTATCGAGCAATATCAAAACAAAGACGGCCGTTTCCGGCGTAATTTGACGCGCTGAATGCGATGAAACAAGTTTTAGGTCGCTAGCATGTATAGAAAAAAAGTTACCAACCGATATCTGAAAAACAAACAAACGGACTTCGACTTCGTGTTTCGAGCAATATCAAAACAAAGACGGCCGTTTCCGGCGTAATTTGACGCGCTGAATGCGATAAAACAAGTTTTAGGTCGCTAGCATGTATAGAAAAAAAGTTACTCACCGATATCCACGAAACAAACGAACGGAATTCGACTTCGTGTTTCCAGCAATATCAGAACAAAGACGACCGTTTCCCGCGTAATTTGACGGGCTGAATGCGATAAAACAAGTTTTAGGTCGCTAGCATGTATAGAAAAAAAGTTACTCACCGATATCCACGAAACAAACGAACGGACTTCGACTTCGTGTTTCGAGCAATATCAAAACAAAGACGGCCGTTTTCGGCGTAATTTGACGCGCTGAATGCGATGAAACAAGTTTTAGGTCGCTAGCATGTATAGAAAAAAAGTTACTAACCGATATCTGAAAAACAAACAAACGGACTCCGACTTCGTCTATCGAGCAATATCAAAACAAAGACGGCCGTTTCCGGCGTAATTTGACGCGCTAAATGCGATGAAACAAGTTTCAGGTCGCTAGCATGTATAGAAGAAAAGTTACTCACCGATATCCACGGAACAAACGAACGGAATTCGACTTCGTGTTTTGAGCAATATCAAAACAAAGACGGCCGTTTCCGGCGTAATTTGACGCGCTGAATGCGATGAAACAAGTTTCAGGTCGCTAGCATGTATAGAAAAAAAGTTACTCACCGATATCCACGAAACAAACGAACGAAATTCGACTTCGTGTTTTAAGCAATATCAGAACAAAGACGGTCGTTTTCGGCGTAATTTGACGCGCTGAATGCGATAAAACAAGTTTCAGGTCGCTAGCATGTATAGAAAAAAAGTTACTCACCGATATCCACGAAACAAACGAACGAAATTCGACTTCGTGTTTTGAGCAATATCAAAACAAAGACGGCCGTTTCCGGCGTAATTTGACGCGCTGAATGCGATGAAACAAGTTTCAGGTCGCTAGCATGTATAGAAAAAAAGTTACTCACCGATATCCACGGAACAAACGAACGGAATTCGACTTCGTGTTTTGAGCAATATCAAAACAAAGACGACCGTTTCCGGCGTAATTTGACGCGCTGAATGCGATAAAACAAGTTTTAGGTCGCTAGCATGTATAGAAAAAAAGTTACTGACCGATATCTGTAAAACAAACAAACGGACTCCGACTTCGTCTATCGAGCAATATCAAAACAAAGACGGCCGTTTCCGGCGTAATTTGACGCGCTGAATGCGATGAAACAAGTTTCAGGTCGCTAGCATATATAGAAAGAAAATTACCAACCGATATCTGAAAAACAAACTAACGGAATTCGACTTCGTGTTTTGAGCAATATCAAAACAACGACGACCGTTTCCGGCGTAATTTGACGCGGTGAATGCGATAAAACAAGTTTTAGGTCGCTAGCATGTATAGAAAAGAAGTTACCAACCGATATCTGAAAAACAAACAAACGGACTTCGACTTCGTGTTTCGAGCAATATCAAAACAAAGACGGCCGTTTTCGGCGTAATTTGACGCGCTGAATGCGATGAAACAAGTTTTAGGTCGCTAGCATGTGTAGAAAAAAAGTTACCAAGCGATATCTGAAAAACAAACAAACGGACTCCGACTTCGTCTATCGAGCAATATCAAAACAAAGACGGCCGTTTCCGGCGTAATTTGACGCGCTGAATGCGATGAAACAAGTTCCAGGTCGCTAGCATGTAGAGAAAAAAAGTTACTCACCGATATCCACGGAACAAACGAACGGAATTCGACTTCGTGTTTTGAGCAATATCAAAACAAAGACGGCCGTTTTCGGCGTAATTTGACGCGCTGAATGCGATGAAACAAGTTTCAGGTCGCTAGCATGTATAGAAAAAAAGTTACTCACCGATATCCACGAAACAAACAAACGGAATTCGACTCCGTGTTTTGAGCAATATCAAAACAGAGACGGCCGTTTCCGGCGTAATTTGACGCGCTGAATGCGATAAAACAAGTTTCAGGTCGCTTGCATGTATAGAAAAAAAGTTACCAACCGATATCTGAAAAACAAACAAACGGACTTCGACTTCGTGTTTCAAGCAATATCAGAACAAAGACGACCGTTTCCGGCGTAATTTGACGCGCTGAATTCGATGAAACAAGTTTTAGGTCGCTAGCATGTATAGAAAAAAAGTTACTAACCGATATCTGAAAAACAAACAAACGGACTCCGACTTCGTCTATCGAGCAATATCAAAACAAAGACGGCGTTTCCGGCGTAATTTGACGCGCTGAATGCGATGAAACAAGTTTTAGGTCGCTAGCATGTATAGAAAAAAAGTTACCAACCGATATTTGAAAAACAAACAAACGGACTTCGACTTCGTGTTTCGAGCAATATCAAAACAAAGACGGCCGTTTCCGGCGTAATTTGACGCGCTGAATGCGATAAAACAAGTTTTAGGTCGCTAGCATGTATAGAAAAAAAGTTACTCACCGATATCCACGAAACAAACGAACGGAATTCGACTTCGTGTTTCCAGCAATATCAGAACAAAGACGACCGTTTCCCGCGTAATTTGACGGGCTGAATGCGATAAAACAAGTTTTAGGTCGCTAGCATGTATAGAAAAAAAGTTACTCACCGATATCCACGAAACAAACGAACGGAATTCGACTTCGTGTTTTGAGCAATATCAAAACAAAGACGACCGGTTCCGGCGTAATTTGACGCGCTGAATGCGATAAAACAAGTTTGAGGTCGCTTGCATGTATAGAAAAAAAGTTACTAACCGATATCTGAAAAACAAACAAACGGACTTCGACTTCGTCTATCGAGCAATATCAAAACAAAGACGGCCGTTTCCGGCGTAATTTGACGCGCTGAATGCGATGAAACAAGTTTTAGGTCGCTAGCATGTATAGAAAAAAAGTTACTCACCGATATCCACGAAACAAACAAACGGAATTCGACTCCGTGTTTTGAGCAATATCAAAACAGAGATGGCCGTTTCCGGCGTGATTTGATGCGCTGAATGCGATGAAACAAGTTTTAGGTCGCTAGCATGTATAGAAAAAAAGTTATCAACCGATATCTGAAAAACAAACAAACGGACTCCGACTTCGTCTATCGAGCAGAATCAAAACAAAGACGGCCGTTTCCGGCGTAATTTGACGCGCTGAATGCGATAAAACAAGTTTTAGGTCGCTAGCATGTATAGAAAAAAAGTTACTCACCGATATCCACGAAACAAACAAACGGAATTCGACTCCGTGTTTTGAGCAATATCAGAACAAAGACGACCGTTTCCGGCGTAATTTGACGCGCTGAATGCGATGAAACAAGTTTTAGGTCGCTAGCATGTATAGAAAAAAAGTTACTAACCGATATCTGAAAAACAAACAAACGGACTCCGACTTCGTCTATCGAGCAGAATCAAAACAGAGACGGCCGTTTCCGGCGTAATTTGACGCGCTGAATGCGATAAAACAAGTTTCAGGTCGCTTGCATGTATAGAAAAAAAGTTACTCACCGATATCCACGAAACAAACAAACGGAATTCGACTCCGTGTTTTGAGCAATATCAGAACAAAGACGACCGTTTCCGGCGTAATTTGACGCGCTGAATGCGATGAAACAAGTTTTAGGTCGCTAGCATGTATAGAAAAAAAGTTACTAACCGATATCTGAAAAACAAACAAACGGACTCCGACTTCGTCTATCGAGCAGAATCAAAACAAAGACGGCCGTTTCCGGCGTAATTTGACGCGCTGAATGCGATAAAACAAGTTTTAGGTCGCTAGCATGTATAGAAAAAAAGTTACTCACCGATATCCACGAAACAAACAAACGGAATTCGACTCCGTGTTTTGAGCAATATCAGAACAAAGACGACCGTTTCCGGCGTAATTTGACGCGCTGAATGCGATGAAACAAGTTTTAGGTCGCTAGCATGTATAGAAAAAAAGTTACTAACCGATATCTGAAAAACAAACAAACGGACTCCGACTTCGTCTATCGAGCAATATCGAAACAAAGACGGCCGTTTCCGGCGTAATTTGACGCGCTGAATGCGATGAAACAAGTTTCAGGTCGCTAGCATGTATAGAAAAAAAGTTACTCACCGATATCCACGAAACAAACGAACGAAATTCGACTTCGTGTTTTGAGCAATATCAAAACAAAGACGACCGTTTCCGGCGTAATTAAACGCGCTGAATGCGATGAAACAAGTTTTAGGTCGCTAGCATGTATAGAAAAAAAGTTACTAACCGATATCTGAAGAACAAACAAACGGACTTTGACTCCGTGTTTCAAGCAATATCAAAACAAAGACCGCCGTTTCCGGCGTAATTTGACGCGCTGGATGCGATAAAACAAGTTTTAGGTCGCTAGCATGTATAGAAAAAAAGTTACCAACCGATATCTGAAAAACAAACAAACGGACTTCGACTTCGTGTTTCAAGCAATATCAGAACAAAGACGACCGTTTCCGGCGTAATTTGACGCGCTGAATTTGATGAAACAAGTTTTAGGTCGCTAGCATGTATAGAAAAAAAGTTACTAACCGATATCTGAAAAACAAACAAACGGACTCCGACTTCGTCTATCGAGCAATATCAAAACAAAGACGGCCGTTTCCGGCGTAATTTGACGCGCTGAATGCGATGAAACAAGTTTTAGGTCGCTAGCATGTATAGAAAAAAAGTTACCAACCGATATCTGAAAAACAAACAAACGGACTTCGACTTCGTGTTTCGAGCAATATCAAAACAAAGACGGCCGTTTCCGGCGTAATTTGACGCGCTGAATGCGATAAAACAAGTTTTAGGTCGCTAGCATGTATAGAAAAAAAGTTACTCACCGATATCCACGAAACAAGCGAACGGACTTCGACTTCGTGTTTCGGGCAATATCAAAACAAAGACGGCCGTTTTCGGCGTAATTTGACGCGCTGAATGCGATGAAACAAGTTTTAGGTCGCTAGCATGTATAGAAAAAAAGTTACTAACCGATATCTGAAAAACAAACAAACGGACTCCGACTTCGTCTATCGAGCAATATCAAAACAAAGACGGCCGTTTCCGGCGTAATTTGACGCGCTGAATGCGATGAAACAAGTTTCAGGTCGCTAGCATGTATAGAAGAAAAGTTACTCACCGATATCCACGGAACAAACGAACGGAATTCGACTTCGTGTTTTGAGCAATATCAAAACAAAGACGGCCGTTTCCGGCGTAATTTGACGCGCTGAATGCGATGAAACAAGTTTCAGGTCGCTAGCATGTATAGAAAAAAAGTTACTCACCGATAACCACGAAACAAACGAACGAAATTCGACTTCGTGTTTTAAGCAATATCAAAACAAAGACGGTCGTTTTCGGCGTAATTTGACGGGCTGAATGCGATAAAACAAGTTTTAGGTCGCTAGCATGTATAGAAAAAAAGTTACTCACCGATATCCACGAAACAAACGAACGGACTTCGACTTCGTGTTTCGGGCAATATCAAAACAAAGACGGTCGTTTTCGGCGTAATTTGACGCGCTGAATGCGATGAAACAAGTTTTAGGTCGCTAGCATGTATAGAAAAAAAGTTACTAACCGATATCTGAAAAACAAACAAACGGACTCCGACTTCGTCTATCGAGCAATATCAAAACAAAGACGGCCGTTTCCGGCGTAATTTGACGCGCTGAATGCGATGAAACAAGTTTCAGGTCGCTAGCATGTATAGAAGAAAAGTTACTCACCGATATCCACGGAACAAACGAACGGAATTCGACTTCGTGTTTTGAGCAATATCAAAACAAAGACGGCCGTTTCCGGCGTAATTTGACGCGCTGAATGCGATGAATTAAGTTTCAGGTCGCTAGCATGTATAGAAAGAAAGTTACTCACCGATATCCACGAAACAAACAAACGGAATTCGACTCCGTGTTTTGAGCAATATCAAAACAGAGACGGCCGTTTCCGGCGTAATTTGACGCGCTGAATGCGATAAAACAAGTTTCAGGTCGCTTGCATGTATAGAAAAAAAGTTACTCACCGATATCCACGAAACAAACGAACGGAATTCGACTTCGTGTTTTGAGCAATATCAAAACAAAGACGACCGTTTCCGGCGTAATTTGACGCGCTGAATGCGATAAAACAAGTTTTAGGTCGCTAGCATGTATAGAAAAAAAGTTACCAACCGTTATCTGAAAAACAAACAAACGGACTCCGACTTCGTCTATCGAGCAATATCAAAACAAAGACGGCCGTTTCCGGCGTAATTTAACGCGCTGAATGCGATGAAAAAAGTTTTAGGTCGCTAGCATGTATAGAAAAAAAGTTACTCACCGATATCCACGAAACAAACGAACGGAATTCGACTTCGTGTTTTGAGCAATATCAAAACAAAGACGACCGTTTCCGGCGTAATTTGACGCGCTGAATGCGATGAAACAAGTTTTAGGTCGCTAGCATGTATACAAAATAAGTTACTCACCGATATCCACGAAACAAACGAACGGAATTCGACTTCGTGTTTTGAGCAATATCAAAACAAAGACGACCGGTTCCGGCGTAATTTGACGCGCTGAATGCGATGAAACAAGTTTGAGGTCGCTTGCATGTATAGAAAAAAAGTTACTAACCGATATCTGAAAAACAAACAAACGGACTTCGACTTCGTCTATCGAGCAATATCAAAACAAAGACGGCCGTTTCCGGCGTAATTTGACGCGCTGAATGCGATGAAACAAGTTTTAGGTCGCTAGCATGTATAGAAAAAAAGTTACTCACCGATATCCACGAAACAAACGAACGGAATTCGACTTCGTGTTTTGAGCAATATCAAAACAAAGACGACCGTTTCCGGCGTAATTTGATGCGCTGAATGCAATGAAACAAGTTTTAGGTCGCTAGCATGTATAGAAAAAAAGTTACCAACCGATATCTGAAAAACAAACAAACGGACTTCAACTTCGTGTTTCAAGCAATATCAAAACAAAGACCGCCGTTTCCGGCGTAATTTGACGCGCTGGATGCGATGAAACAAGTTTCAGGTCGCTTGCATGTATAGAAAAAAAGTTACTCACCGATATCCACGAAACAAACAAACGGAATTCGACTCCGTGTTTTGAGCAATATCAGAACAAAGACGACCGTTTCCGGCGTAATTTGACGCGCTGAATGCGATGAAACAAGTTTTAGGTCGCTAGCATGTATAGAAAAAAAGTTACTAACCGATATCTGAAAAACAAACAAACGGACTCCGACTTCGTCTATCGAGCAGAATCAAAACAAAGACGGCCGTTTCCGGCGTAATTTGACGCGCTGAATGCGATAAAACAAGTTTTAGGTCGCTAGCATGTATAGAAAAAAAGTTACTCACCGATATCCACGAAACAAACAAACGGAATTCGACTCCGTGTTTTGAGCAATATCAGAACAAAGACGACCGTTTCCGGCGTAATTTGACGCGCTGAATGCGATGAAACAAGTTTTAGGTCGCTAGCATGTATAGAAAAAAAGTTACTAACCGATATCTGAAAAACAAACAAACGGACTCCGACTTCGTCTATCGAGCAATATCGAAACAAAGACGGCCGTTTCCGGCGTAATTTGACGCGCTGAATGCGATGAAACAAGTTTCAGGTCGCTAGCATGTATAGAAAAAAAGTTACTCACCGATATCCACGAAACAAACGAACGAAATTCGACTTCGTGTTTTGAGCAATATCAAAACAAAGACGACCGTTTCCGGCGTAATTAAACGCGCTGAATGCGATGAAACAAGTTTTAGGTCGCTAGCATGTATAGAAAAAAAGTTACTAACCGATATCTGAAGAACAAACAAACGGACTTTGACTCCGTGTTTCAAGCAATATCAAAACAAAGACCGCCGTTTCCGGCGTAATTTGACGCGCTGGATGCGATAAAACAAGTTTTAGGTCGCTAGCATGTATAGAAAAAAAGTTACCAACCGATATCTGAAAAACAAACAAACGGACTTCGACTTCGTGTTTCAAGCAATATCAGAACAAAGACGACCGTTTCCGGCGTAATTTGACGCGCTGAATTCGATGAAACAAGTTTTAGGTCGCTAGCATGTATAGAAAAAAAGTTACTAACCGATATCTGAAAAACAAACAAACGGACTCCGACTTCGTCTATCGAGCAATATCAAAACAAAGACGGCCGTTTCCGGCGTAATTTGACGCGCTGAATGCGATGAAACAAGTTTTAGGTCGCTAGCATGTATAGAAAAAAAGTTACCAACCGATATCTGAAAAACAAACAAACGGACTTCGACTTCGTGTTTCGAGCAATATCAAAACAAAGACGGCCGTTTCCGGCGTAATTTGACGCGCTGAATGCGATAAAACAAGTTTTAGGTCGCTAGCATGTATAGAAAAAAAGTTACTCACCGATATCCACGAAACAAACGAACGGACTTCGACTTCGTGTTTCGGGCAATATCAAAACAAAGACGTTCGTTTTCGGCGTAATTTGACGCGCTGAATGCGATGAAACAAGTTTTAGGTCGCTAGCATGTATAGAAAAAAAGTTACTAACCGATATCTGAAAAACAAACAAACGGACTCCGACTTCGTCTATCAAGCAATATCAAAACAAAGACGGCCGTTTCCGGCGTAATTTGACGCGCTGAATGCGATGAAACAAGTTTCAGGTCGCTAGCATGTATAGAAGAAAAGTTACTCACCGATATCCACGGAACAAACGAACGGAATTCGACTTCGTGTTTTGAGCAATATCAAAACAAAGACGGCCGTTTCCGGCGTAATTTGACGCGCTGAATGCGATGAAACAAGTTTCAGGTCGCTAGCGTGTATAGAAAAAAAGTTACTCACCGATATCCACGAAACAAACGAACGAAATTCGACTTCGTGTTTTAAGCAATATCAAAACAAAGACGGTCGTTTTCGGCGTAATTTGACGGGCTGAATGCGATAAAACAAGTTTTAGGTCGCTAGCATGTATAGAAAAAAAGTTACTCACCGATATCCACGAAACAAACGAACGGACTTCGACTTCGTGTTTCGGGCAATATCAAAACAAAGACGGTCGTTTTCGGCGTAATTTGGCGCGCTGAATGCGATGAAACAAGTTTTAGGTCGCTAGCATGTATAGAAAAAAAGTTACTAACCGATATCTGAAAAACAAACAAACGGACTCCGACTTCGTCTATCGAGCAATATCAAAACAAAGACGGCCGTTTCCGGCGTAATTTGACGCGCTGAATGCGATGAAACAAGTTTCAGGTCGCTAGCATGTATAGGAGAAAAGTTACTCACCGATATCCACGGAACAAACGAACGGAATTCGACTTCGTGTTTTGAGCAATATCAAAACAAAGACGGCCGTTTCCGGCGTAATTTGACGCGCTGAATGCGATGAAACAAGTTTCAGGTCGCTAGCATGTATAGAAAAAAAGTTACTCACCGATATCCACGAAACAAACGATCGAAATTCGACTTCGTGTTTTAAGCAATATCAAAACAAAAACGGTCGTTTTCGGCGTAATTTGACGCGCTGAATGCGATAAAACAAGTTTTAGGTCGCTAGCATGTATAGAAAAAAAGTTACTCACCGATATCCACGAAACAAACGAACGAAATTCGACTTCGTGTTTTGAGCAATATCAAAACAAAGACGGCCGTTTCCGGCGTAATTTGACGCGCTGAATGCGATGAAACAAGTTTCAGGTCGCTAGCATGTATAGAAAAAAAGTTACTCACCGATATCCACGGAACGAACGAACGGAATTCGACTTCGTGTTTTGAGCAATATCAAAACAAAGACGACCGTTTCCGGCGTAATTTGACGCGCTGAATGCGATAAAACAAGTTTTAGGTCGCTAGCATGTATAGAAAAAAAGTTACTGACCGATATCTGTAAAACAAACAAACGGACTCCGACTTCGTCTATCGAGCAATATCAAAACAAAGACGGCCGTTTCCGGCGTAATTTGACGCGCTGAATGCGATGAAACAAGTTTCAGGTCGCTAGCATGTATAGAAGAAAAGTTACTCACCGATATCCACGGAACAAACGAACGGAATTCGACTTCGTGTTTTGAGCAATATCAAAACAAAGACGGCCGTTTCCGGCGTAATTTGACGCGCTGAATGCGATGAAACAAGTTTCAGGTCGCTAGCATGTATAGAAAAAAAGTTACTCACCGATATCCACGAAACAAACGAACGAAATTCGACTTCGTGTTTTAAGCAATATCAAAACAAAGACGGTCGTTTTCGGCGTAATTTGACGCGCTGAATGCGATAAAACAAGTTTTAGGTCGCTAGCATGTATAGAAAAAAAGTTACTGACCGATATCTGTAAAACAAACAAACGGACTCCGACTTCGTCTATCGAGCAATATCAAAACAAAGACGGCCGTTTCCGGCGTAATTTGACGCGCTGAATGCGATGAAACAAGTTTCAGGTCGCTAGCATGTATAGAAGAAAAGTTACTCACCGATATCCACGGAACAAACGAACGGAATTCGACTTCGTGTTTTGAGCAATATCAAAACAAAGACGGCCGTTTCCGGCGTAATTTGACGCGCTGAATGCGATGAAACAAGTTTCAGGTCGCTAGCATGTATAGAAAAAAAGTTACTCACCGATATCCACGAAACAAACGAACGAAATTCGACTTCGTGTTTTAAGCAATATCAAAACAAAGACGGTCGTTTTCGGCGTAATTTGACGCGCTGAATGCGATAAAACAAGTTTTAGGTCGCTAGCATGTATAGAAAAAAAGTTACTCACCGATATCCACGAAACAAACGAACGAAATTCGACTTCGTGTTTTGAGCAATATCAAAACAAAGACGGCCGTTTCCGGCGTAATTTGACGCGCTGAATGCGATGAAACAAGTTTCAGGTCGCTAGCATGTATAGAAAAAAAGTTACTCACCGATATCCACGGAACAAACGAACGGAATTCGACTTCGTGTTTTGAGCAATATCAAAACAAAGACGACCGTTTCCGGCGTAATTTGACGCGCTGAATGCGATAAAACAAGTTTTAGGTCGCTAGCATGTATAGAAAAAAAGTTACTGACCGATATCTGTAAAACAAACAAACGGACTCCGACTTCGTCTATCGAGCAATATCAAAACAAAGACGGCCGTTTCCGGCGTAATTTGACGCGCTGAATGCGATGAAACAAGTTTCAGGTCGCTAGCATATATAGAAAGAAATTACCAACCGATATCTGAAAAACAAACGAACGGAATTCGACTTCGTGTTTTGAGCAATATCAAAACAACGACGACCGTTTCCGGCGTAATTTGACGCGGTGAATGCGATAAAACAAGTTTTAGGTCGCTAGCATGTATAGAAAAGAAGTTACCAACCGATATCTGAAAAACAAACAAACGGACTTCGACTTCGTGTTTCGAGCAATAACAAAACAAAGACGGCCGTTTTCGGCGTAATTTGACGCGCTGAATGCGATGAAACAAGTTTTAGGTCGCTAGCATGTGTAGAAAAAAAGTTACCAAGCGATATCTGAAAAACAAACAAACGGACTCCGACTTCGTCTATCGAGCAATATCAAAACAAAGACGGCCGTTTCCGGCGTAATTTGACGCGCTGAATGCGATGAAACAAGTTCCAGGTCGCTAGCATGTAGCGAAAAAAAGTTACTCACCGATATCCACGGAACAAACGAACGGAATTCGACTTCGTGTTTTGAGCAATATCAAAACAAAGACGGCCGTTTTCGGCGTAATTTGACGCGCTGAATGCGATGAAACAAGTTTCAGGTCGCTAGCATGTATAGAAAAAAAGTTACTCACCGATATCCACGAAACAAACGAACGGAATTCGACTTCGTGTTTTGAGCAATATCAAAACAAAGACGACCGCTTCCGGCGTAATTTGACGCGCTGAATGCGATGAAACAAGTTTCAGGTCGCTAGCATGTATAGAAAAAAAGTTACCAACCGATATCTGAAAAACAAACAAACGGACTTCGACTTCGTGTTTCGAGCAATATCAAAACAAAGACGGCCGTTTCCGGCGTAATTTGACGCGCTAAATGCGATAAAACAAGTTTTAGGTCGCTAGCATGTATAGAAAAAAAGTTACCAACCGATATCTGAAAAACAAACAAACGGACTTCGACTTCGTGTTTCGAGCAATATCAAAACAAAGACGGCTGTTTTCGGCGTAATTTGACGCGCTGAATGCGATGAAACAAGTTTTAGGTCGCTAGCATGTGTAGAAAAAAAGTTACTAACCGATATCTGAAAAACAAACAAACGGACTCCGACTTCGTCTATCGAGCAATATCAAAACAAAGACGGCCGTTTCCGGCGTAATTTGACGCGCTGAATGCGATGAAACAAGTTCCAGGTCGCTAGCATGTAGAGAAAAAAAGTTACTCACCGATATCCACGGAACAAACGAACGGAATTCGACTTCGTGTTTTGAGCAATATCAAAACAAAGACGGCCGTTTCCGGCGTAATTTGACGCGCTGAATGCGATGAAACAAGTTTCAGGTCGCTAGCATGTATAGAAAAAAAGTTACTCACCGATATCCACGAAACAAACGAACGGAATTCGACTTCGTGTTTTGAGCAATATCAAAACAACGACGACCGTTTCCGGCGTAATTTGACGCGGTGAATGCGATAAAACAAGTTTTAGGTCGCTAGCATGTATAGAAAAGAAGTTACCAACCGATATCTGAAAAACAAACAAACGGACTTCGACTTCGTGTTTCGAGCAATATCAAAACAAAGACGGCCGTTTTCGGCGTAATTTGACGCGCTGAATGCGATGAAACAAGTTTTAGGTCGCTAGCATGTGTAGAAAAAAAGTTACCAAGCGATATCTGAAAAACAAACAAACGGACTCCGACTTCGTCTATCGAGCAATATCAAAACAAAGACGGCCGTTTCCGGCGTAATTTGACGCGCTGAATGCGATGAAACAAGTTCCAGGTCGCTAGCATGTAGCGAAAAAAAGTTACTCACCGATATCCACGGAACAAACGAACGGAATTCGACTTCGTGTTTTGAGCAATATCAAAACAAAGACGGCCGTTTTCGGCGTAATTTGACGCGCTGAATGCGATGAAACAAGTTTCAGGTCGCTAGCATGTATAGAAAAAAAGTTACTCACCGATATCCACGAAACAAACGAACGGAATTCGACTTCGTGTTTTGAGCAATATCAAAACAAAGACGACCGCTTCCGGCGTAATTTGACGCGCTGAATGCGATGAAACAAGTTTCAGGTCGCTAGCATGTATAGAAAAAAAGTTACCAACCGATATCTGAAAAACAAACAAACGGACTTCGACTTCGTGTTTCGAGCAATATCAAAACAAAGACGGCCGTTTCCGGCGTAATTTGACGCGCTAAATGCGATAAAACAAGTTTTAGGTCGCTAGCATGTATAGAAAAAAAGTTACCAACCGATATCTGAAAAACAAACAAACGGACTTCGACTTCGTGTTTCGAGCAATATCAAAACAAAGACGGCTGTTTTTGGCGTAATTTGACGCGCTGAATGCGATGAAACAAGTTTTAGGTCGCTAGCATGTGTAGAAAAAAAGTTACTAACCGATATCTGAAAAACAAACAAACGGACTCCGACTTCGTCTATCGAGCAATATCAAAACAAAGACGGCCGTTTCCGGCGTAATTTGACGCGCTGAATGCGATGAAACAAGTTCCAGGTCGCTAGCATGTAGAGAAAAAAAGTTACTCACCGATATCCACGGAACAAACGAACGGAATTCGACTTCGTGTTTTGAGCAATATCAAAACAAAGACGGCCGTTTCCGGCGTAATTTGACGCGCTGAATGCGATGAAACAAGTTTCAGGTCGCTAGCATGTATAGAAAAAAAGTTACTCACCGATATCCACGAAACAAACGAACGGAATTCGACTTCGTGTTTTGAGCAATATCAAAACAAAGACGACCGTTTCCGGCGTAATTTGACGCGCTGAATGCGATGAAACAAGTTTTAGGTCGCTAGCATGTATAGAAAAAAAGTTACCAACCGATATCTGAAAAACAAACAAACGGACTTCGACTTCGTGTTTCGAGCAATATCAAAACAAAGACGGTCGTTTCCGGCGTAATTTGACGCGCTGAATGCGATAAAACAAGTTTTAGGTCGCTAGCATGTATAGAAAAAAAGTTACTCACCGATATCCACGAAACAAACGAACGGAATTCGACTACGTGTTTCCAGCAATATCAGAACAAAGACGACCGTTTCCCGCGTAATTTGACGGGCTGAATGCGATAAAACAAGTTTTAGGTCGCTAGCATGTATAGAAAAAAAGTTACTCACCGATATCCACGAAACAAACGAACGGACTTCGACTTCGTGTTTCGAGCAATATCAAAACAAAGACGGCCGTTTTCGGCGTAATTTGACGCGCTGAATGCGATGAAACAAGTTTTAGGTCGCTAGCATGTATAGAAAAAAAGTTACTAACCGATATCTGAAAAACAAACAAACGGACTCCGACTTCGTCTATCGAGCAATATCAAAACAAAGACGGCCGTTTCCGGCGTAATTTGACGCGCTGAATGCGATAAAACAAGTTTTAGGTCGCTAGCATGTATAGAAAAAAAGTTACTCACCGATATCCACGAAACAAACGAACGAAATTCGACTTCGTGTTTTAAGCAATATCAAAACAAAGACGGCCGTTTTCGGCGTAATTTGACGCGCTGAATGCGATAAAACAAGTTTTAGGTCGCTAGCATGTATAGAAAAAAAGTTACTCACCGATATCCACGGAACAAAAGAACGAAATTCGACTTCGTGTTTTGAGCAATATCAAAACAAAGACGGCCGTTTCCGGCGTAATTTGACGCGCTGAATGCGATGAAACAAGTTTCAGGTCGCTAGCATGTATAGAAAAAAAGTTACTCACCGATATCCACGGAACAAACGAACGGAATTCGACTTCGTGTTTTGAGCAATATCAAAACAAAGACGACCGTTTCCGGCGTAATTTGACGCGCTGAATGCGATAAAACAAGTTTTAAGTCGCTAGCATGTATAGAAAAAAAGTTACTGACCGATATCTGTAAAACAAACAAACGGACTCCGACTTCGTCTATCGAGCAATATCAAAACAAAGACGGCCGTTTCCGGCGTAATTTGACGCGCTGAATGCGATGAAACAAGTTTCAGGTCGCTAGCATATATAGAAAGAAAATTACCAACCGATATCTGAAAAACAAACGAACGGAATTCGACTTCGTGTTTTGAGCAATATCAAAACAACGACGACCGTTTCCGGCGTAATTTGACGCGGTGAATGCGATAAAACAAGTTTTAGGTCGCTAGCATGTATAGAAAAGAAGTTACCAACCGATATCTGAAAAACAAACAAACGGACTTCGACTTCGTGTTTCGAGCAATATCAAAACAAAGACGGCCGTTTTCGGCGTAATTTGACGCGCTGAATGCGATGAAACAAGTTTTAGGTCGCTAGCATGTGTAGAAAAAAAGTTACCAAGCGATATCTGAAAAACAAACAAACGGACTCCGACTTCGTCTATCGAGCAATATCAAAACAAAGACGGCCGTTTCCGGCGTAATTTGACGCGCTGAATGCGATGAAACAAGTTCCAGGTCGCTAGCATGTAAAGAAAAAAAGTTACTCACCGATATCCACGGAACAAACGAACGGAATTCGACTTCGTGTTTTGAGCAATATCAAAACAAAGACGGCCGTTTTCGGCGTAATTTGACGCGCTGAATGCGATGAAACAAGTTTCAGGTCGCTAGCATGTATAGAAAAAAAGTTACCCACCGATATCCACGAAACAAACGAACGGAATTCGACTTCGTGTTTTGAGCAATATCAAAACAAAGACGACCGCTTCCGGCGTAATTTGACGCGCTGAATGCGATGAAACAAGTTTCAGGTCGCTAGCATGTATAGAAAAAAAGTTACCAACCGATATCTGAATAACAAACAAACGGACTTCGACTTCGTGTTTCGAGCAATATCAAAACAAAGACGGCCGTTTCCGGCGTAATTTGACGCGCTAAATGCGATAAAACAAGTTTTAGGTCGCTAGCATGTATAGAAAAAAAGTTACCAACCGATATCTGAAAAACAAACAAACGGACTTCGACTTCGTGTTTCGAGCAATATCAAAACAAAGACGGCTGTTTTCGGCGTAATTTGACGCGCTGAATGCGATGAAACAAGTTTTAGGTCGCTAGCATGTGTAGAAAAAAAGTTACTGACCGATATCTGAAAAACAAACAAACGGACTCCGACTTCGTCTATCGAGCAATATCAAAACAAAGACGGCCGTTTCCGGCGTAATTTGACGCGCTGAATGCGATGAAACAAGTTCCAGGTCGCTAGCATGTAGAGAAAAAAAGTTACTCACCGATATTCACGGAACAAACGAACGGAATTCGACTTCGTGTTTTGAGCAATATCAAAACAAAGTCGGCCGTTGCCGGCGTAATTTGACGCGCTGAATGCGATGAAACAAGTTTCAGGTCGCTAGCATGTATAGAAAAAAAGTTACTCACCGATATCCACGAAACAAACGAACGGAATTCGACTTCGTGTTTTGAGCAATATCAAAACAAAGACGACCGTTTCCGGCGTAATTTGACGCGCTGAATGCGATGAAACAAGTTTTAGGTCGCTAGCATGTATAGAAAAAAAGTTACCAACCGATATCTGAAAAACAAACAAACGGACTTCGACTTCGTGTTTCGAGCAATATCAAAACAAAGACGGTCGTTTCCGGCGTAATTTGACGCGCTGAATGCGATAAAACAAGTTTTAGGTCGCTAGCATGTATAGAAAAAAAGTTACTCACCGATATCCACGAAACAAACGAACGGAATTCGACTACGTGTTTCCAGCAATATCAGAACAAAGACGACCGTTTCCCGCGTAATTTGACGGGCTGAATGCGATAAAACAAGTTTTAGGTCGCTAGCATGTATAGAAAAAAAGTTACTCACCGATATCCACGAAACAAACGAACGGACTTCGACTTCGTGTTTCGAGCAATATCAAAACAAAGACGGCCGTTTTCGGCGTAATTTGACGCGCTGAATGCGATGAAACAAGTTTTAGGTCGCTAGCATGTAAAGAAAAAAAGTTACTAACCGATATCTGAAAAACAAACAAACGGACTCCGACTTCGTCTATCGAGCAATATCAAAACAAAGACGGCCGTTTCCGGCGTAATTTGACGCGCTGAATGCGATAAAACAAGTTTTAGGTCGCTAGCATGTATAGAAAAAAAGTTACTCACCGATATCCACGAAACAAACGAACGAAATTCGACTTCGTGTTTTAAGCAATATCAAAACAAAGACGGCCGTTTTCGGCGTAATTTGACGCGCTGAATGCGATAAAACAAGTTTTAGGTCGCTAGCATGTATAGAAAAAAAGTTACTCACCGATATCCACGGAACAAAAGAACGAAATTCGACTTCGTGTGTTGAGCAATATCAAATCAAAGACGGCCGTTTCCGGCGTAATTTGACGCGCTGAATGCGATGAAACAAGTTCCAGGTCGCTAGCATGTAGAGAAAAAAAGTTACTCACCGATATTCACGGAACAAACGAACGGAATTCGACTTCGTGTTTTGAGCAATATCAAACCAAAGTCGGCCGTTTCCGGCGTAATTTGACGCGCTGAATGCGATGAAACAAGTTTCAGGTCGCTAGCATGTATAGAAAAAAAGTTACTCACCGATATCCACGAAACAAACGAACGGAATTCGACTTCGTGTTTTGAGCAATATCAAAACAAAGACGACCGTTTCCGGCGTAATTTGACGCGCTGAATGCGATGAAACAAGTTTTAGGTCGCTAGCATGTATAGAAAAAAAGTTACCAACCGATATCTGAAAAACAAACAAACGGACTTCGACTTCGTGTTTCGAGCAATATCAAAACAAAGACGGTCGTTTCCGGCGTAATTTGACGCGCTGAATGCGATAAAACAAGTTTTAGGTCGCTAGCATGTATAGAAAAAAAGTTACTCACCGATATCCACGAAACAAACGAACGGAATTCGACTACGTGTTTCCAGCAATATCAGAACAAAGACGACCGTTTCCCGCGTAATTTGACGGGCTGAATGCGATAAAACAAGTTTTAGGTCGCTAGCATGTATAGAAAAAAAGTTACTCACCGATATCCACGAAACAAACGAACGGACTTCGACTTCGTGTTTCGAGCAATATCAAAACAAAGACGGCCGTTTTCGGCGTAATTTGACGCGCTGAATGCGATGAAACAAGTTTTAGGTCGCTAGCATGTAAAGAAAAAAAGTTACTAACCGATATCTGAAAAACAAACAAACGGACTCCGACTTCGTCTATCGAGCAATATCAAAACAAAGACGGCCGTTTCCGGCGTAATTTGACGCGCTGAATGCGATAAAACAAGTTTTAGGTCGCTAGCATGTATAGAAAAAAAGTTACTCACCGATATCCACGAAACAAACGAACGAAATTCGACTTCGTGTTTTAAGCAATATCAAAACAAAGACGGCCGTTTTCGGCGTAATTTGACGCGCTGAATGCGATAAAACAAGTTTTAGGTCGCTAGCATGTATAGAAAAAAAGTTACTCACCGATATCCACGGAACAAAAGAACGAAATTCGACTTCGTGTGTTGAGCAATATCAAAACAAAGACGGCCGTTTCCGGCGTAATTTGACGCGCTGAATGCGATGAAACAAGTTTCAGGTCGCTAGCATGTATAGAAAAAAAGTTACTCACCGATATCCACGGAACAAACGAACGGAATTCGACTTCGTGTTTTGAGCAATATCAAAACAAAGACGACCGTTTCCGGCGTAATTTGACGCGCTGAATGCGATGAAACAAGTTTTAGGTCGCTAGCATGTATAGAAAAAAAGTTACTGACCGATATCTGTAAAACAAACAAACGTACTCCGACTTCGTCTATCGAGCAATATCAAAACAAAGACGGCCGTTTCCGGCGTAATTTGACGCGCTGAATGCGATGAAACAAGTTCCAGGTCGCTAGCATGTAGAGAAAAAAAGTTACTCACCGATATCCACGGAACAAACGAACGGAATTCGACTTCGTGTTTTGAGCAATATCAAAACAAAGACGGCCGTTTTCGGCGTAATTTGACGCGCTGAATGCGATGAAACAAGTTTCAGGTCGCTAGCATGTATAGAAAAAAAGTTACTTACCGATATCCACGAAACAAACGAACGGAATTCGACTTCGTGTTTTGAGCAATATCAAAACAAAGACGACCGTTTCCGGCGTAATTTGACGCGCTGAATGCGATGAAACAAGTTTTAGGTCGCTAGCATGTATAGAAAAAAAGTTACCAACCGATATCTGAAAAACAAACAAACGGACTTCGACTTCGTGTTTCGAGCAATATCAAAACAAAGACGGCTATTTTTGGCGTAATTTGACGCGCTGAATGCGATGAAACAAGTTTTAGGTCGCTAGCATGTGTAGAAAAAAAGTTACTAACCGATATCTGAAAAACAAACAAACGGACTCCGACTTCGTCTATCGAGCAATATCAAAACAAAGACGGCCGTTTCCGGCGTAATTTGACGCGCTAAATGCGATGAAACAAGTTTCAGGTCGCTAGCATGTAGAGAAAAAAAGTTACTCACCGATATCCACGGAACAAACGAACGGAATTCGACTTCGTGTTTTGAGCAATATCAAAACAAAAACGGCCGTTTCCGGCGTAATTTGACGCGCTGAATGCGATGAAACAAGTTCCAGGTCGCTAGCATGTAGAGAAAAAAAGTTACTCACCGATATCCACGGAACAAACGAACGGAATTCGACTTCGTGTTTTGAGCAATATCGAAACAAAGACGGCCGTTTTCGGCGTAATTTGACGCGCTGAATGCGATGAAACAAGTTTCAGGTCGCTAGCATGTATAGAAAAAAAGTTACTCACCGATATCTGAAAAACAAACAAACGGACTCCGACTTCGTCTATCGAGCAATATCAAAAGAAAGACGGTTGTTTCCGGCGTAATTTGACGCGCTGAATGCGATGAAACAAGTTTCAGGTCGCCAGCATGTATAGAAAAAAAGTTACTCACCGATATCCACGAAACAAACGAACGGAATTCGACTTCGTGTTTTAAGCAATATCAAAACAAAGACGACCGTTTTCGGCGTAATTTGACGCGCTGAATGCGATGAAACAAGTTTCAGGTCGCTAGCATGTATAGAAAAAAAGTTACTTACCGATATCCACGAAACAAACGAACGGAATTCGACTTCGTGTTTTGAGCAATATCAAAACAAAGACGACCGTTTCCGGCGTAATTTAACGCGCTGAATGCGATGAAACAAGTTTTAGGTCGCTAGCATGTATAGAAAGAAAGTTACCAACCGATATCTGAAAAACAAACAAACGGACTTCGACTTCGTGTTTCGAGCAATATCAAAACAAAGACGGCCGTTTCCGGCGTAATTTGAGGCGCTGAATGCGATAAAACAAGTTTTAGGTCGCTAGCATGTATAGAAAAAAAGTTACCAACCGATATCTGAAAAACAAACAAACGGACTTCGACTTCGTGTTTCGAGCAATATCAAAACAAAGACGGCCGTTTCCGGCGTAATTTGAGGCGCTGAATGCGATAAAACAAGTTTTAGGTCGCTAGCATGTATAGAAAAAAAGTTACCAACCGATATCTGAAAAACAAACAAACGGACTTCGACTTCGTGTTTCGAGCAATATCAAAACAAAGACGGCCGTTTCCGGCGTAATTTGAGGCGCTGAATGCGATAAAACAAGTTTTAGGTCGCTAGCATGTATAGAAAAAAAGTCACTCACCGATATCCACGAAACAAACGAACGGAATTCGACTTCGTGTTTTGAGCAATATCAAAACAAAGACGACCGTTTCCGGCGTAATTTGACAGGCTGAATGCGATAAAACAAGTTTTAGGTCGCGAACATGTATAGAAAAAAAGTTACTAACCGATATCTGAAAAACAAACAAACGGACTCCGACTTCGTCTATCGAGCAATATCAAAAGAAAGACGGTTGTTTCCGGCGTAATTTGACGAGCTGAATGCAATGAAACAAGTTTCAGGTCGCTAGCATGTATAGAAAAAAAGTTACTCACCGATATCCACGAAACAAACGAACGGAATTCGACTTCGTGTTTTGAGCAATATCAAAACAAAGACGACCGTTTCCGGCGTAATTTGACAGGCTGAATGCGATGAAACAAGATTTAGGTCGCTAGCATGTATAGAAAAAAAGTTACTAACCGATATCTGAAAAACAAACAAACGGACTCCGACTTCGTCTGTCGAGCAATATCAAAACAAAGACGGCCGTTTCCGGCGTAATTTGACGCGCTGAATGCGATGAAACAAGTTTTAGGTCGCTAGCATGTATAGAAAAAAAGTTACTCACCGATATCCACGAAACAAACAAACGGAATTCGACTCCGTGTTTTGAGCAATATCAAAACAGAGATGGCCGTTTCCGGCGTGATTTGATGCGCTGAATGCGATGAAACAAGTTTTAGGTCGCTAGCATGTATAGAAAAAAAGTTATCAACCGATATCTGAAAAACAAACAAACGGACTCCGACTTCGTCTATCGAGCAGAATCAAAACAAAGACGGCCGTTTCCGGCGTAATTTGACGCGCTGAATGCGATAAAACAAGTTTTAGGTCGCTAGCATGTATAGAAAAAAAGTTACTCACCGATATCCACGAAACAAACAAACGGAATTCGACTCCGTGTTTTGAGCAATATCAGAACAAAGACGACCGTTTCCGGCGTAATTTGACGCGCTGAATGCGATGAAACAAGTTTTAGGTCGCTAGCATGTATAGAAAAAAAGTTACCAACCGATATCTGAAAAACAAACAAACGGACTCCGACTTCGTGTTTCGAGCAATATCAAAACAAAGACGGCCGTTTCCGGCGTAATTTGAGGCGCTGAATGCGATAAAACAAGTTTTAGGTCGCTAGCATGTATAGAAAAAAAGTCACTCACCGATATCCACGAAACAAACGAACGGAATTCGACTTCGTGTTTTGAGCAATATCAAAACAAAGACGACCGTTTCCGGCGTAATTTGACAGGCTGAATGCGATAAAACAAGTTTTAGGTCGCGAACATGTATAGAAAAAAAGTTACTAACCGATATCTGAAAAACAAACAAACGGACTCCGACTTCGTCTATCGAGCAATATCAGAAGAAAGACGGTTGTTTCCGGCGTAATTTGACGAGCTGAATGCAATGAAACAAGTTTCAGGTCGCTAGCATGTATAGAAAAAAAGTTACTCACCGATATCCACGAAACAAACGAACGGAATTCGACTTCGTGTTTTGAGCAATATCAAAACAAAGACGACCGTTTCCGGCGTAATTTGACAGGCTGAATGCGATGAAACAAGATTTAGGTCGCTAGCATGTATAGAAAAAAAGTTACTAACCGATATCTGAAAAACAAACAAACGGACTCCGACTTCGTCTGTCGAGCAATATCAAAACAAAGACGGCCGTTTCCGGCGTAATTTGACGCGCTGAATGCGATGAAACAAGTTTTAGGTCGCTAGCATGTATAGAAAAAAAGTGACTCACCGATATCCACGAAACAAACAAACGGAATTCGACTCCGTGTTTTGAGCAATATCAAAACAGAGATGGCCGTTTCCGGCGTGATTTGATGCGCTGAATGCGATGAAACAAGTTTTAGGTCGCTAGCATGTATAGAAAAAAAGTTATCAACCGATATCTGAAAAACAAACAAACGGACTCCGACTTCGTCTATCGAGCAGAATCAAAACAAAGACGGCCGTTTCCGGCGTAATTTGACGCGCTGAATGCGATAAAACAAGTTTTAGGTCGCTAGCATGTATAGAAAAAAAGTTACTCACCGATATCCACGAAACAAACAAACGGAATTCGACTCCGTGTTTTGAGCAATATCAGAACAAAGACGACCGTTTCCGGCGTAATTTGACGCGCTGAATGCGATGAAACAAGTTTTAGGTCGCTAGCATGTATAGAAAAAAAGTTACTAACCGATATCTGAAAAACAAACAAACGGACTCCGACTTCGTCTATCGAGCAGAATCAAAACAGAGACGGCCGTTTCCGGCGTAATTTGACGCGCTGAATGCGATAAAACAAGTTTCAGGTCGCTTGCATGTATAGAAAAAAAGTTACTCACCGATATCCACAAAACAACCGAACGGAATTCGACTTCGTGTTTTGAGCAATATCAAAACAAAGACGACCGTTTCCGGCGTAATTTGACGCGCTGAAAGCGATAAAACAAGTTCTAGGTCGCTAGCATGTATAGAAAAAAAGTTACCAACCGATATCTGAAAAACAAACAAACGGACTCCGACTTCGTCTATCGAGCAATATCAAAACAAAGACGGCCGTTTCCGGCGTAATTTGACGCGCTGAATGCGATGAAACAAGTTTTAGGTCGCAAGCATGTATAGAAAAAAAGTTACTCACCGATATCCACGAAACAAACAAACGGAATTCGACTCCGTGTTTTGAGCAATATCAAAACAGAGATGGCCGTTTCCGGCGTGATTTGATGCGCTGAATGCGATGAAACAAGTTTTAGGTCGCTAGCATGTATAGAAAAAAAGTTATCAACCGATATCTGAAAAACAAACAAACGGACTCCGACTTCGTCTATCGAGCAGAATCAAAACAAAGACGGCCGTTTCCGGCGTAATTTGACGCGCTGAATGCGATAAAACAAGTTTTAGGTCGCTAGCATGTATAGAAAAAAAGTTACTCACCGATATCCACGAAACAAACAAACGGAATTCGACTCCGTGTTTTGAGCAATATCAGAACAAAGACGACCGTTTCCGGCGTAATTTGACGCGCTGAATGCGATGAAACAAGTTTTAGGTCGCTAGCATGTATAGAAAAAAAGTTACTAACCGATATCTGAAAAACAAACAAACGGACTCCGACTTCGTCTATCGAGCAGAATCAAAACAAAGACGGCCGTTTCCGGCGTAATTTGACGCGCTAAATGCGATAAAACAAGTTTTAGGTCGCTAACATGTATAGAAAAAAAGTTACTCACCGATATCCACGAAACAAACAAACGGAATTCGACTCCGTGTTTTGAGCAATATCAGAACAAAGACGACCGTTTCCGGCGTAATTTGACGCGCTGAATGCGATGAAACAAGTTTTAGGTCGCTAGCATGTATAGAAAAAAAGTTACTAACCGATATCTGAAAAACAAACAAACGGACTCCGACTTCGTCTATCGAGCAATATCGAAACAAAGACGGCCGTTTCCGGCGTAATTTGACGCGCTGAATGCGATGAAACAAGTTTCAGGTCGCTAGCATGTATAGAAAAAAAGTTACTCACCGATATCCACGAAACAAACGAACGAAATTCGACTTCGTGTTTTGAGCAATATCAAAACAAAGACGACCGTTTCCGGCGTAATTAAACGCGCTGAATGCGATGAAACAAGTTTTAGGTCGCTAGCATGTATAGAAAAAAAGTTACTAACCGATATCTGAAGAACAAACAAACGGACTTTGACTCCGTGTTTCAAGCAATATCAAAACAAAGACCGCCGTTTCCGGCGTAATTTGACGCGCTGGATGCGATAAAACAAGTTTTAGGTCGCTAGCATGTATAGAAAAAAAGTTACCAACCGATATCTGAAAAACAAACAAACGGACTTCGACTTCGTGTTTCAAGCAATATCAGAACAAAGACGACCGTTTCCGGCGTAATTTGACGCGCTGAATTCGATGAAACAAGTTTTAGGTCGCTAGCATGTATAGAAAAAAAGTTACTCACCGATATCCACGAAACAAACGAACGGACTTCGACTTCGTGTTTCGGGCAATATCAAAACAAAGACGGCCGTTTTCGGCGTAATTTGACGCGCTGAATGCGATGAAACAAGTTTCAGGTCGCTAGCATGTATAGAAGAAAAGTTACTCACCGATATCCACGGAACAAACGAACGGAATTCGACTTCGTGTTTTGAGCAATATCAAAACAAAGACGGCCGTTTCCGGCGTAATTTGACGCGCTGAATGCGATGAAACAAGTTTCAGGTCGCTAGCATGTATAGAAAAAAAGTTACTCACCGATATCCACGAAACAAACGAACGAAATTCGACTTCGTGTTTTAAGCAATATCAAAACAAAGACGGTCGTTTTCGGCGTAATTTGACGGGCTGAATGCGATAAAACAAGTTTTAGGTCGCTAGCATGTATAGAAAAAAAGTTACTCACCGATATCCACGAAACAAACGAACGGACTTCGACTTCGTGTTTCGGGCAATATCAAAACAAAGACGGTCGTTTTCGGCGTAATTTGACGCGCTGAATGCGATGAAACAAGTTTTAGGTCGCTAGCATGTATAGAAAAAAAGTTACTAACCGATATCTGAAAAACAAACAAACGGACTCCGACTTCGTCTATCGAGCAATATCAAAACAAAGACGGCCGTTTCCGGCGTAATTTGACGCGCTGAATGCGATGAAACAAGTTTTAGGTCGCTAGCATGTATAGAAAAAAAGTTACTCACCGATATCCACGAAACAAACGAACGGAATTCGACTTCGTGTTTTGAGCAATATCAAAACAAAGACGACCGCTTCCGGCGTAATTTGACGCGCTGAATGCGATGAAACAAGTTTCAGGTCGCTAGCATGTATAGAAAAAAAGTTACCAACCGATATCTGAAAAACAAACAAACGGACTTCGACTTCGTGTTTCGAGCAATATCAAAACAAAGACGGCCGTTTCCGGCGTAATTTGACGCGCTAAATGCGATAAAACAAGTTTCAGGTCGCTAGCATGTATAGAAAAAAAGTTACCAACCGATATCTGAAAAACAAACAAACGGACTTCGACTTCGTGTTTCGAGCAATATCAAAACAAAGACGGCTGTTTTCGGCGTAATTTGACGCGCTGAATGCGATGAAACAAGTTTTAGGTCGCTAGCATGTGTAGAAAAAAAGTTACTAACCGATATCTGAAAAACAAACAAACGGACTCCGACTTCGTCTATCGAGCAATATCAAAACAAAGACGGCCGTTTCCGGCGTAATTTGACGCGCTGAATGCGATGAAACAAGTTCCAGGTCGCTAGCATGTAGAGAAAAAAAGTTACTCACCGATATCCACGGAACAAACGAACGGAATTCGACTTCGTGTTTTGAGCAATATCAAAACAAAGACGGCCGTTTCCGGCGTAATTTGACGCGCTGAATGCGATGAAACAAGTTTCAGGTCGCTAGCATGTATAGAAAAAAAGTTACTCACCGATATCCACGAAACAAACGAACGGAATTCGACTTCGTCTTTTGAGCAATATCAAAACAAAGACGACCGTTTCCGGCGTAATTTGACGCGCTGAATGCGATGAAACAAGTTTTAGGTCGCTAGCATGTATAGAAAAAAAGTTACCAACCGATATCTGAAAAACAAACAAACGGACTTCGACTTCGTGTTTCGAGCAATATCAAAACAAAGACGGTCGTTTCCGGCGTAATTTGACGCGCTGAATGCGATAAAACAAGTTTTAGGTCGCTAGCATGTATAGAAAAAAAGTTACTCACCGATATCCACGAAACAAACGAACGGAATTCGACTACGTGTTTCCAGCAATATCAGAACAAAGACGACCGTTTCCCGCGTAATTTGACGGGCTGAATGCGATAAAACAAGTTTTAGGTCGCTAGCATGTATAGAAAAAAAGTTACTCACCGATATCCACGAAACAAACGAACGGACTTCGACTTCGTGTTTCGAGCAATATCAAAACAAAGACGGCCGTTTTCGGCGTAATTTGACGCGCTGAATGCGATGAAACAAGTTTTAGGTCGCTAGCATGTATAGAGAAAAAGTTACCAACCGATATCTGAAAAACAAACAAACGGACTCCGACTTCGTCTATCGAGCAATATCAAAACAAAGACGGCCGTTTCCGGCGTAATTTGACGCGCTGAATGCGATAAAACAAGTTTTAGGTCGCTAGCATGTATAGAAAAAAAGTTACTCACCGATATCCACGAAACAAACGAACGAAATTCGACTTCGTGTTTTAAGCAATATCAAAACAAAGACGGCCGTTTTCGGCGTAATTTGACGCGCTGAATGCGATAAAACAAGTTTTAGGTCGCCAGCATGTATAGAAAAAAAGTTACTCACCGATATCCACGAAACAAACGAACGAAATTCGACTTTGTGTTTTAAGCAATATCTAAACAAAGACGGCCGTTTTCGGCGTAATTTGACGCGCTGAATGCGATAAAACAAGTTTTAGGTCGCCAGCATGTATAGAAAAAAAGTTACTCACCGATATCCACGGAACAAAAGAACGAAATTCGACTTCGTGTTTTGAGCAATATCAGAACAAAGACGACCGTTTCCCGCGTAATTTGACGGGCTGAATGCGATAAAACAAGTTTTAGGTCGCTAGCATGTATAGAAAAAAAGTTACTCACCGATATCCACGAAACAAACGAACGGACTTCGACTTCGTGTTTCGAGCAATATCAAAACAAAGACGGCCGTTTTCGGCGTAATTTGACGCGCTGAATGCGATGAAACAAGTTTTAGGTCGCTAGCATGTATAGAAAAAAAGTTACTAACCGATATCTGAAAAACAAACAAACGGACTCCGACTTCGTCTATCGAGCAATATCAAAACAAAGACGGCCGTTTCCGGCGTAATTTGACGCGCTGAATGCGATAAAACAAGTTTTAGGTCGCTAGCATGTATAGAAAAAAAGTTACTCACCGATATCCACGAAACAAACGAACGAAATTCGACTTCGTGTTTTAAGCAATATCAAAACAAAGACGGCCGTTTTCGGCGTAATTTGACGCGCTGAATGCGATAAAACAAGTTTTAGGTCGCCAGCATGTATAGAAAAAAAGTTACTCACCGATATCCACGGAACAAAAGAACGAAATTCGACTTCGTGTTTTGAGCAATATCAAAACAAAGACGGCCGTTTCCGGCGTAATTTGACGCGCTGAATGCGATGAAACAAGTTTCAGGTCGCTAGCATGTATAGAAAAAAAGTTACTCACCGATATCCACGGAACAAACGAACGGAATTCGACTTCGTGTTTTGAGCAATATCAAAACAAAGACGACCGTTTCCGGCGTAATTTGACGCGCTGAATGCGATAAAACAAGTTTTAGGTCGCTAGCATGTATAGAAAAAAAGTTACTGACCGATATCTGTAAAACAAACAAACGGACTCCGAATTCGTCTATCGAGCAATATCAAAACAAAGACGGCCGTTTTCGGCGTAATTTGACGCGCTGAATGCGATGAAACAAGTTTCAGGTCGCTAGCATATATAGAAAGAAAATTACCAACCGATATCTGAAAAACAAACGAACGGAATTCGACTTCGTGTTTTGAGCAATATCAAAACAACGACGACCGTTTCCGGCGTAATTTGACGCGGTGAATGCGATAAAACAAGTTTTAGGTCGCTAGCATGTATAGAAAAGAAGTTACCAACCGATATCTGAAAAACAAACAAACGGACTTCGACTTCGTGTTTCGAGCAATATCAAAACAAAGACGGCCGTTTTCGGCGTAATTTGACGCGCTGAATGCGATGAAACAAGTTTTAGGTCGCTAGCATGTGTAGAAAAAAAGTTACCAAGCGATATCTGAAAAACAAACAAACGGACTCCGACTTCGTCTATCGAGCAATATCAAAACAAAGATGGCCGTTTCCGGCGTAATTTGACGCGCTGAATGCGATGAAACAAGTTCCAGGTCGCTAGCATGTAGAGAAAAAAAGTTACTCACCGATATCCACGGAACAAACGAACGGAATTCGACTTCGTGTTTTGAGCAATATCAAAACAAAGACGGCCGTTTTCGGCGTAATTTGACGCGCTGAATGCGATGAAACAAGTTTCAGGTCGCTAGCATGTATAGAAAAAAAGTTACTCACCGATATCCACGAAACAAACGAACGGAATTCGACTTCGTGTTTTGAGCAATATCAAAACAAAGACGACCGCTTCCGGCGTAATTTGACGCGCTGAATGCGATGAAACAAGTTTCAGGTCGCTAGCATGTATAGAAAAAAAGTTACCAACCGATATCTGAATAACAAACAAACGGACTTCGACTTCGTGTTTCGAGCAATATCAAAACAAAGACGGCCGTTTCCGGCGTAATTTGACGCGCTAAATGCGATAAAACAAGTTTTAGGTCGCTAGCTTGTATAGAAAAAAAGTTACCAACCGATATCTGAAAAACAAACAAACGGACTCCGACTTCGTGTTTCGAGCAATATCAAAACAAAGACGGCTGTTTTCGGCGTAATTTGACGCGCTGAATGCGATGAAACAAGTTTTAGGTCGCTAGCATGTGTAGAAAAAAAGTTACTAACCGATATCTGAAAAACAAACAAACGGACTCCGACTTCGTCTATCGAGCAATATCAAAACAAAGACGGCCGTTTCCGGCGTAATTTGACGCGCTGAATGCGATGAAACAAGTTCCAGGTCGCTAGCATGTAGAGAAAAAAAGTTACTCACCGATATTCACGGAACAAACGAACGGAATTCGACTTCGTGTTTTGAGCAATATCAAAACAAAGACGGCCGTTTCCGGCGTAATTTGACGCGCTGAATGCGATGAAACAAGTTTCAGGTCGCTAGCATGTATAGAAAAAAAGTTACTCACCGATATCCACGAAACTAACGAACGGAATTCGACTTCGTGTTTTGAGCAATATCAAAACAAAGACGACCGTTTCCGGCGTAATTTGACGCGCTGAATGCGATGAAACAAGTTTTAGGTCGCTAGCATGTATAGAAAAAAAGTTACCAACCGATATCTGAAAAACAAACAAACGGACTTCGACTTCGTGTTTCGAGCAATATCAAAACAAAGACGGTCGTTTCCGGCGTAATTTGACGCGCTGAATGCGATAAAACAAGTTTTAGGTCGCTAGCATGTATAGAAAAAAAGTTACTCACCGATATCCACGAAACAAACGAACGGAATTCGACTACGTGTTTCCAGCAATATCAGAACAAAGACGACCGTTTCCCGCGTAATTTGACGGGCTGAATGCGATAAAACAAGTTTTAGGTCGCTAGCATGTATAGAAAAAAAGTTACTCACCGATATCCACGAAACAAACGAACGGACTTCGACTTCGTGTTTCGAGCAATATCAAAACAAAGACGGCCGTTTTCGGCGTAATTTGACGCGCTGGATGCGATGAAACAAGTTTTAGGTCGCTAGCATGTAAAGAAAAAAAGTTACTAACCGATATCTGAAAAACAAACAAACGGACTCCGACTTCGTCTATCGAGCAATATCAAAACAAAGACGGCCGTTTCCGGCGTAATTTGACGCGCTGAATGCGATAAAACAAGTTTTAGGTCGCTAGCATGTATAGAAAAAAAGTTACTCACCGATATCCACGAAACAAACGAACGAAATTCGACTTCGTGTTTTAAGCAATATCAAAACAAAGACGGCCGTTTTCGGCGTAATTTGACGCGCTGAATGCGATAAAACAAGTTTTAGGTCGCTAGCATGTATAGAAAAAAAGTTACTCACCGATATCCACGGAACAAAAGAACGAAATTCGACTTCGTGTGTTGAGCAATATCAAAACAAAGACGGCCGTTTCCGGCGTAATTTGACGCGCTGAATGCGATGAAACAAGTTTCAGGTCGCTAGCATGTATAGAAAAAAAGTTACTCACCGATATCCACGGAACAAACGAACGGAATTCGACTTCGTGTTTTGAGCAATATCAAAACAAAGACGACCGTTTCCGGCGTAATTTGACGCGCTGAATGCGATAAAACAAGTTTTAGGTCGCTAGCATGTATAGAAAAAAAGTTACTGACCGATATCTGTAAAACAAACAAACGGACTCCGACTTCGTCTATCGAGCAATATCAAAACAAAGACGGCCGTTTCCGGCGTAATTTGACGCGCTGAATGCGATGAAACAAGTTTCAGGTCGCTAGCATGTATAGAAAAAAAGTTACTCACCGATATCCACGAAACAAACAAACGGACTCCGACTTCGTCTATCGAGCAATATCAAAACAAAGACGGCCGTTTCCGGCGTAATTTGACGCGCTGAATGCGATGAAACAAGTTTTAGGTCGCTAGCATGTATAGAAAAAAAGTTACTCACTGATATCCACGAAACAAACAAACGGAATTCGACTCCGTGTTTTGAGCAATATCAGAACAAAGACGAACGTTTCCGGCGTAATTTGACGCGCTAAATGCGATGAAACAAGTTTTAGGTCGCTAGCATGTATAGAAAAAAAGTTACCAACCGATATCTGAAAAACAAACAAACGGACTTCGACTTCGTGTTTCGAGCAATATCAAAACAAAGACGGCCGTTTTCGGCGTAATTTGACGCGCTGAATGCGATGAAACAAGTTTTAGGACGCTAGCATGTATAGAAAAAAAGTTACCAACCGATATCTGAAAAACAAACAAACGGACTTCGACTTCGTGTTTCGAGCAATATCAAAACAAAGACGGCCGTTTCCGGCGTAATTTGACGCGCTGAATGCGATAAAACAAGTTTTAGGTCGCTAGCATGTATAGAAAAAAAGTTACTCACCGATATCCACGAAACAAACGAACGGAATTCGACTTCGTGTTTTGAGCAATATCAAAACAAAGACGACCGTTTCCGGCGTAATTTGACAGGCTGAATGCGATGAAACAAGTTTTAGGTCGCTAGCATGTATAGAAAAAAAGTTACTAACCGATATCTGAAAAACAAACAAACGGACTCCGACTTCGTCTGTCGAGCAATATCAAAAGAAAGACGGTTGTTTCCGGCGTAATTTGACGCGCTGAATGCGATGGAACAAGTTTCAGGTCGCTAGCATGTATAGAAAAAAAGTTACTAACAGATATCCACGAAACAAACGAACGGAATTCGACTTCGTGTTTTGCGCAATATCAAAACAAAGACGACCGTTTCCGGCGTAATTTAACGCGCTGAATGCGATGAAACAAGTTTTAGGTCGCTAGCATGTATAGAAAAAAAGTTACTAACCGATATCTGAAAAACAAACAAACGGACTCCGACTTCGTCTATCGAGCAATATCAAAACAAAGACGGCCGATTCCGGCGTAATTTGACGCGCTGAATGCAATAAAACAAGTTTTAGGTCGCAAGCATGTATAAAAGAAAAGTTACTCACCGATACCCACGAAACAAACGAATGGAATTCGACTTCGTGTTTTAAGCAATATCGAAACAAAGACGACCGTTTCCGGCGTAATTTGACGCGCTGAATGCGATGAAACAAGTTTTAGGTCGCTAGCATGTATAAAAAAAAAGTTACTCACCGATATCCACGAAACAAACGAACGGAATTCGACTTCGTGTTTTAAGCAACACAAAACAAAGACGACCGTTTCCGGCGTAATTTGACGCGCTGAATGCGATAAAACAAGTTTTAGGTCGCTAGCATGTATAGAAAAAAAGTTACTCACCGATATCCACGAAACAAACAAACGGAATTCGACTCCGTGTTTTGAGCAATATCAAAACAAAGACGACCGTTTCCGGCGTAATTTGACAGGCTGAATGCGATGAAACAAGTTTTAGGTCGCTAGCATGTATAGAAAAAAAGTTACTAACCGATATCTGAAAAACAAACAAACGGACTCCGACTTCGTCTGTCGAGCAATATCAAAAGAAAGACGGTTGTTTCCGGCGTAATTTGACGCGCTGAATGCGATGGAACAAGTTTCAGGTCGCTAGCATGTATAGAAAAAAAGTTACTAACCGATATCCACGAAACAAACGAACGGAATTCGACTTCGTGTTTTGCGCAATATCAAAACAAAGACGACCGTTTCCGGCGTAATTTGACGCGCTGAATGCGATGAAACAAGTTTTAGGTCGCTAGCATGTATAGAAAAAAAGTTACTAACCGATATCTGAAAAACAAACAAACGGACTCCGACTTCGTCTATCGAGCAATATCAAAACAAAGACGGCCGATTCCGGCGTAATTTGACGCGCTGAATGCAATAAAACAAGTTTTAGGTCGCAAGCATGTATAAAAGAAAAGTTACTCACCGATATCCACGAAACAAACGAATGGAATTCGACTTCGTGTTTTAAGCAATATCGAAACAAAGACGACCGTTTCCGGCGTAATTTGACGCGCTGAATGCGATGAAACAAGTTTTAGGTCGCTAGCACGTATAAAAAAAAAGTTACTCACCGATATCCACGAAACAAACGAACGGAATTCGACTTCGTGTTTTAAGCAACACAAAACAAAGACGACCGTTTCCGGCGTAATTTGACGCGCTGAATGCGATAAAACAAGTTCTAGGTCGCTAGCATGTATAGAAAAAAAGTTACGAACCGATATCTGAAAAACAAACAAACGGACTCCGACTTCGTCTATCGAGCAATATCAAAACAAAGACGGCCGTTTTCGGCGTTATTTGACGCGCTGAATGCGATGAAACAAGTTTTAGGTCGCTAGCATGTATAGAAAAAAAGTTACTCACTGATATCCACGAAACAAACAAACGGAATTCGACTCCGTGTTTTGAGCAATATCGGAACAAAGACGAACGTTTCCGGCGTAATTTGACGCGCTGAATGCGATGAAACAAGTTTTAGGTCGCTAGCATGTATAGAAAAAAAGTTACCAACCGATATCTGAAAAACAAACAAACGGACTTCGACTTCGTGTTTCGAGCAATATCAAAACAAAGACGGCCGTTTTCGGCGTAATTTGACGCGCTGAATGCGATGAAACAAGTTTTAGGTCGCTAGCATGTATAGAAAAAAAGTAACCAACCGATATCTGAAAAACAAACAAACGGACTTCGACTTCGTGTTTCGAGCAATATCAAAACAAAGACGGCCGTTTCCGGCGTAATTTGACGCGCTGAATGCGATAAAACAAGTTTTAGGTCGCTAGCATGTATAGAAAAAAAGTTACCAACCGATATCTGAAAAACAAACAAACGGACTTCGACTTCGTGTTTCGAGCAATATCAAAACAAAGACGGCCGTTTTCGGCGTAATTTGACGCGCTGAATGCGATGAAACAAGTTTTAGGTCGCTAGCATGTATAGAAAAAAAGTTACCAACCGATATCTGAAAAACAAACAAACGGACTTCGACTTCGTGTTTCGAGCAATATCAAAACAAAGACGGCCGTTTCCGGCGTAATTTGACGCGCTGAATGCGATGAAACAAGTTTCAGGTCGCTAGCATGTGTAGAAAAAAAGTTACTAACCGATATCTGAAAAACAAACAAACGGACTTCGACTTCGTGTTTCGAGCAATATCGAAACAAAGACGGCTGTTTTCGGCGTAATTTGACGCGCTGAATGCGATGAAACAAGTTTCAGGTCGCTAGCATGTGTAGAAAAAAAGTTACTAACCGATATCTGAAAAACAAACAAACGGACTCCGACTTCGTCTATCGAGCAATATCAAAACAAAGACGGCCGTTTCCGGCGTAATTTGACGCGCTGAATGCGATGAAACAAGTTCCAGGTCGCTAGCATGTAGAGAAAAAAAGTTACTCACCGATATCCACGGAACAAACGAACGGAATTCGACTTCGTGTTTTGAGCAATATCAAAACAAAGACGGCCGTTTCCGGCGTAATTTGACGCGCTGAATGCGATGAAACAAGTTTCAGGTCGCTAGCATGTATAGAAAAAAAGTTACTCACCGATATCCACGAAACAAACGAACGGAATTCGACTTCGTGTTTTGAGCAATATCAAAACAAAGACGACCGTTTCCGGCGTAATTTGACGCGCTGAATGCAAAAAAACAAGTTTTAGGTCGCAAGCATGTATAAAAGAAAAGTTACTCACCGATACCCACGAAACAAACGAATGGAATTCGACTTCGTGTTTTAAGCAATATCGAAACAAAGACGACCGTTTCCGGCGTAATTTGACGCGCTGAATGCGATGAAACAAGTTTTAGGTCGCTAGCATGTATAAAAAAAAAGTTACTCACCGATATCCACGAAACAAACGAACGGAATTCGACTTCGTGTTTTAAGCAACACAAAACAAAGACGACCGTTTCCGGCGTAATTTGACGCGCTGAATGCGATAAAACAAGTTTTAGGTCGCTAGCATGTATAGAAAAAAAGTTACTCACCGATATCCACGAAACAAACAAACGGAATTCGACTCCGTGTTTTGAGCAATATCAAAACAAAGACGACCGTTTCCGGCGTAATTTGACAGGCTGAATGCGATGAAACAAGTTTTAGGTCGCTAGCATGTATAGAAAAAAAGTTACTAACCGATATCTGAAAAACAAACAAACGGACTCCGACTTCGTCTGTCGAGCAATATCAAAAGAAAGACGGTTGTTTCCGGCGTAATTTGACGCGCTGAATGCGATGGAACAAGTTTCAGGTCGCTAGCATGTATAGAAAAAAAGTTACTAACCGATATCCACGAAACAAACGAACGGAATTCGACTTCGTGTTTTGCGCAATATCAAAACAAAGACGACCGTTTCCGGCGTAATTTGACGCGCTGAATGCGATGAAACAAGTTTTAGGTCGCGAGCATGTATAGAAAAAAAGTTACTAACCGATATCTGAAAAACAAACAAACGGACTCCGACTTCGTCTATCGAGCAATATCAAAACAAAGACGGCCGATTCCGGCGTAATTTGACGCGCTGAATGCAATAAAACAAGTTTTAGGTCGCAAGCATGTATAAAAGAAAAGTTACTCACCGATATCCACGAAACAAACGAATGGAATTCGACTTCGTGTTTTAAGCAATATCGAAACAAAGACGACCGTTTCCGGCGTAATTTGACGCGCTGAATGCGATGAAACAAGTTTTAGGTCGCTAGCACGTATAAAAAAAAAGTTACTCACCGATATCCACGAAACAAACGAACGGAATTCGACTTCGTGTTTTAAGCAACACAAAACAAAGACGACCGTTTCCGGCGTAATTTGACGCGCTGAATGCGATAAAACAAGTTCTAGGTCGCTAGCATGTATAGAAAAAAAGTTACGAACCGATATCTGAAAAACAAACAAACGGACTCCGACTTCGTCTATCGAGCAATATCAAAACAAAGACGGCCGTTTTCGGCGTTATTTGACGCGCTGAATGCGATGAAACAAGTTTTAGGTCGCTAGCATGTATAGAAAAAAAGTTACTCACTGATATCCACGAAACAAACAAACGGAATTCGACTCCGTGTTTTGAGCAATATCGGAACAAAGACGAACGTTTCCGGCGTAATTTGACGCGCTGAATGCGATGAAACAAGTTTTAGGTCGCTAGCATGTATAGAAAAAAAGTTACCAACCGATATCTGAAAAACAAACAAACGGACTTCGACTTCGTGTTTCGAGCAATATCAAAACAAAGACGGCCGTTTTCGGCGTAATTTGACGCGCTGAATGCGATGAAACAAGTTTTAGGTCGCTAGCATGTATAGAAAAAAAGTTACCAACCGATATCTGAAAAACAAACAAACGGACTTCGACTTCGTGTTTCGAGCAATATCAAAACAAAGACGGCCGTTTCCGGCGTAATTTGACGCGCCGAATGCGATAAAACAAGTTTTAGGTCGCTAGCATGTATAGAAAAAAAGTTACCAACCGATATCTGAAAAACAAACAAACGGACTTCGACTTCGTGTTTCGAGCAATATCGAAACAAAGACGGCTGTTTTCGGCGTAATTTGACGCGCTGAATGCGATGAAACAAGTTTCAGGTCGCTAGCATGTGTAGAAAAAAAGTTACTAACCGATATCTGAAAAACAAACAAACGGACTCCGACTTCGTCTATCGAGCAATATCAAAACAAAGACGGCCGTTTCCGGCGTAATTTGACGCGCTGAATGCGATGAAACAAGTTCCAGGTCGCTAGCATGTAGAGAAAAAAAGTTACTCACCGATATCCACGGAACAAACGAACGGAATTCGACTTCGTGTTTTGAGCAATATCAAAACAAAGACGGCCGTTTCCGGCGTAATTTGACGCGCTGAATGCGATGAAACAAGTTTCAGGTCGCTAGCATGTATAGAAAAAAAATTACTCACCGATATCCACGAAACAAACGAACGGAATTCGACTTCGTGTTTTGAGCAATATCAAAACAAAGACGACCGTTTCCGGCGTAATTTGACGCGCTGAATGCGATGAAACAAGTTTTAGGTCGCTAGCATGTATAGAAAAAAAGTAACCAACCGATATCTGAAAAACAAACAAACGGACTTCGACTTCGTGTTTCGAGCAATATCAAAACAAAGACGGCTGTTTCCGGCGTAATTTGACGCGCTGAATGCGATAAAACAAGTTTTAGGTCGCTAGCATGTATAGAAAAAAAGTTACTCACCGATATCCACGAAACAAACGAACGGAATTCGACTTCGTGTTTCCAGCAATATCAGAACAAAGACGACCGTTTCCTGCGTAATTTGACGGGCTGAATGCGATAAAACAAGTTTTAGGTCGCTAGCATGTATAGAAAAAAAGTTACTCACCGATATCCACGAAACAAACAAACGGAATTCGACTCCGTGTTTTGAGCAATATCAGAACAAAGACGACCGTTTCCGGCGTAATTTGACGCGCTGAATGCGATGAAACAAGTTTCAGGTCGCTAGCATGTATAGAAGAAAAGTTACTCACCGATATCCACGAAACAAACGAACGGAATTCGACTTCGTGTTTTAAGCAATATTAAAACGAAGACGACCGTTTCCGGCGTGATTTGACGGGCTGAATGCGATAAAACAAGTTTTAGGTCGCTAGCATGTATAGAAAAAAAGTTACTCACCGATATCCACGAAACAAACAAACGGAATTCGACTCCGTGTTTTGAGCAATATCAGAACAAAGACGACCGTTTCCGGCGTAATTTGACGCGCTGAATGCGATGAAACAAGTTTTAGGTCGCTAGCATGTATAGAAAAAAAGTTACTCACCGATATCCACGAAACAAACGAACGGAATTCGACTTTGTGTTTTGAGCAATATCAAAACAAAGACGACCGTTTCCGGCGTAATTTGACAGGCTGAATGCGATAAAACAAGTTTTAGGTCGAGAACATGTATAGAAAAAAAGTTACTAACCGATATCTGAAAAACAAACAAACGGACTCCGACTTCGTCTATTGAGCAATATCAAAAGAAAGACGGTTGTTTCCGGCGTAATTTGACGCGCTGAATGCGATGAAACAAGTTTCAGGTCGCCAGCATGTATAGAAAAAAAGTTACTCACCGATATCCACGAAACAAACGAACGGAATTCGACTTCGTGTTTTAAGCAATATCAAAACAAAGACGACCGTTTTCGGCGTAATCTGACGCGCTGAATGCGATGAAACAAGTTTCAGGTCGCTAGCATGTATAGAAAAAAAGTTACTTACCGATATCCACGAAACAAACGAACGGAATTCGACTTCGTGTTTTGAGCAATATCAAAACAAAGACGACCGTTTCCGGCGTAATTTAACGCGCTGAATGCGATGAAACAAGTTTTAGGTCGCTAGCATGTATAGAAAAAAAGTTACCAACCGATATCTGAAAAACAAACAAACGGACTTCGACTTCGTGTTTCGAGCAATATCAAAACAAAGACGGCCGTTCCCGGCGTAATTTGAGGCGCTGAATGCGATAAAACAAGTTTTAGGTCGCTAGCATGTATAGAAAAAAAGTTACTCACCGATATCCACGAAACAAACGAACGGAATTCGACTTCGTGTTTTGAGCAATATCAAAACAAAGACGACCGTTTTCGGCGTAATTTGACAGGCTGAATGCGATAAAACAAGTTTTAGGTCGCGAACATGTATAGAAAAAAAGTTACTAACCGATATCTGAAAAACAAACAAACGGACTCCGACTTCGTCTATCGAGCAATATCAAAAGAAAGACGGTTGTTTCCGGCGTAATTTGACGAGCTGAATGCAATGAAACAAGTTTCAGGTCGCTAGCATGTATAGAAAAAAAGTTACTCACCGATATCCACGAAACAAACGAACGGAATTCGACTTCGTGTTTTGAGCAATATCAAAACAAAGACGACCGTTTCCGGCGTAATTTGACAGGCTGAATGCGATGAAACAAGTTTTAGGTCGCTAGCATGTATAGAAAAAAAGTTACCAACCGATATCTGAAAAACAAACAAACGGACTCCGACTTCGTCTGTCGAGCAATATCAAAAGAAAGACGGTTGTTTCCGGCGTAATTTGACGCGCTGAATGCGATGGAACAAGTTTCAGGTCGCTAGCATGTATAGAAAAAAAGTTACTAACCGATATCCACGAAACAAACGAACGGAATTCGACTTCGTGTTTTGCGCAATATCAAAACAAAGACGACCGTTTCCGGCGTAATTTGACGCGCTGAATGCGATGAAACAAGTTTTAGGTCGCTAGCATGTATAGAAAAAAAGTTACTAACCGATATCTGAAAAACAAACAAACGGACTCCGACTTCGTCTATCGAGCAATATCAAAACAAAGACGGCCGATTCCGGCGTAATTTGACGCGCTGAATGCAATAAAACAAGTTTTAGGTCGCAAGCATGTATAAAAGAAAAGTTACTCACCGATATCCACGAAACAAACGAATGGAATTCGACTTCGTGTTTTAAGCAATATCGAAACAAAGACGACCGTTTCCGGCGTAATTTGACGCGCTGAATGCGATGAAACAAGTTTTAGGTCGCTAGCATGTATAAAAAAAAAGTTACTCACCGATATCCACGAAACAAACGAACGGAATTCGACTTCGTGTTTTAAGCAACACAAAACAAAGACGACCGTTTCCGGCGTAATTTGACGCGCTGAATGCGATAAAACAAGTTTTAGGTCGCTAGCATGTATAGAAAAAAAGTTACGAACCGATATCTGAAAAACAAACAAACGGACTCCGACTTCGTCTATCGAGCAATATCAAAACAAAGACGGCCGTTTCCGGCGTAATTTGACGCGCTGAATGCGATGAAACAAGTTTTAGGTCGCTAGCATGTATAGAAAAAAAGTTACTCACTGATATCCACGAAACAAACAAACGGAATTCGACTCCGTGTTTTGAGCAATATCAGAACAAAGACGAACGTTTCCGGCGTAATTTGACGCGCTGAATGCGATGAAACAAGTTTTAGGTCGCTAGCATGTATAGAAAAAAAGTTACCAACCGATATCTGAAAAACAAACAAACGGACTTCGACTTCGTGTTTCGAGCAATATCAAAACAAAGACGGCCGTTTCCGGCGTAATTTGACGCGCTGAATGCGATAAAACAAGTTTTAGGTCGCTAGCATGTATAAAAGAAAAGTTACTCACCGATATCCACGAAACAAACGAATGGAATTCGACTTCGTGTTTTAAGCAACTCAAAACAAAGACGACCGTTTCCGGCGTAATTTGACGCGCTGAATGCGATAAAACAAGTTTTAGGTCGCTAGCATGTATAGAAAAAAACTTACGAACCGATATCTGAAAAACAAACAAACGGACTCCGACTTCGTCTATCGAGCAATATCAAAACAAAGACGGCCGTTTCCGGCGTAATTTGACGCGCTGAATGCGATAAAACAAGTTTTAGGTCGCTAGCATGTATAGAAAAAAAGTTACTCACTGATATCCACGAAACGAACAAACGGAATTCGACTCCGTGTTTTGAGCAATATCAGAACAAAGACGACCGTTTCCGGCGTAATTCGACGCGCTGGATGCGATAAAACAAGTTTTAGGTCGCTAGCATGTATAGAAAAAAAGTTACCAACCGATATCTGAAAAACAAACAAACGGACTTCGACTTCGTGTTTCGAGCAATATCAAAACAAAGACGGCCGTTTCCGGCGTAATTTGACGCGCTAAATGCGATAAAACAAGTTTTAGGTCGCTAGCATGTATAGAAAAAAAGTTACTCACCGATATCCACGAAACTAACAAACGGAATTCGACTCCGTGTTTTGAGCAATATCAAAACAAAGACGGCCGTTTCCGGCGTAATTTGACGCGCTGAATGCGATGAAACAAGTTTTAGGTCGCTAGCATGTATAGAAAAAAAGTTACTCACCGATATCCACGAAACAAACATACGGAATTCGACTTCGTGTTTTAAGCAATATCAAAACAAAGACGACCGTTTCCGGCGTAATTTAACGCGCTGAATGCGATACAACAAGTTTTAGGTCGCTAGCATGTATAAAAAAAAAGTTACTCACCGATATCCACGAAACAAACGAACGGAATTCGACTTCGTGTTTTAAGCAATATCAAAACAAAGACGACCGTTTCCGGCGTAATTTGACGCGCTGATTGCGATAAAACAAGTTTTAGGTCGCTAGCGCATGTATAGAAAAAAAGTTACTAACCGATATCTGAAAAACAAACAAACGGACTTCGACTTCGTGTTTCGAGCAATATCAAAACAAAGACGGCCGTTTCCGGCGTAATTTGACGCGCTGAATGCGATAAAACAAGTTTTAGGTCGCTAGCATGTATAGAAAAAAAGTTACTCACCGATATCCACGAAACAAACGAACGGAATTCGACTTCGTGTTTTAAGCAATATCAAAACGAAGACGACCGCTTCCAGCGTAATTTGACGGGCTGAATGCGATAAAACAAGTTTTAGGTCGCTAGCATGTATAGAAAAAAAGTTACTCACCGATATCCACGAAACAAACAAACAGAATTCGACTCCGTGTTTTGAGCAATATCAGACCAAAGACGACCGTTTCCGCCGTAATTTGACGCGCTGAATGCGATGAAACAAGTTTTAGGTCGCTAGCATGTATAAAAAAAAAGTTACTAACCGATATCTGAAAAACAAACAAACGGACTCCGACTTCGTCTATCGAGCAATATCAAAACAAAGACGGCCGTTTCCGGCGTAATTTGACGCGCTGAATGCAATAAAACAAGTTTTAGGTCGCTAGCATGTATTAAAGAAAAGTTACTCACCGATATCCACGAAACAAACGAATGGAATTCGACTTCGTGTTTTAAGCAATATCGAAACAAAGACGACCGTTTCCGGCGTGATTTGACGGGCTGAATGCGATGAAACAAGTTTTAGGTCGCTAGCATGTATAGAAAAAAAGTTACTCACCGATATCCACGAAACAAACAAACGGAATTCGACTCCGTGTTTTGAGCAATATCAGAACAAAGACGACCGTTTCCGGCGTAATTTGACGCGCTGAATGCGATGAAACAAGTTTTAGGTCGCTGTCATGTATAGAAAAGAAGTTACCAACCGATATCTAAAAAACAAACGGACTTCGACTTCGTGTTTCGAGCAATATCAAAACAAAGACGGCCGTTTCCGGCGTAATTTGACGCGCTGAATGCGATAAAACAAGTTTCAGGTCGCTAGCATGTATAGAAAGAAAGTTACTTACCGATATCCACGAAACAAACGAACGGAATTCGACTTCGTGTTTTGAGCAATATCAAAACGAAGACGACCGTTTCCGGCGTAATTTGACGGGCTGAATGCGATAAAACAAGTTTCAGGTCGCTAGCATGTATAGAAAAAAAGTTACTCACCGATATCCACGAAACAAACAAACAGAATTCGACTCCGTGTTTTGAGCAATATCAGAACAAAGACGACCGTTTCCGGCGTAATTTGACGCGCTGAATGCGATGAAACAAGTTTTAGGTCGCTAGCATGTATAGAAAAAAAGTTACTAACCGATATCTGAAAAACAAACAAACGGACTCCGACTTCGTCTATCGAGCAATATCAAAACAAAGACGGCCGTTTCCGGCGTAATTTGACGCGCTGAATGCAATAAAACAAGTTTTAGGTCGCTAGCATGTATAAAAGAAAAGTTACTCACCGATATCCACGAAACAAACGAACGGAATTCGACTTCGTGTTTTAAGCAATATCGAAACAGAGACGACCGTTTCCGGCGTAATTTGACGCGCTGAATGCGATGAAACAAGTTTTAGGTCGCTAGCATGTATAGAAAAAAAGTTACTCACCGATATCCACGAAACAAACGAATGGAATTCGACTTCGTGTTTTAAGCAATATCGAAACAAAGACGACCGTTTCCGGCGTGATTTGACGGGCTGAATGCGATGAAACAAGTTTTAGGTCGCTAGCATGTATAGAAAAAAAGTTACTCACCGATATCCACGAAACAAACAAACGGAATTCGACTCCGTGTTTTGAGCAATATCAGAACAAAGACAACCGTTTCCGGCGTAATTTGACGCGCTGAAAGCGATGAAACAAGTTTTAGGTCGCTGTCATGTATAGAAAAGAAGTTACCAACCGATATCTAAAAAACAAACGGACTTCGACTTCGTGTTTCGAGCAATATCAAAACAAAGACGGCCGTTTCCGGCGTAATTTGACGCGCTGAATGCGATAAAACAAGTTTCAGGTCGCTAGCATGTATAGAAAAAAAGTTACTCACCGATATCCACGAAACAAACAAACAGAATTCGACTCCGTGTTTTGAGCAATATCAGAACAAAGACGACCGTTTCCGGCGTAATTTGACGCGCTGAATGCGATGAAACAAGTTTTAGGTCGCTAGCATGTATAGAAAAAAAGTTACTAACCGATATCTGAAAAACAAACAAACGGACTCCGACTTCGTCTATCAAGCAATATCAAAACAAAGACGGCCGTTTCCGGCGTAATTTGACGCGCTGAATGCAATAAAACAAGTTTTAGGTCGCTAGCATGTATAAAAGAAAAGTTACTCACCGATATCCACGAAACAAACGAACGGAATTCGACTTCGTGTTTTAAGCAATATCGAAACAAAGACGACCGTTTCCGGCGTAATTTGACGCGCTGAATGCGATGAAACAAGTTTTAGGTCGCTAGCATGTATAGAAAAAAAGTTACTCACCGATATCCACGAAACAAACGAACGGAATTCGACTTCGTGTTTTGAGCAATATCAAAACAAAGACGACCGTTTCCGGCGTAATTTGACAGGCTGAATGCGATAAAACAAGTTTTAGGTCGCGAACATGTATAGAAAAAAAGTTACCAACCGATATCTGAAAAACAAACAAACGGACTCCGACTTCGTCTATCGAGCAATATCAAAAGAAAGACGGTAGTTTCCGGCGTAATTTGACGAGCTGAATGCAATGAAACAAGTTTCAGGTCGCTAGCATGTATAGAAAAAAAGTTACTCACCGATATCCACGAAACAAACGAACGGAATTCGACTTCGTGTTTTGAGCAATATCAAAACAAAGACGACCGTTTCCGGCGTAATTTGACAGGCTGAATGCGATGAAACAAGTTTTACGTCGCTAGCATGTATAGAAAAAAAGTTACTAACCGATATCTGAAAAACAAACAAACGGACTCCGACTTCGTCTGTCGAGCAATATCAAAAGAAAGACGGTTGTTTCCGGCGTAATTTGACGCGCTGAATGCGATGGAACAAGTTTCAGGTCGCTAGCATGTATAGAAAAAAAGTTACTAACCGATATCCACGAAACAAACGAACGGAATTCGACTTCGTGTTTTGCGCAATATCAAAACAAAGACGACCGTTTCCGGCGTGATTTGACGCGCTGAATGCGATGAAACAAGTTTTAGGTCGCTAGCATGTATAGAAAAAAAGTTACTAACCGATATCTGAAAAACAAACAAACGGACTCCGACTTCGTCTATCGAGCAATATCAAAACAAAGACGGCCGATTCCGGCGTAATTTGACGCGCTGAATGCAATAAAACAAGTTTTAGGTCGCAAGCATGTATAAAAGAAAAGTTACTCACCGATATCCACGAAACAAACGAATGGAATTCGACTTCGTGTTTTAAGCAATATCGAAACAAAGACGACCGTTTCCGGCGTAATTTGACGCGCTGAATGCAATGAAACAAGTTTTAGGTCGCTAGCATGTATAAAAAAAAAGTTACTCACCGATATCCACGAAACAAACGAACGGAATTCGACTTCGTGTTTTAAGCAACACAAAACAAAGACGACCGTTTCCGGCGTAATTTGACGCGCTGAATGCGATAAAACAAGTTTTAGGTCGCTAGCATGTATAGAAAAAAAGTTACGAACCGATATCTGAAAAACAAACAAACGGACTCCGACTTCGTCTATCGAGCAATATCAAAACAAAGACGGCCGTTTCCGGCGTAATTTGACGCGCTGAATGCGATGAAACAAGTTTTAGGTCGCTAGCATGTATAGAAAAAAAGTTACTCACTGATATCCACGAAACAAACAAACGGAATTCGACTCCGTGTTTTGAGCAATATCAGATCAAAGACGAACGTTTCCGGCGTAATCTGACGCGCTGAATGCGATGAAACAAGTTTTAGGTCGCTAGCATGTATAGAAAAAAAGTTACCAACCGATATCTGAAAAACAAACAAACGGACTTCGACTTCGTGTTTCGAGCAATATCAAAACAAAGACGGCCGTTTCCGGCGTAATTTGACGCGCTGAATGCGATAAAACAAGTTTTAGGTCGCTAGCATGTATAAAAGAAAAGTTACTCACCGATATCCACGAAACAAACGAATGGAATTCGACTTCGTGTTTTAAGCAATGTCGAAACAAAGACGACCGTTTCCGGCGTAATTTGACGCGCTGAATGCGATGAAACAAGTTTTAGGTCGCTAGCATGTATAAAAAAAAAGTTACTCACCGATATCCACAAAACAAACGAACGGAATTCGACTTCGTGTTTTAAGCAACACAAAACAAAGACGACCGTTTCCGGCGTAATTTGACGCGCTGAATGCGATAAAACAAGTTTTAGGTCGCTAGCATGTATAGAAAAAAACTTACGAACCGATATCTGAAAAACAAACAAACGGACTCCGACTTCGTCTATCGAGCAATATCAAAACAAAGACGGCCGTTTCCGGCGTAATTTGACGCGCTGAATGCGATAAAACAAGTTTTAGGTCGCTAGCATGTATAGAAAAAAAGTTACTCACTGATATCCACGAAACGAACAAACGGAATTCGACTCCGTGTTTTGAGCAATATCAGAACAAAGACGACCGTTTCCGGCGTAATTCGACGCGCTGAATGCGATGAAACAAGTTTTAGGTCGCTAGCATGTATAGAAAAAAAGTTACCAACCGATATCTGAAAAACAAACAAACGGACTTCGACTTCGTGTTTCGAGCAATATCAAAACAAAGACGGCCGTTTCCGGCGTAATTTGACGCGCTGAATGCGATAAAACAAGTTTTAGGTCGCTAGCATGTATAGAAAAAAAGTTACTCACCGATATCCACGAAACTAACAAACGGAATTCGACTCCGTGTTTTGAGCAATATCAAAACAAAGACGGCCGTTTCCGGCGTAATTTGACGCGCTGAATGCGATGAAACAAGTTTTAGGTCGCTAGCATGTATAGAAAAAAAGTTACTCACCGATATCCACGAAACAAACATACGGAATTCGACTTCGTGTTTTAAGCAATATCAAAACAAAGACGACCGTTTCCGGCGTAATTTAACGCGCTGAATGCGATACAACAAGTCTTAGGTCGCTAGCATGTATAAAAAAAAAGTTACTCACCGATATCCACGAAACAAACGAACGGAATTCGACTTCGTGTTTTAAGCAATATCAAAACAAAGACGACCGTTTCCGGCGTAATTTGACGCGCTGATTGCGATAAAACAAGTTTTAGGTCGCTAGCGCATGTATAGAAAAAAAGTTACTAACCGATATCTGAAAAACAAACAAACGGACTTCGACTTCGTGTTTCGAGCAATATCAAAACAAAGACGGCCGTTTCCGGCGTAATTTGACGCGCTGAATGCGATAAAACAAGTTTTAGGTCGCTAGCATGTATAGAAAAAAAGTTACTCACCGATATCCACGAAACAAACGAACGGAATTCGACTTCGTGTTTTAAGCAATATCAAAACGAAGACGACCGTTTCCGGCGTAATTTGACGGGCTGAATGCGATGAAACAAGTTTTAGGTCGCTAGCATGTATAGAAAAAAAGTTACTCACCGATATCCACGAAACAAACAAACAGAATTCGACTCCGTGTTTTGAGCAATATCAGAACAAAGACGACCGTTTCCGGCGTAATTTGACGCGCTGAATGCAATGAAACAAGTTTTAGGTCGCTAGCATGTATAAAAAAAAAGTTACTAACCGATATCTGAAAAACAAACAAACGGACTCCGACTTCGTCTATCGAGCAATATCAAAACAAAGACGGCCGTTTCCGGCGTAATTTGACGCGCTGAATGCAATGAAACAAGTTTTAGGTCGCTAGCATGTATAAAAGAAAAGTTACTCACCGATATCCACGAAACAAACGAACGGAATTCGACTTCGTGTTTTAAGCAATATCGAAACAGAGACGACCGTTTCCGGCGTAATTTGACGCGCTGAATGCGATGAAACAAGTTTTAGGTCGCTAGCATGTATAGAAAAAAAGTTACTCACCGATATCCACGAAACAAACGAATGGAATTCGACTTCGTGTTTTAAGCAATATCGAAACAAAGACGACCGTTTCCGGCGTGATTTGACGGGCTGAATGCGATGAAACAAGTTTTAGGTCGCTAGCATGTATAGAAAAAAAGTTACTCACCGATATCCACGAAACAAACAAACGGAATTCGACTCCGTGTTTTGAGCAATATCAGAACAAAGACAACCGTTTCCGGCGTAATTTGACGCGCTGAAAGCGATGAAACAAGTTTTAGGTCGCTGTCATGTATAGAAAAGAAGTTACCAACCGATATCTAAAAAACAAACGGACTTCGACTTCGTGTTTCGAGCAATATCAAAACAAAGACGGCCGTTTCCGGCGTAATTTGACGCGCTGAATGCGATAAAACAAGTTTCAGGTCGCTAGCATGTATAGAAAAAAAGTTACTCACCGATATCCACGAAACAAACAAACAGAATTCGACTCCGTGTTTTGAGCAATATCAGAACAAAGACGACCGTTTCCGGCGTAATTTGACGCGCTGAATGCGATGAAACAAGTTTTAGGTCGCTAGCATGTATAGAAAAAAAGTTACTAACCGATATCTGAAAAACAAACAAACGGACTCCGACTTCGTCTATCAAGCAATATCAAAACAAAGACGGCCGTTTCCGGCGTAATTTGACGCGCTGAATGCAATAAAACAAGTTTTAGGTCGCTAGCATGTATAAAAGAAAAGTTACTCACCGATATCCACGAAACAAACGAACGGAATTCGACTTCGTGTTTTAAGCAATATCGAAACAAAGACGACCGTTTCCGGCGTAATTTGACGCGCTGAATGCGATGAAACAAGTTTTAGGTCGCTAGCATGTATAGAAAAAAAGTTACTCACCGATATCCACGAAACAAACGAACGGAATTCGACTTCGTGTTTTGAGCAATATCAAAACAAAGACGACCGTTTCCGGCGTAATTTGACAGGCTGAATGCGATAAAACAAGTTTTAGGTCGCGAACATGTATAGAAAAAAAGTTACCAACCGATATCTGAAAAACAAACAAACGGACTCCGACTTCGTCTATCGAGCAATATCAAAAGAAAGACGGTAGTTTCCGGCGTAATTTGACGAGCTGAATGCAATGAAACAAGTTTCAGGTCGCTAGCATGTATAGAAAAAAAGTTACTCACCGATATCCACGAAACAAACGAACGGAATTCGACTTCGTGTTTTGAGCAATATCAAAACAAAGACGACCGTTTCCGGCGTAATTTGACAGGCTGAATGCGATGAAACAAGTTTTACGTCGCTAGCATGTATAGAAAAAAAGTTACTAACCGATATCTGAAAAACAAACAAACGGACTCCGACTTCGTCTGTCGAGCAATATCAAAAGAAAGACGGTTGTTTCCGGCGTAATTTGACGCGCTGAATGCGATGGAACAAGTTTCAGGTCGCTAGCATGTATAGAAAAAAAGTTACTAACCGATATCCACGAAACAAACGAACGGAATTCGACTTCGTGTTTTGCGCAATATCAAAACAAAGACGACCGTTTCCGGCGTGATTTGACGCGCTGAATGCGATGAAACAAGTTTTAGGTCGCTAGCATGTATAGAAAAAAAGTTACTAACCGATATCTGAAAAACAAACAAACGGACTCCGACTTCGTCTATCGAGCAATATCAAAACAAAGACGGCCGATTCCGGCGTAATTTGACGCGCTGAATGCAATAAAACAAGTTTTAGGTCGCAAGCATGTATAAAAGAAAAGTTACTCACCGATATCCACGAAACAAACGAATGGAATTCGACTTCGTGTTTTAAGCAATATCGAAACAAAGACGACCGTTTCCGGCGTAATTTGACGCGCTGAATGCAATGAAACAAGTTTTAGGTCGCTAGCATGTATAAAAAAAAAGTTACTCACCGATATCCACGAAACAAACGAACGGAATTCGACTTCGTGTTTTAAGCAACACAAAACAAAGACGACCGTTTCCGGCGTAATTTGACGCGCTGAATGCGATAAAACAAGTTTTAGGTCGCTAGCATGTATAGAAAAAAAGTTACGAACCGATATCTGAAAAACAAACAAACGGACTCCGACTTCGTCTATCGAGCAATATCAAAACAAAGACGGCCGTTTCCGGCGTAATTTGACGCGCTGAATGCGATGAAACAAGTTTTAGGTCGCTAGCATGTATAGAAAAAAAGTTACTCACTGATATCCACGAAACAAACAAACGGAATTCGACTCCGTGTTTTGAGCAATATCAGATCAAAGACGAACGTTTCCGGCGTAATCTGACGCGCTGAATGCGATGAAACAAGTTTTAGGTCGCTAGCATGTATAGAAAAAAAGTTACCAACCGATATCTGAAAAACAAACAAACGGACTTCGACTTCGTGTTTCGAGCAATATCAAAACAAAGACGGCCGTTTCCGGCGTAATTTGACGCGCTGAATGCGATAAAACAAGTTTTAGGTCGCTAGCATGTATAAAAGAAAAGTTACTCACCGATATCCACGAAACAAACGAATGGAATTCGACTTCGTGTTTTAAGCAATGTCGAAACAAAGACGACCGTTTCCGGCGTAATTTGACGCGCTGAATGCGATGAAACAAGTTTTAGGTCGCTAGCATGTATAAAAAAAAAGTTACTCACCGATATCCACAAAACAAACGAACGGAATTCGACTTCGTGTTTTAAGCAACACAAAACAAAGACGACCGTTTCCGGCGTAATTTGACGCGCTGAATGCGATAAAACAAGTTTTAGGTCGCTAGCATGTATAGAAAAAAACTTACGAACCGATATCTGAAAAACAAACAAACGGACTCCGACTTCGTCTATCGAGCAATATCAAAACAAAGACGGCCGTTTCCGGCGTAATTTGACGCGCTGAATGCGATAAAACAAGTTTTAGGTCGCTAGCATGTATAGAAAAAAAGTTACTCACTGATATCCACGAAACGAACAAACGGAATTCGACTCCGTGTTTTGAGCAATATCAGAACAAAGACGACCGTTTCCGGCGTAATTCGACGCGCTGAATGCGATGAAACAAGTTTTAGGTCGCTAGCATGTATAGAAAAAAAGTTACCAACCGATATCTGAAAAACAAACAAACGGACTTCGACTTCGTGTTTCGAGCAATATCAAAACAAAGACGGCCGTTTCCGGCGTAATTTGACGCGCTGAATGCGATAAAACAAGTTTTAGGTCGCTAGCATGTATAGAAAAAAAGTTACTCACCGATATCCACGAAACTAACAAACGGAATTCGACTCCGTGTTTTGAGCAATATCAAAACAAAGACGGCCGTTTCCGGCGTAATTTGACGCGCTGAATGCGATGAAACAAGTTTTAGGTCGCTAGCATGTATAGAAAAAAAGTTACTCACCGATATCCACGAAACAAACATACGGAATTCGACTTCGTGTTTTAAGCAATATCAAAACAAAGACGACCGTTTCCGGCGTAATTTAACGCGCTGAATGCGATACAACAAGTCTTAGGTCGCTAGCATGTATAAAAAAAAAGTTACTCACCGATATCCACGAAACAAACGAACGGAATTCGACTTCGTGTTTTAAGCAATATCAAAACAAAGACGACCGTTTCCGGCGTAATTTGACGCGCTGATTGCGATAAAACAAGTTTTAGGTCGCTAGCGCATGTATAGAAAAAAAGTTACTAACCGATATCTGAAAAACAAACAAACGGACTTCGACTTCGTGTTTCGAGCAATATCAAAACAAAGACGGCCGTTTCCGGCGTAATTTGACGCGCTGAATGCGATAAAACAAGTTTTAGGTCGCTAGCATGTATAGAAAAAAAGTTACTCACCGATATCCACGAAACAAACGAACGGAATTCGACTTCGTGTTTTAAGCAATATCAAAACGAAGACGACCGTTTCCGGCGTAATTTGACGGGCTGAATGCGATGAAACAAGTTTTAGGTCGCTAGCATGTATAGAAAAAAAGTTACTCACCGATATCCACGAAACAAACAAACAGAATTCGACTCCGTGTTTTGAGCAATATCAGAACAAAGACGACCGTTTCCGGCGTAATTTGACGCGCTGAATGCAATGAAACAAGTTTTAGGTCGCTAGCATGTATAAAAAAAAAGTTACTAACCGATATCTGAAAAACAAACAAACGGACTCCGACTTCGTCTATCGAGCAATATCAAAACAAAGACGGCCGTTTCCGGCGTAATTTGACGCGCTGAATGCAATGAAACAAGTTTTAGGTCGCTAGCATGTATTAAAGAAAAGTTACTCACCGATATCCACGGAACAAACGAATGGAATTCGACTTCGTGTTTTAAGCAATATCGAAACAAAGACGACCGTTTCCGGCGTGATTTGACGGGCTGAATGCGATGAAACAAGTTTTAGGTCGCTAGCATGTATAGAAAAAAAGTAACTCACCGATATCCACGAAACAAACAAACGGAATTCGACTCCGTGTTTTGAGCAATATCAGAACAAAGACGACCGTTTCCGGCGTAATTTGACGCGCTGAATGCGATGAAACAAGTTTCAGGTCGCTAGCATGTATAGAAAAAAAGTTACTCACCGATATCTGAAAAACAAACAAACGGACTCCGACTTCGTCTATCGAGCAATATCAAAAGAAAGACGGTTGTTTCCGGCGTAATTTGACGCGCTGAATGCGATGAAACAAGTTTCAGGTCGCCAGCATGTATAGAAAAAAAGTTACTCACCGATATCCACGAAACAAACGAACGGAATTCGACTTCGTGTTTTAAGCAATATCAAAACAAAGACGACCGTTTTCGGCGTAATTTGACGCGCTGAATGCGATGAAACAAGTTCCAGGTCGCTAGCATGTATAGAAAAAAAGTTACTTACCGATATCCACGAAACAAACGAACGGAATTCGACTTCGTGTTTTGAGCAATATCAAAACAAAGACGACCGTTTCCGGCGTAATTTAACGCGCTGAATGCGATGAAACAAGTTTTGGGTCGCTAGCATGTATAGAAAAAAAGTTACTCACCGATATCCACGAAACAAACGAACGGAATTCGACTTCGTGTTTTGAGCAATATCAAAACAAAGACGACCGTTTCCGGCGTAATTTGACAGGCTGAATGCGATAAAACAAGTTTTAGGTCGCGAACATGTATAGAAAAAAAGTTACCAACCGATATCTGAAAAACAAACAAACGGACTCCGACTTCGTCTATCGAGCAATATCAAAAGAAAGACGGTAGTTTCCGGCGTAATTTGACGAGCTGAATGCAATGAAACAAGTTTCAGGTCGCTAGCATGTATAGAAAAAAAGTTACTCACCGATATCCACGAAACAAACGAACGGAATTCGACTTCGTGTTTTGAGCAATATCAAAACAAAGACGACCGTTTCCGGCGTAATTTGACAGGCTGAATGCGATGAAACAAGTTTTACGTCGCTAGCATGTATAGAAAAAAAGTTACTAACCGATATCTGAAAAACAAACAAACGGACTCCGACTTCGTCTGTCGAGCAATATCAAAAGAAAGACGGTTGTTTCCGGCGTAATTTGACGCGCTGAATGCGATGGAACAAGTTTCAGGTCGCTAGCATGTATAGAAAAAAAGTTACTAACCGATATCCACGAAACAAACGAACGGAATTCGACTTCGTGTTTTGCGCAATATCAAAACAAAGACGACCGTTTCCGGCGTGATTTGACGCGCTGAATGCGATGAAACAAGTTTTAGGTCGCTAGCATGTATAGAAAAAAAGTTACTAACCGATATCTGAAAAACAAACAAACGGACTCCGACTTCGTCTATCGAGCAATATCAAAACAAAGACGGCCGATTCCGGCGTAATTTGACGCGCTGAATGCAATAAAACAAGTTTTAGGTCGCAAGCATGTATAAAAGAAAAGTTACTCACCGATATCCACGAAACAAACGAATGGAATTCGACTTCGTGTTTTAAGCAATATCGAAACAAAGACGACCGTTTCCGGGGTAATTTGACGCGCTGAATGCGATGAAACAAGTTTTAGGTCGCTAGCATGTATAAAAAAAAAGTTACTCACCGATATCCACGAAACAAACGAACGGAATTCGACTTCGTGTTTTAAGCAACACAAAACAAAGACGACCGTTTCCGGCGTAATTTGACGCGCTGAATGCGATAAAACAAGTTTTAGGTCGCTAGCATGTATAGAAAAAAAGTTACGAACCGATATCTGAAAAACAAACAAACGGACTCCGACTTCGTCTATCGAGCAATATCAAAACAAAGACGGCCGTTTCCGGCGTAATTTGACGCGCTGAATGCGATGAAACAAGTTTTAGGTCGCTAGCATGTATAGAAAAAAAGTTACTCACTGATATCCACGAAACAAACAAACGGAATTCGACTCCGTGTTTTGAGCAATATCAGATCAAAGACGAACGTTTCCGGCGTAATCTGACGCGCTGAATGCGATGAAACAAGTTTTAGGTCGCTAGCATGTATAGAAAAAAAGTTACCAACCGATATCTGAAAAACAAACAAACGGACTTCGACTTCGTGTTTCGAGCAATATCAAAACAAAGACGGCCGTTTCCGGCGTAATTTGACGCGCTGAATGCGATAAAACAAGTTTTAGGTCGCTAGCATGTATAAAAGAAAAGTTACTCACCGATATCCACGAAACAAACGAATGGAATTCGACTTCGTGTTTTAAGCAATGTCGAAACAAAGACGACCGTTTCCGGCGTAATTTGACGCGCTGAATGCGATGAAACAAGTTTTAGGTCGCTAGCATGTATAAAAAAAAAGTTACTCACCGATATCCACGAAACAAACGAACGGAATTCGACTTCGTGTTTTAAGCAACACAAAACAAAGACGACCGTTTCCGGCGTAATTTGACGCGCTGAATGCGATAAAACAAGTTTTAGGTCGCTAGCATGTATAGAAAAAAACTTACGAACCGATATCTGAAAAACAAACAAACGGACTCCGACTTCGTCTATCGAGCAATATCAAAACAAAGACGGCCGTTTCCGGCGTAATTTGACGCGCTGAATGCGATAAAACAAGTTTTAGGTCGCTAGCATGTATAGAAAAAAAGTTACTCACTGATATCCACGAAACGAACAAACGGAATTCGACTCCGTGTTTTGAGCAATATCAGAACAAAGACGACCGTTTCCGGCGTAATTCGACGCGCTGAATGCGATGAAACAAGTTTTAGGTCGCTAGCATGTATAGAAAAAAAGTTACCAACCGATATCTGAAAAACAAACAAACGGACTTCGACTTCGTGTTTCGAGCAATATCAAAACAAAGACGGCCGTTTCCGGCGTAATTTGACGCGCTGAATGCGATAAAACAAGTTTTAGGTCGCTAGCATGTATAGAAAAAAAGTTACTCACCGATATCCACGAAACTAACAAACGGAATTCGACTCCGTGTTTTGAGCAATATCAAAACAAAGACGGCCGTTTCCGGCGTAATTTGACGCGCTGAATGCGATGAAACAAGTTTTAGGTCGCTAGCATGTATAGAAAAAAAGTTACTCACCGATATCCACGAAACAAACATACGGAATTCGACTTCGTGTTTTAAGCAATATCAAAACAAAGACGACCGTTTCCGGCGTAATTTAACGCGCTGAATGCGATACAACAAGTCTTAGGTCGCTAGCATGTATAAAAAAAAAGTTACTCACCGATATCCACGAAACAAACGAACGGAATTCGACTTCGTGTTTTAAGCAATATCAAAACAAAGACGACCGTTTCCGGCGTAATTTGACGCGCTGATTGCGATAAAACAAGTTTTAGGTCGCTAGCGCATGTATAGAAAAAAAGTTACTAACCGATATCTGAAAAACAAACAAACGGACTTCGACTTCGTGTTTCGAGCAATATCAAAACAAAGACGGCCGTTTCCGGCGTAATTTGACGCGCTGAATGCGATAAAACAAGTTTTAGGTCGCTAGCATGTATAGAAAAAAAGTTACTCACCGATATCCACGAAACAAACGAACGGAATTCGACTTCGTGTTTTAAGCAATATCAAAACGAAGACGACCGTTTCCGGCGTAATTTGACGGGCTGAATGCGATGAAACAAGTTTTAGGTCGCTAGCATGTAAAGAAAAAAAGTTACTCACCGATATCCACGAAACAAACAAACAGAATTCGACTCCGTGTTTTGAGCAATATCAGAACAAAGACGACCGTTTCCGGCGTAATTTGACGCGCTGAATGCAATGAAACAAGTTTTAGGTCGCTAGCATGTATAAAAAAAAAGTTACTAACCGATATCTGAAAAACAAACAAACGGACTCCGACTTCGTCTATCGAGCAATATCAAAACAAAGACGGCCGTTTCCGGCGTAATTTGACGCGCTGAATGCAATAAAACAAGTTTTAGGTCGCTAGCATGTATTAAAGAAAAGTTACTCACCGATATCCACGGAACAAACGAATGGAATTCGACTTCGTGTTTTAAGCAATATCGAAACAAAGACGACCGTTTCCGGCGTGATTTGACGGGCTGAATGCGATGAAACAAGTTTTAGGTCGCTAGCATTCATAGAAAAAAAGTTACTCACCGATATCCACGAAACAAACAAACGGAATTCGACTCCGTGTTTTGAGCAATATCAGAACAAAGACGACCGTTTCCGGCGTAATTTGACGCGCTGAATGCGATGAAACAAGTTTCAGGTCGCTAGCATGTATAGAAAAAAAGTTACTCACCGATATCTGAAAAACAAACAAACGGACTCCGACTTCGTCTATCGAGCAATATCAAAAGAAAGACGGTTGTTTCCGGCGTAATTTGACGCGCTGAATGCGATGAAACAAGTTTCAGGTCGCCAGCATGTATAGAAAAAAAGTTACTCACCGATATCCACGAAACAAAGAACGGAATTCGACTTCGTGTTTTAAGCAATATCAAAACAAAGACGACCGTTTTCGGCGTAATTTGACGCGCTGAATGCGATGAAACAAGTTCCAGGTCGCTAGCATGTATAGAAAAAAAGTTACTTACCGATATCCACGAAACAAACGAACGGAATTCGACTTCGTGTTTTGAGCAATATCAAAACAAAGACGACCGTTTCCGGCGTAATTTAACGCGCTGAATGCGATGAAACAAGTTTTGGGTCGCTAGCATGTATAGAAAAAAAGTTACCAACCGATATCTGAAAAACAAACAAACGGACTTCGACTTCGTGTTTCGAGCAATATCAAAACAAAGACGGCCGTTTCCGGCGTAATTTGAGGCGCTGAATGCGATAAAACAAGTTTTAGGTCGCTAGCATGTATAGAAAAAAAGTTACTCACCGATATCCACGAAACAAACGAACGGAATTCGACTTCGTGTTTTGAGCAATATCAAAACAAAGACGACCGTTTCCGGCGTAATTTGACAGGCTGAATGCGATGAAACAAGATTTAGGTCGCTAGCATGTATAGAAAAAAAGTTACTAACCGATATCTGAAAAACAAACAAACGGACTCCGACTTCGTCTGTCGAGCAATATCAAAAAAAAGACGGTTGTTTCCGGCGTAATTTGACGCGCTGAATGCGATGGAACAAGTTTCAGGTCGCTAGCATGTATGGAGAAAAAGTTACTAACCGATATCCACGAAACAAACGAACGGAATTCGACTTCGTGTTTTGCGCAATATCAAAACAAAGACGACCGTTTTCGGCGTAATTTGACGCGCTGAATGCGATGAAACAAGTTTTAGGTCGCTAGCATGTATAGAAAAAAAGTTACTAACCGATATCTGAAAAACAAACAAACGGACTCCGACTTCGTCTATCGAGCAATATCAAAACAAAGACGGCCGATTCCGGCGTAATTTGACGCGCTGAATGCAATAAAACAAGTTTTAGGTCGCAAGCATGTATAAAAGAAAAGTTACTCACCGATATCCACGAAACAAACGAATGGAATTCGACTTCGTGTTTTAAGCAATATCGAAACAAAGACGACCGTTTCCGGCGTAATTTGACAGGCTGAATGCGATAAAACAAGTTTTAGGTCGCGAACATGTATAGAAAAAAAGTTACGAACCGATATCTGAAAAACAAACAAACGGACTCCGACTTCGTCTATCGAGCAATATCAAAACAAAGACGGCCGTTTCCGGCGTAATTTGACGCGCTGAATGCGATGAAACAAGTTTTAGGTCGCTAGCATGTATAGAAAAAAAGTTACTCACTGATATCCACGAAACAAACAAACGGAATTCGACTCCGTGTTTTGAGCAATATCAGAACAAAGACGAACGTTTCCGGCGTAATTTGACGCGCTAAATGCGATGAAACAAGTTTTAGGTCGCTAGCATGTATAGAAAAAAAGTTACCAACCGATATCTGAAAAACAAACAAACGGACTTCGACTTCGTGTTTCGAGCAATATCAAAACAAAGACGGCCGTTTTCGGCGTAATTTGACGCGCTGAATGCGATGAAACAAGTTTTAGGACGCTAGCATGTATAGAAAAAAAGTTACCAACCGATATCTGAAAAACAAACAAACGGACTTCGACTTCGTGTTTCGAGCAATATCAAAACAAAGACGGCCGTTTCCGGCGTAATTTGACGCGCTGAATGCGATAAAACAAGTTTTAGGTCGCTAGCATGTATAGAAAAAAAGTTACTCACCGATATCCACGAAACAAACGAACGGAATTCCACTTCGTGTTTTGAGCAATATCAAAACAAAGACGACCGTTTCCGGCGTAATTTGACAGGCTGAATGCGATGAAACAAGTTTTAGGTCGCTAGCATGTATAGAAAAAAAGTTACTAACCGATATCTGAAAAACAAACAAACGGACTCCGACTTCGTCTGTCGAGCAATATCAAAAGAAAGACGGTTGTTTCCGGCGTAATTTGACGCGCTGAATGCGATGGAACAAGTTTCAGGTCGCTAGCATGTATAGAAAAAAAGTTACTAACAGATATCCACGAAACAAACGAACGGAATTCGACTTCGTGTTTTGCGCAATATCAAAACAAAGACGACCGTTTCCGGCGTAATTTAACGCGCTGAATGCGATGAAACAAGTTTTAGGTCGCTAGCATGTATAGAAAAAAAGTTACTAACCGATATCTGAAAAACAAACAAACGGACTCCGACTTCGTCTATCGAGCAATATCAAAACAAAGACGGCCGATTCCGGCGTAATTTGACGCGCTGAATGCAATAAAACAAGTTTTAGGTCGCAAGCATGTATAAAAGAAAAGTTACTCACCGATACCCACGAAACAAACGAATGGAATTCGACTTCGTGTTTTAAGCAATATCGAAACAAAGACGACCGTTTCCGGCGTAATTTGACGCGCTGAATGCGATGAAACAAGTTTTAGGTCGCTAGCATGTATAAAAAAAAAGTTACTCACCGATATCCACGAAACAAACGAACGGAATTCGACTTCGTGTTTTAAGCAACACAAAACAAAGACGACCGTTTCCGGCGTAATTTGACGCGCTGAATGCGATAAAACAAGTTTTAGGTCGCTAGCATGTATAGAAAAAAAGTTACTCACCGATATCCACGAAACAAACAAACGGAATTCGACTCCGTGTTTTGAGCAATATCAAAACAAAGACGACCGTTTCCGGCGTAATTTGACAGGCTGAATGCGATGAAACAAGTTTTAGGTCGCTAGCATGTATAGAAAAAAAGTTACTAACCGATATCTGAAAAACAAACAAACGGACTCCGACTTCGTCTGTCGAGCAATATCAAAAGAAAGACGGTTGTTTCCGGCGTAATTTGACGCGCTGAATGCGATGGAACAAGTTTCAGGTCGCTAGCATGTATAGAAAAAAAGTTACTAACCGATATCCACGAAACAAACGAACGGAATTCGACTTCGTGTTTTGCGCAATATCAAAACAAAGACGACCGTTTCTGGCGTAATTTGACGCGCTGAATGCGATGAAACAAGTTTTAGGTCGCTAGCATGTATAGAAAAAAAGTTACTAACCGATATCTGAAAAACAAACAAACGGACTCCGACTTCGTCTATCGAGCAATATCAAAACAAAGACGGCCGATTCCGGCGTAATTTGACGCGCTGAATGCAATAAAACAAGTTTTAGGTCGCAAGCATGTATAAAAGAAAAGTTACTCACCGATATCCACGAAACAAACGAATGGAATTCGACTTCGTGTTTTAAGCAATATCGAAACAAAGACGACCGTTTCCGGCGTAATTTGACGCGCTGAATGCGATGAAACAAGTTTTAGGTCGCTAGCACGTATAAAAAAAAAGTTACTCACCGATATCCACGAAACAAACGAACGGAATTCGACTTCGTGTTTTAAGCAACACAAAACAAAGACGACCGTTTCCGGCGTAATTTGACGCGCTGAATGCGATAAAACAAGTTTTAGGTCGCTAGCATGTATAGAAAAAAAGTTACGAACCGATATCTGAAAAACAAACAAACGGACTCCGACTTCGTCTATCGAGCAATATCAAAACAAAGACGGCCGTTTTCGGCGTTATTTGACGCGCTGAATGCGATGAAACAAGTTTTAGGTCGCTAGCATGTATAGAAAAAAAGTTACTCACTGATATCCACGAAACAAACAAACGGAATTCGACTCCGTGTTTTGAGCAATATCGGAACAAAGACGAACGTTTCCGGCGTAATTTGACGCGCTGAATGCGATGAAACAAGTTTTAGGTCGCTAGCATGTATAGAAAAAAAGTTACCAACCGATATCTGAAAAACAAACAAACGGACTTCGACTTCGTGTTTCGAGCAATATCAAAACAAAGACGGCCGTTTTCGGCGTAATTTGACGCGCTGAATGCGATGAAACAAGTTTTAGGTCGCTAGCATGTATAGAAAAAAAGTTACCAACCGATATCTGAAAAACAAACAAACGGACTTCGACTTCGTGTTTCGAGCAATATCAAAACAAAGACGGCCGTTTCCGGCGTAATTTGACGCGCTGAATGCGATAAAACAAGTTTTAGGTCGCTAGCATGTATAGAAAAAAAGTTACCAACCGATATCTGAAAAACAAACAAACGGACTTCGACTTCGTGTTTCGAGCAATATCGAAACAAAGACGGCTGTTTTCGGCGTAATTTGACGCGCTGAATGCGATGAAACAAGTTTCAGGTCGCTAGCATGTGTAGAAAAAAAGTTACTAACCGATATCTGAAAAACAAACAAACGGACTCCGACTTCGTCTATCGAGCAATATCAAAACAAAGACGGCCGTTTCCGGCGTAATTTGACGCGCTGAATGCGATGAAACAAGTTCCAGGTCGCTAGCATGTAGAGAAAAAAAGTTACTCACCGATATCCACGGAACAAACGAACGGAATTCGACTTCGTGTTTTGAGCAATATCAAAACAAAGACGGCCGTTTCCGGCGTAATTTGACGCGCTGAATGCGATGAAACAAGTTTCAGGTCGCTAGCATGTATAGAAAAAAAGTTACTCACCGATATCCACGAAACAAACGAACGGAATTCGACTTCGTGTTTTGAGCAATATCAAAACAAAGACGACCGTTTCCGGCGTAATTTGACGCGCTGAATGCGATGAAACAAGTTTTAGGTCGCTAGCATGTATAGAAAAAAAGTAACCAACCGATATCTGAAAAACAAACAAACGGACTTCGACTTCGTGTTTCGAGCAATATCAAAACAAAGACGGCTGTTTCCGGCGTAATTTGACGCGCTGAATGCGATAAAACAAGTTTTAGGTCGCTAGCATGTATAGAAAAAAAGTTACTCACCGATATCCACGAAACAAACGAACGGAATTCGACTTCGTGTTTCCAGCAATATCAGAACAAAGACGACCGTTTCCTGCGTAATTTGACGGGCTGAATGCGATAAAACAAGTTTTAGGTCGCTAGCATGTATAGAAAAAAAGTTACTCACCGATATCCACGAAACAAACAAACGGAATTCGACTCCGTGTTTTGAGCAATATCAGAACAAAGACGACCGTTTCCGGCGTAATTTGACGCGCTGAATGCGATGAAACAAGTTTCAGGTCGCTAGCATGTATAGAAGAAAAGTTACTCACCGATATCCACGAAACAAACGAACGGAATTCGACTTCGTGTTTTAAGCAATATTAAAACGAAGACGACCGTTTCCGGCGTAATTTGACGGGCTGAATGCGATAAAACAAGTTTTAGGTCGCTAGCATGTATAGAAAAAAAGTTACTCACCGATATCCACGAAACAAACAAACGGAATTCGACTCCGTGTTTTGAGCAATATCAGAACAAAGACGACCGTTTCCGGCGTAATTTGACGCGCTGAATGCGATGAAACAAGTTTTAGGTCGCTAGCATGTATAGAAAAAAAGTTACTCACCGATATCCACGAAACAAACGAACGGAATTCGACTTTGTGTTTTGAGCAATATCAAAACAAAGACGACCGTTTCCGGCGTAATTTGACAGGCTGAATGCGATGAAACAAGTTTTAGGTCGCTAGCATGTATAGAAAAAAAGTTACTAACCGATATCTGAAAAACAAACAAACGGACTCCGACTTCGTCTGTCGAGCAATATCAAAAGAAAGACGGTTGTTTCCGGCGTAATTTGACGCGCTGAATGCGATGGAACAAGTTTCAGGTCGCTAGCATGTATAGAAAAAAAGTTACTAACCGATATCCACGAAACAAACGAACGGAATTCGACTTCGTGTTTTGCGCAATATCAAAACAAAGACGACCGTTTCTGGCGTAATTTGACGCGCTGAATGCGATGAAACAAGTTTTAGGTCGCTAGCATGTATAGAAAAAAAGTTACTAACCGATATCTGAAAAACAAACAAACGGACTCCGACTTCGTCTATCGAGCAATATCAAAACAAAGACGGCCGATTCCGGCGTAATTTGACGCGCTGAATGCAATAAAACAAGTTTTAGGTCGCAAGCATGTATAAAAGAAAAGTTACTCACCGATATCCACGAAACAAACGAATGGAATTCGACTTCGTGTTTTAAGCAATATCGAAACAAAGACGACCGTTTCCGGCGTAATTTGACGCGCTGAATGCGATGAAACAAGTTTTAGGTCGCTAGCACGTATAAAAAAAAAGTTACTCACCGATATCCACGAAACAAACGAACGGAATTCGACTTCGTGTTTTAAGCAACACAAAACAAAGACGACCGTTTCCGGCGTAATTTGACGCGCTGAATGCGATAAAACAAGTTTTAGGTCGCTAGCATGTATAGAAAAAAAGTTACGAACCGATATCTGAAAAACAAACAAACGGACTCCGACTTCGTCTATCGAGCAATATCAAAACAAAGACGGCCGTTTTCGGCGTTATTTGACGCGCTGAATGCGATGAAACAAGTTTTAGGTCGCTAGCATGTATAGAAAAAAAGTTACTCACTGATATCCACGAAACAAACAAACGGAATTCGACTCCGTGTTTTGAGCAATATCGGAACAAAGACGAACGTTTCCGGCGTAATTTGACGCGCTGAATGCGATGAAACAAGTTTTAGGTCGCTAGCATGTATAGAAAAAAAGTTACCAACCGATATCTGAAAAACAAACAAACGGACTTCGACTTCGTGTTTCGAGCAATATCAAAACAAAGACGGCCGTTTTCGGCGTAATTTGACGCGCTGAATGCGATGAAACAAGTTTTAGGTCGCTAGCATGTATAGAAAAAAAGTTACCAACCGATATCTGAAAAACAAACAAACGGACTTCGACTTCGTGTTTCGAGCAATATCAAAACAAAGACGGCCGTTTCCGGCGTAATTTGACGCGCTGAATGCGATAAAACAAGTTTTAGGTCGCTAGCATGTATAGAAAAAAAGTTACCAACCGATATCTGAAAAACAAACAAACGGACTTCGACTTCGTGTTTCGAGCAATATCGAAACAAAGACGGCTGTTTTCGGCGTAATTTGACGCGCTGAATGCGATGAAACAAGTTTCAGGTCGCTAGCATGTGTAGAAAAAAAGTTACTAACCGATATCTGAAAAACAAACAAACGGACTCCGACTTCGTCTATCGAGCAATATCAAAACAAAGACGGCCGTTTCCGGCGTAATTTGACGCGCTGAATGCGATGAAACAAGTTCCAGGTCGCTAGCATGTAGAGAAAAAAAGTTACTCACCGATATCCACGGAACAAACGAACGGAATTCGACTTCGTGTTTTGAGCAATATCAAAACAAAGACGGCCGTTTCCGGCGTAATTTGACGCGCTGAATGCGATGAAACAAGTTTCAGGTCGCTAGCATGTATAGAAAAAAAGTTACTCACCGATATCCACGAAACAAACGAACGGAATTCGACTTCGTGTTTTGAGCAATATCAAAACAAAGACGACCGTTTCCGGCGTAATTTGACGCGCTGAATGCGATGAAACAAGTTTTAGGTCGCTAGCATGTATAGAAAAAAAGTAACCAACCGATATCTGAAAAACAAACAAACGGACTTCGACTTCGTGTTTCGAGCAATATCAAAACAAAGACGGCTGTTTCCGGCGTAATTTGACGCGCTGAATGCGATAAAACAAGTTTTAGGTCGCTAGCATGTATAGAAAAAAAGTTACTCACCGATATCCACGAAACAAACGAACGGAATTCGACTTCGTGTTTCCAGCAATATCAGAACAAAGACGACCGTTTCCTGCGTAATTTGACGGGCTGAATGCGATAAAACAAGTTTTAGGTCGCTAGCATGTATAGAAAAAAAGTTACTCACCGATATCCACGAAACAAACAAACGGAATTCGACTCCGTGTTTTGAGCAATATCAGAACAAAGACGACCGTTTCCGGCGTAATTTGACGCGCTGAATGCGATGAAACAAGTTTCAGGTCGCTAGCATGTATAGAAGAAAAGTTACTCACCGATATCCACGAAACAAACGAACGGAATTCGACTTCGTGTTTTAAGCAATATTAAAACGAAGACGACCGTTTCCGGCGTAATTTGACGGGCTGAATGCGATAAAACAAGTTTTAGGTCGCTAGCATGTATAGAAAAAAAGTTACTCACCGATATCCACGAAACAAACAAACGGAATTCGACTCCGTGTTTTGAGCAATATCAGAACAAAGACGACCGTTTCCGGCGTAATTTGACGCGCTGAATGCGATGAAACAAGTTTTAGGTCGCTGGCATGTATAGAAAAAAAGTTACTCACCGATATCCACGAAACAAACGAACGGAATTCGACTTTGTGTTTTGAGCAATATCAAAACAAAGACGACCGTTTCCGGCGTAATTTGACAGGCTGAATGCGATAAAACAAGTTTTAGGTCGAGAACATGTATAGAAAAAAAGTTACTAACCGATATCTGAAAAACAAACAAACGGACTCCGACTTCGTCTATTGAGCAATATCAAAAGAAAGACGGTTGTTTCCGGCGTAATTTGACGCGCTGAATGCGATGAAACAAGTTTCAGGTCGCCAGCATGTATAGAAAAAAAGTTACTCACCGATATCCACGAAACAAACGAACGGAATTCGACTTCGTGTTTTAAGCAATATCAAAACAAAGACGACCGTTTTCGGCGTAATCTGACGCGCTGAATGCGATGAAACAAGTTTCAGGTCGCTAGCATGTATAGAAAAAAAGTTACTTACCGATATCCACGAAACAAACGAACGGAATTCGACTTCGTGTTTTGAGCAATATCAAAACAAAGACGACCGTTTCCGGCGTAATTTAACGCGCTGAATGCGATGAAACAAGTTTTAGGTCGCTAGCATGTATAGAAAAAAAGTTACCAACCGATATCTGAAAAACAAACAAACGGACTTCGACTTCGTGTTTCGAGCAATATCAAAACAAAGACGGCCGTTTCCGGCGTAATTTGAGGCGCTGAATGCGATAAAACAAGTTTTAGGTCGCTAGCATGTATAGAAAAAAAGTTACTCACCGATATCCACGAAACAAACGAACGGAATTCGACTTCGTGTTTTGAGCAATATCAAAACAAAGACGACCGTTTTCGGCGTAATTTGACAGGCTGAATGCGATAAAACAAGTTTTAGGTCGCGAACATGTATAGAAAAAAAGTTACTAACCGATATCTGAAAAACAAACAAACGGACTCCGACTTCGTCTATCGAGCAATATCAAAAGAAAGACGGTTGTTTCCGGCGTAATTTGACGAGCTGAATGCAATGAAACAAGTTTCAGGTCGCTAGCATGTATAGAAAAAAAGTTACTCACCGATATCCACGAAACAAACGAACGGAATTCGACTTCGTGTTTTGAGCAATATCAAAACAAAGACGACCGTTTCCGGCGTAATTTGACAGGCTGAATGCGATGAAACAAGTTTTAGGTCGCTAGCATGTATAGAAAAAAAGTTACTAACCGATATCTGAAAAACAAACAAACGGACTCCGACTTCGTCTGTCGAGCAATATCAAAAGAAAGACGGTTGTTTCCGGCGTAATTTGACGCGCTGAATGCGATGGAACAAGTTTCAGGTCGCTAGCATGTATAGAAAAAAAGTTACTAACCGATATCCACGAAACAAACGAACGGAATTCGACTTCGTGTTTTGCGCAATATCAAAACAAAGACGACCGTTTCCGGCGTAATTTGACGCGCTGAATGCGATGAAACAAGTTTTAGGTCGCTAGCATGTATAGAAAAAAAGTTACTAACCGATATCTGAAAAACAAACAAACGGACTCCGACTTCGTCTATCGAGCAATATCAAAACAAAGACGGCCGATTCCGGCGTAATTTGACGCGCTGAATGCAATAAAACAAGTTTTAGGTCGCAAGCATGTATAGAAGAAAAGTTACTCACCGATATCCACGAAACAAACGAATGGAATTCGACTTCGTGTTTTAAGCAATATCGAAACAAAGACGACCGTTTCCGGCGTAATTTGACGCGCTGAATGCGATGAAACAAGTTTTAGGTCGCTAGCATGTATAAAAAAAAAGTTACTCACCGATATCCACGAAACAAACGAACGGAATTCGACTTCGTGTTTTAAGCAACACAAAACAAAGACGACCGTTTCCGGCGTAATTTGACGCGCTGAATGCGATAAAACAAGTTTTAGGTCGCTAGCATGTATAGAAAAAAAGTTACTCACCGATATCCACGAAACAAACAAACGGAATTCGACTCCGTGTTTTGAGCAATATCAGAACAAAGACGACCGTTTCCGGCGTAATTTGACGCGCTGAATGCGATGAAACAAGTTTTAGGTCGCTGGCATGTATAGAAAAAAAGTTACTCACCGATATCCACGAAACAAACGAACGGAATTCGACTTTGTGTTTTGAGCAATATCAAAACAAAGACGACCGTTTCCGGCGTAATTTGACAGGCTGAATGCGATAAAACAAGTTTTAGGTCGAGAACATGTATAGAAAAAAAGTTACTAACCGATATCTGAAAAACAAACAAACGGACTCCGACTTCGTCTATTGAGCAATATCAAAAGAAAGACGGTTGTTTCCGGCGTAATTTGACGCGCTGAATGCGATGAAACAAGTTTCAGGTCGCCAGCATGTATAGAAAAAAAGTTACTCACCGATATCCACGAAACAAACGAACGGAATTCGACTTCGTGTTTTAAGCAATATCAAAACAAAGACGACCGTTTTCGGCGTAATCTGACGCGCTGAATGCGATGAAACAAGTTTCAGGTCGCTAGCATGTATAGAAAAAAAGTTACTTACCGATATCCACGAAACAAACGAACGGAATTCGACTTCGTGTTTTGAGCAATATCAAAACAAAGACGACCGTTTCCGGCGTAATTTAACGCGCTGAATGCGATGAAACAAGTTTTAGGTCGCTAGCATGTATAGAAAAAAAGTTACCAACCGATATCTGAAAAACAAACAAACGGACTTCGACTTCGTGTTTCGAGCAATATCAAAACAAAGACGGCCGTTTCCGGCGTAATTTGAGGCGCTGAATGCGATAAAACAAGTTTTAGGTCGCTAGCATGTATAGAAAAAAAGTTACTCACCGATATCCACGAAACAAACGAACGGAATTCGACTTCGTGTTTTGAGCAATATCAAAACAAAGACGACCGTTTTCGGCGTAATTTGACAGGCTGAATGCGATAAAACAAGTTTTAGGTCGCGAACATGTATAGAAAAAAAGTTACTAACCGATATCTGAAAAACAAACAAACGGACTCCGACTTCGTCTATCGAGCAATATCAAAAGAAAGACGGTTGTTTCCGGCGTAATTTGACGAGCTGAATGCAATGAAACAAGTTTCAGGTCGCTAGCATGTATAGAAAAAAAGTTACTCACCGATATCCACGAAACAAACGAACGGAATTCGACTTCGTGTTTTGAGCAATATCAAAACAAAGACGACCGTTTCCGGCGTAATTTGACAGGCTGAATGCGATGAAACAAGTTTTAGGTCGCTAGCATGTATAGAAAAAAAGTTACTAACCGATATCTGAAAAACAAACAAACGGACTCCGACTTCGTCTGTCGAGCAATATCAAAAGAAAGACGGTTGTTTCCGGCGTAATTTGACGCGCTGAATGCGATGGAACAAGTTTCAGGTCGCTAGCATGTATAGAAAAAAAGTTACTAACCGATATCCACGAAACAAACGAACGGAATTCGACTTCGTGTTTTGCGCAATATCAAAACAAAGACGACCGTTTCCGGCGTAATTTGACGCGCTGAATGCGATGAAACAAGTTTTAGGTCGCTAGCATGTATAGAAAAAAAGTTACTAACCGATATCTGAAAAACAAACAAACGGACTCCGACTTCGTCTATCGAGCAATATCAAAACAAAGACGGCCGATTCCGGCGTAATTTGACGCGCTGAATGCAATAAAACAAGTTTTAGGTCGCAAGCATGTATAGAAGAAAAGTTACTCACCGATATCCACGAAACAAACGAATGGAATTCGACTTCGTGTTTTAAGCAATATCGAAACAAAGACGACCGTTTCCGGCGTAATTTGACGCGCTGAATGCGATGAAACAAGTTTTAGGTCGCTAGCATGTATAAAAAAAAAGTTACTCACCGATATCCACGAAACAAACGAACGGAATTCGACTTCGTGTTTTAAGCAACACAAAACAAAGACGACCGTTTCCGGCGTAATTTGACGCGCTGAATGCGATAAAACAAGTTTTAGGTCGCTAGCATGTATAGAAAAAAAGTTACGAACCGATATCTGAAAAACAAACAAACGGACTCCGACTTCGTCTATCGAGCAATATCAAAACAAAGACGGCCGTTTCCGGCGTAATTTGACGCGCTGAATGCGATGAAACAAGTTTTAGGTCGCTAGCATGTATAGAAAAAAAGTTACTCACTGATATCCACGAAACAAACAAACGGAATTCGACTCCGTGTTTTGAGCAATATCAGAACAAAGACGAACGTTTCCGGCGTAATTTGACGCGCTGAATGCGATGAAACAAGTTTTAGGTCGCTAGCATGTATAGAAAAAAAGTTACCAACCGATATCTGAAAAACAAACAAACGGACTTCGACTTCGTGTTTCGAGCAATATCAAAACAAAGACGGCCGTTTCCGGCGTAATTTGACGCGCTGAATGCGATAAAACAAGTTTTAGGTCGCTAGCATGTATAGAAAAAAAGTTACTCACCGATATCCACGAAACTAACAAACGGAATTCGACTCCGTGTTTTGAGCAATATCAAAACAAAGACGGCCGTTTCCGGCGTAATTTGACGCGCTGAATGCGATGAAACAAGTTTTAGGTCGCTAGCATGTATAGAAAAAAAGTTACTCACCGATATCCACGAAACAAACATACGGAATTCGACTTCGTGTTTTAAGCAATATCAAAACAAAGACGACCGTTTCCGGCGTAATTTAACGCGCTGAATGCGATACAACAAGTTTTAGGTCGCTAGCATGTATAAAAAAAAAGTTACTCACCGATATCCACGAAACAAACGAACGGAATTCGACTTCGTGTTTTAAGCAATATCAAAACAAAGACGACCGTTTCCGGCGTAATTTGACGCGCTGATTGCGATAAAACAAGTTTTAGGTCGCTAGCGCATGTATAGAAAAAAAGTTACTAACCGATATCTGAAAAACAAACAAACGGACTTCGACTTCGTGTTTCGAGCAATATCAAAACAAAGACGGCCGTTTCCGGCGTAATTTGACGCGCTGAATGCGATGAAACAAGTTTTAGGTCGCTAGCATGTATAGAAAAAAAGTTACTCACCGATATCCACGAAACAAACATACGGAATTCGACTTCGTGTTTTAAGCAATATCAAAACAAAGACGACCGTTTCCGGCGTAATTTGACAGGCTGAATGCGATGAAACAAGTTTTAGGTCGCTAGCATGTATAGAAAAAAAGTTACTAACCGATATCTGAAAAACAAACAAACGGACTCCGACTTCGTCTGTCGAGCAATATCAAAAGAAAGACGGTTGTTTCCGGCGTAATTTGACGCGCTGAATGCGATGGAACAAGTTTCAGGTCGCTAGCATGTATAGAAAAAAAGTTACTAACCGATATCCACGAAACAAACGAACGGAATTCGACTTCGTGTTTTGCGCAATATCAAAACAAAGACGACCGTTTCCGGCGTAATTTGACGCGCTGAATGCGATGAAACAAGTTTTAGGTCGCTAGCATGTATAGAAAAAAAGTTACTAACCGATATCTGAAAAACAAACAAACGGACTCCGACTTCGTCTATCGAGCAATATCAAAACAAAGACGGCCGATTCCGGCGTAATTTGACGCGCTGAATGCAATAAAACAAGTTTTAGGTCGCAAGCATGTATAAAAGCAAAGTTACTCACCGATATCCACGAAACAAACGAATGGAATTCGACTTCGTGTTTTAAGCAATATCGAAACAAAGACGACCGTTTCCGGCGTAATTTGACGCGCTGAATGCGATGAAACAAGTTTTAGGTCGCTAGCATGTATAAAAAAAAAGTTACTCACCGATATCCACGAAACAAACGAACGGAATTCGACTTCGTGTTTTAAGCAACACAAAACAAAGACGACCGTTTCCGGCGTAATTTGACGCGCTGAATGCGATAAAACAAGTTTTAGGTCGCTAGCATGTATAGAAAAAAAGTTACGAACCGATATCTGAAAAACAAACAAACGGACTCCGACTTCGTCTATCGAGCAATATCAAAACAAAGACGGCCGTTTCCGGCGTAATTTGACGCGCTGAATGCGATGAAACAAGTTTTAGGTCGCTAGCATGTATAGAAAAAAAGTTACTCACTGATATCCACGAAACAAACAAACGGAATTCGACTCCGTGTTTTGAGCAATATCAGAACAAAGACGAACGTTTCCGGCGTAATTTGACGCGCTGAATGCGATGAAACAAGTTTTAGGTCGCTAGCATGTATAGAAAAAAAGTTACCAACCGATATCTGAAAAACAAACAAACGGACTTCGACTTCGTGTTTCGAGCAATATCAAAACAAAGACGGCCGTTTCCGGCGTAATTTGACGCGCTGAATGCGATAAAACAAGTTTTAGGTCGCTAGCATGTATAGAAAAAAAGTTACTCACCGATATCCACGAAACTAACAAACGGAATTCGACTCCGTGTTTTGAGCAATATCAAAACAAAGACGGCCGTTTCCGGCGTAATTTGACGCGCTGAATGCGATGAAACAAGTTTTAGGTCGCTAGCATGTATAGAAAAAAAGTTACTCACCGATATCCACGAAACAAACATACGGAATTCGACTTCGTGTTTTAAGCAATATCAAAACAAAGACGACCGTTTCCGGCGTAATTTAACGCGCTGAATGCGATACAACAAGTTTTAGGTCGCTAGCATGTATAAAAAAAAAGTTACTCACCGATATCCACGAAACAAACGAACGGAATTCGACTTCGTGTTTTAAGCAATATCAAAACAAAGACGACCGTTTCCGGCGTAATTTGACGCGCTGATTGCGATAAAACAAGTTTTAGGTCGCTAGCGCATGTATAGAAAAAAAGTTACTAACCGATATCTGAAAAACAAACAAACGGACTTCGACTTCGTGTTTCGAGCAATATCAAAACAAAGACGGCCGTTTCCGGCGTAATTTGACGCGCTGAATGCGATAAAACAAGTTTTAGGTCGCTAGCATGTATAGAAAAAAAGTTACTCACCGATATCCACGAAACAAACGAACGGAATTCGACTTCGTGTTTTAAGCAATATCAAAACGAAGACGACCGTTTCCGGCGTAATTTGACGGGCTGAATGCGATAAAACAAGTTTTAGGTCGCTAGCATGTATAGAAAAAAAGTTACTCACCGATATCCACGAAACAAACAAACAGAATTCGACTCCGTGTTTTGAGCAATATCAGAACAAAGACGACCGTTTCCGGCGTAATTTGACGCGCTGAATGCGATGAAACAAGTTTTAGGTCGCTAGCATGTATAAAAAAAAAGTTACTAACCGATATCTGAAAAACAAACAAACGGACTCCGACTTCGTCTATCGAGCAATATCAAAACAAAGACGGCCGTTTCCGGCGTAATTTGACGCGCTGAATGCAATAAAACAAGTTTTAGGTCGCTAGCATGTATTAAAGAAAAGTTACTCACCGATATCCACGAAACAAACGAATGGAATTCGACTTCGTGTTTTAAGCAATATCGAAACAAAGACGACCGTTTCCGGCGTGATTTGACGGGCTGAATGCGATGAAACAAGTTTTAGGTCGCTAGCATGTATAGAAAAAAAGTTACTCACCGATATCCACGAAACAAACAAACGGAATTCGACTCCGTGTTTTGAGCAATATCAAAACAAAGACGGCCGTTTCCGGCGTAATTTGACGCGCTGAATGCGATGAAACAAGTTTTAGGTCGCTAGCATGTATAGAAAAAAAGTTACTCACCGATATCCACGAAACAAACATACGGAATTCGACTTCGTGTTTTAAGCAATATCAAAACAAAGACGACCGTTTCCGGCGTAATTTAACGCGCTGAATGCGATACAACAAGTTTTAGGTCGCTAGCATGTATAAAAAAAAAGTTACTCACCGATATCCACGAAACAAACGAACGGAATTCGACTTCGTGTTTTCAGCAATATCAAAACAAAGACGACCGTTTCCGGCGTAATTTGACGCGCTGATTGCGATAAAACAAGTTTTAGGTCGCTAGCGCATGTATAGAAAAAAAGTTACTAACCGATATCTGAAAAACAAACAAACGGACTTCGACTTCGTGTTTCGAGCAATATCAAAACAAAGACGGCCGTTTCCGGCGTAATTTGACGCGCTGAATGCGATGAAACAAGTTTTAGGTCGCTAGCATGTATAGAAAAAAAGTTACTCACCGATATCCACGAAACAAACATACGGAATTCGACTTCGTGTTTTAAGCAATATCAAAACAAAGACGACCGTTTCCGGCGTAATTTGACAGGCTGAATGCGATGAAACAAGTTTTAGGTCGCTAGCATGTATAGAAAAAAAGTTACTAACCGATATCTGAAAAACAAACAAACGGACTCCGACTTCGTCTGTCGAGCAATATCAAAAGAAAGACGGTTGTTTCCGGCGTAATTTGACGCGCTGAATGCGATGGAACAAGTTTCAGGTCGCTAGCATGTATAGAAAAAAAGTTACTAACCGATATCCACGAAACAAACGAACGGAATTCGACTTCGTGTTTTGCGCAATATCAAAACAAAGACGACCGTTTCCGGCGTAATTTGACGCGCTGAATGCGATGAAACAAGTTTTAGGTCGCTAGCATGTATAGAAAAAATGTTACTAACCGATATCTGAAAAACAAACAAACGGACTCCGACTTCGTCTATCGAGCAATATCAAAACAAAGACGGCCGATTCCGGCGTAATTTGACGCGCTGAATGCAATAAAACAAGTTTTAGGTCGCAAGCATGTATAAAAGAAAAGTTACTCACCGATATCCACGAAACAAACGAATGGAATTCGACTTCGTGTTTTAAGCAATATCGAAACAAAGACGACCGTTTCCGGCGTAATTTGACGCGCTGAATGCGATGAAACAAGTTTTAGGTCGCTAGCATGTATAAAAAAAAAGTTACTCACCGATATCCACGAAACAAACGAACGGAATTCGACTTCGTGTTTTAAGCAACACAAAACAAAGACGACCGTTTCCGGCGTAATTTGACGCGCTGAATGCGATAAAACAAGTTTTAGGTCGCTAGCATGTATAGAAAAAAAGTTACGAACCGATATCTGAAAAACAAACAAACGGACTCCGACTTCGTCTATCGAGCAATATCAAAACAAAGACGGCCGTTTCCGGCGTAATTTGACGCGCTGAATGCGATGAAACAAGTTTTAGGTCGCTAGCATGTATAGAAAAAAAGTTACTCACTGATATCCACGAAACAAACAAACGGAATTCGACTCCGTGTTTTGAGCAATATCAGAACAAAGACGAACGTTTCCGGCGTAATTTGACGCGCTGAATGCGATGAAACAAGTTTTAGGTCGCTAGCATGTATAGAAAAAAAGTTACCAACCGATATCTGAAAAACAAACAAACGGACTTCGACTTCGTGTTTCGAGCAATATCAAAACAAAGACGGCCGTTTCCGGCGTAATTTGACGCGCTGAATGCGATAAAACAAGTTTTAGGTCGCTAGCATGTATAGAAAAAAAGTTACTCACCGATATCCACGAAACTAACAAACGGAATTCGACTCCGTGTTTTGAGCAATATCAAAACAAAGACGGCCGTTTCCGGCGTAATTTGACGCGCTGAATGCGATGAAACAAGTTTTAGGTCGCTAGCATGTATAGAAAAAAAGTTACTCACCGATATCCACGAAACAAACATACGGAATTCGACTTCGTGTTTTAAGCAATATCAAAACAAAGACGACCGTTTCCGGCGTAATTTAACGCGCTGAATGCGATACAACAAGTTTTAGGTCGCTAGCATGTATAAAAAAAAAGTTACTCACCGATATCCACGAAACAAACGAACGGAATTCGACTTCGTGTTTTAAGCAATATCAAAACAAAGACGACCGTTTCCGGCGTAATTTGACGCGCTGATTGCGATAAAACAAGTTTTAGGTCGCTAGCGCATGTATAGAAAAAAAGTTACTAACCGATATCTGAAAAACAAACAAACGGACTTCGACTTCGTGTTTCGAGCAATATCAAAACAAAGACGGCCGTTTCCGGCGTAATTTGACGCGCTGAATGCGATAAAACAAGTTTTAGGTCGCTAGCATGTATAGAAAAAAAGTTACTCACCGATATCCACGAAACAAACGAACGGAATTCGACTTCGTGTTTTAAGCAATATCAAAACGAAGACGACCGTTTCCGGCGTAATTTGACGGGCTGAATGCGATAAAACAAGTTTTAGGTCGCTAGCATGTATAGAAAAAAAGTTACTCACCGATATCCACGAAACAAACAAACAGAATTCGACTCCGTGTTTTGAGCAATATCAGAACAAAGACGACCGTTTCCGGCGTAATTTGACGCGCTGAATGCGATGAAACAAGTTTTAGGTCGCTAGCATGTATAAAAAAAAAGTTACTAACCGATATCTGAAAAACAAACAAACGGACTCCGACTTCGTCTATCGAGCAATATCAAAACAAAGACGGCCGTTTCCGGCGTAATTTGACGCGCTGAATGCAATAAAACAAGTTTTAGGTCGCTAGCATGTATTAAAGAAAAGTTACTCACCGATATCCACGAAACAAACGAATGGAATTCGACTTCGTGTTTTAAGCAATATCGAAACAAAGACGACCGTTTCCGGCGTGATTTGACGGGCTGAATGCGATGAAACAAGTTTTAGGTCGCTAGCATGTATAGAAAAAAAGTTACTCACCGATATCCACGAAACAAACAAACGGAATTCGACTCCGTGTTTTGAGCAATATCAGAACAAAGACGACCGTTTCCGGCGTAATTTGACGCGCTGAATGCGATGAAACAAGTTTTAGGTCGCTGTCATGTATAGAAAAGAAGTTACCAACCGATATCTAAAAAACAAACGGACTTCGACTTCGTGTTTCGAGCAATATCAAAACAAAGACGGCCGTTTCCGGCGTAATTTGACGCGCTGAATGCGATAAAACAAGTTTCAGGTCGCTAGCATGTATAGAAAGAAAGTTACTTACCGATATCCACGAAACAAACGAACGGAATTCGACTTCGTGTTTTGAGCAATATCGAAACGAAGACGACCGTTTCCGGCGTAATTTGACGGGCTGAATGCGATAAAACAAGTTTCAGGTCGCTAGCATGTATAGAAAAAAAGTTACTCACCGATATCCACGAAACAAACAAACAGAATTCGACTCCGTGTTTTGAGCAATATCAGAACAAAGACGACCGTTTCCGGCGTAATTTGACGCGCTGAATGCGATGAAACAAGTTTTAGGTCGCTAGCATGTATAGAAAAAAAGTTACTAACCGATATCTGAAAAACAAACAAACGGACTCCGACTTCGTCTATCGAGCAATATCAAAACAAAGACGGCCGTTTCCGGCGTAATTTGACGCGCTGAATGCAATAAAACAAGTTTTAGGTCGCTAGCATGTATAAAAGAAAAGTTACTCACCGATATCCACGAAACAAACGAACGGAATTCGACTTCGTGTTTTAAGCAATATCGAAACAAAGACGACCGTTTCCGGCGTAATTTGACGCGCTGAATGCGATGAAACAAGTTTTAGGTCGCTAGCATGTATAGAAAAAAAGTTACTCACCGATATCCACGAAACAAACGAATGGAATTCGACTTCGTGTTTTAAGCAATATCGAAACAAAGACGACCGTTTCCGGCGTGATTTGACGGGCTGAATGCGATGAAACAAGTTTTAGGTCGCTAGCATGTATAGAAAAAAAGTTACTCACCGATATCCACGAAACAAACAAACGGAATTCGACTCCGTGTTTTGAGCAATATCAGAACAAAGACAACCGTTTCCGGCGTAATTTGACGCGCTGAATGCGATGAAACAAGTTTTAGGTCGCTGTCATGTATAGAAAAGAAGTTACCAACCGATATCTAAAAAACAAACGGACTTCGACTTCGTGTTTCGAGCAATATCAAAACAAAGACGGCCGTTTCCGGCGTAATTTGACGCGCTGAATGCGATAAAACAAGTTTCAGGTCGCTAGCATGTATAGAAAGAAAGTTACTTACCGATATCCACGAAACAAACGAACGGAATTCGACTTCGTGTTTTGAGCAATATCAAAACGAAGACGACCGTTTCCGGCGTAATTTGACGGGCTGAATGCGATAAAACAAGTTTCAGGTCGCTATCATGTATAGAAAAAAAGTTACTCACCGATATCCACGAAACAAACAAACAGAATTCGACTCCGTGTTTTGAGCAATATCAGAACAAAGACGACCGTTTCCGGCGTAATTTGACGCGCTGAATGCGATGAAACAAGTTTTAGGTCGCTAGCATGTATAGAAAAAAAGTTACTAACCGATATCTGAAAAACAAACAAACGGACTCCGACTTCGTCTATCAAGCAATATCAAAACAAAGACGGCCGTTTCCGGCGTAATTTGACGCGCTGAATGCAATAAAACAAGTTTTAGGTCGCTAGCATGTATAAAAGAAAAGTTACTCACCGATATCCACGAAACAAACGAACGGAATTCGACCTCGTGTTTTAAGCAATATCGAAACAAAGACGACCGTTTCCGGCGTAATTTGACGCGCTGAATGCGATGAAACAAGTTTTAGGTCGCTAGCATGTATAGAAAAAAAGTTACTCACCGATATCCACGAAACAAACGAACGGAATTCGACTTCGTGTTTTGAGCAATATCAAAACAAAGACGACCGTTTCCGGCGTAATTTGACAGGCTGAATGCGATAAAACAAGTTTTAGGTCGCGAACATGTATAGAAAAAAAGTTACCAACCGATATCTGAAAAACAAACAAACGGACTCCGACTTCGTCTATCGAGCAATATCAAAAGAAAGACGGTAGTTTCCGGCGTAATTTGACGAGCTGAATGCAATGAAACAAGTTTCAGGTCGCTAGCATGTATAGAAAAAAAGTTACTCACCGATATCCACGAAACAAACGAACGGAATTCGACTTCGTGTTTTGAGCAATATCAAAACAAAGACGACCGTTTCCGGCGTAATTTGACAGGCTGAATGCGATGAAACAAGTTTTACGTCGCTAGCATGTATAGAAAAAAAGTTACTAACCGATATCTGAAAAACAAACAAACGGACTCCGACTTCGTCTGTCGAGCAATATCAAAAGAAAGACGGTTGTTTCCGGCGTAATTTGACGCGCTGAATGCGATGGAACAAGTTTCAGGTCGCTAGCATGTATAGAAAAAAAGTTACTAACCGATATCCACGAAACAAACGAACGGAATTCGACTTCGTGTTTTGCGCAATATCAAAACAAAGACGACCGTTTCCGGCGTGATTTGACGCGCTGAATGCGATGAAACAAGTTTTAGGTCGCTAGCATGTATAGAAAAAAAGTTACTAACCGATATCTGAAAAACAAACAAACGGACTCCGACTTCGTCTATCGAGCAATATCAAAACAAAGACGGCCGATTCCGGCGTAATTTGACGCGCTGAATGCAATAAAACAAGTTTTAGGTCGCAAGCATGTATAAAAGAAAAGTTACTCACCGATATCCACGAAACAAACGAATGGAATTCGACTTCGTGTTTTAAGCAATATCGAAACAAAGACGACCGTTTCCGGCGTAATTTGACGCGCTGAATGCGATGAAACAAGTTTTAGGTCGCTAGCATGTATAAAAAAAAAGTTACTCACCGATATCCACGAAACAAACGAACGGAATTCGACTTCGTGTTTTAAGCAACACAAAACAAAGACGACCGTTTCCGGCGTAATTTGACGCGCTGAATGCGATAAAACAAGTTTTAGGTCGCTAGCATGTATAGAAAAAAAGTTACGAACCGATATCTGAAAAACAAACAAACGGACTCCGACTTCGTCTATCGAGCAATATCAAAACAAAGACGGCCGTTTCCGGCGTAATTTGACGCGCTGAATGCGATGAAACAAGTTTTAGGTCGCTAGCATGTATAGAAAAAAAGTTACTCACTGATATCCACGAAACAAACAAACGGAATTCGACTCCGTGTTTTGAGCAATATCAGAACAAAGACGAACGTTTCCGGCGTAATCTGACGCGCTGAATGCGATGAAACAAGTTTTAGGTCGCTAGCATGTATAGAAAAAAAGTTACCAACCGATATCTGAAAAACAAACAAACGGACTTCGACTTCGTGTTTCGAGCAATATCAAAACAAAGACGGCCGTTTCCGGCGTAATTTGACGCGCTGAATGCGATAAAACAAGTTTTAGGTCGCTAGCATGTATAAAAGAAAAGTTACTCACCGATATCCACGAAACAAACGAATGGAATTCGACTTCGTGTTTTAAGCAATGTCGAAACAAAGACGACCGTTTCCGGCGTAATTTGACGCGCTGAATGCGATGAAACAAGTTTTAGGTCGCTAGCATGTATAAAAAAAAAGTTACTCACCGATATCCACGAAACAAACGAACGGAATTCGACTTCGTGTTTTAAGCAACACAAAACAAAGACGACCGTTTCCGGCGTAATTTGACGCGCTGAATGCGATAAAACAAGTTTTAGGTCGCTAGCATGTATAGAAAAAAACTTACGAACCGATATCTGAAAAACAAACAAACGGACTCCGACTTCGTCTATCGAGCAATATCAAAACAAAGACGGCCGTTTCCGGCGTAATTTGACGCGCTGAATGCGATAAAACAAGTTTTAGGTCGCTAGCATGTATAGAAAAAAAGTTACTCACTGATATCCACGAAACGAACAAACGGAATTCGACTCCGTGTTTTGAGCAATATCAGAACAAAGACGACCGTTTCCGGCGTAATTCGACGCGCTGAATGCGATGAAACAAGTTTTAGGTCGCTAGCATGTATAGAAAAAAAGTTACCAACCGATATCTGAAAAACAAACAAACGGACTTCGACTTCGTGTTTCGAGCAATATCAAAACAAAGACGGCCGTTTCCGGCGTAATTTGACGCGCTGAATGCGATAAAACAAGTTTTAGGTCGCTAGCATGTATAGAAAAAAAGTTACTCACCGATATCCACGAAACTAACAAACGGAATTCGACTCCGTGTTTTGAGCAATATCAAAACAAAGACGGCCGTTTCCGGCGTAATTTGACGCGCTGAATGCGATGAAACAAGTTTTAGGTCGCTAGCATGTATAGAAAAAAAGTTACTCACCGATATCCACGAAACAAACATACGGAATTCGACTTCGTGTTTTAAGCAATATCAAAACAAAGACGACCGTTTCCGGCGTAATTTAACGCGCTGAATGCGATACAACAAGTCTTAGGTCGCTAGCATGTATAAAAAAAAAGTTACTCACCGATATCCACGAAACAAACGAACGGAATTCGACTTCGTGTTTTAAGCAATATCAAAACAAAGACGACCGTTTCCGGCGTAATTTGACGCGCTGATTGCGATAAAACAAGTTTTAGGTCGCTAGCGCATGTATAGAAAAAAAGTTACTAACCGATATCTGAAAAACAAACAAACGGACTTCGACTTCGTGTTTCGAGCAATATCAAAACAAAGACGGCCGTTTCCGGCGTAATTTGACGCGCTGAATGCGATAAAACAAGTTTTAGGTCGCTAGCATGTATAGAAAAAAAGTTACTCACCGATATCCACGAAACAAACGAACGGAATTCGACTTCGTGTTTTAAGCAATATCAAAACGAAGACGACCGTTTCCGGCGTAATTTGACGGGCTGAATGCGATGAAACAAGTTTTAGGTCGCTAGCATGTATAGAAAAAAAGTTACTCACCGATATCCACGAAACAAACAAACAGAATTCGACTCCGTGTTTTGAGCAATATCAGAACAAAGACGACCGTTTCCGGCGTAATTTGACGCGCTGAATGCAATGAAACAAGTTTTAGGTCGCTAGCATGTATAAAAAAAAAGTTACTAACCGATATCTGAAAAACAAACAAACGGACTCCGACTTCGTCTATCGAGCAATATCAAAACAAAGACGGCCGTTTCCGGCGTAATTTGACGCGCTGAATGCAATAAAACAAGTTTTAGGTCGCTAGCATGTATTAAAGAAAAGTTACTCACCGATATCCACGAAACAAACGAATGGAATTCGACTTCGTGTTTTAAGCAATATCGAAACAAAGACGACCGTTTCCGGCGTGATTTGACGGGCTGAATGCGATGAAACAAGTTTTAGGTCGCTAGCATGTATAGAAAAAAAGTTACTCACCGATATCCACGAAACAAACAAACGGAATTCGACTCCGTGTTTTGAGCAATATCAGAACAAAGACGACCGTTTCCGGCGTAATTTGACGCGCTGAATGCGATAAAACAAGTTTTAGGTCGCTAGCATGTATAGAAAAAAAGTTACTCACCGATATCCACGAAACTAACAAACGGAATTCGACTCCGTGTTTTGAGCAATATCAAAACAAAGACGGCCGTTTCCGGCGTAATTTGACGCGCTGAATGCGATGAAACAAGTTTTAGGTCGCTAGCATGTATAGAAAAAAAGTTACTCACCGATATCCACGAAACAAACATACGGAATTCGACTTCGTGTTTTAAGCAATATCAAAACAAAGACGACCGTTTCCGGCGTAATTTAACGCGCTGAATGCGATACAACAAGTCTTAGGTCGCTAGCATGTATAAAAAAAAAGTTACTCACCGATATCCACGAAACAAACGAACGGAATTCGACTTCGTGTTTTAAGCAATATCAAAACAAAGACGACCGTTTCCGGCGTAATTTGACGCGCTGATTGCGATAAAACAAGTTTTAGGTCGCTAGCGCATGTATAGAAAAAAAGTTACTAACCGATATCTGAAAAACAAACAAACGGACTTCGACTTCGTGTTTCGAGCAATATCAAAACAAAGACGGCCGTTTCCGGCGTAATTTGACGCGCTGAATGCGATAAAACAAGTTTTAGGTCGCTAGCATGTATAGAAAAAAAGTTACTCACCGATATCCACGAAACAAACGAACGGAATTCGACTTCGTGTTTTAAGCAATATCAAAACGAAGACGACCGTTTCCGGCGTAATTTGACGGGCTGAATGCGATGAAACAAGTTTTAGGTCGCTAGCATGTATAGAAAAAAAGTTACTCACCGATATCCACGAAACAAACAAACAGAATTCGACTCCGTGTTTTGAGCAATATCAGAACAAAGACGACCGTTTCCGGCGTAATTTGACGCGCTGAATGCAATGAAACAAGTTTTAGGTCGCTAGCATGTATAAAAAAAAAGTTACTAACCGATATCTGAAAAACAAACAAACGGACTCCGACTTCGTCTATCGAGCAATATCAAAACAAAGACGGCCGTTTCCGGCGTAATTTGACGCGCTGAATGCAATAAAACAAGTTTTAGGTCGCTAGCATGTATTAAAGAAAAGTTACTCACCGATATCCACGAAACAAACGAATGGAATTCGACTTCGTGTTTTAAGCAATATCGAAACAAAGACGACCGTTTCCGGCGTGATTTGACGGGCTGAATGCGATGAAACAAGTTTTAGGTCGCTAGCATGTATAGAAAAAAAGTTACTCACCGATATCCACGAAACAAACAAACGGAATTCGACTCCGTGTTTTGAGCAATATCAGAACAAAGACGACCGTTTCCGGCGTAATTTGACGCGCTGAATGCGATGAAACAAGTTTTAGGTCGCTGTCATGTATAGAAAAGAAGTTACCAACCGATATCTAAAAAACGAACGGACTTCGACTTCGTGTTTCGAGCAATATCAAAACAAAGACGGCCGTTTCCGGCGTAATTTGACGCGCTGAATGCGATAAGACAAGTTTTAGGTCGCTAGCATGTATATAAAAAAAGTTACTCACCGATATCCACGAAACAAACGAACGGAATTCGACTTCGTGTTTCAAGCAATATCAAAACGAAGACGACCGTTTCCGGCGTAATTTGACGGGCTGAATGCGATAAAACAAGTTTCAGGTCGCGAACATGTATAGAAAAAAAGTTACTCACCGATATCCACGAAACAAACAAACAGGATTCGACTCCGTGTTTTGAGCAATATCAGAACAAAGACGACCGTTTCCGGCGTAATTTGACGCGCTGAATGCGATGAAACAAGTTTTTAGGTCGCTAGCATGTATAGAAAAAAAGTTACTAACCGATATCTGAAAAACAAACAAACGGACTCCGACTCCGTCTATCGAGCAATATCAAAACAAAGACGGCCGTTTCCGGCGTAATTTGACGCGCTGAATGCAATAAAACAATTTTTAGGTCGCTAGCATGTATAAAAGAAAAGTTACTCACCGATATCCACGAAACAAACGGACGGAATTCGACTTCGTGTTTTAAGCAATATCGAAACAAAGACGACCGTTTCCGGCGTAATTTGACGCGCTGAATGCGATGAAACAAGTTTTAGGTCGCTAGCATGTATAGAAAAAAAGTTACTCACCGATATCCACGAGACAAACAAACGGAATTCGACTCCGTGTTTTGAGCAATATCAGAACAAAGACGACCGTTTCCGGCGTAATTTGACGCGCTGAATGCGATGAAACAAGTTTTAGGTCGCTAGCATGTATAGAAAAAAAGTTACCAACCGATATCTGAAAAACAAACAAACGGACTTCGACTTCGTGTTTCGAGCAATATCAAAACAAAGACGGCCGTTTCCGGCGTAATTTGACGCGCTGAATGCGATAAAACAAGTTTTAGGTCGCTAGCATTTATAGAAAAAAAGTTACTCACCGATATCCACGAAACAAACGAACGGAATTCGACTTCGTGTTTTAAGCAATATCAAAACGAAGACGACCGTTTCCGGCGTAATTTGACGGGCTGAATGCGATAAAACAAGTTTTAGGTCGCTAGCATGTATAGAAGAAAAGTTACTCACCGATATCCACGGAACAAACGAACGGAAATTGACACCGTGTTTTGAGCAATATCAACACAAAGACGTCCGTTTCCGGCGTAATTTGACGCGCTAAATGCGATAAAACAAGTTTTAGGTCGCTAGCATGTATAGAAAAAAAGTTACCAACCGATATCTGAAAAACAGACAAACGGACTTCGACTTCGTGTTTCGAGCAATATCAAAACAAAGACGGCCGTTTCCGGCGTAATTTGACGCGCTGAATGCGATAGAACAAGTTTTAGGTCGCTAGCATGTATAAAAAAAAAGTTACTCACCGATATCCACGAAACAAACGAACGGAATTCGACTTCGTGTTTTAAGCAATATCAAAACAAAGACGACCGTTTCCGGCGTAATTTGACGCGCTGAATGCGATAAAACAAGTTTTAGGTCGCTAGCATGTATAGAAAAAACGTTACTCACCGATATCCACGAAACAAACAAACGGAATTCGACTCCGTGTTTTGAGCAATATCAGAACAAAGACGACCGTTTCCGGCGTAATTTGACGCGCTTAATGCGATGAAACAAGTTTTAGGTCGCTAGCATGTAAAGAAAAAAAGTTACCAACCGATATCTGAAAAACAAACAAACGGACTTCGACTTTGTGTTTCGAGCAATATCAAAACAAAGACGGCCGTTTCCGGCGTAATTTGACGCGCTGAATGCGATGAAACAAGTTTTAGGTCGCTAGCATGTATAGAAAAAAAGTTACCAACCGATATCTGAAAAACAAACAAACGGAATTCGACTTCGTGTTTCAAGCAATATCAAAATGAAAACGACCGTTTCCGGCGTAATTTGACGGGCTGAATGCGATGAAAAAAGTTTTAGGTCGCTAGCATGTATAGAAAATAAGTTACTCACCGATATCCACGAAACAAACAAACGGAATTCGACTCCGTGTTTTGAGCAATATCAGAACAAAGACGACCGTTTCCGGCGTAATTTGACGCGCTGAATGCGATGAAACAAGTTTTAGGTCGCTAGCATGTATAGAAAAAAAGTTACCAACCGATATCTGAAAAACAAACAAACGGACTTCGACTTCGTGTTTCGAGCAATATCAAAACAAAGACGGCCGTTTCCGGCGTGATTTGACGCGCTGAATGCGATAAGACAAGTTTTAGGTCGCTAGCATGTATAGAAAAAAAGTTACTCACCGATATCCACGAAACAAACGAACGGAATTCGACTTCGTGTTTCAAGCAATATCAAAACGAAGACGACCGTTTCCGGCGTAATTTGACGGGCTGAATGCGATAAAATAAGTTTCAGGTCGCTAGCATGTATAGAAAAAAAGTTACTTACCGATATCCACGAAACAAACAAACAGGATTCGACTCCGTGTTTTGAGCAATATCAGAACAAAGACGACCGTTTCCGGCGTAATTTGACGCGCTGAATGCGATGAAACAAGTTTTAGGTCGCTAGCATGTATAGAAAAAAAGCTACTAACCGATATCTGAAAAACAAACAAACGGACTCCGACTTCGTCTATCGAGCAATATCAAAACAAAGACGGCCGTTTCCGGCGTAATTTGACGCGCTGAATGCAATAAAACAAGTTTTAGGTCGCTAGCATGTATAAAAGAAAAGTTACTCACCGATATCCACGAAACAAACGGACGGAATTCGACTTTGTGTTTTAAGCAATATCGAAACAAAGACGACCGTTTCCGGCGTAATTTGACGCGCTGAATGCGATGAAACAAGTTTTAGGTCGCTAGCATGTATAAAAAAAAAGTTACTCACCGATATCCACGAAACAAACGAACGGAATTCGACTTCGTGTTTTAAGCGACACAAAACAAAGACGACCGTTTCCGGCGTAATTTGACGCGCTGAATGCGATAAAACAAGTTTTAGGTCGCTAGCATGTATAGAAAAAAAGTTACGAACCGATATCTGAAAAACAAACAAACGGACTCCGACTTCGTCTATCGAGCAATATCAAAACAAAGACGGCCGTTTCCGGCGTAATTTGACGCGCTGAATGCGATAAAACAAGTTTTAGGTCGCTAGCATGTATAGAAAAAAAGTTACTCACTGATATCCACGAAACAAACAAACGGAATTCGACTCCGTGTTTTGAGCAATATCAGAACAAAGACGACCGTTTCCGGCGTAATTTGACGCGCTGAATGCGATGAAACAAGTTTTAGGTCGCTAGCATGTATAGAAAACAAGTTACCAACCGAAATCTGAAAAACATACAAACGGACTTCGACTTCGTGTTTTGAGCAATATCAAAACAAAGACGGCCGTTTCCGGCGTAATTTGACGCGCTGAATGCGATGAAACAAGTTTTAGGTCGCTAGCATGTATAGAAAAAAAGTTACTCACCGATATCCACGAAACAAACGAACGGAATTCGAGTTCGTGTTTTAAGCAATATCAGAACGAAAACGACCGTTTCCGGCGTAATTTGACGGGCTGAATGCGATAAAACAAGTTTTAGGTCGCTAGCATGTATAGAAAAAAAGTTACTCACCGATATCCACGAAACAAACAAACGGAATTCGACTCCGTGTTTTGAGCAATATCAGAACAAAGACGACCGTTTCCGGCGTAATTTGACGCGCTGAATGCGATGAAACAAGTTTTAGGTCGCTAGCATGTATAGAAAAAAAGTTACCAACCGATATCTGAAAAACAAACAAACGGACTTCGACTTCGTGTTTCGAGCAATATCAAAACAAAGACGGCCGTTTCCGGCGTAATTTGACGCGCTGAATGCGATAAAACAAGTTTTAGGTCGCTAGCATGTATAGAAAAAAAGTTACTAACCGATATCTGAAAAACAAACAAACGGACTCCGACTTCGTCTATCGAGCAATATCAAAACAAAGACGGCCGTTTCTGGCGTAATTTGACGCGCTGAATGCAATGAAACAAGTTTTAGGTCGCAAGCATGTATAAAAGAAAAGTTACTCACCGATATCCACGAAACAAACAAACGGAATTCGACTTCGTATTTTAAGCAATATCGAAACAAAGACGACCGTTTCCGGCGTAATTTGACGCGCTGAATGCGATGAAACAAGTTTTAGGTCGCTAGCATGTATAAAAAAAAAGTTACTCACCGATATCCACGAAACAAACGAACGGAATTCGACTTCGTGTTTTAAGCAACACAAAACAAAGACGACCGTTTCCGGCGTAATTTGACGCGCTGAATGCGATAAAACAAGTTCTAGGTCGCTAGCATGTATAGAAAAAAAGTTACTCACCGATATCCACGAAACAAACGAACGGAATTCGACTTCGTGTTTTAAGCAACACAAAACAAAGACGACCGTTTCCGGCGTAATTTGACGCGCTGAATGCGATAAAACAAGTTCTAGGTCGCTAGCATGTATAGAAAAAAAGTTACTCACCGATATCCACGAAACAAACGAACGGAATTCGACTCCGTGTTTTGAGCAATATCAGAACAAAGACGACCGTTTCCGGCGTAATTTGACGCGCTGAATGCGATGAAACAAGTTTTAGGTCGCTAGCATGTATAGAAAAAAAGTTACTCACTGATATCCACGAAACAAACAAACGGAATTCGACTCCGTGTTTTGAGCAATATCAGAACAAAGACGACCGTTTCCGGCGTAATTTGACGCGCTGAATGCGATGAAACAAGTTTTAGGTCGCTAGCATGTATAGAAAACAAGTTACCAACCGATATCTGAAAAACATACAAACGGACTTCGACTTCGTGTTTTGAGCAATATCAAAACAAAGACGGCCGTTTCCGGCGTAATTTGACGCGCTGAATGCGATGAAACAAGTTTTAGGTCGCTAGCATGTATAGAAAAAAAGTTACTCACCGATATCCACGAAACAAACGAACGGAATTCGAGTTCGTGTTTTAAGCAATATCAGAACGAAAACGACCGTTTCCGGCGTAATTTGACGGGCTGAATGCGATAAAACAAGTTTTAGGTCGCTAGCATGTATAGAAAAAAAGTTACTCACCGATATCCACGAAACAAACAAACGGAATTCGACTCCGTGTTTTGAGCAATATCAGAACAAAGACGACCGTTTCCGGCGTAATTTGACGCGCTGAATGCGATGAAACAAGTTTTAGGTTGCTAGCATGTATAGAAAAAAAGTTACCAACCGATATCTGAAAAACGAACAAACGGACTTCGACTTCGTGTTTCGAGCAATATCAAAACAAAGACGGCCGTTTCCGGCGTAATTTGACGCGCTGAATGCGATAAAACAAGTTTTAGGTCGCTAGCATGTATAGAAAAAAAGTTACTCACCGATATCCACGAAACAAACGAACGGAATTCGACTTCGTGTTTTAAGCAATATCAAAACGAAGACGACCGTTTCCTGCGTAATTTGACGGGCTGAATGCGATAAAACAAGTTTTAGGTCGCTAGCATGTATAGAAAAAAAGTTACCAACCGATATCTGAAAAACAGACAAACGGACTTCGACTTCGTGTTTCGAGCAATATCAAAACAAAGACGGCCGTTTCCGGCGTAATTTGACGCGCTGAATGCGATAGAACAAGTTTTAGGTCGCTAGCATGTATAAAAAAAAAGTTACTCACCGATATCCACGAAACAAACGAACGGAATTCGACTTCGTGTTTTAAGCAATATCAAAACAAAGACGACCGTTTCCGGCGTAATTTGACGCGCTGAATGCGATAAAACAAGTTTTAGGTCGCTAGCATGTATAGAAAAAAAGTTACTCACCGATATCCACAAGACAAACAAACGGAATTCGACTCCGTGTTTTGAGCAATATCAGAACAAAGACGACCGTTTCCGGCGTAATTTGACGCGCTGAATGCGATGAAACAAGTTTTAGGTCGCTAGCATGTATAGAAAAAAAGTTACCAACCGATATCTGAAAAACAAACAAACGGACTTCGACTTCGTGTTTCGAGCAATATCAAAACAAAGACGGCCGTTTCCGGCGTAATTTGACGCGCTGAATGCGATAAAACAAGTTTTAGGTCGCTAGCATTTATAGAAAAAAAGTTACTCACCGATATCCACGAAACAAACGAACGGAATTCGACTTCGTGTTTTAAGCAATATCAAAACGAAGACGACCGTTTCCGGCGTAATTTGACGGGCTGAATGCGATAAAACAAGTTTTAGGTCGCTAGCATGTATAGAAGAAAAGTTACTCACCGATATCCACGGAACAAACGAACGGAAATTGACACCGTGTTTTGAGCAATATCAACACAAAGACGTCCGTTTCCGGCGTAATTTGACGCGCTAAATGCGATAAAACAAGTTTTAGGTCGCTAGCATGTATAGAAAAAAAGTTACCAACCGATATCTGAAAAACAGACAAACGGACTTCGACTTCGTGTTTCGAGCAATATCAAAACAAAGACGGCCGTTTCCGGCGTAATTTGACGCGCTGAATGCGATAGAACAAGTTTTAGGTCGCTAGCATGTATAAAAAAAAAGTTACTCACCGATATCCACGAAACAAACGAACGGAATTCGACTTCGTGTTTTAAGCAATATCAAAACAAAGACGACCGTTTCCGGCGTAATTTGACGCGCTGAATGCGATAAAACAAGTTTTAGGTCGCTAGCATGTATAGAAAAAACGTTACTCACCGATATCCACGAAACAAACAAACGGAATTCGACTCCGTGTTTTGAGCAATATCAGAACAAAGACGACCGTTTCCGGCGTAATTTGACGCGCTTAATGCGATGAAACAAGTTTTAGGTCGCTAGCATGTAAAGAAAAAAAGTTACCAACCGATATCTGAAAAACAAACAAACGGACTTCGACTTTGTGTTTCGAGCAATATCAAAACAAAGACGGCCGTTTCCGGCGTAATTTGACGCGCTGAATGCGATGAAACAAGTTTTAGGTCGCTAGCATGTATAGAAAAAAAGTTACCAACCGATATCTGAAAAACAAACAAACGGAATTCGACTTCGTGTTTCAAGCAATATCAAAATGAAAACGACCGTTTCCGGCGTAATTTGACGGGCTGAATGCGATGAAAAAAGTTTTAGGTCGCTAGCATGTATAGAAAATAAGTTACTCACCGATATCCACGAAACAAACAAACGGAATTCGACTCCGTGTTTTGAGCAATATCAGAACAAAGACGACCGTTTCCGGCGTAATTTGACGCGCTGAATGCGATGAAACAAGTTTTAGGTCGCTAGCATGTATAGAAAAAAAGTTACCAACCGATATCTGAAAAACAAACAAACGGACTTCGACTTCGTGTTTCGAGCAATATCAAAACAAAGACGGCCGTTTCCGGCGTGATTTGACGCGCTGAATGCGATAAGACAAGTTTTAGGTCGCTAGCATGTATAGAAAAAAAGTTACTCACCGATATCCACGAAACAAACGAACGGAATTCGACTTCGTGTTTCAAGCAATATCAAAACGAAGACGACCGTTTCCGGCGTAATTTGACGGGCTGAATGCGATAAAATAAGTTTCAGGTCGCTAGCATGTATAGAAAAAAAGTTACTTACCGATATCCACGAAACAAACAAACAGGATTCGACTCCGTGTTTTGAGCAATATCAGAACAAAGACGACCGTTTCCGGCGTAATTTGACGCGCTGAATGCGATGAAACAAGTTTTAGGTCGCTAGCATGTATAGAAAAAAAGCTACTAACCGATATCTGAAAAACAAACAAACGGACTCCGACTTCGTCTATCGAGCAATATCAAAACAAAGACGGCCGTTTCCGGCGTAATTTGACGCGCTGAATGCAATAAAACAAGTTTTAGGTCGCTAGCATGTATAAAAGAAAAGTTACTCACCGATATCCACGAAACAAACGGACGGAATTCGACTTTGTGTTTTAAGCAATATCGAAACAAAGACGACCGTTTCCGGCGTAATTTGACGCGCTGAATGCGATGAAACAAGTTTTAGGTCGCTAGCATGTATAAAAAAAAAGTTACTCACCGATATCCACGAAACAAACGAACGGAATTCGACTTCGTGTTTTAAGCGACACAAAACAAAGACGACCGTTTCCGGCGTAATTTGACGCGCTGAATGCGATAAAACAAGTTTTAGGTCGCTAGCATGTATAGAAAAAAAGTTACGAACCGATATCTGAAAAACAAACAAACGGACTCCGACTTCGTCTATCGAGCAATATCAAAACAAAGACGGCCGTTTCCGGCGTAATTTGACGCGCTGAATGCGATAAAACAAGTTTTAGGTCGCTAGCATGTATAGAAAAAAAGTTACTCACTGATATCCACGAAACAAACAAACGGAATTCGACTCCGTGTTTTGAGCAATATCAGAACAAAGACGACCGTTTCCGGCGTAATTTGACGCGCTGAATGCGATGAAACAAGTTTTAGGTCGCTAGCATGTATAGAAAACAAGTTACCAACCGAAATCTGAAAAACATACAAACGGACTTCGACTTCGTGTTTTGAGCAATATCAAAACAAAGACGGCCGTTTCCGGCGTAATTTGACGCGCTGAATGCGATGAAACAAGTTTTAGGTCGCTAGCATGTATAGAAAAAAAGTTACTCACCGATATCCACGAAACAAACGAACGGAATTCGAGTTCGTGTTTTAAGCAATATCAGAACGAAAACGACCGTTTCCGGCGTAATTTGACGGGCTGAATGCGATAAAACAAGTTTTAGGTCGCTAGCATGTATAGAAAAAAAGTTACTCACCGATATCCACGAAACAAACAAACGGAATTCGACTCCGTGTTTTGAGCAATATCAGAACAAAGACGACCGTTTCCGGCGTAATTTGACGCGCTGAATGCGATGAAACAAGTTTTAGGTCGCTAGCATGTATAGAAAAAAAGTTACCAACCGATATCTGAAAAACAAACAAACGGACTTCGACTTCGTGTTTCGAGCAATATCAAAACAAAGACGGCCGTTTCCGGCGTAATTTGACGCGCTGAATGCGATAAAACAAGTTTTAGGTCGCTAGCATGTATAGAAAAAAAGTTACTAACCGATATCTGAAAAACAAACAAACGGACTCCGACTTCGTCTATCGAGCAATATCAAAACAAAGACGGCCGTTTCTGGCGTAATTTGACGCGCTGAATGCAATGAAACAAGTTTTAGGTCGCAAGCATGTATAAAAGAAAAGTTACTCACCGATATCCACGAAACAAACAAACGGAATTCGACTTCGTATTTTAAGCAATATCGAAACAAAGACGACCGTTTCCGGCGTAATTTGACGCGCTGAATGCGATGAAACAAGTTTTAGGTCGCTAGCATGTATAAAAAAAAAGTTACTCACCGATATCCACGAAACAAACGAACGGAATTCGACTTCGTGTTTTAAGCAACACAAAACAAAGACGACCGTTTCCGGCGTAATTTGACGCGCTGAATGCGATAAAACAAGTTCTAGGTCGCTAGCATGTATAGAAAAAAAGTTACTCACCGATATCCACGAAACAAACGAACGGAATTCGACTTCGTGTTTTAAGCAACACAAAACAAAGACGACCGTTTCCGGCGTAATTTGACGCGCTGAATGCGATAAAACAAGTTCTAGGTCGCTAGCATGTATAGAAAAAAAGTTACTCACCGATATCCACGAAACAAACGAACGGAATTCGACTCCGTGTTTTGAGCAATATCAGAACAAAGACGACCGTTTCCGGCGTAATTTGACGCGCTGAATGCGATGAAACAAGTTTTAGGTCGCTAGCATGTATAGAAAAAAAGTTACTCACTGATATCCACGAAACAAACAAACGGAATTCGACTCCGTGTTTTGAGCAATATCAGAACAAAGACGACCGTTTCCGGCGTAATTTGACGCGCTGAATGCGATGAAACAAGTTTTAGGTCGCTAGCATGTATAGAAAACAAGTTACCAACCGATATCTGAAAAACATACAAACGGACTTCGACTTCGTGTTTTGAGCAATATCAAAACAAAGACGGCCGTTTCCGGCGTAATTTGACGCGCTGAATGCGATGAAACAAGTTTTAGGTCGCTAGCATGTATAGAAAAAAAGTTACTCACCGATATCCACGAAACAAACGAACGGAATTCGAGTTCGTGTTTTAAGCAATATCAGAACGAAAACGACCGTTTCCGGCGTAATTTGACGGGCTGAATGCGATAAAACAAGTTTTAGGTCGCTAGCATGTATAGAAAAAAAGTTACTCACCGATATCCACGAAACAAACAAACGGAATTCGACTCCGTGTTTTGAGCAATATCAGAACAAAGACGACCGTTTCCGGCGTAATTTGACGCGCTGAATGCGATGAAACAAGTTTTAGGTTGCTAGCATGTATAGAAAAAAAGTTACCAACCGATATCTGAAAAACGAACAAACGGACTTCGACTTCGTGTTTCGAGCAATATCAAAACAAAGACGGCCGTTTCCGGCGTAATTTGACGCGCTGAATGCGATAAAACAAGTTTTAGGTCGCTAGCATGTATAGAAAAAAAGTTACTCACCGATATCCACGAAACAAACGAACGGAATTCGACTTCGTGTTTTAAGCAATATCAAAACGAAGACGACCGTTTCCTGCGTAATTTGACGGGCTGAATGCGATAAAACAAGTTTTAGGTCGCTAGCATGTATAGAAAAAAAGTTACCAACCGATATCTGAAAAACAGACAAACGGACTTCGACTTCGTGTTTCGAGCAATATCAAAACAAAGACGGCCGTTTCCGGCGTAATTTGACGCGCTGAATGCGATAGAACAAGTTTTAGGTCGCTAGCATGTATAAAAAAAAAGTTACTCACCGATATCCACGAAACAAACGAACGGAATTCGACTTCGTGTTTTAAGCAATATCAAAACAAAGACGACCGTTTCCGGCGTAATTTGACGCGCTGAATGCGATAAAACAAGTTTTAGGTCGCTAGCATGTATAGAAAAAAAGTTACTCACTGATATCCACGAAACAAACAAACGGAATTCGACTCCGTGTTTTGAGCAATATCAGAACAAAGACGACCGTTTCCGGCGTAATTTGACGCGCTGAATGCGATGAAACAAGTTTTAGGTCGCTAGCATGTATAGAAAAAAAGTTACTCACTGATATCCACGAAACAAACAAACGGAATTCGACTCCGTGTTTTGAGCAATATCAAAACAAAGACGGCCGTTTCCGGCGTAATTTGACGCGCTGAATGCGATGAAACAAGTTCTAGGTCGCTAGCATGTATAGAAAAAAAGTTACTCACCGATATCCACGAAACAAACGAACGGAATTCGACTTCGTGTTTTAAGCGACACAAAACAAAGACGACCGTTTCCGGCGTAATTTGACGCGCTGAATGCGATAAAACAAGTTTTAGGTCGCTAGCATGTATAGAAAAAAAGTTACGAACCGATATCTGAAAAACAAACAAACGGACTCCGACTTCGTCTATCGAGCAATATCAAAACAGAGACGGCCGTTTCCGGCGTAATTTGACGCGCTGAATGCGATAAAACAAGTTTTAGGTCGCTAGCATGTATAGAAAAAAAGTTACTCACTGATATCCACGAAACAAACAAACGGAATTCGACTCCGTGTTTTGAGCAATATCAGAACAAAGACGACCGTTTCCGGCGTAATTTGACGCGCTGAATGCGATGAAACAAGTTTTAGGTCGCTAGCATGTATAGAAAACAAGTTACCAACCGAAATCTGAAAAACATACAAACGGACTTCGACTTCGTGTTTTGAGCAATATCAAAACAAAGACGGCCGTTTCCGGCGTAATTTGACGCGCTGAATGCGATGAAACAAGTTTTAGGTCGCTAGCATGTATAAAAAAAAAGTTACTCACCGATATCCACGAAACAAACGAACGGAATTCGACTTCGTGTTTTAAGCAACACAAAACAAAGACGACCGTTTCCGGCGTAATTTGACGCGCTGAATGCGATAAAACAAGTTCTAGGTCGCTAGCATGTATAGAAAAAAAGTTACTCACCGATATCCACGAAACAAACGAACGGAATTCGACTTCGTGTTTTAAGCAACACAAAACAAAGACGACCGTTTCCGGCGTAATTTGACGCGCTGAATGCGATAAAACAAGTTCTAGGTCGCTAGCATGTATAGAAAAAAAGTTACTCACCGATATCCACGAAACAAACGAACGGAATTCGACTCCGTGTTTTGAGCAATATCAGAACAAAGACGACCGTTTCCGGCGTAATTTGACGCGCTGAATGCGATGAAACAAGTTTTAGGTCGCTAGCATGTATAGAAAAAAAGTTACTCACTGATATCCACGAAACAAACAAACGGAATTCGACTCCGTGTTTTGAGCAATATCAGAACAAAGACGACCGTTTCCGGCGTAATTTGACGCGCTGAATGCGATGAAACAAGTTTTAGGTCGCTAGCATGTATAGAAAACAAGTTACCAACCGATATCTGAAAAACATACAAACGGACTTCGACTTCGTGTTTTGAGCAATATCAAAACAAAGACGGCCGTTTCCGGCGTAATTTGACGCGCTGAATGCGATGAAACAAGTTTTAGGTCGCTAGCATGTATAGAAAAAAAGTTACTCACCGATATCCACGAAACAAACGAACGGAATTCGAGTTCGTGTTTTAAGCAATATCAGAACGAAAACGACCGTTTCCGGCGTAATTTGACGGGCTGAATGCGATAAAACAAGTTTTAGGTCGCTAGCATGTATAGAAAAAAAGTTACTCACCGATATCCACGAAACAAACAAACGGAATTCGACTCCGTGTTTTGAGCAATATCAGAACAAAGACGACCGTTTCCGGCGTAATTTGACGCGCTGAATGCGATGAAACAAGTTTTAGGTTGCTAGCATGTATAGAAAAAAAGTTACCAACCGATATCTGAAAAACAAACAAACGGACTTCGACTTCGTGTTTCGAGCAATATCACAACAAAGACGGCCGTTTCCGGCGTAATTTGACGCGCTGAATGCGATAAAACAAGTTTTAGGTCGCTAGCATGTATAGAAAAAAAGTTACTAACCGATATCTGAAAAACAAACAAACGGACTCCGACTTCGTCTATCGAGCAATATCAAAACAAAGACGGCCGTTTCTGGCGTAATTTGACGCGCTGAATGCAATAAAACAAGTTTTAGGTCGCTAGCATGTATAAAAGAAAAGTTACTCACTGATATCCACGAAACAAACAAACGGAATTTGACTCCGTGTTTTGAGCAATATCAGAACAAAGACGACCGTTTCCGGCGTAATTTGACGCGCTGAATGCGATGAAACAAGTTTTAGGTCGCTAGCATGTATAGAAAACAAGTTACCAACCGAAATCTGAAAAACATACAAACGGACTTCGACTTCGTGTTTTGAGCAATATCAAAACAAAGACGGCCGTTTCCGGCGTAATTTGACGCGCTGAATGCGATGAAACAAGTTTTAGGTCGCTAGCATGTATAAAAAAAAAGTTACTCACCGATATCCACGAAACAAACGAACGGAATTCGACTTCGTGTTTTAAGCAACACAAAACAAAGACGACCGTTTCCGGCGTAATTTGACGCGCTGAATGCGATAAAACAAGTTCTAGGTCGCTAGCATGTATAGAAAAAAAGTTACTCACCGATATCCACGAAACAAACGAACGGAATTCGACTTCGTGTTTTAAGCAACACAAAACAAAGACGACCGTTTCCGGCGTAATTTGACGCGCTGAATGCGATAAAACAAGTTCTAGGTCGCTAGCATGTATAGAAAAAAAGTTACTCACCGATATCCACGAAACAAACGAACGGAATTCGACTCCGTGTTTTGAGCAATATCAGAACAAAGACGACCGTTTCCGGCGTAATTTGACGCGCTGAATGCGATGAAACAAGTTTTAGGTCGCTAGCATGTATAGAAAAAAAGTTACTCACTGATATCCACGAAACAAACAAACGGAATTCGACTCCGTGTTTTGAGCAATATCAGAACAAAGACGACCGTTTCCGGCGTAATTTGACGCGCTGAATGCGATGAAACAAGTTTTAGGTCGCTAGCATGTATAGAAAACAAGTTACCAACCGATATCTGAAAAACATACAAACGGACTTCGACTTCGTGTTTTGAGCAATATCAAAACAAAGACGGCCGTTTCCGGCGTAATTTGACGCGCTGAATGCGATGAAACAAGTTTTAGGTCGCTAGCATGTATAGAAAAAAAGTTACTCACCGATATCCACGAAACAAACGAACGGAATTCGAGTTCGTGTTTTAAGCAATATCAGAACGAAAACGACCGTTTCCGGCGTAATTTGACGGGCTGAATGCGATAAAACAAGTTTTAGGTCGCTAGCATGTATAGAAAAAAAGTTACTCACCGATATCCACGAAACAAACAAACGGAATTCGACTCCGTGTTTTGAGCAATATCAGAACAAAGACGACCGTTTCCGGCGTAATTTGACGCGCTGAATGCGATGAAACAAGTTTTAGGTTGCTAGCATGTATAGAAAAAAAGTTACCAACCGATATCTGAAAAACAAACAAACGGACTTCGACTTCGTGTTTCGAGCAATATCAAAACAAAGACGGCCGTTTCCGGCGTAATTTGACGCGCTGAATGCGATAAAACAAGTTTTAGGTCGCTAGCATGTATAGAAAAAAAGTTACTAACCGATATCTGAAAAACAAACAAACGGACTCCGACTTCGTCTATCGAGCAATATCAAAACAAAGACGGCCGTTTCTGGCGTAATTTGACGCGCTGAATGCAATAAAACAAGTTTTAGGTCGCTAGCATGTATAAAAGAAAAGTTACTCACCGATATCCACGAAACAAACGAACGGAATTCGACTTCGTATTTTAAGCAATATCGAAACAAAGACGACCGTTTCCGGCGTAATTTGACGCGCTGAATGCGATGAAACAAGTTTTAGGTCGCTAGCATGTATAAAAAAAAAGTTACTCACCGATATCCACGAAACAAACGAACGGAATTCGACTTCGTGTTTTAAGCAACACAAAACAAAGAGGACCGTTTCCGGCGTAATTTGACGCGCTGAATGCGATAAAACAAGTTTTAGGGCGCTAGCATGTATAGAAAAAAAGTTACGAACCGATATCTGAAAAACAAACAAACGGACTCCGACTTCGTCTATCGAGCAATATCAAAACAAAGACGGCCGTTTCCGGCGTAATTTGACGCGCTGAATGCGATAAAACAAGTTTTAGGTCGCTAGCATGTATAGAAAAAAAGTTACTCACTGATATCCACGAAACAAACAAACGGAATTCGACTCCGTGTTTTGAGCAATATCAGAACAAAGACGACCGTTTCCGGCGTAATTTGACGCGCTGAATGCGATGAAACAAGTTTTAGGTCGCTAGCATGTATAGAAAAAAAGTTACTCACTGATATCCACGAAACAAACAAACGGAATTCGACTCCGTGTTTTGAGCAATATCAGAACAAAGACGACCGTTTCCAGCGTAATTTGACGCGCTGAATGCGATGAAACAAGTTTTAGGTCGCTAGCATGTATAAAAAAAAAGTTACTCACCGATATCCACGAAACAAACGAACGGAATTCGACTTCGTGTTTTAAGCAACACAAAACAAAGACGACCGTTTCCGGCGTAATTTGACGCGCTGAATGCGATAAAACAAGTTCTAGGTCGCTAGCATGTATAGAAAAAAAGTTACTCACCGATATCCACGAAACAAACGAACGGAATTCGACTTCGTATTTTAAGCAACATCGAAACAAAGACGACCGTTTCCGGCGTAATTTGACGCGCTGAATGCGATGAAACAAGTTTTAGGTCGCTAGCATGTATAAAAAAAAAGTTACTCACCGATATCCACGAAACAAACGAACGGAATTCGACTTCGTGTTTTAAGCAACACAAAACAAAGAGGACCGTTTCCGGCGTAATTTGACGCGCTGAATGCGATAAAACAAGTTTTAGGTCGCTAGCATGTATAGAAAAAAAGTTACGAACCGATATCTGAAAAACAAACAAACGGACTCCGACTTCGTCTATCGAGCAATATCAAAACAAAGACGGCCGTTTCCGGCGTAATTTGACGCGCTGAATGCGATAAAACAAGTTTTAGGTCGCTAGCATGTATAGAAAAAAAGTTACTCACTGATATCCACGAAACAAACAAACGGAATTCGACTCCGTGTTTTGAGCAATATCAGAACAAAGACGACCGTTTCCGGCGTAATTTGACGCGCTGAATGCGATGAAACAAGTTTTAGGTCGCTAGCATGTATAGAAAAAAAGTTACTCACTGATATCCACGAAACAAACAAACGGAATTCGACTCCGTGTTTTGAGCAATATCAGAACAAAGACGACCGTTTCCGGCGTAATTTGACGCGCTGAATGCGATGAAACAAGTTTTAGGTCGCTAGCATGTATAGAAAAAAAGTTACCAACCGATATCTGAAAAACATACAAACGGACTTCGACTTCGTGTTTCGAGCAATATCAAAACAAAGAAGGCCGTTTCCGGCGTAATTTGACGCGCTGAATGCGATAAAACAAGTTTTAGGTCGCTAGCATGTATAGAAAAAAAGTTACTCACCGATATCCACGAAACTAACAAACGGAATTCGACTCCGTGTTTTGAGCAATATCAAAACAAAGACGGCCGTTTCCGGCGTAATTTGACGCGCTGAATGCGATGAAACAAGTTTTAGGTCGCTAGCATGTATAGAAAAAAAGTTACTCACCGATATCCACGAACCAAACGAACGGAATTCGAGTTCGTGTTTTAAGCAATATCAAAACGAAAACGACCGTTTCCGGCGTAATTTGACGCGCTGAATGCGATAAAACAAGTTTTAGGTCGCTAGCATGTATAGAAAAAAAGTTACGAACCGATATCCACGAAACAAACGAACGGAATTCGACTTCGTATTTTAAGCAATATCGAAACAAAGACGACCGTTTCCGGCGTAATTTGACGCGCTGAATGCGATGAAACAAGTTTTAGGTCGCTAGCATGTATAAAAAAAAAGTTACTCACCGATATCCACGAAACAAACGAACGGAATTCGACTTCGTGTTTTAAGCAACACAAAACAAAGACGACCGTTTCCGGCGTAATTTGATGCGCTGAATGCGATCAAACAAGTTTTAGGTTGCTAGCATGTATAGAAAAAAAGTTACGAACCGATATCTGAAAAACGAACAAACGGACTCCGACTTCGTCTATCGAGCAATATCAAAACAAAGACGGCCGTTTCCGGCGTATTTTGACGCGCTGAATGCGATAAAACAAGTTTTAGGTCGCTAGCATGTATAGAAAAAAAGTTACTCACCGATATCCACGAAACTAACAAACGGAATTCGACTCCGTGTTTTGAGCAATATCAAAACAAAGACGGCCGTTTCCGGCGTAATTTGACGCGCTGAATGCGATGAAACAAGTTTTAGGTCGCTAGCATGTATAGAAAAAAAGTTACTCACCGATATCCACGAACCAAACGAACGGAATTCGAGTTCGTGTTTGAGGCAATATCAAAACCAAAACGACCGTTTCCGGCGTAATTTGACGGGCTGAATGCGATAAAACAAGTTTTAGGTCGCTAGCATGTATAGAAAAAAAGTTACTCACCGATATCCACGAAACAAACAAACGGAATTCGACTCCGTGTTTTGAGCAATATCAGAACAAAGACGACCGTTTCCGGCGTAATTTGACGCGCTGAATGCGATGAAACAAGTTTTAGGTCGCTAGCATGTATAGAAAAAAAGTTACCAACCGATATCTGAAAAACAAACAAACGGACTTCGACTTCGTGTTTCGAGCAATATCAAAACAAAGACGGCCGTTTCCGGCGTAATTTGACGCGCTGAATGCGATAAAACAAGTTTTAGGTCGCTAGCATGTATAGAAAAAAAGTTACTCACTGATATCCACGAAACAAACAAACGGAATTCGACTCCGTGTTTTGAGCAATATCAGAACAAAGACGACCATTTCCGGCGTAATTTGACGCGCTGAATGCGATGAAACAAAATTTAGGTCGCTAGCATGTATAGAAAAAAAGTTACTCACTGATATCCACGAAACAAACAAACGGAATTCGACTCCGTGTTTTGAGCAATATCAGAACAAAGAGGACCGTTTCCGGCGTAATTTGACGCGCTGAATGCGATAAAACAAGTTTTAGGTCGCTAGCATGTATAGAAAAAAAGTTACGAACCGATATCTGAAAAACAAACAAACGGACTCCGACTTCGTCTATCGAGCAATATCAAAACAAAGACGGCCGTTTCCGGCGTAATTTGACGCGCTGAATGCGATAAAACAAGTTTTAGGTCGCTAGCATGTATAAAAGAAAAGTTACTCACCGATATCCACGAAACAAACGAACGGAATTCGACTTCGTATTTTAAGCAATATCGAAACAAAGACGACCGTTTCCGGCGTAATTTGACGCGCTGAATGCGATGAAACAAGTTTTAGGTCGCTAGCATGTATAAAAAAAAAGTTACTCACCGATATCCACGAAACAAACGAACGGAATTCGACTTCGTGTTTTAAGCAACACAAAACAAAGAGGACCGTTTCCGGCGTAATTTGACGCGCTGAATGCGATAAAACAAGTTTTAGGGCGCTAGCATGTATAGAAAAAAAGTTACGAACCGATATCTGAAAAACAAACAAACGGACTCCGACTTCGTCTATCGAGCAATATCAAAACAAAGACGGCCGTTTCCGGCGTAATTTGACGCGCTGAATGCGATAAAACAAGTTTTAGGTCGCTAGCATGTATAGAAAAAAAGTTACTCACTGATATCCACGAAACAAACAAACGGAATTCGACTCCGTGTTTTGAGCAATATCAGAACAAAGACGACCGTTTCCGGCGTAATTTGACGCGCTGAATGCGATGAAACAAGTTTTAGGTCGCTAGCATGTATAGAAAAAAAGTTACTCACTGATATCCACGAAACAAACAAACGGAATTCGACTCCGTGTTTTGAGCAATATCAGAACAAAGACGACCGTTTCCAGCGTAATTTGACGCGCTGAATGCGATGAAACAAGTTTTAGGTCGCTAGCATGTATAAAAAAAAAGTTACTCACCGATATCCACGAAACAAACGAACGGAATTCGACTTCGTGTTTTAAGCAACACAAAACAAAGACGACCGTTTCCGGCGTAATTTGACGCGCTGAATGCGATAAAACAAGTTCTAGGTCGCTAGCATGTATAGAAAAAAAGTTACTCACCGATATCCACGAAACAAACGAACGGAATTCGACTTCGTATTTTAAGCAACATCGAAACAAAGACGACCGTTTCCGGCGTAATTTGACGCGCTGAATGCGATGAAACAAGTTTTAGGTCGCTAGCATGTATAAAAAAAAAGTTACTCACCGATATCCACGAAACAAACGAACGGAATTCGACTTCGTGTTTTAAGCAACACAAAACAAAGAGGACCGTTTCCGGCGTAATTTGACGCGCTGAATGCGATAAAACAAGTTTTAGGTCGCTAGCATGTATAGAAAAAAAGTTACGAACCGATATCTGAAAAACAAACAAACGGACTCCGACTTCGTCTATCGAGCAATATCAAAACAAAGACGGCCGTTTCCGGCGTAATTTGACGCGCTGAATGCGATAAAACAAGTTTTAGGTCGCTAGCATGTATAGAAAAAAAGTTACTCACTGATATCCACGAAACAAACAAACGGAATTCGACTCCGTGTTTTGAGCAATATCAGAACAAAGACGACCGTTTCCGGCGTAATTTGACGCGCTGAATGCGATGAAACAAGTTTTAGGTCGCTAGCATGTATAGAAAAAAAGTTACTCACTGATATCCACGAAACAAACAAACGGAATTCGACTCCGTGTTTTGAGCAATATCAGAACAAAGACGACCGTTTCCGGCGTAATTTGACGCGCTGAATGCGATGAAACAAGTTTTAGGTCGCTAGCATGTATAGAAAAAAAGTTACCAACCGATATCTGAAAAACATACAAACGGACTTCGACTTCGTGTTTCGAGCAATATCAAAACAAAGAAGGCCGTTTCCGGCGTAATTTGACGCGCTGAATGCGATAAAACAAGTTTTAGGTCGCTAGCATGTATAGAAAAAAAGTTACTCACCGATATCCACGAAACTAACAAACGGAATTCGACTCCGTGTTTTGAGCAATATCAAAACAAAGACGGCCGTTTCCGGCGTAATTTGACGCGCTGAATGCGATGAAACAAGTTTTAGGTCGCTAGCATGTATAGAAAAAAAGTTACTCACCGATATCCACGAACCAAACGAACGGAATTCGAGTTCGTGTTTTAAGCAATATCAAAACGAAAACGACCGTTTCCGGCGTAATTTGACGCGCTGAATGCGATAAAACAAGTTTTAGGTCGCTAGCATGTATAGAAAAAAAGTTACGAACCGATATCCACGAAACAAACGAACGGAATTCGACTTCGTATTTTAAGCAATATCGAAACAAAGACGACCGTTTCCGGCGTAATTTGACGCGCTGAATGCGATGAAACAAGTTTTAGGTCGCTAGCATGTATAAAAAAAAAGTTACTCACCGATATCCACGAAACAAACGAACGGAATTCGACTTCGTGTTTTAAGCAACACAAAACAAAGACGACCGTTTCCGGCGTAATTTGATGCGCTGAATGCGATCAAACAAGTTTTAGGTTGCTAGCATGTATAGAAAAAAAGTTACGAACCGATATCTGAAAAACGAACAAACGGACTCCGACTTCGTCTATCGAGCAATATCAAAACAAAGACGGCCGTTTCCGGCGTATTTTGACGCGCTGAATGCGATAAAACAAGTTTTAGGTCGCTAGCATGTATAGAAAAAAAGTTACTCACCGATATCCACGAAACTAACAAACGGAATTCGACTCCGTGTTTTGAGCAATATCAAAACAAAGACGGCCGTTTCCGGCGTAATTTGACGCGCTGAATGCGATGAAACAAGTTTTAGGTCGCTAGCATGTATAGAAAAAAAGTTACTCACCGATATCCACGAACCAAACGAACGGAATTCGAGTTCGTGTTTGAGGCAATATCAAAACCAAAACGACCGTTTCCGGCGTAATTTGACGGGCTGAATGCGATAAAACAAGTTTTAGGTCGCTAGCATGTATAGAAAAAAAGTTACTCACCGATATCCACGAAACAAACAAACGGAATTCGACTCCGTGTTTTGAGCAATATCAGAACAAAGACGACCGTTTCCGGCGTAATTTGACGCGCTGAATGCGATGAAACAAGTTTTAGGTCGCTAGCATGTATAGAAAAAAAGTTACCAACCGATATCTGAAAAACAAACAAACGGACTTCGACTTCGTGTTTCGAGCAATATCAAAACAAAGACGGCCGTTTCCGGCGTAATTTGACGCGCTGAATGCGATAAAACAAGTTTTAGGTCGCTAGCATGTATAGAAAAAAAGTTACTCACTGATATCCACGAAACAAACAAACGGAATTCGACTCCGTGTTTTGAGCAATATCAGAACAAAGACGACCATTTCCGGCGTAATTTGACGCGCTGAATGCGATGAAACAAAATTTAGGTCGCTAGCATGTATAGAAAAAAAGTTACTCACTGATATCCACGAAACAAACAAACGGAATTCGACTCCGTGTTTTGAGCAATATCAGAACAAAGAGGACCGTTTCCGGCGTAATTTGACGCGCTGAATGCGATAAAACAAGTTTTAGGTCGCTAGCATGTATAGAAAAAAAGTTACGAACCGATATCTGAAAAACAAACAAACGGACTCCGACTTCGTCTATCGAGCAATATCAAAACAAAGACGGCCGTTTCCGGCGTAATTTGACGCGCTGAATGCGATAAAACAAGTTTTAGGTCGCTAGCATGTATAGAAAAAAAGTTACTCACTGATATCCACGAAACAAACAAACGGAATTCGACTCCGTGTTTTGAGCAATATCAGAACAAAGACGACCGTTTCCGGCGTAATTTGACGCGCTGAATGCGATGAAACAAGTTTTAGGTCGCTAGCATGTATAGAAAAAAAGTTACTCACTGATATCCACGAAACAAACAAACGGAATTCGACTCCGTGTTTTGAGCAATATCAGAACAAAGACGACCGTTTCCGGCGTAATTTGACGCGCTGAATGCGATGAAACAAGTTTTAGGTCGCTAGCATGTATAGGAAAAAAGTTACCAACCGATATCTGAAAAACATACAAACGGACTTCGACTTCGTGTTTCGAGCAATATCAAAACAAAGAAGGCCGTTTCCGGCGTAATTTGACGCGCTGAATGCGATAAAACAAGTTTTAGGTCGCTAGCATGTATAGAAAAAAAGTTACTCACTGATATCCACGAAACAAACAAACGGAATTCGACTCCGTGTTTTGAGCAATATCAGAACAAAGACGACCATTTCCGGCGTAATTTGACGCGCTGAATGCGATGAAACAAGTTTTAGGTCGCTAGCATGTATAGAAAAAAAGTTACTCACTGATATCCACGAAACAAACAAACGGAATTCGACTCCGTGTTTTGAGCAATATCAGAACAAAGAGGACCGTTTCCGGCGTAATTTGACGCGCTGAATGCGATAAAACAAGTTTTAGGTCGCTAGCATGTATAGAAAAAAAGTTACGAACCGATATCTGAAAAACAAACAAACGGACTCCGACTTCGTCTATCAAGCAATATCAAAACAAAGACGGCCGTTTCCGGCGTAATTTGACGCGCTGAATGCGATAAAACAAGTTTTAGGTCGCTAGCATGTATAGAAAAAAAGTTACTCACTGATATCCACGAAACAAACAAACGGAATTCGACTCCGTGTTTTGAGCAATATCAGAACAAAGACGACCGTTTCCGGCGTAATTTGACGCGCTGAATGCGATGAAACAAGTTTTAGGTCGCTAGCATGTATAGAAAAAAAATTACTCACTGATATCCACGAAACAAACAAACGGAATTCGACTCCGTGTTTTGAGCAATATCAGAACAAAGACGACCGTTTCCGGCGTAATTTGACGCGCTGAATGCGATGAAACAAGTTTTAGGTCGCTAGCATGTATAGAAAAAAAGTTACCAACCGATATCTGAAAAACATACAAACGGACTTCGACTTCGTGTTTCGAGCAATATCAAAACAAAGAAGGCCGTTTCCGGCGTAATTTGACGCGCTGAATGCGATAAAACAAGTTTTAGGTCGCTAGCATGTATAGAAAAAAAGTTACTCACCGATATCCACGAAACTAACAAACGGAATTCGACTCCGTGTTTTGAGCAATATCAAAACAAAGACGGCCGTTTCCGGCGTAATTTGACGCGCTGAATGCGATGAAACAAGTTTTAGGTCGCTAGCATGTATAGAAAAAAAGTTACTCACCGATATCCACGAACCAAACGAACGGAATTCGAGTTCGTGTTTTAAGCAATATCAAAACGAAAACGACCGTTTCCGGCGTAATTTGACGGGCTGAATGCGATGAAACAAGTTTTAGGTCGCTAGCATGTATAGAAAAAAAGTTACTCACCGATATCCACGAAACAAACAAACGGAATTCGACTCCGTGTTTTGAGCAATATCAGAACAAAGACGACCGTTTCCGGCGTAATTTGACGCGCTGAATGCGATGAAACAAGTTTTAGGTCGCTAGCATGTATAGAAAAAAAGTTACTAACCGATATCTGAAAAACAAACAAACGGACTCCGACTTCGTCTATCGAGCAATATCAAAACAAAGACGGCCGTTTCCGGCGTAATTTGACGCGCTGAATGCGATAAAACAAGTTTTAGGTCGCTAGCATGTATAGAAAAAAAGTTACTCACCGATATCCACGAAACAAACAAACGGAATTCGACTCCGTGTTTTGACCAATATCAGAACAAAGACGACCGTTTCCGGCGTAATTTGACGCGCTGAATGCGATGAAACAAGTTTTAGGTCGCTAGCATGTAAAGAAAAAAAGTTACCAACCGATATCTGAAAAACAAACAAACGGACTTCGACTTCGTGTTTCGAGCAATATCAAAACAAAGACGGCCGTTTCCGGCGTGATTTGACGCGCTGAATGCGATGAAACAAGTTTTAGGTCGCTAGCATGTACAGAAAAAAAGTTACCAACCGATATCTGAAAAACAAACAAACGGACTTCGACTTCGTGTTTCGAGCAATATCAGAACAAAGACGGCCGTTTCCGGCGTAATTTGACGCGCTGAATGCGATAAAACAAGTTCTAGGTCGCTAGCATGTATAGAAAAAAAGTTACTCACCGATATCCACGAAACAAACGAACGGAATTCGACTTCGTATTTTAAGCAATATCGAAACAAAGACGACCGTTTCCGGCGTAATTTGACGCGCTGAATGCGATGAAACAAGTTTTAGGTCGCTAGCATGTATAAAAAAAAAGTTACTCACCGATATCCACGAAACAAACGAACGGAATTCGACTTCGTGTTTTAGGCAACACAAAACAAAGAGGACCGTTTCCGGCGTAATTTGACGCGCTGAATGCGATAAAACAAGTTTTAGGTCGCTAGCATGTATAGAAAAAAAGTTACGAACCGATATCTGAAAAACAAACAAACGGACTCCGACTTCGTGTTTCGAGCAATATCAAAACAAAGACGGCCGTTCCCGGCGTAATTTGACGCGCTGAATGCGATAATACAAGTTTCAGGTCGCTAGCATGTATAGAAAAAAAGTTACTCACTGATATCCACGAAACAAACAAACGGAATTCGACTCCGCGTTTTGAGCAATATCAGAACAAAGACGACCGTTTCCGGCGTAATTTGACGCGCTGAATGCGATAAAACAAGTTTTAGGTCGCTAGCATGTATAGAAAAAAAGTTACCAACCGATATCCACGAAACAAACGAACGGAATTCGACTTCGTGTTTTAAGCAATATCAGAACAAAGACGACCGTTTCCGGCGTAATTTGACGCGCTGAATGCGATAAAACAAGTTTGAGGTCGCTAGCATGTATAGAAAAAAAGTTACTCACCGATATCCACGGAACAAACAAACGGAATTCGACTCCGTGTTTTGAGCAATATCAGAACGAAGACGACCGTTTCCGGCGTAATTTGACGCGCTAAATGCGATAAAACAAGTTTTAGGTCGCTAGCATGTATAGAAAAAAAGTTACCAACCGATATCCACGAAACAAACAAACGGAATTCGACTCCGCGTTTTGAGCAATATCAGAACAAAGACGACCGTTTCCGGCGTAATTTGACGCGCTGAATGCGATAAAACAAGTTTTAGGTCGCTAGCATGTATCGAAAAAAAGTTACCAACCGATATCCACGAAACAAACAAACGGACTTCGACTTCGTGTTTCGAGCAATATCAAAACAAAGACGGCCGTTTCCGGCGTAATTTGACGCGCTGAATGCGATAAAACAAGTTTTAGGTCGCTAGCATGTATAGAAAAAAAGTTACTCACCGATATCCACGGAACAAACAAACGAAATTCGACTCCGTGTTTTGAGCAATATCAGAACAAAGACGACCGTTTCCGGCGTAATTTGACGCGCTGGATGCGATAAAACAAGTTTTAGGTCGCTCGCATGTATAGAAAAAAAGTTACCAACCGATATCCACAAAACAAACGAACGGAATTCGACTTCGTGTTTTGAGCAATATCAGAACAAAGACGACCGTTTCCGGCGTAATTTGACGCGCTGAATGCGATAAAACAAGTTTCAGGTCGCTGGCATGTATAGAAAAAAAGTTACTTACCGATATCTGAAAAACAAACAAACGGACTTCGACTTCGTGTTTCGAGCAATATCAAAACAAAGACGGCCGTTCCCGGCGTAATTTGACGCGCTGAATGCGATAATACAAGTTTCAGGTCGCTAGCATGTATAGAAAAAAAGTTACTCACCGATATCCACGAAACAAACAAACGGAATTCGACTCCGCGTTTTGAGCAATATCAGAACAAAGACGACCGTTTCCGGCGTAATTTGACGCGCTGAATGCGATAAAACAAGTTTTAGGTCGCTAGCATGTATAGAAAAAAAGTTACCAACCGATATCCACGAAACAAACGAACGGAATTCGACTTCGTGTTTTAAGCAATATCAGAACAAAGACGACCGTTGCCGGCGTAATTTGACGCGCTGAATGCGATAAAACAAGTTTTAGGTCGCTAGCATGTATAGAAAAAAAGTTACCCACCGATATCCACGGAACAAACGGACGGAATTCGACTCCGTGTTTTGAGCAATATCAGAACAAAGACGACCGTTTTCGGCGGAATTTGACGCGCTGAATGCGATAAAACAAGTTTTAGGTCGCTAGCATGTATCGAAAAAAAGTTACCAACCGATATCCACGAAACAAACAAACGGACTTCGACTTCGTGTTTCGAGCAATATCAAAACAAAGACGGCCGTTTCCGGCGTAATTTGACGCGCTGAATGCGATAAAACAAGTTTTAGGTCGCTAGCATGTATAGAAAAGAAGTTACCAACCGATATCCACGAAACAAACGAACGGAATTCGACTTCGTGTTTTAAGCAATATCAGAACAAAGACGACCGTTTCCGGCGTAATTTGACGCGCTGAATGCGATAAAACAAGTTTTAGGTCGCTAGCATGTATAGAAAAAAAGTTACCAACCGATATCTGGAAAACAAACAAACGGACTTCGACTTCGTGTTTCGAGCAATATCAAAACGAAGACGGCCGTTTCCGGCGTAATTTGACGCGCTGAATGCGATAATACAAGTTTTAGGTCGCTAGCATGTATAGAAAAAAAGTTACTCACCGATATCCACGAAACAAACAAACGGAATTCGACTCCGCGTTTTGAGCAATATCAGAACAAAGACGACCGTTTCCGGCGTAATTTGACGCGCTGAATGCGATAAAACAAGTTTTAGGTCGCTAGCATGTATAGAAAAAAAGTTACCAACCGATATCCACGAAACAAACGAACGGAATTCGACTTCGTGTTTTAAGCAATATCAGAACAAAGACGACCGTTTCCGGCGTAATTTGACGCGCTGAATGCGATAAAACAAGTTTTAGGTCGCTAGCATGTATAGAAGAAAAGTTACCAACCGATATCCACGAAACAAACGAACGGAATTCGACTTCGTGTTTTAAGCAATATCAGAACAAAGACGACCGTTTCCGGCGTAATTTGACGCGCTGAATGCGATAAAACAAGTTTTAGGTCGCTAGCATGTATAGAAAAAAAGTTACCAACCGATTTTTGAAAAACAAACAAACGGACTTCGACTTCGTGTTTCGAGCAATATCAAAACAAAGACGGCCGTTTCCGGCGTAATTTGACGCGCTGAATGCGATAATACAAGTTTTAGGTCGCTAGCATGTATAGAAAAAAAGTTACTCACCGATATCCACGAAACAAACAAACGGAATTCGACTCCGCGTTTTGAGCAATATCAGAACAAAGACGACCGTTTCCGGCGTAATTTGACGCGCTGAATGCGATAAAACAAGTTTTAGGTCGCTAGCATGTATAGAAAAAAAGTTACTCACCGATATCCACGGAACAAACAAACGGAATTCGACTCTGTGTTTTGAGCAATATCAGAACAAAGACGACCGTTTCCGGCGTAATTTGACGCGCTGAATGCGATAAAACAAGTTTTAGGTCGCTAGCATGTATAGAAAAAAAGTTACTCACCGATATCCACGAAACAAACAAACGGAATTCGACTCCGCGTTTTGAGCAATATCAGAACAAAGACGACCGTTTCCGGCGTAATTCGACGCGCTGAATGCGATAAAACAAGTTTTAGGTCGCTAGCATGTATAGAAAAAAAGTTACCAACCGATATCCACGAAACAAACGAACGGAATTCGACTTCGTGTTTTAAGCAATATCAGAACAAAGACGACCGTTTCCGGCGTAATTTGACGCGCTGAATGCGATAAAACAAGTTTTAGGTCGCTAGCATGTATAGAAAAAAAGTTACCAACCGATATCCACGGAACAAACAAACGGAATTCGACTCCGTGTTTTGAGCAATATCAGAACAAAGACGACCGTTTCCGGCGTAATTTGACGCGCTGAATGCGATAAAACAAGTTTTAGGTCGCTAGCATGTATTGAAAAAAAGTTACCAACCGATATCTGGAAAACAAACAAACGGACTTCGACTTCGTGTTTCGAGCAATATCAAAACAAAGACGGCCGTTTTCGGCGTAATTTGACGCGCTGAATGCGATAAAACAAGTTTTAGGTCGCTAGCATGTATAGAAAAAAAGTTACTCACCGATATCCACGAAACAAACAAACGGAATTCGACTCCGCGTTTTGAGCAATATCAGAACAAAGACGACCGTTTCCGGCGTAATTTGACGCGCTGAATGCGATAAAACAAGTTTTAGGTCGCTAGCATGTATAGAAAAAAAGTTACCAACCGATATCCACGAAACAAACGAACGGAATTCGACTTCGTGTTTTAAGCAATATCAGAACAAAGACGACCGTTTCCGGCGTAATTTGACGCGCTGAATGCGATAAAACAAGTTTTAGGTCGCTAGCATGTATAGAAAAAAAGTTACCAACCGATATCCACGAAACAAACGAACGGAATTCGACTTCGTGTTTTAAGCAATATCAGAACAAAGACGACCGTTTCCGGCGTAATTTGACGCGCTGAATGCGATAAAACAAGTTTTAGGTCGCTAGCATGTATAGAAAAAAAGTTACTCACCGATATCCACGGAACAAACAAACGAAATTCGACTCCGTGTTTTGAGCAATATCAGAACAAAGACGACCGTTTCCGGCGTAACTTGACGCGCTGAATGCGATAAAACAAGTTTTAGGTCGCTAGCATGTATCGAAAAAAAGTTACCAACCGATATCTGGAAAACAAACAAACGGACTTCGACTTCGTGTTTCGAGCAATATCAAAACAAAGACGGCCGTTTCCGGCGTAATTTGACGCGCTGAATGCGATAAAACAAGTTTTAGGTCGCTAGCATGTATAGAAAAAAAGTTACTCACCGATATCCACGGAACAAACAAACGAAATTCGCCTCCGTGTTTTGAGCAATATCAGAACAAAGACGACCGTTTCCGGCGTAACTTGACGCGCTGAATGCGATAAAACAAGTTTTAGGTCGCTAGCATGTATCGAAAAAAAGTTACCAACCGATATCTGGAAAACAAACAAACGGACTTCGACTTCGTGTTTCGAGCAATATCAAAACAAAGACGGCCGTTTCCGGCGTAATTTGACGCGCTGAATGCGATAAAACAAGTTTTAGGTCGCTAGCATGTATAGAAAAAAAGTTACCAACCGATTTTTGAAAAACAAACAAACGGACTTCGACTTCGTGTTTCGAGCAATATCAAAACAAAGACGGCCGTTTCCGGCGTAATTTGACGCGCTGAATGCGATAATACAAGTTTTAGGTCGCTAGCATGTATAGAAAAAAAGTTACTCACCGATATCCACGAAACAAACAAACGGAATTCGACTCCGCGTTTTGAGCAATATCAGAACAAAGACGACTGTTTCCGGCGTAATTTGACGCGCTGAATGCGATAAAACAAGTTTTAGGTCGCTAGCATGTATAGAAAAAAAGTTACCACCCGATATCCACGAAACAAACGAACGGAATTCGACTTCGTGTTTTAAGCAATATCAGAACAAAGACGACCGTTTCCGGCGTAATTTGACGCGCTGAATGCGATAAAACAAGTTTTAGGTCGCTAGCATGTATAGAAAAAAAGTTACTCACCGATATCCACGGAACAAACAAACGGAATTTGACTCCGTGTTTTGAGCAATATCAGAACAAAGACGACCGTTTCCGGCGTAATTTGACGCGCTGAATGCGATAAAACAAGTTTTAGGTCGCTAGCATGTATAGAAAAAAAGTTACCAACCGATATCCACAAAACAAACGAACGGAATTCGACTTCGTGTTTTGAGCAATATCAGAACAAAGACGACCGTTTCCGGCGTAATTTGACGCGCTGAATGCGATAAAACAAGTTTTAGGTCGCTGGCATGTATAGAAAAAAAGTTACTCACCGATATCCACGGAACAAACAAACGGAATTTGACTCCGTGTTTTGAGCAATATCAGAACAAAGACGACCGTTTCCGGCGTAATTTGACGCGCTGAATGCGATAAAACAAGTTTTAGGTCGCTAGCATGTATAGAAAAAAAGTTACTCACCGATATCCACGGAACAAACAAACGGAATTCGACTCCGTGTTTTGAGCAATATCAGAACAAAGACGACCGTTTTCGGCGTAATTTCACGCGCTGAATGCGATAAAACAAGTTTTAGGTCGCTAGCATGTATCGAAAAAAAGTTACTAACCGATATGTGAAAAACAAACAAACGGACTTCGACTTCGTGTTTCGAGCAATATCAAAACAAAGACGGCCGTTTCCGGCGTAATTTGACGCGCTGAATGCGATAAAACAAGTTTTAGGTCGCTAGCATGTATAGAAAAAAAGTTACCAACCGATATCTGAAAAACAAACAAACGGACTTCGACTTCGTTCTTCGAGCAATATCAAAACGAAGACGGCCGTTTCCGGCGTAATTCGACGCGCTGAATGCGATAATACAAGTTTTAGGTCGCTAGCATGTATAGAAAAAAAGTTACCAACCGATATCCACGAAACAAACGAACGGAATTCGACTTCGTGTTTTAAGCAATATCAGAACAAAGACGACCGTTTCCGGCGTAATTTGACGCGCTGAATGCGATAAAACAAGTTTTAGGTCGCTAGCATGTATAGAAAAAAAGTTACTCACCGATATCCACGGAACAAACAAACGAAATTCGCCTCCGTGTTTTGAGCAATATCAGAACAAAGACGACCGTTTCCGGCGTAACTTGACGCGCTGAATGCGATAAAACAAGTTTTAGGTCGCTAGCATGTATCGAAAAAAAGTTACCAACCGATATCTGGAAAACAAACAAACGGACTTCGACTTCGTGTTTCGAGCAATATCAAAACAAAGACGGCCGTTTCCGGCGTAATTTGACGCGCTGAATGCGATAAAACAAGTTTTAGGTCGCTAGCATGTATAGAAAAAAAGTTACCAACCGATTTTTGAAAAACAAACAAACGGACTTCGACTTCGTGTTTCGAGCAATATCAAAACAAAGACGGCCGTTTCCGGCGTAATTTGACGCGCTGAATGCGATAATACAAGTTTTAGGTCGCTAGCATGTATAGAAAAAAAGTTACTCACCGATATCCACGAAACAAACAAACGGAATTCGACTCCGCGTTTTGAGCAATATCAGAACAAAGACGACCGTTTCCGGCGTAATTTGACGCGCTGAATGCGATAAAACAAGTTTTAGGTCGCTAGCATGTATAGAAAAAAAGTTACCACCCGATATCCACGAAACAAACGAACGGAATTCGACTTCGTGTTTTAAGCAATATCAGAACAAAGACGACCGTTTCCGGCGTAATTTGACGCGCTGAATGCGATAAAACAAGTTTTAGGTCGCTAGCATGTATAGAAAAAAAGTTACTCACCGATATCCACGGAACAAACAAACGGAATTTGACTCCGTGTTTTGAGCAATATCAGAACAAAGACGACCGTTTCCGGCGTAATTTGACGCGCTGAATGCGATAAAACAAGTTTTAGGTCGCTAGCATGTATAGAAAAAAAGTTACCAACCGATATCCACAAAACAAACGAACGGAATTCGACTTCGTGTTTTGAGCAATATCAGAACAAAGACGACCGTTTCCGGCGTAATTTGACGCGCTGAATGCGATAAAACAAGTTTTAGGTCGCTGGCATGTATAGAAAAAAAGTTACTCACCGATATCCACGGAACAAACAAACGGAATTTGACTCCGTGTTTTGAGCAATATCGGAACAAAGACGACCGTTTCCGGCGTAATTTGACGCGCTGAATGCGATAAAACAAGTTTTAGGTCGCTAGCATGTATAGAAAAAAAGTTACTCACCGATATCCACGGAACAAACAAACGGAATTCGACTCCGTGTTTTGAGCAATATCAGAACAAAGACGACCGTTTTCGGCGTAATTTCACGCGCTGAATGCGATAAAACAAGTTTTAGGTCGCTAGCATGTATCGAAAAAAAGTTACTAACCGATATGTGAAAAACAAACAAACGGACTTCGACTTCGTGTTTCGAGCAATATCAAAACAAAGACGGCCGTTTCCGGCGTAATTTGACGCGCTGAATGCGATAAAACAAGTTTTAGGTCGCTAGCATGTATAGAAAAAAAGTTACCAACCGATATCTGAAAAACAAACAAACGGACTTCGACTTCGTTCTTCGAGCAATATCAAAACGAAGACGGCCGTTTCCGGCGTAATTCGACGCGCTGAATGCGATAATACAAGTTTTAGGTCGCTAGCATGTATAGAAAAAAAGTTACCAACCGATATCCACGAAACAAACGAACGGAATTCGACTTCGTGTTTTAAGCAATATCAGAACAAAGACGACCGTTTCCGGCGTAATTTGACGCGCTGAATGCGATAAAACAAGTTTTAGGTCGCTAGCATGTATAGAAAAAAAGTTACTCACCGATATCCACGGAACAAACAAACGAAATTCGACTCCGTGTTTTGAGCAATATCAGAACAAAGACGACCGTTTCCGGCGTAATTTGACGCGCTGAATGCGATAAAACAAGTTTTAGGTCGCTAGCATGTATCGAAAAAAAGTTACCAACCGATATCTGGAAAACAAACAAACGGACTTCGACTTCGTGTTTCGAGCAATATCAAAACAAAGACGGCCGTTTCCGGCGTAATTTGACGCGCTGAATGCGATAAAACAAGTTTTAGGTCGCTAGCATGTATAGAAAAAAAGTTACTCACCGATATCCACGGAACAAACAAACGGAATTCGACTCCGTGTTTTGAGCAATATCAGAACAAAGACGACCGTTTTCGGCGTAATTTCACGCGCTGAATGCGATAAAACAAGTTTTAGGTCGCTAGCATGTATCGAAAAAAAGTTACTAACCGATATGTGAAAAACAAACAAACGGACTTCGACTTCGTGTTTCGAGCAATATCAAAACAAAGACGGCCGTTTCCGGCGTAATTTGACGCGCTGAATGCGATAAAACAAGTTTTAGGTCGCTAGCATGTATAGAAAAAAAGTTACCAACCGATATCTGAAAAACAAACAAACGGACTTCGACTTCGTTCTTCGAGCAATATCAAAACGAAGACGGCCGTTTCCGGCGTAATTCGACGCGCTGAATGCGATAATACAAGTTTTAGGTCGCTAGCATGTATAGAAAAAAAGTTACCAACCGATATCCACGAAACAAACGAACGGAATTCGACTTCGTGTTTTAAGCAATATCAGAACAAAGACGACCGTTTCCGGCGTAATTTGACGCGCTGAATGCGATAAAACAAGTTTTAGGTCGCTAGCATGTATAGAAAAAAAGTTACTCACCGATATCCACGGAACAAACAAACGAAATTCGACTCCGTGTTTTGAGCAATATCAGAACAAAGACGACCGTTTCCGGCGTAATTTGACGCGCTGAATGCGATAAAACAAGTTTTAGGTCGCTAGCATGTATCGAAAAAAAGTTACCAACCGATATCTGGAAAACAAACAAACGGACTTCGACTTCGTGTTTCGAGCAATATCAAAACAAAGACGGCCGTTTCCGGCGTAATTTGACGCGCTGAATGCGATAAAACAAGTTTTAGGTCGCTAGCATGTATAGAAAAAAAGTTACCAACCGATTTTTGAAAAACAAACAAACGGACTTCGACTTCGTGTTTCGAGCAATATCAAAACAAAGACGGCCGTTTCCGGCGTAATTTGACGCGCTGAATGCGATAAAACAAGTTTTAGGTCGCTAGCATGTATAGAAAAAAAGTTACCAACCGATTTTTGAAAAACAAACAAACGGACTTCGACTTCGTGTTTCGAGCAATATCAAAACAAAGACGGCCGTTTCCGGCGTAATTTGACGCGCTGAATGCGATAATACAAGTTTTAGGTCGCTAGCATGTATAGAAAAAAAGTTACTCACCGATATCCACGAAACAAACAAACGGAATTCGACTCCGCGTTTTGAGCAATATCAGAACAAAGACGACCGTTTCCGGCGTAATTTGACGCGCTGAATGCGATAAAACAAGTTTTAGGTCGCTAGCATGTATAGAAAAAAAGTTACTCACCGATATCCACGGAACAAACAAACGGAATTCGACTCTGTGTTTTGAGCAATATCAGAACAAAGACGACCGTTTCCGGCGTAATTTGACGCGCTGAATGCGATAAAACAAGTTTTAGGTCGCTAGCATGTATAGAAAAAAAGTTACCAACCGATATCCACGAAACAAACGAACGGAATTCGACTTCGTGTTTTAAGCAATATCAGAACAAAGACGACCGTTTCCGGCGTAATTTGACGCGCTGAATGCGATAAAACAAGTTTTAGGTCGCTAGCATGTATAGAAAAAAAGTTACTCACCGATATCCACGGAACAAACAAACGAAATTCGACTCCGTGTTTTGAGCAATATCAGAACAAAGACGACCGTTTCCGGCGTAACTTGACGCGCTGAATGCGATAAAACAAGTTTTAGGTCGCTAGCATGTATCGAAAAAAAGTTACCAACCGATATCTGGAAAACAAACAAACGGACTTCGACTTCGTGTTTCGAGCAATATCAAAACAAAGACGGCCGTTTCCGGCGTAATTTGACGCGCTGAATGCGATAAAACAAGTTTTAGGTCGCTAGCATGTATAGAAAAAAAGTTACTCACCGATATCCACGGAACAAACAAACGAAATTCGACTCCGTGTTTTGAGCAATATCAGAACAAAGACGACCGTTTCCGGCGTAACTTGACGCGCTGAATGCGATAAAACAAGTTTTAGGTCGCTAGCATGTATCGAAAAAAAGTTACCAACCGATATCTGGAAAACAAACAAACGGACTTCGACTTCGTGTTTCGAGCAATATCAAAACAAAGACGGCCGTTTCCGGCGTAATTTGACGCGCTGAATGCGATAAAACAAGTTTTAGGTCGCTAGCATGTATAGAAAAAAAGTTACCAACCGATTTTTGAAAAACAAACAAACGGACTTCGACTTCGTGTTTCGAGCAATATCAAAACAAAGACGGCCGTTTCCGGCGTAATTTGACGCGCTGAATGCGATAATACAAGTTTTAGGTCGCTAGCATGTATAGAAAAAAAGTTACTCACCGATATCCACGAAACAAACAAACGGAATTCGACTCCGCGTTTTGAGCAATATCAGAACAAAGACGACCGTTTCCGGCGTAATTTGACGCGCTGAATGCGATAAAACAAGTTTTAGGTCGCTAGCATGTATAGAAAAAAAGTTACTCACCGATATCCACGGAACAAACAAACGGAATTCGACTCTGTGTTTTGAGCAATATCAGAACAAAGACGACCGTTTCCGGCGTAATTTGACGCGCTGAATGCGATAAAACAAGTTTTAGGTCGCTAGCATGTATCGAAAAAAAGTTACCAACCGATATCCACGAAACAAACAAACGGACTTCGACTTCGTGTTTCGAGCAATATCAAAACAAAGACGGCCGTTTCCGGCGTAATTTGACGCGCTGAATGCGATAAAACAAGTTTTAGGTCGCTAGCATGTATCGAAAAAAAGTTACCAACCGATATCCACGAAACAAACAAACGGACTTCGACTTCGTGTTTCGAGCAATATCAAAACAAAGACGGCCGTTTTCGGCGTAATTTGACGCGCTGAATGCGATAAAACAAGTTTTAGGTCGCTAGCATGTATAGAAAAAAAGTTACCAACCGATTTTTGAAAAACAAACAAACGGACTTCGACTTCGTGTTTCGAGCAATATCAAAACAAAGACGGCCGTTTCCGGCGTAATTTGACGCGCTTAATGCGATAATACAAGTTTTAGGTCGCTAGCATGTATAGAAAAAAAGTTACTCACCGATATCCACGAAACAAACAAACGGAATTCGACTCCGCGTTTTGAGCAATATCAGAACAAAGACGACCGTTTCCGGCGTAATTTGACGCGCTGAATGCGATAAAACAAGTTTTAGGTCGCTAGCATGTATAGAAAAAAAGTTACTCACCGATATCCACGGAACAAACAAACGGAATTCGACTCTGTGTTTTGAGCAATATCAGAACAAAGACGACCGTTTCCGGCGTAATTTGACGCGCTGAATGCGATAAAACAAGTTTTAGGTCGCTAGCATGTATCGAAAAAAAGTTACCAACCGATATCCACGAAACAAACAAACGGACTTCGACTTCGTGTTTCGAGCAATATCAAAACAAAGACGGCCGTTTCCGGCGTAATTTGACGCGCTGAATGCGATAAAACAAGTTTTAGGTCGCTAGCATGTATAGAAAAAAAGTTACCAACCGATATCCACGAAACAAACGAACGGAATTCGACTTCGTGTTTTAAGCAATATCATAACAAAGACGACCGTTCCCGGCGTAATTTGACGCGCTGAATGCGATAAAACAAGTTTTAGGTCGCTAGCATGTATAGAAAAAAAGTTACCAACCGATATCTGAAAAACAAACAAACGGACTTCGACTTCGTGTTACGAGCAATATCAAAACGAAGACGGCCGTTTCCGGCGTAATTTGACGCGCTGAATGCGATAATACAAGTTTTAGGTCGCTAGCATGTATAGAAAAAAAGTTACTCACCGATATCCACGAAACAAACAAACGGAATTCGACTCCGCGTTTTGAGCAATATCAGAACAAAGACGACCGTTTCCGGCGTAATTTGACGCGCTGAATGCGATAAAACAAGTTTTAGGTCGCTAGCATGTATAGAAAAAAAGTTACCAACCGATATCCACGAAACAAACGAACGGAATTCGACTTCGTGTTTTAAGCAATATCAGAACAAAGACGACCGTTTCCGGCGTAATTTGACGCGCTGAATGCGATAAAACAAGTTTTAGGTCGCTAGCATGTATAGAAAAAAAGTTACTCACCGATATCCACGGAACAAACAAACGGAATTCGACTCTGTGTTTTGAGCAATATCAGAACAAAGACGACCGTTTCCGGCGTAATTTGACGCGCTGAATGCGATAAAACAAGTTTTAGGTCGCTAGCATGTATCGAAAAAAAGTTACCAACCGATATCCACGAAACAAACAAACGGACTTCGACTTCGTGTTTCGAGCAATATCAAAACAAAGACGGCCGTTTTCGGCGTAATTTGACGCGCTGAATGCGATAAAACAAGTTTTAGGTCGCTAGCATGTATAGAAAAAAAGTTACCAACCGATATCCACGAAACAAACGAACGGAATTCGACTTCGTGTTTTAAGCAATATCATAACAAAGACGACCGTTTCCGGCGTAATTTGACGCGCTGAATGCGATAAAACAAGTTTTAGGTCGCTAGCATGTATCGAAAAAAAGTTACCAACCGATATCCACGAAACAAACAAACGGACTTCGACTTCGTGTTTCGAGCAATATCAAAACAAAGACGGCCGTTTCCGGCGTAATTTGACGCGCTGAATGCGATAAAACAAGTTTTAGGTCGCTAGCATGTATAGAAAAAAAGTTACCAACCGATTTTTGAAAAACAAACAAACGGACTTCGACTTCGTGTTTCGAGCAATATCAAAACAAAGACGGCCGTTTCCGGCGTAATTTGACGCGCTGAATGCGATAAAACAAGTTTTAGGTCGCTAGCATGTATAAGAAAAAAGTTACCAACCGATATCTGGAAAACAAACAAACGGACTTCGACTTCGTGTTTCGAGCAATATCAAAACAAAGACGGCCGTTTCCGGCGTAATTTATGAGCTGAATGCGATAATACAAGTTTTAGGTCGCTAGCATGTATAGAAAAAAAGTTACTCACCGATATCCACGGAACAAACAAACGAAATTCGACTCCGTGTTTTGAGCAATATCAGAACAAAGACGACCGTTTCCGGCGTAATTTGACGCGCTGAATGCGATAAAACAAGTTTTAGGTCGCTAGCATGTATCGAAAAAAAGTTACCAACCGATATCTGGAAAACAAACAAACGGACTTCGACTTCGTGTTTCGAGCAATATCAAAACAAAGACGGCCGTTTCCGGCGTAATTTGACGCGCTGAATGCGATAAAACAAGTTTTAGGTCGCTAGCATGTATAAGAAAAAAGTTACCAACCGATTTTTGAAAAACAAACAAACGGACTTCGACTTCGTGTTTCGAGCAATATCAAAACAAAGACGGCCGTTTCCGGCGTAATTTGACGCGCTGAATGCGATAATACAAGTTTTAGGTCGCTAGCATGTATAGAAAAAAAGTTACTATTCGATTTTTGGAAAACAAACAAACGGACTTCGACTTCGTGTTTCGAGCAATATCAAAACAAAGACGGCCGTTTCCGGCGTAATTTATGAGCTGAATGCGATAATACAAGTTTTAGGTCGCTAGCATGTATAGAAAAAAAGTTACTCACCGATATCCACGAAACAAACAAACGGAATTCGACTCCGCGTTTTGAGCAATATCAGAACAAAGACGACCGTTTCCGGCGTAATTTGACGCGCTGAATGCGATAAAACAAGTTTTAGGTCGCTAGCATGTATAGAAAAAAAGTTACTTACCGATATCCACGGAACAAACAAACGGAATTCGACTCCGTGTTTTGAGCAATATCAGAACAAAGACGACCGTTTCCGGCGTAATTTGACGCGCTAAATGCGATAAAACAAGTTTTAGGTCGCTAGCATGTATCGAAAAAAAGTTACCAACCGATATCCACGAAACAAACGAACGGAATTCGACTTCGTGTTTTAAGCAATATCATAACAAATACGACCGTTTCCGGCGTAATTTGACGCGCTGAATGCGATAAAACAAGTTTTAGGTCGCTAGCATGTATAGAAAAAAAGTTACCAACCGATATCTGAAAAACAAACAAACGGACTTCGACTTCGTGTTACGAGCAATATCAAAACGAAGACGGCCGTTTCCGGCGTAATTTGACGCGCTGAATGCGATAATACAAGTTTTAGGTCGCTAGCATGTATAGAAAAAAAGTTACTCACCGATATCCACGAAACAAACAAACGGAATTCGACTCCGCGTTTTGAGCAATATCAGAACAAAGACGACCGTTTCCGGCGTAATTTGACGCGCTGAATGCGATAAAACAAGTTTTAGGTCGCTAGCATGTATAGAAAAAAAGTTACTCACCGATATCCACGGAACAAACAAACGAAATTCGACTCCGTGTTTTGAGCAATATCAGAACAAAGACGACCGTTTCCGGCGTAACTTGACGCGCTGAATGCGATAAAACAAGTTTTAGGTCGCTAGCATGTATCGAAAAAAAGTTACCAACCGATATCTGGAAAACAAACAAACGGACTTCGACTTCGTGTTTCGAGCAATATCAAAACAAAGACGGCCGTTTCCGGCGTAATTTGACGCGCTGAATGCGATAAAACAAGTTTTAGGTCGCTAGCATGTATAGAAAAAAAGTTACTCACCGATATCCACGGAACAAACAAACGAAATTCGACTCCGTGTTTTGAGCAATATCAGAACAAAGACGACCGTTTCCGGCGTAACTTGACGCGCTGAATGCGATAAAACAAGTTTTAGGTCGCTAGCATGTATCGAAAAAAAGTTACCAACCGATATCTGGAAAACAAACAAACGGACTTCGACTTCGTGTTTCGAGCAATATCAAAACAAAGACGGCCGTTTCCGGCGTAATTTGACGCGCTGAATGCGATAAAACAAGTTTTAGGTCGCTAGCATGTATAGAAAAAAAGTTACCAACCGATTTTTGAAAAACAAACAAACGGACTTCGACTTCGTGTTTCGAGCAATATCAAAACAAAGACGGCCGTTTCCGGCGTAATTTGACGCGCTGAATGCGATAATACAAGTTTTAGGTCGCTAGCATGTATAGAAAAAAAGTTACTCACCGATATCCACGAAACAAACAAACGGAATTCGACTCCGCGTTTTGAGCAATATCAGAACAAAGACGACCGTTTCCGGCGTAATTTGACGCGCTGAATGCGATAAAACAAGTTTTAGGTCGCTAGCATGTATAGAAAAAAAGTTACTCACCGATATCCACGGAACAAACAAACGGAATTCGACTCTGTGTTTTGAGCAATATCAGAACAAAGACGACCGTTTCCGGCGTAATTTGACGCGCTGAATGCGATAAAACAAGTTTTAGGTCGCTAGCATGTATCGAAAAAAAGTTACCAACCGATATCCACGAAACAAACAAACGGACTTCGACTTCGTGTTTCGAGCAATATCAAAACAAAGACGGCCGTTTCCGGCGTAATTTGACGCGCTGAATGCGATAAAACAAGTTTTAGGTCGCTAGCATGTATCGAAAAAAAGTTACCAACCGATATCCACGAAACAAACAAACGGACTTCGACTTCGTGTTTCGAGCAATATCAAAACAAAGACGGCCGTTTTCGGCGTAATTTGACGCGCTGAATGCGATAAAACAAGTTTTAGGTCGCTAGCATGTATAGAAAAAAAGTTACCAACCGATTTTTGAAAAACAAACAAACGGACTTCGACTTCGTGTTTCGAGCAATATCAAAACAAAGACGGCCGTTTCCGGCGTAATTTGACGCGCTTAATGCGATAATACAAGTTTTAGGTCGCTAGCATGTATAGAAAAAAAGTTACTCACCGATATCCACGAAACAAACAAACGGAATTCGACTCCGCGTTTTGAGCAATATCAGAACAAAGACGACCGTTTCCGGCGTAATTTGACGCGCTGAATGCGATAAAACAAGTTTTAGGTCGCTAGCATGTATAGAAAAAAAGTTACTCACCGATATCCACGGAACAAACAAACGGAATTCGACTCTGTGTTTTGAGCAATATCAGAACAAAGACGACCGTTTCCGGCGTAATTTGACGCGCTGAATGCGATAAAACAAGTTTTAGGTCGCTAGCATGTATCGAAAAAAAGTTACCAACCGATATCCACGAAACAAACAAACGGACTTCGACTTCGTGTTTCGAGCAATATCAAAACAAAGACGGCCGTTTCCGGCGTAATTTGACGCGCTGAATGCGATAAAACAAGTTTTAGGTCGCTAGCATGTATAGAAAAAAAGTTACCAACCGATATCCACGAAACAAACGAACGGAATTCGACTTCGTGTTTTAAGCAATATCATAACAAAGACGACCGTTCCCGGCGTAATTTGACGCGCTGAATGCGATAAAACAAGTTTTAGGTCGCTAGCATGTATAGAAAAAAAGTTACCAACCGATATCTGAAAAACAAACAAACGGACTTCGACTTCGTGTTACGAGCAATATCAAAACGAAGACGGCCGTTTCCGGCGTAATTTGACGCGCTGAATGCGATAATACAAGTTTTAGGTCGCTAGCATGTATAGAAAAAAAGTTACTCACCGATATCCACGAAACAAACAAACGGAATTCGACTCCGCGTTTTGAGCAATATCAGAACAAAGACGACCGTTTCCGGCGTAATTTGACGCGCTGAATGCGATAAAACAAGTTTTAGGTCGCTAGCATGTATAGAAAAAAAGTTACCAACCGATATCCACGAAACAAACGAACGGAATTCGACTTCGTGTTTTAAGCAATATCAGAACAAAGACGACCGTTTCCGGCGTAATTTGACGCGCTGAATGCGATAAAACAAGTTTTAGGTCGCTAGCATGTATAGAAAAAAAGTTACTCACCGATATCCACGGAACAAACAAACGGAATTCGACTCTGTGTTTTGAGCAATATCAGAACAAAGACGACCGTTTCCGGCGTAATTTGACGCGCTGAATGCGATAAAACAAGTTTTAGGTCGCTAGCATGTATCGAAAAAAAGTTACCAACCGATATCCACGAAACAAACAAACGGACTTCGACTTCGTGTTTCGAGCAATATCAAAACAAAGACGGCCGTTTTCGGCGTAATTTGACGCGCTGAATGCGATAAAACAAGTTTTAGGTCGCTAGCATGTATAGAAAAAAAGTTACCAACCGATATCCACGAAACAAACGAACGGAATTCGACTTCGTGTTTTAAGCAATATCATAACAAAGACGACCGTTTCCGGCGTAATTTGACGCGCTGAATGCGATAAAACAAGTTTTAGGTCGCTAGCATGTATCGAAAAAAAGTTACCAACCGATATCCACGAAACAAACAAACGGACTTCGACTTCGTGTTTCGAGCAATATCAAAACAAAGACGGCCGTTTCCGGCGTAATTTGACGCGCTGAATGCGATAAAACAAGTTTTAGGTCGCTAGCATGTATAGAAAAAAAGTTACCAACCGATTTTTGAAAAACAAACAAACGGACTTCGACTTTGTGTTTCGAGCAATATCAAAACAAAGACGGCCGTTTCCGGCGTAATTTGACGCGCTGAATGCGATAATACAAGTTTTAGGTCGCTAGCATGTATAGAAAAAAAGTTACTCACCGATATCCACGAAACAAACAAACGGAATTCGACTCCGCGTTTTGAGCAATATCAGAACAAAGACGACCGTTTCCGGCGTAATTTGACGCGCTGAATGCGATAAAACAAGTTTTAGGTCGCTAGCATGTATAGAAAAAAAGTTACTCACCGATATCCACGGAACAAACAAACGGAATTCGACTCTGTGTTTTGAGCAATATCAAAACAAAGACGGCCGTTTCCGGCGTAATTTGACGCGCTGAATGCGATAAAACAAGTTTTAGGTCGCTAGCATGTATAGAAAAAAAGTTACCAACCGATTTTTGAAAAACAAACAAACGGACTTCGACTTCGTGTTTCGAGCAATATCAAAACAAAGACGGCCGTTTCCGGCGTAATTTGACGCGCTGAATGCGATAATACAAGTTTTAGGTCGCTAGCATGTATAGAAAAAAAGTTACTCACCGATATCCACGAAACAAACAAACGGAATTCGACTCCGCGTTTTGAGCAATATCAGAACAAAGACGACCGTTTCCGGCGTAATTTGACGCGCTGAATGCGATAAAACAAGTTTTAGGTCGCTAGCATGTATAGAAAAAAAGTTACTCACCGATATCCACGGAACAAACAAACGGAATTCGACTCTGTGTTTTGAGCAATATCAGAACAAAGACGACCGTTTCCGGCGTAATTTGACGCGCTGAATGCGATAAAACAAGTTTTAGGTCGCTAGCATGTATCGAAAAAAAGTTACCAACCGATATCCACGAAACAAACAAACGGACTTCGACTTCGTGTTTCGAGCAATATCAAAACAAAGACGGCCGTTTCCGGCGTAATTTGACGCGCTGAATGCGATAAAACAAGTTTTAGGTCGCTAGCATGTATCGAAAAAAAGTTACCAACCGATATCCACGAAACAAACAAACGGACTTCGACTTCGTGTTTCGAGCAATATCAAAACAAAGACGGCCGTTTTCGGCGTAATTTGACGCGCTGAATGCGATAAAACAAGTTTTAGGTCGCTAGCATGTATAGAAAAAAAGTTACCAACCGATTTTTGAAAAACAAACAAACGGACTTCGACTTCGTGTTTCGAGCAATATCAAAACAAAGACGGCCGTTTCCGGCGTAATTTGACGCGCTTAATGCGATAATACAAGTTTTAGGTCGCTAGCATGTATAGAAAAAAAGTTACTCACCGATATCCACGAAACAAACAAACGGAATTCGACTCCGCGTTTTGAGCAATATCAGAACAAAGACGACCGTTTCCGGCGTAATTTGACGCGCTGAATGCGATAAAACAAGTTTTAGGTCGCTAGCATGTATAGAAAAAAAGTTACTCACCGATATCCACGGAACAAACAAACGGAATTCGACTCTGTGTTTTGAGCAATATCAGAACAAAGACGACCGTTTCCGGCGTAATTTGACGCGCTGAATGCGATAAAACAAGTTTTAGGTCGCTAGCATGTATCGAAAAAAAGTTACCAACCGATATCCACGAAACAAACAAACGGACTTCGACTTCGTGTTTCGAGCAATATCAAAACAAAGACGGCCGTTTCCGGCGTAATTTGACGCGCTGAATGCGATAAAACAAGTTTTAGGTCGCTAGCATGTATAGAAAAAAAGTTACCAACCGATATCCACGAAACAAACGAACGGAATTCGACTTCGTGTTTTAAGCAATATTATAACAAAGACGACCGTTCCCGGCGTAATTTGACGCGCTGAATGCGATAAAACAAGTTTTAGGTCGCTAGCATGTATAGAAAAAAAGTTACCAACCGATATCTGAAAAACAAACAAACGGACTTCGACTTCGTGTTACGAGCAATATCAAAACGAAGACGGCCGTTTCCGGCGTAATTTGACGCGCTGAATGCGATAATACAAGTTTTAGGTCGCTAGCATGTATAGAAAAAAAGTTACTCACCGATATCCACGAAACAAACAAACGGAATTCGACTCCGCGTTTTGAGCAATATCAGAACAAAGACGACCGTTTCCGGCGTAATTTGACGCGCTGAATGCGATAAAACAAGTTTTAGGTCGCTAGCATGTATAGAAAAAAAGTTACCAACCGATATCCACGAAACAAACGAACGGAATTCGACTTCGTGTTTTAAGCAATATCAGAACAAAGACGACCGTTTCCGGCGTAATTTGACGCGCTGAATGCGATAAAACAAGTTTTAGGTCGCTAGCATGTATAGAAAAAAAGTTACTCACCGATATCCACGGAACAAACAAACGGAATTCGACTCTGTGTTTTGAGCAATATCAGAACAAAGACGACCGTTTCCGGCGTAATTTGACGCGCTGAATGCGATAAAACAAGTTTTAGGTCGCTAGCATGTATCGAAAAAAAGTTACCAACCGATATCCACGAAACAAACAAACGGACTTCGACTTCGTGTTTCGAGCAATATCAAAACAAAGACGGCCGTTTTCGGCGTAATTTGACGCGCTGAATGCGATAAAACAAGTTTTAGGTCGCTAGCATGTATAGAAAAAAAGTTACCAACCGATATCCACGAAACAAACGAACGGAATTCGACTTCGTGTTTTAAGCAATATCATAACAAAGACGACCGTTTCCGGCGTAATTTGACGCGCTGAATGCGATAAAACAAGTTTTAGGTCGCTAGCATGTATCGAAAAAAAGTTACCAACCGATATCCACGAAACAAACAAACGGACTTCGACTTCGTGTTTCGAGCAATATCAAAACAAAGACGGCCGTTTCCGGCGTAATTTGACGCGCTGAATGCGATAAAACAAGTTTTAGGTCGCTAGCATGTATAGAAAAAAAGTTACCAACCGATTTTTGAAAAACAAACAAACGGACTTCGACTTCGTGTTTCGAGCAATATCAAAACAAAGACGGCCGTTTCCGGCGTAATTTGACGCGCTGAATGCGATAATACAAGTTTTAGGTCGCTAGCATGTATAGAAAAAAAGTTACTCACCGATATCCACGAAACAAACAAACGGAATTCGACTCCGCGTTTTGAGCAATATCAGAACAAAGACGACCGTTTCCGGCGTAATTTGACGCGCTGAATGCGATAAAACAAGTTTTAGGTCGCTAGCATGTATAGAAAAAAAGTTACTCACCGATATCCACGGAACAAACAAACGGAATTCGACTCTGTGTTTTGAGCAATATCAGAACAAAGACGACCGTTTCCGGCGTAATTTGACGCGCTGAATGCGATAAAACAAGTTTTAGGTCGCTAGCATGTATCGAAAAAAAGTTACCAACCGATATCCACGAAACAAACAAACGGACTTCGACTTCGTGTTTCGAGCAATATCAAAACAAAGACGGCCGTTTCCGGCGTAATTTGACGCGCTGAATGCGATAAAACAAGTTTTAGGTCGCTAGCATGTATAGAAAAAAAGTTACCAACCGATATCCACGAAACAAACGAACGGAATTCGACTTCGTGTTTTAAGCAATATCATAACAAAGACGACCGTTTCCGGCGTAATTTGACGCGCTGAATGCGATAAAACAAGTTTTAGGTCGCTAGCATGTATAGAAAAAAAGTTACCAACCGATATCTGAAAAACAAACAAACGGACTTCGACTTCGTGTTACGAGCAATATCAAAACGAAGACGGCCGTTTCCGGCGTAATTTGACGCGCTGAATGCGATAATACAAGTTTTAGGTCGCTAGCATGTATAGAAAAAAAGTTACTCACCGATATCCACGAAACAAACAAACGGAATTCGACTCCGCGTTTTGAGCAATATCAGAACAAAGACGACCGTTTCCGGCGTAATTTGACGCGCTGAATGCGATAAAACAAGTTTTAGGTCGCTAGCATGTATAGAAAAAAAGTTACCAACCGATATCCACGAAACAAACGAACGGAATTCGACTTCGTGTTTTAAGCAATATCAGAACAAAGACGACCGTTTCCGGCGTAATTTGACGCGCTGAATGCGATAAAACAAGTTTTAGGTCGCTAGCATGTATAGAAAAAAAGTTACTCACCGATATCCACGGAACAAACAAACGGAATTCGACTCTGTGTTTTGAGCAATATCAGAACAAAGACGACCGTTTCCGGCGTAATTTGACGCGCTGAATGCGATAAAACAAGTTTTAGGTCGCTAGCATGTATCGAAAAAAAGTTACCAACCGATATCCACGAAACAAACAAACGGACTTCGACTTCGTGTTTCGAGCAATATCAAAACAAAGACGGCCGTTTTCGGCGTAATTTGACGCGCTGAATGCGATAAAACAAGTTTTAGGTCGCTAGCATGTATAGAAAAAAAGTTACCAACCGATATCCACGAAACAAACGAACGGAATTCGACTTCGTGTTTTAAGCAATATCATAACAAAGACGACCGTTTCCGGCGTAATTTGACGCGCTGAATGCGATAAAACAAGTTTTAGGTCGCTAGCATGTATAGAAAAAAAGTTTACAACCGATATCTGAAAAACAAACAAACGGACTTCGACTTCGTGTTACGAGCAATATCAAAACGAAGACGGCCGTTTCCGGCGTAATTTGACGCGCTGAATGCGATAATACAAGTTTTAGGTCGCTAGCATGTATAGAAAAAAAGTTACTCACCGATATCCACGAAACAAACAAACGGAATTCGACTCCGCGTTTTGAGCAATATCAGAACAAAGACGACCGTTTCCGGCGTAATTTGACGCGCTGAATGCGATAAAACAAGTTTTAGGTCGCTAGCATGTATAGAAAAAAAGTAACCAACCGATATCCACGAAACAAACGAACGAAATTCGACTTCGTGTTTTAAGCAATATCAGAACAAAGACGACCGTTTCCGGCGTAATTTGACGCGCTGAATGCGATAAAACAAGTTTCAGGTCGCTAGCATGTATAGAAAAAAAGTTACCAACCGATATCCACGAAACAAACGAGCGGAATTCGACTTCGTGTTTGAAGCAATATCAGAACAAAGACGACCGTTTCCGGCGTAATTTGACGCGCTGAATGCGATAAAACAAGTTTTAGGTCGCTAGCATGTATAGAAAAAAAGTTACTCACCGATATCCACGGAACAAACAAACGAAATTCGACTCCGTGTTTTGAGCAATATCAGAACAAAGACGACCGTTTCCGGCGTAATTTGACGCGCTGAATGCGATAAAACAAGTTTTAGGTCGCTAGCATGTATCGAAAAAAAGTTACCAACCGATATCTGGAAAACAAACAAACGGACTTCGACTTCGTGTTTCGAGCAATATCAAAACAAAGACGGCCGTTTCCGGCGTAATTTGACGCGCTGAATGCGATAAAACAAGTTTTAGGTCGCTAGCATGTATAAGAAAAAAGTTACCAACCGATTTTTGAAAAACAAACAAACGGACTTCGACTTCGTGTTTCGAGCAATATCAAAACAAAGACGGCCGTTTCCGGCGTAATTTGACGCGCTGAATGCGATAATACAAGTTTTAGGTCGCTAGCATGTATAGAAAAAAAGTTACTATTCGATTTTTGGAAAACAAACAAACGGACTTCGACTTCGTGTTTCGAGCAATATCAAAACAAAGACGGCCGTTTCCGGCGTAATTTATGAGCTGAATGCGATAATACAAGTTTTAGGTCGCTAGCATGTATAGAAAAAAAGTTACTCACCGATATCCACGAAACAAACAAACGGAATTCGACTCCGCGTTTTGAGCAATATCAGAACAAAGACGACCGTTTCCGGCGTAATTTGACGCGCTGAATGCGATAAAACAAGTTTTAGGTCGCTAGCATGTATAGAAAAAAAGTTACTTACCGATATCCACGGAACAAACAAACGGAATTCGACTCCGTGTTTTGAGCAATATCAGAACAAAGACGACCGTTTCCGGCGTAATTTGACGCGCTAAATGCGATAAAACAAGTTTTAGGTCGCTAGCATGTATCGAAAAAAAGTTACCAACCGATATCCACGAAACAAACGAACGGAATTCGACTTCGTGTTTTAAGCAATATCATAACAAATACGACCGTTTCCGGCGTAATTTGACGCGCTGAATGCGATAAAACAAGTTTTAGGTCGCTAGCATGTATAGAAAAAAAGTTACCAACCGATATCTGAAAAACAAACAAACGGACTTCGACTTCGTGTTACGAGCAATATCAAAACGAAGACGGCCGTTTCCGGCGTAATTTGACGCGCTGAATGCGATAATACAAGTTTTAGGTCGCTAGCATGTATAGAAAAAAAGTTACTCACCGATATCCACGAAACAAACAAACGGAATTCGACTCCGCGTTTTGAGCAATATCAGAACAAAGACGACCGTTTCCGGCGTAATTTGACGCGCTGAATGCGATAAAACAAGTTTTAGGTCGCTAGCATGTATAGAAAAAAAGTTACCAACCGATATCCACGAAACAAACGAACGGAATTCGACTTCGTGTTTTAAGCAATATCAGAACAAAGACGACCGTTTCCGGCGTAATTTGACGCGCTGAATGCGATAAAACAAGTTTTAGGTCGCTAGCATGTATAGAAAAAAAGTTACTCACCGATATCCACGGAACAAACAAACGGAATTCGACTCTGTGTTTTGAGCAATATCAGAACAAAGACGACCGTTTCCGGCGTAATTTGACGCGCTGAATGCGATAAAACAAGTTTTAGGTCGCTAGCATGTATCGAAAAAAAGTTACCAACCGATATCCACGAAACAAACAAACGGACTTCGACTTCGTGTTTCGAGCAATATCAAAACAAAGACGGCCGTTTTCGGCGTAATTTGACGCGCTGAATGCGATAAAACAAGTTTTAGGTCGCTAGCATGTATAGAAAAAAAGTTACCAACCGATATCCACGAAACAAACGAACGGAATTCGACTTCGTGTTTTAAGCAATATCATAACAAAGACGACCGTTTCCGGCGTAATTTGACGCGCTGAATGCGATAAAACAAGTTTTAGGTCGCTAGCATGTATAGAAAAAAAGTTTACAACCGATATCTGAAAAACAAACAAACGGACTTCGACTTCGTGTTACGAGCAATATCAAAACGAAGACGGCCGTTTCCGGCGTAATTTGACGCGCTGAATGCGATAATACAAGTTTTAGGTCGCTAGCATGTATAGAAAAAAAGTTACTCACCGATATCCACGAAACAAACAAACGGAATTCGACTCCGCGTTTTGAGCAATATCAGAACAAAGACGACCGTTTCCGGCGTAATTTGACGCGCTGAATGCGATAAAACAAGTTTTAGGTCGCTAGCATGTATAGAAAAAAAGTTACCAACCGATATCCACGAAACAAACGAACGGAATTCGACTTCGTGTTTTAAGCAATATCAGAACAAAGACGACCGTTTCCGGCGTAATTTGACGCGCTGAATGCGATAAAACAAGTTTCAGGTCGCTAGCATGTATAGAAAAAAAGTTACCAACCGATATCCACGAAACAAACGAGCGGAATTCGACTTCGTGTTTGAAGCAATATCAGAACAAAGACGACCGTTTCCGGCGTAATTTGACGCGCTGAATGCGATAAAACAAGTTTTAGGTCGCTAGCATGTATAGAAAAAAAGTTACTCACCGATATCCACGGAACAAACAAACGAAATTCGACTCCGTGTTTTGAGCAATATCAGAACAAAGACGACCGTTTCCGGCGTAATTTGACGCGCTGAATGCGATAAAACAAGTTTTAGGTCGCTAGCATGTATCGAAAAAAAGTTACCAACCGATATCTGGAAAACAAACAAACGGACTTCGACTTCGTGTTTCGAGCAATATCAAAACAAAGACGGCCGTTTCCGGCGTAATTTGACGCGCTGAATGCGATAAAACAAGTTTTAGGTCGCTAGCATGTATAAGAAAAAAGTTACCAACCGATTTTTGAAAAACAAACAAACGGACTTCGACTTCGTGTTTCGAGCAATATCAAAACAAAGACGGCCGTTTCCGGCGTAATTTGACGCGCTGAATGCGATAATACAAGTTTTAGGTCGCTAGCATGTATAGAAAAAAAGTTACTATTCGATTTTTGGAAAACAAACAAACGGACTTCGACTTCGTGTTTCGAGCAATATCAAAACAAAGACGGCCGTTTCCGGCGTAATTTATGAGCTGAATGCGATAATACAAGTTTTAGGTCGCTAGCATGTATAGAAAAAAAGTTACTCACCGATATCCACGAAACAAACAAACGGAATTCGACTCCGCGTTTTGAGCAATATCAGAACAAAGACGACCGTTTCCGGCGTAATTTGACGCGCTGAATGCGATAAAACAAGTTTTAGGTCGCTAGCATGTATAGAAAAAAAGTTACTCACCGATATCCACGGAACAAACAAACGGAATTCGACTCCGTGTTTTGAGCAATATCAGAACAAAGACGACCGTTTCCGGCGTAATTTGACGCGCTAAATGCGATAAAACAAGTTTTAGGTCGCTAGCATGTATCGAAAAAAAGTTACCAACCGATATCCACGAAACAAACAAACGGACTTCGACTTCGTGTTTCGAGCGATATCAAAACAAAGACGGCCGTTTCCGGCGTAATTTGACGCGCTGAATGCGATAAAACAAGTTTTAGGTCGCTAGCATGTATAGAAAAAAAGTTACCAACCGATATCCACGAAACAAACGAACGGAATTCGACTTCGTGTTTTAAGCAATATCATAACAAAGACGACCGTTTCCGGCGTAATTTGACGCGCTGAATGCGATAAAACAAGTTTTAGGTCGCTAGCATGTATCGAAAAAAAGTTACCAACCGATATCCACGAAACAAACAAACGGACTTCGACTTCGTGTTTCGAGCAATATCAAAACAAAGACGGCCGTTTCCGGCGTAATTTGACGCGCTGAATGCGATAAAACAAGTTTTAGGTCGCTAGCATGTATAGAAAAAAAGTTACCAACCGATTTTTGAAAAACAAACAAACGGACTTCGACTTCGTGTTTCGAGCAATATCAAAACAAAGACGGCCGTTTCCGGCGTAATTTGACGCGCTGAATGCGATAATACAAGTTTTAGGTCGCTAGCATGTATAGAAAAAAAGTTACTCACCGATATCCACGAAACAAACAAACGGAATTCGACTCCGCGTTTTGAGCAATATCAGAACAAAGACGACCGTTTCCGGCGTAATTTGACGCGCTGAATGCGATAAAACAAGTTTTAGGTCGCTAGCATGTATAGAAAAAAAGTTACTCACCGATATCCACGGAACAAACAAACGGAATTCGACTCTGTGTTTTGAGCAATATCAGAACAAAGACGACCGTTTCCGGCGTAATTTGACGCGCTGAATGCGATAAAACAAGTTTTAGGTCGCTAGCATGTATCGAAAAAAAGTTACCAACCGATATCCACGAAACAAACAAACGGACTTCGACTTCGTGTTTCGAGCAATATCAAAACAAAGACGGCCGTTTCCGGCGTAATTTGACGCGCTGAATGCGATAAAACAAGTTTTAGGTCGCTAGCATGTATAGAAAAAAAGTTACCAACCGATATCCACGAAACAAACGAACGGAATTCGACTTCGTGTTTTAAGCAATATCATAACAAAGACGACCGTTTCCGGCGTAATTTGACGCGCTGAATGCGATAAAACAAGTTTTAGGTCGCTAGCATGTATAGAAAAAAAGTTACCAACCGATATCTGAAAAACAAACAAACGGACTTCGACTTCGTGTTACGAGCAATATCAAAACGAAGACGGCCGTTTCCGGCGTAATTTGACGCGCTGAATGCGATAATACAAGTTTTAGGTCGCTAGCATGTATAGAAAAAAAGTTACTCACCGATATCCACGAAACAAACAAACGGAATTCGACTCCGCGTTTTGAGCAATGTCAGAACAAAGACGACCGTTTCCGGCGTAATTTGACGCGCTGAATGCGACAAAACAAGTTTTAGGTCGCTAGCATGTATAGAAAAAAAGTTACCAACCGATATCCACGAAACAAACGAACGGAATTCGACTTCGTGTTTTAAGCAATATCAGAACAAAGACGACCGTTTCCGGCGTAATTTGACGCGCTGAATGCGATAAAACAAGTTTTAGGTCGCTAGCATGTATAGAAAAAAAGTTACTCACCGATATCCACGGAACAAACAAACGGAATTCGACTCTGTGTTTTGAGCAATATCAGAACAAAGACGACCGTTTCCGGCGTAATTTGACGCGCTGAATGCGATAAAACAAGTTTTAGGTCGCTAGCATGTATCGAAAAAAAGTTACCAACCGATATCCACGAAACAAACAAACGGACTTCGACTTCGTGTTTCGAGCAATATCAAAACAAAGACGGCCGTTTTCGGCGTAATTTGACGCGCTGAATGCGATAAAACAAGTTTTAGGTCGCTAGCATGTATAGAAAAAAAGTTACCAACCGATATCCACGAAACAAACGAACGGAATTCGACTTCGTGTTTTAAGCAATATCATAACAAAGACGACCGTTTCCGGCGTAATTTGACGCGCTGAATGCGATAAAACAAGTTTTAGGTCGCTAGCATGTATAGAAAAAAAGTTTACAACCGATATCTGAAAAACAAACAAACGGACTTCGACTTCGTGTTACGAGCAATATCAAAACGAAGACGGCCGTTTCCGGCGTAATTTGACGCGCTGAATGCGATAATACAAGTTTTAGGTCGCTAGCATGTATAGAAAAAAAGTTACTCACCGATATCCACGAAACAAACAAACGGAATTCGACTCCGCGTTTTGAGCAATATCAGAACAAAGACGACCGTTTCCGGCGTAATTTGACGCGCTGAATGCGATAAAACAAGTTTTAGGTCGCTAGCATGTATAGAAAAAAAGTTACCAACCGATATCCACGAAACAAACGAACGGAATTCGACTTCGTGTTTTAAGCAATATCAGAACAAAGACGACCGTTTCCTGCGTAATTTGACGCGCTGAATGCGATAAAACAAGTTTCAGGTCGCTAGCATGTATAGAAAAAAAGTTACCAACCGATATCCACGAAACAAACGAGCGGAATTCGACTTCGTGTTTGAAGCAATATCAGAACAAAGACGACCGTTTCCGGCGTAATTTGACGCGCTGAATGCGATAAAACAAGTTTTAGGTCGCTAGCATGTATAGAAAAAAAGTTACTCACCGATATCCACGGAACAAACAAACGAAATTCGACTCCGTGTTTTGAGCAATATCAGAACAAAGACGACCGTTTCCGGCGTAATTTGACGCGCTGAATGCGATAAAACAAGTTTTAGGTCGCTAGCATGTATCGAAAAAAAGTTACCAACCGATATCTGGAAAACAAACAAACGGACTTCGACTTCGTGTTTCGAGCAATATCAAAACAAAGACGGCCGTTTCCGGCGTAATTTGACGCGCTGAATGCGATAAAACAAGTTTTAGGTCGCTAGCATGTATAAGAAAAAAGTTACCAACCGATTTTTGAAAAACAAACAAACGGACTTCGACTTCGTGTTTCGAGCAATATCAAAACAAAGACGGCCGTTTCCGGCGTAATTTGACGCGCTGAATGCGATAATACAAGTTTTAGGTCGCTAGCATGTATAGAAAAAAAGTTACTATTCGATTTTTGGAAAACAAACAAACGGACTTCGACTTCGTGTTTCGAGCAATATCAAAACAAAGACGGCCGTTTCCGGCGTAATTTATGAGCTGAATGCGATAAAACAAGTTTTAGGTCGCTAGCATGTATCGAAAAAAAGTTACCAACCGATATCCACGAAACAAACAAACGGACTTCGACTTCGTGTTTCGAGCAATATCAAAACAAAGACGGCCGTTTCCGGCGTAATTTGACGCGCTGAATGCGATAAAACAAGTTTTAGGTCGCTAGCATGTATAGAAAAAAAGTTACCAACCGATTTTTGAAAAACAAACAAACGGACTTCGACTTCGTGTTTTGAGCAATATCAGAACAAAGACGACCGTTTCCGGCGTAATTTGACGCGCTGAATGCGATAAAACAAGTTTTAGGTCGCTAGCATGTATAGAAAAAAAGTTACCAACCGATATCCACGAAACAAACGAACGGAATTCGACTTCGTGTTTTAAGCAATATCAGAACAAAGACGACCGTTTCCTGCGTAATTTGACGCGCTGAATGCGATAAAACAAGTTTCAGGTCGCTAGCATGTATAGAAAAAAAGTTACCAACCGATATCCACGAAACAAACGAGCGGAATTCGACTTCGTGTTTGAAGCAATATCAGAACAAAGACGACCGTTTCCGGCGTAATTTGACGCGCTGAATGCGATAAAACAAGTTTTAGGTCGCTAGCATGTATAGAAAAAAAGTTACTCACCGATATCCACGGAACAAACAAACGAAATTCGACTCCGTGTTTTGAGCAATATCAGAACAAAGACGACCGTTTCCGGCGTAATTTGACGCGCTGAATGCGATAAAACAAGTTTTAGGTCGCTAGCATGTATCGAAAAAAAGTTACCAACCGATATCTGGAAAACAAACAAACGGACTTCGACTTCGTGTTTCGAGCAATATCAAAACAAAGACGGCCGTTTCCGGCGTAATTTGACGCGCTGAATGCGATAAAACAAGTTTTAGGTCGCTAGCATGTATAAGAAAAAAGTTACCAACCGATTTTTGAAAAACAAACAAACGGACTTCGACTTCGTGTTTCGAGCAATATCAAAACAAAGACGGCCGTTTCCGGCGTAATTTGACGCGCTGAATGCGATAATACAAGTTTTAGGTCGCTAGCATGTATAGAAAAAAAGTTACTATTCGATTTTTGGAAAACAAACAAACGGACTTCGACTTCGTGTTTCGAGCAATATCAAAACAAAGACGGCCGTTTCCGGCGTAATTTATGAGCTGAATGCGATAAAACAAGTTTTAGGTCGCTAGCATGTATCGAAAAAAAGTTACCAACCGATATCCACGAAACAAACAAACGGACTTCGACTTCGTGTTTCGAGCAATATCAAAACAAAGACGGCCGTTTCCGGCGTAATTTGACGCGCTGAATGCGATAAAACAAGTTTTAGGTCGCTAGCATGTATAGAAAAAAAGTTACCAACCGATTTTTGAAAAACAAACAAACGGACTTCGACTTCGTGTTTCGAGCAATATCAAAACAAAGACGGCCGTTTCCGGCGTAATTTGACGCGCTGAATGCGATAATACAAGTTTTAGGTCGCTAGCATGTATAGAAAAAAAGTTACTCACCGATATCCACGAAACAAACAAACGGAATTCGACTCCGCGTTTTGAGCAATATCAGAACAAAGACGACCGTTTCCGGCGTAATTTGACGCGCTGAATGCGATAAAACAAGTTTTAGGTCGCTAGCATGTATAGAAAAAAAGTTACTCACCGATATCCACGGAACAAACAAACGGAATTCGACTCTGTGTTTTGAGCAATATCAGAACAAAGACGACCGTTTCCGGCGTAATTTGACGCGCTGAATGCGATAAAACAAGTTTTAGGTCGCTAGCATGTATCGAAAAAAAGTTACCAACCGATATCCACGAAACAAACAAACGGACTTCGACTTCGTGTTTCGAGCAATATCAAAACAAAGACGGCCGTTTCCGGCGTAATTTGACGCGCTGAATGCGATAAAACAAGTTTTAGGTCGCTAGCATGTATAGAAAAAAAGTTACCAACCGATATCCACGAAACAAACGAACGGAATTCGACTTCGTGTTTTAAGCAATATCATAACAAAGACGACCGTTTCCGGCGTAATTTGACGCGCTGAATGCGATAAAACAAGTTTTAGGTCGCTAGCATGTATAGAAAAAAAGTTACCAACCGATATCTGAAAAACAAACAAACGGACTTCGACTTCGTGTTACGAGCAATATCAAAACGAAGACGGCCGTTTCCGGCGTAATTTGACGCGCTGAATGCGATAATACAAGTTTTAGGTCGCTAGCATGTATAGAAAAAAAGTTACTCACCGATATCCACGAAACAAACAAACGGAATTCGACTCCGCGTTTTGAGCAATGTCAGAACAAAGACGACCGTTTCCGGCGTAATTTGACGCGCTGAATGCGATAAAACAAGTTTTAGGTCGCTAGCATGTATAGAAAAAAAGTTACCAACCGATATCCACGAAACAAACGAACGGAATTCGACTTCGTGTTTTAAGCAATATCAGAACAAAGACGACCGTTTCCGGCGTAATTTGACGCGCTGAATGCGATAAAACAAGTTTTAGGTCGCTAGCATGTATAGAAAAAAAGTTACTCACCGATATCCACGGAACAAACAAACGGAATTCGACTCTGTGTTTTGAGCAATATCAGAACAAAGACGACCGTTTCCGGCGTAATTTGACGCGCTGAATGCGATAAAACAAGTTTTAGGTCGCTAGCATGTATCGAAAAAAAGTTACCAACCGATATCCACGAAACAAACAAACGGACTTCGACTTCGTGTTTCGAGCAATATCAAAACAAAGACGGCCGTTTTCGGCGTAATTTGACGCGCTGAATGCGATAAAACAAGTTTTAGGTCGCTAGCATGTATAGAAAAAAAGTTACCAACCGATATCCACGAAACAAACGAACGGAATTCGACTTCGTGTTTTAAGCAATATCATAACAAAGACGACCGTTTCCGGCGTAATTTGACGCGCTGAATGCGATAAAACAAGTTTTAGGTCGCTAGCATGTATAGAAAAAAAGTTTACAACCGATATCTTAAAAACAAACAAACGGACTTCGACTTCGTGTTACGAGCAATATCAAAACGAAGACGGCCGTTTCCGGCGTAATTTGACGCGCTGAATGCGATAATACAAGTTTTAGGTCGCTAGCATGTATAGAAAAAAAGTTACTCACCGATATCCACGAAACAAACAAACGGAATTCGACTCCGCGTTTTGAGCAATATCAGAACAAAGACGACCGTTTCCGGCGTAATTTGACGCGCTGAATGCGATAAAACAAGTTTTAGGTCGCTAGCATGTATAGAAAAAAAGTTACCAACCGATATCCACGAAACAAACGAACGGAATTCGACTTCGTGTTTTAAGCAATATCAGAACAAAGACGACCGTTTCCTGCGTAATTTGACGCGCTGAATGCGATAAAACAAGTTTCAGGTCGCTAGCATGTATAGAAAAAAAGTTACCAACCGATATCCACGAAACAAACGAGCGGAATTCGACTTCGTGTTTGAAGCAATATCAGAACAAAGACGACCGTTTCCGGCGTAATTTGACGCGCTGAATGCGATAAAACAAGTTTTAGGTCGCTAGCATGTATAGAAAAAAAGTTACTCACCGATATCCACGGAACAAACAAACGAAATTCGACTCCGTGTTTTGAGCAATATCAGAACAAAGACGACCGTTTCCGGCGTAATTTGACGCGCTGAATGCGATAAAACAAGTTTTAGGTCGCTAGCATGTATCGAAAAAAAGTTACCAACCGATATCTGGAAAACAAACAAACGGACTTCGACTTCGTGTTTCGAGCAATATCAAAACAAAGACGGCCGTTTCCGGCGTAATTTGACGCGCTGAATGCGATAAAACAAGTTTTAGGTCGCTAGCATGTATAAGAAAAAAGTTACCAACCGATTTTTGAAAAACAAACAAACGGACTTCGACTTCGTGTTTCGAGCAATATCAAAACAAAGACGGCCGTTTCCGGCGTAATTTGACGCGCTGAATGCGATAATACAAGTTTTAGGTCGCTAGCATGTATAGAAAAAAAGTTACTATTCGATTTTTGGAAAACAAACAAACGGACTTCGACTTCGTGTTTCGAGCAATATCAAAACAAAGACGGCCGTTTCCGGCGTAATTTATGAGCTGAATGCGATAATACAAGTTTTAGGTCGCTAGCATGTATAGAAAAAAAGTTACTCACCGATATCCACGAAACAAACAAACGGAATTCGACTCCGCGTTTTGAGCAATATCAGAACAAAGACGACCGTTTCCGGCGTAATTTGACGCGCTGAATGCGATAAAACAAGTTTTAGGTCGCTAGCATGTATAGAAAAAAAGTTACTCACCGATATCCACGGAACAAACAAACGGAATTCGACTCCGTGTTTTGAGCAATATCAGAACAAAGACGACCGTTTCCGGCGTAATTTGACGCGCTAAATGCGATAAAACAAGTTTTAGGTCGCTAGCATGTATCGAAAAAAAGTTACCAACCGATATCCACGAAACAAACAAACGGACTTCGACTTCGTGTTTCGAGCAATATCAAAACAAAGACGGCCGTTTCCGGCGTAATTTGACGCGCTGAATGCGATAAAACAAGTTTTAGGTCGCTAGCATGTATCGAAAAAAAGTTACCAACCGATATCTGGAAAACAAACAAACGGACTTCGACTTCGTGTTTCGAGCAATATCAAAACAAAGACGGCCGTTTCCGGCGTAATTTGACGCGCTGAATGCGATAAAACAAGTTTCAGGTCGCTAGCATGTATAGAAAAAAAGTTACCAACCGATTTTTGAAAAACAAACAAACGGACTTCGACTTCGTGTTTCGAGCAATATCAAAACAAAGACGGCCGTTTCCGGCGTAATTTGACGCGCTGAATGCGATAATACAAGTTTTAGGTCGCTAGCATGTATAGAAAAAAAGTTACTCACCGATATCCACGAAACAAACGAACGGAATTCGACTTCGTGTTTTAAGCAATATCAGAACAAAGACGACCGTTTCCGGCGTAATTTGACGCGCTGAATGCGATAAAACAAGTTTTAGGTCGCTAGCATGTATAGAAAAAAAGTTACCAACCGATATCCACGAAACAAACGAACGGAATTCGACTTCGTGTTTTAAGCAATATCAGAACAAAGACGACCGTTTCCGGCGTAATTTGACGCGCTGAATGCGATAAAACAAGTTTTAGGTCGCTAGCATGTATAGAAAAAAAGTTACCAACCGATATCCACGAAACAAACGAACGGAATTCGACTTCGTGTTTTAAGCAATATCAGAACAAAGACGACCGTTTTCGGCGTAATTTGACGCGCTGAATGCGATCAAACAAGTTTTAGGTCGCTAGCATGTATAGAAAAAAAGTTACTCACCGATATCCACGAAACAAACAAACGAAATTCGACTCCGTGTTTTGAGCAATATCAGAACAAAGACGACCGTTTCCGGCGTAATTTGACGCGCTGAATGCGATAAAACAAGTTTTAGGTCGCTAGCATGTATCGAAAAAAAGTTACCAACCGATATCTGGAAAACAAACAAACGGACTTCGACTTCGTGTTTCGAGCAATATCAAAACAAAGACGGCCGTTTCCGGCGTAATTTGACGCGCTGAATGCGATAAAACAAGTTTTAGGTCGCTAGCATGTATAGAAAAAAAGTTACCAACCGATTTTTGAAAAACAAACAAACGGACTTCGACTTCGTGTTTCGAGCAATATCAAAACAAAGACGGCCGTTTCCGGCGTAATTTGACGCGCTGAATGCGATAATACAAGTTTTAGGTCGCTAGCATGTATAGAAAAAAAGTTACTCACCGATATCCACGAAACAAACAAACGGAATTCGACTCCGCGTTTTGAGCAATATCAGAACAAAGACGACCGTTTCCGGCGTAATTTGACGCGCTGAATGCGATAAAACAAGTTTTAGGTCGCTAGCATGTATAGAAAAAAAGTTACTCACCGATATCCACGGAACAAACAAACGGAATTCGACTCCGTGTTTTGAGCAATATCAGAACAAAAACGACCGTTTCCGGCGTAATTTGACGCGCTGAATGCGATAAAACAAGTTTTAGGTCGCTAGCATGTATAGAAAAAAAGTTACCAACCGATATCTGAAAAACAAACAAACGGACTTCGACTTCGTGTTTCGAGCAATATCAGAACGAAGACGGCCGTTTCCGGCGTAATTTGACGCGCTGAATGCGATAATACAAGTTTTAGGTCGCTAGCATGTATAGAAAAAAAGTTACTCACCGATATCCACGAAACAAACAAACGGAATTCGACTCCGCGTTTTGAGCAATATCAGAACAAAGACGACCGTTTCCGGCGTAATTTGACGCGCTGAATGCGATAAAACAAGTTTTAGGTCGCTAGCATGTATAGAAAAAAAGTTACTCACCGATATCCACGGAACAAACAAACGAAATTCGACTCCGTGTTTTGAGCAATATCAGAACAAAGACGACCGTTTCCGGCGTAATTTGACGCGCTGAATGCGATAAAACAAGTTTTAGGTCGCTAGCATGTATCGAAAAAAAGTTACCAACCGATATCTGGAAAACAAACAAACGGACTTCGACTTCGTGTTTCGAGCAATATCAAAACAAAGACGGCCGTTTCCGGCGTAATTTGACGCGCTGAATGCGATAAAACAAGTTTTAGGTCGCTAGCATGTATAGAAAGAAAGTTACCAACCGATTTTTGAAAAACAAACAAACGGACTCCGACTTCGTGTTTCGAGCAATATCAAAACAAAGACGGCCGTTTCCGGCGTAATTTGACGCGCTGAATGCGATAATACAAGTTTTAGGTCGCTAGCATGTATAGAAGAAAAGTTACTCACCGATATCCACGAAACAAACAAACGGAATTCGACTCCGCGTTTTGAGCAATATCAGAACAAAGACGACCGTTTCCGGCGTAATTTGACGCGCTGAATGCGATAAAACAAGTTTTAGGTCGCTAGCATGTATCGAAAAAAAGTTACTCACCGATATCCACGGAACAAACAAACGGAATTCGACTCCGTGTTTTGAGCAATATCAGAACAAAGACGACCGTTTCCGGCGTAATTTGACGCGCTGAATGCGATAAAACAAGTTTTAGGTCGCTAGCATGTATCGAAAAAAAGTTACCAACCGATATCTGGAAAACAAACAAACGGACTTCGACTTCGTGTTTCGAGCAATATCAAAACAAAGACGGCCGTTTGCGGCGTAATTTGACGCGCTGAATGCGATAAAACAAGTTTTAGGTCGCTAGCATGTATAGAAAAAAAGTTACCAACCGATTTTTGAAAAACAAACAAACGGACTTCGACTTCGTGTTTCGAGCAATATCAAAACAAAGACGGCCGTTTCCGGCGTAATTTGACACGCTGAATGCGATAATACAAGTTTTAGGTCGCTAGCATGTATAGAAAAAAAGTTACTCACCGATATCCACGAAACAAACAAACGGAATTCGACTCCGCGTTTTGAGCAATATCAGAACAAAGACGACCGTTTCCGGCGTAATTTGACGCGCTGAATGCGATAAAACAAGTTTTAGGTCGCTAGCATGTATAGAAAAAAAGTTACCAACCGATATCTGAAAAACAAACAAACGGACTTCGACTTCGTGTTTCGAGCAATATCAGAACGAAGACGGCCGTTTCCGGCGTAATTTGACGCGCTGAATGCGATAATACAAGTTTTAGGTCGCTAGCATGTATAGAAAAAAAGTTACTCACCGATATCCACGAAACAAACAAACGGAATTCGACTCCGCGTTTTGAGCAATATCAGAACAAAGACGACCGTTTTCGGCGTAATTTGACGCGCTGAATGCGATAAAACAAGTTTTAGGTCGCTAGCATGTATAGAAAAAAAGTTACTCACCGATATCCACGGAACAAACAAACGAAATTCGACTTCGTGTTTCGAGCAATATCAGAACGAAGACGGCCGTTTCCGGCGTAATTTGACGCGCTGAATGCGATAATACAAGTTTTAGGTCGCTAGCATGTATAGAAAAAAAGTTACTCACCGATATCCACGAAACAAACAAACGGAATTCGACTCCGCGTTTTGAGCAATATCAGAACAAAGACGACCGTTTCCGGCGTAATTTGACGCGCTGAATGCGATAAAACAAGTTTTAGGTCGCTAGCATGTATAGAAAAAAAGTTACTCACCGATATCCACGGAACAAACAAACGAAATTCGACTCCGTGTTTTGAGCAATATCAGAACAAAGACGACCGTTTCCGGCGTAATTTGACGCGCTGAATGCGATAAAACAAGTTTTAGGTCGCTAGCATGTATCGAAAAAAAGTTACCAACCGATTTTTGAAAAACAAACAAACGGACTTCGACTTCGTGTTTCGAGCAATATCAAAACAAAGACGGCCGTTTCCGGCGTAATTTGACGCGCTGAATGCGATAATACAAGTTTTAGGTCGCTAGCATGTATAGAAAAAAAGTTACTCACCGATATCCACGAAACAAACAAACGGAATTCGACTCCGCGTTTTGAGCAATATCAGAACAAAGACGACCGTTTCCGGCGTAATTTGACGCGCTGAATGCGATAAAACAAGTTTTAGGTCGCTAGCATGTATAGAAAAAAAGTTACCAACCGATATCCACAAAACAAACGAACGGAATTCGACTTCGTGTTTTGAGCAATATCAGAACGAAGACGACCGTTTCCGGCGTAATTTGACGCGCTGAATGCGATAAAACAAGTTTTAGGTCGCTGGCATGTATAGAAAAAAACTTACTAACCGATATCTGAAAAACAAACAAACGGACTTCGACTTCGTGTTTCGAGCAATATCAAAACAAAGACGGCCGTTCCCGGCGTAATTTGACGCGCTGAATGCAATAATACAAGTTTCAGGTCGCCAGCATGTATAGAAAAAAAGTTACTCACCGATATCCACGAAACAAACAAACGGAATTCGACTCCGCGTTTTGAGCAATATCAGAACGAAGACGACCGTTTCCGGCGTAATTTGACGCGCTGAATGCGATAAAACAAGTTTTAGGTCGCTAGCATGTATAGAAAAAAAGTTACCAACCGATATCTGGAAAACAAACAAACGGACTTCGACTTCGTGTTTCGAGCAATATCAAAACAAAGACGGCCGTTTCCGGCGTAATTTGACGCGCTGAATGCGATAAAACAAGTTTTAGGTCGCTAGCATGTATAGAAAAAAAGTTACCAACCGATTTTTGAAAAACAAACAAACGGACTTCGACTTCGTGTTTCGAGCAATATCAAAACAAAGACGGCCGTTTCCGGCGTAATTTGACGCGCTGAATGCGATAATACAAGTTTTAGGTCGCTAGCATGTATAGAAAAAAAGTTACTCACCGATATCCACGAAACAAACAAACGGAATTCGACTCCGCGTTTTGAGCAATATCAGAACAAAGACGACCGTTTCCGGCGTAATTTGACGCGCTGAATGCGATAAAACAAGTTTTAGGTCGCTAGCATGTATAGAAAAAAAGTTACTCACCGATATCCACGAAACAAACGAACGGAATTCGACTCCGCGTTTTGAGCAATATCAGAACTAAGACGACCGTTTCCGGCGTAATTTGACGCGCTGAATGCGATAAAACAAGTTTTAGGTCGCTAGCATGTATAGAAAAAAAGTTACCAACCGATATCCACGAAACAAACGAACGGAATTCGACTTCGTGTTTTAAGCAATATCAGAACAAAGACGACCGTTTTCGGCGTAATTTGACGCGCTGAATGCGATAAAACAAGTTTTAGGTCGCTAGCATGTATAGAAAAAAAGTTACCAACCGATATCCACGAAACAAACGAACGGAATTCGACTTCGTGTTTTAAGCAATATCAGAACAAAGACGACCGTTTCCGGCGTAATTTGACGCGCTGAATGCGATAAAACAAGTTTTAGGTCGCTAGCATGTATAGAAAAAAAGTTACTCACCGATATCCACGGAACAAACAAACGAAATTCGACTCCGTGTTTTGAGCAATATCAGAACAAAGACGACCGTTTCCGGCGTAATTTGACGCGCTGAATGCGATAAAACAAGTTTTAGGTCGCTAGCATGTATCGAAAAAAAGTTACCAACCGATATCTGGAAAACAAACAAACGGACTTCGACTTCGTGTTTCGAGCAATATCAAAACAAAGACGGCCGTTTCCGGCGTAATTTGACGCGCTGAATGCGATAATACAAGTTTTAGGTCGCTAGCATGTATAGAAAAAAAGTTACTCACCGATATCCACGAAACAAACAAACGGAATTCGACTCCGCGTTTTGAGCAATATCAGAACAAAGACGACCGTTTCCGGCGTAATTTGACGCGCCGAATGCGATAAAACAAGTTTTAGGTCGCTAGCATGTATAGAAAAAAAGTTACTCACCGATATCCACGGAACAAACAAACGGAATTCGACTCCGTGTTTTGAGCAATATCAGAACAAAGACGACCGTTTCCGGCGTAATTTGACGCGCTGAATGCGATAAAACAAGTTTTAGGTCGCTAGCATGTATCGAAAAAAAGTTACCAACCGATATCTGGAAAACAAACAAACGGACTTCGACTTCGTGTTTCGAGCAATATCAAAACAAAGACGGCGGTTTCCGGCGTAATTTGACGCGCTGAATGCGATAAAACAAGTTTTAGGTCGCTAGCATGTATAGAAAAAAAGTTACCAACCGATTTTTGAAAAACAAACAAACGGACTTCGACTTCGTGTTTCGAGCAATATCAAAACAAAGACGGCCGTTTCCGGCGTAATTTGACGCGCTGAATGCGATAAAACAAGTTTTAGGTCGCTAGCATGTATAGAAAAAAAGTTACTCACCGATATCCACGGAACAAACAAACGAAATTCGACTCCGTGTTTTGAGCAATATCAGAACAAAGACGACCGTTTCCGGCGTAATTTGACGCGCTGAATGCGATAAAACAAGTTTTAGGTCGCTAGCATGTATAGAAAAAAAGTTACTCACCGATATCCACGGAACAAACAAACGGAATTCGACTCCGTGTTTTGAGCAATATCAGAACAAAAACGACCGTTTCCGGCGTAATTTGACGCGCTGAATGCGATAAAACAAGTTTTAGGTCGCTAGCATGTATAGAAAAAAAGTTACCAACCGATATCTGAAAAACAAACAAACGGACTTCGACTTCGTGTTTCGAGCAATATCAGAACGAAGACGGCCGTTTCCGGCGTAATTTGACGCGCTGAATGCGATAATACAAGTTTTAGGTCGCTAGCATGTATAGAAAAAAAGTTACTCACCGATATCCACGAAACAAACAAACGGAATTCGACTCCGCGTTTTGAGCAATATCAGAACAAAGACGACCGTTTCCGGCGTAATTTGACGCGCTGAATGCGATAAAACAAGTTTTAGGTCGCTAGCATGTATAGAAAAAAAGTTACTCACCGATATCCACGGAACAAACAAACGAAATTCGACTCCGTGTTTTGAGCAATATCAGAACAAAGACGACCGTTTCCGGCGTAATTTGACGCGCTGAATGCGATAAAACAAGTTTTAGGTCGCTAGCATGTATCGAAAAAAAGTTACCAACCGATATCTGGAAAACAAACAAACGGACTTCGACTTCGTGTTTCGAGCAATATCAAAACAAAGACGGCCGTTTCCGGCGTAATTTGACGCGCTGAATGCGATAAAACAAGTTTTAGGTCGCTAGCATGTATAGAAAAAAAGTTACCAACCGATTTTTGAAAAACAAACAAACGGACTTCGACTTCGTGTTTCGAGCAATATCAAAACAAAGACGGCCGTTTCCGGCGTAATTTGACGCGCTGAATGCGATAATACAAGTTTTAGGTCGCTAGCATGTATAGAAAAAAAGTTACTCACCGATATCCACGAAACAAACAAACGGAATTCGACTCCGCGTTTTGAGCAATATCAGAACAAAGACGACCGTTTCCGGCGTAATTTGACGCGCTGAATGCGATAAAACAAGTTTTAGGTCGCTAGCATGTATAGAAAAAAAGTTACCAACCGATATCCACAAAACAAACGAACGGAATTCGACTTCGTGTTTTGAGCAATATCAGAACAAAGACGACCGTTTCCGGCGTAATTTGACGCGCTGAATGCGATAAAACAAGTTTTAGGTCGCTGGCATGTATAGAAAAAAACTTACTAACCGATATCTGAAAAACAAACAAACGGACTTCGACTTCGTGTTTCGAGCAATATCAAAACAAAGACGGCCGTTCCCGGCGTAATTTGACGCGCTGAATGCAATAATACAAGTTTCAGGTCGCCAGCATGTATAGAAAAAAAGTTACTCACCGATATCCACGAAACAAACAAACGGAATTCGACTCCGCGTTTTGAGCAATATCAGAACGAAGACGACCGTTTCCGGCGTAATTTGACGCGCTGAATGCGATAAAACAAGTTTTAGGTCGCTAGCATGTATAGAAAAAAAGTTACCAACCGATATCTGGAAAACAAACAAACGGACTTCGACTTCGTGTTTCGAGCAATATCAAAACAAAGACGGCCGTTTCCGGCGTAATTTGACGCGCTGAATGCGATAAAACAAGTTTTAGGTCGCTAGCATGTATAGAAAAAAAGTTACCAACCGATTTTTGAAAAACAAACAAACGGACTTCGACTTCGTGTTTCGAGCAATATCAAAACAAAGACGGCCGTTTCCGGCGTAATTTGACGCGCTGAATGCGATAATACAAGTTTTAGGTCGCTAGCATGTATAGAAAAAAAGTTACTCACCGATATCCACGAAACAAACAAACGGAATTCGACTCCGCGTTTTGAGCAATATCAGAACAAAGACGACCGTTTCCGGCGTAATTTGACGCGCTGAATGCGATAAAACAAGTTTTAGGTCGCTAGCATGTATAGAAAAAAAGTTACTCACCGATATCCACGAAACAAACAAACGGAATTCGACTCCGCGTTTTGAGCAATATCAGAACTAAGACGACCGTTTCCGGCGTAATTTGACGCGCTGAATGCGATGAAACAAGTTTTAGGTCGCTAGCATGTATAGAAAAAAAGTTACCAACCGATATCTGAAAAACAAACAAACGGACTTCGACTTCGTGTTTCGAGCAATATCAGAACGAAGACGGCCGTTTTCTGGCGTAATTTGACGCGCTGAATGCGATAATACAAGTTTTAGGTCGCTAGCATGTATAGAAAAAAAGTTACTCACCGATATCCACGAAACAAACAAACGGAATTCGACTCCGCGTTTTGAGCAATATCAGAACAAAGACGACCGTTTCCGGCGTAATTTGACGCGCTGAATGCGATAAAACAAGTTTTAGGTCGCTAGCATGTATAGAAAAAAAGTTACTCACCGATATCCACGGAACAAACAAACGAAATTCGACTCCGTGTTTTGAGCAATATCAGAACAAAGACGACCGTTTCCGGCGTAATTTGACGCGCTGAATGCGATAAAACAAGTTTTAGGTCGCTAGCATGTATCGAAAAAAAGTTACCAACCGATATCTGGAAAACAAACAAACGGACTTCGACTTCGTGTTTCGAGCAATATCAAAACAAAGACGGCCGTTTCCGGCGTAATTTGACGCGCTGAATGCGATAAAACAAGTTTTAGGTCGCTAGCATGTATAGAAAAAAAGTTACCAACCGATTTTTGAAAAACAAACAAACGGACTTCGACTTCGTGTTTCGAGCAATATCAAAACAAAGACGGCCGTTTCCGGCGTAATTTGACGCGCTGAATGCGATAATACAAGTTTTAGGTCGCTAGCATGTATAGAAAAAAAGTTACTCACCGATATCCACGAAACAAACAAACGGAATTCGACTCCGCGTTTTGAGCAATATCAGAACAAAGACGACCGTTTCCGGCGTAATTTGACGCGCTGAATGCGATAAAACAAGTTTTAGGTCGCTAGCATGTATAGAAAAAAAGTTACCAACCGATATCCACAAAACAAACGAACGGAATTCGACTTCGTGTTTTGAGCAATATCAGAACAAAGACGACCGTTTCCGGCGTAATTTGACGCGCTGAATGCGATAAAACAAGTTTTAGGTCGCTGGCATGTATAGAAAAAAACTTACTAACCGATATCTGAAAAACAAACAAACGGACTTCGACTTCGTGTTTCGAGCAATATCAAAACAAAGACGGCCGTTCCCGGCGTAATTTGACGCGCTGAATGCAATAATACAAGTTTCAGGTCGCCAGCATGTATAGAAAAAAAGTTACTCACCGATATCCACGAAACAAACAAACGGAATTCGACTCCGCGTTTTGAGCAATATCAGAACGAAGACGACCGTTTCCGGCGTAATTTGACGCGCTGAATGCGATAAAACAAGTTTTAGGTCGCTAGCATGTATAGAAAAAAAGTTACCAACCGATATCTGGAAAACAAACAAACGGACTTCGACTTCGTGTTTCGAGCAATATCAAAACAAAGACGGCCGTTTCCGGCGTAATTTGACGCGCTGAATGCGATAAAACAAGTTTTAGGTCGCTAGCATGTATAGAAAAAAAGTTACCAACCGATTTTTGAAAAACAAACAAACGGACTTCGACTTCGTGTTTCGAGCAATATCAAAACAAAGACGGCCGTTTCCGGCGTAATTTGACGCGCTGAATGCGATAATACAAGTTTTAGGTCGCTAGCATGTATAGAAAAAAAGTTACTCACCGATATCCACGAAACAAACAAACGGAATTCGACTCCGCGTTTTGAGCAATATCAGAACTAAGACGACCGTTTCCGGCGTAATTTGACGCGCTGAATGCGATGAAACAAGTTTTAGGTCGCTAGCATGTATAGAAAAAAAGTTACCAACCGATATCCACGAAACAAACGAACGGAATTCGACTTCGTGTTTTAAGCAATATCAGAACAAAGACGACCGTTTCCGGCGTAATTTGACGCGCTGAATGCGATAAAACAAGTTTTAGGTCGCTAGCATGTATAGAAAAAAAGTTACCAACCGATATCCACGAAACAAACGAACGGAATTCGACTTCGTGTTTTAAGCAATATCAGAACAAAGACGACCGTTTCCGGCGTAATTTGACGCGCTGAATGCGATAAAACAAGTTTTAGGTCGCTAGCATGTATAGAAAAAAAGTTACTCACCGATATCCACGGAACAAACAAACGAAATTCGACTCCGTGTTTTGAGCAATATCAGAACAAAGACGACCGTTTCCGGCGTAATTTGACGCGCTGAATGCGATAAAACAAGTTTTAGGTCGCTAGCATGTATCGAAAAAAAGTTACCAACCGATATCTGGAAAACAAACAAACGGACTTCGACTTCGTGTTTCGAGCAATATCAAAACAAAGACGGCCGTTTCCGGCGTAATTTGACGCGCTGAATGCGATAATACAAGTTTTAGGTCGCTAGCATGTATAGAAAAAAAGTTACTCACCGATATCCACGAAACAAACAAACGGAATTCGACTCCGCGTTTTGAGCAATATCAGAACAAAGACGACCGTTTCCGGCGTAATTTGACGCACTGAATGCGATAAAACAAGTTTTAGGTCGCTAGCATGTATAGAAGAAAAGTTACCAACCGATATCCACGAAACAAACGAACGGAATTCGACTTCGTGTTTTAAGCAATATCAGAACAAAGACGACCGTTTCCGGCGTAATTTGACGCGCTGAATGCGATAAAACAAGTTTTAGGTCGCTAGCATGTATAGAAAAAAAGTTACCAACCGATTTTTGAAAAACAAACAAACGGACTTCGACTTCGTGTTTCGAGCAATATCAAAACAAAGACGGCCGTTTCCGGCGTAATTTGACGCGCTGAATGCGATAATACAAGTTTTAGGTCGCTAGCATGTATAGAAAAAAAGTTACTCACCGATATCCACGAAACAAACAAACGGAATTCGACTCCGCGTTTTGAGCAATATCAGAACAAAGACGACCGTTTCCGGCGTAATTTGACGCGCTGAATGCGATAAAACAAGTTTTAGGTCGCTAGCATGTATAGAAAAAAAGTTACTCACCGATATCCACGAAACAAACAAACGGAATTCGACTCCGCGTTTTGAGCAATATCAGAACTAAGACGACCGTTTCCGGCGTAATTTGACGCGCTGAATGCGATGAAACAAGTTTTAGGTCGCTAGCATGTATAGAAAAAAAGTTACCAACCGATATCCACGAAACAAACGAACGGAATTCGACTTCGTGTTTTAAGCAATATCAGAACAAAGACGACCGTTTCCGGCGTAATTTGACGCGCTGAATGCGATAAAACAAGTTTTAGGTCGCTAGCATGTATAGAAAAAAAGTTACCAACCGATATCCACGAAACAAACGAACGGAATTCGACTTCGTGTTTTAAGCAATATCAGAACAAAGACGACCGTTTCCGGCGTAATTTGACGCGCTGAATGCGATAAAACAAGTTTTAGGTCGCTAGCATGTATAGAAAAAAAGTTACTCACCGATATCCACGGAACAAACAAACGAAATTCGACTCCGTGTTTTGAGCAATATCAGAACAAAGACGACCGTTTCCGGCGTAATTTGACGCGCTGAATGCGATAAAACAAGTTTTAGGTCGCTAGCATGTATAGAAAAAAAGTTACCAACCGATATCTGAAAAACAAACAAACGGACTTCGACTTCGTGTTTCGAGCAATATCAGAACGAAGACGGCCGTTTCCGGCGTAATTTGACGCGCTGAATGCGATAATACAAGTTTTAGGTCGCTAGCATGTATAGAAAAAAAGTTACTCACCGATATCCACGAAACAAACAAACGGAATTCGACTCCGCGTTTTGAGCAATATCAGAACAAAGACGACCGTTTCCGGCGTAATTTGACGCGCTGAATGCGATAAAACAAGTTTTAGGTCGCTAGCATGTATAGAAAAAAAGTTACTCACCGATATCCACGGAACAAACAAACGAAATTCGACTCCGTGTTTTGAGCAATATCAGAACAAAGACGACCGTTTCCGGCGTAATTTGACGCGCTGAATGCGATAAAACAAGTTTTAGGTCGCTAGCATGTATCGAAAAAAAGTTACCAACCGATATCTGGAAAACAAACAAACGGACTTCGACTTCGTGTTTCGAGCAATATCAAAACAAAGACGGCCGTTTCCGGCGTAATTTGACGCGCTGAATGCGATAAAACAAGTTTTAGGTCGCTAGCATGTATAGAAAAAAAGTTACCAACCGATTTTTGAAAAACAAACAAACGGACTTCGACTTCGTGTTTCGAGCAATATCAAAACAAAGACGGCCGTTTCCGGCGTAATTTGACGCGCTGAATGCGATAATACAAGTTTTAGGTCGCTAGCATGTATAGAAAAAAAGTTACTCACCGATATCCACGAAACAAACAAACGGAATTCGACTCCGCGTTTTGAGCAATATCAGAACAAAGACGACCGTTTCCGGCGTAATTTGACGCGCTGAATGCGATAAAACAAGTTTTAGGTCGCTAGCATGTATAGAAAAAAAGTTACCAACCGATATCCACAAAACAAACGAACGGAATTCGACTTCGTGTTTTGAGCAATATCAGAACAAAGACGACCGTTTCCGGCGTAATTTGACGCGCTGAATGCGATAAAACAAGTTTTAGGTCGCTGGCATGTATAGAAAAAAACTTACTAACCGATATCTGAAAAACAAACAAACGGACTTCGACTTCGTGTTTCGAGCAATATCAAAACAAAGACGGCCGTTCCCGGCGTAATTTGACGCGCTGAATGCAATAATACAAGTTTCAGGTCGCCAGCATGTATAGAAAAAAAGTTACTCACCGATATCCACGAAACAAACAAACGGAATTCGACTCCGCGTTTTGAGCAATATCAGAACGAAGACGACCGTTTCCGGCGTAATTTGACGCGCTGAATGCGATAAAACAAGTTTTAGGTCGCTAGCATGTATAGAAAAAAAGTTACCAACCGATATCTGGAAAACAAACAAACGGACTTCGACTTCGTGTTTCGAGCAATATCAAAACAAAGACGGCCGTTTCCGGCGTAATTTGACGCGCTGAATGCGATAATACAAGTTTTAGGTCGCTAGCATGTATAGAAAAAAAGTTACTCACCGATATCCACGAAACAAACAAACGGAATTCGACTCCGCGTTTTGAGCAATATCAGAACAAAGACGACCGTTTCCGGCGTAATTTGACGCGCCGAATGCGATAAAACAAGTTTTAGGTCGCTAGCATGTATAGAAAAAAAGTTACTCACCGATATCCACGGAACAAACAAACGGAATTCGACTCCGTGTTTTGAGCAATATCAGAACAAAGACGACCGTTTCCGGCGTAATTTGACGCGCTGAATGCGATAAAACAAGTTTTAGGTCGCTAGCATGTATCGAAAAAAAGTTACCAACCGATATCTGGAAAACAAACAAACGGACTTCGACTTCGTGTTTCGAGCAATATCAAAACAAAGACGGCCGTTTCCGGCGTAATTTGACGCGCTGAATGCGATAAAACAAGTTTTAGGTCGCTAGCATGTATAGAAAAAAAGTTACCAACCGATTTTTGAAAAACAAACAAACGGACTTCGACTTCGTGTTTCGAGCAATATCAAAACAAAGACGGCCGTTTCCGGCGTAATTTGACGCGCTGAATGCGATAAAACAAGTTTTAGGTCGCTAGCATGTATAGAAAAAAAGTTACTCACCGATATCCACGGAACAAACAAACGAAATTCGACTCCGTGTTTTGAGCAATATCAGAACAAAGACGACCGTTTCCGGCGTAATTTGACGCGCTGAATGCGATAAAACAAGTTTTAGGTCGCTAGCATGTATCGAAAAAAAGTTACCAACCGATATCTGGAAAACAAACAAACGGACTTCGACTTCGTGTTTCGAGCAATATCAAAACAAAGACGGCCGTTTCCGGCGTAATTTGACGCGCTGAATGCGATAAAACAAGTTTTAGGTCGCTAGCATGTATAGAAAAAAAGTTACCTACCGATTTTTGAAAAACAAACAAACGGACTTCGACTTCGTGTTTCGAGCAATATCAAAACAAAGACGGCCGTTTCCGGCGTAATTTGACGCGCTGAATGCGATAATACAAGTTTTAGGTCGCTAGCATGTATAGAAAAAAAGTTACTCACCGATTTTTGAAAAACAAACAAACGGACTTCGACTTCGTGTTTCGAGCAATATCAAAACAAAGACGGCCGTTTCCGGCGTAATTTGACGCGCTGAATGCGATAATACAAGTTTTAGGTCGCTAGCATGTATAGAAAAAAAGTTACTCACCGATATCCACGAAACAAACAAACGGAATTCGACTCCGCGTTCTGAGCAATATCAGAACAAAGACGACCGTTTCCGGCGTAATTTGACGCGCTGAATGCGATAAAACAAGTTTCAGGTCGCCAGCATGTATAGAAAAAAAGTTACTCACCGATATCCACGAAACAAACAAACGGAATTCGACTCCGCGTTTTGAGCAATATCAGAACAAAGACGACCGTTTCCGGCGTAATTTGACGCGCTGAATGCGATAAAACAAGTTTTAGGTCGCTAGCATGTATCGAAAAAAAGTTACCAACCGATATCTGGAAAACAAACAAACGGACTTCGACTTCGTGTTTCGAGCAATATCAAAACAAAGACGGCCGTTTCCGGCGTAATTTGACGCGCTGAATGCGATAAAACAAGTTTTAGGTCGCTAGCATGTATAGAAAAAAAGTTACCAACCGATTTTTGAAAAACAAACAAACGGACTTCGACTTCGTGTTTCGAGCAATATCAAAACAAAGACGGCCGTTTCCGGCGTAATTTGACGCGCTGAATGCGATAATACAAGTTTTAGGTCGCTAGCATGTATAGAAAAAAAGTTACTCACCGATATCCACGAAACAAACAAACGGAATTCGACTCCGCGTTTTGAGCAATATCAGAACAAAGACGACCGTTTCCGGCGTAATTTGACGCGCTGAATGCGATAAAACAAGTTTTAGGTCGCTAGCATGTATAGAAAAAAAGTTACCAACCGATATCCACAAAACAAACGAACGGAATTCGACTTCGTGTTTTGAGCAATATCAGAACAAAGACGACCGTTTCCGGCGTAATTTGACGCGCTGAATGCGATAAAACAAGTTTTAGGTCGCTGGCATGTATAGAAAAAAACTTACTAACCGATATCTGAAAAACAAACAAACGGACTTCGACTTCGTGTTTCGAGCAATATCAAAACAAAGACGGCCGTTCCCGGCGTAATTTGACGCGCTGAATGCAATAATACAAGTTTCAGGTCGCCAGCATGTATAGAAAAAAAGTTACTCACCGATATCCACGAAACAAACAAACGGAATTCGACTCCGCGTTTTGAGCAATATCAGAACGAAGACGACCGTTTCCGGCGTAATTTGACGCGCTGAATGCGATAAAACAAGTTTTAGGTCGCTAGCATGTATAGAAAAAAAGTTACCAACCGATATCTGGGAAACAAACAAACGGACTTCGACTTCGTGTTTCGAGCAATATCAAAACAAAGACGGCCGTTTCTGGCGTAATTTGACGCGCTGAATGCGATAAAACAAGTTTTAGGTCGCTAGCATGTATAGAAAAAAAGTTACCAACCGATTTTTGAAAAACAAACAAACGGACTTCGACTTCGTGTTTCGAGCAATATCAAAACAAAGACGGCCGTTTCCGGCGTAATTTGACGCGCTGAATGCGATAATACAAGTTTTAGGTCGCTAGCATGTATAGAAAAAAAGTTACTCACCGATATCCACGAAACAAACAAACGGAATTCGACTCCGCGTTTTGAGCAATATCAGAACAAAGACGACCGATTCCGGCGTAATTTGACGCGCTGAATGCGATAAAACAAGTTTTAGGTCGCTAGCATGTATAGAAAAAAAGTTACTCACCGATATCCACGAAACAAACAAACGGAATTCGACTCCGCGTTTTGAGCAATATCAGAACTAAGACGACCGTTTCCGGCGTAATTTGACGCGCTGAATGCGATAAAACAAGTTTTAGGTCGCTAGCATGTATAGAAAAAAAGTTACCAACCGATATCCACGAAACAAACGAACGGAATTCGACTTCGTGTTTTAAGCAATATCAGAACAAAGACGACCGTTTCCGGCGTAATTTGACGCGCTGAATGCGATAAAACAAGTTTTAGGTCGCTAGCATGTATAGAAAAAAAGTTACCAACCGATATCCACGAAACAAACGAACGGAATTCGACTTCGTGTTTTAAGCAATATCAGAACAAAGACGACCGTTTCCGGCGTAATTTGACGCGCTGAATGCGATAAAACAAGTTTTAGGTCGCTAGCATGTATAGAAAAAAAGTTACTCACCGATATCCACGGAACAAACAAACGAAATTCGACTCCGTGTTTTGAGCAATATCGGAACAAAGACGACCGTTTCCGGCGTAATTTGACGCGCTGAATGCGATAAAACAAGTTTTAGGTCGCTAGCATGTATCGAAAAAAAGTTACCAACCGATATCTGGAAAACAAACAAACGGACTTCGACTTCGTGTTTCGAGCAATATCAAAACAAAGACGGCCGTTTCCGGCGTAATTTGACGCGCTGAATGCGATAATACAAGTTTTAGGTCGCTAGCATGTATAGAAAAAAAGTTACTCACCGATATCCACGAAACAAACAAACGGAATTCGACTCCGCGTTTTGAGCAATATCAGAACAAAGACGACCGTTTCCGGCGTAATTTGACGCGCCGAATGCGATAAAACAAGTTTTAGGTCGCTAGCATGTATAGAAAAAAAGTTACTCACCGATATCCACGGAACAAACAAACGGAATTCGACTCCGTGTTTTGAGCAATATCAGAACAAAGACGACCGTTTCCGGCGTAATTTGACGCGCTGAATGCGATAAAACAAGTTTTAGGTCGCTAGCATGTATCGAAAAAAAGTTACCAACCGATATCTGGAAAACAAACAAACGGACTTCGACTTCGTGTTTCGAGCAATATCAAAACAAAGACGGCCGTTTCCGGCGTAATTTGACGCGCTGAATGCGATAAAACAAGTTTTAGGTCGCTAGCATGTATAGAAAAAAAGTTACCAACCGATTTTTGAAAAACAAACAAACGGACTTCGACTTCGTGTTTCGAGCAATATCAAAACAAAGACGGCCGTTTCCGGCGTAATTTGACGCGCTGAATGCGATAAAACAAGTTTTAGGTCGCTAGCATGTATAGAAAAAAAGTTACTCACCGATATCCACGGAACAAACAAACGAAATTCGACTCCGTGTTTTGAGCAATATCAGAACAAAGACGACCGTTTCCGGCCTAATTTGACGCGCTGAATGCGATAAAACAAGTTTTAGGTCGCTAGCATGTATCGAAAAAAAGTTACCAACCGATATCTGGAAAACAAACAAACGGACTTCGACTTCGTGTTTCGAGCAATATCAAAACAAAGACGGCCGTTTCCGGCGTAATTTGACGCGCTGAATGCGATAAAACAAGTTTTAGGTCGCTAGCATGTATAGAAAAAAAGTTACCAACCGATTTTTGAAAAACAAACAAACGGACTTCGACTTCGTGTTTCGAGCAATATCAAAACAAAGACGGCCGTTTCCGGCGTAATTTGACGCGCTGAATGCGATAATACAAGTTTTAGGTCGCTAGCATGTATAGAAAAAAAGTTACTCACCGATATCCACGAAACAAACAAACGGAATTCGACTCCGCGTTTTGAGCAATATCAGAACAAAGATGACCGTTTCCGGCGTAATTTGACGCGCTGAATGCGATAAAACAAGTTTTAGGTCGCTAGCATGTATCGAAAAAAAGTTACTCACCGATATCCACGGAACAAACAAACGGAATTCGACTCCGTGTTTTGAGCAATATCAGAACAAAGACGACCGTTTCCGGCGTAATTTGACGCGCTGAATGCGATAAAACAAGTTTTAGGTCGCTAGCATGTATCGAAAAAAAGTTACCAACCGATATCTGGAAAACAAACAAACGGACTTCGACTTCGTGTTTCGAGCAATATCAAAACAAAGACGGCCGTTTCCGGCGTAATTTGACGCGCTGAATGCGATAAAACAAGTTTTAGGTCGCTAGCATGTATAGAAAAAAAGTTACCAACCGATTTTTGAAAAACAAACAAACGGACTTCGACTTCGTGTTTCGAGCAATATCAAAACAAAGACGGCCGTTTCCGGCGTAATTTGACGCGCTGAATGCGATAATACAAGTTTTAGGTCGCGAGCATGTATAGAAAAAAAGTTACTCACCGATATCCACGAAACAAACAAACGGAATTCGACTCCGCGTTTTGAGCAATATCAGAACAAAGACGACCGTTTCCGGCGTAATTTGACGCGCTGAATGCGATAAAACAAGTTTTAGGTCGCTAGCATGTATAGAAAAAAAGTTACCAACCGATATCCACAAAACAAACGAACGGAATTCGACTTCGTGTTTTGAGCAATATCAGAACAAAGACGACCGTTTCCGGCGTAATTTGACGCGCTGAATGCGATAAAACAAGTTTTAGGTCGCTGGCATGTATAGAAAAAAAGTTACTAACCGATATCTGAAAAACAAACAAACGGACTTCGACTTCGTGTTTCGAGCAATATCAAAACAAAGACGGCCGTTCCCGGCGTAATTTAACGCGCTGAATGCAATAATACAAGTTTCAGGTCGCCAGCATGTATAGAAAAAAAGTTACTCACCGATATCCACGAAACAAACAAACGGAATTCGACTCCGCGTTTTGAGCAATATCAGAACGAAGACGACCGTTTCCGGCGTAATTTCACGCGCTGAATGCGATAAAACAAGTTTTAGGTCGCTAGCATGTATAGAAAAAAAGTTACCAACCGATATCCACGAAACAAACGAACGGAATTCGACTTCGTGTTTTAAGCAATATCAGAACAAAGACGACCGTTTCCGGCGTAATTTGACGCGCTGAATGCGATAAAACAAGTTTTAGGTCGCTAGCATGTATAGAAAAAAAGTTACCAACCGATATCCACGAAACAAACAAACGGAATTCGACTTCGTGTTTTAAGCAATATCAGAACAAAGACGACCGTTTCCGGCGTAATTTGACGCGCTGAATGCGATAAAACAAGTTTTAGGTCGCTAGCATGTATCGAAAAAAAGTTACCAACCGATATCTGGAAAACAAACAAACGGACTTCGACTTCGTGTTTCGAGCAATATCAAAACAAAGACGGCCGTTTCCGGCGTAATTTGACGCGCTGAATGCGATAAAACAAGTTTTAGGTCGCTAGCATGTATAGAAAAAAAGTTACTCACCGATATCCACGGAACAAACAAACGAAATTCGACTCCGTGTTTTGAGCAATATCAGAACAAAGACGACCGTTTCCGGCGTAATTTGACGCGCTGAATGCGATAAAACAAGTTTTAGGTCGCTAGCATGTATCGAAAAAAAGTTACCAACCGATATCTGGAAAACAAACAAACGGACTTCGACTTCGTGTTTCGAGCAATATCAAAACAAAGACGGCCGTTTCCGGCGTAATTTGACGCGCTGAATGCGATAATACAAGTTTTAGGTCGCGAGCATGTATAGAAAAAAAGTTACTCACCGATATCCACGAATCAAACAAACGGAATTCGACTCCGCGTTTTGAGCAATATCAGAACAAAGACGACCGTTTCCGGCGTAATTTGACGCGCTGAATGCGATAAAACAAGTTTTAGGTCGCTAGCATGTATAGAAAAAAAGTTACCAACCGATATCCACAAAACAAACGAACGGAATTCGACTTCGTGTTTTGAGCAATATCAGAACAAAGACGACCGTTTCCGGCGTAATTTGACGCGCTGAATGCGATAAAACAAGTTTTAGGTCGCTGGCATGTATAGAAAAAAAGTTACTAACCGATATCTGAAAAACAAACAAACGGACTTCGACTTCGTGTTTCGAGCAATATCAAAACAAAGACGGCCGTTCCCGGCGTAATTTGACGCGCTGAATGCAATAATACAAGTTTCAGGTCGCCAGCATGTATAGAAAAAAAGTTACTCACCGATATCCACGAAACAAACAAACGGAATTCGACTCCGCGTTTTGAGCAATATCAGAACGAAGACGACCGTTTCCGGCGTAATTTGACGCGCTGAATGCGATAAAACAAGTTTTAGGTCGCTAGCATGTATAGAAAAAAAGTTACCAACCGATATCCACGAAACAAACGAACGGAATTCGACTTCGTGTTTTAAGCAATATCAGAACAAAGACGACCGTTTCCGGCGTAATTTGACGCGCTGAATGCGATAAAACAAGTTTTAGGTCGCTAGCATGTATAGAAAAAAAGTTACCAACCGATATCCACGAAACAAACAAACGGAATTCGACTTCGTGTTTTAAGCAATATCAGAACAAAGACGACCGTTTCCGGCGTAATTTGACGCGCTGAATGCGATAAAACAAGTTTTAGGTCGCTAGCATGTATAAAAAAAAAGTTACTCACCGATATCCACGGAACAAACAAACGAAATTCGACTCCGTGTTTTGAGCAATATCAGAACAAAGACGACCGTTTCCGGCGTAATTTGACGCGCTGAATGCGATAAAACAAGTTTTAGGTCGCTAGCATGTATCGAAAAAAAGTTACCAACCGATATCTGGAAAACAAACAAACGGACTTCGACTTCGTGTTTCGAGCAATATCAAAACAAAGACGGCCGTTTCCGGCGTAATTTGACGCGCTGAATGCGATAAAACAAGTTTTAGGTCGCTAGCATGTATAGAAAAAAAGTTACTCACCGATATCCACGGAACAAACAAACGAAATTCGACTCCGTGTTTTGAGCAATATCAGAACAAAGACGACCGTTTCCGGCGTAATTTGACGCGCTGAATGCGATAAAACAAGTTTTAGGTCGCTAGCATGTATAGAAAAAAAGTTACCAACCGATTTTTGAAAAACAAACAAACGGACTTCGACTTCGTGTTTCGAGCAATATCAAAACAAAGACGGCCGTTTCCGGCGTAATTTGACGCGCTGAATGCGATAATACAAGTTTTAGGTCGCTAGCATGTATAGAAAAAAAGTTACTCACCGATATCCACGAAACAAACAAACGGAATTCGACTCCGCGTTTTGAGCAATATCAGAACAAAGACGACCGTTTCCGGCGTAATTTGACGCGCTGAATGCGATAAAACAAGTTTTAGGTCGCTAGCATGTATAGAAAAAAAGTTACCAACCGATATCTGGAAAACAAACAAACGGACTTCGACTTCGTGTTTCGAGCAATATCAAAACAAAGACGGCCGTTTCCGGCGTAATTTGACGCGCTGAATGCGATCAAACAAGTTTTAGGTCGCTAGCATGTATAGAAAAAAAGTTACTCACCGATATCCACGGAACAAACAAACGAAATTCGACTCCGTGTTTTGAGCAATATCAGAACAAAGACGACCGTTTCCGGCGTAATTTGACGCGCTGAATGCGATAAAACAAGTTTTAGGTCGCTAGCATGTATCGAAAAAAAGTTACCAACCGATATCTGGAAAACAAACAAACGGACTTCGACTTCGTGTTTCGAGCAATATCAAAACAAAGACGGCCGTTTCCGGCGTAATTTGACGCGCTGAATGCGATAAAACAAGTTTTAGGTCGCTAGCATGTATAGAAAAAAAGTTACCAACCGATTTTTGAAAAACAAACAAACGGACTTCGACTTCGTGTTTCGAGCAATATCAAAACAAAGACGGCCGTTTCCGGCGTAATTTGACGCGCTGAATGCGATAATACAAGTTTTAGGTCGCTAGCATGTATAGAAAAAAAGTTACTCACCGATATCCACGAAACAAACAAACGGAATTCGACTCCGCGTTTTGAGCAATATCAGAACAAAGACGACCGTTTCCGGCGTAATTTGACGCGCTGAATGCGATAAAACAAGTTTTAGGTCGCTAGCATGTATAGAAAAAAAGTTACAAACCGATATCTGAAAAACAAACAAACGGACTTCGACTTCGTGTTTCGAGCAATATCAAAACAAAGACGGCCGTTCCCGGCGTAATTTGACGCGCTGAATGCAATAATACAAGTTTCAGGTCGCCAGCATGTATAGAAAAAAAGTTACTCACCGATATCCACGAAACAAACAAACGGAATTCGACTCCGCGTTTTGAGCAATATCAGAACGAAGACGACCGTTTCCGGCGTAATTTGACGCGCTGAATGCGATAAAACAAGTTTTAGGTCGCTAGCATGTATAGAAAAAAAGTTACCACCCGATATCCACGAAACAAACGAACGGAATTCGACTTCGTGTTTTGAGCAATATCAGAACAAAGACGACCGTTTCCGGCGTAATTTGACGCGCTGAATGCGATAAAACAAGTTTTAGGTCGCTAGCATGTATAGAAAAAAAGTTACTCACCGATATCCACGGAACAAACAAACGGAATTTGACTCCGTGTTTTGAGCAATATCAGAACAAAGACGACCGTTTCCGGCGTAATTTGACGTGCTGAATGCGATAAAACAAGTTTTAGGTCGCTAGCATGTATAGAAAAAAAGTTACTCACCGATATCCACGGAACAAACAAACGGAATTCGACTCCGTGTTTTGAGCAATATCAGAACAAAGACGACCGTTTCCGGCGTAATTTCACGCGCTGAATGCGATAAAACAAGTTTTAGGTCGCTAGCATGTATCGAAAAAAAGTTACTAACCGATATCTGAAAAACAAACAAACGGACTTCGATTTCGTGTTTCGAGCAATATCAAAACAAAGACGGCCGTTTCCGGCGTAATTTGACGCGCTGAATGCGATAAAACAAGTTTTAGGTCGCTAGCATGTATAGAAAAAAAGTTACCAACCGATTTTTGAAAAACAAACAAACGGACTTCGACTTCGTGTTTCGAGCAATATCAAAACAAAGACGGCCGTTTCCGGCGTAATTTGACGCGCTGAATGCGATAAAACAAGTTTTAGGTCGCTAGCATGTATAGAAAAAAAGTTACTCACCGATATCCACGGAACAAACAAACGAAATTCGACTCCGTGTTTTGAGCAATATCAGAACAAAGACGACCGTTTCCGGCGTAATTTGACGCGCTGAATGCGATAAAACAAGTTTTAGGTCGCTAGCATGTATCGAAAAAAAGTTACCAACCGATATCTGGAAAACAAACAAACGGACTTCGACTTCGTGTTTCGAGCAATATCAAAACAAAGACGGCCGTTTCCGGCGTAATTTGACGCGCTGAATGCGATAAAACAAGTTTTAGGTCGCTAGCATGTATAGAAAAAAAGTTACCAACCGATTTTTGAAAAACAAACAAACGGACTTCGACTTCGTGTTTCGAGCAATATCAAAACAAAGACGGCCGTTTCCGGCGTAATTTGACGCGCTGAATGCGATAATACAAGTTTTAGGTCGCTAGCATGTATAGAAAAAAAGTTACTCACCGATATCCACGGAACAAACAAACGAAATTCGACTCCGTGTTTTGAGCAATATCAGAACAAAGACGACCGTTTCCGGCGTAATTTGACGCGCTGAATGCGATAAAACAAGTTTTAGGTCGCTAGCATGTATCGAAAAAAAGTTACCAACCGATATCTGGAAAACAAACAAACGGACTTCGACTTCGTGTTTCGAGCAATATCAAAACAAAGACGGCCGTTTCCGGCGTAATTTGACGCGCTGAATGCGATGAAACAAGTTTTAGGTCGCTAGCATGTATAGAAAAAAAGTTACCAACCGATTTTTGAAAAACAAACAAACGGACTTCGACTTCGTGTTTCGAGCAATATCAAAACAAAGACGGCCGTTTCCGGCGTAATTTGACGCGCTGAATGCGATAATACAAGTTTTAGGTCGCTAGCATGTATAGAAAAAAAGTTACTCACCGATATCCACGAAACAAACAAACGGAATTCGACTCCGCGTTTTGAGCAATATCAGAACAAAGACGACCGTTTCCGGCGTAATTTGACGCGCTGAATGCGATAAAACAAGTTTTAGGTCGCTAGCATGTATAGAAAAAAAGTTACTCACCGATATCCACGGAACAAACAAACGGAATTTGACTCCGTGTTTTGAGCAATATCAGAACAAAGACGACCGTTTCCGGCGTAATTTGACGTGCTGAATGCGATAAAACAAGTTTTAGGTCGCTAGCATGTATAGAAAAAAAGTTACTCACCGATATCCACGGAACAAACAAACGGAATTCGACTCCGTGTTTTGAGCAATATCAGAACAAAGACGACCGTTTCCGGCGTAATTTCACGCGCTGAATGCGATAAAACAAGTTTTAGGTCGCTAGCATGTATCGAAAAAAAGTTACTAACCGATATCTGAAAAACAAACAAACGGACTTCGATTTCGTGTTTCGAGCAATATCAAAACAAAGACGGCCGTTTCCGGCGTAATTTGACGCGCTGAATGCGATAAAACAAGTTTTAGGTCGCTAGCATGTATAGAAAAAAAGTTACCAACCGATTTTTGAAAAACAAACAAACGGACTTCGACTTCGTGTTTCGAGCAATATCAAAACAAAGACGGCCGTTTCCGGCGTAATTTGACGCGCTGAATGCGATAATACAAGTTTTAGGTCGCTAGCATGTATAGAAAAAAAGTTACTCACCGATATCCACGAAACAAACAAACGGAATTCGACTCCGCGTTTTGAGCAATATCAGAACAAAGACGACCGTTTCCGGCGTAATTTGACGCGCTGAATGCGATAAAACAAGTTTTAGGTCGCTAGCATGTATAGAAAAAAAGTTACCAACCGATATCCACAAAACAAACGAACGGAATTCGACTTCGTGTTTTGAGCAATATCAGAACAAAGACGACCGTTTCCGGCGTAATTTGACGCGCTGAATGCGATAAAACAAGTTTTAGGTCGCTGGCATGTATAGAAAAAAAGTTACTAACCGATATCTGAAAAACAAACAAACGGACTTCGACTTCGTGTTTCGAGCAATATCAAAACAAAGACGGCCGTTCCCGGCGTAATTTGACGCGCTGAATGCAATAATACAAGTTTCAGGTCGCCAGCATGTATAGAAAAAAAGTTACTCACCGATATCCACGAAACAAACAAACGGAATTCGACTCCGCGTTTTGAGCAATATCAGAACGAAGACGACCGTTTCCGGCGTAATTTGACGCGCTGAATGCGATAAAACAAGTTTTAGGTCGCTAGCATGTATAGAAAAAAAGTTACCAACCGATATCCACGAAACAAACGAACGGAATTCGACTTCGTGTTTTAAGCAATATCAGAACAAAGACGACCGTTTTCGGCGTAATTTGACGCGCTGAATGCGATAAAACAAGTTTTAGGTCGCTAGCATGTATAGAAAAAAAGTTACCAACCGATATCCACGAAACAAACAAACGGAATTCGACTTCGTGTTTTGAGCAATATCAGAACAGAGACGACCGTTTCCGGCGTAATTTGACGCGCTGAATGCGATAAAACAAGTTTTAGGTCGCTAGCATGTATAGAAAAAAAGTTACCAACCGATTTTTGAAAAACAAACAAACGGACTTCGACTTCGTGTTTCGAGCAATATCAAAACAAAGACGGCCGTTTCCGGCGTAATTTGACGCGCTGAATGCGATAAAACAAGTTTCAGGTCGCTAGCATGTATAGAAAAAAAGTTACTCACCGATATCCACGGAACAAACAAACGAAATTCGACTCCGTGTTTTGAGCAATATCAGAACAGAGACGACCGTTTCCGGCGTAATTTGACGCGCTGAATGCGATAAAACAAGTTTTAGGTCGCTAGCATGTATCGAAAAAAAGTTACCAACCGATATCTGGAAAACAAACAAACGGACTTCGACTTCGTGTTTCGAGCAATATCAAAACAAAGACGGCCGTTTCCGGCGTAATTTGACGCGCTGAATGCGATAAAACAAGTTTTAGGTCGCTAGCATGTATAGAAAAAAAGTTACCAACCGATTTTTGAAAAACAAACAAACGGACTTCGACTTCGTGTTTCGAGCAATGTCAAAACAAAGACGGCCGTTTCCGGCGTAATTTGACGCGCTGAATGCGATAATACAAGTTTTAGGTCGCTAGCATGTATAGAAAAAAAGTTACTCACCGATATCCACGAAACAAACAAACGGAATTCGACTCCGCGTTTTGAGCAATATCAGAACAAAGACGACCGTTTCCGGCGTAATTTGACGCGCTGAATGCGATAAAACAAGTTTTAGGTCGCTAGCATGTATCGAAATAAAGTTACTCACCGATATCCACGGAACAAACAAACGGAATTCGACTCCGTGTTTTGAGCAATATCAGAACGAAGACGACCGTTTCCGGCGTAATTTGACGCGCTGAATGCGATAAAACAAGTTTTAGGTCGCTAGCATGTATAGAAAAAAAGTTACCAACCGATATCCACGAAACAAACGAACGGAATTCGACTTCGTGTTTTAAGCAATATCAGAACAGAGACGACCGTTTCCGGCGTAATTTGACGCGCTGAATGCGATAAAACAAGTTTTAGGTCGCTAGCATGTAACGAAAAAAAGTTACCAACCGATATCTGGAAAACAAACAAACGGACTTCGACTTCGTGTTTCGAGCAATATCAAAACAAAGACGGCCGTTTCCGGCGTAATTTGACGCGCTGAATGCGATAAAACGAGTTTTAGGTCGCTAGCATGTATAGAAAAAAAGTTACCAACCGATTTTTGAAAAACAAACAAACGGACTTCGACTTCGTGTTTCGAGCAATATCAAAACAAAGACGGCCGTTTCCGGCGTAATTTGACGCGCTGAATGCGATGAAACAAGTTTCAGGTCGCTAGCATGTATAGAAAAAAAGTTACTCACCGATATCCACGGAACAAACAAACGAAATTCGACTCCGTGTTTTGAGCAATATCAGAACAGAGACGACCGTTTCCGGCGTAATTTGACGCGCTGAATGCGATAAAACAAGTTTTAGGTCGCTAGCATGTATCGAAAAAAAGTTACCAACCGATATCTGGAAAACAAACAAACGGACTTCGACTTCGTGTTTCGAGCAATATCAAAACAAAGACGGCCGTTTCCGGCGTAATTTGACGCGCTGAATGCGATAAAACAAGTTTTAGGTCGCTAGCATGTATAGAAAAAAAGTTACCAACCGATTTTTGAAAAACAAACAAACGGACTTCGACTTCGTGTTTCGAGCAATGTCAAAACAAAGACGGCCGTTTCCGGCGTAATTTGACGCGCTGAATGCGATAATACAAGTTTTAGGTCGCTAGCATGTATAGAAAAAAAGTTACTCACCGATATCCATGAAACAAACAAACGGAATTCGACTCCGCGTTTTGAGCAATATCAGAACAAAGACGACCGTTTCCGGCGTAATTTGACGCGCTGAATGCGATAAAACAAGTTTTAGGTCGCTAGCATGTATCGAAAAAAAGTTACTCACCGATATCCACGGAACAAACAAACGGAATTCGACTCCGTGTTTTGAGCAATATCAGAACGAAGACGACCGTTTCCGGCGTAATTTGACGCGCTGAATGCGATAAAACAAGTTTTAGGTCGCTAGCATGTATAGAAAAAAAGTTACCAACCGATATCCACGAAACAAACGAACGGAATTCGACTTCGTGTTTTAAGCAATATCAGAACAGAGACGACCGTTTCCGGCGTAATTTGACGCGCTGAATGCGATAAAACAAGTTTTAGGTCGCTAGCATGTATCGAAAAAAAGTTACCAACCGATATCTGGAAAACAAACAAACGGACTTCGACTTCGTGTTTCGAGCAATATCAAAACAAAGACGGCCGTTTCCGGCGTAATTTGACGCGCTGAATGCGATAAAACGAGTTTTAGGTCGCTAGCATGTATAGAAAAAAAGTTACCAACCGATTTTTGAAAAACAAACAAACGGACTTCGACTTCGTGTTTCGAGCAATATCAAAACAAAGACGGCCGTTTCCGGCGTAATTTGACGCGCTGAATGCGATAAAACAAGTTTCAGGTCGCTAGCATGTATAGAAAAAAAGTTACTCACCGATATCCACGGAACAAACCAACGAAATTCGACTCCGTGTTTTGAGCAATATCAGAACAGAGACGACCGTTTCCGGCGTAATTTGACGCGCTGAATGCGATAAAACAAGTTTTAGGTCGCTAGCATGTATCGAAAAAAAGTTACCAACCGATATCTGGAAAACAAACAAACGGACTTCGACTTCGTGTTTCGAGCAATATCAAAACAAAGACGGCCGTTTCCGGCGTAATTTGACGCGCTGAATGCGATAAAACAAGTTTTAGGTCGCTAGCATGTATAGAAAAAAAGTTACCAACCGATTTTTGAAAAACAAACAAACGGACTTCGACTTCGTGTTTCGAGCAATATCAAAACAAAGACGGCCGTTTCCGGCGTAATTTGACGCGCTGAATGCGATAATACAAGTTTTAGGTCGCTAGCATGTATAGAAAAAAAGTTACCAACCGATTTTTGAAAAACAAACAAACGGACTTCGACTTCGTGTTTCGAGCAATGTCAAAACAAAGACGGCCGTTTCCGGCGTAATTTGACGCGCTGAATGCGATAATACAAGTTTTAGGTCGCTAGCATGTATAGAAAAAAAGTTACTCACCGATATCCACGAAACAAACAAACGGAATTCGACTCCGCGTTTTGAGCAATATCAGAACAAAGACGACCGTTTCCGGCGTAATTTGACGCGCTGAATGCGATAAAACAAGTTTTAGGTCGCTAGCATGTATCGAAAAAAAGTTACTCACCGATATCCACGGAACAAACAAACGGAATTCGACTCCGTGTTTTGAGCAATATCAGAACAAAGACGACCGTTTTCGGCGTAATTTGACGCGCTGAATGCGATAAAACAAGTTTTAGGTCGCTAGCATGTATAGAAAAAAAGTTACCAACCGATATCCACGAAACAAACGAACGGAATTCGACTTCGTGTTTTAAGCAATATCAGAACAAAGACGACCGTTTCCGGCGTAATTTGACGCGCTGAATGCGATAAAACAAGTTTTAGGTCGCTAGCATGTATAGAAAAAAAGTTACCAACCGATATCTGGAAAACAAACAAACGGACTTCGACTTCGTGTTTCGAGCAATATCAAAACAAAGACGGCCGTTTCCGGCGTAATTTGACGCGCTGAATGCGATAAAACGAGTTTTAGGTCGCTAGCATGTATAGAAAAAAAGTTACCAACCGATTTTTGAAAAACAAACAAACGGACTTCGACTTCGTGTTTCGAGCAATATCAAAACAAAGACGGCCGTTTCCGGCGTAATTTGACGCGCTGAATGCGATAAAACAAGTTTCAGGTCGCTAGCATGTATAGAAAAAAAGTTACTCACCGATATCCACGGAACAAACAAACGAAATTCGACTCCGTGTTTTGAGCAATATCAGAACAGAGACGACCGTTTCCGGCGTAATTTGACGCGCTGAATGCGATAAAACAAGTTTTAGGTCGCTAGCATGTATCGAAAAAAAGTTACCAACCGATATCTGGAAAACAAACAAACGGACTTCGACTTCGTGTTTCGAGCAATATCAAAACAAAGACGGCCGTTTCCGGCGTAATTTGACGCGCTGAATGCGATAAAACAAGTTTTAGGTCGCTAGCATGTATAGAAAAAAAGTTACCAACCGATTTTTGAAAAACAAACAAACGGACTTCGACTTCGTGTTTCGAGCAATGTCAAAACAAAGACGGCCGTTTCCGGCGTAATTTGACGCGCTGAATGCGATAATACAAGTTTTAGGTCGCTAGCATGTATAGAAAAAAAGTTACTCACCGATATCCACGAAACAAACAAACGGAATTCGACTCCGCGTTTTGAGCAATATCAGAACAAAGACGACCGTTTCCGGCGTAATTTGACGCGCTGAATGCGATAAAACAAGTTTTAGGTCGCTAGCATGTATCGAAAAAAAGTTACTCACCGATATCCACGGAACAAACAAACGGAATTCGACTCCGTGTTTTGAGCAATATCAGAACAAAGACGACCGTTTTCGGCGTAATTTGACGCGCTGAATGCGATAAAACAAGTTTTAGGTCGCTAGCATGTATAGAAAAAAAGTTACCAACCGATATCCACGAAACAAACGAACGGAATTCGACTTCGTGTTTTAAGCAATATCAGAACAAAGACGACCGTTTCCGGCGTAATTTGACGCGCTGAATGCGATAAAACAAGTTTTAGGTCGCTAGCATGTATAGAAAAAAAGTTACCAACCGATATCCACGAAACAAACAAACGGAATTCGACTCCGTGTTTTAAGCAATATCAGAACAAAGACGACCGTTTCCGGCGTAATTTGACGCGCTGAATGCGATAAAACAAGTTTTAGGTCGCTAGCATGTATAAAAAAAAAGTTACTCACCGATATCCACGGAACAAACAAACGAAATTCGACTCCGTGTTTTGAGCAATATCAGAACAAAGACGACCGTTTCCGGCGTAATTTGACGCGCTGAATGCGATAAAACAAGTTTTAGGTCGCTAGCATGTATCGAAAAAAAGTTACCAACCGATATCTGGAAAACAAACAAACGGACTTCGACTTCGTGTTTCGAGCAATATCAAAACAAAGACGGCCGTTTCCGGCGTAATTTGACGCGCTGAATGCGATAAAACAAGTTTTAGGTCGCTAGCATGTATAGAAAAAAAGTTACTCACCGATATCCACGGAACAAACAAACGAAATTCGACTCCGTGTTTTGAGCAATATCAGAACAAAGACGACCGTTTCCGGCGTAATTTGACGCGCTGAATGCGATAAAACAAGTTTTAGGTCGCTAGCATGTATCGAAAAAAAGTTACTCACCGATATCCACGGAACAAACAAACGAAATTCGACTCCGTGTTTTGAGCAATATCAAAACAAAGACGGCCGTTTCCGGCGTAATTTGACGCGCTGAATGCGATGAAACAAGTTTTAGGTCGCTAGCATGTATAGAAAAAAAGTTACCAACCGATTTTTGAAAAACAAACAAACGGACTTCGACTTCGTGTTTCGAGCAATATCAAAACAAAGACGGCCGTTTCCGGCGTAATTTGACGCGCTGAATGCGATAATACAAGTTTTAGGTCGCTAGCATGTATAGAAAAAAAGTTACTCACCGATATCCACGAAACAAACAAACGGAATTCGACTCCGCGTTTTGAGCAATATCAGAACAAAGACGACCGTTTCCGGCGTAATTTGACGCGCTGAATGCGATAAAACAAGTTTTAGGTCGCTAGCATGTATAGAAAAAAAGTTACTCACCGATATCCACGGAACAAACAAACGAAATTCGACTCCGTGTTTTGAGCAATATCAGAACAAAGACGACCGTTTCCGGCGTAATTTGACGCGCTGAATGCGATAAAACAAGTTTTAGGTCGCTAGCATGTATCGAAAAAAAGTTACCAACCGATATCTGGAAAACAAACAAACGGACTTCGACTTCGTGTTTCGAGCAATATCAAAACAAAGACGGCCGTTTCCGGCGTAATTTGACGCGCTGAATGCGATAAAACAAGTTTTAGGTCGCTAGCATGTATAGAAAAAAAGTTACCAACCGATTTTTGAAAAACAAACAAACGGACTTCGACTTCGTGTTTCGAGCAATATCAAAACAAAGACGGCCGTTTCCGGCGTAATTTGACGCGCTGAATGCGATAATACAAGTTTTAGGTCGCTAGCATGTATAGAAAAAAAGTTACTCACCGATATCCACGGAACAAACAAACGAAATTCGACTCCGTGTTTTGAGCAATATCAGAACAAAGACGACCGTTTCCGGCGTAATTTGACGCGCTGAATGCGATAAAACAAGTTTTAGGTCGCTAGCATGTATCGAAAAAAAGTTACCAACCGATATCTGGAAAACAAACAAACGGACTTCGACTTCGTGTTTCGAGCAATATCAAAACAAAGACGGCCGTTTCCGGCGTAATTTGACGCGCTGAATGCTATGAAACAAGTTTTAGGTCGCTAGCATGTATAGAAAAAAAGTTACCAACCGATTTTTGAAAAACAAACAAACGGACTTCGACTTCGTGTTTCGAGCAATATCAAAACAAAGACGGCCGTTTCCGGCGTAATTTGACGCGCTGAATGCGATAATACAAGTTTTAGGTCGCTAGCATGTATAGAAAAAAAGTTACTCACCGATATCCACGAAACAAACAAACGGAATTCGACTCCGCGTTTTGAGCAATATCAGAACAAAGACGACCGTTTCCGGCGTAATTTGACGCGCTGAATGCGATAAAACAAGTTTTAGGTCGCTAGCATGTATAGAAAAAAAGTTACCAACCGATATCCACAAAACAAACGAACGGAATTCGACTTCGTGTTTTGAGCAATATCAGAACAAAGACGACCGTTTCCGGCGTAATTTGACGCGCTGAATGCGATAAAACAAGTTTTAGGTCGCTGGCATGTATAGAAAAAAAGTTACTAACCGATATCTGAAAAACAAACAAACGGACTTCGACTTCGTGTTTCGAGCAATATCAAAACAAAGACGGCCGTTCCCGGCGTAATTTGACGCGCTGAATGCAATAATACAAGTTTCAGGTCGCCAGCATGTATAGAAAAAAAGTTACTCACCGATATCCACGAAACAAACAAACGGAATTCGACTCCGCGTTTTGAGCAATATCAGAACGAAGACGACCGTTTCCGGCGTAATTTGACGCGCTGAATGCGATAAAACAAGTTTTAGGTCGCTAGCATGTATAGAAAAAAAGTTACCAACCGATATCCACGAAACAAACGAACGGAATTCGACTTCGTGTTTTAAGCAATATCAGAACAAAGACGACCGTTTCCGGCGTAATTTGACGCGCTGAATGCGATAAAACAAGTTTTAGGTCGCTAGCATGTATAGAAAAAAAGTTACCAACCGATATCCACGAAACAAACAAACGGAATTCGACTCCGTGTTTTAAGCAATATCAGAACAAAGACGACCGTTTCCGGCGTAATTTGACGCGCTGAATGCGATAAAACAAGTTTTAGGTCGCTAGCATGTATAAAAAAAAAGTTACTCACCGATATCCACGGAACAAACAAACGAAATTCGACTCCGTGTTTTGAGCAATATCAGAACAAAGACGACGGTTTCCGGCGTAATTTGACGCGCTGAATGCGATAAAACAAGTTTTAGGTCGCTAGCATGTATCGAAAAAAAGTTACCAACCGATATCTGGAAAACAAACAAACGGACTTCGACTTCGTGTTTCGAGCAATATCAAAACAAAGACGGCCGTTTCCGGCGTAATTTGACGCGCTGAATGCGATAAAACAAGTTTTAGGTCGCTAGCATGTATAGAAAAAAAGTTACTCACCGATATCCACGGAACAAACAAACGAAATTCGACTCCGTGTTTTGAGCAATATCAGAACAAAGACGACCGTTTCCGGCGTAATTTGACGCGCTGAATGCGATAAAACAAGTTTTAGGTCGCTAGCATGTATCGAAAAAAAGTTACTCACCGATATCCACGGAACAAACAAACGAAATTCGACTCCGTGTTTTGAGCAATATCAAAACAAAGACGGCCGTTTCCGGCGTAATTTGACGCGCTGAATGCGATGAAACAAGTTTTAGGTCGCTAGCATGTATAGAAAAAAAGTTACCAACCGATTTTTGAAAAACAAACAAACGGACTTCGACTTCGTGTTTCGAGCAATATCAAAACAAAGACGGCCGTTTCCGGCGTAATTTGACGCGCTGAATGCGATAATACAAGTTTTAGGTCGCTAGCATGTATAGAAAAAAAGTTACTCACCGATATCCACGAAACAAACAAACGGAATTCGACTCCGCGTTTTGAGCAATATCAGAACAAAGACGACCGTTTCCGGCGTAATTTGACGCGCTGAATGCGATAAAACAAGTTTTAGGTCGCTAGCATGTATAGAAAAAAAGTTACTCACCGATATCCACGGAACAAACAAACGAAATTCGACTCCGTGTTTTGAGCAATATCAGAACAAAGACGACCGTTTCCGGCGTAATTTGACGCGCTGAATGCGATAAAACAAGTTTTAGGTCGCTAGCATGTATCGAAAAAAAGTTACCAACCGATATCTGGAAAACAAACAAACGGACTTCGACTTCGTGTTTCGAGCAATATCAAAACAAAGACGGCCGTTTCCGGCGTAATTTGACGCGCTGAATGCGATAAAACAAGTTTTAGGTCGCTAGCATGTATAGAAAAAAAGTTACCAACCGATTTTTGAAAAACAAACAAACGGACTTCGACTTCGTGTTTCGAGCAATATCAAAACAAAGACGGCCGTTTCCGGCGTAATTTGACGCGCTGAATGCGATAATACAAGTTTTAGGTCGCTAGCATGTATAGAAAAAAAGTTACTCACCGATATCCACGGAACAAACAAACGAAATTCGACTCCGTGTTTTGAGCAATATCAGAACAAAGACGACCGTTTCCGGCGTAATTTGACGCGCTGAATGCGATAAAACAAGTTTTAGGTCGCTAGCATGTATCGAAAAAAAGTTACCAACCGATATCTGGAAAACAAACAAACGGACTTCGACTTCGTGTTTCGAGCAATATCAAAACAAAGACGGCCGTTTCCGGCGTAATTTGACGCGCTGAATGCGATGAAACAAGTTTTAGGTCGCTAGCATGTATAGAAAAAAAGTTACCAACCGATTTTTGAAAAACAAACAAACGGACTTCGACTTCGTGTTTCGAGCAATATCAAAACAAAGACGGCCGTTTCCGGCGTAATTTGACGCGCTGAATGCGATAATACAAGTTTTAGGTCGCTAGCATGTATAGAAAAAAAGTTACTCACCGATATCCACGAAACAAACAAACGGAATTCGACTCCGCGTTTTGAGCAATATCAGAACAAAGACGACCGTTTCCGGCGTAATTTGACGCGCTGAATGCGATAAAACAAGTTTTAGGTCGCTAGCATGTATAGAAAAAAAGTTACCAACCGATATCCACAAAACAAACGAACGGAATTCGACTTCGTGTTTTGAGCAATATCAGAACAAAGACGACCGTTTCCGGCGTAATTTGACGCGCTGAATGCGATAAAACAAGTTTTAGGTCGCTGGCATGTATAGAAAAAAAGTTACTAACCGATATCTGAAAAACAAACAAACGGACTTCGACTTCGTGTTTCGAGCAATATCAAAACAAAGACGGCCGTTCCCGGCGTAATTTGACGCGCTGAATGCAATAATACAAGTTTCAGGTCGCCAGCATGTATAGAAAAAAAGTTACTCACCGATATCCACGAAACAAACAAACGGAATTCGACTCCGCGTTTTGAGCAATATCAGAACGAAGACGACCGTTTCCGGCGTAATTTGACGCGCTGAATGCGATAAAACAAGTTTTAGGTCGCTAGCATGTATAGAAAAAAAGTTACCAACCGATATCCACGAAACAAACGAACGGAATTCGACTTCGTGTTTTAAGCAATATCAGAACAAAGACGACCGTTTTCGGCGTAATTTGACGCGCTGAATGCGATAAAACAAGTTTTAGGTCGCTAGCATGTATAGAAAAAAAGTTACCAACCGATATCCACGAAACAAACAAACGGAATTCGACTTCGTGTTTTAAGCAATATCAGAACAAAGACGACCGTTTCCGGCGTAATTTGACGCGCTGAATGCGATGAAACAAGTTTTAGGTCGCTAGCATGTATAAAAAAAAAGTTACTCACCGATATCCACGGAACAAACAAACGAAATTCGACTCCGTGTTTTGAGCAATATCAGAACAAAGACGACCGTTTCCGGCGTAATTTGACGCGCTGAATGCGATAAAACAAGTTTTAGGTCGCTAGCATGTATCGAAAAAAAGTTACCAACCGATATCTGGAAAACAAACAAACGGACTTCGACTTCGTGTTTCGAGCAATATCAAAACAAAGACGGCCGTTTCCGGCGTAATTTAACGCGCTGAATGCGATAAAACAAGTTTTAGGTCGCTAGCATGTATAGAAAAAAAGTTACCAACCGATATCCACAAAACAAACGAACGGAATTCGACTTCGTGTTTTGAGCAATATCAGAACAAAGACGACCGTTTCCGGCGTAATTTGACGCGCTGAATGCGATAAAACAAGTTTTAGGTCGCTGGCATGTATAGAAAAAAAGTTACTAACCGATATCTGAAAAACAAACAAACGGACTTCGACTTCGTGTTTCGAGCAATATCAAAACAAAGACGGCCGTTCCCGGCGTAATTTGACGCGCTGAATGCAATAATACAAGTTTCAGGTCGCCAGCATGTATAGAAAAAAAGTTACTCACCGATATCCACGAAACAAACAAACGGAATTCGACTCCGCGTTTTGAGCAATATCAGAACGAAGACGACCGTTTCCGGCGTAATTTGACGCGCTGAATGCGATAAAACAAGTTTTAGGTCGCTAGCATGTATAGAAAAAAAGTTACCAACCGATATCCACGAAACAAACGAACGGAATTCGACTTCGTGTTTTAAGCAATATCAGAACAAAGACGACCGTTTTCGGCGTAATTTGACGCGCTGAATGCGATAAAACAAGTTTTAGGTCGCTAGCATGTATAGAAAAAAAGTTACCAACCGATATCCACGAAACAAACAAACGGAATTCGACTTCGTGTTTTAAGCAATATCAGAACAAAGACGACCGTTTCCGGCGTAATTTGACGCGCTGAATGCGATGAAACAAGTTTTAGGTCGCTAGCATGTATAAAAAAAAAGTTACTCACCGATATCCACGGAACAAACAAACGAAATTCGACTCCGTGTTTTGAGCAATATCAGAACAAAGACGACCGTTTCCGGCGTAATTTGACGCGCTGAATGCGATAAAACAAGTTTTAGGTCGCTAGCATGTATCGAAAAAAAGTTACCAACCGATATCTGGAAAACAAACAAACGGACTTCGACTTCGTGTTTCGAGCAATATCAAAACAAAGACGGCCGTTTCCGGCGTAATTTAACGCGCTGAATGCGATAAAACAAGTTTTAGGTCGCTAGCATGTATAGAAAAAAAGTTACTCACCGATATCCACGGAACAAACAAACGAAATTCGACTCCGTGTTTTGAGCAATATCAGAACAGAGACGACCGTTTCCGGCGTAATTTGACGCGCTGAATGCGATAAAACAAGTTTTAGGTCGCTAGCATGTATCGAAAAAAAGTTACCAACCGATATCTGGAAAACAAACAAACGGACTTCGACTTCGTGTTTCGAGCAATATCAAAACAAAGACGGCCGTTTCCGGCGTAATTTGACGCGCTGAATGCGATAAAACAAGTTTTAGGTCGCTAGCATGTATAGAAAAAAAGTTACCAACCGATTTTTGAAAAACAAACAAACGGACTTCGACTTCGTGTTTCGAGCAATATCAAAACAAAGACGGCCGTTTCCGGCGTAATTTGACGCGCTGAATGCGATAAAACAAGTTTCAGGTCGCTAGCATGTATAGAAAAAAAGTTACTCACCGATATCCACGGAACAAACAAACGAAATTCGACTCCGTGTTTTGAGCAATATCAGAACAGAGACGACCGTTTCCGGCGTAATTTGACGCGCTGAATGCGATAAAACAAGTTTTAGGTCGCTAGCATGTATCGAAAAAAAGTTACCAACCGATATCTGGAAAACAAACAAACGGACTTCGACTTCGTGTTTCGAGCAATATCAAAACAAAGACGGCCGTTTCCGGCGTAATTTGACGCGCTGAATGCGATAAAACAAGTTTTAGGTCGCTAGCATGTATAGAAAAAAAGTTACCAACCGATTTTTGAAAAACAAACAAACGGACTTCGACTTCGTGTTTCGAGCAATGTCAAAACAAAGACGGCCGTTTCCGGCGTAATTTGACGCGCTGAATGCGATAATACAAGTTTTAGGTCGCTAGCATGTATAGAAAAAAAGTTACTCACCGATATCCACGAAACAAACAAACGGAATTCGACTCCGCGTTTTGAGCAATATCAGAACAAAGACGACCGTTTCCGGCGTAATTTGACGCGCTGAATGCGATAAAACAAGTTTTAGGTCGCTAGCATGTATCGAAAAAAAGTTACTCACCGATATCCACGGAACAAACAAACGGAATTCGACTCCGTGTTTTGAGCAATATCAGAACGAAGACGACCGTTTCCGGCGTAATTTGACGCGCTGAATGCGATAAAACAAGTTTTAGGTCGCTAGCATGTATGGAAAAAAAGTTACCAACCGATATCCACGAAACAAACGAACGGAATTCGACTTCGTGTTTTAAGCAATATCAGAACAGAGACGACCGTCTCCGGCGTAATTTGACGCGCTGAATGCGATAAAACAAGTTTTAGGTCGCTAGCATGTATCGAAAAAAAGTTACCAACCGATATCTGGAAAACAAACAAACGGACTTCGACTTCGTGTTTCGAGCAATATCAAAACAAAGACGGCCGTTTCCGGCGTAATTTGACGCGCTGAATGCGATAAAACGAGTTTTAGGTCGCTAGCATGTATAGAAAAAAAGTTACCAACCGATTTTTGAAAAACAAACAAACGGACTTCGACTTCGTGTTTCGAGCAATATCAAAACAAAGACGGCCGTTTCCGGCGTAATTTGACGCGCTGAATGCGATAAAACAAGTTTCAGGTCGCTAGCATGTATAGAAAAAAAGTTACTCACCGATATCCACGGAACAAACAAACGAAATTCGACTCCGTGTTTTGAGCAATATCAGAACAGAGACGAGCGTTTCCGGCGTAATTTGACGCGCTGAATGCGATAAAACAAGTTTTAGGTCGCTAGCATGTATCGAAAAAAAGTTACCAACCGATATCTGGAAAACAAACAAACGGACTTCGACTTCGTGTTTCGAGCAATATCAAAACAAAGACGGCCGTTTCCGGCGTAATTTGACGCGCTGAATGCGATAAAACAAGTTTTAGGTCGCTAGCATGTATAGAAAAAAAGTTACCAACCGATTTTTGAAAAACAAACAAACGGACTTCGACTTCGTGTTTCGAGCAATGTCAAAACAAAGACGGCCGTTTCCGGCGTAATTTGACGCGCTGAATGCGATAATACAAGTTTTAGGTCGCTAGCATGTATAGAAAAAAAGTTACTCACCGATATCCATGAAACAAACAAACGGAATTCGACTCCGCGTTTTGAGCAATATCAGAACAAAGACGACCGTTTCCGGCGTAATTTGACGCGCTGAATGCGATAAAACAAGTTTTAGGTCGCTAGCATGTATCGAAAAAAAGTTACTCACCGATATCCACGGAACAAACAAACGGAATTCGACTCCGTGTTTTGAGCAATATCAGAACGAAGACGACCGTTTCCGGCGTAATTTGACGCGCTGAATGCGATAAAACAAGTTTTAGGTCGCTAGCATGTATAGAAAAAAAGTTACCAACCGATATCCACGAAACAAACGAACGGAATTCGACTTCGTGTTTTAAGCAATATCAGAACAGAGACGACCGTTTCCGGCGTAATTTGACGCGCTGAATGCGATAAAACAAGTTTCAGGTCGCTAGCATGTATCGAAAAAAAGTTACCAACCGATATCTGGAAAACAAACAAACGGACTTCGACTTCGTGTTTCGAGCAATATCAAAACAAAGACGGCCGTTTCCGGCGTAATTTGACGCGCTGAATGCGATAAAACGAGTTTTAGGTCGCTAGCATGTATAGAAAAAAAGTTACCAACCGATTTTTGAAAAACAAACAAACGGACTTCGACTTCGTGTTTCGAGCAATATCAAAACAAAGACGGCCGTTTCCGGCGTAATTTGACGCGCTGAATGCGATAAAACAAGTTTCAGGTCGCTAGCATGTATAGAAAAAAAGTTACTCACCGATATCCACGGAACAAACAAACGAAATTCGACTCCGTGTTTTGAGCAATATCAGAACAGAGACGACCGTTTCCGGCGTAATTTGACGCGCTGAATGCGATAAAACAAGTTTTAGGTCGCTAGCATGTATCGAAAAAAAGTTACCAACCGATATCTGGAAAACAAACAAACGGACTTCGACTTCGTGTTTCGAGCAATATCAAAACAAAGACGGCCGTTTCCGGCGTAATTTGACGCGCTGAATGCGATAAAACAAGTTTTAGGTCGCTAGCATGTATAGAAAAAAAGTTACCAACCGATTTTTGAAAAACAAACAAACGGACTTCGACTTCGTGTTTCGAGCAATGTCAAAACAAAGACGGCCGTTTCCGGCGTAATTTGACGCGCTGAATGCGATAATACAAGTTTTAGGTCGCTAGCATGTATAGAAAAAAAGTTACTCACCGATATCCACGAAACAAACAAACGGAATTCGACTCCGCGTTTTGAGCAATATCAGAACAAAGACGACCGTTTCCGGCGTAATTTGACGCGCTGAATGCGATAAAACAAGTTTTAGGTCGCTAGCATGTATCGAAAAAAAGTTACTCACCGATATCCACGGAACAAACAAACGGAATTCGACTCCGTGTTTTGAGCAATATCAGAACAAAGACGACCGTTTCCGGCGTAATTTGACGCGCTGAATGCGATAAAACAAGTTTTAGGTCGCTAGCATGTATAGAAAAAAAGTTACCAACCGATATCCACGAAACAAACGAACGGAATTCGACTTCGTGTTTTAAGCAATATCAGAACAAAGACGACCGTTTCCGGCGTAATTTGACGCGCTGAATGCGATAAAACAAGTTTTAGGTCGCTAGCATGTATAGAAAAAAAGTTACCAACCGATATCCACGAAACAAACAAACGGAATTCGACTCCGTGTTTTAAGCAATATCAGAACAAAGACGACCGTTTCCGGCGTAATTTGACGCGCTGAATGCGATAAAACAAGTTTTAGGTCGCTAGCATGTATAAAAAAAAAGTTACTCACCGATATCCACGGAACAAACAAACGAAATTCGACTCCGTGTTTTGAGCAATATCAGAACAAAGACGACCGTTTCCGGCGTAATTTGACGCGCTGAATGCGATAAAACAAGTTTTAGGTCGCTAGCATGTATCGAAAAAAAGTTACCAACCGATATCTGGAAAACAAACTAACGGACTTCGACTTCGCGTTTCGAGCAATATCAAAACAAAGACGGCCGTTTCCGGCGTAATTTGACGCGCTGAATGCGATAAAACAAGTTTTAGGTCGCTAGCATGTATAGAAAAAAAGTTACTCACCGATATCCACGGAACAAACAAACGAAATTCGACTCCGTGTTTTGAGCAATATCAGAACAAAGACGACCGTTTCCGGCGTAATTTGACGCGCTGAATGCGATAAAACAAGTTTTAGGTCGCTAGCATGTATCGAAAAAAAGTTACCAACCGATATCTGGAAAACAAACAAACGGACTTCGACTTCGTGTTTCGAGCAATATCAAAACAAAGACGGCCGTTTCCGGCGTAATTTGACGCGCTGAATGCGATAAAACAAGTTTTAGGTCGCTAGCATGTATAGAAAAAAAGTTACCAACCGATTTTTGAAAAACAAACAAACGGACTTCGACTTCGTGTTTCGAGCAATATCAAAACAAAGACGGCCGTTTCCGGCGTAATTTGACCCGCTGAATGCGATAATACAAGTTTTAGGTCGCTAGCATGTATAGAAAAAAAGTTACTCACCGATATCCACGAAACAAACAAACGGAATTCGACTCCGCGTTTTGAGCAATATCAGAACAAAGACGACCGTTTCCGGCGTAATTTGACGCGCTGAATGCGATAAAACAAGTTTTAGGTCGCTAGCATGTATCGAAAAAAAGTTACTCACCGATATCCACGGAACAAACAAACGGAATTCGACTCCGTGTTTTGAGCAATATCAGAACAAAGACGACCGTTTCCGGCGTAATTTGACGCGCTAAATGCGATAAAACAAGTTTTAGGTCGCTAGCATGTATCGAAAAAAAGTTACCAACCGATATCTGGAAAACAAACAAACGGACTTCGACTTCGTGTTTCGAGCAATATCAAAACAAAGACGGCCGTTTCCGGCGTAATTTGACGCGCTGAATGCGATAAAACAAGTTTTAGGTCGCTAGCATGTATAGGAAAAAAGTTACCAACCGATTTTTGAAAAACAAACAAACGGACTTCGACTTCGTGTTTCGAGCAATATCAAAACAAAGACGGCCGTTTCCGGCGTAATTTGACGCGCTGAATGCGATAATACAAGTTTTAGGTCGCTAGCATGTATAGAAAAAAAGTTACTCACCGATATCCACGAAACAAACAAACGGAATTCGACTCCGCGTTTTGAGCAATATCAGAACAAAGACGACCGTTTCCGGCGTAATTTGAGGCGCTGAATGCGATAAAACAAGTTTTAGGTCGCTAGCATGTATAGAAAAAAAGTTACCAACCGATATCCACAAAACAAACGAACGGAATTCGACTTCGTGTTTTGAGCAATATCAGAACAAAGACGACCGTTTCCGGCGTAATTTGACGCGCTGAATGCGATAAAACAAGTTTTAGGTCGCTGGCATGTATAGAACAAAAGTTACTAACCGATATCTGAAAAACAAACAAACGGACTTCGACTTCGTGTTTCGAGCAATATCAAAACAAAGACGGCCGTTCCCGGCGTAATTTGACGCGCTGAATGCAATAATACAAGTTTCAGGTCGCCAGCATGTATAGAAAAAAAGTTACTCACCGATATCCACGAAACAAACAAACGGAATTCGACTTCGTGTTTTAAGCAATATCAGAACAAAGACGACCGTTTCCGGCGTAATTTGACGCGCTGAATGCGATAAAACAAGTTTTAGGTCGCTAGCATGTATAGAAAAAAAGTTACCAACCGATATCCACGAAACAAACAAACGGAATTCGACTTCGTGTTTTAAGCAATATCAGAACAAAGACGACCGTTTCCGGCGTAATTTGACGCGCTGAATGCGATAAAACAAGTTTTAGGTCGCTAGCATGTATAAAAAAAAAGTTACTCACCGATATCCACGGAACAAACAAACGAAATTCGACTCCGTGTTTTGAGCAATGTCAGAACAAAGACGACCGTTTCCGGCGTAATTTGACGCGCTGAATGCGATAAAACAAGTTTTAGGTCGCTAGCATGTATCGAAAAAAAGTTACCAACCGATATCTGGAAAACAAACAAACGGACTACGACTTCGTGTTTCGAGCAATATCAAAACAAAGACGGCCGTTTCCGGCGTAATTTGACGCGCTGAATGCGATAAAACAAGTTTTAGGTCGCTAGCATGTATAGAAAAAAAGTTACTCACCGATATCCACGGAACAAACAAACGAAATTCGACTCCGTGTTTTGAGCAATATCAGAACGGAGACGACCGTTTCCGGCGTAATTTGACGCGCTGAATGCGATAAAACAAGTTTTAGGTCGCTAGCATGTATCGAAAAAAAGTTACCAACCGATATCTGGAAAACAAACAAACGGACTTCGACTTCGTGTTTCGAGCAATATCAAAACAAAGACGGCCGTTTCCGGCGTAATTTGACGCGCTGAATGCGATAAAACAAGTTTTAGGTCGCTAGCATGTATAAAAAAAAAGTTACTCACCGATATCCACGGAACAAACAAACGAAATTCGACTCCGTGTTTTGAGCAATATCAGAACAAAGACGACCGTTTCCGGCGTAATTTGACGCGCTGAATGCGATAAAACAAGTTTTAGGTCGCTAGCATGTATCGAAAAAAAGTTACCAACCGATATCTGGAAAACAAACAAACGGACTTCGACTTCGTGTTTCGAGCAATATCAAAACAAAGACGGCCGTTTCCGGCGTAATTTGACGCGCTGAATGCGATAAAACAAGTTTTAGGTCGCTAGCATGTATAGAAAAAAAGTTACTCACCGATATCCACGGAACAAACAAACGAAATTCGACTCCGTGTTTTGAGCAATATCAGAACAGAGACGACCGTTTCCGGCGTAATTTGACGCGCTGAATGCGATAAAACAAGTTTTAGGTCGCTAGCATGTATCGAAAAAAAGTTACCAACCGATATCTGGAAAACAAACAAACGGACTTCGACTTCGTGTTTCGAGCAATATCAAAACAAAGACGGCCGTTTCCGGCGTAATTTGACGCGCTGAATGCGATAAAACAAGTTTTAGGTCGCTAGCATGTATAGAAAAAAAGTTACCAACCGATATCCACGAAACAAACGAACGGAATTCGACTTCGTGTTTTAAGCAATATCAGAACAAAGACGACCGTTTCCGGCGTAATTTGACGCGCTGAATGCGATAAAACAAGTTTTAGGTCGCTAGCATGTATAGAAAAAAAGTTACCAACCGATATCCACGAAACAAACAAACGGAATTCGACTTCGTGTTTTAAGCAATATCAGAACAAAGACGACCGTTTCCGGCGTAATTTGACGCGCTGAATGCGATAAAACAAGTTTTAGGTCGCTAGCATGTATAAAAAAAAAGTTACTCACCGATATCCACGGAACAAACAAACGAAATTCGACTCCGTGTTTTGAGCAATATCAGAACAAAGACGACCGTTTCCGGCGTAATTTGACGCGCTGAATGCGATAAAACAAGTTTTAGGTCGCTAGCATGTATCGAAAAAAAGTTACCAACCGATATCTGGAAAACAAACAAACGGACTTCGACTTCGTGTTTCGAGCAATATCAAAACAAAGACGGCCGTTTCCGGCGTAATTTGACGCGCTGAATGCGATAAAACAAGTTTTAGGTCGCTAGCATGTATAGAAAAAAAGTTACTCACCGATATCCACGGAACAAACAAACGAAATTCGACTCCGTGTTTTGAGCAATATCAGAACAAAGACGACCGTTTCCGGCGTAATTTGACGCGCTGAATGCGATAAAACAAGTTTTAGGTCGCTAGCATGTATCGAAAAAAAGTTACCAACCGATATCTGGAAAACAAACAAACGGACTTCGACTTCGTGTTTCGAGCAATATCAAAACAAAGACGGCCGTTTCCGGCGTAATTTGACGCGCTGAATGCGATAAAACAAGTTTTAGGTCGCTAGCATGTATAGAAAAAAAGTTACTCACCGATATCCACGGAACAAACAAACGAAATTCGACTCCGTGTTTTGAGCAATATCAGAACAAAGACGACCGTTTCCGGCGTAATTTGACGCGCTGAATGCGATAAAACAAGTTTTAGGTCGCTAGCATGTATCGAAAAAAAGTTACCAACCGATATCTGGAAAACAAACAAACGGACTTCGACTTCGTGTTTCGAGCAATATCAAAACAAAGACGGCCGTTTCCGGCGTAATTTGACGCGCTGAATGCGATAAAACAAGTTTTAGGTCGCTAGCATGTATAGAAAAAAAGTTACCAACCGATTTTTGAAAAACAAACAAACGGACTTCGACTTCGTGTTTCGAGCAATATCAAAACAAAGACGGCCGTTTCCGGCGTAATTTGACGCGCTGAATGCGATAATACAAGTTTTAGGTCGCTAGCATGTATAGAAAAAAAGTTACTCACCGATATCCACGAAACAAACAAACGGAATTCGACTCCGCGTTTTGAGCAATATCAGAACAAAGACGACCGTTTCCGGCGTAATTTGACGCGCTGAATGCGATAAAACAAGTTTCAGGTCGCTAGCATGTATCGAAAAAAAGTTACTCACCGATATCCACGGAACAAACAAACGGAATTCGACTCCGTGTTTTGAGCAATATCAGAACAAAGACGACCGTTTCCGGCGTAATTTGACGCGCTGAATGCGATAAAACAAGTTTTAGGTCGCTAGCATGTATCAAAAAAAGTTACCAACCGATATCTGGAAAACAAACAAACGGACTTCGACTTCGTGTTTCGAGCAATATCAAAACAAAGACGGCCGTTTCCGGCGTAATTTGACGCGCTGAATGCGATAAAACAAGTTTTAGGTCGCTAGCATGTATAGAAAAAAAGTTACCAACCGATTTTTGAAAAACAAACAAACGGACTTCGACTTCGTGTTTCGAGCAATATCAAAACAAAGACGGCCGTTTCCGGCGTAATTTGACGCGCTGAATGCGATAATGCAAGTTTTAGGTCGCTAGCATGTATAGAAAAAAAGTTACTCACCGATATCCACGAAACAAACAAACGGAATTCGACTCCGCGTTTTGAGCAATATCAGAACAAAGACGACCGTTTCCGGCGTAATTTGAGGCGCTGAATGCGATAAAACAAGTTTTAGGTCGCTAGCATGTATAGAAAAAAAGTTACCAACCGATACCCACAAAACAAACGAACGGAATTCGACTTCGTGTTTTGAGCAATATCAGAACAAAGACGACCGTTTCCGGCGTAATTTGACGCGCTGAATGCGATAAAACAAGTTTTAGGTCGCTGGCATGTATAGAAAAAAAGTTACTAACCGATATCTGAAAAACAAACAAACGGACTTCGACTTCGTGTTTCGAGCAATATCAAAACAAAGACGGCCGTTCCCGGCGTAATTTGACGCGCTGAATGCAATAATACAAGTTTCAGGTCGCCAGCATGTATAGAAAAAAAGTTACTCACCGATATCCACGAAACAAACAAACGGAATTCGACTCCGCGTTTTGAGCAATATCAGAACGAAGACGACCGTTTCCGGCGTAATTTGACGCGCTGAATGCGATAAAACAAGTTTTAGGTCGCTAGCATGTATAGAAAAAAAGTTACCACCCGATATCCACGAAACAAACGAACGGAATTCGACTTCGTGTTTTGAGCAATATCAGAACAAAGACGACCGTTTCCGGCGTAATTTGACGCGCTGAATGCGATAAAACAAGTTTTAGGTCGCTAGCATGTATAGAAAAAAAGTTACTCACCGATATCCACGGAACAAACAAACGGAATTTGACTCCGTGTTTTGAGCAATATCAGAACAAAGACGACCGTTTCCGGCGTAATTTGACGCGCTGAATGCGATAAAACAAGTTTTAGGTCGCTAGCATGTATAGAAAAAAAGTTACCAACCGATATCCACGAAACAAACAAACGGAATTCGACTTCGTGTTTTAAGCAATATCAGAACAAAGACGACCGTTTCCGGCGTAATTTGACGCGCTGAATGCGATAAAACAAGTTTTAGGTCGCTAGCATGTATAAAAAAAAAGTTACTCACCGATATCCACGGAACAAACAAACGAAATTCGACTCCGTGTTTTGAGCAATATCAGAACAAAGACGACCGTTTCCGGCGTAATTTGACGCGCTGAATGCGATAAAACAAGTTTTAGGTCGCTAGCATGTATCGAAAAAAAGTTACCAACCGATATCTGGAAAACAAACAAACGGACTTCGACTTCGTGTTTCGAGCAATATCAAAACAAAGACGGCCGTTTCCGGCGTAATTTGACGCGCTGAATGCGATAAAACAAGTTTTAGGTCGCTAGCATGTATAGAAAAAAAGTTACTCACCGATATCCACGGAACAAACAAACGAAATTCGACTCCGTGTTTTGAGCAATATCAGAACAAAGACGACCGTTTCCGGCGTAATTTGACGCGCTGAATGCGATAAAACAAGTTTTAGGTCGCTAGCATGTATCGAAAAAAAGTTACCAACCGATATCTGGAAAACAAACAAACGGACTTCGACTTCGTGTTTCGAGCAATATCAAAACAAAGACGGCCGTTTCCGGCGTAATTTGACGCGCTGAATGCGATAAAACAAGTTTTAGGTCGCTAGCATGTATAGAAAAAAAGTGACCAACCGATTTTTGAAAAACAAACAAACGGACTTCGACTTCGTGTTTCGAGCAATATCAAAACAAAGACGGCCGTTTCCGGCGTAATTTGACGCGCTGAATGCGATAATACAAGTTTTAGGTCGCTAGCATGTATAGAAAAAAAGTTACTCACCGATATCCACGAAACAAACAAACGGAATTCGACTCCGCGTTTTGAGCAATATCAGAACAAAGACGACCGTTTCCGGCGTAATTTGACGCGCTGAATGCGATAAAACAAGTTTTAGGTCGCTAGCATGTATCGAAAAAAAGTTACTCACCGATATCCACGGAACAAACAAACGGAATTCGACTCCGTGTTTTGAGCAATATCAGAACAAAGACGACCGTTTCCGGCGTAATTTGACGCGCTGAATGCGATAAAACAAGTTTTAGGTCGCTAGCATGTATCGAAAAAAAGTTACCAACCGATATCTGGAAAACAAACAAACGGACTTCGACTTCGTGTTTCGAGCAATATCAAAACAAAGACGGCCGTTTCCGGCGTAATTTGACGCGCTGAATGCGATAAAACAAGTTTTAGGTCGCTAGCATGTATAGAAAAAAAGTTACCAACCGATTTTTGAAAAACAAACAAACGGACTTCGACTTCGTGTTTCGAGCAATATCAAAACAAAGACGGCCGTTTCCGGCGTAATTTGACGCGCTGAATGCGATAATACAAGTTTCAGGTCGCCAGCATGTATAGAAAAAAAGTTACTCACCGATATCCACGAAACAAACAAACGGAATTCGACTCCGCGTTTTGAGCAATATCAGAACGAAGACGACCGTTTCCGGCGTAATGTGACGCGCTGAATGCGATAAAACAAGTTTTAGGTCGCTAGCATGTATAGAAAAAAAGTTACCACCCGATATCCACGAAACAAACGAACGGAATTCGACTTCGTGTTTTGAGCAATATCAGAACAAAGACGACCGTTTCCGGCGTAATTTGACGCGCTGAATGCGATAAAACAAGTTTTAGGTCGCTAGCATGTATAGAAAAAAAGTTACCAACCGATTTTTGAAAAACAAACAAACGGACTTCGACTTCGTGTTTCGAGCAATATCAAAACAAAGACGGCCGTTTCCGGCGTAATTTGACGCGCTGAATGCGATAATACAAGTTTTAGGTCGCTAGCATGTATAGAAAAAAAGTTACTCACCGATATCCACGAAACAAACAAACGGAATTCGACTCCGCGTTTTGAGCAATATCAGAACAAAGACGACCGTTTCCGGCGTAATTTGACGCGCTGAATGCGATAAAACAAGTTTTAGGTCGCTAGCATGTATCGAAAAAAAGTTACTCACCGATATCCACGGAACAAACAAACGGAATTCGACTCCGTGTTTTGAGCAATATCAGAACAAAGACGACCGTTTCCAGCGTAATTTGACGCGCTGAATGCGATAAAACAAGTTTTAGGTCGCTAGCATGTATAGAAAAAAAGTTACCAACCGATATCCACGAAACAAACGAACGGAATTCGACTTCGTGTTTTAAGCAATATCAGAACAAAGACGACCGTTTCCGGCGTAATTTGACGCGCTGAATGCGATAAAACAAGTTTTAGGTCGCTAGCATGTATAGAAAAAAAGTTACCAACCGATATCCACGAAACAAACAAACGGAATTCGACTTCGTGTTTTAAGCAATATCAGAACAAAGACGACCGTTTCCGGCGTAATTTGACGCGCTGAATGCGATAAAACAAGTTTTAGGTCGCTAGCATGTATAAAAAAAAAGTTACTCACCGATATCCACGGAACAAACAAACGAAATTCGACTCCGTGTTTTGAGCAATATCAGAACAAAGACGACCGTTTCCGGCGTAATTTGACGCGCTGAATGCGATAAAACAAGTTTTAGGTCGCTAGCATGTATCGAAAAAAAGTTACCAACCGATATCTGGAAAACAAACAAACGGACTTCGACTTCGTGTTTCGAGCAATATCAAAACAAAGACGGCCGTTTCCGGCGTAATTTGACGCGCTGAATGCGATAAAACAAGTTTTAGGTCGCTAGCATGTATAGAAAAAAAGTTACTCACCGATATCCACGGAACAAACAAACGAAATTCGACTCCGTGTTTTGAGCAATATCAGAACAAAGACGACCGTTTCCGGCGTAATTTGACGCGCTGAATGCGATAAAACAAGTTTTAGGTCGCTAGCATGTATCGAAAAAAAGTTACCAACCGATATCTGGAAAACGAACAAACGGACTTCGACTTCGTGTTTCGAGCAATATCAAAACAAAGACGGCCGTTTCCGGCGTAATTTGACGCGCTGAATGCGATAAAACAAGTTTTAGGTCGCTAGCATGTATAGAAAAAAAGTTACCAACCGATTTTTGAAAAACAAACAAACGGACTTCGACTTCGTGTTTCGAGCAATATCAAAACAAAGACGGCCGTTTCCGGCGTAATTTGACGCGCTGAATGCGATAATACAAGTTTTAGGTCGCTAGCATGTATAGAAAAAAAGTTACTCACCGATATCCACGAAACAAACAAACGGAATTCGACTCCGCGTTTTGAGCAATATCAGAACAAAGACGACCGTTTCCGGCGTAATTTGACGCGCTGAATGCGATAAAACAAGTTTTAGGTCGCTAGCATGTATCGAAAAAAAGTTACTCACCGATATCCACGGAACAAACAAACGGAATTCGACTCCGTGTTTTGAGCAATATCAGAACAAAGACGACCGTTTCCGGCGTAATTTGACGCGCTGAATGCGATAAAACAAGTTTTAGGTCGCTAGCATGTATCGAAAAAAAGTTACCAACCGATATCTGGAAAACAAACAAACGGACTTCGACTTCGTGTTTCGAGCAATATCAAAACAAAGACGGCCGTTTCCGGCGTAATTTGACGCGCTGAATGCGATAAAACAAGTTTTAGGTCGCTAGCATGTATAGAAAAAAAGTTACCAACCGATTTTTGAAAAACAAACAAACGGACTTCGACTTCGTGTTTCGAGCAATATCAAAACAAAGACGGCCGTTTCCGGCGTAATTTGACGCGCTGAATGCGATAATACAAGTTTTAGGTCGCTAGCATGTATAGAAAAAAAGTTACTCACCGATATCCACGAAACAAACAAACGGAATTCGACTCCGCGTTTTGAGCAATATCAGAACAAAGACGACCGTTTCCGGCGTAATTTGAGGCGCTGAATGCGATAAAACAAGTTTTAGGTCGCTAGCATGTATAGAAAAAAAGTTACCAACCGATATCCACAAAACAAACGAACGGAATTCGACTTCGTGTTTTGAGCAATATCAGAACAAAGACGACCGTTTCCGGCGTAATTTGACGCGCTGAATGCGATAAAACAAGTTTTAGGTCGCTGGCATGTATAGAAAAAAAGTTACTAACCGATATCTGAAAAACAAACAAACGGACTTCGACTTCGTGTTTCGAGCAATATCAAAACAAAGACGGCCGTTCCCGGCGTAATTTGACGCGCTGAATGCAATAATACAAGTTTCAGGTCGCCAGCATGTATAGAAAAAAAGTTACTCACCGATATCCACGAAACAAACAAACGGAATTCGACTCCGCGTTTTGAGCAATATCAGAACGAAGACGACCGTTTCCGGCGTAATTTGACGCGCTGAATGCGATAAAACAAGTTTTAGGTGGCTAGCATGTAAAGAAAAAAAGTTACCACCCGATATCCACGAAACAAACAAACGGAATTCGACTTCGTGTTTTGAGCAATATCAGAACAAAGACGACCGTTTCCGGCGTAATTTGACGCGCTGAATGCGATAAAACAAGTTTTAGGTCGCTAGCATGTATAGAAAAAAAGTTACTCACCGATATCCACGGAACAAACAAACGGAATTTGACTCCGTGTTTTGAGCAATATCAGAACAAAGACGACCGTTTCCGGCGTAATTTGACGTGCTGAATGCGATAAAACAAGTTTTAGGTCGCTAGCATGTATAGAAAAAAAGTTACTCACCGATATCCACGGAACAAACAAACGGAATTCGACTCCGTGTTTTGAGCAATATCAGAACGAAGACGACCGTTTCCGGCGTAATTTCACGCGCTGAATGCGATAAAACAAGTTTTAGGTCGCTAGCATGTATCGAAAAAAAGTTACTAACCGATATCTGAAAAACAAACAAACGGACTTCGACTTCGTGTTTCGAGCAATATCAAAACAAAGACGGCCGTTTCCGGCGTAATTTGACGCGCTGAATGCGATAAAACAAGTTTTAGGTCGCTAGCATGTATAGAAAAAAAGTTACCAACCGATATCTGAAAAACAAACAAACGGACTTCGACTTCGTTCTTCGAGCAATATCAAAACGAAGACGGCCGTTTCCGGCGTAATTCGACGCGCTGAATGCGATAATACAAGTTTTAGGTCGCTAGCATGTATAGAAAAAAAGTTACCAACCGATATCCACGAAACAAACGAACGGAATTCGACTTCGTGTTTTAAGCAATATCAGAACAAAAACGACCGTTTCCGGCGTAATTTGACGCGCTGAATGCGATAAAACAAGTTTTAGGTCGCTAGCATGTATAGAAAAAAAGTTACTCACCGATATCCACGGAACAAACAAACGAAATTCGACTCCGTGTTTTGAGCAATATCAGAACAAAGACGACCGTTTCCGGCGTAATTTGACGCGCTGAATGCGATAAAACAAGTTTTAGGTCGCTAGCATGTATCGAAAAAAAGTTACCAATCGATATCTGGAAAACAAACAAACGGACTTCGACTTCGTGTTTCGAGCAATATCAAAACAAAGACGGCCGTTTCCGGCGTAATTTGACGCGCTGAATGCGATAAAACAAGTTTTAGGTCGCTAGCATGTATAGAAAAAAAGTTACCAACCGATTTTTGAAAAACAAACAAACGGACTTCGACTTCGTGTTTCGAGCAATATCAAAACAAAGACGGCCGTTTCCGGCGTAATTTGACGCGCTGAATGCGATTATACAAGTTTTAGGTCGCTAGCATGTATAGAAAAAAAGTTACCAACCGATATCCACGAAACAAACAAACGGAATTCGACTCCGCGTTTTGAGCAATATCAGAACAAAGACGACCGTTTCCGGCGTAATTTGACGCGCTGAATGCGATAAAACAAGTTTTAGGTCGCTAGCATGTATAGAAAAAAAGTTACTCACCGATATCCACGGAACAAACAAACGGAATTCGACTCCGTGTTTTGAGCAATATCAGAACAAAGACGACCGTTTCCGGCGTAATTTGACGCGCTGAATGCGATAAAACAAGTTTTAGGTCGCTGGCATGTATAGAAAAAAAGTTACTAACCGATATCTGAAAAACAAACGAACGGAATTCGACTTCGTGTTTCGAGCAATATCAAAACAAAGACGGCCGTTGCCGGCGTAATTTGACGCGCTGAATGCGATAAAACAAGTTTTAGGTCGCTAGCATGTATAGAAAAAAAGTTACTCACCGATATCCACGGAACAAACAAACGAAATTCGACTCCGTGTTTTGAGCAATATCAGAACAAAGACGACCGTTTCCGGCGTAATTTGACGCGCTGAATGCGATAAAACAAGTTTTGGGTCGCTAGCATGTATAGAAAAAAAGTTACTATTCGATTTTTGAAAAACAAACAAACGGACTTCGACTTCGTGTTTCGAGCAATATCAAAACAAAGACGGCCGTTTCCGGCGTAATTTGCGAGCTGAATGCGAAAATACAAGTTTTAGGTCGCTAGCATGTATAGAAAAAAAGTTACTCACCGATATCCACGAAACAAACAAACGGAATTCGACTCCGCGTTTTGAGCAATATCAGAACAAAGACGACCGTTTCCGGCGTAATTTGACGCGCTGAATGCGATAAAACAAGTTTTAGGTCGCTAGCATGTAAAGAAAAAAAGTTACTCACCGATATCCACGGAACAAACAAACGGAATTCGACTCCGTGTTTTGAGCAATATCAGAACAAAGACGACCGTTTCCGGCGTAATTTGACGCGCTGAATGCGATGAAACAAGTTTTAGGTCGCTAGCATGTATCGAAAAAAAGTTACCAACCGATATCCACGAAACAAACAAACGGACTTCGACTTCGTGTTTCGAGCAATATCAAAACAAAGACGGCCGTTTCCGGCGTAATTTGACGCGCTGAATGCGATAAAACAAGTTTTAGGTCGCTAGCATGTATAGAAAAAAAGTTAACAACCGATATCCACGAAACAAACGAACGGAATTCGACTTCGTGTTTTGAGCAATATCAGAACAAAGACGACCGTTTCCGGCGTAATTTGACGCGCTGAATGCGATAAAACAAGTTTTAGGTCGCTAGCATGTATAGAAAAAAAGTTACCAACCGATATCCACGAAACAAACGAACGGAATTCGACTTCGTGTTTTAAGCAATATCAGAACAAAGACGACCGTTTCCGGCGTAATTCGACGCGCTGAATGCGATAAAACAAGTTTTAGGTCGCTAGCATGTATAGAAAAAAAGTTACCAACCGATATCCACGAAACAAACGAGCGGAATTCGACTTCGTGTTTGAAGCAATATCAGAACAAAGACGACCGTTTCCGGCGTAATTTGACGCGCTGAATGCGATAAAACAAGTTTTAGGTCGCTAGCATGTATAGAAAAAAAGTTACTCACCGATATCCACGGAACAAACAAACGAAATTCGACTCCGTGTTTTGAGCAATATCAGAACAAAGACGACCGTTTCCGGCGTAATTTGACGCGCTGAATGCGATAAAACAAGTTTTAGGTCGCTAGCATGTATCGAAAAAAAGTTACCAACCGATATCTGGAAAACAAACAAACGGACTTCGACTTCGTGTTTCGAGCAATATCAAAACAAAGACGGCCGTTTCCGGCGTAATTTGACGCGCTGAATGCGATAAAACAAGTTTTAGGTCGCTAGCATGTATAAAAAAAAAGTTACCAACCGATTTTTGAAAAACAAACAAACGGACTTCGACTTCGTGTTTCGAGCAATATCAAAACAAAGACGGCCGTTTCCGGCGTAATTTGACGCGCTGAATGCGATAATACAAGTTTTAGGTCGCTAGCATGTATAGAAAAAAAGTTACCATTCGATTTTTGAAAAACAAACAAACGGACTTCGACTTCGTGTTTCGAGCAATATCAAAACAAAGACGGCCGTTTCCGGCGTAATTTGCGAGCTGAATGCGATAATACAAGTTTTAGGTCGCTAGCATGTATAGAAAAAAAGTTACTCACCGATATCCACGAAACAAACAAACGGAATTCGACTCCGCGTTTTGAGCAATATCAGAACACAGACGACCGTTTCCGGCGTAATTTGACGCGCTGAATGCGATAAAACAAGTTTTAGGTCGCTAGCATGTATAGAAAAAAAGTGACTCACCGATATCCACGGAACAAACAAACGGAATTCGACTCCGTGTTTTGAGCAATATCAGAACAAAGACGACCGTTTCCGGCGTAATTTGACGCGCTGAATGCGATAAAACAAGTTTTAGGTCGCTAGCATGTATAAAAAAAAAGTTACCAACCGATTTTTGAAAAACAAACAAACGGACTTCGACTTCGTGTTTCGAGCAATATCAAAACAAAGACGGCCGTTTCCGGCGTAATTTGACGCGCTGAATGCGATAATACAAGTTTTAGGTCGCTAGCATGTATAGAAAAAAAGTTACCATTCGATTTTTGAAAAACAAACAAACGGACTTCGACTTCGTGTTTCGAGCAATATCAAAACAAAGACGGCCGTTTCCGGCGTAATTTGACGCGCTGAATGCGATAAAACAAGTTTTAGGTCGCTAGCATGTATAGAAAAAAAGTTACCAACCGATATCCACGAAACAAACGAACGGAATTCGACTTCGTGTTTTAAGCAATATCAGAACAAAGACGACCGTTTCCGGCGTAATTTGACGCGCTGAATGCGATAAAACAAGTTTTAGGTCGCTAGCATGTATAGAAAAAAAGTTAACAACCGATATCCACGAAACAAACGAACGGAATTCGACTTCGTGTTTTAAGCAATATCAGAACAAAGACGACCGTTTCCGGCGTAATTTGACGCGCTGAATGCTATAAAACAAGTTTTAGGTCGCTAGCATGTATAGAAAAAAAGTTACTCACCGATATCCACGGAACAAACAAACGAAATTCGACTCCGTGTTTTGAGCAATATCAGAACAAAGACGACCGTTTCCGGCGTAATTTGACGCGCTGAATGCGATAAAACAAGTTTTAGGTCGCTAGCATGTATCGAAAAAAAGTTACCAACCGATATCTGGAAAACAAACAAACGGACTTCGACTTCGTGTTTCGAGCAATATCAAAACAAAGACGGCCGTTTCCGGCGTAATTTGACGCGCTGAATGCGATAAAACAAGTTTTAGGTCGCTAGCATGTATAGAAAAAAAGTTACCAACCGATTTTTGAAAAACAAACAAACGGACTTCGACTTCGTGTTTCGAGCAATATCAAAACAAAGACGGCCGTTTCCGGCGTAATTTGACGCGCTGAATGCGATAATACAAGTTTTAGGTCGCTAGCATGTATAGAAAAAAAGTTACCAACCGATATCCACAAAACAAACGAACGGAATTCGACTTCGTGTTTTGAGCAATATCAGAACAAAGACGACCGTTTCCGGCGTAATTTGACGCGCTGAATGCGATAAAACAAGTTTTAGGTCGCTAGCATGTATCGAAAAAAAGTTACCAATCGATATTCACGAAACAAACAAACGGACTTCGACTTCGTGTTTCGAGCAATATCAAAACAAAGACGGCCGTTTCCGGCGTAATTTGACGCGCTGAATGCGATAAAACAAGTTTTAGGTCGCTAGCATGCATAGAAAAAAAGTTACCAACCGATTTTTGAAAAACAAACAAACGGACTTCGACTTCGTGTTTCGAGCAATATCAAAACAAAGACGGCCGTTTCCGGCGTAATTTGACGCGCTGAATGCGATAAAACAAGTTTTAGGTCGCTAGCATGTATAGAAAAAAAGTTACCAACCGATATCCACAAAACAAACGAACGGAATTCGACTTCGTGTTTTGAGCAATATCAGAACAAAGACGACCGTTTCCGGCGTAATTTGACGCGCTGAATGCGATAAAACAAGTTTTAGGTCGCTAGCATGTATCGAAAAAAAGTTACCAACCGATATTCACGAAACAAACAAACGGACTTCGACTTCGTGTTTCGAGCAATATCAAAACAAAGACGGCCGTTTCCGGCGTAATTTGACGCGCTGAATGCGATAAAACAAGTTTTAGGTCGCTAGCATGTATAAAAAAAAAGTTACCAACCGATTTTTGAAAAACAAACAAACGGACTTCGACTTCGTGTTTCGAGCAATATCAAAACAAAGACGGCCGTTTCCGGCGTAATTTGACGCGCTGAATGCGATAATACAAGTTTTAGGTCGCTAGCATGTATAGAAAAAAAGTTACCATTCGATTTTTGAAAAACAAACAAACGGACTTCGACTTCGTGTTTCGAGCAATATCAAAACAAAGACGGCCGTTTCCGGCGTAATTTGCGAGCTGAATGCGATAATACAAGTTTTAGGTCGCTAGCATGTATAGAAAAAAAGTTACTCACCGATATCCACGAAACAAACAAACGGAATTCGACTCCGCGTTTTGAGCAATATCAGAACACAGACGACCGTTTCCGGCGTAATTTGACGCGCTGAATGCGATAAAACAAGTTTTAGGTCGCTAGCATGTATAGAAAAAAAGTTACTCACCGATATCCACGGAACAAACAAACGGAATTCGACTCCGTGTTTTGAGCAATATCAGAACAAAGACGACCGTTTCCGGCGTAATTTGACGCGCTGAATGCGATAAAACAAGTTTTAGGTCGCTAGCATGTATAAAAAAAAAGTTACCAACCGATTTTTGAAAAACAAACAAACGGACTTCGACTTCGTGTTTCGAGCAATATCAAAACAAAGACGGCCGTTTCCGGCGTAATTTGACGCGCTGAATGCGATAATACAAGTTTTAGGTCGCTAGCATGTATAGAAAAAAAGTTACCATTCGATTTTTGAAAAACAAACAAACGGACTTCGACTTCGTGTTTCGAGCAATATCAAAACAAAGACGGCCGTTTCCGGCGTAATTTGACGCGCTGAATGCGATAAAACAAGTTTTAGGTCGCTAGCATGTATAGAAAAAAAGTTACCAACCGATATCCACGAAACAAACGAACGGAATTCGACTTCGTGTTTTAAGCAATATCAGAACAAAGACGACCGTTTCCGGCGTAATTTGACGCGCTGAATGCGATAAAACAAGTTTTAGGTCGCTAGCATGTATAGAAAAAAAGTTAACAACCGATATCCACGAAACAAACGAACGGAATTCGACTTCGTGTTTTAAGCAATATCAGAACAAAGACGACCGTTTCCGGCGTAATTTGACGCGCTGAATGCTATAAAACAAGTTTTAGGTCGCTAGCATGTATAGAAAAAAAGTTACTCACCGATATCCACGGAACAAACAAACGAAATTCGACTCCGTGTTTTGAGCAATATCAGAACAAAGACGACCGTTTCCGGCGTAATTTGACGCGCTGAATGCGATAAAACAAGTTTTAGGTCGCTAGCATGTATCGAAAAAAAGTTACCAACCGATATCTGGAAAACAAACAAACGGACTTCGACTTCGTGTTTCGAGCAATATCAAAACAAAGACGGCCGTTTCCGGCGTAATTTGACGCGCTGAATGCGATAAAACAAGTTTTAGGTCGCTAGCATGTATAGAAAAAAAGTTACCAACCGATTTTTGAAAAACAAACAAACGGACTTCGACTTCGTGTTTCGAGCAATATCAAAACAAAGACGGCCGTTTCCGGCGTAATTTGACGCGCTGAATGCGATAATACAAGTTTTAGGTCGCTAGCATGTATAGAAAAAAAGTTACCAACCGATATCCACAAAACAAACGAACGGAATTCGACTTCGTGTTTTGAGCAATATCAGAACAAAGACGACCGTTTCCGGCGTAATTTGACGCGCTGAATGCGATAAAACAAGTTTTAGGTCGCTAGCATGTATCGAAAAAAAGTTACCAATCGATATTCACGAAACAAACAAACGGACTTCGACTTCGTGTTTCGAGCAATATCAAAACAAAGACGGCCGTTTCCGGCGTAATTTGACGCGCTGAATGCGATAAAACAAGTTTTAGGTCGCTAGCATGCATAGAAAAAAAGTTACCAACCGATTTTTGAAAAACAAACAAACGGACTTCGACTTCGTGTTTCGAGCAATATCAAAACAAAGACGGCCGTTTCCGGCGTAATTTGACGCGCTGAATGCGATAAAACAAGTTTTAGGTCGCTAGCATGTATAGAAAAAAAGTTACCAACCGATATCCACAAAACAAACGAACGGAATTCGACTTCGTGTTTTGAGCAATATCAGAACAAAGACGACCGTTTCCGGCGTAATTTGACGCGCTGAATGCGATAAAACAAGTTTTAGGTCGCTAGCATGTATCGAAAAAAAGTTACCAACCGATATTCACGAAACAAACAAACGGACTTCGACTTCGTGTTTCGAGCAATATCAAAACAAAGACGGCCGTTTCCGGCGTAATTTGACGCGCTGAATGCGATAAAACAAGTTTTAGGTCGCTAGCATGTATAGAAAAAAAGTTACCAACCGATATCCACGAAACAAACGAACGGAATTCGACTTCGTGTTTTAAGCAATATCAGAACAAAGACGACCGTTTCCGGCGTAATTTGACGCGCTGAATGCGATAAAACAAGTTTTAGGTCGCTAGCATGTATAGAAAAAAAGTTACCAACCGATATCTGAAAAACAAACAAACGGACTTCGACTTCGTGTTTCGAGCAATATCAAAACAAAGACGGCCGTTTCCGGCGTAATTTGACGCGCTGAATGCGATAAAACAAGTTTTAGGTCGCTAGCATGTATAGAAAAAAAGTTACCAACCGATTTTTGAAAAACAAACAAACGGACTTCGACTTCGTGTTTCGAGCAATATCAAAACAAAGACGGCCGTTTCCGGCGTAATTTGACGCGCTGAATGCGATAATACAAGTTTTAGGTCGCTAGCATGTATAGAAAAAAAGTTACCAACCGATATCCACAAAACAAACGAACGGAATTCGACTTCGTGTTTTGAGCAATATCAGAACAAAGACGACCGTTTCCGGCGTAATTTGACGCGCTGAATGCGATAAAACAAGTTTTAGGTCGCTAGCATGTATCGAAAAAAAGTTACCAATCGATATTCACGAAACAAACAAACGGACTTCGACTTCGTGTTTCGAGCAATATCAAAACAAAGACGGCCGTTTCCGGCGTAATTTGACGCGCTGAATGCGATAAAACAAGTTTTAGGTCGCTAGCATGCATAGAAAAAAAGTTACCAACCGATTTTTGAAAAACAAACAAACGGACTTCGACTTCGTGTTTCGAGCAATATCAAAACAAAGACGGCCGTTTCCGGCGTAATTTGACGCGCTGAATGCGATAAAACAAGTTTTAGGTCGCTAGCATGTATAGAAAAAAAGTTACCAACCGATATCCACAAAACAAACGAACGGAATTCGACTTCGTGTTTTGAGCAATATCAGAACAAAGACGACCGTTTCCGGCGTAATTTGACGCGCTGAATGCGATAAAACAAGTTTTAGGTCGCTAGCATGTATCGAAAAAAAGTTACCAACCGATATTCACGAAACAAACAAACGGACTTCGACTTCGTGTTTCGAGCAATATCAAAACAAAGACGGCCGTTTCCGGCGTAATTTGACGCGCTGAATGCGATAAAACAAGTTTTAGGTCGCTAGCATGTATAGAAAAAAAGTTACCAACCGATATCCACGAAACAAACGAACGGAATTCGACTTCGTGTTTTAAGCAATATCAGAACAAAGACGACCGTTTCCGGCGTAATTTGACGCGCTGAATGCGATAAAACAAGTTTTAGGTCGCTAGCATGTATAGAAAAAAAGTTACCAACCGATATCCACGAAACAAACGAACGGAATTCGACTTCGTGTTTTAAGCAATATCAGAACAAAGACGACCGTTTCCGGCGTAATTTGACGCGCTGAATGCGATAAAACAAGTTTTAGGTCGCTAGCATGTATAGAAAAAAAGTTACCAACCGATATCCACGAAACAAACGAACGGAATTCGACTTCGTGTTTTAAGCAATATCAGAACAAAGACGACCGTTTCCGGCGTAATTTGACGCGCTGAATGCGATAAAACAAGTTTTAGGTCGCTAGCATGTATAGAAAAAAAGTTACCAACCGATATCCACGAAACAAACAAACGGAATTCGACTTCGTGTTTTAAGCAATATCAGAACAAGGACGACCGTTTCCGGCGTAATTTGACGCGCTGAATGCGATAAAACAAGTTTTAGGTCGCTAGCATGTATAAAAAAAAAGTTACTCACCGATATCCACGGAACAAACAAACGAAATTCGACTCCGTGTTTTGAGCAATATCAGAACAAAGACGACCGTTTCCGGCGTAATTTGACGGGCTGAATGCGATAAAACAAGTTTTAGGTCGCTAGCATGTATAGAAAAAAAGTAACCAACCGATATCCACGAAACAAACGAACGGAATTCGACTTCGTGTTTTAAGCAATATCAGAACAAAGACGACCGTTTCCGGCGTAATTTGACGCGCTGAATGCGATAAAACAAGTTTTAGGTCGCTAGCATGTATAGAAAAAAAGTTACCAACCGATATCCAAGAAACAAACAAACGGACTTCGACTTCAAGTATCGTGCAATATAATAACAAAGACGGCCGTGTCAGGCGTAATTTGACGCGCTGAATGCGATAAAACAAGTTTTAGGTCGCTAGCATGTATAGAAAAAAAGTTACCAACCGATATTCAAGAAACAAACAATCGGACTTCGACTTCAAGTATCGAGCAATATAAAAACAAAGACGGCCGTTTCCGGCGTAATTTGACGCGCTGAATGCGATAAAACAAGTTTTAGGTCGCTAGCATGTAAAGAAAAGAAGTTGCAAGCCGATATCCGAAATACAACCAAACGGACTTTGACTTCAAGTATCGAGCAATATCGAAACAAAGACTTCGGTTTCCTGCGTAATTTGACGCGCTCAATGCGATGAAACAAGTTTCAGGTCGGTAGCATGTATAGAAAAAAAGTTACCTACCGATATCCAAGAAACAAACAAACGGACTCCGACTTCAAGTATCGAGCAATATAATAACAAAGACGGCCGTTTCCGGCGTAATTTGACGCGCTGAATGCGATAAAACAAGTTTTAGGTCGCTAGCACGTATAGAAAAAAAGTTACCAACCGATGTCCAAGATACAAACAAACGGACTTTGACTTCGTGTTTCAAGCACCATCAAAACAAAGACGGCCGTTTCCGGCGTGATTCGACGCGCTGAATGCGATAAAACAAGTTTCAGGTTGCTAGCATGTATAGAAAAAAAGTTACCAACCGATATCCAAGAAACAAACAAACGGACTTCGACTTCAAGTATCGAGCAATATAAAAACAAAGACGGCCGTTTCCGGCGTAGTTTGACGCGCTGAATGCGATAAAACAGGTTTCAGGTCGCTAGCATGTAAAGAAAAGAAGTTGCAAGCCGATATCCGAAATACAACCAAACGGACTTTGACTTCAAGTATCGAGCAATATCGAAACAAAGACTTCGGTTTCCTGCGTAATTTGACGCGCTCAATGCGATAAAACAAGTTTTGGGTCGCTATCATGTATAGAAAAAAAGTTACCAACCGATATCCAAGAAAAAAACAAACGGACTTTGACTTCAAGTATCGAGCAATATAAAAACAAAGACCGCCGTTTCCGGCGTAATTTGACGCGCTGGATGCGATAGAACAAGTTTTAGGTCGCTAGCATGTATAGAAAAAAAGTGACCAACCGATATCCAAGAAACAAACAAACGGACTTCGACTTCAAGTATCGTGCAATATAATAACAAAGACGGCCGTTCCAGGCGTAATTTGACGCGCTGAATGCGATAAAACAAGTTTTAGGTCGCTAGCATGTATAGAGAAAAAGTTACTGACCGATATTCGAAAAACAAACAAACGGACTTTGACTTCGTATATCGAGTAATATCGAAACAAAGACGGCCGTTTCAGGCGTGATTTGACGCGCTGAATGCGATAAAACAAGTTTTAGGTCGCTAGCACGTATAGGAAAAAAGTTACCAACCGATATCCAAGATACAAACAAACGGACTTCGACTTCGTGTTTCCAGCAACATCAAAACAATGACGGCCGTTTCCGGTGTGATTCGACGCGCTAAATGCGATAAAACAGGTTTTAGGTCGCTAGCACGTATAGAAAAATAGTTGCAAGCCGATATCCGGAAAACAAACAAACGGACTTCAACTTCAAGTACCGAGCAATATCAAAATAAAGACTGCCGTTTTCGGCCTAATTTGACGCGCTGAATGCGATAAAACAAGTTTCAGGTCGCTAGCATGTATAGAAAAAAAGTTACCAACCGATATCCAAGAAACAAACAAACGGACTTCGACTTCAAGTATCGAGCAATATAATAACAAAGACGGCCGTTTCAGGCGTAATTTGACGCGCTGAATGCGATAAAACAAGTTTTAGGTGGCTAGCATGTATAGAAAAAAAGTTACTAACCGATATCCAAGAAACAAACAAGCGGACTTCGACTTCGAGTATTGAGCAATATAAAAACAATGACGGCCGTTTCCGGCGTGATTTGACGCGCTAAATGCGATAAAACAGGTTTTAGGTCACTAGCACGTACAAAAAAAAAGTTGCAAGATGATATCCGGAAAACAAACAAACGGACTTCAACTTCAAGTACCGAGCAATATCAAAATAAAGACTGCCGTTTCCGGCCTAATTTGACGCGCTGAATGCGATAAAACAAGTTTCAGGTCGCTAGCATGTATAGAAAAAAAGTTACCAACCGATATCCAAGAAACAAACAAACGGACTTCGACTTCAAGTATCGAGCAATATAAAAACAAAGACGGCCGTTTCCGGCGTAGTTTGACGCGCTGAATGCGATAAAACAAGTTTTAGGTCGCTAGCACGTATAGAAAAAAAGTTACCAACCGATATCCAAGAAACAAACAAACGGACTTCGACTTCAAGTATCGAGCAATATAAAAACAAAGACGGCCGTTTCCGGCGTAGTTTGACGCGCTGAATGCGATAAAACAGGTTTTAGGTCGCTAGCACGTATAGAAAAAAAGTTACCAACCGATATCCAAGAAACAAACAAACGGACTTCGACTTCAAGTATCGAGCAATATAAAAACAAAGACGGCCGTTTCCGGCGTAGTTTGACGCGCTGAATGCGATAAAACAGGTTTTAGGTCGCTAGCATGTAAAGAAAAGAAGTTGCAAGCCGATATCCGAAATACAACCAAACGGACTTTGACTTCAAGTATCGAGCAATATCGAAACAAAGACTTCGGTTTCCTGCGTAATTTGACGCGCTCAATGCGATAAAACAAGTTTTGGGTCGCTATCATGTATAGAAAAAAAGTTACCAACCGATATCCAAGAAAAAAACAAACGGACTTTGACTTTAAGTATCGAGCAATATGAAAACAAAGACCGCCGTTTCCGGCGTAATTTGACGCGCTGGATGCGATAGAACAAGTTTTAGGTCGCTAGCATGTATAGAAAAAAAGTTACCAACCGATATCCAAGAAACAAACAAACGGACTTCGACTTCAAGTATCGTGCATTATAATAACAAAGACGCCGTTTCAGGCGTAATTTGACGCGCTAAATGCGATAAAACAAGTTTTAGGTCGCTAGCATGTATAGAAAAAAAGTTACTGACCGATATCCGAAAAACAAACAAACGGACTTTGACTTCGTATATCGAGTAATATCGAAACAAAGACGGCCGTTTCAGGCGTGATTTGACGCGCTGAATGCGATAAAACAAGTTTTAGGTCGCTAGCACGTATAGGAAAAAAGTTACCAACCGATATCCAAGATACAAACAAACGGACTTCGACTTCGTGTTTCCAGCAACATCAAAACAATGACGGCCGTTTCAGGCGTAATTTGACGCTCTGAATGCGATAAAACAAGTTTTAGGTCGCTAGCATGTACAGAAAAAAAGTTACTAACCGACATCCGAAAAACAAACAAACGGACTCCGACTTCGTATATCAAGTAATATCGAGACAAAGACGGCGGTTTCCTGCGTAATTTGACGCGCTGAATGCGATGAAACAAGTTTTAGGTCGCTAGCATGTATAGAAAAAAAGTTACCAACCGATATCCAAGTAACAAACAAACGGACTTCGACTTCAAGTATCGAGCAATATAAAAACAAAAACTGCCGGTTCCAGCGTAATTTGACGCGCTGAATGCGATGAAACAAGTTTTAGGTCGCTGGCATGTATATAAAAAAAGTTACTTACCGATATCCGAAAAACAAACAAACGGACTTCGACTTCGTATTTCGAGTAATATCAAAACAAAGACGGCCGTTTCAGGCGTAATTTAACGCGCTGAATGCGATAAAACAAGTTTGAGGTCGCTAGCATGTATAGAAAAAAAGTTACCAACCGATATCCAAGCAACAAACAAACGGACTTTGACTTCAAGTATCGAGCAATATAAAAACAAAAACTGCCGGCATAATTTGACGCGCTGAATGCGATAAAACAAGTTTTGGGTCGCTAGCATGTATAGAAAAAAAGTTACCAACCGATATCCAAGAAACAAACAAACGGACTTCAACTTCAAGTATCGAGCAATATAAAAACTGAGACGGCCGTTTCCGGCGTAATTTGACGCGCTGAATGCGATAAAACAAGTTTTAGGTCGAAGGCATGTATAGAAAAAAAGTTACCAACCGATATCCGAAAAACAAACAAACGGACTTCGACTTCGTATATCGAGTAATATCGGAACAAAGACGGCCGTTTCTGGCGCAATTTGACGCGCTGGATGCGATAAATCAAGTTTTAGTTAGCTAGCACGTATAGAAAAAGAGTTACAAACCGATATCCAAGAAACGGTCAAACGGACTCCGACTTCAAGTATCGAGCAATATCAAAACAAAGACTGCCGTTTCCGGCGTAATTTGACGCGCTGAATGCGATGAAACAAGTTCTAGGTCGCTAGCATGTATAGAAAAAAAGTTACCAACCGATATCCAAGAAACGGTCAAACGGACTTCGACTCCAAGTATCGAGCAATATCAAAACAAAGACTGCCGTTTTCCGGCGTAATTTGACGCGCTGAATGCGATATAACAAGTTTCAGGTCGCTAGCATGAATAGAAAAAAAGTTACCAACCGATATCCAAGAAACAAACAAACGGACTTTAACTTCAAGTATCGAGCAATATAAAAACTAAGACCGCCGTTTCCGGCGTAATTTGACGCGACAAATGCGATGAAACAAGTTTTAGGTCGCTAGCATGTATAGAAAAAAAGTTACCAACCGATATCCAAGAAACGGTCAAACGGACTTCGACTCCAAGTATCGATCAATATAAAAACAAAGACTGCCGTTTCCGCCGTAATTTGACGCGTTGAATGCGATCAAACAAGTTTCAGGTCGCGAGCATGTATAGAAAAAAAGTTACCAACCGATATCCAAGAAACAAACAACCGGACTTCGACTTCAAGTATCGAGCAATATCAAAACAAAGACTGCCGTTTTCCGGCGTAATTTGACGCGCTGAATGCGATATAACAAGTTTCAGGTCGCTAGCATGAATAGAAAAAAAGTTACTAACCGATATCCAAGAAACAAACAAACGGACTTTAACTTCAAGTATCGAGCAATATAAAAACTAAGACCGCCGTTTCCGGCGTAATTTGACGCGACAAATGCGATGAAACAAGTTTTAGGTCGCTAGCATGTACCGGGACTATCTCCAGAAACTAAACAGGAACTGCGCATGCGCCAAATGATTTAATTTCATTGGTCAGCGAAATTGCCCCGCGGAGTAATTTTCGTCAGCTAACCAAGGCGACCAACGTACACGAAATGTGACAAGGCTCTGAATATCTCGCGCGTGAAGTAGCGTATTGAGGTTATGTTGATATTTATTCCTACTTATCGTGAATTTTCTAAGAAAAGTGTCATTCAGCAATACCGCAGTTGATATTAGAAGATATTTAATCGACACAATAAAGGCGTCAATGGAGAAACAAATATCAAAAGCTACAGAAATTGGATCAGTTATTTATTGAAAGAAGAAATCTGAAATTAAATGTCGAACGTCATCAACGAGTGGGAGTCTAGACAAACTGAGGCAGGTAAGTAAAAATATTGTTTATTTTAAACAGATTTTTTATTTACATAAAATTAAAAATAAATGGATTGTCCAAACCCAGTAGAAGGTTGCTCCAGAGTAGATTTGTTACAGTGCAGTGCTCCGGAAGTCAGTAATCAGTGCCGATGAACATGAAATATTAAAATAAAATCAGTAACAAGGAATAAAAGAAATAGTGTATCTTGAAACACAAAGCTTAGGAGTACAAAAAGTAGCAATTCGTTTTTCTGTCGCAATTTATCGAAAATTAGTGTTATCCAAATCAATCAGAAGCTCTTGTCTGATGATAATATCTTTTAATATTTTCAGGTGGGAAACAACCATCATCGAAGCGAGACTAAAGTTGTCAGGCGTTAAAGCGTGTAAGTAAATTTCTGATGCTATGATATTTGCATACTACAATATTTTCACATGTATTTAATGATAAAATTCGTTTGTTCTGACAGACTTAAAGTTTCAAGTTTGGATAATAGGATGAAAATCATACCTTGCCTGATGGTCAAAACGTTTTGGTGGGTAGGACCCTAGTTTCTCGATTGGTGCCACCGTTCCAACCATCGAACCTGGTTGTTCCGTTGTTCCATTAGACAACAGGTATCCGAAGGAATTTCTTCTGGTCATCGCCACCTTCTGAACATCAGTCGTGGCAAAATCGAAGAGCACGACACGCTACAGATCTATCACGCTACGATAGTGTTTGAATATTCCATTATTTCAGATCTATCGAGCCAATAGTAATAAGTTTGTGATTCAACAATTGCTGCTAACTAATTTTACAGAGCAATCATTCCGTGCACCATTGTAATCCAAGCAGTATTATTGGCCCGCATTATTTTTCAAATTTTATTATCAGCAGTTTTGATATTTTATTTTTCACTCTCTTGGTATTCAATTCAGATGAATAGTGTTTCAAGTGTTAAATCAGATTCCAAGGATGAATTTTGATGTGTAAACTGAATCAATCTCAATCTAAAAATGTTGGATAACTTCAGTTGAAAATGTTTTTAAAGTCAATATTAATCGACAGTATCATCTGACTACCTAGTTGCAGCTATCATCCGTGCTTGAGCCTCGTTCAACCCCAGCAAGGTCTAAGGAATGCATCCACTTACTAGTACACGTTACAAATGATCACTTTGTTTACAATAGGACTTACTTGCTGGCTAACTTTTTGATGATGAATCTTTATCAGGGAGTTATCCGGTAACTTATTGAAAGCTTGAAACCAGATTCAATTTTATACTTTAACAATGGTCCTTCATTGAAACTGAGAGTTTGTGAATCTCCATTTATTACAATTAATTCTGCATCCCATGTTAACACTGTTCGAAACAAAAAATCTCATCCTAAGATTGGAAATGGAATCTGCAATGCAAAAGTTATCTAGTGGCACAAGTTAAAAACAAAGAACCTTATAACGGTTTCTGCGACAGAGGGATTACTTTCGGATATTCATGTTACTGGATGATGTTCGGAGCACTATGAACAAGATATTGTATTGGATTTAGGTTTAAGTAAATATTTTCATGAACTTCAGTGAAAATTAGATATTCATTTGTTTCAAAGGAACAAGGGGTACAATGTTGAACCCGATAAGTCAATATTTTCATATGAATGTTCTGAACATTACTCTAAAACATGATTATCCATAAAGTTAATTGTGACACTGAGGCACATTTTGAAAATGTTGATTTTTAACTTGTGTCACAGAATGTTCCTAAGTTTTACTCTTCGGATTAGATTTTTTTAGATTAGATTTGAAATTGAAAGAAACCGTAAGATCTACAACTTCCTTTTCCAACCAACAAAAGTGGCCGATGATCTCTGCATGTGTCATGAATTGAATGGGAAGAGAAGACATCAGCGAACAGCAGAGATGCTATTATTTTGGCTGTATTTTCTGTTAAAAGAAAAAAATTTCATTGTTATTCTTGATGTATAAAGTAATGAAAATGATTGAATAAATTGTCCCCACCTACCTGCTTCGGTTCTTCCAAGCACCCAACATTTGAACAGAGAGCATCAGCATTAAATTCCGACAGTTCTTTGAACAATCAATTTTCAATAACAAATGCTTCCCAAGCCTTTCCGAGTGACTATCTGAATGACTTGAGATTCTAACCTCAAAAATGCATGTGAACTACATCGCCGACAGAAACAGAGTTTGACAGCAGGGTCTCGGGGTGGCCAGACTGCACGAACAGCGGATTTAAATTCGCGCATGCGCAGTTCCTGTTTAGTTTCTAGAGATGGTCCCGGTATAGAAAAAAAGTTACCAACCGATAGCCAAGAAACAAACAAACGGACTTTGACTTCGAGTATCGAGCAATATAAAAACTAAGACGGCCGTTTCCGGCGTAATTTGACGCGCTGAATGCGATAAAACAAGTTTTAGGTCGCTAGCATGTATAGAAAAAAAGTTACTCACCGACATCCGAAAAACAAACAAACGGACTTCGACTTCGTATATCGAGTAATATCGAAACAAAGACGGCCGTTTCTGGCGTAATTTGACGCGCTGAATGCGATAAAACAAGTTTCAGGTCGCTAGCATGTATAGAAAAAAAGTTACCAACCGATATCCGAAAAACAAACAAACGGACTTCGACTTCGTATGTCGAGTAATATCGAAACAAAGACGGCCGTTTTTGGCGCAATTTGACGCGCTGAATGCAATAAAACAAGTTTTGAGTCGCTAGCACGTATAGAAAAAAAGTTACCAACCGATATCCAAGAAACGGTCAAACGGACTTCGACTTTAAGTACCGAGCAATATAGAAACAAAGACTGCCGTTTCCGGCGTAATTTGACGCGCTGAATGCGATGAAACAAGTTTGAGGTCGCTAGCATGTATAGAAAAAAAGTTACCAACCGATATCCAAGAAACAAACAAACGGACTTCGACTTCGTATATCGAGTAATATCGGAACAAAGACGGCCGTCTCTGGCGTAATTTGACGCGCTGAATGCGATAAAACAAGTTTTAGGTCGCTAGCACGTATAGAAAAAAAGTTACCAACCGATATCCAAGAAACGGTCAAACGGACTTTGACTTCAAGTATCGAGCAATATAGAAACAAAGACTGCCGTTTCCGGCGTAATTTGACGCGCTGAATGCGATGAAACAAGTTTTAGGTCAAAGGCATGTATAGAAAAAAAGTTGCTAACCGACATTCGAAAAACAAACAAACGGACTTCGACTTCGTATATCGAGTAATATCGAAACAAAGACGGCCGTTTCTGGCGTAATTTGACGCGCTGAATGCGACAAAACAAGTTTAAGGTCGCTAGCACGTATAGAAAAAGAGTTACAAACCGATATCCAAGAAACAAACAAACGAACTTCGACTTCAAGTATCGAGCAATATGAAAACTAAGACGGCCGTTTCCGGCGTCATTTGACGCGCTGAGTGCGATGAAACAAGTTTTAGGTCGCTAGCATGTATAGAAAAAAAGTTACCAACCGATATCCAAGAAACGAACAAACGGACCTCGACCCCAAGTATCGAGCAATATAAAAACTCAGACGGCCGTTTCCGGCGTAATTTGACGCGCTGAATGCGATGAAACAAGTTTCAGGTCGCTAGCATGTATAGAAAAAGAGTTATAGCCATGACTACCGGTCGACTTTCGGTTTTTGAGTGAACTTTTTCGGATTTTTTCCGCTCTTTCCGATGCCGCTATTTATTCCAAAATCTATCGGGCCGTTTTTGAGATTTTGAGAGGGGGGGGCAAAAATGGGGGGGGCGAGGGGGGGTGGGTGGGTCAGGTGCAGGATCCCCCCGCCCGTTATGTCCCCCACGGCCCCCTCCCCCCTCCCCCATTTGACCCCCCCCGAGGGGGGGGGGTGAGGGGGGGGGGGGAACGGTTGCTGGACCTATTTGGTCCTGGCATGAACTTTTCAGCCCTTGATTTATCGAAAAAAATGAGCCCCTAACCAACCCTCTCCGTAGATTGGTTCAAAAGATAGGCGTTTTTCGAAAAATATCACCCACCTAACCTGACCCGACCCAACCCAAAAAGTCATGGTCGGACGCATAAAAATTCCGCGCACCCGTTTCCGATGTCAGACTGACACCCCCCCTTACAACCCCCCCCGCGGGGGGCGTGGGGTGGGAACCGTCGCTGGACCTAATTGGTCCAGACATGAACTTGGTAGAGCTTGATTTATCGAACAAAACGAGCCCTCAACGAACCCTCTCCGTAGAACGGTTGAGGAGATATGAATTTTTGAAAATTATTTTGCACCTAACCTAACCTATGTCGGAAACAACGGAAATTTTCTAAGTTTTTTTCCGAAATTTTCGTCACACAGAAACTTGTTTTTTAGGCGTTTCAAACGATTCTGAGCCGATCTGTACCTATTTCGCGGGAACTTTTTTTTTTTTTTTTGAACGCACAACCCCAAAAACTTTGAAATTTTTCGAATTTTCGAAAAAAAAAAATGTCTCCCGGAGACTTGTTTTCTGGGCGTTTTGGACGATTCTGAGCCGATCGGTACCTATTTGTCGGGAACTTTTTTTTTTTTTTTTCCTAATTCCACCGCCCAACTCAAAAACTTCAAAATCGCCCCGGAAAATTCCGAAAAAATTCCAGTGAACCAGTGCGGTCATCGCGGTGAAAAAACCTCCTCAGAAGCATGTCGCTAAATCTCACGGTTCGGATTTTACAGCCGGCGTTTCCGCTTTCCCGGCGACCGACTTCCGATTCGACACCACCATCGCGTTTAGATGGCCATAATCAAGCGGGGACCTGCGGTAATTCAAATTTCAAGTCGATCGGATCGATTTCAGAAAAGTTAGGACAAGTTCGGCCCTCCGAGACCTTGGATTCCGGACGGTTGGAATATGTTCGGCTTCCGGATTCTGCGGCGGCCGGAAGGTGAGAAAGGGTTCGGCTTCCCGAAACCACAACACACACGAGGGTACGAACAACGCGAAAGGTGGTCGCGGCACCCGGAAGGTTGGAATAAGTTCGGCCTCCGGATTCTACGGCGGCCGAGAGGTTAGGAAGGGTTCGGCTCCCCGAAACCACAATGCACATCTATAGTTCCAAAACCGTACACTTTTCAGGGGTACTTGATATCAAGTTTTTTGACCGCGACAGCTTGCCCAATTTTTCAGAATTTTCTCAGATTTTTTCACTGATATTTTAAAATTTTTGGAACAGGTACAAAATAAAAAAAACTTCTTCGAAAGTTACCCTGGGTCGTCTCAGAATCGCCCGAAACGCCTAGAAAACACTTCTCCCCGTGACGAAAATTTCGAAAAAAACTTTGAAAATTTCCGACGCTCCAGAGTAGGTTAGGTTAGGTTAGGTTAGGTTGGGTTGGGTTAGGTTAGGTTAGGTTAGGTTAGGTTAGGTTAGGTTAGGTTAGGTTAGGTTAGGTTAGGTTAGGTTAGGTTAGGTTAGGTTAGGTTAGGTTAGGTTAGGTTAGGTTAGGTTAGGTTAGGTTAGGTTAGGTTAGGTTAGGTTAGGTTAGGTTAGGTTAGGTTAGGTTAGGTTAGGTTAGGTTAGGTTATAGCCATGACCACCGGTCGACTTCCGGTTTTTGAGTGAACTTTTTCGAATTTTTTCCGCTCTTTCCAATGCCGCTAATTATTCCAAAATCTACCGGGCCGTTTTTGAGATTTTGAGGGGGGGGGGGGGGGCAAAAATGGGGGGGGGCGAGGGGGGGTGGGTGGGTCGGGTGCAGGATCCCCCCGCCCGTTATGTCCCCCACGGCCCCCTCCCCCCTCCCCCATTTGACCCCCCCCGGGGGGGGTGGGGGGGGAACGGTTGCTGGACCTATTTGGTCCTGGCATGAACTTTTCAGCCCTTGATTTATCGAAAAAAATGAGCCCCTAACCAACCCTCTCCGTAGCTTGGTTCAAAAGATAGGCGTTTTTCGAAAAATATCACCCACCTAACCTGACCCGACCCAACTCAAAAAGTGATGGTCGGACGCATAAAAGTTCTGCGCACCCGTTTCCGATGTCAGACTGACACCCCCCCTCAAAACCCCCCCCGCGGGGGGCGTGGGGGGGGAACCGTCGCTGGACCTAATTGGTCCAGACATGAACTTGGTAGAGCTTGATTTATCGAACAAAACGAGCCCTCAACGAACCCTCTCCGTAGAACGGTTCAGGAGATATGAATTTTTGAAATTTATTTCGCACCTAACCTAACCTATGTCGGAAACAACGGAAATTTTCTAAGTTTTTTTTCGAAATTTTCGTCACACAGAAACTTGTTTTTTAGGCGTTTCAAACGATTCTGAGCCGATCTGTACCTATTTCGCGGGAACTTTTTTTTTTTTTTTTTGAACGCACAACCCCAAAAACTTTGAAATTTTTCGAATTTTGAAAAAAAAAATGTTACTCAGAGACTTGTTTTCTACGCGTTTCGAACGATTCTGAGCCGATCTGTACCTATCTCGCGGGAACTTTTTTTTTTTTTTTAACGCACAACCCCAAGAACTTTGAAATTTTTCGAATTTTCAAAAAAAAAATGTTACCCAGAGACTTGTTTTCTACGCGTTTCGAACGATTCTGAGCCGATCTGTACCTATTTCGCGGGAACTTTTTTTTTTTTTTCTACCTAATTCCACCGCCCAACTCAAAAACTTCAAAATCGCCCCGGAAAATTCCGAAAAAATTCCAGGGGACCAGAGCGGTCATCGCGGTGAAAAAACCTCCTTGGAAGCATGTCGCTAAATCTCACGGTTCGGATTTTACAGCCGGCGTTTCCGCTTTTCCGGCGACCGACTTCCGATTCGACACCACCATCGCGTTTAGATGGCCATAATCCAGCGGGGACCCGCGGTAATTCAAATTTCAAGTCAATCGGATCGATTTCAGAAAAGTTAGGACAAGTTCGGCCCTCCGAGACATTGGATTCCGGACGGTTGGAATATGTTCGGCTTCCGGATTCTGCGGCGGCCGGAAGGTGAGAAAGGGTTCGGCTTCCCGAAACCACAACACACACGAGGGTACGAACAACGCGAAAGGTGGTCGCGGCACCCGGAAGGTTGGAATAAGTTCGGCTTCCGGATTCTACGGCGGCCGAGAGGTTAGGAAGGGTTCGGCTCCCCGAAACCACAACACACACGGGGGTACGAACAACGCGAAAGGTGGTCGCGGCACCCGGAAGGTTGGAATAAGTTCGGCTTCCGGATTCTACGGCGGCCGAGAGGTTAGGAAGGGTTCGGCTCCCCGAAACCACAACACACACGGGGGTACGAACAACGCGAAAGGTGGTCGCGGCACCCGGAAGGTTGGAATAAGTTCGGCTTCCGGATTCTACGGCGGCCGAGAGGTTAGGAAGGGTTCGGCTCCCGGAAACCACAACACACACGGGGGTACGAACAACGCGAAAGGTGGTCGCGGCACCCGGAAGGTTGGAATAAGTTCGGCTTCCGGATTCTACGGCGGCCGAGAGGTTAGGAAGGGTTCGGCTCCCCGAAACCACAATGCACATCTATAGTTCCAAAACCGTACACTTTTCAGGGGTACTTGATATCAAGTTTTTTGACCGCGACAGCTTGCCCAATTTTTCAGAATTTTCTCAGATTTTTTCACTGATATTTTGAAATTTTTGGAACAGGTACAAAAATGAAAAAAACGTCTTCGAAAGTTACCCTGGGTCGTCTCAGAATCGCCTAAAACGCCTAGAAAACACTTCTCCCCGTGACGAAAATTTCGAAAAAAACTTTGAAAATTTCCGACGCTCTAGAGTAGGTTAGGTTAGGTTAGGTTAGGTTAGGTTAGGTTAGGTTAGGTGAGGTTAGGTTAGGTTAGGTTAGGTTAGGTTAGGTTAGGTTAGGTTAGGTTAGGTTAGGTTAGGTTATAGCCGTTGCCATCGGTGGACTTTCGGTTTTTGAGTGAACTTTTTCGGATTTTTTCCGCTCTTTCTGATGCTGCTATTTATTCCAAAATCTATCGGGCCGTTTTTGAGATTTTGAGGGGGGGGGGGCAAAAATGGGGGGGGGGGGGGGCGAGGGGGGGTGGGTGGGTCGGGTGCAGGATCCCCCCGCCCGTCATGTCCCCCACGGCCCCCTCCCCCCTCCCCCATTTGACCCCCCCCGGGGGGGGTGGGGGGGGAACGGTTGCTGGACCTATTTGGTCCTGGCATGAACTTTTCAGCCCTTGATTTATCGAAAAAAATGAGCCCCTAACCAACCCTCTCCGTAGATTGGTTCAAAAGATAGGCGTTTTTCGAAAAATATCACCCACCTAACCTGACCCGACCCAACTCAAAAAGTGATGGTCGGACGCATAAAAATTCTGCGCACCCGTTTCCGATGTCAGACTGACACCCCCCCTCAAAACCCCCCCCGCGGGGGGCGTGGGGGGGGGACCGTCGCTGGACCTAATTGGTCCAGACATGAACTTGGTAGAGCTTGATTTATCGAACAAAACGAGCCCTCAACGAACCCTCTCCGTAGAACGGTTTAGGAGATATGAATTTTTGAAAATTATTTTGCACCTAACCTAACCTATGTCGGAAACAACGGAAATTTTCTAAGTTTTTTTCCGAACTTTTCGTCACACAGAAACTTGTTTTTTAGGCGTTTCAAACGATTCTGAGCCGATCTGTACCTATTTCGCGGGAACTTTTTTTTTTTTTTTTTTTTTTTTTTTTTTTTTTTTTTTTTTTTTTTTTTTTTTTTTTTTTTGAACGCACAACCCCAAAAACTTTAAAATTTTTCGAATTTTGAAAAAAAAAAATGTTACCCAGAGACTTGTTTTCTACGCGTTTCGAACGATTCTGAGCCGATCTGTACCTATCTCGCGGGAACTTTTTTTTTTTTTTTTTTTTTTTTTTTGAACGCACGACCCAAAAAACTTTGAAATTTATCGAATTTCGAAAAAAAAATTAGTCACCCAGAGACTTGTTTTCTGGGCGTTTTGGACGATTCTGAGCCGATCGGTACCTATTTGTCGGGAACTTTTTTTTTTTTTTTCCGAATTCCACCGCCCAACTCAAAAACTTCAAAATCGCCCCGGAAAATTCCGAAAAAATTCCAGTGAACCAGTGCGGTCATCGCGGTGAAAAAACCTCCTCAGAAGCATGTCGCTAAATCTCACGGTTCGGATTTTACAGCCGGCGTTTCCGCTTTCCCGGCGACCGACTTCCGATTCGACACCACCATCGCGTTTAGATGGCCATAATCAAGCGGGGTCCCGCGGTAATTCAAATTTCAAGTCGATCGGATCGATTTCAGAAAAGTTAGGACAAGTTCGGCCCTCCGAGACATTGGAATACGGACGGTTGGAATAAGTTCGGCTTCCGGATTCTACGGCGGCCGAGAGGTTAGGAAGGGTTCGGCTCCCCGAAACCACAACACACACGGGGGTACGAACAACGCGAAAGGTGGTCGCGGCACCCGGAAGGTTGGAATAAGTTCGGCTTCCGGATTCTACGGCGGCCGAGAGGTTAGGAAGGGTTCGGCTCCCCGAAACCACAACACACACGGGGGTACGAACAACGCGAAAGGTGGTCGCGGCACCCGGAAGGTTGGAATAAGTTCGGCTTCCGGATTCTACGGCGGCCGAGAGGTTAGGAAGGGTTCGGCTCCCCGAAACCACAACACACACGGGGGTACGAACAACGCGAAAGGTGGTCGCGGCACCCGGAAGGTTGGAATAAGTTCGGCTTCCGGATTCTACGGCGGCCGAGAGGTTAGGAAGGGTTCGGCTCCCCGAAACCACAACACACACGGGGGTACGAACAACGCGAAAGGTGGTCGCGGCACCCGGAAGGTTGGAATGAGTTCGGCTTCCGGATTCTACGGCGGCCGAGAGGTTAGGAAGGGTTCGGCTCCCCGAAACCACAATGCACATCCATAGTTCCAAAACCGTACACTTTTCAGGGGTACTTGTGATCAAGTTTTTTGACCGCGACAGCTTGCCCAATTTTTCAGAATTTTCTTAGATTTTTTCACTGATATTTTGAAATTTTTGGAACAGGTACAAAAATAAAAAAAACGTCTTCGAAAGTTACCCTAGGTCGTCTCAGAATCGCCCGAAACGCCCAGAAAACACTTCTCCCCGTGACGAAAATTTCGAAAAAAACTTTGAAAATTTTCGAAGCTCCAGAGTAGGTTAGGTTAGGTTAGGTTAGGTTAGGTTAGGTTAGGTTGGGTTAGGTTAGGTTAGGTTATAGGTTAGGTTAGGTTAGGTTAGGTTAGGTTAGGTTAGGTTAGGTTAGGTTAGGTTAGGTTAGGTTAGGTTAGGTTAGGTTAGGTTAGGTTAGGTTAGGTTAGGTTAGGTTAGGTTAGGTTAGGTTAGGTTATAGCCATGACCACCGGTCGACTTCCGGTTTTTGAGTGAACTTTTTCGAATTTTTTCCGCTCTTTCCAATGCCGCTAATTATTCCAAAATCTACCGGGCCGTTTTTGAGATTTTGAGGGGGGGGGGGGGGGCAAAAATGGGGGGGGGCGAGGGGGGGTGGGTGGGTCGGGTGCAGGATCCCCCCGCCCGTTATGTCCCCCACGGCCCCCTCCCCCCTCCCCCATTTGACCCCCCCCGGGGGGGGTGGGGGGGGGAACGGTTGCTGGACCTATTTGGTCCTGGCATGAACTTTTCAGCCCTTGATTTATCGAAAAAAATGAGCCCCTAACCAACCCTCTCCGTAGCTTGGTTCAAAAGATAGGCGTTTTTCGAAAAATATCACCCACCTAACCTGACCCGACCCAACTCAAAAAGTGATGGTCGGACGCATAAAAGTTCTGCGCACCCGTTTCCGATGTCAGACTGACACCCCCCCTCAAAACCCCCCCCGCGGGGGGCGTGGGGGGGGAACCGTCGCTGGACCTAATTGGTCCAGACATGAACTTGGTAGAGCTTGATTTATCGAACAAAACGAGCCCTCAACGAACCCTCTCCGTAGAACGGTTCAGGAGATATGAATTTTTGAAATTTATTTCGCACCTAACCTAACCTATGTCGGAAACAACGGAAATTTTCTAAGTTTTTTTTCGAAATTTTCGTCACACAGAAACTTGTTTTTTAGGCGTTTCAAACGATTCTGAGCCGATCTGTACCTATTTCGCGGGAACTTTTTTTTTTTTTTTTTGAACGCACAACCCCAAAAACTTTGAAATTTTTCGAATTTTGAAAAAAAAAATGTTACTCAGAGACTTGTTTTCTACGCGTTTCGAACGATTCTGAGCCGATCTGTACCTATCTCGCGGGAACTTTTTTTTTTTTTTTAACGCACAACCCCAAGAACTTTGAAATTTTTCGAATTTTCAAAAAAAAAATGTTACCCAGAGACTTGTTTTCTACGCGTTTCGAACGATTCTGAGCCGATCTGTACCTATTTCGCGGGAACTTTTTTTTTTTTTTCTACCTAATTCCACCGCCCAACTCAAAAACTTCAAAATCGCCCCGGAAAATTCCGAAAAAATTCCAGGGGACCAGAGCGGTCATCGCGGTGAAAAAACCTCCTTGGAAGCATGTCGCTAAATCTCACGGTTCGGATTTTACAGCCGGCGTTTCCGCTTTTCCGGCGACCGACTTCCGATTCGACACCACCATCGCGTTTAGATGGCCATAATCCAGCGGGGACCCGCGGTAATTCAAATTTCAAGTCAATCGGATCGATTTCAGAAAAGTTAGGACAAGTTCGGCCCTCCGAGACATTGGATTCCGGACGGTTGGAATATGTTCGGCTTCCGGATTCTGCGGCGGCCGGAAGGTGAGAAAGGGTTCGGCTTCCCGAAACCACAACACACACGAGGGTACGAACAACGCGAAAGGTGGTCGCGGCACCCGGAAGGTTGGAATAAGTTCGGCTTCCGGATTCTACGGCGGCCGAGAGGTTAGGAAGGGTTCGGCTCCCCGAAACCACAACACACACGGGGGTACGAACAACGCGAAAGGTGGTCGCGGCACCCGGAAGGTTGGAATAAGTTCGGCTTCCGGATTCTACGGCGGCCGAGAGGTTAGGAAGGGTTCGGCTCCCCGAAACCACAACACACACGGGGGTACGAACAACGCGAAAGGTGGTCGCGGCACCCGGAAGGTTGGAATAAGTTCGGCTTCCGGATTCTACGGCGGCCGAGAGGTTAGGAAGGGTTCGGCTCCCGGAAACCACAACACACACGGGGGTACGAACAACGCGAAAGGTGGTCGCGGCACCCGGAAGGTTGGAATAAGTTCGGCTTCCGGATTCTACGGCGGCCGAGAGGTTAGGAAGGGTTCGGCTCCCCGAAACCACAATGCACATCTATAGTTCCAAAACCGTACACTTTTCAGGGGTACTTGATATCAAGTTTTTTGACCGCGACAGCTTGCCCAATTTTTCAGAATTTTCTCAGATTTTTTCACTGATATTTTGAAATTTTTGGAACAGGTACAAAAATGAAAAAAACGTCTTCGAAAGTTACCCTGGGTCGTCTCAGAATCGCCTAAAACGCCTAGAAAACACTTCTCCCCGTGACGAAAATTTCGAAAAAAACTTTGAAAATTTCCGACGCTCTAGAGTAGGTTAGGTTAGGTTAGGTTAGGTTAGGTTAGGTTAGGTTAGGTGAGGTTAGGTTAGGTTAGGTTAGGTTAGGTTAGGTTAGGTTAGGTTAGGTTAGGTTAGGTTAGGTTATAGCCGTTGCCATCGGTGGACTTTCGGTTTTTGAGTGAACTTTTTCGGATTTTTTCCGCTCTTTCTGATGCTGCTATTTATTCCAAAATCTATCGGGCCGTTTTTGAGATTTTGAGGGGGGGGGGGCAAAAATGGGGGGGGGGGGGGGGCGAGGGGGGGTGGGTGGGTCGGGTGCAGGATCCCCCCGCCCGTCATGTCCCCCACGGCCCCCTCCCCCCTCCCCCATTTGACCCCCCCCGGGGGGGGTGGGGGGGGAACGGTTGCTGGACCTATTTGGTCCTGGCATGAACTTTTCAGCCCTTGATTTATCGAAAAAAATGAGCCCCTAACCAACCCTCTCCGTAGATTGGTTCAAAAGATAGGCGTTTTTCGAAAAATATCACCCACCTAACCTGACCCGACCCAACTCAAAAAGTGATGGTCGGACGCATAAAAATTCTGCGCACCCGTTTCCGATGTCAGACTGACACCCCCCCTCAAAACCCCCCCCGCGGGGGGCGTGGGGGGGGGACCGTCGCTGGACCTAATTGGTCCAGACATGAACTTGGTAGAGCTTGATTTATCGAACAAAACGAGCCCTCAACGAACCCTCTCCGTAGAACGGTTTAGGAGATATGAATTTTTGAAAATTATTTTGCACCTAACCTAACCTATGTCGGAAACAACGGAAATTTTCTAAGTTTTTTTCCGAACTTTTCGTCACACAGAAACTTGTTTTTTAGGCGTTTCAAACGATTCTGAGCCGATCTGTACCTATTTCGCGGGAACTTTTTTTTTTTTTTTTTTTTTTTTTTTTTTTTTTTTTTTTTTTTTTTTTTTTTTTTTTTTGAACGCACAACCCCAAAAACTTTAAAATTTTTCGAATTTTGAAAAAAAAAAATGTTACCCAGAGACTTGTTTTCTACGCGTTTCGAACGATTCTGAGCCGATCTGTACCTATCTCGCGGGAACTTTTTTTTTTTTTTTTTTTTTTTTTTGAACGCACGACCCAAAAAACTTTGAAATTTATCGAATTTCGAAAAAAAAATTAGTCACCCAGAGACTTGTTTTCTGGGCGTTTTGGACGATTCTGAGCCGATCGGTACCTATTTGTCGGGAACTTTTTTTTTTTTTTTCCGAATTCCACCGCCCAACTCAAAAACTTCAAAATCGCCCCGGAAAATTCCGAAAAAATTCCAGTGAACCAGTGCGGTCATCGCGGTGAAAAAACCTCCTCAGAAGCATGTCGCTAAATCTCACGGTTCGGATTTTACAGCCGGCGTTTCCGCTTTCCCGGCGACCGACTTCCGATTCGACACCACCATCGCGTTTAGATGGCCATAATCAAGCGGGGTCCCGCGGTAATTCAAATTTCAAGTCGATCGGATCGATTTCAGAAAAGTTAGGACAAGTTCGGCCCTCCGAGACATTGGAATACGGACGGTTGGAATAAGTTCGGCTTCCGGATTCTACGGCGGCCGAGAGGTTAGGAAGGGTTCGGCTCCCCGAAACCACAACACACACGGGGGTACGAACAACGCGAAAGGTGGTCGCGGCACCCGGAAGGTTGGAATAAGTTCGGCTTCCGGATTCTACGGCGGCCGAGAGGTTAGGAAGGGTTCGGCTCCCCGAAACCACAACACACACGGGGGTACGAACAACGCGAAAGGTGGTCGCGGCACCCGGAAGGTTGGAATAAGTTCGGCTTCCGGATTCTACGGCGGCCGAGAGGTTAGGAAGGGTTCGGCTCCCCGAAACCACAACACACACGGGGGTACGAACAACGCGAAAGGTGGTCGCGGCACCCGGAAGGTTGGAATAAGTTCGGCTTCCGGATTCTACGGCGGCCGAGAGGTTAGGAAGGGTTCGGCTCCCCGAAACCACAACACACACGGGGGTACGAACAACGCGAAAGGTGGTCGCGGCACCCGGAAGGTTGGAATGAGTTCGGCTTCCGGATTCTACGGCGGCCGAGAGGTTAGGAAGGGTTCGGCTCCCCGAAACCACAATGCACATCCATAGTTCCAAAACCGTACACTTTTCAGGGGTACTTGTGATCAAGTTTTTTGACCGCGACAGCTTGCCCAATTTTTCAGAATTTTCTTAGATTTTTTCACTGATATTTTGAAATTTTTGGAACAGGTACAAAAATAAAAAAAACGTCTTCGAAAGTTACCCTAGGTCGTCTCAGAATCGCCCGAAACGCCCAGAAAACACTTCTCCCCGTGACGAAAATTTCGAAAAAAACTTTGAAAATTTTCGAAGCTCCAGAGTAGGTTAGGTTAGGTTAGGTTAGGTTAGGTTAGGTTAGGTTGGGTTAGGTTAGGTTAGGTTATAGGTTAGGTTAGGTTAGGTTAGGTTAGGTTAGGTTAGGTTAGGTTAGGTTAGGTTAGGTTAGGTTAGGTTAGGTTAGGTTAGGTTAGGTTAGGTTCCCCACGAGGCTGTTTCCTTGTCGTGGTGTGGGGCTTAAGCCTTTCCGTGCCGATCCTGTGGAGCAATGCTAGCAAGGGTTAACCAAGCTAGGCTGGTCCACGGGGGAGCGGGGGGTGACTGAACGACAGCCAAAAGTGTGAATGAGTGCGTGCATGGCGGTGAGTGAAAGAGACGCGGTCGTGCCTTCGGCGGATATTCCTCGGAGACTAACCAAGGAAGGAGTAGTAGCCGACTGACCGGGGCCGAAAGTGAAGTTTGTACCTTTACCGGGCTGCGGTGGCGCACTGCCACGGGCCCAAAGTGGGAAAACCGCTCCTTAAAGCTGCTGGAGCCTAGCCGGGGGTTGAACCTGGGGGCGCGGGCGTGTGTGTGGAGGATTACTTGGTCCGTATTTCCTCATACCCGAAGTCCGGTAGGGTAAATCCGGCAAAGTCTGAACCGGCCGGTGGCCTAACCTGTTTCGGATTAGCAGGGGAATCCACGGTCGGAGGACCGAATGTGTCAGGGACAGGGGGGATCGCATGGATAGGACCGACCAACCGACAAGCCGACAGCGGCTTCCATGCGAAGGGGGTTAGGGTAACTTCAGGCGGGGATAGATGCTACACCGAGGTGTAGCTGCCATGATGGCCGAACCGTCTTAAGCTTAAAAATACAATAATATGGATCCTAAAACAAAATCAAACGCAGGAGAAAAGCAGTTGGAGGAGTTCGCTGGAGATCCCTTTGCAAGAAGGGATAGCATCGGGAGGTCACCGCCGTCAACACCAACGGCGGAGCTGGTCTCCTTCGCTGAAGCGGTAGTCCCGAGGGCCACGTCGAGTAAGGGAGCAATCCCAAAAACACGGTCGGAGGGAAAGATCAACTGGGGCGGGCCGTTCGCAGGGATGGCGATGACCCTTAGCCTCGGGAGGGCGCCCGGGAAGTCCCCAGCCCCTGCTGGTGGCGATGAGGCAAAGAAGACAAGGGACGCAGTCTTTGCCCTGGCCAAAGCGATCGAGGAGATGAACCGCTTTACCAGGGAGCACAAAAACGCTCACGCCTCCCTGAAAGAAGGTCTCAGCAAGGCTGCCCTGCTGATGAGGCAGGTGGAGCGAGGGTGGTGCTGGGCGGAGAAGGAGCTCGGCAGATCCGAAGGCACCGCCGAACGCGCTACGACATCGAAGTCAACCCAGACGGAGGCGCAACCACGCACGGCTGAGCGAGAAGATGCCCTCCCGCGATCGGACCAAGAAATGGACGGCCTGATCGGCGGGGCAAAGAGGAAGCAGACCTCCCCGTGCGCTAGCGCGACCGAAAAGCGCCCGTGCCCAGAGGCAGGTTCGATGGAGGCAGGGGCTGCGAGGGCGGCCAATTTCACCCAAGCGGAGGAAGGCTGGACGGTAGCGGCTAAGAGGGTCCGGCCCAAGAAGAAGAAGCGTGGGGCTACCGAACCCCCGACGCAGCTGCAAAAGCCGCAACGGCAGCAGCAGCGGCAGGCACAACAACAGAGGGGCCAGCAGGGTGCGCTGAAGATCGGCGGCCGGCGGCAGGTGAGGCCGGACGCGGTCCTTATTAAGACGAGCGGGAGTGCCAACTACGCCGAGGTCCTCCGATCCATCAAGCGGCAGGTGGACCCTGAAAAAACCGGGGCCCAGATCGCCGCAGTGAAAAAGACCAGGGGGGGTGACGTCCTGGTCGAGCTGAAGCGGGGCAGCAGCGGTGTCCAGGCTCTGAGGGACGCTGTGGCGGGGGCATTGGGGCAAGGTAACAAGGTTGCAGCCCTGGAGCCCATGCTCACTGTGGAGATCAGAGACCTCGACGATGTCACTGAGGCTGGCGAGGTGAAGGTGGCGCTTGCCAGCATACTACAAGCCGAACTCGCCGGGGACGTGAAGATGAGGAGGGGCTACAATGGGACCCAAGTCGCATTGATACGGCTCCCGGAGCGAACGGCCAGAAGGTTCCTAGCGGTAGGCAAGGTCAAGGTAGGCTGGTGTGTCTGTAGGATACGAGAACGAGTGACCGTTGACAAGTGCTTCCGGTGCCAAGGCTACGGACACCGGAGCGGGGAGTGCGTGGGCGTCGACTGCTCGAGCGCCTGCAGAAGATGCGGTAAGGCGGGCCACAAGGAGAAGGACTGCCAGGCCAGCCCAAGCTGCATGCTCTGCAGCAGGAACAACTGGAGAGCCGACCACTTCACTGGGAGTGGGAGATGCAGGGCCTTCAGGGAAGAGCTGTCGAAGGCGAAGGTGAAGTATAACAGGGCAACGGCCCTGGAGACCAGGAGGACTGGTGACAGGGAAGGGGCTGGACAGGAAGCGGCGCTTCTGTCTCCCAGCAACCGCGAGGTGGAGTTCCGAAGGAGGGTCGGATCCGTGTGGGCACAATGCCTCGCGTGATGGATAGCCCCGGACGTAGCGGGATGCCAGGCGCACGCATACTCCAGGTCAACCTGAACAGGAGTCGAGCCGCCCAGGACCTCCTCGCGCAGACCGCGGCGGCTTTGGGGACAAGCATCCTGCTGGTATCCGAGCCTAGCAGCGCGGGCAAGGCAGGACTGTGGATGCTCGACCGTAAGGGGGATGCGGCGATCGCAGTAACGCGGAACTTCACCGGCAACATAACACCGGGTGAAAGAGGTGAAGGCTTCGTATGGGCTGAAATTAACCAGACCTATGTTTTCAGCTGTTACTTTTCGCCCAACGCGAGGACCGAGGACTTTGAGAGGCAACTCGACGAGCTGGAGGTGCAGGCCAGAGCAGCGGGTCACAGAATCCTCATAGCGGGCGACTTCAACGCGAAGTCACCTTTGTGGGGGTCTGAGAGATGGGACGACAGGGGCCGAATCGTGGCGGACTTTCTAGCCAGGCTTGATCTCACCCCAATCAATACAGGGAAAGCTCCGACCTGGAGGAGAGCGGCCACTGGCTCGAAGTCGGTCATTGACATCACGGTCGGCAGCCCTAGCGTGGCAGCCGAAATGCGCGGATGGAAGGTCTTGGAGGAAGAGAGCTTGAGCGACCACAGCTACATCTACATGGAGTGGGCGCTCAGCTCGGGCAACCGGACGCAGCGAGGAAGTGAAGGCGATATAGGGACAACAGGCTGGGTCACCAGGAAGCTGGACAAGGCGGCCATGGTGACCTGCCTCGCCGAGGAGAAGCGGAAACGCGGGAGCCGACCAACAGACATCGGCGATTCGGAAGTCGACGTGCTGATGAATACCATCACTAGGGCATGCGACGCAGGTATGCCAAGAAGGAAGCCCCCTCGAGGCAAGCCCGCAGCGCACTGGTGGACCGATCGGATCGCCCAGCTCCGACGGGAATGCGTAAGCGCCAGGAGAAGGGCTCAGCGCACACGAGCTAAAAGCGGGGACACGGAGGCCAGTATGGCAGCTTATCGGACGGCGAAGCGGGACCTCAGAAACGAGATCAAAGCCAGCAAAGCCAGGTGCTGGGAGGAGCTCCTGCAGGCGGTTGATGAGGACCCGTGGGGGCTGCCGTACAAACTGGTCACCAAGAAGCTGGGAGTGCTTCGGCAGCCGGACGACCCCCTGACCGTGGAAAACATATTAACCGAGTTGTTCCCGGTCCACAGGCAGACGGAGAGGAGCACCCTCGGGACGGCCGTAGCTGGCCCCCATCCCGAGCCCTTCACCTTGACGGAGCTGTACCACGCAGCTAGGAGGATCAGCGGAGGCAAGGCACCTGGCCCCGACGGCGTGCCTGGGGAAGCCCTGGCAGTGGTCGCGGAGAACTACCCGGAGGCACTGCTCAGGGCGTTCAACGAGTGCCTACAGCAGGGGATTTTTCACCCGAGGTGGAAGAGGCAGAGGCTGGTCCTGCTACCGAAGGGACAGGCCAAAGAGGGAGGCGGGCTAAAATACCGGCCCATCAGTCTGATCGATGTGACGGGGAAGCTGCTTGAGAGGCTTCTGCATGCCAGGTTGGAGGCCGCCCTCGACGCGTCTGGGGGCTTAGCTGACAACCAGTACGGCTTCCGAAGGGGCAGGTCCACGATCCACGCCATCGACGAGGTCGTTGACATCGCGAGGAAAGCTAACGAGCGTAAAGGTCGCTTCGCTACCCCCTGCTTGATGGTGCTTTTGGACGTCAAAAACGCCTTCAATGCAGTGGGGCACCAAGTCATACTGGACGCGCTGGAAAGGAGGAACGGCATGCCGGCGTACCTCGTCGGGATGGTCGGGAGCTACCTGGAAGACAGGCTGCTTCTGTACCGTACCAGCGAGGGAGAAAAAACCCGTCGGCTTTCAGCGGGTGTGCCGCAGGGATCGGTCCTCGGGCCGCTGCTGTGGAACGTGGCGTACGACGACCTCCTCCGCATGAAAATGCCGGATGGAGTGACCACCGTGGGCTTCGCAGACGACGTGGCGCTGGTGGTGACGGCGAGGACGACTGGCCTCCTGGAGGCCAAGACCACGGAAGCAGTCAACAGTGCCTGGGCATGGCTGACTGAGAGAGGACTGGACCTAGCGGAAAAGAAGACGGAGATAGTGGTGCTCACGCGCCGGAACACGCTGAAGGTCAACCCTATTCCGGTCAAGGGGCACGAGGTCGCGCCCACGGGTAGCGCCAAATACCTTGGAGTGACCATCGATGCTAGGTTGAACTTCGCCGAGCACGTGCAGCAGGCTGCCAGCAAGGCAATGGGTGTAGCCGCGGCCATCGGAAGGCTTATGCCCAACATCGGGGGCCCGGCTAGCGGCAGAAGAAGGCTCCTCGCGGGCGTCACCTACTCCGTTGCGCTGTACGGAGCTCCGGTGTGGGCCGACGCCGTGAGCGTCCAAAGGAACAGGAGCAGACTGGAGGCTACGGGAAGGGCCTGCGCCCTCCGGGTGGTGTCAGCGTACCGCACGGTCTCAACGCCAGCCGTAATGGTGCTGGCAACGCTGATACCGCTCCACCTCCTGGCTGCAGAGCGGAAAAGGATAGCGGACGCGGAGGCCGGAGGCGCAATACGCAACAGGCCCGCCAGAAACAGACTCCGGCGCGAGGAACGGAAACGTACACTCGAGGAATGGGACAAGGAGTGGAGCGAGGAGGACAAAGGGGCCTGGACGAGGACTGCGATACCCTCGGTAATACCCTGGGTGGACCGGAAACATGGCCAAATGGACTTCCACCTCACCCAGGGGCTGACAGGCCATGGATGCTTCGGGGCGTACCTCAAGCGCATCGGCAAGGAGGGCACGGCGAAATGCCATCACTGTGACGAGGCCTCAGACGACGCTAACCACACCTGGTTTGTATGCGAGGCCTGGAATACGCAAAGGGAGGAAATGTGGAGGATCATGGGACGCGCCGAGAGCATCCAGGACCTGGTGAGGGCGATGCTTGAAGGTTCAGAAAAGTGGAAAGCCGCGGCTGACTTCGCCAGTGCAGTGCTGCGCGCGAAGGAGGAGGCCGAAAGAAGGAGAAGAAGTGAACGACGCGCCACAGCGTAAACAGGTAAGAGGTGGCGGCATTCATATTCTTTTATTGACCGACTGGTGGTGGTGACAAAGGTGATGGTGTTAGCGAGCGAAGGGGTGCACGGGACACTTAGTGCAAAGTCACCCTTGAGCCGCCCTAAGCTTGCTTTGTAAAACAATATGACAAATGCAGTGCAATAGCAGTGTAGTGTAGATAGGGCTAACTTAAGGTGCACGCAGGTGGTGGAAAGACAGGTCACTTGTGAAAAGTCGGCCCAGCGCTGAGCATGCTAGGTTAAGGACAAGACTGAGTGACGAACTAAAAAGAGTGTGAGCGGGGCAGAGGACATTGGACGGTACGCGCGTGATCCTGCCCACGCCGAGTGACGTATGATAGAAAGGGAGGGCTGACTGAGGCGTGACTGTCGGGTTAAGATGGCTCACGCCACGCTGAGGAAGGCGGAGAGAGGCCACGAAGAACTGGCCGGCCACAGGGGCGAAGCGAAGTAATGCGAAAGCGGTTCCACTTCGCCCTGGGCGAGGGCGGCGGCGGAGGGGTTTTAGCCGGTAAAAATCCGGCACTATCCGAGGACAACCAGAACATCCGGATGTCTTTTGAAGATTTCCTCGTCGCCGCCAAAACAAAAAAAAAAAAAAAAAAAAAAAAAAAAAAAAAAAAGGTTAGGTTAGGTTAGGTTAGGTTAGGTTAGGTTAGGTTAGGTTAGGTTAGGTTAGGTTAGGTTAGGTTAGGTTAGGTTAGGTTAGGTTAGGTTAGGTTAGGTTAGGTTAGGTTAGGTTAGGTTAGGTTAGGTTAGGTTAGGTTAGGTTAGGTTAGGTTAGGTTAGGTTAGGTTAGGTTAGGTTAGGTTAGGTTAGGTTAGGTTAGGTTAGGTTAGGTTAGGTTAGGTTAGGTTAGGTTAGGTTAGGTTAGGTTAGGTTAGGTTAGGTTAGGTTAGGTTATAGCCATGACCACCGGTCGACTTCCGGTTTTTGAGTGAACTTTTTCGAATTTTTTCCGCTCTTTCCAATGCCGCTAATTATTCCAAAATCTACCGGGCCGTTTTTGAGATTTTGAGGGGGGGGGGGGGGGCAAAAATGGGGGGGGGCGAGGGGGGGTGGGTGGGTCGGGTGCAGGATCCCCCCGCCCGTTATGTCCCCCACGGCCCCCTCCCCCCTCCCCCATTTGACCCCCCCCGGGGGGGGTGGGGGGGGGAACGGTTGCTGGACCTATTTGGTCCTGGCATGAACTTTTCAGCCCTTGATTTATCGAAAAAAATGAGCCCCTAACCAACCCTCTCCGTAGCTTGGTTCAAAAGATAGGCGTTTTTCGAAAAATATCACCCACCTAACCTGACCCGACCCAACTCAAAAAGTGATGGTCGGACGCATAAAAGTTCTGCGCACCCGTTTCCGATGTCAGACTGACACCCCCCCTCAAAACCCCCCCCGCGGGGGGCGTGGGGGGGGAACCGTCGCTGGACCTAATTGGTCCAGACATGAACTTGGTAGAGCTTGATTTATCGAACAAAACGAGCCCTCAACGAACCCTCTCCGTAGAACGGTTCAGGAGATATGAATTTTTGAAATTTATTTCGCACCTAACCTAACCTATGTCGGAAACAACGGAAATTTTCTAAGTTTTTTTTCGAAATTTTCGTCACACAGAAACTTGTTTTTTAGGCGTTTCAAACGATTCTGAGCCGATCTGTACCTATTTCGCGGGAACTTTTTTTTTTTTTTTTTGAACGCACAACCCCAAAAACTTTGAAATTTTTCGAATTTTGAAAAAAAAAATGTTACTCAGAGACTTGTTTTCTACGCGTTTCGAACGATTCTGAGCCGATCTGTACCTATCTCGCGGGAACTTTTTTTTTTTTTTTAACGCACAACCCCAAGAACTTTGAAATTTTTCGAATTTTCAAAAAAAAAATGTTACCCAGAGACTTGTTTTCTACGCGTTTCGAACGATTCTGAGCCGATCTGTACCTATTTCGCGGGAACTTTTTTTTTTTTTTCTACCTAATTCCACCGCCCAACTCAAAAACTTCAAAATCGCCCCGGAAAATTCCGAAAAAATTCCAGGGGACCAGAGCGGTCATCGCGGTGAAAAAACCTCCTTGGAAGCATGTCGCTAAATCTCACGGTTCGGATTTTACAGCCGGCGTTTCCGCTTTTCCGGCGACCGACTTCCGATTCGACACCACCATCGCGTTTAGATGGCCATAATCCAGCGGGGACCCGCGGTAATTCAAATTTCAAGTCAATCGGATCGATTTCAGAAAAGTTAGGACAAGTTCGGCCCTCCGAGACATTGGATTCCGGACGGTTGGAATATGTTCGGCTTCCGGATTCTGCGGCGGCCGGAAGGTGAGAAAGGGTTCGGCTTCCCGAAACCACAACACACACGAGGGTACGAACAACGCGAAAGGTGGTCGCGGCACCCGGAAGGTTGGAATAAGTTCGGCTTCCGGATTCTACGGCGGCCGAGAGGTTAGGAAGGGTTCGGCTCCCCGAAACCACAACACACACGGGGGTACGAACAACGCGAAAGGTGGTCGCGGCACCCGGAAGGTTGGAATAAGTTCGGCTTCCGGATTCTACGGCGGCCGAGAGGTTAGGAAGGGTTCGGCTCCCCGAAACCACAACACACACGGGGGTACGAACAACGCGAAAGGTGGTCGCGGCACCCGGAAGGTTGGAATAAGTTCGGCTTCCGGATTCTACGGCGGCCGAGAGGTTAGGAAGGGTTCGGCTCCCGGAAACCACAACACACACGGGGGTACGAACAACGCGAAAGGTGGTCGCGGCACCCGGAAGGTTGGAATAAGTTCGGCTTCCGGATTCTACGGCGGCCGAGAGGTTAGGAAGGGTTCGGCTCCCCGAAACCACAATGCACATCTATAGTTCCAAAACCGTACACTTTTCAGGGGTACTTGATATCAAGTTTTTTGACCGCGACAGCTTGCCCAATTTTTCAGAATTTTCTCAGATTTTTTCACTGATATTTTGAAATTTTTGGAACAGGTACAAAAATGAAAAAAACGTCTTCGAAAGTTACCCTGGGTCGTCTCAGAATCGCCTAAAACGCCTAGAAAACACTTCTCCCCGTGACGAAAATTTCGAAAAAAACTTTGAAAATTTCCGACGCTCTAGAGTAGGTTAGGTTAGGTTAGGTTAGGTTAGGTTAGGTTAGGTTAGGTGAGGTTAGGTTAGGTTAGGTTAGGTTAGGTTAGGTTAGGTTAGGTTAGGTTAGGTTAGGTTAGGTTATAGCCGTTGCCATCGGTGGACTTTCGGTTTTTGAGTGAACTTTTTCGGATTTTTTCCGCTCTTTCTGATGCTGCTATTTATTCCAAAATCTATCGGGCCGTTTTTGAGATTTTGAGGGGGGGGGGGCAAAAATGGGGGGGGGGGGGGGGGCGAGGGGGGGTGGGTGGGTCGGGTGCAGGATCCCCCCCGCCCGTCATGTCCCCCACGGCCCCCTCCCCCCTCCCCCATTTGACCCCCCCCGGGGGGGGTGGGGGGGGGAACGGTTGCTGGACCTATTTGGTCCTGGCATGAACTTTTCAGCCCTTGATTTATCGAAAAAAATGAGCCCCTAACCAACCCTCTCCGTAGATTGGTTCAAAAGATAGGCGTTTTTCGAAAAATATCACCCACCTAACCTGACCCGACCCAACTCAAAAAGTGATGGTCGGACGCATAAAAATTCTGCGCACCCGTTTCCGATGTCAGACTGACACCCCCCCTCAAAACCCCCCCCGCGGGGGGCGTGGGGGGGGGACCGTCGCTGGACCTAATTGGTCCAGACATGAACTTGGTAGAGCTTGATTTATCGAACAAAACGAGCCCTCAACGAACCCTCTCCGTAGAACGGTTTAGGAGATATGAATTTTTGAAAATTATTTTGCACCTAACCTAACCTATGTCGGAAACAACGGAAATTTTCTAAGTTTTTTTTCCGAACTTTTCGTCACACAGAAACTTGTTTTTTAGGCGTTTCAAACGATTCTGAGCCGATCTGTACCTATTTCGCGGGAACTTTTTTTTTTTTTTTTTTTTTTTTTTTTTTTTTTTTTTTTTTTTTTTTTTTTTTTTTTTTTGAACGCACAACCCCAAAAACTTTAAAATTTTTCGAATTTTGAAAAAAAAAAATGTTACCCAGAGACTTGTTTTCTACGCGTTTCGAACGATTCTGAGCCGATCTGTACCTATCTCGCGGGAACTTTTTTTTTTTTTTTTTTTTTTTTTTTGAACGCACGACCCAAAAAACTTTGAAATTTATCGAATTTCGAAAAAAAAATTAGTCACCCAGAGACTTGTTTTCTGGGCGTTTTGGACGATTCTGAGCCGATCGGTACCTATTTGTCGGGAACTTTTTTTTTTTTTTTCCGAATTCCACCGCCCAACTCAAAAACTTCAAAATCGCCCCGGAAAATTCCGAAAAAATTCCAGTGAACCAGTGCGGTCATCGCGGTGAAAAAACCTCCTCAGAAGCATGTCGCTAAATCTCACGGTTCGGATTTTACAGCCGGCGTTTCCGCTTTCCCGGCGACCGACTTCCGATTCGACACCACCATCGCGTTTAGATGGCCATAATCAAGCGGGGTCCCGCGGTAATTCAAATTTCAAGTCGATCGGATCGATTTCAGAAAAGTTAGGACAAGTTCGGCCCTCCGAGACATTGGAATACGGACGGTTGGAATAAGTTCGGCTTCCGGATTCTACGGCGGCCGAGAGGTTAGGAAGGGTTCGGCTCCCCGAAACCACAACACACACGGGGGTACGAACAACGCGAAAGGTGGTCGCGGCACCCGGAAGGTTGGAATAAGTTCGGCTTCCGGATTCTACGGCGGCCGAGAGGTTAGGAAGGGTTCGGCTCCCCGAAACCACAACACACACGGGGGTACGAACAACGCGAAAGGTGGTCGCGGCACCCGGAAGGTTGGAATAAGTTCGGCTTCCGGATTCTACGGCGGCCGAGAGGTTAGGAAGGGTTCGGCTCCCCGAAACCACAACACACACGGGGGTACGAACAACGCGAAAGGTGGTCGCGGCACCCGGAAGGTTGGAATAAGTTCGGCTTCCGGATTCTACGGCGGCCGAGAGGTTAGGAAGGGTTCGGCTCCCCGAAACCACAACACACACGGGGGTACGAACAACGCGAAAGGTGGTCGCGGCACCCGGAAGGTTGGAATGAGTTCGGCTTCCGGATTCTACGGCGGCCGAGAGGTTAGGAAGGGTTCGGCTCCCCGAAACCACAATGCACATCCATAGTTCCAAAACCGTACACTTTTCAGGGGTACTTGTGATCAAGTTTTTTGACCGCGACAGCTTGCCCAATTTTTCAGAATTTTCTTAGATTTTTTCACTGATATTTTGAAATTTTTGGAACAGGTACAAAAATAAAAAAAACGTCTTCGAAAGTTACCCTAGGTCGTCTCAGAATCGCCCGAAACGCCCAGAAAACACTTCTCCCCGTGACGAAAATTTCGAAAAAAACTTTGAAAATTTTCGAAGCTCCAGAGTAGGTTAGGTTAGGTTAGGTTAGGTTAGGTTAGGTTAGGTTGGGTTAGGTTAGGTTAGGTTATAGGTTAGGTTAGGTTAGGTTAGGTTAGGTTAGGTTAGGTTAGGTTAGGTTAGGTTAGGTTAGGTTAGGTTAGGTTAGGTTAGGTTAGGTTAGGTTAGGTTAGGTTAGGTTAGGTTAGGTTAGGTTAGGTTAGGTTAGGTTAGGTTAGGTTAGGTTAGGTTAGGTTAGGTTAGGTTAGGTTAGGTTAGGTTAGGTTAGGTTAGGTTAGGTTAGGTTAGGTTAGGTTAGGTTAGGTTAGGTTAGGTTAGGTTAGGTTAGGTTAGGTTAGGTTAGGTTAGGTTAGGTTAGGTTAGGTTAGGTTAGGTTAGGTTAGGTTAGGTTAGGTTAGGTTAGGTTAGGTTAGGTTAGGTTAGGTTAGGTTAGGTTAGGTTAGGTTAGGTTAGGTTAGGTTAGGTTAGGTTAGGTTAGGTTAGGTTAGGTTAGGTTAGGTTAGGTTAGGTTAGGTTAGGTTAGGTTAGGTTAGGTTAGGTTAGGTTAGGTTAGGTTAGGTTAGGTTATAGCCGTTGCCATCGGTGGACTTTCGGTTTTTGAGTGAACTTTTTCGGATTTTTTCCGCTCTTTCCGATGCCGCTATTTATTCCAAAATCTATCGGGCCGTTTTTTGAGATTTTGAGGGGGGGGGGGGGCAAAAATGGGGGGGGGCGAGGGGGGGTGGGTGGGTCGGGTGCAGGATCCCCCGCCCGTTATGTCCCCCACGGCCCCCTCCCCCCTCCCCCATTTGACCCCCCCCGGGGGGGGTGGGGGGGGAACGGTTGCTGGACCTATTTGGTCCTGGCATGAACTTTTCAGCCCTTGATTTATCGAAAAAAATGAGCCCCTAACCAACCCTCTCCGTAGCTTGGTTCAAAAGATAGGCGTTTTTCGAAAATATCACCCACCTAACCTGACCCGACCCAACTCAAAAAGTGATGGTCGGACGCATAAAAGTTCTGCGCACCCGTTTCCGATGTCAGACTGACACCCCCCCTCAAAACCCCCCCCGCGGGGGGCGTGGGGGGGGGACCGTCGCTGGACCTAATTGGTCCAGACATGAACTTGGTAGAGCTTGATTTATCGAACAAAACGAGCCCTCAACGAACCCTCTCCGTAGAACGGTTTAGGAGATATGAATTTTTGAAAATTATTTTGCACCTAACCTAACCTATGTCGGAAACAACGGAAATTTTCTAAGTTTTTTTCCGAACTTTTCGTCACACAGAAACTTGTTTTTTAGGCGTTTCAAACGATTCTGAGCCGATCTGTACCTATTTCGCGGGAACTTTTTTTTTTTTTTTTGAACGCACAACCCCAAAAACTTTGAAATTTTTTTTTTCGAATTTTCAAAAAAAAAAAATGTTACCCAGAGACTTGTTTTCTACGCGTTTCGAACGATTCTGAGCCGATCTGTACCTATTTGGCGGGTACTTTTTTTTTTTTTTTTTGAACGCACGACCCAAAAAACTTTGAAATTTATCGAATTTCGAAAAAAAAATTAGTCACCCAGAGACTTGTTTTCTGGGCGTTTTGGACGATTCTGAGCCGATCGGTACCTATTTGTCGGGAGCTTTTTTTTTTTTTTTTCCTAATTCCACCGCCCAACTCAAAAACTTCAAAATCGCCCCGGAAAATTCCGAAAAAATTCCAGTGAACCAGTGCGGTCATCGCGGTGAAAAACCTCCTTAGAAGCATGTCGCTAAATCTCACGGTTCGGATTTTACAGCCGGCGTTTCCGCTTTCCCCGGCGACCGACTTCCGATTCGACACCACCATCGCGTTTAGATGGCCCATAATCAAGCGGGGACCCGCGGTAATTCAAATTTCAAGTCGATCGGATCGATTTCAGAAAAGTTAGTACAAGTTCGGCCCTCCGAGACATTGGATTCCGGACGGTTGGAATATGTTCGGCTTCCGGATTCTGCGGCGGCCGGAAGGTGAGAATGGGTTCGGCTTCCCGAAACCACAACACACACGATGGTACGAACAACGCGAAAGGTGGTCGCGGCACCCAGAAGGTTGGAATAAGTTCGGCTTCCGGATTCTACGGCGGCCGAGAGGTTAGGAAGGGTTCGGCTCCCCGAAACCACAACACACACGGGGGTACGAACAACGCGAAAGGTGGTCGCGGCACCCGGAAGGTTGGAATAAGTTCGGCTTCCGGATTCTACGGCGGCCGAGAGGTTAGGAAGGGTTCGGCTCCCCGAAACCACAACACACACGGGAGTACGAACAACGCGAAAGGTGGTCGCGGCACCCGGAAGGTTGGAATAAGTTCGGCTTCCGGATTCTACGGCGGCCGAGAGGTTAGGAAGGGTTAGGTTAGGTTAGGTTAGGTTAGGTTAGGTTAGGTTAGGTTAGGTTAGGTTAGGTTAGGTTAGGTTAGGTTAGGTTAGGTTAGGTTAGTTAGGTTAGGTTAGGTTAGGTTAGGTTAGGTTAGGTTAGGTTAGGTAGGTTAGGTTAGGTTAGGTTAGGTTAGGTTAGGTTAGGTTAGGTTAGGTTAGGTTAGGTTAGGTTAGGTTAGGTTAGGTTAGGTTAGGTTAGGTTAGGTTAGGTTGTTAGGTTAGGTTAGGTTAGGTTAGGTTAGGTTAGGTTAGGTTAGGTTAGGTTAGGTTAGGTTAGGTTAGGTTAGGTTAGGTTAGGTTAGGTTAGGTTAGGTTAGGTTTAGGTTAGGTTAGGTTAGGTAGGTTATAGCCGTTGCCATCGGTGGACTTTCGGTTTTTGAGTGAACTTTTTCGGATTTTTTCCGCTCTTTCCGATGCCGCTATTTATTCCAAAATCTATCGGGCCGTTTTTGAGATTTTGAGGGGGGGGGGGGGGCAAAAAATGGGGGGGGGGCGGAGGGGGGGTGGGTGGGTCGGGTGCAGGATCCCCCCGCCCGTTATGTCCCCCACGGCCCCCTCCCCCCTCCCCCATTTGACCCCCCCCCGGGGGGGGTGGGGGGGGAACGGTTGCTGGACCTATTTGGTCCTGGCATGAACTTTTCAGCCCTTGATTTATCGAAAAAAATGAGCCCCTAACCAACCCTCTCCGTAGCTTGGTTCAAAAGATAGGCGTTTTTCGAAAAATATCACCCACCTAACCTGACCCGACCCCAACTCAAAAAGTGATGGTCGGACGCATAAAAGTTCTGCGCACCCGTTTCCGATGTCAGACTGACACCCCCCCCCACGCCCCC